>NC_138831.1:15302376-16556376 GCF_965183815.1 Platalea leucorodia
CATGACTCCCTAGGTGGCAGATGCTACCTTACTTAATGGAGTTATTAGTCAATCAATATTTTCTTAATATTTGGGTGTGTGCTTCTTGATTCTAATTTACACTTAAAGGTTGAGTATGAGCATATGGCTAGATTTTGTCATTTAATCCACAAAGAGGAGTACATCACCACCCAATATTACTTCTCCCTTTGACAGGACTCCTTGAGGGAAGAGGCACTCCCCAGGCCGGAGTACGGATAGCCCAGCCAGGTCCATGGATGGTGTCCGAGCCCACAGGCTCCCTGGGACACTGCTGAGCCTGGGTGAGTCTGCCTGTTCATCTTCAGCCACTGAAGGAGTTCCTGACCATAGGATTATTTCACACCAATGCCAAGTTTACTCTTCTGTATCTGGGGAATATTCGCACTGGGAATAAGTAACGAGGTGTTGTCCTTTTAATTATACAGAAAAGAAGCTCTTGTTCAATAAGGAAAATGGTGAATAATAGACCTAGTGCAAGTTAGTGGGGACCTTGCTTTGCTCAGAAATTCTCCAGCCTATGAATAGTTTCATGGATTTCAGTAAGATGCAATTCGCATATTATGAGCATTAGTCTGATTTCTGTTCTCTCAAGTTTTATAGAAAACCAGTACTTCTGAAATACTGAAACAAACCTGATAAATGGCTCTTAACAGACTTGTGGCCAAATCGCAGAAGGCATTACCACAGTTTGTACTAAAAGCCCACTTTTTTGACAACCTCAGCAGAACTATTCAGGGGTGAATGAACTGCACATCCGTGGCTGCACTCATGGATTTACAGTCAATGCCTTCAAGTGATGGAGGAGTACAGGGACGTGCGTAGCAGTACTGGGACTTTTTCTGAATCAACTGGAATAAAGTGTCTGGGTTTTTTACTGCAGACTGTCTCGTTGTGCTGTCCTCTTTCATACGGCATCACATAGACGTATCTGTGACCTTCGCAGATGTCACATCAACAAAGAAGAAGGTTTGGTTAAAAAAATTAATATAGTAGTTTCAGATCAGGAGTAAATCAGTGTAGCTTCAGTAGAGTCAGCAGAGAGATGCTGATTTACAGACACTGAGGAACTTGTCCTATGATTACAAATAGTTTAAGTGAATTGTTACTACCATGCCAGTTCAGGGATCTGGTGATTATACAAGAAAAAGCGTGTGAATCATTGGAATATATGAGCTTTCCCAGCACATAAAAGTGCAGTGCCTGGAAATGGGCAATAGAACTAAAGCACATTTTTTATTTTTTTAAAAGTGATACATAATAATGTGCATTTGAGACTGCCCAATTAAATGCACTCAAAGATCACAACATTAACAAACTAATACCTACCTTGTTCCATGCCCTCTGAAATTTCCTAATATATTGGGCTTGTAATTCATTATATGTAACAATTTACCTTTCCGCACCTTAATCAAGCCAGCCTTCCTGCAGGGTCAGCTCGAAATCTGCAGTCAGCCCCTGCGACCGGTTCTGGGAACACACCAAGCCTTGCAGCCCAGCTGCAGGGACCAGGTACTCTGGCGGCACGAGCGCCGGCAGGGCTGCGGGCCCGGCCGAACGCGCGCTGCCGGAGGGGCGGCGGGGGCTGCCCCCCGCGTCCCCTGCCCAGGGCCGGCCACCCAGCCCTGTCCAGCCGGCTACTGGCTGGAAGGTTGTGAGCTAAGGGGGCTGTGTGCTTGGGTACGTTGAAGACCAGGGGAAATCGTTATCAGCAATTAGACAACAGGGAAATGTGAAATCGTCAAGAACATTTTTATCAACCTTTCCACTTTTCCCAAAAAAGAATCTCAGCCTGTATTTTTCTGACTGCAAATATAAACCGAAATTTATGAATGAGCAAATCTCAAACAAACCTTAGTTCACGTGTGACCTTTTCGTGTTGTTCTGAGTACAGCCTGTGCTTTGGCTTTCTTTGAGGGATCCAAATTTAGGAGTGGCTGCTGTTCTCCTCTTAGCCTATAAAATACTGGAAAAATAATTTTTTAATATGTAGTCTAAGATTATGGACTGTCTCTGTGTTTCTTATCTCTGAGTTTACTTAGCACTAAGACTACCAAAATAAAATTATCCATTATGCTTGAGATTTTTATTACCTCCTAATCTAAGAGTTGACAAACGAAATGAGAGATTACTTCAAGCAGTGGGATCTGCTGAGCAGCACTGGGGTGAGGCTCAGTACATTTTACATCAGCGAGAACCCACGGGTGCATTTCCTGAATACAGCAAGTACTCTTTTAGATTTTGGAATAAAACAGGTAGGTGATAGCTTGAAAATAACGGGAAGCATTCATGACCCAAGAGTCCCTTTCCATAGAGCTGTGCAGAGGTTCTTCAGTGTCCCGCGCTGGCACTCTGAAGACTTTCACTAACACTCATGGCTGCTGCGTATTTACTTCCACAGGGAGCAAAATGCCACCGCACCCTGTGAGACAACACAGCAATCCCCGCGCCCCACATGACGGGGAGATGCACAGGTAAGAAAATGCCCACAACAAAATCACCCTCCAAACACCTGTCCCTGAAAGGCATCTGGGCCATGTTTCATGCCATGCATGATTTCAGTTTTAACCTATTAAATCCCCACCAGAAGTGATAAAATACCAGATGTATTAATGCAATTGCTCTGAAACAGAGCTGGGAAGCTTTATAAAATATATTTACTGCTGCTATTATGTGTGTTATTCTCAGGGGACAGGGGACTTAAAAGTAGCAGCCAGTAAAATACACGTCAGCTTGCGGATTATCATTAGAGATTGCAACTAGCATAGCACTTGTTTTTATCTTTTTATAGTCCAGTGTTCAGTTCAAAGTGGAACTGGACATCAAGGATGCCGTTGGTGTATGAAAGGAATTATCAGCAGGTCGTTGGGGCAGGTGACTTGGGCCCTGTTCTCCTGTATGCTACCAGCCTTTTGGGTTTCTTTCTTTTTCTTTTTTTTTTTTTACCAACTTGTTTTTCTTACCTTGATCAAGAGTTTTAAACCTTATGCAACCCTACATGCAATCATTTTAATTAAGATCAGCAGTGCACTTTGAAATCCTCAGATAAAAGGCAGTCTATAAATGCAATAAATTAAATTTCCAAGAGGAGTTAGGCAAGATAAGAAAAGTTCCAATCCCCATATGCATTTTAAGGAAATGTGAAGAATCTGAGGTCTAAGTATATTCTAGAATATTTTTAGATCTAGGCATTTCATTTTTATTATTCAGGTCACAACAACACTCTATGTACCCTTCACCTTCGACGTATTTTGTCTCTACTTTTTGACCTCAGCTTTAAAAGTCAGTTTTATAATTTCAGTAATTAGTTGGGTAGTGTGTAGGTATGTATCCACAGGTATACATGGGTTTATGTCTAGTTTGACTTTAGAAATAAAGAGAGAGATTCCAGTGCTGCAAACCCTTCCACATGTACTTAAGCACACATAATTAATGCCATGGAGATTACTGAAGGAAAACAAAATGCATTCCTGAAGACGATGGGGACCATTCACTTACATCACCAAAGCAAGATTAAATAGAGATGTTTGTCATATAAACGGTCAGCTGAGAAATTCCCAAGTAAGTAAACTCAGAGTAAAAATTGCTATTTTTTCCAGTGTCCATTTTGCTTTCAGTACAGGCTTGTTTATGGGATTTTTTAGAGTCATTCTGGAATACTCAGAGGCAGGGGGTAAATTAAATTAAATAAACACAGGTTCCTGCGATTCTTGTGTCAAAACAGTTTTTGTGTGGAACCCTGATCTGCAAAGTCCTAACAGACACACGCGCCAAAGTCCTTTGAGCGGCTGCCTTAGCCTTGTAGTTCTTGTTGTCTGCAAACAAGTACATTAATATTGCAGTGATTTATCTACTGGAGAAGTGAGGTTCTCGCTGGATTGCAGAATGCATCTGGACCAGCCTAATGAGCACATTCTTCACCATCAGAGAGGCTGTGGAGGGCTTGCAAATATTTTAGACATGATTCACAGAGCCAAAAGGTCTTGTTTACTGATATGCTATTTATACCTAGCTCAATTAAACCTCTTTGGAAAAAAAAAAAAATCAAGGATGCCAACACTGGCAGTGCAGTTGGAAGTGAGTATCTCCTCATGAAAAAGGTTAGAAAAACACCATTAATAATTTTGATAGATTCTTTCAGCCATATTTATGCCCTAGTCTTTGTCCAACTGCATCAAGTATTCTATATGGTGCAATTCTGGCAGCAGACGAGATCAGTCAGAGTTTAACCGTGTCCCAGCGGCAGTCAGTCTCAGGTGCCGCGCCCTTGGGGATGAGCTTTGCCCCCTGTCAGCCCAACTTTCTCCCTGCCGGGAGGTGAGCTGCCAGCAGCACCCGCTCTGCGGCGGGACTGCGGGGGCTCTGGGGCAACCACCCCCCAGGTAAGGACAGATCCTGGAACCAAAGACCTGCAGCCAAAGCCTCCTGGAAGCAATACTCTCACATCAAGGTGTCTCCTGAGCAGAAATGTTTCTGCTTGGCGCGGCCCCTTATTAGCACCTGGTAGAAAAATAATTGCTAATTCTCGGTGCTCGGTAGTTGCAAAGCCTACAGGGATGGAGACAGAGCACGGGGTGGTGTGAGCTGCGAGGTGCATGGCAAAGGCATGAAGAAGAAGCACAGAGGGACCGGCAGGGAACAGGCGGCTCTGCTGAGGTCCGGTCTGTTCCCGCAGGTCCTGACTTCATAAGCTAGAGAAGAGGTAAATCGCCAGAAGGTCCCATTCTTTGTGTTAGTCGCAGGCTTAGAGAGAGAGATGCCTGTTTAAAGGAGAAAGCTAAAGAATAATTCATACCATTTGAATCTCAGTTTCTTAGAAATCCAGGTCTTTCAAACCTGATATAGTTAAAAAAAATCAAAGCTATGTGCATGAAATTCAGTGTGCTGCAAAGTGCTATTTCCTGGAGCCTTCACAGGGGAATTAAATACCTTGCCTTGAAATTCACATTAATGTATATAGAGTCTTTCTGGTACATGAACCAGCTAGAGCTTTCGAAGGTGTCTCCTTGCACGGTGTAGCCATACCTTATTCAACCCCTTGATCAAGAGCAAGAAGCCTGTGAGATAAGCATGAACGTTCATATGGCAGTGAGCACTAGGAGGATTGACATAAAATATTGAGATGTAAATTAGGGGTGGAAAGTAAGCACAACAGCCTTTATATAACACTTTAAAACCAATTAAATAATAAAGGTTTTGTTCCCTTAATACACTATTAATAAATTTCAAGCCATCATATCTTTAAAAAAATGTACTTCAGTCAAGTGGAAAGCAGACTAATGTGGATTTAGAAAGAGGTTGGGAGTGCAACAAATTATAAATGCTTTCTACTTTATCAGCATTACAGAGTACTATTAATTTTAAAAATAGCTTTTAAAAACATACATGGCATACCATAATGGAGATGGCTGTGTTTCAATACATCATCCTGATGACTCTTTCCACAGCAATGAGTTACGCAGACGCGCCAAGCTCTGTGTTGCAAATATGGTATGTACCGTGCGGCAGCTGAAAGTTAAAAAAAGCAGTTTTGTCTTTTGATTCAGGATTGTGCTCTGCTGGGACTTCCGAGTGCGAGTGCTTATGGACGTGCTCTGTGTGTGCATCAAAGGCCGGGATGCTCCCTCCCACTGCCTGTCTCTCAAGGAAGCACCATCCCTGCAAAATTTCCGTTGTTCATTATCCCCATAGAGAGTTGGAATCAGACCACTAATACACATTTTGAATGATTCAAAATAAAGATGTTAATGGAAAATGCTAATGTAACTGAGTAGCTCCTTTAAAATACTTTGTCTATAAAAGTTTTCAGTGCTAATTGGCATGAGCGTCCTCAGAATTGTGCGTTATGTCTGTCTAAATGATGAAGGAGGTAGTTGCCGTAGCAAGGACTGTTTTTATTGACTGCTTAAAGGAAAGAGACACATAAAACCATAACTGAGGCCAGAAAATGAATTAGAAAAATCCCTGGGTAGCTCTAACTTATACTCGAATATTGCTTGCTTGCCCATTTTTTTTTTTTCCTTAGACTGCACAGTTCTCTACTCCTCATAAAATAGCAATTACAAATATGACGGAAGTCAGTGACCCGTTACGGCAGCCCTCAAAGGCTTGGGTAAAGCTCTGCCTTCTCGCGGGCTGGAAAGGCCCCACGGTCCCCAGACCCAATGTCCCCAGGCTTTCTGCTCAGCCTTTAACATGCCCCCAGGTGAGTGGCAGCCACCATTCCCTTCCAGCGTCTTAGGATATGGTCCAACAGGAACAACAAACCTGTCTGTGTGTGTGTGTGACCATGCCATCCATCTCTGTCTGCCAGTTCCTCATTCCTTCTCCCAGCAGTAATTTTTTAACCTATTTGCCACTTTCATCCAAATTGCGCAAAGCCTCCAGGTCTCCTCGGCACGGAGACGCTGCAGGGCTCACAGCAGCGTGGGGCCGGGGGGGATTCGTGCTGCCGCTGGCAGAAAGGCTCCAATGTGGAGTCGTACTGGACACACGAAGATCCTCAGAGAAGACCTCCGTTATGAATACGGCTCTGGCCATGAGAACAGAGCCAGAGTTTGTATCATTTAAGGCATCGGGAATTTACACCTGGGTTTCTCTCTCGTGTGGCCTCTTTCGTATGCACTAAGGCATGAACTCCAGTTCAAGTTTTCTCTTCAGCTGGGTCATTCCTAACTTTTCTTCCCCAATATTTATGCGCAGAACTATATGGTCACTTCCCTTGCAGATAAAAATATTACTTACAGGGTGCGTATGCGCTGTATTAATGTGTTCCCTAGTCACATTTTATTTTATTTAATAAAATCCCTAAATATCCCTAAATTTAATCACCATTTCCTGGGTACCTAATTCAACCCAAAAGACCAGAATTCACTAAAAGACAGAAGAGTTGTTCTTTAAAAGCACTAGAATAATGATCAGACACTAGCTCAAGCTGTCATGATAAGGTTAGCAAAGTAATTTATTTTATTACTTTATCACTTACAAAAAATAAATTTGTCCACCTAGAAATGGCAAACTACATATACCTGTGTACTGGTCTGTTCAACATCCTTCCTTCTGGCTTTCACTCTTGCCTTCCTACCAGCTTATTTCTACTGAGCTAATCAGTTTTTGTCGCCTGTTCGGGACTACGATAATTGAATCTGTCTTTGTGCTCTTTTATGCCAATGTCCAGTTACATAGATTTGGAGCTGCATTATCATACTCTTAGTCAAATGAATATCAGATGCAAAATGATCTCTCTTCATAATGCTTATGTAGCACTCTATTTCCTCTGTTGTTGATGTGATTATACAGATAAACACTTCTGCTGGAACCGTGCTGTATAAAATCTGTATAATGACAGGTACAAGGAAATTCCTTTGCCCAGATTTACTTCCACATGCCGCTATGTAACTAGGAGCCATAAATCTGGCTTCGCCTGCGGCCGATAGCCACATTCCAAAATCATGTTGTGAATGTGTGTGCGTGTCAGGCTGTGATGGATGGCTACACACACAACGGTCACAATCAACCATCGCCAGCAATTCAGTTTCTTTCTTTCTTTCTTTCCCGAATTTTCCCAGTACTTCATATGTAAGTTTAATATCCAACAGCATCTTCTCCAGATTATAACTCGGACCATCATGTGATGCTTCTGTAAAAACAGCTTTAGAGTTCCTAGTCCCTAATACAAACACCATGGACACATGATACACTCATCGATTACAAACACATTCGGCAGATTCAAATTTGTTGCAAAGGCTGTCCCCCCTCACTTTATGCCAGGTCGTGTATTGTGTCCATGCTATGCCAGCTCTGTAACAGATCAGATATTATCTGCTATCTCACATCCAGCAGAAAAGTGTGAGTCAGCATCAGTATCAACTTAGCATGATGGCTAGAATACCAGGAGTTTAACTGGGTATTCATCCTTGCTGTACATCAAATCTGTATGTTGGGTCCTACAAAAGGACACAGACTTTGTCTTAATGGTCGTGGAGCCCCTGCCTGAAAAGCAGATTAAGTCTGTTTGCGTAGGATCCAAATACGCTGCAAGCTGTAACATCATTCTCTCATTTTTTCCTATTATATTATGATCAACTGCTATTATTTGAGAGTACTTCAGCTCCGTTCATGATGCATACACAGAAAAATGTTCCGCACCATCATTCTGAGAGTAAGCTATCTAGCTTAAATGAAACATGATCATTTCTGTTTCAAGCAAATGAGAAGAGACTTTCTATTTTGCACATCACTGAGTTCTACATTTTGGCATTGTTTATTTTACTAAGCCTACGTTAGAGAATTAAAATATTAATATATTGGTGTTATTTAGACAGTAACTTGAGTATGTCTCACATTCATATGAATTTCCCAGGAGGGAGATGTTTCAAAGACCCGATCAGAGAACAGAAATAACTTTATCTTTTAAAATCATGAAACATTTTCTCCCTTATTCCCAATTACAGGTTTCAGTGACACCAACAACATGCTCAGCACATCAGCCATCCCACATCATCTGTTCAGCACCCCTGGCCCTATCTCTCGGCTCCATTTCTAGTTTTCCCAATTCAGCACTCCTGCCTTACCATGTTTCTGGGCTGTCTTTCCATCACTTCACTTTCCCAGTGCTCTGGGGGTAAAGGAGGGAGGGTGCTTGGGGGTTAGGGTGCAGACTTGTTCAAGCGGGTTTGCCAGGAAAAGCTCTGCTAGGAGAGCCCCAAGGGTGATTAACAGAGATCTCAAAAAGTAGTTTACATTTCCCAGAACACATGAAACTTCTGCTGTCTCAGTAAGCAGCCTTCGCTGGCTTCCAGGCAGCACTTCAGCGTGTGTGTATGCTCTGGCCACAGAGAAATAGTCACCCAAGAAGTCTCTGAGACCATCTAGATGGAGGGAAATGAGTGTGTCAATGGGAGGCAATGGTTTTACAGGGTCCCCACATCTTGACTGGGGACTGGAAAAATCTCAGGTCTACTTTCCCCCTCCTGCAGCCTTCTGAGTTTTTGTGACCACTGCTATGAGAGCAGGGGAGGAGTGCCTGACCCTGGTGTTTGTACCTCTCTACGGCAGTTGACCAAACTTGACTGAAAACATGAGGGCCCTTGTTGGGAAGTGTCATTTTCAGATGTGCTTCTCTCCCATCCTGACTCTTTGGACAGAGATGTGTTTTAATAGCACCTCCATCTCGATGCTGATTCTGACCGTGAGCTCCTTAAAGCAGCCCTGAGCCAAAGGAGGGCATATTTTCCAGTGACATGTTGAAAGAGTTACAGCCCCTTAAATCAAATTAGTAGACAGCATCTGAGTGGGAGCCTCTGCGAGATGAATGAGCTGGCAGTTTTTAAAGAGTAACAACGAGGTAATAAACAAGATTAACACAAAACTAATGGAGATAAATACAGGGAATATCCATGTAATGTCAGAGGTGGTTGCATGCCAGACTTCTGGCAACGTGTATGAGACAGGAGTAGGTAACTCGTACCTACTAAATCACAGACATAAATTCTACGCTGTGTTAAGGGAACATGAATGATCTGCTCTGAAATGAATGGGAAAATGAAAGGGAATTCGCTGTTCGTGATAAAAAGAGCTCCTAACCTAAGCTGCTCCTTTTTGTTTGAGACAGGTTTGGAAAGGCACTTCAGCTGCCTGATGATGCATATAGGTGTGCACTTGGCATTCAGTTCCCCAGCTTCATAAAGACACCCCCTAAAGAAGTCCGTATGCTCAGGGTGCCACAAAAATGGCTCCCATAGCTGTTGTTTTGGAAAAAAAGAAGAAATTTATACTGGCAAGTTGATTCTGAATTACATACCAAGACCAAAAGGAGGTGAAAATGGCCTGTTCCAGTCAGAGTAGATCCCTTTCAAAAGCTAAGACAGCCTACACCAACCCATGAACCTGCATCGTGGGTTTATGAAGAGATTTCAGTGTGTCAGATCTCCAGGTACGGTCTGAAGTCTTAGTCATTTTTGGTTAAACATTAATTAAACATAGTTTATTGATTAATAGGTAGACTTATTACTAACAGGAGTACAAAAGCCTCTCCAAAGGAAAAGATGATGTTGTTACTACAGCACAAGACTGAAGCTTTGCAGCTCTGACGCAGAATTTCCCTGTTACTGTAAGCAGGTCTTGTCAAGTTCCTTGTCCTTCATATTTATTTGGACAAAATCTAGGTAAGGTAAGGAATAAAATCTTTTATTATGTGACCTGGTACACTTGGAAAAAGGTGCCAGGCTTTTGAACTGACAGCCTTCATCAGACCCTACCTCTATCCACACCACGGGTTCCAGTTGTATCAGTGAGTCTGGAGAGGTTTACCTTCTCTCTGCAAACCCTGCTGCCTTCTGTCCTCAGACCAGCAAAGTGTAACAAGAGGATTATTTTGCCTCTGGAGCTACTGAGTGTGACTGTGCAAACACCTGGTTACACTCCAGCATTTGTCAAGTGTGTTTTTATTAGTGTCCACACCCGGAGAACAATAAAAGAGGAGACATTAACAGGGGCTCAAAGGGCTGTGAAGTGGAGAAAAGCCTGCAGTGCAGTGCCCTGAGCTCTGCCTGAGACCTGGAGAGCTACCAGAGCTTTTCTGATCTTACAGCACTGGCACGAACGCAATAATTGGCAACGTGAGAGCAGAGATGGATACAGAGCTGATTACACAGGAGCCATCCTAGCGAACGGGCTTACGAAAGTCTCTTTGCAAGGCAGAGTTTGTCATGTGGAGCTGGGCTCACGTTTTAGGCATGTAAGCTCATGCTTGGATTGAAATCCTTCAGTGCTGTTTGGTGCCCTTACAACCATTTCAGCAAATAATGGAAACTATTACATTTGTGATTTTGTCTGCCACTGCTCGGAAGCAGCCCGTATGGTACAGAGATGCCTTTCATTCTTAAGTGGTGCGTGGTTTCAACTTGCAAGAACATTTGATAAACTGTAGCTAAACTATGGGGAAATAAATACTTTCTTTTAAGACCACAGTTGTTTTTTGAACTTGTGAGCAACGAGTTAAGCTAGATGGATTTAGAAAGGCCCTACAGTGTTTTTCTGTTGAAATACCACATGATAAACACCATTTTTCTTGTGTCCCTGCAGAAACAAGACAGCCTAGGGTAACATAAAATTTTCTTTTACTTCCTTCCAACAATGGCACATTTCTTCTTTTAGAGGCTGATTAATATTTATTACTATAGTAAATGGCAACTTAAATATATGCTAGCAGTTCTGCAGTATATCATTAATTTAAGAAAACAGGACACCTACTATCAAACTACAATGGGTCCTTCTACAATGAATAATGGCGGTGATATGGCAACCTTTTAAAAGGAATTACTGGATCATCGTGATACCGATTTAAATGGCAACATGTTACCATGCAGCAGCAGATCATTCCAACCAGTACGTATGATTACACAGGCAATCAATAAGCGAGGCGCCTTAGGTTATGCACTGTGAGTGGCAACAAAAAAAATAAGAAAGTGGGAAAACAGTCACAATTTGAACGTGAAAATTAGTATTCTCCTCATAAAGTATACTGAGAGAAGTCCTTCATCCTTTGTCCATCCTAGGGGTGTGGGGACGCATTTGGCAGGGCTGGCAGATTCTACTGCACTTTTTGTAAAAGGCTACTTGTAAATTCTTCCGAAAGAGGGTTTGAAGTTGGAGCTGGGAGAGAGACTTTTGGGGCTGTTTTTCAATTAAGAAGATGCTTTGCAGAGGAGGAATCTTTGTTTTCAAGTATTTTTCTTTTTGAGATTCTGAGTTGTTTTCAGATGTGCCTTTTGGAAAGTTAAAAGAGGACTTTTAGTGTCAAAATGAACAACAATTTAATCCATAAAACTACATACCAGACTCTAAAGACTAGCATCAGATAAGGTTAGTTCTACTTTGTTCATGTTTCTATTTTTTAACTACAATGACCTGCAAAATTACTTTTGATACTTTTGTATTCTTGCACGTCTAAGATTTCTCACTCTGGTAGTAAAGGTCTAAATGCCATAACACTTCAGTCCTCAAATAAAGAAAGTTCAAACAGCCTGATACAGACACGTACAGAGAGGGTGACACAGATAGATACTTGATGCAGGACCAAAGCAGAAGGCCACTACTTTATTTACATGTACTTACTATGGAGAATAAGGAACTAGGGTTGCTGGATTGGTAGGTCTCTGCCATTTGTAGGCTAAAAGATTTACAGCCCAGAACCAAACCGCTCCTGCTCCAGGATAGCTTTGCTGTGGCTCAGACACCACAACTGGCTCCCATGGTCATCACCTCTAATGGCTGGTCTTTGTCTGCCCTACCACCCTCATCATCTCCACCGCCTTTCCAACCGCATGACTGACCAGTGCCCTCCGGATCCGTCTGCTGACCTTTTACAGCCACATACGTCAGCTAAATACAGCCCTTCGCCCTGGAACATCCTTTCTGGGACATTTCTTAGTTTCTTTGTGTACGCCCACGGCTTTCTCAAGAGCTTTTGCCTCATCCAGATTCAATTTCCTCCCTTCCTAGATTTGTCTTCCTACTGGGTAGGATAAATCCACTCTTTCCTTGGCCGCGTGGCTGGCCGGGCAAAGTATGCGGTTGGCCGTGGCTGCACCAGCAATGTGGTACCCAGGGTGTTTTCATTTCAGGCTTGCTCGGATAAGCCACCACACTCCTGCCCAACCAGGCGATGGAGATGCGACATGGCAGCCCCATAACACCCTCGGCTCTCAGCCCTGGGCGAAGCTAATGCCAACCACGGAGCTTTGCCCATCACGGCGCTGGTCCCTCGGGAGCCCGGTGGCGGGTCCTGCCACCCCTGGGCAGTGGAGAGCCGGCAACCTGTGGTGACCCCCGCCTCCGGCCAGACCCTGGGCAGCGTAGGGCCAGCCAGACCCGGCTGCGCCCACATGGTGCAATTCTGGCGGCTGCTTTGGCTCAGCACAGAAGCTGGTTTTGCCAGGCAGCCGCTTCCCAATGGGTCCATCTGCGCTGGAACAACTTCGTCTGAGCAGCATGGCCAAGGCAAAAGTAAAAAAAGTCCTTCATTCAAAATAAAAGGGCAAAAAAGGATAATTAATTTTCTTCCTAAACGCTATATGTCATTTCTTACTTCATAGATAGGCTTAGAGAATTCAGAGACTCAGACTGATACATGATTTTAAGAGCTTTACTCACTACAAATAATCTTTTGATGATGAAACTAACTGCGTAAAGCTTTGGAAGAAAGACCTTGCATGAATATAGCCAAATTAGGAAACTCATATCGTAACAGCTGTGTTCATAACCACATGTATTGCTGTTTTATTTTTTAATCTACATTACTGGATCTATTTTTGACTACAACCTAGATGACTCATTTGATCACGACCAGTGAAAAAAACTTAGTATGTTGCCACAAAATACTTCTTAGAGTTGATGCAGTATTTTTTTTTCATTCCACTGCAATCATATATCTCTTTACAAACAACCATGGGCAAAATCAGCACACACGGGAATTTGGCTTGTTTTATTCAATAACCAAGGAGCTGCCTGGATTTAACTGACATTTTTCTGCCTTTTTGATTAGCTTCTTCCATTTATTTTCCTGTCATTTTTCTTTGATTTTTCTGCTCTTATTGAGAGTCCAGGAGATGAAAATTTCTTCAAAAATATTTCAACCAAATCTGTATTTTTACTACTACATTCATGGAAGAGGGGCAAAAACTTAACCAAAAGCAGCTGCGGAGCAGTATTTTCTACTTCATTTATCCCTTTATGTTCGTACAAAAGAGAAAAATTGAAAATTAGCCAAGAATGTAATACCACAAATTCTCTCACTAGAAAACACAGCATAGTTTGCAGTAATCCCTTTAACCATAGCATTAGCTTCTTGATTTGCAGCGCACAAACTCTGCTCTCAAAGAGGCAAAAGACTTCACCAGCTCACGTGGACCCCCCGACCACTAAGGCTGCGGTGGTCCGCACCAGCACCTTGGGGTGTGCTGTCCGTGACTTCAACTAGTTCATGGCATCATAAATATTTATAGTTGTTGGCCATTTCTGTTGTCTCTGGGCCAAATTTTCACTTGCATTAGTCAAGGAGCAAGTCAAGCAGCTCTTTTAAATTAACAGTATCTGCGTGGATCTACCCTGGGGACAGAGCAGCATTGGCTGCTCGGCGAGGCTCAGGTTAGCTCTGTCAGGCCAACGGCATCAGCCTTCTGCTTAACAGGAAAATTCATTTTCAGCTCCAAGGTTTCATTCCCCTTTCTGCAGCAATGCCTTTTATTTCTTTACAACAAAGCAGGTCAGCTTCAATTCCAGGCAGAAATTTGGCCCTTTCCTCCATGTGGGATTCCTGAAGAAATCAAGAAATTCTTCAGAAGATCCTTCTGCTCTCCCAGCGCTGCCTCTCTCAAATGAACAACAACAAATGAAGCTGTGGCTCAGGGACCAGTCTCCCTTCAGTCCTTAGGGCTGGCGTGTATCGTGTGTCCATAAAGCTCCCTATAAGCATGGACAGCATCCGTGGCGGGACCTGCCAGGCTGCTGGTGTCCAGGCAGGGCTCCTGCTGCCCACGGGCGGGACCTGCAGCACAGGCAGGAGCACGTGGGTTTGTGCCCGCCACAGTGGCAATCCAGATCCAAGGTCTGGCACTAAGGACTGCAGTGAGCATGCTGTATCCCCCCTCATGCCAGGGCTGGATCCTGCCAAGGTCTGTGCTGCACCAGCAGGACTGCGTGCCACAGCCGGGGATGGCACCCGGGCAGTGGTGAAGGAGGGGACAGGGAAGCTCCGGCCCAACAAGCTGATCTGGTAAATCATCGGCCAGCTGCAACAACCCTGGGAGTTGGTCTTAATTCAGACAGTCTGCACTTCAACACCTGATGGGCTCCTCTCCTTTTTCATCATCTTCTTCCCACCTTTTGGTGGGTCTCCGCTGCAAGAAGTAAAGCTTTTGGGCTGGGCTTGCCAGCTCCAGACACAGCCCTGGTGCAAGTGGCAGAGAGCCAGGCTTGGTGAGCTGCTCCCTCTCTGCCGAGCAGAGCGTCTGGTGAGAGCGTGCAGGGTTCGGGAAGGGGCAGGGAGGATGTGGCCTTCATTCTCCAGGTTCAAAAGTCAGAAGGGCTGGAAAGTGGCTTGCTCCATTCTTCAAAGCCATGGCTGAAACAATAGGAGCGGCAGGAATATCAATGAGGAATAAAGCTGCAAACTCAACTGAGTTAGACCTTGCAAAATCCGTCTTAGAATGTACAGATTCTAACTTAAGAAATGAGTATTGCTTAAGACACTTTAAATCATAGAGAATGATGCGCCAGGAGATACAGCCCTCCACAGATGACCTAATATGTCTTTTCCTCCCCTGTCCTCAGTGACTCCAATAAACTCCTGACCTTGCAGACCAATAAAGATGAACTCAAAGGAGACGAGAAGTCTGGCCTTCACCTTCAGCATCTTGTCGGAAGAACAGAGCTCTGCTTGGTTCAGAAACGATTATTAATGCCAACCTCTTACTGCCATTATATCAGCAAGCAACTATATTTCTGTCTGTGGTACAGGCTCCTTGGCTTCAGAGCTCAGCTGACCGCCGAGTGCACTTCAGGAAGCAATAGTCTGGTGACACCTCTGCGGGGATAGTTTTGTCCTGATAAAAGCTGCCGGTGAATCAACAGGAAGCTGAAATCTCTGTTTCTCATAATTGAGCATCTTTCCCCTTTGTCCATTTGTCGGCAATTTATGGGGAATGACTACTGCTGAGATTTAGCTGTGTTTAGTCATAAGATGATTTTGTTTCTTCCTAGCAAAGAGCTAAGTATAGCGCAGACTCATCATTCAGAGGCCGTCAGTGATAACTGCTGTTGGCATCCTTCCCGAGGCACAGTTTGAGCAGTCGGGTCCTCCTCAGAGCCGACTTCAACTTGCCTTCACCTCGCCCTGACTGCACTTCACTCTGCTTCGCAACCTGCCGTGACGCTGGAACAGATCTCATCCTCAAAGACAACATTTACGGTTGTTTATTCTTGATGACAGGCTGAATCGTTCAGAAACCTAGCAACTAAAACAGTCACCATCCAGCTTGGCTGAGTTTCCCGTCTCTGAGAGCCACCACTATCAGGTGCTTCTCAAGGGGGTTCTGAACATCAGACATAATCCACCCTTGATATGGCATCTCACTCTGGCTATGCTTAGGTATCGCTTGTCATGATTTATTTGTGTTGTCATTAATTACAATTCCAGATGTATTTTATTATAAACATAAGCATCTAGGATGTTTTTAAATCTTATTCTAATCTTGGTTTTATTATCTTCCAATAGTAAGAAATCATAGAGCCTGATTACGCACTGTGTCAAGCATTGTTTCCATGCTGATGAAAAGCCTTTGCCACAGGGGGAGAGCCTGGTCACTGCCCTGGCATCCAGCGCGTGCTGGCACATACCTTTACAACTGCTATTTAAAACTAAAAACAAGAAACAAAAAAATCCTAAACCCAGAACTTTTACGTGTAACATCTCCCTGCAACATGGATTCGTCACCCACAATATCGCTTTCTCTCTGTGCTTGTCCGAAGCGTGTCTTTTGGCTCTGGGTGAGCGTGGGAGCTGTGGGGGGACCTGCGCAGCTGTCCCTGGGGCTGGGCAGCAGCTCCCCGCTGGGTGCTGGCCCGTCACCCCATGCCTCGTGGCTCCCAGAAATCCCTTTGTAAGTTCTTTCCTATTTCCCAGGTTGCCATGTGCATGTGCGCATTGGGAATGTGAGATAATGTCACCCCATTGCCATTTCAAATGTCTCCTGGAGCTGCCAAGCCCTTCATGGCACGGGTTTGAAAAACAATCCCTGTGCTGTTCCCTCTGCTTGCTCCCAAAATGCCTCTGGAAGGTCAGGTTCAAACGCCCTCCCCAGAGGGACTTTATCTCTCCAGAATTTCTCTTCTGCCTCTGCTTTTTAAGCCAGATTTTTTTGAGGCTGTTTAAGCACCTCTTCTACAAAATCAGACATTCGCTCCATGTGTCAGGGCACATTCCCGCTCTCCGGGAGGGTCACCAGCCCCTGATGCCTTTGGCCCATTTGCTGTATCAGGCCAGTATTACCTACACGGTTCCATCCCGATTATTTCTCTTGAGCAAAGTGAATCCCTTCTCCCTGGGCTGGATCCTGGGAGGCATCGACTGCTCAGTCCTGCGCTGGAGAGGGAGAGCACCCAGAATTACACAGGGCTGCAGAGGAGAGCCCGGCATTCACCAGCTGTAGAATGATGTCGTCCCTGTCCCTGGGTGAGTTTGAGGCACAATTGGAGAAGTCAGTGAGCCATCTCCCCTGAGGCACCGTGCAGATTTACCGCTCTCTGCATGGACCCAGGCAATCCGTCCCATAGCTGGAAGCAGTAGAAAGTCCTTCTCTTCTTCTGCAGACTGAGGAACCACATAGGAAGCAAAGCAGAGCGTGGCTGGAGCACGAGACGGGAAATACAGGCGCCTGCGTTGCATTCCCAGTCTCCTTCCTTTGAGGTACCAGCCTTTGCCGCTGTTCACTCGTTTTCCTTTCAACATGGCCACTGTAAATTGTATTCCTTCATTTCGGAAAAGCATATCCAGGTGCTCGGGACAAAATGCAAAGTGAGCTCTAATAAACCCTGCCGGAGTCACACGCAGAAGCAGATCAGCAAAAGGGACATAATTAATTGTGAAGCACCCTCAGAAACTGAATACAGGTCAAAATGAGCCTGGGGTATCTGCTTCCTTTCTCAGCAGGAACGTATGCAAGAAATCTCAGAAAAATGTACCAACGTGTGAGATATTGAAACAACACAAGAGTTTAGGATTTTTTGTTTCAAATTACAGTTGTAAAGAGGGAGTTCAGTCCTGAGCTGTGGTTGTGTTCCCTGCTCCTGGTAGCTCTGCTTTACACAGAACATAAGGAGGCAGCTGGATCCTGGTTTCTGTTATTTCAGCCTGGGTTTTTCCTGGACTCGGGCACAGTGAGGAAGGGAGAACAGCAGGGGATAGTGGAAAGGGGGGAACGGGGTGAGAGAGCTGGGAGCGGGAGTACCGGGAGCCCTCTTACCCTCACCTGCACAAAGGGGCTTTGTGCTGGACCTCCCTGCCAAGGCAGGAATGTTTGTCGAAAGCTGTAAAGAAGACCTTGCCATTTCACGTAAAAAAACCCAAAAGGCAATAGATAGTCATTCAACACTTATCATACATTGAAATAGCAAGAGAAACATGGTTTGGGACAGCTTCTTCTGCTAAAAACATTCCATGCCTGTCTCCTGCGATAAACTGCCCCAGCACATTCCTCTCTGATTCGGGAAATCCTTTTCCCCACTCTCGGTGTCAGAGCCTGGGACAGCGGGACAGCGGGACAGAGGGACGGCGGGACAGCGGGACAGCTCAGCCAAGAAAGGCAACTTGGCTTGAGAGCTGCCAGCTCCCTCCACCCCGGCCAGGCCCGCAAACCACTCGGGCATCCCCGGGCCCCACTCCCTCCCCTCCGCACCCCTCTCCGGCACCGCCGCTTTGGGGCGGGAGCTCCTAAAAACACTTTTTTTTTTCTTTGCCTTCTTTTTGTTTTAAGCCCCGGGCGCCGCGGCGGGGGCTGCGATGCGCGGAGAGGAGCGGAGCGCAGCACCCCGCCGCGCCCGCGCGCACGTGCGCGCGTTAGCCAGCGCGCCCCGCCCCGCCGCACGCCATTGGGCAGGAAAGTTTGTTGCCGGCGGCTGATTGGCTGAGGGCGGCTCGGGGCAGCCGCGGTCGCCAATGAAAGGCGCCGGTCGGGCGGCGCGCCCTGGGCGAGCGGCGGGCGCGGCGCGGGATGGAGCTGAGCCCCGGCGTGCAGAAGGTGGGTCCGCGGGGAGGGACCGACCGACCGGTCTGGGCGCCCCGTGGGGTGCTTTTTTTTTTTTTTTTTTTTTTTTTTGCTCCTTCCCTCCTCTCTGGGTGCCCCGTGCCCGGCCGGGGCTCGGGGGAGCCCGGCGGCGGCGGGGCTGCGCGGTGCTGGGAGCGGCTGCGTGTTTGGGAAACGCGTTAGGCGGCGTGCCGCGGAGGGAGGGACGGACGGACAGACAGACAGGCGCGCACCTGGGAACGGCGGTCACCGGTCCCCCCCACCCCCATTATCCCCTCACCTCCTGTCTTCTCCTGCCCCGCGGCAGCCTGCGCTGTCCCAGCGCCTCTGCTTGCTCAGATACTTCACTAAATCGGGGGAGGTGCTGAGCCCCCCCGGGTCTGAGCGATAAACGCTCATCTAACACCGAGTGCTGCGGTGGCAGTTTGATCCTTTTTATTTCTTTCCTTATATTTATGTGGCCCGATTCAAAACTTGCTAGAGTCCTCTGGAGCAAAACTCACGCAGTGACTGTTCTTATACTGGTTTTGAGTAACGAACTGAAGCAGCAGATGCAAAGGGCAGGAATGCCACAGCTCATGAATGTTATGTGAGTTATTAAATACTCGGGGTTAAGAGTGGACAAAAGTAATCTCTGAAGTACTAAAATTTTTCCTGTATCTCGATAGGGCAAATCTAGCTGTGCGTTGTGGCCACGCAGGCACGTGCTGGGTCTGCCTGGCCACAGTGTCCAACGATGCATCTGGGTTTGTTCTTATTTCTATACAAGAAATATACTTCAACAGAGCTTTTGCTGGAAAAGCAACCGTTTGTTGTCTAAATTAACTTGCGTAAGACTGACCACCACTGCTCTGAGCTTGTTGTTCTTGGGGGGAGTTGCTTGTCTCCTTTTAGACCCTCTGGAAAGTGTTCACTCCTCATGCTCAGGCGGTCAAAGGCTTGCTTTCCCCAGGAAATCCCAGATCTCTGCCACAGCGTCTTTTGATGAGCAAAAGAACCAGAATAACTGAAATGGCCTCTTGGCATGGCATTAAACTGAATGGAAGGGATTTTAATTGCTAAATAAAAAAACATGTGGAATGGGTTGTCAGGGAGCAGCTGCTCTTATGACCTTACTTGCTGTACCTTTGTCACTGCATAATTAGGAGATGAGTTAAACACCTAATGTCAGCACTTCTCGGTTTCCACATCGTTGTAATCCCATCTCTTGATGCCAGATAGCCCTGACCGAGCAGTGCCGAGTGCTGTGCCCTGGGACTGGCCTCTGTGGGACTGCCAGGGCACAGGGGCACCTCCGGACCTTCCCCAGGGGGATGGCACCCTTTGCCATGAACTTCTGTGAGAAGTTTCTTGCCAACACTGTCCTTGGAAATCCCTCCCTGACTGTCAGGATGGGAAGGTCAGCCTGTCTTGTTGAGATGTTGCTC
This sequence comes from Platalea leucorodia, assembly GCF_965183815.1. NCBI lineage: Eukaryota > Metazoa > Chordata > Aves > Pelecaniformes > Threskiornithidae > Platalea > Platalea leucorodia. Next base: position 15,322,625 of record NC_138831.1, read on the forward strand.
CCTCTATCCCAGTAGGTTTGAACTGTGCCACTGCTGGATCCCAAGGAAAACTATTTGCTGGGTTTTGTGGAAAACTGGATGCTCCTTGCAGGTCTCCCTGGGCAAATGTTGGTGTTTGGCAGTGGGGCTTGCTGTCTGTGTTGCAGTCTGGGTGGCCGGGGCTGTGCCCTGCACTGCGCTGCCCTCTGCAGCACAATGCTCCTGCTCTCTGCGTGTCCTGCCTGTAATACCTGATTTTTGGGTGGGAGTGAGGGGTTCTTCCTTCCTTCCCTCCCCTCCTCCTTCCAGCTCTGCCCACCTTCCCTGTCCCTGCTGACCCAGTTGGCTGCCCACCACAGCGACCCCTCTCTGTGCTTGCTGTCAAGGGCAGGGTCCCCCAGTGTGGCACCGCGGGGTGTCCCTGTCCCTGCAGGCACACGGAGGATGGCCAGGGCTCAGCAAGGGCCTGCCGGGAAGGCTGCCTCTGGTGTGTCATCCCCAGAGACTCTGCCAGCAGGTCCCTCGGGCATGTCCATAGGGTCATGGTTGCCACAGCTTCTGTGGTGAGGGCACTTTTTGGTGCCAACTGGAGGCCCTCAGGCAGCTCTTACCAGGCACTGAGTAGAGATGGATGCCGTAAGAGTGAAAACTGACCCTTGTTCACGGGCAACTGCATTTGTGGGTTGTATGCTGTTTCCTGGGCTGTGATCAATCTGGTTTTGTCAGACAGCAGCTCAATTCCTGGCTTGTCTGAAGTGCTTCTCACAGGGCTTGGGTGGCCTGAGCTGGCTAAAGCCCCTGCCAGCAGCCCCAGGCTGGGGGTCCCATGTGGGAGGGAGCAGAGAAGCAGGGCTAGACATGGGCAGCAAGGAGGGCTGAGCAAGTCTGTGCCATGGAGCAGAAATACAACCCAGCAAAGCTGCGTCTGCATCAGACCCATCTCCAGGGAGCTTCTCAAGCATCGTTCCCAGGGGATGGAGCAGTGAGGCTGCGCAGCGTACGTCAGGGGGCTTACAAGGCACCCAAAAGGCTTGCGAATGCAGAAGTCCTCAGCCTTTCCAAACCGTGTGGCTGGATACTTAGCTCCCCTTGGTGGAAGGGTGAAGGACAAGGTGTCATCTTATACTGTAATTTCACTAAAACCTGTAAAGGGAATAGTACCAAGAGTCTGCAGCGGAAGGGTGTAGTTGCTGTGAGATCTTCTCATGGCTGCTCATGGGCAGGCAGCGCTGAGCGTAACCCCCTGCGTGGGGCGAGGGAGGTGGGGTGCCCTGTGTCTGTGTAATTCTTCTGACAAGCTGCCTGTTGCCTGAACTGGACCTGGGCATGGTAGTATAAAAAAGGAAAAGTCCCAGCTAGTTTGCACTTCAAAAGGGATAGAAATGACATAATAAAGACAAGAAAAAAAGTACAGACCTTGGATCACTGTCAGAATTATATATGTCCAAAGACAAATGGGCGTCTTTGCAGTAGACGGCTGTTTAATTTCCTGAATCAGGAGAAGGGCACTTTTTCTGGGCATGGGGTGGAATACTGTCAAATTTTAATTTGGCTTGGCAATGTCGCACAACCAGTTTGAGCAAGTTGAGAAAGGCAAGTCTGGAACTCATTAGGGCTTCTTGCAAGGCCCTGAAAATTTGATTTTCAATCACTGTTGGGTTTAATTATTGTTGATGTCTTGCCTAGCGTATTATGGGATTCTTTCTGAGGAAATTAAAACAGCATGAGTGGGACAGCATTCTGTTTGGCAAATGGGTTGTTTAGATTAAATTCTAAATGGAGAGTTAAAACTCGAAACAAAGATAAAGCATGATGGCTGGCATTTCATGCGTTACTGGAGCTGGTTCAGCTGGACTGTGCAGGCAGCAGGATTTGTGTACTGTTCTTGCTAAATTCAGTCCATTTTTGTCAGGAGAAGAAAATAACCCACTAAGCTAAAAGCACCGTTCAAAGCCAAGGTAAAGTTTACTCAGTTAATACAAGTTTTGGTTCTTTTTCTTTCTTCAGTTCTTTGGCATGTGTTTTTGCAAACATCCGAAGCAGACACACTGTAGGAAAGGAAAAAAGCATTGCTGCTGCTGTGATAAATCAGCCCCAGCATACAGAGGGGTCTAGGTGACTTGGTCTCAGGGACAGGCAGAAGCCTCCCTTCTCCATCAGCAGTGTATCTGGACACTTGAAGACTCCTCTGCTTGTATCTGTAGAGGTGCATGGGAACGCTATTAAGGATTGGGAACTTGCCCTTTGTAAAGTCCAACAATTTAGAGCTTTTTAGAAAACTTGAGGAATACATTGGAGCCTCAGCTTTTTCATTTGTTTTTTCATAAACTGTATTACCTGATTGAGGTGTACAGGAGACTTGGGCTGAACCCCTAGCTGTGTTTTCCCCTCAGCATGGCGAGTGCTTGGTGATCCTTCGCAGTGCTTGGGCAGATGGCTGGCTTTGTGGGGGAAGAACTGAGCTCCCAAATAACAGGGGTTATACCCAGAAGGAGTCTTCTGTGGGACACATCTGTGAAATCTGTTCTGTCCAAAGCCACTTTCAAGCAATTTGGGCATGTGGTGATAAAGATGGCAAGCGCTATAACTGAAGTGAGCCTGCAAAGCCATCGCGTTAGTCATTTAAATGTGCTAGTGCTCATTTGTGTGCATGCTGTCAGTAACTGTACATGCAATTTCATCTCTGCTGTTGAAAGCTGGACCTCAATTTTTAACAATTAGACCACAGGAAGTTATTTATCCCTTGCAGACTTTTGTGTTCACGATTTCTGGTTATAGTCTCCATTAGCAGAAGTTTAGAGTTTCGTTCTGAAAAGTTGGTACCTTCCCTGCAAAGCCTCCTCTTGATGGATGAGGGTTTTGGTCCCTGTATTGGTGACAGGTTATACACGGATGATGGCCCGGGGAGATGACTGTGTCACCCCGCGTGCCGCTGTCTGGAAGGTGGTGTGTACTTGTGGGACTGAAAGCCCCACTTCAAGAACAGTGTTGTCATGTCGGAGCCCAAGGGAGGAAGCGCCGCTGCAGCTGTCACAGGGAAACAGATGTTGATCTTAATGCAGAAACCTGCTGAGCTCTGAGCAAGTATTTATAGATATGAAATCATAAAGCAGCACATGGGTTAAAGAACTTATTTTGGGACTTGGTCTCAGAGGTAAATTGAGTCCTGTAAAATACAATTTACAAGTTACAAAATCCCTCTTGTCCTGCAGGGAGGCGGTGTCTGGAGTATTTGTTTAGGCTGAGTTTTTTTCTCTTTTTAAAAAGGAAATATGGTATTTCAGCTGTTCAGGAAAAGAGGTGTTTAGATGACCTAGCTTGAAGCTATTGCTCCATTTAAAGATGGGGCTCAGAGAAAGGGAAAGATTTCAGGGCAGCTATTTGCAATTTTTGGAAGAGCAGAAGTTTCCTAATGCTGGTTACCAGCCCGATTCTTCATAGTTTCCCCATCTCACCTACTCAAAACCCTTTGACTTCATCCCTTCAGTTACTGAAAGCCTCCAAACTGCTCCAGAGCAGTTATTTCCCTCTGCAATGGGGGAGTCTTTCCTCTTGCCGGCTGCGCTGCTTGTGCACTCCCCTGCATGTCTGTGTGCTTTCATGAGTCAAATGCAAAGTGTGTTAAAAGCAGCTGTATCAACTGAGATGAATAGCAGCTTTGACTGGATTACTGACAGATAAGGCATAAGTTGTTAATGTTTACCTCACTAGGTGTAATAGCTCAAACCTGTTCAGGAATGGTTCTTCTGAATCCACCAGAGGCAAGGGAAAGGAAAGCCTGTTCTTCCTCATCCCAAGGGGGTGGATGAGCCCAGTGAATTAAATAGGCACTAGTGAACAGGAGTGCCTGCTGGCTGGCTCACTGAAAGTCAAATGGTGCAAATAAAAATGCTAGGGAAATGGAGGAGGATAGCTGAGTAGTAGGAAATAAGGAAAATATAAAGTGTTTTTTTCTGCTGGTACTTAATTGTGGATTCTGTTAACTGTATATTTCAGACATGCAAAAATACATACTTCTAGGAAAGGAACTTTTGCTTTTGCCTGCAATGCTGAAGCCTGGGTTAAGAGAAGCACTGAAGCAGCTGGGTGGCTGTTGTATACAAACTACTGTGCAAATATCATCATTAATTTCTAGCACAGTTGTAAGTGTCTCTTGGAAGGTTTAAATGCTGGGGGTTTATTGCTTTACCTACTCGTCTGAGTAGGTAATTGTCTAATGGGCTAAATTCTGTCAGGGTTAGGTTTTACATAGTCTTTGGCAAATGATTCCAGATAGTGCTTCATTGGGAAGGAGCCTGTCACAGGAAGAAAAATCTACTGTTGTCTTATCAGAGAAACATAGGAAAGCAAATTAACCTAAAAGCATTGTGGATGGTTGCTCATGCCCTACTAGTATTTGAGGTGGCACAGCCCTTCAGCTTCTGTGTTAGGGTTCAGGGCATCACCAGCTACACGATGAACTTGGACTCATTCATTTGCTCTTTCTGAAGACCTGGAAATGTCACTCAAAAGCACCTCACCTGATTTTCCCTCTGTATAAAAGGGTAACTTGTGTCAAGATTATGAAGCTCCAATGGGGGGGAAAAAAAATCCCATGTTCCTGTCACACGTGCTGCCAAGTCTGCTTGGACTACCAAAGAGCATCCAACAAGTGCCAGCTACAACAGGGAGTCTGCAGGAGGACAGCCAGCCAGCTCCTGTCAGCCATGTGTCTTAATCCAGAGCATCAGGATATAGTAACTGAGCAGTATTGCTCCTAGTTTAAAGTACCTGTTCCAGATCTGGACATTTAGAATGGGAACACAGACCTACAGCCCCAGAGGCTGGTGCAACAACTTCTCAGTATCTGTCAGAGGGCTGCTAATTTACTACACCTTTCCTCTTAAATACTTCATGCCTAAGCCATGGCTTTTCTCAATCTTGCACAGCTGGATGGGCCTTTTGAGATTTTCGGAGGGGTTTGTGATAGTGGCCAGATCCTATGGAAAACTTGGAGCTGATACAGTGAAGGCACAGTGCAGGAAGGATGGTGTGAAGGGGAGGGATGGGTGGCCCAGGCATGCCCCTGCCCTTTGTCTGCTCTGCTGTGAAATGCCTGTGTGCCCTTGGTCGCATCTCCAGCTTTCTTGTGTCCTGATCTCATCAGCTGTAAAATGCAAGTAGTAGAGCTGAGAAGATATTTAGGAGAACTAAATCAGTGGTGCTGTACAGAAATTTGGTGGAAGCAGCTCCTGGAGTGCAGCATGTCGGTGTGCTGAGGGACCCCCATTCCTGATGGTAGTTCAGCACCTTCTCCTTGTGCTGGAGGGGGGAAGGACAGAGCTGGCTCAGTGAAGGTATTTGATGATTACAATGAGACACTTACCTGAGCACTCTGGAACTCAGCACGGCTGCTGTTTAATTAAATTTGGGTGAGTTCTTCCCATTCCATACACCTACTCACAGCTTGGTTTGGTTTTAGTGCTTCAGACACTTGGTCTTAATTATGTCTTGCTTGTGGAAAAATCTATTCATCTCATTTTTTTCAAAGTTTGCCCTTCTCTTATCATTAATTCACACATTGTTAGTGGAGAAAGGAATGCTGCCAACTATGCGCTCTTGGAAGAGTGAGATATTTGTAGAGGCTCTGGTTCTGTTGTATCTCTGTCATCCTGTAGGTTGAGATCTGGCAGCTCCACTGAAATAGTTTTCTCAGATATCGGTGCCTTTGCCTGGTCTTTATGTTGCTAAAGTAAAAGGCAACAAACTTCTTACTCTGTAAAGTGTAATATCAGTAAGTGCTTCCAGTATTCCAGATGATACCAACTCATTCACTGATGACTTAAATAAATGCTGTAGAGAGAATCTGAGATGAAAGGCAGTCTGTTGCAAGTGATTTTTTTTTTTCTGAGAGTGTGGTAATTTGGATAAGTGTGCTTGCTCAGAATCTGGCAGGGAAACAAGTTGCATTCAGGTCATGATTACAATAGATGTTTTCTGTCTATGAAAATGAGGAGAAAACAAATCAAAACAATCCTTTGCTGTTCTCTAGTCAAAATTACATCACCAAGTGTGTATATTGAGTAACGCACATGTAGAAGTAGTTATTTGCCCTTGCACAAATTTATTCCACTTGCAGACACTGTCAAGGAGCCCCTTCTAAAATCCAGAAAAGTTTGTCCAGCACTGCCCTGAGTTTCCCACTCTGGAGGTAAGCCCTCTCACCTGGCCTTCAGCTGGTCCAAGCTGTTTTGGACAGCTTTCTTCTGTGCCAGTACTGGAAGCTGACTGCCAAGCACACCTGAAACTGGACCTCACTGGACATTGGGTATAGTCAAGGAGGATGTTTGGTCACTAGCAGGAGAGAAAATTAGCATAATACCCAATATGTAAAACTGTTGGACAAGGTCAGTATGTTTCAGGAGTGGCAGTTCTGCTGCCATGGCTCTTCTGCTCTGTTGTATCAGTGTCCTTAGTGCTGACACTGACAAAGTGGAAAGAAAAATCCACATCTGCAGGAGCACCTCTAGAGCTAGTATTTTTTTTGTGCTTTAATTGGTCCAAATGCTTTAGCTTTGACTTCCCCCTCATTGCATGGAAACTCCCAGGTTGTGCATGTCTGGGCTGAGAGCAGAGCTGACACATCAGACCAATGTCATACCTTGGCTCTGCTTGATAAGCAGAAGCAGCAAACATTTTCCCTAACAAATGGCTTAGTATTGAAACCAGACAGGGGTCTTGCATGTGACACTTGAGGACTACCTGTTCCAGAAGAAAGGATGAGCCAAAACAAACCCTGAGGTGACTCAGGCTGTCCTCCAGCTGGGACATGGCTATCTCATATCACCCAGCACTTGTTTGCTGGGTTCCTTCAGCATCTCAGTTGTTTTCTTAGTGTGTGTTTAAGATAAGTGGGGTGGCATCACTGGCTGTTGTGCCCTCCCAAGCAGAAGTCTGGGGCAGTGTTGGCTCTGACACTGGTACCCACAGCAAGCTGAGGTCAAGTCATCTGCATCTCTAGTCTCTGCCAGCACTGGGTGTCAGATGAGTGGCTGCTCCTCTTGCACCAGAGCAACACTCGCCCCAGGCCATGCTCAGCACTGGATCCTGTGGAACAACAACACAAAAGAGCTTTTTGGAACTTTTCAGCTCTTCAGTGATGTCTTTTGGGGATAACTTCCCCAAAATGTTTGAGGTGGGTTTAATGAGAAGCAGGTGGTCCTCCTTCCTCAAGGAATTTAAGAGCTTTTCCAAGATGGGAAGGCTATCTAGGAAAGTGCTGAGTGAAATGGATTGCCCATCCAAACCATGAATTAAGGTGCTTGAGGACAAACTCTTGAAAGGAGGTTTCTGCCACCCAGGAGAAGGTTGATTTGGGCTCTTCTGCATGATAATGGACCTTAACTCAGTATTTTATGATTAAATGTAATTGCTTGTTTAAATATCTAAGCAAAGCTGTGGGTTTTTTTCAGACATATACAGCCTTTCCTACTGGGACATTTAGGCCAAGTTTTCAGTGCCTTTGGTGTTTACCTGAAATTCTGGACCATCATTTAGGTTACACCAAAAATGAGGTTTGGTTTTGGTTTTTTTGACATGCACTTCAATTGCACCTTGCGAATGCAGAGCTTTAGTAGATACCTCAGCCTTCAGCATTGCTGTGCTGAAATGCAGGTAGCAATACATTGATACTTTAAGGAATGTTAACAATAACTGCCCTTGCACTTAAATGTATATACAAAAACTAGTTGAATGATTAAAATCAAAGGGCCTCATTCAAGCAATCACCTGTGAGTTCAGATTAGACTGATGTGAACCTTTTACCAGTGTAGGAACCACTGAAGGGGGGGAAAAAAAATCTTGGTAATTTGACCAGATAACTGAGAATCTTACTTCTTCTAGTACGTTTGCTTTTCAACTTGAATTAGGAAATTAAAATAGGAATGAGACTATTTGACATGGATTTCATCTTGGTTCAGAGTGAATATTACCTAGGTGCTACCTTTACTGTATATAGCTATTTGAAACATTGATACCTTAAAGACTCCCAATAGTGTACACAACAGTATGGGCTCAGAAATGGAGTAGTTCTAGTTACTACACAAATTGAGGGGAGCAGCAGAGGATCTGTTTCATTGCTAGCACAACGGTGTCCTGCCTTGCCTTAAATGTAAAGCAATCTCATAACATTAACACCCCAGGCTTGGTGTCTGTGATGGCTCTGTCCCTGCAGCTGGTGCCCTATGGATTTGCAGAAGTCACTGACCCGAGTACTTGGCCTTGCTGCCCAAGTGAAGAGCTCTGAAGGAAGCTTTGGATGCAGCCAGGGCAGTGCCCCAGTTCAGCCCAGGGTCTCCATGGGGCTGGGGGGCTGCTTTGGACAACCAGCCCCAGGTCATCTGGCAGCAGGTGGGCATGCCAGCTCTCTGTGCTGGGGAGGCTTGTGCCACCGTGTCCCTGGGCATGCCAGAAGAAGCTTTTTCTGGCCAGTAGCTGATGTTTTACATGCTGCTGGTACTTCTAAGAGGAAAGAGTTCAGAAGTCCCTAGCTTTGGTCAAACAGGCTGCTAGGTAGGCCACCCTTCCTGGAGGAGAGGCAACTGCCTGTATGCTGAGAAGGGACAGCTGGGTGCCACACATGTTGTGCATGATAAAACAATAATGGTAAATCTGCCCTGCTGGACCCACAATAGGAAGGAAAATGCAACCAAAGAGGCTTTTTGTACGTACTGAGTCTGGCTTTATTCCTGCTTTTAACTAAAACACTAAAGCCCCTTGGATGTGTTAATATTTTGCTGTTGGGCTTGGCTGATTTTTCTCCCGCAGCCCATGTAAATACTTCTTACTTTAACTTATGGTGGAGTACTTTTCCAGAGCTTGCAGCATTCCCCTCACTGTGATAAAGATACCTCTTCTGTTAGATGTAAACACTTAAACCCTCCAGTTATTTGAAATTCTTAAGGAAGTTTCAGTTAGCTCCCTATTATTATGCAAGCTTAGCCCTATTATAGTCAAATAATGACAACAAATTAATTGCTATTCATCCATATCCCTAAACTCCTCAAAATTCTGCTGAACAAACTGGTCCCACCCATGTGAATATCGTATGACTTTTCTCTTTTTCTTTGTTCAAGGAACTTTCTCAATGTTAGAGTTGTTAATCTCCAAAATTTGTTGCAGCTGGAGGAACTCCACCCAAAGTGTTCACATGGTCCCTTAGCTTCTCTTAAGCTCTCTTCTGCCCTGGCTATGATTTATTGGGGTAGGGTATCAAATGCCAAGACTGTATGAGGGTCTTCCAGAGGCTGCACAGAAGGGTTTATATTGAACTTGCTGTGGGTGCTGGAGAGCGGTTTGACCACACGGAGAGGTGAAATGAGGACCTCGGCTTTGAAGGGCTGTTGTGAACTTGTAGTAACTTTTTGGAAACCAGTTTTTCCTCTTCCCTTCCTAAAAAGGAGGAGAAAACATACTTGAGGTAGTTACGTGTCTCCATCGCTGTTTTTAGTCTCCAAATAAGGTGTTGTGCAATAAGTGTTTTCAGGATCCAGAAACCTCTGTGCAGAAGCAGGCGGGCCCTGCTTTGCCAGACCCTTCTGGAGCTGTGGCTGTGGCAGCTGGTCCCAAAAGCCTTTCAGAGGCTGGAGAGCAGCGGGTGACTCATGCAGCAGTGCCGGCGAGGAATAACGCTCTCATGGGGTTACCCTTCAGCCCTGTCATGAACCTGCTCTGATAGTACTGGTGGTCTCTGCTGGCATCTAGCAGATGATGGCAAAGCAAACGAGTTGAGTCCTGCCTTGCATCCCATTGCTGTGCGTGAAACTTAACTCTTGCAGGAGGGTGTATATTCTTGGAAACTTTATGGTTCTTCAGCAGTCTCTGATTAATAACCACATTGGCCAAACTTGCCAAAACTCTGAATGTTATTTCAGGCCCAAGTTCCTCTGAGGGTACAGCTCCAGATTAATCTGCCAGCTGGGCTTGTGACCCTACTACAGGTCCACCCTTTGCCCCCAGGAGCAGTGTGGTGGCCAGTGCTGCCGCTGACCAAAGGGATGTCCTCTTCTGGCTGAAGCTGCCCTATGTTTTCTTGTGGTACGTGGTGTATGTGCTGCTAATGGTGAAACCGTCCTGCTAGGAAGTACCTTGGCCTTTCAGGGTTTGTTTTCCATCTGCAGAACTATTACAAACTCATTTTGTGATTAGACCAAGGTCCCTGTGGATATGCAGGAGAGAAGAGGACTAAAGGTCTTCCAAGGGATTACAGTCTAAGCATCCCTGATCAGATAAGGATCTCCTTACCGCAGTTACCATCCTTTTGTTACAGTGACTGATTTAGCAGCTGGAGCTGGCTCCACTTCCCTGTTTCCACCTTGTTTGTCACTTAACCAAGTCCCTTGTCTATGCTGTGGTCTCATGACATGCTTCTGCTGGAGGTCAAAACTAATTTATCAAGTCTGTCTTGACGCTGTGCCTTGTGCATAACTGAAGAGAGATGGTGTAGGAAGCAGCCTGGTCTGAGCAGTCTAATAGCAAAAGAAAGAAAATTAAGCACCACTGGAAAGCAAGTGCCAGACCCATGACTGCATTTCCCTTAGGCAGTAGCAAATTCTTCAGCAAAGGTGGGTGCCTCTGGCTGGGGGGACCAGGCTGCAGGCAGTGAAGCAGCCCCTCGGGCACATGCTTGGCTGCATTAGATATTGCTCTGCTGGTACTGTGCTTGATTCCCCTCATGTATTGAACTGAAAGGTCCTTAAATGAAAGCAGACTATTGCTATGCATTCTCATGGCACCCGGTGGGTTAATCTGTGTGTGACAGATGTTCAGTGGGATGTCCTGATTCTGCAAGTACCTGAGATAAACCAGCCTCTCTGCTAAAAGCAGCTGTTAGTGGAGGATGTTAGGATGCTAGCTTTCCTTAACTGGCCTTCTTGTAAGCTCTGTGAAAATTTTATATTAACATTAAATTTCTTCTGCTCAGTATTCCATAAAACAATTGGGTCCCAAGGAATGAGTGTACCAGGAGCAGGGTGCTGGAGCAACCCCATTCTGTGGCTGTGCAAAGCAGAGATGTTAAATACATCCCAAGGTGCTTTTTTTCCTTACTGTACAGTACATCAGCCTGCTCATCACTGTCTGCAGGAGGATCTCAGCACCCATCCTGCTACTGATGCTTTTGGCAGTGAGCTGTTTATTGCTTTAGACTGGATGTGTGGAGACCACAAAACCATGACAGCTAATGGGGTTGTGTGTCCATATATATCCAGCTCTACATAAGAGGGAAAGTACTTGTGTAGCCACAACTCTAGAAGGGAGGAGACATTTCTGAGGGCCTGTGCTTACGATAGCTGGTGTTTCTGAGGATTGGCAGGTCTGAGTTCAGCCCATTTGTGGTGTCAAAATTTGGCTTATTTGCTTGTAGCATTAGTCTGGGCATGGCATGGTTGTTCCTAGAGGAGCAGTCACTGGGAAACACTTACCTAAGTTTAGTCTGAAGTCTCCCCTTTGTGGATGTACTAAATCTCTGGCACTGAACTGGTTGTGAGGAGAGTGGAAAGGAGCTTCTACTTCTTGGAAGGGTTTTCAAGTCATGTGGATGTGAAAACGGTGTTTTTTCCATGTGCCACTGAGGACAGTCCTCTCGCAACAAGCTCAATTGTCAAACTAGCTTCAGTAGACCCTTTGGCAAAGGGTCATTGGCCAAGGTGTGCTGGGCTGGTCAGAGGGTGATGATACCAGAAAAACCTTCTGAAGTCTCAGCTGAGCTGTGAATGGAGCAGGCTGGTGGAGCTGGACTCTGACCTGTTCATAACTTCTAACCATGGGTCCATCTCACCAGACCTGCCTTTGGAAGCTCAGTATTCCTTTCCAAAGGAGTCCTCAAGCTCTAAACCAAGATGGAGCCATGTTTGGGTTTTTCCTTGTCACTTGTCATTATGGGCTTTCTATTTTCTAACCATTGAGCAAACTTAGCAGTGTCTAGGATGGCCCTGCCTTTGGCCAGTAAAATAGTGAACCATGGTATTACTGGCGTATTCCTGAGATTGTTCAGAAATGTTTTTGTGGGTAGAATGGCCTCAATTTCCTATCATTTCACTACCTAAGAATTTCCTCTGCAGTGACTTGCTTTCTCTTTTAATAGCAAGAATGCTATAAGACAAAAAAGCCAAAACAGAAATCTTAAAATGCATTGTATATCTAGTCATGGTGAGCAGGATTTACTTTTCTTCAAAGCAGTTTGTTGATATAGGCTTTTTTTTAAAAGCATTACAAATGTCTTCAAACTCTTTATCTTAAACTTTAGTATCTCCTTGTTTAACACTGCTGTTCCCAAATGGGCTTGGGCATAGGTGGAATCTAAGATAGTTGGGGAGCATTTGGTTTGCATTATCTTACTGGGCTTGGGTTTTTTGCAGTCTTATGTGTCTTTTTTTTTTTTAAAGAAATCTCCTTTTATGCATATTTGAGGAGCCGGAGCGGAGCTGTGAGGAGAAGCTCCATATCTGGGCAGGAAGTCCTGCTGACCAGGCAGCCTGAAAAACAGGCGGCGGTGCCTGTTATGTTTGGCCCCTGCACAGAGATGGAAATGAGTGGCTCAAACCTCCCTCCGCTGCTGAGGGAGTGAGGAATAATGCTGTCCTCCAAATACAGAGACGTGGCTGTGCTTACAGGGATCACAAGGAGGCGTTGCCCGGCGGGGTCTGAGCTCGCAGGGGAAGGTGATGCAGCAGTTGGTGGGTAAGTGCCCTGTCCCCATGTGGAGGGAGCTCAGGTCTGTTGGGCCAGGCTGCTCCTGCTGCCCTGGTGAGGTCTGCCTGTGCCGCAGGGATGTCCCCGAGACTTCACAGGGCCACCTGAGCTGCCCTGCAGGCAGTGGTGGGGATGAGCTGCCATCCCAGCACCTTCCCCTCCTGCTGGAGACCTACAGCTTTGAGGGCAGGGAAACCCAAGCCATCTCAGGAGCCATGTGTTGCCATGAAGAGCCTCTGAATTTTTGCATCGTTTGCCCCATATGTTTTCCTAGAGCTTCAGACTCACAGCTAGCTTGCATAGTGGGGAGCGGCGAGTCACACCACTGACGCCTGCAAATGAGTTTCCAAGGATATCTGGAGCTCCTGGTGGTGAAGGCATGTGGTCTGGTCCTGGCTATAGCAGTACACAAATGGGAGGACTGGTGACTGGGTCTTCTGCACATGTCTGAAGCTGTATGTGGTCCAAGATCAGGGCTAGGACTTGTTTGGTTTTGTCTTAAGGAAATAGATGATCAGCTTTTGTTGTATAATCCAAAGGCAAGGATCGCCTGTTGATGCCAACGGGTTTGTTCTCAAAGTGAAACAATAATGGCAGTTTAAGATAAGAGCTGAGACTTTGCTGTATTAAATGTGATCCATTTTACTGTATTTGTTTGAGCTGAGTAAATGTGTAACTGCTGTGAGACAACAGTAGAAATTCAAAAGCAACTCCTGGGATGCTGCCAGAGGTGCTGTGCTGGATCAGCAGGTGGAAAGGTACAGCCTGCCTTGCTTCGGCTGGTCTGGTAAGCCTTACAGAGGTGGCCTGTGCTGCAGGGTGCTCCTTGGGTCGGAAGCACTTGTGGGACTTGTCCAGCTGGCTGTTCAGTCCATGGTGGTGTGGGATGCAACTCGTTTGATCCCAGCTCTGCCAGCTGTTAGGCTTCAGGATGCTCGCCCTGCCCTTGGCAATGGACAGTCATGCCCAAGCCATTGTGTGGCAGCATTTGGAGTTGTGTGGGTGTCTAAGGCAGATCCAGCAGCCTTGACACAGATCCTCCAGCTAACTGGGGTGATGGGTAGTGCCAGCCTGCTCTGGAGAGTGGATATGAGGGTGTTCTGGAGAGTACTGATTCAGTAGGTAACTTCCATGGGGTTCAGAATGAGTAAAGAGCAGTTAACCTCAATTAAACTTGGACCTGAAGCAGAAGTCATATTTGGACAAGTAGAACAAATTAGCAGATTGAATAAATTACCAGGAAAGGGTCTTGTTAATACTGAAGTAATAAAGTGAAATGCTGGGTTTATGTATCAGTATGGAGGTCACAGGTGGGTGGTCACCCCAAGTGACAGAGTTCCTGCACTGACACTTGGACTCTGAAGCATCAGATTGTCTTGTTGGGGGGTTCACATGCTGGTTCTTGCTACTGACAATGCTTTTCCCTTTGCTTTTCCCCTTGTATGTAATGAAATGTCTCCAAATGAGTTTATTTAATCCAGATGTTTGTATTTTAAATAAACAACCATTCATAGTCCCTTGCCTATACTGAGCTTCTGTCTGACTCATTAAGATCAGAGTCAGTAAAAAAACACATCAATTAGTAGATATCTAGCACGTGGTTCCAGAACTGGCCAGATTGTAAGTGGTCTGTGCTGGAAACTTAAGTGTCTTTATCTGTTCTGGAGAGCTGGCACATAGCTGAAGAGTCAAAAATGTCCAATTCCTCTGGATATTAGAGGCAAGGGGGGGGTGGGTGTGTGTGCCTGTTAAGACCATTTTTAAGATGTATTTTTATGAATTCCCAGGGTGAGAGGTCTTTTCACTGGCTTCAAAATATCTGGAAAGACTGCAGGTGAAAAATGAGGTGAAAACTACAGGTGAAAGCTGAGGCACAAATGAAATAGCAGTCCCTTGGGCAAAGTGAGCTGAAATGGGCCATTTCATACCCTTTGGGCTGTGTTGATCAAGGGTGAGCAGCCTTGTATGGGGATTTATTAGTTCAGCACAAAAAAGTGTGTAAAGACTTGTAGTTTACCTTAAAATTGGCAAAGCAGTGTCCAGCCGTTTCTAGAACCATGTGTTCATAAAAGCTTCATCCTTATTAGCAACACTAGGTATTCCAAGTAAATTAAATGTCTTTCCTAACTGAGTGCCATCAAATAACTGCTTTCTCTTGAAAGCTGCAGAATGAGTTTGTTGGAGGGGACCTTGGGGTGCCCCAGGTCCATGTGGGAGTTTTGAGGAGCCCGGGAGCTGGTACTGGAAGTGGGAAGGGTGGATCTGGGAGGGAGCAGGAGGAAGGAGCAGCTGCCAGCATAATCACCAGCTTTGCATCTGAGTGGAGCTGCAGAGCCCAGCAGTGCTGGGCAGAGCTGAAGGCTAGTCACCAGCTAAGCCTCTGCCTGTGGTGCCCAGGCACCTGTGCAGGGTCCCTGCAGAGCCTCCTTAAAGGGGAATTTATTTTTTTAACCACCCACAGCACTGCAGAGTGAAGGACCTGAGCACATTCTCTGTTGTGGCTTAACCCCAGCTGGCCACTAAGCCCCACCCAGCTGCTTGCTCACTTCCCCCCCCCCCCCCCCCCAGTGGGATGGGGGAGAGAATTGGAAGAGTAAAAGTGAGAACACTTGTGGGTTGAGATAAAGACAGTTAATAGGTAAAGCAAAAGTCATGCACACCTGCAAAGCAAGGAATTCATTCACTCCTGCCCATCAGCAGGCAGGTGTTCAGCCATCGCCAGGAAAGCAGGGCTCCATCATGCATAATGGTGACTTGGGAAGACAAATGCCATCACTCTGAGCGTCCCCCTCGTCCTTCTTCCCCCAGCTTTATACGCTGAGCATGACGTCATATGCTATGGGACATCCTTTTGGTCAGTTGGGGTCAGCTGTCCCAGCTGTGTCCCCTCCCAGCTCCTTGTGCCCCCCCAGCCTCCTCGCTGGTGGGGTGGGGTGAGGAGCAGAAAAGGCCTTGACTCTGTGTAAGCGCTGCTCAGCAGTAACTAAACCATCCCTGGGTTATCAACACTGTTTCCAGCACAAATCCAAATGACAGCCCCATACTAGCTACTATGAAGAAAATTAGCTCTATCCCAGTCAAAGCCAGGACATTTTCCCAAACCCACACTTCAAAAACAACCTCTGTTCTTTTACTGTTATTGATCCCTCCATTTGAAAATAGGTGTTGGCAAGGGTGGCCTCTGCCCATCCCTGTGTAAAGCTGGGGAGTGCAGTGCCTGTGCTGGGGGGAGCAGGACGGGGCTGGCGGGGGAGTGGCTGTGGGCTGCTGAGAGGGGCTGGGCGAGGAAAGCGAGGAGCTGCGGCAGGAGGAGGCATAACAATATTGATTTAAATAGTGTATGATCTTGTAATGAAAGACTATTGTAACACAGAAAAACACATGGACTAGATTAAGATTGCACAGGCCCGCAACACCCTTCTTCAGCATTAGAAACCTGTGTGGCCTTAACTGTTCTGCTGATGGGCTCTGAATGTGTATGCACAAATGAATAGTCAATGCCTAGAACTATTTTTTATTTTGAGAGGGATTAAAGATTTTCTACAGAAACTTGATGAATGGGACCAAGCACCAAAAAGGGCCTGGTGGTATGAGACCTGTACATTCTAAGCCTTAACAGAAAATGCAGGCTGCAAGGTCCAAAGTGGTCAGAAAATTGCAAGAGACTGACACTTTATAATGAAAGTATTAGGTTTTTGTGGAGGTGGATGACCACCCTGTAGTTTCATCTCTGACTGCACAGTGTCAGCTCTGCTGAGATGGGGCGAAGCTCCCGTGGTGCTGCCATTCCTTCTGCTGGGTGTGCATGTCCTGGGGGTAGGACTGTACTTGTTTTCATTAAGTTCATTTTTACAGGGAACAAATGTGTCTTTCAGACAGGAGTCTGCGAGTTTCTGTAAAAACAACCAGCCTGAGCTAAATTCAGTGTCCCATGGTGTCACGTCTCCCTGATGCTTCCTGCAGTACTTTGTTTTTGTCTCCCATTGTACCCTCCTGCATTCTTCACATTCAAAAAGCCATGTTTGATAAATCCATGGTGCAGACACTAAAATAGGCTTATTTTCAATGTTGTTGGCTCCTGTTGTGGTTTTTTGCACTTGTCTCTCTCCTGTCGGGAGGTTATTAGGACCATCGCTGTGCAGCAGTGACCACCCATGTATACAAGTGACTTTCTGCTGTTTTCAGTGAGCAGCAGAAAGCGCAGCACAATCGCAGCCCTTTCACCCCCCTCTGCCTTTCCTCCCTGGAGGCTTTCCCTGCTGTGTTTCCTGTTCACCGTGGAAACCACCCGTAAAACCCAGCACCAGAGGCATGGAAACATGTCATATTCCCAAAATGTGAGGGCTCACTTGAGCCCCTGTAGAAAGACCAAGGAGGTCCAAGCTGCAGTAAAGTAAGTTTAGCATCAGGTCATGGCAATGCACCTCCATGTCTCACTAAACGAAATTTCTGACTTGCACAGATTCATATGCAATACATAAGCTGAATCAAAATAACCCTTTAATGAGACCTAAGGCCTCTGTGCATGAGATCAAGGTGGCTGCCCAGCGTGGTGCATGTTCACTGTGTTTGATGTGCCATCTCCCCCATGCCATTGCAGACATGCCATCTTTGCTGACTTTAAGGTGAAAACCTTCATCCCAAGCATCCCTACATAAACTTGTACCAGGTCTGCATGGACAGTGGTCAAATAGCATTTGGAGGTTTGAGGCTTCACAGGACATAAGGCATGACTGAAAAAATCAATGTCTGAAGGACAAAACTCAATATTAGTACTCTAGTCTCAGATGACCTTTGAGGAAAAAGCCTTTCCAACTCTGGTGTCCTGTTCTTTTCCAGATGTCGGTGAGCCAGACGCAGTCGGGAAGAGGTGTGCCTTGTTTATGCTGCAGAGGGACGTGCACGGGCTTCGAGCCACATTCTTGGAGGTAATATCTTGGTCTTGATGGGCCCTGCCCTGACACTGTCCCTTTGGTCCTGTCAATATTCGGACTCTGGTGACTTTGAGTGCAAAGATGAACTGCAGAGCACTTGAGTAGTGTTGGGGGGTGCAGAGGACACACTGTCTGGATAGGACAACTGCTGAGTTAAGATGCTCATGCTCCCTGCTCTCCACCCCCCTTCCTTCGCTGGTCCTGCTTTTCTTATTTTTTGAGTTAAAAATCTCATCCACAAGGGCTTAAACCAACCTGAGGCTCTCATGCAGTGGGTTTTTTCCCACTTTTGCTAACATCACCTGCTCCCTGGGAGTTGAGACTGTCTCTGATAGGTTGGCCGCAGGTCTTGGCAGTGAGCTGTGGCTTGGGAAGAGGAGAAAGCCAGGATGAGAGATGGCCCAGCCTGCAGAAGGGTCTTGCCTGCCACAGGACTGTCTCTAGCACAGCCCTGCGTGGTTGGTGCTGTTCAGTGGGATTTTAGGATGGGGGGCACGGCGCCAAAGCTGCTGCACACTGTGCTCGGCATGAGCCACCCGATGCCCTGCACAGCATGTGTGCTGGAGCACAGATCTTCTGCCTGCATGGATCCTCTGCCTGCTGGCTTCCCAGCCTGTCAGACTGTCTGGAAATGAGTTAGTGAAAACAAATGTGTTCTTGCTTGCTTTGGAGGCAGGGAAATGCTGACCAAAAGGATAATCCCGCACTGTTGGTAGGAGTTATGCTGTGTGCCTGGCTGTCACCCTTGTCCTTGAGGCCGAGCGTGGTGCAGAGCTGGCAGGGTGAAACAAAGCCCTGTTGGCAAGGGCTCGGTGCTGCGTCCTGCTTGGCAGCACCATGGTGGCTGTTGCTGCTGGCCGTCCTGAGCACCCCGATGGCTATGGTTAGTGCCAGAAACATCTTGGTGTTTGATACTTTATTTTTGGTTTTTCCTCTTAAATGCTAATTTAGGTAAATAGCCACCAATATCAGTAGCTGGTGGGAGCTGACTAGTGCTGTGTGTTCAGCTCTGGGCAGGAGCAGTGGGCTGCTGCCCTGCCCTATCTGCTTGCCCACCCAAGTGGGAGAAACAAAGGGGGCTTTGAAATTGAAGGAAGCCATCCAGATGTCATTAATTAAAAAAAATTCATGTCCTCTGAGGTTGTCTTGCAAAACACTAGATGCTTTTCTGTGAGCCTGGAGATCTCCTCTTTGCTGTGGGCTGTGCAGCTGGGTGCTGCTGCAGTGGTGCACAGGAGCCTGCAGTCTGCAGCTGTGCTGTCTGTGCTGCTACAGAGCTTCAGCAGGCTTCATGATGGTGGCATGTAATCGTGTCCTGCAGCCTTCAGTTCCCAATTGCAATACCTCTGCTGTGTGGAAATCCAAACTTTAAAATACTCATTTTGTTGAATCACTACTCTTTTTTTTTTTTTAATTGACTCAAAGGCTGGTTTGAGTCATACTTGTTCCAGGATCCTGCTGGAGTACTTGGGGTTGCATCAGGGTTAGTTTGTCCTTTTGCTATTAGCATTTGATGGAAAAGCTGGCTAGCAGAGAGTGGCCTTATAGACTTATCTTTATGACTTATAGCTATTATAGTTAAAATGATAGATACTTAAGTATCTAATTCCTCTTTCAGCAGTCACTTTTTTAATGGCATGTAAAGCTTTGTAAGAGGCGAGGCTGTGCTCAGCTGTTAGACACTGGTGAGGGTGGGAGATTTAGTGGTGCTTGAAGGGGTTTTCAAGCAGCTCCCCATGGCAGGTGGCAGGCAGCAGTCTATCAGCGCTGCTGCAGCTGCTTTTGCTTGGGGACAGCACTTAGGGGTTCACAGTTTTCTGCTCCATGCTGCTGATGATGCCTCTGGGATGAATCGTGCTGAATTCCTGCGTGCAGCTCAGGCCACAGGAGCCTTTTATCTTATGCCATAACCCTGTTCTGCATTCAGCCTTTGAAAGAAGCTGATGCTCGGTGGCTCAGCCATCACACCATCACATGCCTCCTGCAGCCCAGCTCATATCACAAGGGTGATCTCACTTGTCACCCACAGGAAAATCTGCAAGTCATGCAAATGCAGCCAGGAAGACCACAGCCTGAGCTCCGATGTGGAGGACGATCGAAAAATTGGGCGCCTGCTGTCGGACTCCAAGTATGCCACGCTCACTGCCCGGGTGAAAGGAGGTGATGGCATTCGCATTTACAAAAGGAATCGCATGATCATCACCAACCCCATCGTATCTCGGAAAGACCCCACCTTCGACACCATCACGTACGAGTGGGCTCCCCCAGGGCTCACCCAGAAGCTGGTAAGGCAATCCACAGCACATTTGGCTGGTAGTTGTGTCACTTAACTTTATTCCAGAGCTAGGTTCTCCATTATCGGGAAAAAATAGTAAAACATATGGTTTGCCTTGCAGAGCAAAAAATATACATAACACTTTGTATTTTGGAAAACCGTGTAAATAACCAGAGTAGGTAGGAGAGGGGAATGGATTGCCTTTGGGTTTTTATAGGTTTGCTTACATTTCTAGGAGAAGTCTTAATGGATTTTACAACTAGAAAGCTCACTACTTTGGTAAAGCTCATGTCCAATAAAAACATTGCTGAGGAGAGATCCCATCTCCGCTGTCCTGCCAATTGTACAACGCCTGTGCAGCCCACGCAGGTGTTTACATGCTCCAAAACCCCAGGCTGGATGTGGCAGTGATTCCTCCAGGCCTTATTGGGGTGTCTGGGCTGGGATTTGATCCTTTCCCTAAACACCCCTGGGAGGGCACCAAGGAGGCAGAAAGCTGTGCAAGCTGTGGGACATGCACAAGGACAATGAGTTATCACCAGAGACCTCTCTCCATGCTTCTAAAACAACGTGGGTCTGGACTGGGCTGCTGGGAGCAGAAGTGGAGACAAGCTATTTGGGTGGTTTATTTGGGCAGGAGTGGGTGGTTTATTTGGACAACTGTCCTGGGCTTTGGCATCCCTGTTGGAGAGGGAGGTCCTGCCTTGCCTGTTGAGTCTGATCTCTTGTAAGTCTGGGTGTGAGCCTGTCCCAAAACCAGCCAGAGCAGGTGGAGGTAGCTAGCTGGGACGCTTCCACTAACCTGGAGGGTTTTTTTCAGCAAACACTTCAGGAAATTATGCTTCAGTCTGTCTCAAAAGCAGAGAAATTAAATCAACGTGGAAAGAAGTAATGCTGCATCTAAATCCAGTGCTGTGTTTGTAAATCATTCTGTTACGGAAATGGGCTTTAATGCTAATGGCAAAATAACTGTCACCTTTAATATAGTAATTTTCTTTGCTTGCTGAGGTAGTCATTAAAATCTTGGACTTAAAATAGGCCTGGCATCTCAGGTTTATTAACCAGGAGTGCAACTAGTGCTCACTTGTGCCTCTGTAGATCACAGAATGGCCCTAAACCTCCCCAGAATGCAGCCTTGTTTCCTGTTGAATGCTGTGTCACCTCAGCCCCAGACAAGTGTCCGTAGGAGTACTGAAACGGGGCCAAAACAGTGTGCTGACAGTGCTTACTTTGTGGCTTAACTTCTTTGTAATGCTGTTTTCTTTAATTTTGTCCCAGATTTGCTGGCAAGCAGAGGAGGGGGAAAGGGGGTTTAAATTCTACTTGTGGCAGGCAGCGTGATGCTGGGTGGGCAGTTGGGTGGTCGTGCCTCTGGGCTCCCCATCTCCTGCTAGAAAACATCCTCCAGCAGGGGCCCGGGGCGACGGAGCGGAGCCGTGGGCTCAGAGGCCCTTTGCCAGGGACCCTCCCATCACCTCTGCTGGAAGGCAGCAGCAGCCCGTCCCTGTCCCCAGCAGGCTTGCGGAGCTCGCTCCCCCAGGGAACAGGAGCAGGAAAGCTCGTCGTGCCAAGGTGTGCTAGCCTGGAGAAAAGCTAAGCTGAGCTCTGCAGCTGGGAGCATCCTGCCCGCAGCTCCTGCCTGCGTGGGCACGAACTCTGCCCATCACTGCTGCCAGAGGAACCCCTCTCAGATTCAGCACTGGAGCTGGGATTTTTTTTTTCCTTACAGCTAAACATAGTCTGGTCCAAGTGAAAATACTTGTTTAGGTTTTGTAAAGAGAACTCCGAGTAAAAAGAGGAGATGGAAAGCGTGGTGCCATGCTGAGGGCTGGGTCTGAAAACAAGCCCCCAGCCCCTCCTTCGTTCCTGTGCCTGGTTTCTGTCTGGGCAAGCAATATTGCTGTGTGGGAACGAATGGAAGTGGTTTTCAGTGTGTGGAAGTGTTAGCCAGCAGAGCACTTCTTGAGGGAAAGCATTTAACTGGCTTTTAACTGTGTTGTGGTACTAAAAACATCACATATTACACTGTCATTAGTGGACAGCTTTTGCTCTTCAAATTAAACAAATAGTTTAAAGCTGCTGAAAATTGCAAACAGATTTTTTTAAAGAATTGGGGAAACAAATGTGAAATTGTAGCTGCAGACCCAAGAGGCAGACTGATTATTTCTTAAGACTCAGTTGCCATCACTCCCTTGGAAAGGCTGACTGGGAGTGGCATGCAGTCTGTACCGGGAATGCAGTTGAGGCCTGTGGTGCTAATTGGAGCAGACTGCTGGGCTTTAATGAGGGACTGAGACCCCCCCCCCCCCCACGCATCTGACTGGCTGTTTAATCGTAGCGCTGTTGCTCCCAGCCTCTTCTTTCTTTTCTTTGGTAGGAGCTGGCCCAGCAGGAATGTTTGTTTAACCACTGTTTGCCTTCCGCAGGTCCCGGGGGGAATCTGGGAGCTGGTGAGGGATGGGGAGAACAATGCTGGCACTCTTCCCACCCAGCCTGATTCATTAAGCACGCTGCCCAGCCTGGATTTATCAGAATCCCGGGTTTCCCTGCTCTGCAGGCTGGCTGCAGCACGGTGCTGCTGGCACCTTGGGGCAGGGTCAGCTCCTTGCTGTGAAGGATGCTGAAACTGCAGCTCTTGGGCTGCTTTCTTCTTCTATAGGGCTGAACCCCGACCATAGCCCCTCGCGAGTCTGTCTTTGGGGTGATCCCGAACGCAGCCCCGTGCAGCGGGGGCACTGGGGAGCCCAGCGGCTCCCCCACCCGCAGCAGCAAACTCCGTCCCTGCAGCGCTGGCAAGGGGGCAGCTCAAAGCATGCGCTTCATGAAAACTTTTCAACTCTTTATAGTGCATGAGCAAACTGGAAGATATCTTGGTTCAAGTAAACATGTGCAGGAGCTTTGAAGACAACCTTGATAAATTTTGGCTTGACAATCAACTTGACAAACTTTTAGAAATGCTGGATGTCAGCCATTCTCGGGATAGTTTAAAAGGGATTTGGGCCAAAAAGCTTTTAGTGTGTAACTGACTTGCTCCAGTGATTTCCTTCTGAAGGCAGGCTGGAAACTTGGGATTGTTTTTAATATTGTTGTCCTGAAGTGGATGGTCCGATAATAGGAGGAAGTTCAGAGCATGTTTTCATTAAGCCGTGCCTGGAGAAGTTATGAAGTAGATATTCAGGGTCCTTGGGGAAAGTGAAAAGAACAGATCATAAAATATCTCCAAAATCCAGTAGTTAACAGTGAAAACCTAAAATGTTCTTCCTCAAAATTATCTTCAGTAAGGCAATGTAGTAAAGTATTTGATGGTAATAATACATGGTAGCAGCAGAAGAAACAACTTTTTATTGTCCTTCATGTCAGTTTTTTGGTGTCAGGTTGAATTTTTTCCTTGATCTGTTCTCTGGACACATTTTGACATCTGCGATTTATAACTTTAAGCATTCCCTTGATCAGGGAGTGAAATCCCACCACACGTCTGGGCAGATATTGGAACTTGCCACTAAGCAGTCCAACTGTACTTTTAAGAAAAGCAAAGTCCCAAGCCTTTCTCTCACTTTCAGCACAGACATTTCGTATTGGCAAAGGAGAGTCTGGTGCTGGAGTGGAACAAGACGCTTTGGATGCACGTGCTGGCATGGTGCTATTCTTGTAGCTCTGGTATAAGTGTTCATTAGTCTTGGCACGTTTGTAGTGGAATTTCTTCCATTAAGATCCTACTCTGTAACTACTCTGCTAGTGCTCTTGCTGCACTAGCCAGCGCAGGCTGCACAGCATATGCTGTCTTAATGTTCATGGTTGTACACCATCAAGGCTTTGGTTGCTGCTCTTTCCAGTTGTCAGATACCACTGGCAGTATCCTTATTTCGTGGGGCAGTGCCTGTGTGAGGCCTGGGAGGAGCTGTCAGGGAGTTCTTGTCTCTTGCTTCTGTAGTTCCTATTAGGATTTCTTACTCCTGTGAAAGCCATCTGTGCACCAGATCACTTCTACAGCATCCCACAATTCTCTAACTAGCTATTAGCAAGCAGCACCTTCTCCCACGGGGCAACAACCTTCCCCCAGTAAACTTCTGGATCTCAATCCTACCCTTTGCACAGAGGCACGATATACTGAGTGTTGATGTCTAATATAATGTGCAGCAATGTTGACATGCACTCCAAGAAACGGGGAAGAAGCCCTGCCTCCAATAAATCATTTATCTATTGTTGTTGCAAATCTTCAGGCAGGAATCTTGCCCTGCAACGCTGCTATCTGACTGAAAGTAGCCGAGATGGAAGCTGACTTTGAAGTTTTTACAGATGGGATGAGTTGTTCAGTGTTGTGTAAAGGTTTCTGTATTTAAAAGGCCATACTGAACCAGACTGTGTACAGTAAACAGTTAATCACTTCTCTACTTTTTTAAAATTCAGTTTTCAAATGCTGACCAAGTAAGAAACAAATCTAATACAGCTGGATGCTGGTCTTTAAAACGGAATGGCAGAGAGCCAACTGGCTGCCCCTTAGCTCTTCACACTACAATAGGAAAAATGCCTTGAGTGGGAAACTCCCTTCCCCTTAGCACCAGGCCAGAAGTTAACTGTACAGACCCCACCGTCCTGCAAATGCTAATTCAGCATGGGACAGACCTCTCACAAGATTGCTGTTTACTTTGCTTTTAAAATAGTGGATAGTGGCCAGTTGAGTAGGAGACTTTATTTTGGATAGTTTCTTGGCATTTACTTTCCATGTTGCAGGGCATCAGTGACCAAAACCTTCCTGTTACTGCAGTATCAATAGTTGGGCAGAGTTGGCGGCTGTCAGTGGTATATACAGACTCAACTGCTATCTGGCTGCTTTCTCTTGTATTAAGATTATTTTTTTAATTGATAAAAGGAGCTCTTTCACTGTAAATTATGCTGCATGCAGCCTGTGAGGGCTGTGGAGTGCTCTTGGTGCAGCTCCCCGGAGCTTTCCCCATCCTGGCATGAGGCAATGGGAAGCTGGCTGGTCTCAGGTTTTGATGTTATGGGTTTCTGGTCTTTTCAGCAGCCTTGTTGTCAAATTACCTGGAATAGTGGCATGCTAGTGCCAGCAAGGGAGGATGTATTGGGATCTGTGTGCAAACTAGTGAAGCGAGTCTTTGAAGCTGCTTTGCTTCCTGGGGAGTCCAGTTTATTTAAAGAACAAAACCAAAAATCCTCAAAAAAAAAAAAAAAAAAAAAACCTGTTCTCTGAGGATGAAGTGATTAACAATAGCCTGGCTGCTACGTGCATCTGAGTGAGTTCAGCCTTTTATTTCTGAAGTGTAGGTTAGAACAATTCAAAGGGGAAGGGAGGGGAAGGGGCAGGTTTTCTGCCACCACTCTAACGCGAGCGGAGCATCTGTTTGCAAAGCACCTGCACAAAGAAAGCTCATGCTTCTCTGCCAGAGGCGGCTCAGAGTAACTGTCGGTGCTCTCTCCATCCCAGGCCATGCAGTACATGGAGCTGATCCCAAAGGAGATGCAGCCGGTGGCGGGGACAGACGGGGCGTACTATCGCCGGCGGCAGCTGATGAGACAACTCCCGCTGTATGACCAGGACCCGTCCCAGTGCCACGGCCTCGCGGAGGGCGAGCTGAAGCTGATGGAAGACTTTGTGAAGAAGTACAAAGCTGAGGCGCTGGGTGTTGGGGAGGTGGCACTGCCGGGCCAGGGTGGCAGTGGGAAGGAGGAGGGGAAGCCGCAGGACAAGAGCATCGGTGCTGGCAAACCCCCTGAGTCCACCAACGGAGCCCTGGAGAGTGCACCCGCGGGAGGGCACTATGTAAGTGCTGTGATCCATGGCAGTGGGACAGGCTGGCAGGGGTGTCCTGGCTCTGCTCTGAGTTTGGGGAGCTTTCAGGGAGCAGGTTGAGCCTCAACTAGAGGGGGAAAAAGACTGCACCAGCCAGGGTTACCTGTTCCTTGTTCACAATACTGTTCTCTGGGCTTCTCCAAGTCTGCTGCAGTGCTTTTTCAAACTACGGGAGCAGTGCTGCGATGCTCAGTTGCATCATGGCGTGCTTTGGTATAGCACTCTGAAAGACCCTGGTGGGACCCCTTGCGTGCTCCCGCCTGCTCTGCTGAGCAGAAGTATCCATCTAACAGGGATGAGGAGGGGTGGGTTGTCTCCTTTTCACCGTCTTCCTTCCTCCACAGCAAAAGCTGTGCTTAACCACCAAGGTAAGCAAATCTTCTGTTAGCTGTAGGAGCCAGTGATTTTAACATTGGATTCTTGGCAGCTCTGAAAGATTAGGCATGACATGTCCCTGGGTGATTGAGAGTCAATCAGGTACTCAAGATCAGAAACAGTTTAACTGTGAGTTAGTATTTCCAGCTAGGCTTCCAGACCAACGCAAGTGGAAAGACTGCAAGTGATGGTAGGTGGTGGCTCAGCCTAATTAATGCAAAGCTGTGAACATGGTGATAGTGCTCCCAGGGCTGTAATTGCTCGGGGGAACTTTGAACAGACCATGCATGTCTCTGGGCATACAAATACATTTCCACAGAGAAAGGATTGAGATTCCCTAACACCCTTCTAGATTCATGTTCTCCCAGCACTGTCTGGAGTGGCCATTGTGGTTGCTGAACAAATGCTTACCATAAAATATGGTGAGTAAAAATTTTGTACGGCCCTTGGGAGGGTAACTTGCAGCGGAGGATTTTAAAGCTGGGGAAAAAATGGTGTCTGAGTGTTTGTAAGGCAAGATTTTCCTAGCCATTACTGCACTGAGATTGTAACATGTTAAAAGCACTTTTCATTTTAATTCCATATTGGGTAATGTCTCCCCTCTGCTATGGCCTTTTCTATTAATGCTCATCTGACTTTCAGAGTCCAGTGACACCGTAGAAGTTTTTCACTATTGCAGAAAAATACTGAATTGGACAAAGAATTTTAAGCTTAAAAAAATAACCAAAAAAGGAAGGTTTCCATTAAACATATTAATAAAAGTCATCTTAGCAATGAGGGTTTATTTAGACTGCAAGTTTGTCCTTCCAAATAGATACATAACTGTGATGTTATTTGCTGTAGTTTAAAGCATCATTTTTCTAGAGGCACTAGCTGAAAAATGGAACAGCTTCAAAAGCAGTTGCAGGAGATCCACTTCGACCAACACACTGTGCAGCTCAGCTCACAGCAGGCTTATGAAATACTGTGGTTTCTTGCTGTACTGAAGACAGACCTCCTGTTTCCCACTCTAGCAAAACACCGCTTTAAAACATCGTTTTAATTTGATCTCCCATGCAGGAATTAATGCAGCTGACCTGAGTGGGCTGTTTCCCAAGATCTGAAATGTGCTAAACATCCAGAGGTCTGCTGGCTTTCACAAAACTGCACTGGAAGAAAAATTCTGCCATAGAAGAATGAGATCTAGCACTTTACTTTGCAATGTGTGTGAGGCTGAAAGTAGGTGGGAGCAAAATGGGCTATATGAAGACTGAAAGAGATGTAAAGGGACTGAGAAATGAAGTGCACAAAGCTGATGACACTGGAGGTTTTAATGTTGTTGATGTATTCAGGGTTGATCAGCACACTACAGGTGTGGAGGTTTAGGTACCTCTCTACTTGTGTGATCATCTCCTGTGTCTCCTAAACCCTGGGTGTTAAACGCAACGCCTGCTCTCACTCTTGAGGAAGCTCCCTCGAGCCTCCCTCCACCGCTGCTCTCTGGGATGCTGCAGGTGATGCCCACAAGTGCCACCAGCCTGCCCAGGGCCACTCCAGGGTGTGCTGTCCTCAGCTGGGAGCGTGTTTGTCCCCAGCCCTCAGACCTGCAGGACTGCAGCAATGAAGAAGGCTTTTTGAGAAAGTATGTGTGCCTTTGGTTCAGGGGCATAGGGGGCAAATACGGTGCTGAATAGCTTATTTTGGAGATCCTGATTCTCAAGTAGTTTGTGTGATGTTTCTTCATTGAGTCCATTAGAAGTAGGACACAGATTTGAATCTATTAAATACCAAACGTCTTAATCAGCACCAGCAGCTTGACTTAACCCTATTTCAGATCAAGGTGTGAGTCTCAACTATAGATTTATGAAGATGAGGTGTGAAAAAACAAAACCACTGCCCTTACTGTAGAAGAGAATAAACCCAGAAAGCACCAATGCTGCACCAAAAAAAGCTGGAATGACTTCCTCGGGTGTTTGTGTGGTCCCTGTGCTAAGGCTATTAAACCTCTTATTGCACACTTGGGCTAGCTGTGTTGAAATTGGTGTGTAAAGGAAAACATACAGGGCCAATGTAAATCACCATGAGAGAGGCGTCTGAGCTCAAACAGCTTTTTGAACTTCTCTGCTGCAGAGAGGGGCCCCATCACTGTAATAAGTCTGTCCATGAGCTGAATATTCTCCACCGAGCATAAAATCATCTTTAACCCTTCCAGAACTGGAAAGTCTCCTGGTGTTACAAGTCACTGTGATGGAATCAAATAAAATCCTGAAGCAGTTGATCAAAATTAGCTATTGTCTCAAAAAGCTTGAGGCTAGCAATGTAGCGAGCGCTCAGGGGAAGCCTCATGGTGCCTGGGGAGCTCCTTCTGTGAGAGCTGTCATTGCAAAATAGCAGCCAGTGGAGAGAGCAAGTTTGAAAAAGCTTAGGAGAACAGGACACTTTCTTGGCCAACACCTCTGGTAACTCTGCTAATAAAGTCTTCACTCTTCTCCCTACCCAGTGGAGATGTAAAATGAGTACCAAGCTGTAATCCCATCTTAAATTTGAAGAGCCAGTTTTTATTTAGTGTGTAAATGGCAGGGGGATGCAAGTTATATGATGCTTAGGAAAAGCCCTGTGAATAATTGCCATGGAAAGAAACAGCAAAATAAGTTGTTTTTTTAACAATTCTTATTGGCAAGAAACTTAAGCTCAGAGTTGGAAAGCTGCTTGTATTTGTTCTCGCTGTTAGATCTTGCAAGATAAGCAGGGCTGGGATGGATGGGTCTGGCAGTTTCTCTGGTGGTGACATTGTGGAGGCAGCTGCGGGGCTGGGCTCTCTGGTACCCTGATTTGCCCAAATCTGGTGCCTTGGGGAGGTATCAGGGGCGTGGAGGAAAAATATGGCCTTGATCCCATATGATGGGTGCAGAATTCATCGGTGCCTGTCTTCCCCTTGCCGACAGTGAGGCCGGTGTGCCAGGAGCAGTGCTCTGCTAGCTGCTCCGCACCAAGTGCGGCAGCTTCACATACTTGTTTTCTTGTTTATAGAGATCAGAAATAGCAAGGCTTCTGCACTTCTCCACTTCTGCTGGAGTTTACTCCCTCATTGGCGTGGGTCTTGGGAGTACTTAGAAATACGTCTGAAGCTCTTTGCAGTGGAAGAAGCAGTGTAAGCAGACATATCCCCTTTCAGACTCACAGGAAAGCCAAGCCAGGAAACCTTGTGTCTCCTCTTGCGCTGCCTTTGCTCGTCATACAGGATTTGCTGGTAAAACAGGAGATGCCCGTCAGCCTGGTGGAACCGCTCCAAGGACTGTGGGGCTGTTACTGAAAATCCAGACTGAACAAAGGAGGAGGCAATAGCAAAATGCGTGGTGTGCTAGAAATAATAGTAACAAAACAAAGAAAAGCCACTTGGTTGGTGTAGATAGACCTGTAGCCTTCTGCTGTAAAGGGAGAAATGAGTTTAAGAAAATTCCTTAGATATAAAGAACAGTCCTTTTAGCACTCATGCCATGAGCTATCAAAAGGGGCTGGACGTGGTGAGGAAACTTGTCTGTAGTTTGACACTTGCAGAGCTCGTAGAGAAACCTGCTCCCTCTGTTCCCCCAGAGAGGCCGTTTTGCTGCTGCATTACTGGGCTCGTAGCAGTGAGGATTGCCGGGGGTCCTGTACTCCCAGCACCAGGTTTCCCAGGCCGTGGTGACATCGGGGTGTTGTTCCTCAGGACACGGACTGCAGCTGCCCTGCGGGAGGTCCCCCTCCTCTGTCCCTACCCCATCCCTGGAGCCCTCCTGCAGCTTAGGAACTATTAGTTTACCTTCTGCCGAGAAATGTATTTTTGTGTCTCTTCTACCCACCTATTAGAAACTTGTTGACTTAAATAGGAGCATTTGTAAATGGAGTTGTTGTCTGAGCGTGGAGTGGGAAATTCCTGACCCCCCTGACCCTGTGCCTCTCGGAGCGTGCTGGAGGGGACACACCGCTGTGCAAATGCTCTGGCCGGGCACAGCAGCTTCAGCTGCGTGCAAGCTGCTTCACACTGTGTCTTGGTTTTGTAAAAGCCCCAGCCAGCCTGCTGCGGAGATTGCTAGTAGAAGTCTGGCCTTCCAGCCAAGGGCTCTGCTGGAAGAGACTGGGGCTGCTACTTAAGAGCATTTCTTTTAGGGAGTGACAAAGCACAGACTCTGCAGCTATTAGCCTGACCTGGACTATCCAGGCTTAAATGGGAACTTAAATAACAACGCCTCAGCTGTCAGCCTCAGAGAGGAGAGTTTTAAAGCTTGCTTTTAACTAATCGCAGGATCACTCTGCAGGCACAGATAAAGAGTAAACCCAGTTGGTCTTGTGTGTAATATGCACAGACG
Source organism: Platalea leucorodia (assembly GCF_965183815.1). Taxonomy (NCBI): domain Eukaryota; kingdom Metazoa; phylum Chordata; class Aves; order Pelecaniformes; family Threskiornithidae; genus Platalea; species Platalea leucorodia. Next base: position 15,353,057 of record NC_138831.1, read on the forward strand.
CTAATTCATCTTCAGATTAGCCAAACCTAATTCTGTCTGTTTGGACTGTCATAAATTGAAAGCACTGTGCTGAAATCTGTAGAGTGACATCTGTCTTAAGCATAGACATATATATTAAAAAACAGTGAGAAAAGGCCAAAGTTCCTAATCTCTATGCAAAATAACATCTTTGACATGCTGCACTTCTGTACTATAGGATATCTTAACTCCTTCTTGGAGAACCTTTGGATTTTAGTGAAGGTTGGTTTTAGCTTGTGAGGGTCCCAGAGGCCAGACACTTAGCTGATGGTGGGTAGTGCCATTCTTACCTGCCCAAGGATCTGGCTGGAAGAAAGTAAACAGTACTCCAGGTGAAGATTGGCAAATACATATTTATAATGACTTTTAATTATGTTACGGCTTAACACTCTGTCCATACGTAGCACTGGTCCGAGTGTTTGCACAGGATGTGGGGCGATAGACTTGGAGGTGTTGCTTCTGTTTGCCATGGGTGCCCTGCGATGCTCTCTGTGATGTCTGAGTCCTACTGCACAATTGAGACACTTTTTCCAGCACTTTTCTCAAGCTGCAACCATTGCTTTCCCTTCAGTTTAGTGTTTCCTTGCTCTTCCACCTTGCTGCGCTGTTTCTATAGCCTCATTTCACAGTGGTGTGTTTGCTGGGCCTTCCAAGCTGATAGAGCTGTAAAATCTGGCTTTGGTATTCTCAAGTTTCTCTTCACAGAACAAGAGCTCAAACAAAAAACAACTGAAGCTATGCAGCTTAGCAGTCCTGGAAGTAAACATTTTATTTCCTCTGCCCTCCTTGGCACTACGGGATGTTGAGCAGGAACATGGTCCTTCAGACTATGTAGAAGTGGGAAGCGTTGAGGACATGCTTGGAGATTGTGTTGTTCTGTTTTGCTAACTGTGCTTCTTACCAGCTGTGCGGTTAAGAATGATGCATTGAAAAGATGCCGTGAATGTCTGAGAAGTAAATATCCATCCCGTGCACTGAACATCGCTGCTTTGTTGCCACCTGACATGCGCCCAGCCCCACGCTCACTCCACTGCCTCTCTGTTGCAGCGCTGCGAGACCTGCAAGCAGGCGGTGCCAGGGGACTGCCCGGTGGTGTACGCCGACAGGGCAGGCTACTCCCGGCAGTGGCACCCGGCGTGCTTCGTGTGCTGCCGGTGCTCCGAGCCCCTCGTCGACCTCATCTACTTCTGGAAGAGCGGGGCTGCCTGGTGCGGGCGTCACTACTGCGAGAGCCTCCGGCCGCGCTGCGCTGGCTGCGACGAGGTAGGGACCGGCCAGCTTCCCCCTGCCTGCTGCTCCCTGTCTGTGCTGGGGGCCTGGCACGGGCTAATTCGGGGCTTCTCTGGCGTGTGTCTTAACCTGCTCGCCTACCCACACCTCCCGGGATGCCCTCTGGGAGCGGCTTCCTTCTGGTGCTGGTCACCAGGTCTGCGGCTGCTCTGGGGCCATGGAGGTGCCTAAAGAAAAGGGGGTGAAGAAGCATGGTGTTAACGACAGTCCCAGATAGCTACGTCATATCTATCTCAGAGCAACAATCCACCTCTAGTTGCATTTAAAACCTGATGTTTTTATAGTGCTTAATGGCTCAGGAGCAGTCCTGTGCCTTTTATTCACCTGTTCCCAAAGGCTGGCCTCCCGATGGCTAATGGGCTTGGTGGGAGGCACAGGGGTGGTTCTCCCGGCTCCTGCTGTGCTCTGGCTTGGTGAGATGGTGGAAATAAGCAATTGTCTGTCCTATAGATCATCTTCTCAGAGGACTACCAGCAGGCAGAAGGGATGACCTGGCACAAGAAGCACTTTGCCTGCCTGGAGTGCGAGACGCTGCTGACCGGCAAACCCTTTGCTCTGGACAACGCCAGCCTCCTGTGCACGACCTGCAGCAAAAGCAAACGCCTCTGAGCAGGGAGCAGCCCGGGGGCGAAGCGGGCTCCCCAAGGTCCCACCAGGATTGGGGTCATTTGACAAGTACACAAGAAGGGGAAGGTTAAAAAAAAAAATAAAATTAGAGCCTTGCTATTCACTTGCAAGCAACTAAGTGCCCCCTTGCATCCAATACAGCTTGCAGGAGAATATTTCCTTGGGGAGGAAGCAAAGGAAATTCGTACGCCTGCGGGTGGGAGGTGCACGGTGTATCTGACTAGGAGGGATTGAAAAGGAGGTTCTGTGTTGTGCTGTTTTTTATAAAGTCTCTCCAAGCTTCTTCTAAGATCTTGCAATAGTCTTTTGGAAATAACACATCTCAAAAGTAACTTTTGGCATACTAAACCTATGGTCATGGTCAAAAACAAGGGTTGTTCTTATTTTTTGAAATCCATACTGGAAGTTTACACTAACAGGCTGCTGACAACTGTACTAAAGCAATGGATTTGAAGAATTTGATTAACCTGGGTGATTACTTTCTGAAAGCAAATGATATGAAATTGCAGCAATGTGTAGCTGTAGCTTTCTCCTCCTAAGTGTACAATAATGTAAAAATAACGAGTTGGCACGCAGGGCGATTGGTTTAACCCTGGCAAGATGGGAAGGGTGCAGCTCTGCCCCGGGGCAGCTGACTGGCTCAACCCATGTGAGCTTTAGCCCTGAAACTGGAATGCAAAAGCATTCCTGGCAGGTCCCACCCAACCAGGCTCCCCAGCCTCTCCCCTGCCTCCGACTGCCTGTTATCCAGGCGAGTGTGTTTCCACAGAGCGGCATTGTGTTCCCACCACGATGCTGGAGGTCATTAAACATTTAAAGTATGGGCCTTTATTTCAGCTGGGTTTGACCAGGAATTTTATGGAAAACAGCTTTCCAGCCTAAGCTGTCTTGGGGGGCTTTTGTGTGTGAAATGCTGCAATGCCGTTTTTTCCCTGCAATGCATCAGTGACCCTCTCCAAGAACCAGGGAAGCATACCTTCCCGTCGGAGCCAGCAGCACCTGCTCTGCCCTGCTCCTCATCCCTCAGCTCCCGGTCCCTAGGGGAGGTCACCATCGCTTCTTGGATCTGCTAGGGGTGACACCATCCCAGGATCCGGCACTGAGTCTCTGCGGATAGTATTTGTTCCCTAAGTCATGCAATGCTTCTGGTGGTGACTGAAGATATCAGATAGTCCAGGCTGGCAGATGTCTCTGTGCTCAGTCTTTTTTCTTATATTAAATGTCTACATTATTTGCCAGAGAACTGGAATATTTTTTGCAGAGGTGAGTATGCAAGGAGCTCACAATTGCTAGGTTTTCTTTCTGCTACAGAAGACGCTGTTTTCTCTTTAAAGCGTGCTCCGTGCTGTGGATGTTTGCTTGCTTATGATAAAATAACTTGCAAATGAGAGTTGGGGGAAACTGTGCCTGCTGCAGGGTTACAGCATGCGAGTCTGGGCTGGACTCTGCCTCTCCGCAGCTGGAGAGGAGCAAGCCAAGTCCATCACCATCTTTGAGTGGGTGAGACCAATGTGATGTAAAGACATACCTGTACGTGTGGGGTGTGAGTGCCTCTTACGCTTTGCCCATGCTGTTGCATGGTTGGTATTCCTGGAAATGCTGGGGTATTTAAAGAGAGTAAATGAAATGCTTGCTCCGGAGCTGGAGCAGAGCAGGAAAATCCCAAGGTGGCAGTGACAACCGTAGCTGTGGGGGTGACAGATGTGTGTTGCAGAGTATCACAGTGCATGTGCTCCTGGGGTTGTTTGTTTATCTTGGGTTAGTCAACACATGCATTGAGCGCCTGGGGCTGTTGCTCCTGTAAACTCAGTCGGATGATGCAAGTCAAGAGAGGATGTGTAGACTTGAAGTTGTATGAGGAATAATAAAGCTCCCTTGGATACAGGCACTTTGGTAAAGTGGGAATGAAAAATAAAGCCCAGTGCTTAGCTTTATTGCCTCTTCTTCATTTTGTTACAAGGGAAACGTCTTTACATTTTTGTAAATTTTTTTAAAGATGCATAGTTGTTCTAAACCCTGTAATGTTAAGGCAGCCAAAAGTGCACACACTCAGTGTAAGCAGTGGTAGCATTTCACAGGTGATTCACACTATTCCTATGTCAGCACAGACATTAACATCCAAACACCATTCTCTGAGGGAAAGTCTGTCTGTTTGCACACACAGCTGGTTACCTCTTAGAGTGATCGGTCTACAAGGTGGGTGCACAGCTGTTACATGGGTGTCTGGAAGAAAATTAAATGTAAAAAAAAAATCAACAAAACACTGAGTTTTTAAAAGTGAAAGACTATTAACTAAACTACTGCCATCACAGAAAACTCAACAGCGTGCTGCAGTCTTCTCCCTGGGTGTTTTTGGTTTGTTTTGCCTTGGCTGGCTGCGTAGTCCTTGCAGGGGTTGTGATAAACTGAGCACAGGGGAGGGGTGAGCCAGACCCCTGCCTGCGGTGGGGTGTTCCTTAAACTTCAGTGTCTGAATGGGGATGCTGGCCATCCCTGCTCCAGAGCTGCTTCCCCCTGCAGCCACCTGCCCTCCCCAGCACGAATCCAGGGGCTGTGCCAGGCAGCGTGGTCCCACTCCTTGGCTTGCCAAGTGGGGGGCTTGAGGGACCTCATGAGCTGGGTACTGTGCTCTCAGCACTGACACTATTGAGCCCCACAAAGTGTGCAGTGACGATTTTTCCTTTTATTGAGTATTTGACACCAAGTAAGCTAGCTTAAGAGGTGTATGGTGTGCATCAAGTCCAGAAGAGATGATGGTGGGTGGTTAGGGCATGTCCCCAGGGTGGGGATGCTCGTCTGGACCTTGAACATATGTTGCCAAACCCATGTGGATGGGGATCCTTGTCCCGTGCCTCTGTGCAGAGAGGAGTGAGGTAGCTCTCAGCTCCCTATGGTTGGCACGTTTGCTGCATCTGTGGGGCAGCACCGATACGTGAGCCCTTTAGAGGCAGGATTTCCAGTGGACCCCTCTTCTTGTGCAGTCCCCCTCCTGGGGAGGTGTGCAGGTAAAAGGGATCCCCCTTCCACCACTGCCAGGGTTAAACACCAATGGAGCCTCAAAGGGAGGGAGTGGAGAAGAGGCGGTTCTTGTTTTCTCTGCTGGAGAAGAATGTGCGTGGTGGGAGCTTGGGTAAATGTCAGAGCAGAGGCGCTGGGAGAGGACGGCGTTCTGGGGGGAGCGCTGGCACCCCAGTACGGCAGCAGGGAGGGAGGCAGAACACCAAGACCGGTACCTGCCTCCATGTCCAGCAGTGCGTTACTGTCCACTGTGACAGTGGGTGACCCTTCCCTCGTCCCCAGTCGTTGCTCCTGGGGCCTGTGGGGGCAGGGCTGGGTCAGCCCCACCACCTTCCCTGTGGTGGGGTGGTCTCTGAGTGAGAGAGAGGTCACATCCACTTCACGTACAAGGATTGTCCTCAATGATAGTACCTGTGTTGGGCTTATCTTACCGGACTGTGGCCACAGTCTATGCACAGTAGCATCAACTTCTTACAGAGTCTATCTCCGTTGACACAATCCTCCATCACTAATGCCTTTATTTGGCTACTTGGAAAAAAGGTACCACTGTAGCATGTTCTGGTTTGGGCTTTTGATTTTGTGATCTATAAATGGTAATTCTTCTTCTCTGAATTCCTGGTTTCAGCATACACATGCTTGCTTCAGGCTTTTTGGACTGCTGGCATCCACTCGAGCCTTTCAGGTATTTTTGCAGCTTGTAAGATACTGTCTGCTTAAAACTTTACTGCAATTAAACAGCTTAACAAAATCCTGTGCTTCTCAAGTGTCAGGGGCAAAAGCGTGAAATGAATGCATCTAACAGCTCAAAACATATGTGAGTCTTTAGTTTTGATATTGAAATTCAGTGTAAGCATGAGAAGATACTCACCCCAAGTGAAGACATTACGCTATGTTTTGCTATAGTTCATCTAGAACGAAGGAGGCTGCTGCAGCTGCCTTCTGTGGGTCACGAGCTCTGGGTTTCGAGAAAGTTAAATTTACAGGGGTATGCTGGCCTGTCTAATAGAGACCCATCAGCGAGCAATACACGGAGGGTCTGTCCAGAAAATTAATAAAAATCAAGGTGTTTCACAAGGTTACTCTCTACAACAGGAATAGGCTATGGGCAAAGGCTGTGTTGCGTGACTGTTTGAAAAGCATCTTGTGCCGCAGCTGCGTTCAGTCCATCATTTCAAGTAAAAGCTCCCGTACAAAGACCGCGCTACGCTGTCTGGCTGTGCGCCTGACCTTTAGCTGGTACAGGCTGCTTTGGGACCCCAGGTGAGGGGTCAGTGCACAGTGCAGCACTCGAGCCCCCAGACTCCCACTTGCTGATTCAGCTCATCCGCATTGTGCTGTGGCCAGACAGATAGGGAGATGAAATAAAAACTAATGAAGAAGCAGGCAGCAGAACAGGGAATGGGGACTGGGGTGCGATGGGATGCTCAGACCCTGTCTGAGTGGGCATCTCCCAGGACTTGCCGTGCTCCTGCAGCTAGAGGAAGAGCCGTGTTTGTACGCAGCCCCAAGCGAGCAGCTCATGTTTGTGTGAACGGCTCAGGTGAAAAGCCTCTCGCCTGGCTGTGGTCGGACGGCTACGGTGATAAGGACCTTAAGACACAGGTCTCTCTCTGTGCTCAGCATGCTGCATGGAGGTTAAGCTTTCGCAGTGGCTTTGCTCAGAAAGACGTGGGCAGTCTCCACATCTGTTCCTGTGCGCCAGGCGTGCTGGCTACCTGAGTTTGTTTGTTTGTTTGTTTTCTCCCCAAGCTTTGCACTGGGTTCCTTTAACTGGAAAATCCAGGTGTTTGGGTGCTTGAAGCTGCTTGTCCCAGCTCTGCCAGGTTTGTTCTCTGCCAAGCAAGAACGGATGGGGCAGGGCGAGGGATTTTGTAACAGCCACGTATGGGAACGGGTCTCACTGCGCCAACCAAGCACCATGGTGTGACGAGGACCTTGGCTGCCCTTCCTAGGGGCAAGGCAGGGGAGTGGCAATGCCACGGGGCCGGTAACATTTTCTGTGCTGCCGATACGAGAATTTCAGTGCTGCTGCTGTGAAACCTCTCCATGGACATGGATGCTGCTCATTTCAAATGCTGTGGCGTGGCATGGGGATCCCGCATGGACGGTGCAAAGCGCTGGCGTCTGCTGGTCGGAGCAGTCTGTAAGAGCTGAACTGGTGAGCTGAACTTCTCACCTCATGGGTTTTAATATTAATCTGGCTCTTTCACGAAGCACTGGGATACGTTACATTGTCTAATGATTGATTGAGCACCACGTATTGCAGTAACCGACGCCAGTGTTTTAGCTTGTGAATCTGCAAAGGACAAACCTCGTAATTTCCCCTTGTTGATGGCCAAAGATGGTGAGTTCAAGGGCTTTGTGCCTCCTACATGAACATTCAGCTCCAATTTAAACTCAAATGTTTTGTATAATTGTTCTCCTAAATATGACTGACAATACATGAAAATGTTCCTAACACTTTAAATAAACTATTTCTGGATATGAAAGTCTCCCAGGTCCTGCTCCGGTTTCCTTCCTGGCCTCGGGGCAGGCGTGCTGCCCGAGGGAAGGGCAGGAGTGCAGGAGCTGCAGGCGGGCAGGGGCTCCTGTGAGGAAGAGGGAAGGAGGAAGGTCGGAGATGCTGCTGCTTTTCACAGGCCAGAGCACGCTGCCATCCCCGCATCCAAGACACTGGCTGGCGTTGGTAAAATGCGCTGCGACAGCCAAAGGAGAGAGACTGAAACAGCAGAGCAGGGATGTGCGGAGAGATGCAATTCATGCAAAATTGCCCTCCTGGGCGGGAGCCCTGCCTGCACAGGCATGCCTTTAACGGCGAGGAGCTGGCTGTGGGCAGCAACGGGGTTCCTGGAGAAGCCTTCCTGATTGACTCTGCAAAATCCGTGGATGCTTAAATATTGGGATAAAATTAACTCATTGCCCAGTGCCATTACTTATTTGAGGTTAATTATTTAGCAGGCTTACTTAGTGCAATTACCCCCAGTATTCCCTCGAGATGGCCTAGGAGAGGAAGCACTTTGAAAATAAACTCTTTAATGGAGGAGAAATGAATACTGGTGTGTGGCAGCTCTGGCAGGGAAGGGTGGCCATGCCTGAGCCCCGGCCCTGGGCTGGAGCCCACAGTCTGGCACAGGCCAGCAGCCAAGGGGTGAGCCTCCAGACCCAGCCAGGGCGCTAAGGGCTGACCTGGGTGAAGGGGGGTCCTTCACCTGCTCCTCCCAACTGCAGGCCCAGCTGGGAGAACGGGGTGGGTGGGAGGCAAGGCAGAGCCCAGCAGCAGAGAGAAAATAACCATTGACTGGGGAGAAACCACATTTCAGCTGAAGTTTTGCAAGCTGAAGTTTTTCAAAGCTTAACTGATCTGAATCTACAAATATTTGCAGTGCTGTCTTATTTGTGGTCCCTTTTTTATTTTTTTTAAGAAATATTTGAGGAAGAAAAAGGGACTGTCTGTTTGTGATTTGGGAGGATTTTGCCAGTGGAAAGGCAGAGGCTGTTTAAGGACAGCGGCTCCATTCGGGTCACCTTCCTCCTCCCAGTTTTCGCACAGCATCCCCCCTTGCCACTGGGGTTGTCCCCACCCTGGGGCCACGTGTTCCCTGGGGCCGGAGGAGGAACTGGCCCCAGCTGCAGGGGGGCTGTGCGTTGCCCTGCGCATGAGCATGGGGACCCTCCACTGCTAAGGTAGAGAGAAAAACAATTAAGAAATGAGCAGTGGCTGGAGAGATGCCTCTATACATCTCAGCAAGAGAGGTGGGCTTGAAGGAAGGGAGCCCTTTGCCTAAGTGAATGCACATTCTTTGTATATATTTGCAGTATCTTGTCTAAGACAAACAATAAAACTTGAAATAAAATTTCTCAGCTCAGATAGGTAGGAAAAAACTAGCTACCCCTGTGACAGGAAGACAGTCTCTTACTGTTAATGGGCTACACCTTCAATGACAGGTGTCAATTAACCCATCAATGTTGAGGAGGGACTAGGAGGCTGGTTGGAGTCTCACAGCAAGGCTTGCTCCCACCACTGCTTTGCACAGGTTTCTCTAGGCAGAGCTGGAGGGAAGGCAGATCTGGAGACATTTAACATGTTTCCCTCAGAGGTCTACGGAAAACACCTGGGCACTGTGATTTATTTATGGACCCTGAACCCATGAAGAAGGAGCTCTGTCATCAGGAGTAAATGAGTGGTGACAGGGTGAGAGCTGGTTGCTGTAGGGCATGGATGATGTGTGGGCCAGGGGTTAACTCTGCACCCCCTGCACTGCTGGGACCATGCAGAAAAGGTAGGGAAATCCTTAAGGAGGGGGGAAGAAATATGCTCGTCTGACTTTTTCCTGCAGTGCATAGCTTTTGAGCACAAGAGCAGTTCTGCTCTGCAGGATCTTTCCTCTTGACCTGGAAGAGGCTGTTCTGCTCCAGCCTGAGAGGTGGAGGTTTGGCTTGATAGTGATCAAGCTGTGTTTCACTTTATTCTCTGCAAGAAAAGCTAAGCAGCATTCCCCTTTACAATGTATTTCAAGAAAAAATTCTGTTTGCTTGGATATTTCTCCAATGAATTGACTAGGTCCTGACTTGTTGGGATTGATGGGATCCTTGTTATTTACTTTTGTGGTAACAAACAGCCATGGAAAATGTGTTCATCTCTAGTATAATTCAGTAAGAATCAGATACCTAGGCAGAAGATAATGGCCTCAAACAGAAACTTTTCAGGAGTTTTATTAGTGCGGTCAGTTCTTAAAAGAATGTGATTTCAGATACCTATAACTAATAAAACTCAAAATTCAGTGGCTTCAGGTGAGAAAAACATAAACCAAAGGCAGACTGAGGTAGCTATATAAACACTACCATAAAACTTGCTTAAAAGACCCAGAGAGAAAAATTTAGAGGTGCAAAAACAAGTATTCATGAAGTGCTGGTGTGTTTCAGGGGAAACACTCTTCCAGAGACTTACAACAGCTGCTGCTTTAGGACTGAGCTAAATAAAGTTCATATGGGTATGTGTTATTCTATAAAAAGTGAGGTTAATTATGCCTATATAAATCTAATTTGAGCTTTTATTTACTTTTTAACTCAACTTCTTTAGTCAAATCGCCCAAAAAGTAAATCTCTCCACAATGAGGTTTTTATGCATTGTTGCCATTTCAAGAGGCGATGCATGCAAGCACCTCCAGCAGCCCCATGGTACAGTGCTCATCTGATGGTGCTTCTCCTGTCCTGCCTTGCACATCTGCAGGAATACCTGATTTGTGATTTTATGTGTCCATCCACTGCATTGTACTGCTAATAAAAGAAAACTGAAGGGAACCAGATTTTGTCTACCTGGAAAGCAAAGTGCCTTCTGAACAAGTTGTGATGGATAGTGTTCAAATAACCACTTCTACTTCAAGCAACTTCCAGGTGTCATCTCAAACCATTTTGCAGATGGGGAACCCCACCAAGAAATGCATGCCCAGCCCCAGCTGCTGACGTGAGGGTGAGCTGTGGCTGTGCCTCATCATCCGGCTGGCTGCAGGACCAGCGCTGCAGTGGCTGAATACACTTTTTTGAATCAGATTTTTTTTTTTTTTAAAATTGTGCAAAGTGCTGACATATTTCACTACTCTACTCTGTTGGCAAGGATAATTCTGCCATTGCTTTTCTACAGCCTTTGCTAGAAATCTGTCCCACTGAGTCTCCTGGTTAGCCCATGCCCTGCAGGTAGGCTTGAAGCAGGTAGCCAGCGTCAGTGAGAGCTGTGGGAAGGTGGCCACATGGTGAAATGGGGCAAAACCTGTGCAGTGGGAGTCCAGGTCTGCCGGTCCCAAACACTGCAGGCACGCTCGGTCCTCTGGAGTTCCAACTGCCCACGCTTTAGCTCCATCCACAACCCAGAGTGGGAACAGGGCTTTTCCATGAAGCAGTTTCTGTCCCAATGCACCTTTAGCAGGCAAGCTGCAATGGATCTGGGGTAAGAAAGCGTACCCAGCAGGGTTGGTTATTTTTTCCTGTGTGACTTGTCTGCCTTTGTACCGGCATATCACCCAGCACGCTGCCTGCGCTGCCCACTTCCAGCGTGCCCTCTGCAGCAGGCTGCACCTAGCTGCATGCGTTAGTTGTGACGGGCCCATAAGGCCGAGGGCTACAGCACCTCCCCACCCGGGGTGAGAAGGCGCCGCATGCAGCTGTGTTATTGTTGAGCCAGATGTTTCATTACGGGCTTAGCAAATTCCTCTGGAGCCCCACAACGGCACTGAAGCATGGAGACTGTCAAAGACAGGCATTTTCTCTGCACATGAATTCAAAAAGTTGAACGAGACACAGGCCAACTTAAAGACCAGTGAATAAAGGTCTCTTTTATAAAAAGAAACCTATTAATACTTTGCCAAGACCTTCCCTTGAGACTGCCTAAATAAATTTCCTTAGATTGACAACGCTTGAAAAGGAACCCTTTTAGTGAAACAGGACTCGAAAGCTGTTCAACTGGAAGGTATCAGCCTTCTGGTTTTGCAGCTCTGAATTTACTCAGAAAAGAAAGGTCATTTTTCAAATCCAAGGAAAACTTATTGCAGCAATTTTTCTTTTCTGGTGCTGTTACAGGGACTGAACAGCACCAGCATACTCGGGGAATCTCCAAATTAACAACAAGTTGCCTTTAATGAACTACTTTTGACTGTGCCTCATGTTGAGGGGTTGTCATAAATTCCCTGGGGTTTGGGATGGACCTTCCTGTGGCTGGAAGAGAGCAGAGTTGTGACAAGCAGCTCCGGTAGTGCCGCTACAGCCGGGGGAGAGGAGGGATGCTGGCTCACCTGGGATGCAGGACAAGAGACAATGAAAAGGAGTGGCGATTCGAGGGAATCCCCCTGCAAGCACCGTCAGCCAGTTTATAAACAGTGTAAGTACAGTGCTTTCCTGGTGTCTGTACTAGAGCTGTGCTTTAATGAAGTCCCCTCATTCTCCTGAGCTTCTCCACAACTAATGCGTAGTTATTCCCTAGTTGCTACATTACAGAACTGCTGAGTCCATTGTGCTCATCCCTCCCCACACACACCACCACAGTTACTGTGCTAGCAAAAGGTGTTTTAAGCCACATGATGAGAAGCTAAAAGAAAGACAAGAAGTGACAGGTTAGGATGGAAAATCATACTTGCTGCAATTAGCGTTGCGTTCCTATCAGTCAGCCCTGCAAACCCAGCAATGACAAACAGGTTTGCTCGGTTGTGCCTGGTGCAGGCAGGGCGGCTGCGGCCCCGTGCCCCCCTCTCGTCCCAGGGGACATCGCCTGTCCCACATCCCACGGGCATGGAGCCTTCACTCCCCTGCGCAGGGGGATGAGGTGGTTTCCCATGATGGAGACCCAGCCATCAGGTCCAGGCTCGTCTCCAGCGTATTAGTGCATGAGAAGGGCCATGCATGGACCCCCACCCTGGCTGTGCAACACCCCAGCAGCGCAAGGAGGCTCTTCCCACCTCTCCCAGCCCAGCTATGGGCAGCATCCCAGCAGTTGGTAGTGCAGGCACTGCATTTTTGGGTTGTGTTTGTCTCATGGAGCTGGACGGTTGTCAGGAACTTCCCAAGAGCTGGCTTGTCTTGTAGATCCTGTAAGGTGTCTGCGTGGCCTTAAATGGGCACGACGCTGGAGTTACATCTTCCTTTTTTGGGGGGGAAAAGCCAAACAGAACCCTCACCGTGCTTCCTGCTGCCCTTGCACACATGCACATGCCACAGACCAAAATGAAACGTTTTGTTCCTCAGCCTTTAATTCACCAGTGCTTCCTCCAAACGCAGAGGCCAGCAAACAGATGGCTGTTGTACAAGCCAGGCCGCAGGAGAGACAGAGCTGCGCTGTTCTCGGGTTGCTTTTTCCATGGGTGTTTCCACATCCCACGGTGCCAAACCGCACCTCCCCGGGCGAGTGCCGACAGCAAGCACCAGCAAGGGTGGAGGCAGCCCAGCAAGGGTGGGGACAGGACCTGAAATGGAAGGGCAGTGTGCCCCATGCCCTGCTGCAGCCCTGGAGCTCCCGCGTTGCTGCCTCACCAGCAAACCTGCTCCGCAGCGCAGGGGGTGACCCAGCGGGATGCCTGGCACCTACCAGGGAGCCCAGGCATGCCAGGGGAGGGAGGGGTGTGGATCTGCTCTTTGGGTCTGCAAACCAGTGAGAGCGTTCAGTTGTCTCCCTTCATTGAGGTTTATAGTGAGCTATTCAGTTTCTACATACCAGCTTATATTTTAGATGCCCCAGAAAATGCGTATTTTCTGAAAACCTTCCCATAGTCCCACTTTACACAATGTGAGTGAATCTAGAAGATCTGCATTGTTTGGGGATTCAGTTTTTTGTCTTTGAAGCAACAACCACATCGCAGTTTGATGTTTTGCTCTGTGGAAGAATGGCTTGCTTTCAGCAGCACCATCCTCTGTAGTGCCAGCATCTGTCATGTAGCAACCCACACTGGTCACCAGACCCAGAGAAGAACCTGCAAATGATGGAGAATGGGAGAACTGCCCAGTAAGGGAGGAGAGAGTCAGACAGGAGAGCCTGGTGAGAAAAATAACCCTTCCAAGTAGTCTATCTGAACCAAAATGGCTCCAAGTTTTGTACCACAGTTTATTTGCCTGCCTGTGACATAGTGTAAAGGCAAAAGCGTGCACATCCCCCGAGTGCCTGCGGAGTCAGCAGCTCCTTGCATCTAATTTTTAAATGACTGAGTTTAATCTTGACTAGATGATAGAGTCAAAGCAAACATGACAGAAACAGGACCTGATGCCCTTAAGGCTGGTCAGCAAGCAGGTCCATCATGTTCGCCTCCAGCTCTCTCAGGAGGAAAGGTCACAGTGCTTGTCCCATGGGAACACTGTCTGTCCGTGTCCGACAGTCCCCAAGCCCGAGTCCGTGCTTCCCCCTGCCCCAGCAGGGCCGCCAGTGCTCTCAGACTATGAGAAAATCCTCCTCTTCTCCCCCCAGACTCAGCCCAGGCTTCCTCTCTTCAGGCAAACAAGGGAGTTCAGCCTGATTTCGCGCAGCCATTATCAGGACTAATACACCATGACCGCCACTTTCAGCTTTTTCCATAGTGTACTAATGCGGGAAATGAAGGACTAAATTGCAAAGGTTAACAGTTGGTGGCCTTCCTTATCCTCAGTGCAAACGAGCGCTGCCTGAGGACCAGTAATACCCCATGAATATTCAGAGCACAACTCCCAGCAACCTCAGGCCCCTTCTTTATTTTTGAGAGAGAAAAAAATGGTATTTGCAGAGTTGCTTTCCTAATATTTTGGCTGATCAGCTTAATTGTTTTTCTCCACAGCCCTTAATCGTGTCTGTTCCTGCAGCTATTACTCGGGCATTACTTCTGCAGATATTAATGCGTATTTTGTTTAAACACTGAGTGCCAATGTCAAGCCCTAAGCCCTGTGCTGCTTTAGGAGTGGGAGGAAATCCAGGCAGTGTCTCACAGGTTGGCAGGGACTGGTGCACAGCCAGGGCATTAATCTAAACTAAGAAACGCTGGTTATATTTTAACACTGTCCAAATATTAACACTGCCTAAAGGATGTGGAGGTGTTACCCTGACATATCAGCATCAAAAACACCATCTTCCATGGCCAGATGTTAGATCTCTAAGACACCTCTTTAAATGCAGGGCTTGGCCATAAACTATCCAAAAGAAAAGATTGGGAGCAAGGAGGAAGAAAAGCCCTTATGAAAATGGATGCCTTTATGAGAGCATGTCTCTTTCTGAGGGCTTCCATTGCGACTCGTCTAAAACCACCGCCACACCGGTATCCTCCGGCTTTAAGAGTGGATGAGCTTGTCCCCGGGGCTGCAGCAGAGCTGCGGCGACCCGCAGCGCTCAGGGTCTGTCTTTGCATCAGCCTCCCACAATAATTCTTCTTCAGAGCCATGCTAAAAATATTTCCCATTGTTCCTGGTTTGCGCTAGGTGACAGTAGCATCCTTTGTAACAGAGACCCTTCCTGTTTACAGGTCGAAAAATGTGTTTGTGACACTTAGAGACACTTACCCACTTTCCAGGGACTTTTCAAGGGACATCAAATACTCGAGCGGGGCTTATTGTTCTGCCAGCACCTGATGGCAGGGGCGCCCGGTGCCTTCGGAGGAGCACGAGCCAAGGCTGCAGCGGGGCAGCTGCTGAGCGGGCTCCAGCGTGCGCTCGGCAGTGCGACACTCGGCTCTCCCCGGCTTGGAGGGCTTGCTCGCAGCCCCCCAAGCCTGGCAGCACCGTGCACCCGTCTGTCCCAGCAGGCAGCCCCGGGGTTAAAGCCCTTGCTGCCAGAGGCTGGGTCTTCGCAGGACGCTAACCACAGAGCTGAACCGCTTGCAGACAGTTGGGCTCACTCGCTCCTGACACATGCCTGTATAATTAAATACAGCTGGGACAAAAGCTGGTATGGGGAATCCTAAGCTTGGATCCAATTTTTGGAAGTGCTGCCATCCCCCACCTGCTGCCCCGCCAGGTTTCCAGCCACTGCTGCTCCTCATCCCTCCCAAGCCTCACAGGTCATCCGCTGCCTCCCCAAAAGCACACAAGCGGGGGCTTCCTCCAGCCGCATCGCTGTGACCCACACAGGAATTCCCCTACTCACAGACCCGCTTTTGCTCTGCTGGGCAGTGTGATTGCTTCTCAGTTGTCAGCAGGCAGCCGAAGCGCCCGTGCACTGGCGAGCCTGGCATCCCAGATGGCTGCTCCGGGGCCGGACCCCGGCAGCAGCTCCCCAGGGTGCTGCCCGACCCAGCTGCAGCCCCCCGGGTCACTGCCATGTGCACAGCCCTGGGGTGAGGTTTTGTTTCAATCATCTGTCATGTCGAGTTAAAGTAAAGGGACACCAAGACCTCTCCCTGTCGCTTGCTCTTTGCCATCCTGCTGCTGCAGCACAGCGAGCAGCTGCCTGGGGAAATGCCAGCTCTCTTGGTAAAACTCAGTTATATCAGCAACTTCGCAAATCCCCAAGGCACCACTAAATACAAATAAAGAGGGAATAATCCAAGCCCCAGGAAATCAGTCCCTGAGGAGAGGGCACTGGTAGACCCTAAGGAGTTCCTGATGATTTTGGAAGCCGCCCTAGCTCCAGCCTGGGTGACCACGCTGCCCGGCACCCGTGTTTGCCCTCCTCCACATGCCAGGGATGTGCTCACTGAGCCACAGCAGCCAAAAGGAGAGCTCTTCCATTTTTTTAGTACAAACAAACTGAAAAAAGTTACAAATATCTTACACTTTAAGACTTTTTTCCCCCCGAAAGGACACAAGTTTAGACAAATCAAATCCTAGTGTTTACAGTAGAAAACAACCAGCATGTTCTGCTTTGTTTAGAATATACAAGAATTTACTTGACCGTCGGGCACAATATTTACACCATAAAAGTTCAACAAATGGTACATGCTTTCCACTAACCATGGGAAATGCCACATGCACGCGCATGCCAGCCGGCGGCATGCAAACCGCACCGGCTCTCACCGGCTTCCTCCTGTTCTCCGGCGTGTTGGGTCTGGCAGGGATGGGGTCAGTGCTCAGCTGCCTGCAGCCCACCAGCACTGACACTGCCCTTCCCGGCTGGCTGGTGTTTGAAATTCCCAGCCCATAATATTGTGACATAGACGTGTTTAGGGTAGGGAGTAAAACTGCTCTTAAAGAGGAACCTCTTTTTGGTACCTATGGAAATCAAGGCAGTGTCACAGGCAACACTTTTTCCCATCGGAAGGAGTAGGGTGCATTTGAACACCTGAGACAGCCTCAGTGGCCCAGTTTTGTTTTGTTCTGTTTTACTTTTTCCAGAAATCGTGTCCTTTTATCTTTCATAACCTATGGGCAGTTTAAATGTAACTGATCTATCTGAGGCTGCAGCCTACTCTTAAATCTTCAAGAGGAAACCTTTCTTTCCTTTTATATTTTTTTTTCTTGGTCTGGCTTTAAACACTTCAGGAAGGCATGGCATTTAGATTTTGCATCAGATTTCTGGTCATCATATCCCAGTCAATAGTCCCTCGTGTGACCTACGTCTACGTTTTGAAAGAGCATGAAAGTACCCTTTGATTAAACTCCTTGGGAAACTTGCTGCAGCCAGCTGAGTAGCAGCAGAGAAAACCTGGCCCACTCTGCCTGGAGTGAAGAATTCTGGCATCGGGTTTGGAGGCTGAATAACAGCCTGGAGAAAGAGTCAGGGCTGTTGCAAGCACAAGGCTTGGAGAGATGGAGACTGTAGTCAACACTCTTCATGGCAAAGCACAGAGGATTCAGGGAAGCATATCTATTTACAGCACCAGAAAATATGCCCCAGGATCTTTCACCAAAAGAAAGCCAGGATTATTCAAGGGTTTTCCTACAAATGCTGTTGCCTAGGGAAAAAAAAAGTCTTTTTTTTTTTTTTTTTCCTGTCAGGACAAATTTTGAAATACCAGTATCTCCTGCAAAACTTTACAGCTAAGTTTTGATCAATTTTGATGAAAAAGTTGTAGCAGGATAAATGTGTCTTCCCTGAAGGAGGTGTTCTTTATGGTTTCTTAATCACCAAAAATGTGACTTAGAAAGGCTGGCCTGAAAGTGATTATTAATCTATTACCCTCTTCCAAGAAGGAGTAAGCTTTCTATCAGAAATAAGTTCTCAGATCACCTTTGATTCTTGATTTCACTTAGTTTGAAGAAAAACTCCAGGCAGAGGTAAATCAGGGTCTGGAAAATTAAACAGTTCTAGCATGGAAATGGATGGTTTTATGGACTTCAAACGCGGGGCCTGTCTGCCCTGGGAACGTGAGGTCAGACCAGGGGTGGGGATGGGTCCTGCTGCTGTGAGCCTGCACAGGTATCTGTCGTGCACCTTGTCCCCAGGTCCACGGTGTGGCCACCACCCAGGGGACAGGGCCCTCAGGTGGTGGAGGGGCAGATCTCTAAAAACGCGTCTGGCCAGCAGGTTGACATTAAATACATTGGATCGGTTTTGAACACAATCAAATTTTTAGCCCATACCATCTGTTTCCAACTGAGAAACAATGAGTTGGCAAAGCACCAGCCCCTTATGGCAGGGATCAAGGGATAAATCTGAAAACCCAAACCAGATGCATTTGGTTGTAACAGGAAGCCATTGCATCGCTTTGGGCCTCCGATAAAATATATTTCAAAAATATGGCCTCAGATAATGAGCCTCTCAGTATTAAATGCTAATTGCAGACCCTACAGAGAGCCCTCAGCTTGGTCACACAGCCCACTCCTGGCCAGCAGAAAGTGAAGGAGGAACACCAGCCCCTCACCCGGAGAATGAGGTGTTTAGTCGTCTTGTTGTTTTGGCTGCTTTTAGCAAAAATGCTAAGTGCATGAGACAGCTACAAATAGCTTTTCCTGGGGCTTCTACCTGAATCCCAGAAACCTCCAGCTCTGCCAACTCCTTTGGTGTCCCAAGCCGCCCCGCTCCAAGGGCCGCCCCAAGCTCTGCAGGTGGGTTTTCTAACCACAGTGGTCCCAAGTCACCTGTGGGTGCCTGCAGGGGTATGGGAAGCCATCAGGGACTGGTCGGCCTTTCACCCTGCTCTCCACGTTAGAGGGGTGATGCTGGAAGGTCTCACCAGTGTCCCCTCACCTCCTCCTGCCCTCCACCAGAGGTTTAGGGTTGTGCTGGGTGTTTGCTCATCGATGCCTCTTCCTGGAAGCCAACACGGCAGTGTTTCTGCTTTCCTTTGTACAGCTGAAACACTGACTAATTTAAGCCTTTCCCCTGCCTCATAGCTCACATCCATATATACATGTAAAGATAATTCTGAGTATGCATGCAGAAGCCAACCATCCCTGAACGGGTGAAAGGTGACCGGTATCTGCATGAAAACGAGGAAGAAGAGAGGTGCTGTGTATGGTTATCACAAAAAGCCCAGAAAGAGTGGTGGGACAGTGGTGGAAAAGGAGACCATGGCTGGCCCCAGCCCCTCCGTCCTGAGCCAGGGGCTGCGTTTGGCCACAGCGGAGTTTTTGGAGGCTGCCAAGGGAAGGTGCCCTCTGGGCTTCGGTGCCCAGGTCTGGCAGGGATCTGCTGCAGCGCTCAGCCATCGGCTCTGCCTGCGCTCACCTTGAAGAGCCTTTCAGGGATGGGCGTCATACAGGGTTGATGCAGGTAATCGCACCAAACCAGCCCCATTGCACAGCGCTGAAGATTGCTGGTGAGTTTACGGATACCATCAACTGTGTCCAGCTGGCACCGTATTTCATCAGATGTTATTATTTCATGCAACTTATCCTCCAAGTCTGGTTCAAGTACAATGGGGTGCAGTTGCTGCTCTTACACTTTTCAGAAGAAATAACCCTGCGACCGCACAGCCGTTAATAGTGGTTCCAGGGCTCCAGGTAACTTTCAGCTGGATTTCAACTTTCTCATTTTTAACTGCAATTTTTAATGTCAGCTGAGCAAATGTCAGGAATAGTGATGAAAGGATTTTTTTAATGATTTACTGCAGAAAACAGAATTTGCAACCTGCCAAGTCCTGCTCCAGAGGCAAGTTCCTCATTTTGCACTAACTTTATAGGAGTGCTGTTACACTATGTGCCTCTGAGGAGGAACACGATCCCAGTGTTTCCTTTGTTCTGTTTGTTTTAATGCAGAAAGGAGTTCTTTTCCTTCAAGTGGCTTAGAATAAAATAGAATTTTTTTTTATTATTTCATACAGCTCATAAATCTTTCCCCGGTAATGTCCGCGAGTTCACAAGCCACATCTGAAAGCAGCGGTGACATGTCACTGAAATCATCCCGCTCTCTGGTAGGAGCTGAGGTGGGAGCGGCTGGGAGCAGAGGAACAACGAAACAAGCCAGTGCAGCAGCTGCCACCACCACGGCGTGTGTCCGACGGTTTGCGGCCACACAGGGCTTCGGATCCGGCCTCCCAATGCTGCACGAGGCTACAGAAACATCTCTGGCACCCGCTGTGGGGTGGGTGCTGCTGGATGCCGCTGGCCCTGCTCAGGACATAGGGGTGCTACTACTTTCCTATGAATTCCAAACAAATGGAAGCAAAAAAAACGGAGACGTGATTGCCGGATCAAAGGCATGATGGTCCGAGGAGTTCAAACACTCGTGCATGCCCCCAGGAGCCTCCCCCGGCCAGGCAGAAGCAGCACGCTGGGTGCTCCCGGTGCCCTGGGTGCTCCCGGCCCCCACCCAGCCCCTGCAGCATCCCCCCGCCCCAGAGCCGGGTCGGTCGCTGAAGGGCGGTCTGCGTCCACGCCTGCACTGCCGCCAGGTTGTTCAGCTGGGAAAAAGCCAGCGGAGAACTGGAAAGGAAGAGAACAAGCAGAAAACCCCTGTAAAAATAAAAAGCTGACAGTAATCTACGTATCCTGGCACTGCATTTAACTGCAGCAGAATGCAAAATTCCAGTTAGTTTTGGAGTATCAAATATAAAGTGATGTGTGTGAGCCCAAATCACAGCTCTCTGAGAGAGATCCCAATTCTGGGAAAACAAATTTCAAACGCTTAAGAAAAAAATGTGGTTGAAACACTTCAATTAACTGCAGCTATCATGTTTTCTCAAATTTGTCTTGGAGCCTCCCTAGATTTTCCTCTTTAATCCCAAAATGAAATTCAATTTATTTCATATGTTCTTAGTGCCTGAACCAATTAATGTATTTTCTCATCCTTAAAAACTTACTCCTTTATGATAGCAAGCCCTGTAACTAATTCATAGTAATTTTGAACCCAAGAATTACACAAAATAAAGAGTTAGAAACATTTGCTTGTCTGGGAAAGCAAGGAGCTCCACAGACAATCACACAACCTCTTTTGAGCTGCTGCCCAATTACTAATTACTCTTCTATTGCAAGGGCAGCCCTGAAGGAGCAAAAATAGCAGAGAGCAAAAGATAAAATCATTGCTCTGCTAGTCTGTGCTTTGACAATGATAAGACTGTACAAGCTCCCAGCTACAGCTCAGGCAAATAAACATGTCATGTGTCTGGGGAAATGGAGTAACATGGCCAGGAGTGGAAAAAAAAAAAGGCCTGATAATGCTGTATTTCAGAATGTGTCTAATTAGTGTTTTCCTTGCACAATATTAACGATTTGGTCTTTCTGTTGCTTTCCTCTGATTTAGCAGGCGTGGTGGAGAAAGCCTTGTGATCTCGGTGGCTCTGTAGAGGATGCCTCTGCCCTCCCCACCAAATGAAGCCAGCTGAACAAGCCAGCCTCAGGTAACGGTCGCTCCCCAGGAACTGCAAGCCTACAACTAATATTTTGCTACAACGGCTTGAAGCGCACAGCAGCGGGGCTCTGCATATTTGTTTCCTGAACAGAGACCCATGTTCAGCACCCTGCTCTAATCCCTGGCAGGGAAACCATTGCAGGAGCAGGCTGCCGCGGCGGATGAACTGCTCATGCTTCTCTCCTCTGCGTGCGCCCACTTACTGCGCAAGTGGACGCTGAGTATCTTTAGCATCACCTTAGAAATAACACAGCCCAGGCGAGCTGCGGTACCCTCTGCAGAGCTTGGCTTATTCTGGAGGAGGCTCCCTTGCTGAGGAACTGCCCTGACCAGTGCGCTGCTGTGGTGCCCTGGGCTTTGCCCTGCTTTGAGCAGTGACTCAGCCAGCCCCAGCCCCAGCCCCAGCACGCGTTTGCCCACAGAGGTGCCTCCTGGGGAGGGAGACAGCAGCAGGGTTTCCTGCGCTGACTGCTGCATTCACTTGTAAGGGCTTTTTTCCTTCCCTTCCCATGTGCATGTGGGAGAGGTATTTCCTTGTTTTTCATCAAGCAGGTCGAGCATGGCTAGATGATGTCTTCACCATCTAAGCTGCTCCATGTCAAAAATAGATGCAAGAAGTCAAGGTGACTCCAACACCCATGGGATTGCCACAATTCTTGCTGCTGCTTCATGAATATTGCCTCAAATATGGATTTTTTTTTAATGTTTTTCTGCTCTCTAGGTTCTCATTATAAATAGTGAGAGCAGCTTACACTGGAAAATGTGCTTTATCTTCTTTGTTGCTCTCCGTGGCGAGGTCCTGTTTGCGCTCTGGTGTCAGGGACAGCGAGGGGCACCCAGAGGACCAACCCCCACCAGCACCTGCAGCAGCTCCTGCAACCCCACCTGAAAGCTGACCCTGCTCCCAAGGTTGTCCAGCTCCCTTTCCCCCGGGACGCCTCCCCCAGCCGTTTCTTCACCCACAAGGTACATCACAACAGTGCAACACGGGGTTTCCTGAGGCGGGAGTGAAGGAGCATCCATGAGGGATGGGCACTGTGTGACCGCGGCCCCGGCTGCCTGGTCCCAGCCAGTGGCGATCGACATCCCAAATTAAACAGTCCTCAGCCATTTTATTGCCAGAAATACCAGCAGCACAAGTTGGCAAAACCACTTCTTGTAATAAAATGACTCAGATTAATTCTTACATGTAGCAAAATAAATTGGTTTATCTCTTAGGAGTCATTAATATGCGAGTTTTGTTTTGTTTAGGTTTATGCAATTGGGAAAATATCCCTAACCCAGAAATATCCCACTTCATCTGATTTTTCAAAATTAATCTTCTTTTTATTTCCAATTAGCTCTTGGCACAGGATTTTTTTATAGTGGGGTTTCAGCCAAAAGGAGAGTTATGGAGTTGGGCTGTAAATTTCTGACATGGCAAGAAGAAAGTTCCGGACTAGGGAAATAAAGCCGGTTGTCCCAAGGCATCCCAGGGAAATAAAGCCAGTTGTGCCAAGGCATTCTAGGGAAATAAAGCCAGTTATCCCACACCATCCCAGCCATGCCGTGCCCAGCACTGGGCAGGCAGCCGCCCCGGCGCGGTGTCAGGTCTGCCGGGCGGTAGAGCTGGGAGCATCAGCACAGAGGAACAGCCCCACTGCCTGGTAGCAGTTTCTTAGCCTGTCCCAGTGGGAGAACATCTCTTTCCCCGGGGTAAATAATTGACAATTAGGACACTGGTCTCATCGCCGCACGTTTGTCAGGACTGGTGTTCCCCTTCCAGCCAGAGCTGCCAGGCAAGAACAACCAACTGCTGAGTGGTCACGGGCTACGATGCTTTGTGAGTGGGACAGCAAAAGAAAACCCCAGTGGGTGATCCTCTGGTGAGGCTGGAAACAGTCTGACGTTGTACGTGTGGATTATTCATTAAATAACGGAGTTTGGGGGGAGCAGGATTTAGAACAGAAACCTTCATGTAAGCTGTGAGGCTGGTTTATTGTTATTCCGAGGGCAAAAGATGTCTGGCTTGTACCAGAGGAAAGAGCACCTCTAATTTACTGCAGAGCTGCCACCAATTTACTTGGTCTCGTCACCAGTGAATATTACCGCCAGATTGGCCAGAGCCGCAGGGCAGGCAGGGGGAGGAAAACTACCGACGTGGAAAAAAAACCAGCTCGCTGCATCCCTCAGGGCTGGAGCCACCTCGCCATCGCCAGGCGCTGCTGTGGGCCAGCCGAGCTGCCGGCTCTGCCATGAGAAGCAGCACTTACGTGGTACCCACGTCTCCGTGCATGCTCTGTAACACACTGTGTATGATGGAGATATGTGTAAGAGAGGGCTCAGCGGGTGGCTTGGGGGTAGATTTTCACTTAAATATGCCCAGGTGCCCAGGTAGGATTCGGCACACTCGCCACATGCCAGCAGCAGAGCCCCAACGCATCCCAGTCTCTGTGCTGTGGAGGAAGGTTTAAAGCTCCTTTCAAATGCAGACCCCACTGCAGCTCGGGATGCGATTCAGGCTGGCGGCCCTGCCGTCCCCAGGTCCCTGCTGGGAGGGGACACTGGCCCCGTGCCCCCCGCCTCCCCCCCAGCACCGTGGCTCCTTGCTCTGCTGCGCAGGGACGCGCTGGGGCAATAGCTGTTTGAATCGACTGCTTGGTGGGTGATGTCACCGGAATCGCAGAGAGGAAAAGGCCGAATAAGGCAGCATTTTAGTGAAAATATATCCTAAAATGGGAGTTTTACTGATGATTAGCAAGCGCAAAACACAGATATGATATTACCATGTTGAGAGCACAGATCCCTGCGCAGCCTCAGACACTGGAAAAAACCCTCCAGGACCCAAAAAGATGAGAGAAAAACCCAGCCTAATTCAGAGCAGTTTTCTCCACACAAGCAGGCTGTGTCAGGAGGTCAGTATGTGAAGAATTTCGATGCTAAGATAGATGTACAAATCAATGCAGTGAGAATTCTTTTTCCTGGGAAGATATTGTTTTTTGAAGAGTTTCTTCAGTATGCTTTTGGCTTTTCAATGTAAAGCAATGAATCTGCTCTAGCAGATAGAAGAAATGTTATTTTAAGGGTGCCAGAAGCAAAAAAACATGGGGAAGCTAAACTGGCTTGAAGAAGTGGGGAAGGGGAGCGCACAGCTCCTTCCCCCCAGATCCCATGCTGCTGCCTGCAGCTCCTGGCGCTGGAGCAGACACCAGTGGCCCAGGGGGCTGCAGGGGGCCTGGGCAGGCAGGGGACCTGGTGGGAAGCTGGTAGGCTTCCGTGCAAGACTTCATCCCTCCTTGCACGGAGGAGGTGTTTGGGTGTGCTTGGGACCTTGGGGGAGGACGGAGCTGTGGAGGGGGGCTGGAGGGAGGGGGTCCGTGGGGGGAGCCCAGCCAAACCCACCGGGAATCCGTCTGCCTCCAGTCTTCTGTGATGCTGCAGTCCTCCATCACCAAGAAGAGAAGAGTATGAGCTGAAAGCATGGCCTCTGTGACCAATTTATTATATTTATTGGATGAAATTGCATTTAGGGGCTGTTGTGTCAAAAGATTGAACTTGTTTTATAAACTCTCAGAGGCTCAGGGGGCAGAGGGTGGTGGGAAACTTTGGACTTGCCCAGCAGAGTTTGCTGCCTTCATCACAGATGAGGCCCCCACTGAGAGGTTACTCAGACACATGCTGCAGCGACTGAAATAAGTCCATTTAAGCAAACCTACAGTGGTACTCAAGCTGCAGCCTGCATCCGTGGCATTTGTTACCCTGGGTGGCTGCACAGGCTGGGTGTGCTCAGGAGCAGGCTGGATGAATTCCTATGCAGCAAGGCCATAAAGAGATATTAAGGGCCTAGGCAAGGCCCCCAAGCATCCCTAGTTATGGTGCTGGGGAACATGAGGGGGAGAGATGGCAGAAAATGGCCACGCTCAGGTACTGTCCCTAAACAGCATCTCTGACGGTCCAGCCAGGCCAGGGTGCCTCTGCTGTCATCCAGCAGGGCCTTACAAAGCTTCGCTTTCTTTAAAACACAGGATAAGGATTTCAGCATCATCAAGTTTCTTTCCTCGTTCCCATGCAGCATTAATAATAAACATAGTAGTGCAGTTATTAATAATAGCAATGACCAGTCCTCTCTGCTAGTGAAGACACTGAGCACAAGCTGGCAGATGGAGCGGGAGCACAGAGCTCTGCCTCCCTTCGTCCCGGCAGAGGCAAGCCATCACCCCAGGAATTTTATAGTTTCCTGTGAAAGAGGTCCTGCTCATTCATCAGGCATTGAAAAGTGTGCTCAAGCCAAGAATGTATTTATTTTTGATCTAAATATAGTTGAAGTTCTACTAAAAAAACATGAGGAATGGCAGGGCTCCCACCCCAAGGCCGTCACAGGGGGAGGCGGCACCGAGCATTGAGTGTCGGTCCCTCGTTCCCACATGTGCCTTCATCCAGGGATGCCCATCTCACCTTGCCTGGATAATGGTTTAGCGCAGGGACAGAAGCCCAGCGTGTGGGGACGGGAAGGGCTGATGGCCCCACTGCCTCCCACAGCCTCTGGCTGCTCCCACTGTCCCCCACCCCGTGCCCAGCTAAGACATCAGTGGCCGCAGCATTTCCCCGAGCATGGGAACACAGGTAGGTTTGGAGCATTTAGCAGAAAGCAGTGAGCTAAAGGCCCTGACATCGCTCCAGCGGTGAGTGCCCCCTGCCCCTGGCCCCGGTGGGACTGGGAGGGACAGTGCAGGGCAGGGCAGGAGCAGGGATACTGCAGACAGAGGATTGCCACCAGCCGCCTCACTGCCCATCAGCTGCCATGGTGGGATCAGGGTGCTGTTTGTTAAGAGACCACTGTGTGGCCCTTTCCATGCTGGCAGCAGCAGCAGAGAGGATGAAGTTTATCTCGTGCTTCAAGAATGACTCGATGAGAGTGAAGTGCGGTTTGTATTTGTTTCTGAACAACCACTAGCAACTGCTCAGTCCAGAAGGAATCTGGCCTGATGATTATTTAGGCTATTTGGATTGCTTCTAAATCTTATCCAAACTGTCTGGTCCCTCTCTGTTGGTGGCTCAGAAGAAAAACACCCTCCTTTCCTTCCTCTTTGCCGTGATGGTGTTGTGTGGTCTTCTCAAATGGCAAGGTACCCTCCAACAGCCTCAGGTCCAGCCCTCCGCAGAGGACAGGACCCTGTCTGGGGATGGCTGCTGTTTGCATTTCACTGCTAGCCCAGTCACCACGGACCAGGCGGCTCCCCTGGGCAGCCAGCCTGGCTGCTGCCCGCTCCCCGGTCCCAGCCCTAGCCCCTGTGCCCTGCAGCCTGCCAGGGGCTGAGCACCCCTGCACCTCCCCTATCTCCCTTCTCCCCTGCCAGCCCTAACTGCCTGACATATGGGAGCCATTTCCAGCTCTTTATGTGCTCTCTTTCCTTGTTGTTCTTCTCAACAATTTACCTTCTGTGTGCGCAGCAAGTCATACCCATTTCTATGCTGATGTGCAGTAGTTTAGGTCTCCCCACGGCTTTTGCTGCTTCGCCCAGATTTAACCCTTCAAACAAGACAAAACCAAGCCCTGGCTGTGGCTGCAGAAACTGCAACGAAGTTCCTGCATGTGAGTGGCATGGGCTCTGCATGGCTGTGGCCGATGGTTCCTCGGGTCCAGGGGACCCCAGCACCAATGTCAACACCCGCTGCCCTGTGCTGCACAGGCCACCCAGTACGATAAGCCACAGGATCAGCTTCTCCGGTCATTTTTCAGCCTTACACAGGTCACGGACTTGTTTAACCCAAGTAAGGCCAGACTAAAACTGCATTAGATGCATCTGCCAAAAACAATCCATCACTGCCATGCAGGCAGCCTGCTGGATTTATGTGCCCCGCTGGCCTGCTCCACTGCCCCTGGCTATAGAAAATGCATATATATCTATACGTAAGTACACACACACACACTTATATCTGTATGCATATATAGATATATATATATGTATATATGGGAAGGAACAACTTGTAGTGCTGTCTAGGGAAACCTGCTCTTACCTCCTTTGTGCTCTGGAGTCTCGAAGCTATGAAGTGCAGGGTTTGACAAAAAAAGAAGTGACACCCTTGTCGATTTTTAAAGACTGAAGAAACTTTTGTTAGGAACAGTTTGGGTGTTGTTCTGGGGCACACTTATATGGGCATGCATAGGATAAAGAGTCAGTCCAGAATTAGCCATTAAAAAAAACTTTTAAAATATGTGTTTTAATAAGAAGGCCGTTAGTGCCTGTGTTCCCTTTTGCTGCAGAGCGCTCGGTGGCAGCAGCATGGCCCCTCAGAGCCACACCAACCCAGAGTGAGCAGGCTGCAGAGCTGGTGTGTCTGCCGCGCTTCGCTGCAGCTCCTTTCCTGCAAGCGCAAAGGCCCGTTTGCCTGTGGCTCTCAGCATCCTGCCCAAACGGAGGCCTCGGAGCACGCCTGCATGGTGCTCCTGCTTGCAAAACCCCCTCAGTAACACTGGGTCAGTGACGGGCTGAAACCAGCTCTGATCTGGCATTCCCAACACACTCACCCTGGGGGCAGCCTCAGTGCCAGGGACGATGCAGCAGAGCATCGCTCTGTGCCGGGGCCGACACCAGGCAGCATCGTTCTGCACCAAGGCGGCAGCTGCTGCCTGTGTCTCTTCCCCCTGTCACAGCAAAAGCAGGAAAGTTCCTCTCTCCCTCTCATCCTCTCTGCTTACACATTGGAAGAAACTGAATGGTTTTTTTCATTTTAGAAATACCATTAGAAAACACTTCCTTTACAAAGCAATTTTCAACTCGCTTGTTTAAAATTTGTCGGCTGCTAAATGTTTTTCCCTGGTCATTTTTTCCTTACTCTCAGTCAAGCTGATGTATGGGTCTTTATCTTTTAAAAATTTCCCAGCCCCTCAAGCTGTGTTTCTCCCACGAGGATTCTGCTGTGATAACCTACTAACTGACAGGCAAGAGCGCCAGGCTGCAGGCGAGCACATCCCAATGGATGCAGCAGTCTGTTGGGGGCTGCCAGTACCACCCGAGCAAAACCCCTCCGTTAGGCCCCAAACAGCACCAGAACTATGTCAAAAATCATGGGGGAAGAGAGGAGGGTTGTTTGGTTTGCCTTTAAATATGAGTGCTGGTGTCTTTCTGTTTGCTTGCACATTTCTGAACTTTTAGAGTCTGTTTGCTTCGTCTCCTCAAGCTCTACACTGCAAACACAAGTGTTTGCACTTAAATTAAATTAGCCTTGAACCCAAAGCAACCTGAGGTGCTTCTGCGAGCTTTTCTGAGATAAACGTTGCAAGATTGGTGATAAAAAAGAAAAAGCAAAGGAGGAGCCATGGAGAACTGCCTCCTGCAGGCACTTGAGCCAATACCCCTTGTCTGGACGAGGCCCAGGAGCGGGTGCTGTCCCCAGGGGCAGAGCTCATCCCCCCCAGCCCACAGGCACAGGGGTGACCCCATGTCCTCCCCCCAGCCTCCTGTTCTCCCCATCCCTGCAGCCGCCAAGGGCATCACACGCAGCACATACCACAAAAGCCTTTTATTCTTAGACAATAACTTTCATATTGGTAAAACCACTCCTCAGATGATGTTACCGGCTATTTTAAAATGAAATCCTTTAAAGTTAGATTTGCTAATTGGATAGATTTTGAAATATATCATTATAGATTATGTAGCAACTCAGGAAAACTGACAAATAAAACAGGGAGAGAAAGGCACCAGTCATAAACTGCACAGCTGGACTAAAAATGTCTCTGTCAATATGCATCACTTCAATGATCCAGCCTTGCAACAAGAAAGGAAAACATCCACAGGGGGAAATCTTTACCCAAAGGCCTAACCCTGCGCCCAGCAGGAGGCCTGGGGCTGGCCCCAACTCTGAGATACAAGTGGTTTGGATGAAGGAGTGTCATGGTTTTCTTCCCCTTCTCCATTTTGTTTGCAGTCCTCTGTTGCAGACGCAAGCACGCCTGGTGCGGTGGGAAAGGTCCTGGAGCATCCCCGGGTCCCTGCGGCACAGGGGGCTCACTGGGTAATCGCTGCCATAATTGTGCTTCTCTCCCAGCACTGAGTCTCAGATGATGGTGCAGCCACAGCAGCACTTCTCGGGGTAGTCCAGTGCATACACCTTGTTTTCGAGCCCATAGATGTAGTAGAGGTAAGTCTTCCCTGAATACTGGTAGTGAACTTCTGTGATGGGGATTAGCTCAATTGTTTGACGCTGGGAAAGGAAAAGCTCAAATTAAATATGCAGTTTGGAGCAGAGGCTGTATCGTGCTTTAGACCAACATGTGTAGAGAGGAAAAAGCCCCAACTTTTAGCCACAAGCCTCACAGGTCTGACAGAGCTGCTGCTTTGTGAAGGGGGAAAGAAAATCTGATGGAGACCTACCAGCCCATGACTACAGCCATCAAAAATTCCCCTAGCTGCAGCTAGCATGGAGCTAGCATGTTTTGGCCCCTGCATACTAGACCACTTTTACTGCATTCATAGCTATTTAAGCTAATTCCTTAAATCCTTGAAGCCCTTGCTTCCAGTCCTCTGTGTGTTAGCGTATGCCCCCATCTCATGCATGGTTGAGGTCGGTGTGTGAACGCGGTTCCCTGTCCTTGCCCTGAGAACACAGGGGAGCCACGGGCGTCTGGATGTGCACCAGCAAACGCTGGCGTTGGTGGTGAATCAGCTCCTTTGTGGACACACGTCACCTCTGTCCCTTGGAAGCAGGAAGAGATGTTAGTGATGGGCCGCACTGTGCTGTATTACTGCAGCAGAAATTGCTGCAGATTTAACCCCTGCTGCTCTGCTCCCTTCCCTGTCGGAGGGGGAAGGAAGCTGCTTTCACCTCCACTTATCTGGTAATTGTTACTCATGGCTGAATTACAGGAGATATAGGCTGGTATCAGGGCTGCGGTGGCACCTTATCTCCTCATGGAGGGCCCTGCTTTGCTCCTTCCTTTTCTTTGCAGAACAAGTTTAGCAATTCCTGCCTTTCCCTAACACCAACCAAACCCATGGTTTGGTGAATTTTTCATTTGTGATCAGCCAGGACTGCCACCAGCTCAAACCCAGCAACATACACCAGCCCCTTAGGGCTGCTCAATGGCATGAGAGAGGGAGAGGAGTTGAGCAGTGCCCGGCAGCCGGTCAGGTCTCCTGAGCAGCCGGTGCAGCCCCAGGAGCCACTGAGCAGCAGCAACCCTGTTCGAAGCCGAGGGGCAGGCACCCACCCCGGCTTTCAATTCTGTTGCAATTACATGTGCAAAGTCTCAGTTTTATATAAAGCTCAATAGCCCAGCAAAGTCTGCCAGGCTCCAGCCCCTCTAAACCCAGAGGGTATCTGTGGTCCTGATATTTACCTCCAACACATGGCCAACATCATAAGAAGCCAGAATAGCATCAGCCAAGCAAAGAAGAGATTTCCCCCCCAGCTTTCTCCAAAAGATGCTGATTATTAAGTGGATGA
This sequence comes from Platalea leucorodia, assembly GCF_965183815.1. Classification (NCBI taxonomy): domain Eukaryota; kingdom Metazoa; phylum Chordata; class Aves; order Pelecaniformes; family Threskiornithidae; genus Platalea; species Platalea leucorodia. The sequence goes on from NC_138831.1 coordinate 15,383,601, forward strand.
GCTTCAGCCAACGACAAGCGGAGGGGATGAAAATTTCAATGGTGGGGAAAGCGCCAGCAGAAGGCAGCCTGGATCGGCATAAATACCATGTGGTGCCAGGGATTTGGCAGGGCAGGAGGTTTTCAGCACCTGCTTTCCCATACAGCTAGAGGATGCTTTGGATAGTGTGCAGCAATCTAGTGAACAAACTGCCTTTGATGCTGAGAAGTGGAAATTATAGGCTGGAATTAAGTTGGAAGACAGAAATTTGCCAAAGAGCTGGTTTTGACAGACCACATGGAAAATCAAACCGTCTCCCTTTAAGTTTATTTTGGTCTTTCAGTTTACTTGCATTTTTAATGTGAAACCTTTTCTTTCCTGTGAGTGAAAAGACAGTATGTTCTGGCTAAACTTTTGCATTTGCAATCACATTTATAATAGCAGCAACATAGATTACAACACTCTAGCAAGAATCAGATGGAGTGGAATCCTAATGTTTATTCAAAATTAGCTTCTAAGATAAAAATAATGGTAATAAATAATGTTTGCCAGGGCTTTGAAAAGGTAAAAGGAACAATAATAACCACAGTCGCCTGTGGTACGTCTTTCAATACATGTCTGAAAAATTATTTCCCTGGTATTCCCTGGTATTCCCTGGTATTATTTCCCTGGTATTTTGCTTGATAATTAAGAGTTCTTTGATGATTAGACTTTCTTTTTCATTTGCTAAAGATCACCTCTAAATAAAAAATGAAAACGGTTACTATTCTCAGCATCTTATTGTCTCTAGCCAAGCTCACTAATCAGCCATCATTAGCTGATCCCTCGGGCGCAGGGGTGCGCAGCAGACGGGGAGGGGACGCGCAGGCAGCTCCGCTCCAGGCTCCCCGCTTACCTGCCGGAGGATGCGGGAGGACGTGGCAAACGCCGCGCTGTGCTCTGCGATGGCTCGCTGCGAGGCCAGGGAGATCTCAGGTTCCGGAAAGTCGATGATGGGGTACACCTGCAAGAAATGGACCCAGATGCGCAAAAGAGAGACCCTATTTTTCCGGCAGAAACATATTCATTTCAACTGTTACTGGCCCATGCAAGGAAAGACCTGGGTATATAATGGAAATAAACAAAATAAATGCTAAGCTCAAAGTCCCAAAGGCATGTCCATCCCGCCCCAGCAAAATGTAGAAGTGTCCAAAATAGGGACCGTGCCTCTCTAGACAGAGGTTAGGGCTGCCCGTGGAGCAGGACAGCACAGGGAGAGGCTGCTGTTCCCAAGCTGGCAGGTTTGGTTAAAAACCAAACTCGGTTTGGCACCGAGTGTCTCTGTGACTCTATGCCCCAACAGGATTCACTGTCACCTTCTTCCAGCAGTGCAGCACTGTTAAATTTGAAGGGTTTTTTAAAGCCTCTCTCCCCCAGCATGTGGACAATTTACAGAAGAAATACTGGGCTTGTGGGCAAAGCAGAACTAGTCATGAATGCAGCTACTTCTTGCAGAGCCAGGAGTGATAGTCATTTATGTGAGAGGCCCACTGATTTTAATGCTCATAGGACTTCAGATCTAAAGCATTCGTTGGAGAGTGACTCAGATGCTAAAACATCATTCAAATCCCAAAGGGATTCTGCAACACCAGACGCAAAGTCTTCACTACAGATGCATGACACTGAGTAATAGCTCTCTGGGGGAGAGCTGGTCCGTGCTTGGATGTTGCCTATCTCCCCGTCTTGGGACATGACTGAAGTTTCTACAGGTTACTGCAAAACAACTAATAAATAATAAAAAGGCACAGTTAAATCCTTTCTCATTTGCATTTGCATTTAAAAAAAAAATCAAGCTGAGGACTGAGCAGTACAGAAATGGCATTGGCTGTAGGAGAGCACTGTGCTTCAGCCATTTTCGGATTGTTTTGCCCCCGACTTTTGCAGGTATACAGACGCAGATTGCCTCTGGGAGCCCTGTACCACAGAAGCTGGAGGAGAAGAGATGTCCAGCGTTGATGAACATCTTGTTTAAGGGCCCTGCACCTGCAGGTCCCCATGGCAGCCCAGCGAGCAGCCCCAGCCAGCAGCAGCACCTCTGCGCTGGATCCTGGCTCCAAAGCTGGCAGGATCAGCTCCTGCCTGTGGGATGAGCTCCCGGCGGCTCTGCAGGCAGGTGGGTTTGCTGGCTGATGGCAATGCCATGCAGGCGCTCCGGCAAGGGGCCAGAGCCACTGTCCCATGCCCTCACCCTGCAAAGCCTGCAGCTGACAGTGCTGACACTGTGCAGGCAGTGGAAAATGTGCAATATAAAGAACCCCAGGGATGGATGTGCTGCTGGACGCCTCCTGCTATTGCTGGAGAGCCACAGAGAACAACTCTGGGGTGGGATTTCTGCTAGTCTGGCAATGGCCACCAAAAGTAATCTGGATGCTGGCTGCTGCAGCATGGGTTGATCACATTTTGTCAGGCAGAAAACCCAACAACTCTCAATTCCTCAGGGGAAGCCAAGGATGCTCTGCACTACCTAGGGGCAATGGCCCTAAGCCATCTCGTTGCTTTGGTCCTAGTGCCGCACCATCAGACCGCACATGTCACCTGCAGGTAATCCTGCTCCTGCCAAAGCATTTCTGTTCCAGCCTGAGAGCTCCCTGGCCCCAAGGCCCCCGCACGGAGGAGCAAAGTCACCATCTCCCAGTGGCTGCTGATGGAAGAAGACCCACTTTTGCTGGATTTCATAATCCAATTGCTCCCTACATTTCTCCTGACTGTAGAAATGGGAAAAGCTGTGTCCCACAAACAGGAACTCGGCAGCTCCACTGCAGGAGAGGGCACTAGTTATCGCCGTGTCCAGAGCAGCTGCTGGCCACCGCAGCAGAGATGCGCAGCTGGAAGACATTTCACATCCCCCCTTGTTCACAGCCACGCCGGGAGGGATCCCCCCCGGCCCCACGGGTAGCACTCACCACCACATTTTCATCTTTAAATATATTCTCTCCACTGACTTTGCTGAGCAGCTCTCCTGGGATGTTCAGATGATGCTCAGAAACAAATTCAAAGACATTGTTCTTCCTGCAAGAGAGAGAGGAAACAACCGAGTGATCCAAGGCTGGTTGTAGGGCTCTGAGCTATCTCCAGGCTCTTTCTAAATGCCTGAGCAATGCTTGCATGCTCCCCGATTTCTGAGGACAGTAGTCATGCCTGCCTAAACTTTGTGCACTCCCGCATTAGTTTCTTAATAACCTTGTATATGCAACAACCATGGGTGACTCTTGCGTAAATAATCCTGAAATCAGCCGTTCATGGTGATCACCTTGCCCTACGGCTTTCAGAGCATCCCACACCTATTAATTCCTTGCAGCAGGAGAGGTCTTATATTCCCTTTCCAAAGCCACGGCTTTGATTATAGTGAAGCATTGTGCTTTATTACTCATAGGACACGGGCATGGTTAGTGGCTGATGGTGGCCTCCAAAGGAGCTGAAGGTCTCATCTGGCAGAGCTGTGCTGGTCTGGGGTAGTGCAGCCCTGGGGTCCCCGCGCCCCCCAGGAGTCCCACCAGCAACACGCATGGCTGGGGCAATTTCCAGTCTCTCGGGATGGATGGAGATGGTGTTTTGAAAAATGAAGGTCTTCACACAGGGTAATTGAAGGCATTTTGTACAAAAACGGGAAAGTGCTCAGGAAGCACCCAGCAGGGCAGGTAATGGCTTTTAGCTAAACCTCACAAGCTAAGATCTTTTTCAGCCCCATCTGTTGTCTCTGGCACTAGAGTTCCTAAATGGGAAATGCCAGAGCAACACCACAGCCAGCAGCCTTGGGCCATCACTAAAACCCCAGAAAAAGGAGCTCGGCCACTGCCCCCCATTGCTCCTGGCTGGCAGGGACTCTGCGTCTGGGCTGTGCAAGCTCATACCAGGCAGTGGCTCAGCCGCTCCATCTCCATTTCTGACTTTTCGTGTGACCTTGGACAATCTTTTACCTCTGTGAACCCACTTCAGCTCCCACCACACCCCATGGACAAGACTGCCATCATTAAGGACTAAAGCCGCCCCTCTAAGCCCCTGTTTCTGCCTGACCAAAGGCAATAAATACTCTCTCAGTTCCCCCTTAGGGAGCACAGCTGAGCTCCCAAGCCTTGCAGTAAAATAAGGAATAAAAGTAACAGCTCTGAACTTCTACCCATGGTGCTTACCAGGTTATCACCAGCTGCTTGAAATGTTGGAGCTTTTTCTCTCCCTGGCAGGTTGCACAGGTCTTGCTGCCCCGGCCAGAACAGGTATTGCACCTTTGGATGCAGCAGTAAGGATTTTAAACAGGATTTTAAACACTGCCCACTTTCAGAGGCCTGTGGATTTATTTCAGACTGTTTGTGTAGCTCAGCTGGGTCAGCAGTACAGGAGTCAATGATAGCACATGCACCGCACATACATCTTCCCCCAGTCTGTGACTCAAGGGATATAGCATATTTGCTGGGAAAAACAAATGACTAATGCCAGCCTCAAATCTATTTGTAAATGTGGAATTAGTCAAAGAATGTATTTGTACATCTAATTAAGGATAATCACAATTTCCCCATACAACGGTAGGAAGGCAAGTGTCACTTTGAAGATGCTGCCTGTGCTTCTAACAGATGCAGGAGGCATATGCTTATGCATGGAGCATTTTGATTGCATCAATGCAACACAGATTAGCAGCAGTTAACAACTGATTCATTAAGGCTCTTCAAGCCATCATTAGCCCCAGTGGATTCATGCTTTAAAGTGACTGCCATGATTATGCACGATACCATCTCTGTTATTTTAAACTTAATGAAGCCACATAAACAAAACAGTTTTAGAACAGTGCCTTCTTTTTTTGTCACTTAAAGATCATTTTTAGGCCTGTTAAGTTTCATGTTTGGAAAAACCAGAGGGTGGTAATAATTCTCCAGGCTGCACTGGCCGTGAAACCTGCCAAACCCCAACTGGGCGCTGTGGGAACTGGACCTAAGAGCAGCTCTGAAGCTTGCTGCTGCCATCCCGGGCTGGCTCCTTCCAGCCCCATCCCACCACCCGCTCCCTGTGCTCTGAGCCGAGCTGAGCCCACCGAGACCTGGGACGGGAGGTACAGGATGGACCTGGGGAGACTCAAAGCCTCTTTTCTGCTGCAACTCCTGAAGGTCTGAGAAACTCTGCTTTCATTGGAAAACCCACAGTGTTCTCCAGCTTCCCAGAGCTGCTGGGAAATGCAACAGTCTTATAACAGAAAGGTAAAAAATATGGAAGAAAGGAGAGCCAAAAAATTATTATTTGCCAAATGCTTAAGAGCTTATCTCATGAGTTTGGGATAACAGCCTGGTTTTGGAATGCTGAGTGGGCCACACAGAGTGAATAACAGACATTAAAATGAAAGGTCATTTAAAAATCAGGAGCGGAAAAGGCTATTTCTAACCATTTTTCCTGGAGAATAAAGCTACTGCTGTACTGCTTTCTCTGTTAGGTGATCTTCATGGTAGAAAATAAAAAAAGCACACAGGCATGTAGAGCATGCCCCGGCTCTGCACTGTAACCTCTGCCAGCAGCGGGCAAGTGGAGTTCTTTTGGCTCAAACATACTGGGTTAAGGGCTTTTTTTCCCCCTACCAGCTTTCCAGTATTTTCCTCCTACTGGCAGGTCTTCAGCTGATAACCTCCACCAAGCCAGTGGGACTGGGACTGGTTTCCACTAACCATACCGTTGCATGAGTAAACATGGCCTAAGAGAAGCAACACGGTCCGAGCAGAGCCACGCTAACTAACGTGCAGAGGAGCCCATCCTACCTTTTGCGACCTGTACCTGAACAAAGCTGGCATCTCTTTTGCTGCTTTAGCCTCCGTCGGGATCCCTTGCACGTTACACACCTCATCTACAAATATATCAAAGAATTAAAATAGGTGGTGACTGCCAGAATAAAAACATGTCAGGTTTATAAATCAAAAGCTTTTATGTATGTTATCAGAATAATTGCTAACTCAGGCTTGCAGGGAAAGGTATATGCCAAGTACATACATAGCAAATGAAAAGAATGTACAAAATAGCTCATAAATTGTGACTCTGGATTAATTAGATGTTCCAGTCAAACTCACCAGTGATGCAAGCCGGACACACAATCTAGTTTGAAATGTCTTTTCCTCACACATGTTTTTCCACTGTTATTTATTAACGTAGTTAGTAGTAGAATTTTATTTAAGTATTCATATTTAATCAGATTAACGTTAATTAAGTGGCAATTTTAGTGCAGTAACAATATATCTTTTGGCTGTCTTTGGGAATATTTGTGCAAAAGAACAAACAAAGATAGGAGGCCAGATTTGTAGCTGCACTCACACCCCTGGGTTAAGCCTCCTTTTCCCTTTGGAAACCCCGAATACAGAACTGAGCATATCTGAAAGACAGCAACCAGTTTGCTGTATTCCATGCCTAAGATCTGACCTCATCTCAACAGTGCAGAAGCAAATTCTCCTTTTCTTCTCACCATCATAACACGTAGGCTACTGATTGTGGACAGGGTAAGACATCCTTGCTACCTGGGCAGGATTTTGACAACCCCATTCAGCATCTCTGCAGAGGCCCTGGGAACATCAGCTGGGAACTGCACCGAACACGAGTGCGTTTGGGATACAGGGTGGCAAAGGGGGAATAAAACAGAACTTCCGCTCGGACTTCCAACCCTCATATAAAGTGCAGCAGTAAGATAGCACACGACATAATTCACAAATGAAGCCCAAACGTAAAGGAATAGGAACTGCAGGCTGCCTGGCAGAAGGTTTCCCAGCTCCTTACCCGACCTGCCCCATGGCATACCCCACACTTGGACCGGCCGTGACCATGGCATCTGTGACAGTCCTGAAATCAGAAGATTATTCATGCACAGAGCTGCCCAGGGATTACAGATATCCCATATTATGCACATCCACTCTCCCTGCATCAAAATTCAGTGATAAAATTCTGGTCCTAACAGGACAGAATCCAACACCATAAAATTGTGCTGTACAACCATTAAAGGACTCATAAATAATAATTATTTAACAAAGGCAAATGTCTATGTAGTGCTGGCAAAAGAAAGTAATTTTTTTTCTTTATTCATCAGATCACTTAAAAAGTAAAATAAATTGACCAGCTATAGAGCTTGTCAAAAGCTAAATGGGAACTGTCATGCAAACAAATGTTCTGCTAATGTCGAAAAAAAAAGTTAACAAAAGAGGAAAGATTATCCAGTGCTGTTCATTGAAAAGGCTGCAGCAAGGTTTGTCCTCAAACTTCTAGAGGAAGAAAACACCAGGAAGAAGGGATCTCTGACTATTTTCCCTGGCATTTAATGAGGAAAAACCCAAGAAAAGGAGAACCATAGTGAGGTGCCCATCACTGTCCCGAGGAGCTGAGGGTCCCAGGGAAGGGACACTGCCCCAGCTGGGGGCTGCTCCCTGAGCCCCAACGAGCCCATCGGCCGGGGAAGGGGCTCCCAAAAGCAGCTGTCAGTGAGTGAGGACTCACCTTGACCAGTGCTGAGCGGGGCACCCGGCAGCGCCGCGTCTGGCCGTGGAAGAGCGGGGGTGCCCCAACTTCCACATCCCAGGGGTCCAGGGGGGTATCCCCGGGGGGTCTAGCCGCTCCAGGCTCTGCAGGAGGGGATGGCATCTTATCCATCTTGCTGGTGGTGGTGCTCAGATGCTGGCCAGCTCCTGGTGCTGCTGGGGACTGGCCAACATCGCTCCCCATCCCCATGTGGGGGTCGCACCAGGGACCGACCCTATGTGGTCCGTGCCATGGGCACCCTGAGGTGCTGAGCATCCTCCTGCCACCATGGCACAGCCCCTGTCTCCCCCCAGCCCTCCCAGCAGACCCCCCAGGCCAGTGAGGGCACCTGGGATCAGCCATCACCCAAAAACCAGGGGCAGAGGTTCCCCACAGTCCTCAGCAGGTTGGCAAAGAAAGAGCTCCACTGCCTGCAGGTGCCCATCACAAATCAAGCTTTTAGAATACATGGCACTTGGTAGGAAATTACTGCTGCAGAGGAAGGGAAATAAAGACCTCTGCTCCCAGGGCATGCTGCAAAACCTCCCCCAACACAAGCAAAGCAAACTAAGCCTGCAGAGGAAAGCATTTTGCCCCAGCTTCATGGGCCCTGCAGATCCCTGTGACAAACAGCCACAAGGGATCAGATAAACCTAATGCACGTTAAACCAGGCTCAAGTCATCTCCAGGAGCCACGTGAGCCCTGGACAGCGAGCACTGCCACAAACCCCAGCTCCAAAGTGTGGGGCATGTCCCACAAGAGCCATTCCAGCGGGAGACGGGGCAATCACTTACTGGTGAAGGGCTCGAACGCCCACTCGCTTAACCTCGACTCACTGAACGTCTCCAGTCGATACTAAAAGAGAAAAATCACACAGTCACCACAAAGACAACTTGCACAAAGCAGGCATTTAAATTTGAACCGTGACTTGCTAATAACGGGTCTCAGGAGCATTCCCAGACTCTTCCATCTCTGAGTACAACTTGCATAAGAAAAATGAGTTGGCATTTTCACAGCAAAAGTGAGTTTTGCTAGTATTTGGAGAATCCTGTGGCTTATTTTTTAGGAAAGGGCCAGATAATGTTTGTGAGTAATCTGAGTAATCTCAGAAGTAGAACAAACACTAGTGTAAAAGAGTATCTGCCCCACAGTGCCCATCAAAGGGCATTCCCAGCACCCTGCTCCTCAATGCTCCTTCATTATCCCCTCCAAGAAGCCCCAGAAAAGGGAGAGGGGTGGGCAGAGCAGCACTCCCCTGGATGGCTGCCCAGGCAGCACCAGCACCAAACCCTGTCACAGAACCCACCATTTTGGTTTGCTGAGCATCGATTCCCCAAACCTTGACTGACTCAAGATCCAGAGACTAACTGCAGCAAGCACCAAATCCGCAATAACTATCTGCAGTGAGAGGAAAGACAATAGGGAACCAAGTCCACATGTTTTCTGTGGAATTAAACATTACCAGAATAAATTCACACCTGGGAGGATGCGTGGCATTATAGGTCACTCTGTGCTTGCCTGAGCCCAAAATACCAAGCTGCAGAGCAGTTTCCTGCGGTTTAGCTAAGGAAAGGGCTCTTTTGCCACAGCTAGGCTGTAAGAGAAGGCTTCCAGGGGCTTTGCCAAAGTGGTGCTTTACTGTAGAGGAGGATGGACCTTTCAGCTATAAAAAAAAGCCTGTAGTCAGCTCTTAGGTAGACTTCCCTTGGAAAGCACTTGTATGTCTGTGTTTAAAGTAGGATGAAAGCCATTTAATTTAATGAATGAATGGTTCTTGGTGGCCCAATGTCACTATGTAACTGGAAATTATCCCAGCCGCTCAGAAGAGGTGCCCAAGATGCCAGGTCTGGAGGTACTCACTCGGTACGTCCCCCGCTGCCGCAGCCGCTGGATGGCCAGCTCTCCTGCGGCTCTGCTCCCATAGCAGCATCGGGAGGCCACGAAGTGCAGGAGGGCTCGCCTGGCCGCCGCCTCTGACATCGGGGGCACGCTGGGAGGCAACGGGAACAAAACAGGTTTATACTCTTAACTTCTAAAGAATTAGTTGGAAACATTCAGTATATTTAACCTACTGCAAAAAAGTGAAGTAGAGCCCATTTGGGAGCACCCACCTCTTTTACACAATCACTGCTGGCATCCTGCTTAGTACAAAATAAAAAGAGATTTACACTCTAAAAACTATCTTCATGCAATATCCATAAGGTCAGTATTAAAGAGTGGTCTAAAATAAATATGTGCGTGTGTGCAAACCCTCGCCTTCAACAGGCTGGGTAAAGGAGAGCTGGTTCGAAACATTGTTGTGTCTTTGCAAGATACAGATCGACAGCTTCCCTGTCAGCTCACAGGATTAGAAATGGCACTTTTTATTTTTCCAGACCTAGGACCCCTGTTACTCTGAGCTGTTTTCTATTTTCAGTTAATAGAAACAACAGCAGAAAGACTAACTTGTGCATGAAGCAGATCTCGTGCGCCCCTTGGCTCCCTGCAGCAGCTCTGCCCGCGCGTGGCTGGGGCGGCAGGTCCCTGGAGGTGCCACAGGCAGCGCGGGGCACTCCTACCTCCCCTGCCAACGGGGCTAGAGCGGAATGATGAGAATAGGAAAAACTGAGCCTAAAAGCTGGTTCTCAGGGGTGGTTCCTCAAAAATCCTCATCAGTCATCTTTGTAAGTAAGAGAGAAAAACCTACAGTAACTGCCTGAGCCCGAGACGGGTCCATCTGTCCTCACACTGTCCATTACGTATTTTTTCATCTCTCTGATTTGGAAAGCATATTAAAACACCACGAAGTAAATGGTAACAGAGGAGATAATGTCAGCATTTGCTCTGTAGGAATATTCAGCAATTAATCCTTTCCTCAGAGCCCATGACGTCTCCAGCCTCGGTGGCCGAGTGAGCTGGCAAGTGTTTTGTTAGGACCCCAGACAATATTCATTAAGAACCCTCCCTGTCAATACGGTGACAGCTGAGATATTAAGAAAACCCTCTTCAATAAAGAGCAGGAGCCGATCTCACAGCTCGTACAGCTGTTTTGGTCTGGCAGGGATGCTAGCGCAGGGCAGGAGGGGCGGCTTGGCCAGGCAAAAGCCAGCGCTCCCCCGGCTCCATCACCCGGCAGATGCTGCCTGCAGCAGCCCTGACACCACCGCTGCTGGCTGGGCACCCAACTGTTATCCCCGAGCTCACTACTATCCGAAGGAAATTTAACACATGTCTCTTAACAAGTATCCCTGAACCTTCACATTCCCTTTTTCTTTTTTTTTTTTTTAACCAGATGTTTGTTTCTCTAACAAGTGTTCACCAGACATTGATCAAACTCAAAGCTCCCATGTTTATTTACTCACTTTCCTGTCCTAAGACTGTGTTTATGAGATGGTTAGGCAGATCACTGTCCTGCAGTCATCTTTTCCCCTCTCATTAAGGCTGAGAAATGTAATGCCACCAGATATCCAGTCTGAACCCACGTGTAGATGAAGAAAATGAGCAGGAGCAGACTCCCACCATCTTATACTACCTTGGATCAAATGTTGCCTTTTGAGCTGCGCTTCTTTTTTCTTTTTCTATATGTGCAAAGGAAAAAGGTGGGTGGGTGTTTTGTTTTGTTTTATAAATTCAAGGTGAAAATCAGGAGAGAAAAAAGACAATAAGCAATAAAAGCGTAAAAGACAGAATAACTGACCCTGGGAGAAGGACTAGCATAAAACCCATGTGGTACTTACAGTCCCAAGAAAACGTCAAAGTTTGAGCCCCACCTCCAAGGAGTTGCTCTGGTCACACCCAGACAGAGGATATTTTATCAGCCTTGCCGCTGGGGATGCTGGGCTGTGGGGAAGGCAGCCCTGCACCTGGAAATTCAGTTTTTGCCCCTGCCCCGAGGCTCTCCCCCATGCAAGTCAGCACTGCTGCTTCTCGGCACTGCTGGATCCATAAGACACCCGTCCACCTTCTCCCCACCTTCGCTGCCCAGCACAGGGGGACGGGACTGCAGGATGCCTGGTGCAGGGTCGGCGGCAGCAGTTGGCACCGACCTGAGGGCTGGCCACGGTGGCAGGAGGCGGCACAAGGACGATGCCAGAGCTGTCGGTGCCACAGGGGTCTGCGTCTGCCCCCGGGATCAGCCCTGGGCACGCCGCAGGTTGCCGATGCTTGCGGTGAGGGCAGCCTTTCTGCCATCTCGGGGGTCCTGGGACCCCAGCCAGCTCTGGGGGCTGGTGCAAGGGCTCACCTCCCATCCCAGGGCTGCGCTGAGCTGCTTTCAAGAGAAGTGCATAAAACACACTCCCCACAAAGCTGCTTACCTGTGCTGCACGAAGGGAGGCCTGCTCCTCTGCTCCCCAGGCTTGCCTGGTGGGTCCAAAGGTGGTGGCAGGGGCTTTGTTCCTACAGGAAAGGGCAATGGAGGAATTCAAGCCCAATTTAAACCCAAGACAGATTTTGCTCACAACTGCAGGAAGGTTCAGCTGTAGCAGCTAAAGCCACTCCTGGGTCAGCAGTTTGCTTTGCACCAAACACCCCCCACATCCCAGCCAGAAGTTGCTGCCAGTCCGCCTCATCCCAGTGGCATTCCAGCAAAGCACTGGGATGGCTCCCAGGTGAGTCGGGCAGCCATGCCCATGCCTGTGCCCCCAGCACTGACCCTGCTGCTTTGCTCAGGGCAGTGCAGCAGTCCCAGCTCCCCGCTCAGCAGAGTTCTTGATGACTTTCCAAGTAGGGAGAAGCACAGCCAGATGTCAAAGCCAATTGCTTTCCAAAACATATCTGTCTGCAAAAGAAGCAGGCCAGGAACAGCAGCTCAGGAGGTAAAAAGGAGTCTGCGAGCTGGACAGGCACACACCCATTGCAGTAGCTGTAGTGTACAAGAGGGAGGGTTTCATGGGACTGTCCACCCTGCATGGCACCTCCTTGGGTTAGGCAGCTGCTGTTGTTCCCTTACTGTCAGAAGAATAAAGTTACAGTGGTACAGACTGTCAGTGCCATGCACGTACCTCTGCCCTGGACGATCCACTCACAGTCATCCAGCCGTCCTGGGGGTGCAGAAGGCGTCAGGGGATGTCCTGGCTCTGGGTCCAGGTCCAGGTCACCTATAGCCCAGGGAAACAGCAGTGAGTGAGGAAGCCTCGAGGCTGGTCGGTGCACGCACCAAAGGGATGTCACAGGCCAATATGCAGTCAGAGGATCTGCTCTCCTTTCCCACCGTCTTGCTTTCCAGGAGCTCAGTCCCCGTGCTGAAGTGGAACAACACTGACACCCTGTGTAGGTGACAAAGCCCTGCAGGTCCTCAGCTCCCTCCGTGGCCCGGGAGCGCCCTGGAGGCGAGGAGCCCGGCGGGGGAGCCGCAGCCCTGGGCCGGCGGCGCAGGGCAGCGCGGCCCCCGGCTGGGACGGGCGCCCAGCCCGGGCTGGGTTAAGCACACAGGCAGGAGAAAGGCGCCGGGAACTTTCCACAGACACAGAGACATTGCCTGGTAAAGAGGTGAGAAGTTGTAGCTGAAGAGCTCAAAGTTGCACACATTTACATCTTTAAGGGGACATGAATAGAGGTGAAGGTCAGCACCTCTTGGCTGCCTTTGAAATGTCAGTCCTTAGCTTGACCAGCAAAGACTCTGCTCTTTAAGCGACTGCCTTTTTGCCTTTTCTAAAAGTTTCCAACTTATTTTAATTCTGCTTGTGGGACATCAGTTGTTTGCTTCCTTAGGTACCACTCTAAAAATAACCACTGGTAGCAACTGGTCCTCCTGATGCCTAACACAGAAACAATTCTTTTTATTAAGCCATTTATCCAGTGACCTTTCATATCGCAGCAGCTGATTACAAAAATTCAGTCTGTGCGAGAAAAGAGCATGCAGAGGAGCCAGCAGATGCCAGCCTGGCAACAACAGGCAGTCTGACCGGCACAGAGAGGCTGAAGGTAGTCATCCATCAACTTGATTTGCTAGACTTTCCTTCTGAGAGCATCTTCCTTTCTTCCAGGAGGCTAAATTAATCTCTCCATTATTTCTTCCTATGAAAATAAGAAGCTACATGCTTCATTTGAAATGTCACATCGCTCGTGCAGGAGAAGACATGGCTGTCCTTGAGCTGAAGGAGCACAGGTTTCCAAGTAATGGTGAGTGATAAGCCCTACAGAGAAAGGGCTTTTCCTTGTGAAAAATAAATCAGTAAGATGCCTTCAGTGGGATTATCTCGGTCATGTCTAGATCAAACAGAAACATCTTCCTCAAGCAGTAAGTAAAACATCCCAAACAATTTTGGATTCACTGGTCAATTAGTTCACAGACAGTGCCAGTCTGCTGGGGCTTCATAGTAATGACAAAACTCCAGCTTTCTCTTCCGTGCCACGCTGGAGAGGTGCCGTTCCTTCTCCTCTGTTTTAGCATTGCATTCTTGGTTGTTGGTTTTGGTGTTTTGATATGTCTGTGTGCAATTGTATACTCATAAGGAAAAGGAAACACAACTATGACTGAAAATGTTGTGAATTTCCTCATTCAGAAAGTGCAGCTTTTACAAACCTTTAACGACTGAAAGGACTTGCACACCTTTAGCAAGGGCTCCCCTTTCTGCAGCTCACCAAGGCTCGCGCAGCCCCGCTCAGGTGGGCGAGTGCCGTGCTCGGCACGCATGGGAGGAGAAGGGTGGAGGGAGGATGAGTGCCTTCCCTTCGTGTGCTGCAGAGAAATATTCCAGAAACATGAACTCCCAGGTTCTTATTTTAACTCTTACATCACAACAAATCCTTTATTTTCATTCCAATATAATGGATTTCTGTACACATTACCAAGAATGCCTATTTTTAATGTGCAAATGTTAAACAAAAACCTGTTTACAACAAAAGATGGAGATAAGAGTTTAAGTATCAAATTCCAGTCCAATGGAAATGGTTTAAGTGACCAGGTTAAAAATATCCCAAATTTGGAGTAAATAAATCAACTGCACGGTTGTTGCTACGGTGATGTTGGAAATCACAATAGTCTATAAACGTGAACACATAGCTCCATTTTAAAACAACAATAAGTCTGAGATAGACTTTGACCAAAGCCAGGAAATTCAGAGCTTGGGCTGTTACTCATCCGATATTTCAGGTTCTGTTCTGTATCATCAGGATCCAGCTCTAGACACACCAAAATAGCCAGCAAAATTCCCACGGCATGCAGCAGCAGGAGAGCGAGCTCCAGCCTCAGACTCGAAGCTCTGTTTGTCAGACCTGTGCACGACCCATATCACAGCATCCCCTAAAACCCAGCGTGCTGCAAGGTCCTGGGCACCGAGCACACCGCCTGTGTGGCTCCTGCAGCGCAGCCCAGCTTCTCACTGGGTTCATCCGAGCTGGCATCAAAACGTGATTTCACCTTTTGTTGAAAATCAGGTTATAAAATCAGTTTATAAAAGGTTTGGCCCTTTTATGAGCAAATAGGGCAACACTGGATGGTTGTTAAAATATGACCAAACCTCTTGCCCACTGCTGTGTTCCTACCCTTCCTGCACGGGGACACCAACAGCTTTGAGCATCTTCCTCAGAAGGACCCCCTGTCCCCTAACGACTGCCGGGACACTGCCGCCTCTCCCGCTCAGCAGGGCGGGAGAGCGGGGCTGCCGCCGCCTCTTTGTCTGACCAGCTGCAATGTGGGTGTGCGACCACGAGCCGAGTAAAGACCTACATGGGTGGAAACCTCTGTTCGCCTTCCTGAGGTGCCCAAGATCCACGTGGCACATCTGCACTTAACATTTGCGTTCCTCGGATGTCTAAAATGAGGCTTTTATGAATGTACTTAAAACAGCCAGATGTCACCGTCATATGCACTCAGACCCCATTTCTCAACTGGAAAATCCCTCATCTCTCACCCGAGGGTGCTGGGCTGAATGCTCGCAGGCAGTGTCGAGACTCAGTACCACGTGGAGCATGACTGCTGGTTAGCTTTAAAGAACAGCTAAAGGAGGAGAAGTTGGTATGAAGGCACCTCTGTATGGGAAGCAGGGTTGGGTTCCTCCTGCTGGAGCAGTAACCGTATTTTATCTTTTGAGGACATTCCTCTGCAGAGAGTGACAAGTTCGAGGCAGGTATAAACCAAGGCCAAATGCTGCTTTCCCCACACACCCCTCCAGACAGGCCATGGGGACAGCAAATACTGCAGCTGGCAAGAAGTGACTGAGCAAGAGCCCATTGATGTCAGCAGGAAGACCCCCATTTTCAGTGCATTTAGGATTGGAATCCATAGGCAAAAGTTTGGGAGAGTCTCAATCTTGGGCAAACCCTAGCAGTTAACCTGTGGTTCTCGCCCCCATCAGTTACTTCCCCCACTGCTTCACTGTCTGGCTGGTTGAGCTGGATGTCAGCATTCCATGCAGCATCTCCAGGACCACAAACTTTTTTTTTTTCCCCTCTGATTAAACAGAAACTTCCTGTAGCATCATTATTTCTTCTTTAGCTAATCAAAGCTTTTCTCATTCATAAATTAAGGAACGTCAGAACTCAATTACTTTTCAGTAGCATCAGTGACAGTGATATTTCACTGGGGCCCCACACAATTAGAGTTTCTTCAGGCACCATATTAACATCTAATGAAGAAGATATAGTCAAGGGCATAAGATCAAAGCTCCATCATGACGGATATTTTGATTAAGCAGCATTTTGTTAAAAGATAACAAACCCCAGTTTAATCTCTAATCCATGTCAGGCAGTTTATAGTGGGCTCCAAGAATCCCACCTTAAAGACAAAACTAGGAAGCATCCCAGGAGCAGAGATTCAGGGACTAAGTTCACACCTCTAAGGATTAAGTCCCTGTTCCACTGGAATCAGTGGACTTTGCATTGTGCCTAAAGGTACAGCAACACCTTTAGGTCACAGACATGGCACAACCAATGTGCTGACCCTTTCCACTCCTTCCACAAACACCAACTGGACAAGTGCATACGCTGACATTTGGTGGAAGAGAGGTTCAGTTCTGGAAACAGTTATTTTTAATATATTACTTGAAAACACAGTTTATTAATATCTTAATCAAGAAGTACAGCTGCATAAAAATAGTAGACAAACCAGTCAGCATGGCATGCAATGTATTCCTTTTAGTTTTACTTACTGTCTGCTTTCATTTCTTGTTCCATTTTCAAAGGCTAGGAGCAGAGATGTTCCCATCCCAGCAAGCTCCTCTGGAATACCTTGTTTTCTGCAAATTCTGTGCTCACAGCAATGAAACCCAGCCCCCATGAGCCACTCCCCTCTGCCAAACAATGCAGATGTTGGGAATTAATGAATCAATGTCAAAGCTGGACAAAGCAGAAGCTTGCCAGGAAGGAAAGTGCCAGACAGCCCATGCACACCATGCTGGCTTCCCAAAGGAAGCCCCACCGGAGAGGAAGATGGTCAGAAATCATGGAGGATGCACATGGGACCAAATTACAACTAGAGGGATGTAAAGAGACTATAAGATCCTTCAGACCCCTTCACAGTATGGTTGAAATCCTGGAGTGTGAGGCACACTGTCTATTCATCACGTGCTCAGCTGGTGAGCAGGGGCTCAAGGCACCGTTCACTGTGTAGAGAGGCAGTTGCCTGTGTGCATGCATGCAGCCAGGTGCCTCTGGGGCATCACATGAATATTCCACGAATTCAAAGTTCTCGGTGTCAGCTTTTTTCCAGTATCTAGTATAATTATTAAATACCTGCTAACTTAAGTGCAGATACTAGAGAAGACATTAGCAATGCTTCATTCAGTGCCTTTCTTTTGCCATGCTGGGTGTGCATACCCATGCAAGCCCCGTACATCACCGAAGCCGAGTGCCCAGGGAACACAATAGCTGTGCAATGAGCTAGTGACTGCGTGGCAGCCAAGTTACCCTCAGCTTTCCTACCTTCCTCTTGGGTATCTCACATTTGTTCTTTTTCCACTCGCTCTCCCCAAGCCATCGGCAGCCCATGAACATGGAGAGGGAGCAGTGTGATGCTGTGAAGCTGATGAGCTGGTGACTGTGGCCTCAGAAACCAGCTAACAAGAGGCTCTAGCCAGTTAGTCGATGATCATAAATTATGACAAGAGCCTGTTTTTAAAAGCTGTCCCTACTCACCAGACCCTAGGAGCCTCCCATAGCTGTTCTTGTAGTCAAAAGGCTGCTGTCCACTTGAGGAATCAGAAGAGAAGGTTTTCTGCACCAATATACCGAGGTGCCACACAAGTATCTGTGAGAATATAGGTGATTTCCTTAGAGTTTGCTGCATTTTTCATCAAAAGAACCAACTTCTGACCCAACATCATGGTCTGCAAGAGCCTGAGCTTTCAGTCCAAAGTATTTCTGTGCATGGGCTCTAATAGGGGGAGAAGGATTTTCTTCTCTGCAGAGATTTGTCCACCCCAATTGCTGTCCTAATAACTCAGTTAATGCTGCAGGGGTGTGATTGTGTCACTAGCAGCACACCGGGGTCCTGTGAGCTGGGGAGTGGTGCCTTTTTAGTCCAGTATTTAGCTCAAAACATAAACACAACTGAAAGCACTAAGCACTGCAGGGCACTAATGGAAAGCACTGAGTAAATGGTGGAGAGCTCTGTTTTGGCAAGGGCTGAGCTAACAAGGCCAAGCCAAGCACCGCCACGGCCGTCGATTCCTAGAGGCAGCTGTGGCTGCCACGGCCTCACCAGATGCAGCTGTTGATCCAGCATGGCAGCAGCTGGAGGACCTGCCATGCCTTTGGGTCCTTCCAAATCAAATTGTGCAGCTATTGACAATAGCATTTCTTTTTTTTGTTTTTTAGAGCTTAAATAATGGCTTAAGCATCCTAAATACATTCAAGGCTCCAATTACACCATGCTACTTGCAAGCTTAGATCCTTGTTGCAGCCACTGGGGCTTCAGAGCCTGCCGGGGGAGCGAGCAGAGTCCAGAAGTGAAGTTTTGCAGCGTGCCCACTCGCTGCGGCTCCCCCAGCCCCGCCAGCCCCTGTGCTGGCAGGGGCAGCAGAAGGGGCAGGACCTGGCCGTGGTTATTAACACCAGATTATCCTTTCCCCATACAAGTCTAAACCTGTCTCAGTAAATGACTAATTGGATTTCATGTTAATAAAGCCTATTAGCTGCGTGTGTCTGGAGGGGCTCTGCTCTTTCCTGCCGTGTCCGTGCGCTATCACAGGCAGCGTTAATCACGTTAGCAGGGTGCTGCCGAGGGCTGCTGCAGTCCCGCGCTGGAGCCAGGGGCTGGCAGGCGAGCCAGTTTCTTAAAAATACGAAGAAGTGTGATAGGGGCAGGCAGGGAAGAGCTGCCCTCCAGAGCAGCTCCAGAGACCCACACAAAACCACCTCCCCCACGGCACCAGGGCTTCCCAGGGAGTTAACCAGGGGAGTTAACCACCTCAGTCCTCCAAAGGGCAGCTGGACTCTGACAAGAACCTCAATCCCTGAGTGTTGAAGCCTTTTCTAACTACAGCCGGGCAAGATTTGTTTTCATTCTCTGTGGCATGATGCAAACTTGGCCAGAGGAAACGGGCAGCTTCGTTTGGGGATATAATTAATGTAGCTAAGACTACCAACACTGCAAACACAAGCTGGTTTTAATTATGTTCGGGCAGTCTATGCAATGACAGCCTCCAACACAGCTAGTGCTTAGTAGTGTGAACCACACCGGAGAACAGAAATTTCTCATTCAGCTTAACAGGGCTCCAGCTAGGTGAGTCAAGACATGGGTGTTCCCATTCCCCAGATCAGCACCCATCCCATCCATTACCCACAGCACAGCCCCTCAACACAGCTGTCACAGGGTGAACAGCGGGACAGATAGAAAACCAAATTCCCTTTAGCAAGGAAACGTGCACAGCTAATGCTGGTACAGACAGTACTGTCGTCTTCCCTGAGCTGACCGGCATCACTGGGCTCTGCTGCCTTCCAAGAGCTCGACATCCCGGCACGAACTTACAACCACACAGCCCCATCGTACAGTGTATACCACTGCATGTTGGCTATATCACAGCTATGTACATACACAGTGCAGTCCCTATCCAGTCAAATGCCTGGAGAACGTTTGACAAGCATCCTTATAACTGCTGCACTGCCTGTGTAGCTATAAAGCATTATTTAGGGATGTGCTAGGTGCTTACTGTTGGCCTTCATGCTTTGCTGGAGAGACACTTTTGGAAAGTGCTTCTTTTCTATTTTTGCATATTGTATCAGAGACTCTGAAATATGTCAACAGTTAAAAACTACACAGAATAATTCTAAAGAGCTCAAAAACGTAACTGCTTAGGAGTGTTCACACCCTTAAATGCATGTGAATAGTACGACACAAATGAAAACAAAGCTGTACGAAACGTCTGTTGGATCATGATAACATTGTTCCTGAATTGTCCCCTTTAACTGGAAAAAACAAACAAAACAAAAAAAAAAAGGCAAAGGAAAATCTTGATTCTGTGAAATAGGATAACAGGTTATGCTTAACAGCATTAAACAATGGGATTTGGGGATTATCATACGCAATTAGAAATGTGACGTGGCTGTAGCTCTCTATGAACGAGCTGCCGTCTCTCCCAGCAGTTACAACCAAGGATCAGAGCACAGGGTAGGTACCAGTGCTGTTTCTGAAAGGCAGGTGAGCATCGCTTACAGGTTACAGTAAATTTTAAATGAGTTGTTAAAGCTCAGCAGGAACAAATACAGAGAGCCTCCTCAGCCCACCATGCACCAGAAAACCCTTTTATTTGGTTTCCAAACGGGCTGACTTTGACCTGAGCAGCCGTGCTCTCTGCGCTCCAGCAGGTAACCCCAGCTATCTTGCTCTCCTATGCCATTAAGGACCTGATAATGGCACAGTGAGTGACAGGCAGGAGTGACAGGGGTGCAGGCAGCCGTGCCCAGCATCCCTGTTTGCAGCAGACCCCCCGCCACGCAGCCGATACACCTCCCACCCAGGGGGCTGCGGTCTGCCCACAGCCCTGCTGTGAAATGCATTTCCAATGCCCATGGTTGCAAAGGGGGCACAGGGAATCACGGGGGGAATTTTGCCAGTTTTTTAACACCAGGCTGGGGGAGCTGGGGCTGGCGCTGGGTGGGTGGGATCCCAGTCAGAGAAGCAGCAGGATGGGATGGGCTGTGCTGGGTGGATCATGGCCACCCATCACTCCTCAGCACTGCAGGGTGGCTTGGGTTTGTGTCTCCGGTGATAGCAGCAGAACTGATGCTTCCTGAGCCACAGACTGAATTAATTCAGAGTCCCTGCCCGTTTCAAGCAGACAGCTGACAAAAAGCTCATGGGTAGGTGGGAAGGTGCCTTCAGCCCCGAGGGCAGCCCAGAGAGGGTCTTTTCAAGCAGCCTCAGCACCTGGCAACAGTGGCTGGGTCTGTCTGGCAGTTTGCATCCAGGTCCTACAAAGAGAAAACGCACACAACACTATGGTGTCAGAAATCCTTCTTTTTCATCTCAAAGCAAGAGCAGATTTGGGGGTATTACTGCATCAGCCCCGAAGGGATGAAGACCCTGCTCTTCCTGTGCAAGATGCACATCATCATGTGCTGTCCCCAGGATGCCCAGCTCCCCCAAATCTGCCTCATCCCCCACTTGCTTTTGGGGTGATTTCTCACAAGATGGAAGAGGCAGGTCCTGGGAAACATCTGCAAGTGAGTGCATTTGGAAATTATAGGGTACAATCCTCTGCTTCCTCATATCCTGTGAAATTACACGATGAAGCCAACAGTCCCAGCAGTTTAGCCTATGCTTCTCACTTGGGATTTTCAGAACCATTTAGTGAACTAAATACAATATTTCAATGCAAAACCTTAAGGGAGAAATAGAGGGTTTAACGTTTTTATCCATCCTCCAGTGTCAACTCCAAGTAGCTTTGCACTAAGCCATTTCTTCCTTCTCCACAGAATTAATACAAGTAGAGAAGAATGGCCTAAAGAAATGCTTCTCAATTTGCTGTTGCACTGATAAAAGCAGAGCATTTATGCTGTACTGGTAGGTGACAGTTACTGTATGTACTACAGGAAAATTGGGAAAAGAATATGTGGTTAATCTAAAGAGAATGAATAATTATTGATCTGTTACACTGCTCAACAATAAAGTTGAAGATCTGCATAGAAATGAATTTCCCATAATGCCTTTGCTGCTTCTATTAAACAACTAAGAAAGAAAAATCAGTTTAAGTTTCACCAAAAGCAAATTTTTCCAACCAAAAACTTGCTCAAGGTCACCCCCCAAAAAATTTTGCTCAATCTCAAAGCAAACATTGCATTTTCTAAACAGTTTTATCCCTTTGGAAATCATTCCCCTTTCTGTTTTAAATCTAGGTGCTTTTTTTAACAGAAAAAAAAAAAAAATTTTCAATGAAAAATCTGACTTCTGCTCTCATCTTTTAGTTTGAAATTGCTCTTCAGGGGTGACTAAAGTTCTCTTCCTCCAGGTCCTTCCTTCCCTCACCACTCCGGGAGTTTATCATTCAGCAGGAAAGTTTACCTGGCTCCAGCTCTTGACAGGACTGACCCACAGTCACAGGACGGTACAGCAGCATTTTCCCAGGTAATCCTCTGCATAGACTTGCTTTTCATTACCAAAGATATAGAAGGAATACGCCTTCCCTTTCCATTCATATTCAGTCCTATTGAGGAGAATTAGCTCAACACCACGTTTCTGCAAAAAGAAGGGGAAAAAAAAAAAGAAAAAGGGTATTTCTTTAATTACCTCTGATTGCAATTCAAGGCACATTGGTGTATGAGATGCATTTTGAGGTCTGTTTTATTTAATAGTGAAACTGGACAGGTTGGGGTCACATGTGTCGGGGAAGGACAGGAAAAGCAGCTGCAACAGGGCAAGCAAAACCAAACATCAGCTGATTTTCCGAGAGCAGAAGTTTTGGTGCAGGCTCACGTTTTGGGCTGGGAGGGTTTTAACCCCAAAGCAAAGTCCTCCTGGATTAGAGGGAACTGACTTATGGCCCGTGTTTCTTTGCTGCATTGTGTGATCACTGGACATGTCTGTTTTACACATGGATTTGGGGAGAAGAGGTCCCCACCTGCCACCCGGTATTTGATGCCCCTTGCAGCCCCTCTGCATGAAGCTCAATCCCCAGGGGCATCCCTACCTGTCCCAGTATCCGCGTCTCTTCCGACACTTGCATTTGATGTAGGGCAAGGCAGGACTCTGCGCCCCGCACGATGGGCTGGGGGAAGTTCTGCAGAGTCACCTGGCAGGTGAGAGGCAGAGGATGCACTTACAGCACCCAAGAGAAGCTGCAATAGGCATGCCTTAATTTCTGCCCATCACAAAAGACAAATGTTGACAGTCTATGTCCTCCTTAGCATATACTTTTACAGACTTTTTGGTTTGTTTTGTTTTAAAAAACAACTTTGCTCTAAAGACAACTATTTCACTCCTTTTAATTACAGTGGTTCATCTGCAGGACTGCGCACAGCAATATCTCAGAGCACTAGCACCCCTTGGCCCAGGAGGAAAAGCAGGAGAGCAGCACCCAAGGATGGTCCCAGATGGGGGCTCAACCCTCAACTGCTCCCACCATCACCAATGGCTCATCAACACCATCTCCTCTGGCCCAAGCTGCAGAGCCACATCTTCCTAAATCCCTATGGGTTGAGATTCATAATTCTGGTTTGCAGCTCAGGTTTGTCCCTCTTAATGACCATCCTGTGTACTTGTAGGTATTTCTAACATCTAGGCAGGCTCTAAGTGCCCACAAGGATCCAGTGAGTCCTAGGAACAGCCCCATGTTATACAGCCACTGGAAAACTGCTGTTATGTTTTTCCACTACCAAATAGTGAAACCCTCCTATATAAATTATATCATTTATATCTACTTGATTTCTGCATCTGAAAATTACTTCATGGTTAGATGGAAGTTCATAACTACGTCAGTGTGTTCTGTAGTTTCCGGACAAGTGACGGAGCTGCTGTGTTAATGCACATATTACCAAGTGGTGTTCATCACCGAAGAGCTGCTTCCCCATGACCTCCTGAAGAGGAACGGAGGAAACCCCTGGTTCTTGTTGACAACGTATTCAGTGACACTGTTCTTCCTGGCGGAAAGAGGGAGAAAGCTCTCAGCTGCCCTCGGCTGCTCTGCACCCTCTTGCTCACAAGCTGCAGCTGGGCTGCAGCGGGGGCACGCAGAGGATGGCTGCTTCACTCTCCCCTTCACCCTCTGTTACCCAGAATCTGGCTGCACTTTGATATTTCTCTTTGGTGTTTAGCCCCTCCTTCCCCATGAAGCCTGCTGCCAGGCACAAGGACGAGGACATCTTCCCACGCACAGGGGAGACGAGGACCGCTGGCCGCCACCCGGCCGGGGCAGGGCAGCCCTCCCTCCGCGTGCGGGCACCCGCGCGACTTGCACCGAGGAAGAAAAAGCAGCCGCAAGACGTGGGCGGTGAAGCACAGCCCAGCAGCACCTGAATGCCCATCAGGACATACAGACATGCCTTCTGAGGACAGCACTGAAGTGACCTAGTTTAGCATCCTGGGTTATTTTTATTACACACGAGTGCTCAAGACCTGAGCACTTTTTCTCTGTCTAATTCTACCAGCTTTGCACCTTCCCCCTCTCTGAATGTTTTGAAGGCATGTACTACAAACACTGTCATTTCACATTGCATAGCTAAGCGTAGCTATGCTCAGCTCCTAGCCAGGCAGCCTGGCTTACAATGCACTTTGTTTTCCTCTAAATTATAAAAGCTCCGCCTTTTCCTTGAACATCAACACTACCAGCAGCAGCACGAGTAGCCTGCTTGATCCCCAGAGTGTGGCATCATCTGGTGCAAGGCAGCACCGCACCCCAGGAGCCACCACCGCACCCCAGGAGCCAGCACAGCCCCCGCCTGCTCTAGCTGAAGGTGTGACACTGAGCCTGTCGCAGTAATGGCACCACGTTACAGGCTCCAGTCCCCGTGTGACAGCACAGCCAACCACCAGGCTCAGCTCCGTTTGGCTCCCGCTTACCAGGTTATGGTCGGCTCCCAGTGGCAGAGCAAGAGGCCCTTTGTGCCGCACCAGGCACAAGGCATCCAGCCCTTCCCATGGCAGGAGAAACGCCTGTGCAAGGAAAACCATGTGAATTCAGATGCTTGGTGTGAGTGGCCTTAAAGCACAGCAGAAAAGCCGGGAAAGCATGCCCAGTCTGCAGCCCTGCATCCCACTGCAGCTCACTGGTGCCAAGGGGCGATGGGTGAGAGGAGAGGAGAGGAGAGCTGAGCAAACAAGAGAGCTGGCAGCTAAGCACTCAGTTAACTCTAAAGGGGGAAAAAAATCCCTACATCTTGCCCACTGAATGTCTCTGCAGAGGAAAGAATAGATTTACAGATTACTTTTGACTGGGGAAACCAGGCATTAAAGTGGCATAATCCATTAATAACAATCTCCACAGCATGGGTGTAAAGCTAGCTGTCATGAAGGACCCTGCGTGTTACCAAGCCACCATGTCCTGGGGCTTCATCCATAGCTGTAAAGCAGATTGCAAGCTCTGCACGCATGCTATAATTTTCTGTTAGAAACAGGCCTTTTGACCCACTGCATGCTGCTGTGTACTCTTCATTTAGCTGGGTTTGCAGATAGCATCTATTTGTTCATTTCCACTGTCACAGAAATAATGAGATCCTAGTAACCAAGCTGCCACTTGGACTGGTATTTGAGTTTTTCTTACCTCATCCATCCTGTACCTTTACAATGTGAGCAATCACTATAAATGCCATTATTGAGAGTGTATCTGTCGCTTCCTCCGCAGAAAATACAGGTACTCTATACACAGAAAGAAAACAAAGAATACAAAATATTACTAAAAATTTTTCTCATTTCTAATTGCTGAAATCGATTTTCTGAAGACTGCTCGTTTACAGAGGCCCAGAGAGCGGTAGCTGCGTGCGCGGTCACACACGGACAAGCCGAAGCCGGCAGGGGCTGTTATTTAGCCTTGTGCAGGAAGCACACGCATATCTGCTTCAGGACTTACTTACATTGAGTAGTTCAGGAGCTTCCCCTGCCAGCCCTCTGCCCCACATGAATTTCATGCCTCAATTTCACCTTCACAATAAGCCTCCTATATTCAGTCAAGCACTTAATTGCTGAAAGTGGAGAGCTGCATGCAGCTTGCCTTCGGCAACATAGCTCCAAATGCCATTGACATTGCTCTGCAGGAGGTTCATAAACTCCATTAGCAGAAAGAGACCATTTATAAACAGGTATCCTCTGCAGCCAGTTTCCCCGTGCTGGGTGCTCCCTGCCGTCCCCTATTTACTCGTGCCGCAGCCAGCCGCACAGCTTGGCCCACCTCTGCCTGCTCGGCTGCCTGGTTTGCTGCTTGGACACTGGAGTCCAGCAGTGCAAGAGCTTCTCCTCCGTGAGCTGGTGCTCTGCAGGGCTCCTGGGACCTGCTGAGCACCCTGCTAGCCCTCGTCACCAGCAAGGGCAATTTCTCATGTATAATTTGACCCAGAGAACCAGATCTCACCTGCACATGCTGCCCCGAGGCTGTATTTGGGCAAGCTCAGACAGCTCTCCAGGAGGAGCAAGACCAAGCCCATCCTGTCACAAGGGTGACTGATCACCCATCATATCACAGTGCTTGTTCAGGCACACTTTGCTTAAAACCAGCTAGCCCAGTGAGCATTTTGGCGTTACTGATCCCATGGATCAATTATTCAGGTAGCTCTCCCAGGAAGAAGCCCGGCAGGGAACCATGCCCCCAGCCAGGACGAGGTGCTGTGACCACCTCCCCTACCCATTTGCCCCAGAGACAAGCCATCCCTTACCATCAGACGTCACCTCCTCACTCACACTGACATCTACCCCTCCAAACAGCTGAAAAACAGCTTCTCATGCAAACCCAGCACCAAAAACCAGAGATGACCTTTCTGGGTGCTTATTTGTACTAGAAAACGAAAACCTGAGCTGGCTACAGATGGACAGTTAACTAAAATAATATTTACAGATTACTTTCAGTGGGAAACTGGTTTATATTAGTCCTTATCAACACCTCAGCATCACACTCACGTGACGGACCTTCAGGCACGTCCTGACATGCTCTATTCCAGCCATCAGCACTAAAACCTCGCTATTGACGTTGCTGCTTTATCTTTCCATCTCAGTGAAACCCATACGAAGGGACACTGGCACAGCAATCTGTCTCTGTCCAAAACCCCCAAGAAAGCCTAACTGCATTTCTAACTTTATTTAGGTGCCTTTATTTGATGTTTCCTAATGCTCTTTGTTTCCTTGAGTAGCCATGTGAAATGTTTTTACTACATGACCAGGTTTTCAATTTTGGGTGTTAGTAGTTTTGACCCAATTCATTATAAATTGGATCTTGTTTTTCTCAAAGAAGATGGGGCCCGATTTAACTCCAGCTGACTAAATTTTCCAGAGATTTATAGGTTTTGAATCAGCCCCATAATCTTCAGTTCTTAAACTGCTGTACAGTGATTTATGTCTCTTCCCTCACAGTTTCCTCTTCGTTCTGAGAAACCTATCAGAGATGTACAGTAGCTTTCTCCACTCAGAAAGCAGAGGAAACTTGTTTCATCATCCCATATTAAACTCCCAATTTTGTATATCTTCCCCTGCCTGGGAGAACGATTGCAAAGACAATGCCCAAGAGACCTGGAGGAGACATCCTGCCTTGTTGTCTTCACACAAGAAAGTTCTTTGCTCATCTCACAGCTCAAAAAAGAAAGGGGATGACAATGGAGGTTAGCTGGTGTCTTATTTTTTCAAAGTATTTTTAAAATACGTGTGCTTTGTTCTCTCTCACAGTGGAGACAACATCTGGAGCAATTCTGCGAGGATCCCAGGCCAGCGTATCATTCCAGGTCCTCTGCACCTGCCGCATGGGGCACGACCGGCTCCGGAGCAGCTGGGACAGCACTGGAAGCCAAGCAGATGGAGCAGGGCAGAGCACCCTGTGCTCACCGGGAGACGTGCAGGACTCCCGCTGCCACTGCTCATTGGTAAACACCTTTAAACCCAGCTCACTGTAACCTCGAAGAGCAGGAGGCTCAAACCACCCGGCAGAGAGGCTAAGGGCTGCCGTGTAACACACAGGCCCCACACGTGCTCAGATCTAGTGCAGGCACTGGAAGGAGCAGGACTAAATCCAGCTAGAAAAGTCTCTTCTGTACAGGCATCTGCTGGAATACCTGCCCAAGGATGCTCTGGCCCATGGTAAACCAGCATTGAATGAGAAGATGAGTTGCTGGCCAGGTGTTCTCTCCAGACTAGCTGTGCTCACCCAAACGCCAGTTAGGATATGGTTTTCTGCCCGATTTTGTTTGTTTTATCCCAGGAGTAAAAATAGTTGGGCTTTGTTCTTTTGGGTGGGTACCAGTAATTTTTAATGGCAACTTGCCCATTCAAAATGCACACTTCAGACTATTTCAAGCAGTAAAAGCAGTTCTTTGCCAAAACCAAGTGCTAATCCTTTATCTGAAGCTATTAAAATACTACCATTAGTTCAAGCAGAAAAACAACGCTTCCTGCCAGAACCAGAGTTATCTTTTCTTATCATTAAGTCATGAAGGAAAGAAGCAATAAATATAACGGTACGCCAAAAAATGGTTGTTCTAATGAGTAAAAATAAAACTGTCAAAATAGGTACATGTAGCAGATACTTGTCCAAAAATACAGAACTGAATATAATAGTCCAGTGGGTTTAAAATGAATGCATGCTCTGGCATTTGCAGCTGGAATACCAGGATGCTGCTGGACTCTGGTCCCACAGAGGGCTCAGCGGGGCCATGGGCTGCAGCGAGTGCAGGCTGAGGCCACGAAAGCTTGGAGCTCCTCGCTGATGCACTGAGCATAGCCCAGACCCCAGGTGCAGCCCCTTGCAGGGCAATTTTCCAGGCAGATCAGGGACACCACACTAGTGTCTTCACCCACCACAGCCCTGTGGCACTGCCGGCCCATGTGGCAGAGCACCCTGTGCCATGATGAACACAGCAGAAAAGACACCATGGGGACCTCACATAGACCCTGTAGGTGTGAGGCACTGGCAGATGCATCTCGCAGTCAGCAGAGGGGCGTCCACGGCCATGTCCCAGAACCCTGGGGGCACCGCCATCTCCAGGGAGTCCACAAACCCTCTTGAGGTGGGGGAACAAGGCAAGAAGAGATACAGGGTGGTAGGGACATGGGGAACCGGCCTGGATGCCCCTTGGCACCCAGGGCCGCCTCTGCTGTCAATGGGGACAGCCACTGCCACTTCCATCACCCACAAAAGGAGAGCCCAAACCATGCCAGCTGCCTGGTGCTCCCCTCACCTGTATTTTGGCTGGAGCTCTTTCCTAAGAAGCTAAGCCCGGTCCCCCAGCTACCACCAGCTGCAGAGACTGGACACATGCAGGGGACCTGACACCACCAAATTCAGCAGACCCAGCAGGAGGAAGCACCCGTCACCCCTTGCTGCCCAGGCACAGGCTGGGTGCAGGGACAGAAGAGCTTGCTGGCTCATGCAATCCCCATGCACAACATCTTTGACTTTTTCTTTGGAGAAAGCCTTGCTGAGTCACCCAAAGTGCAGGGAGAGGGGCAGTTTTGCCCTGTCCTGCATGGCCCCAGGAAAGTCAGCTGCCTGCTGCCTGAGGATGTCGATCCGCTTACCCTCGTAGGGCTCACTGGCTGGAAGAGTGCTCCTGCTCTCAGTGAATGTTTGCAGCTGGTACTGGCAAAACCAAATCAGAATTAACAGTGACAGAGAGCCTGCTGGAAGGGGACAGAACTGCAGGCTGACCCCCGCTCCCCACCGACACCAGCATGCACCAAGCTTCACAGGACTGGAACCAGTTCCTGTGTTGCAACCACCAACTGCCTGCTGCAAGAGCAGCAGCTGGGAAAGAACAGAAATCAAAACTGGCTCTTGTTTTGCTGAAAGGCTGCCTCCGTGCAGGCCAGCGCATGGCTGTCCCTGTCCCACAGCGGGGTGGCAGCAAGTGTCCTCTGTCCCCTGCCCCATGGGCTCCTGGCACGTGTGTTCAGTCCCGTGATAAACGCCAGAGTCCTGTGCCACGAACCACAGCCTGTGCTGACCTCTGCAGAGTCTCCTTACACTTACTGAAGAAAGCAATGTGCAATTTTTTTTTTTTTTTTATATTGGAAGCATAACACAAGCTGAAAGTTCACGAACTTTTCATTTTATATTACACATCTTAAAAACATATCTGAAGTAATTTCTTAGTGCAGTGGGCTGAGGCATAAATCTGTCACACAGTTGTGCGTACTAACATCACCTCCTTACTCAATATGTGTTCAACACAGTCAGGCTCCATGTGTTTTGGTGGGGCAGTCCTGTAGCAGCATTTGCTGGCTGCAAATTGTATGAAGGCATCTTTGGCTTCATCCTCAGAAATATGTAAGATGGGGGGGGGGGGCGGGCCACGGGGATAAAAAACAGGTAGTTTGCAAATGCATAGTTGATATGATCTCCTGGAAGATTTTTAATCACAAGAGAAAAAAACATTAAAAGATCAGTCAAAATTCATTAGCAATTTCCATGCTTCATTTAAGGTTGTCCATGCAGAGATTTTTTTTTATAGGCTAAATAGTTGTGATTTTCCCTAAGAGCAAAGCCCCCAGCCTCAGCAAAGAGCTGGTTTAAAGGTCTGTCACTAAGCAACCAAAATTCAGTGCACTTGAGCGCCCATTTGCTTGTCATCACCCATTACGGCCCTTTGCATAAGCAGGGCTAATCTCACCCTTTGGTTTTAACGAGAAAGCAGGCAATGTCAGAGGAAGTCGCTCAGCATCTCCCGCGCAGGGGCACTGCCACGGCACTGGCACCGCCACGGCTCTACGGCCACCATTTCACTTTCCATAGGAGGCAAAAAACGCCGTCTCATATCTTTGCAAATATTTCCACAAGAGATGAAAAAGATGCTTTACCTCTCTTCTGCTTGAAATGCCACAGTTTTTGGAAGGGATAGAGTGGGAAAGTGTTCACATCCTGGAAGGAAACAGGAAGGCAGGATCGCTGTTGGCATTTACTGACTTGCAGCACTACTGTTTAATGTCATGACAATGAGCCAAGTTCCCTCTTCTAGAGAGGGTGATTTGCATCCCTTACTCTTCCCTCGCCTTCCCCCTGCCCTTTCACTCTCGCTCGCCATTGCCCTCGGCCCTCACAAGCTGTGTTGTCCCCATGCGATGCTGCACTCACAGCAGGTACCTGCACGACTGCCATCTGTGCCTGGCCCTGCGTCCACCAGCTCCTAGGGGGATGCGGAGGCCTCCACACCAGGATGGGGACAGGGAGCCGCAGAGACACCTGTGTGAAAGAGGGGCTCAACAGAGGTGACATCTAGAAACACTCCCAAAGCGCAGTTACAAATTGCCACTGATTTGCAAGGAAGAAGGGTCCCCAGGAACACTGCGAGTAGCGTGTGCGGTATCTGACACGGCATTTAACACTCCAGATGATGAGGTCTTCTGCAGTGCTTCTGCACAGAGGGTCTGCAGTGCTTCAGGCTTGTGGGCAGGATCAAACGAAGGGGAAGGCAGGTGGCTGGAAAGCAGCACGCAGCCACAGCAGAGAACAAAGGCAAGTCCCAGGCTGCCTGCCTTCCCAGCTTTGTCATCTCATCCGCTGCTTTGAAATATTGCATAGATGAGAAAAAGAAATGGATCTGAAAATGATCTTCCAGGGGAATTTGTTCAGGTGGATTTGTCCAGCTCACTGCTCTTTTATCAAAATCAGTTGCCAAACTAAGTTATTTTGGTGGCGAACAATCTCCTCCCTGATTTCAAACTCACTCAGAAAAGAGCCTGCTGTGAATCAGCCCACTCCTTCTAATCATCTGGAATAATGTCACTGCTATATCTCGGACCTGCTTTGCCTCCCAGCTCACTCTGAGCTGCAGCATCCAGTGCCAACAGCACATGCCCGTGCTGGCGGGAAACACCAGCTCTAAAAACTCCTGCTTTTAGAAGAAACTTGCTGTTTACACAATGTCTGCAGCACCCATCCAGCAAACTCTGTGTTTCGCTCCGCTGTGGATCATGTTGTCAGACTTTTCCCAGTTCCCGGTGTTGCACCCTCTGTCCCTTCCCGCCTGGACACCGGCCCAGCCCTTGACCTTCCTGAGCTGTTCTGAGCTGCTGCCAGGGTACGGCTACTGCCGGGACCGTGGGGGCACAGGCAGCTGGGCGCAGCCCCCCCTCCCCAGCAAGCCCTGACACCCGGCCCTTGGGCAACCAGACCACGGAAGAGGGGATGCTCTGATGTTTGCTCCTGTTGTAAAACCAGAATTTCACAATGTCACCTTCCAGTACACAGTGGCAGTGGCACCGGCCAACCAGCACTCTATAGCCCTTACTGGCAGATCAGCGCTCTGTACCCCGTCCATAGCTCAAGCTGAGAACAGGCGCAGCAGGACCGTCCGGGGCAGCCGCTCTGCAGAACGATGCTTCGGCATCAGCCCCATCACCCACGGAGCTGCCGGTGCTGCCCATACCTGGCTTGTCGGAGGGAGGAGAAGGGGAGTCTGGGCTCCCACAGCTCACCAGACCCACATTCCTGCTCAGAAAAATGCATACATAAACCATCACAAATTAAATCTGTTCTGGAGGGAGGCAGGCTGGGTGGGGAAGCTTTAGATCCATCTCTTCTCTCCTTCAGAGTGGCAGCACCAGTGAGGGGATAATGGATCTCAGCAAAGGAAATTGGGAGAAAGTGATCTGTTCTGTGATGGAAGGGAAATGAAGGAAAGCAAATGCATCGCCATGAGCAGCCCATATCCCTAGCTGCCCATTCTTTTTCATTTGGGAAAACATCCTTATTATTCTGTTTTCTACTAATCCATTAAGCCTACCTGAGCTACAGTGACATGATCAAGTATTACCAGAGGGGACACACAAAACCAGTGACTACATAAAACCTCCTCCTTGGCATGTGCTGGGTGCCGGATCCCCAGCAGAGCAGGGAGCAAGGCTGGGGAGCAGGCAGGACCCCCACGCTGGGAGGGACAAGAACCAAATTCTCCTCTCCCATGCCAAAGTCAGGGCGGCTGCCCAGGAATCAGCAAGAAGAGATGATCTGCTGCTGCTGAATTGACAACGTGAGTGGTAAAATGTTTACTCAGATTGCTAAAAATGCCATGCGGGGATTCTCCAGTATTTTGGGTGCTTCGTGCTCCCAGCCAGGCTAACAGCGTTGCGGAAGGGTTTCTGGCCAAGCAAGGAAAACACAAGCGTGCAAAGACCAAGAGATAACTGGGGATGAAGTTTTGATTTACATTTCATTCTGATTAACTAGGAGAAAACTTTTGCAAAACAGATCAAAAAGACTGTTTAAGAGACAAGAAGCATTAATCTGGATTAAGATCAAGTCAACACAGGCTTCAATTGAGATCCACTGATTTACATCATTTCACAGACTAACCACCTGAGTCGCAGAAAGTCTGAAATGCTTTTAGAACTAGTACAATGGGGCATTAAATAAACATTAAATCGACTCTACATGTGCAAATGTACTAATTCTGCCTACAGAAGAAATTCAAAACTATTTTATTAAGCAAAAGTATTTGAAGTGTTTAAAGGTTAAGATGAATTATTTTATCCAATATGCAGACACATGTGCTCATATTGTGTTTAAGCATCCCTCAAGAAGAAATGCAATGCTCTTCCATAAGAAGGGTGGACAGCACTGTAGGAACATTGTTCTTAGGTGCAGCTTTTATATGAACTATGTTTTATAATTTTTTTTTAATGAAATTGGGTGCCATATAACGGACACAATCACAATTTATTCTTCAAAAACACATTCTTTCATGGGTTCATAATGGAAAATTAGGGCAACGCTTTCATTCAAGTGAAAATATAACCTCCCCCAAAAGTGGGTGTTTTACAGGCAACACCTTCAACAACCATATTTGAAATTATGGCTATCACTTTACAGAGCTACTTTTTTCTCAAGCCTCAAAAAAAATAAATCTGTCATATTTAATCCAAAATGGATTTTATTTTCCCAAGCAATAAAATCCATGAAAATAGGAGGTCTTGGTGAAAACACCTTGTAACTAACTCACACGCACACAACATGGAATGAAAGCATCTTTAAATGCCACATGAAGAAGAGCAACATTAATAATGTTCCCAGTTAACATCCACTCCACCTGGCTTTTCAAAAAGGAAGGGAACAGTATTTTCTCCATTTTTAGCCCCAATATGAAATATTAACAAATGTTCCCCGAGTTGTTTGTTGAAATAAACCTCCTGGTTGCCCTCTAACACAGCCTCCCTCCCTGCCTGCCTGCGCTCTGAGTTGAAGCCGCATCGTTCTCTCCCTGGTATTTTCAGCTGTGCACTTTTCCCAAAAAATAGTATCTTTCATCTTAAAGTCTCACCTGATCAACGCTTCTTTCTCCATCGCTGTTAAAGGACACAGCTGTCATTGGCTTGAGAAATGAACGCCTCGTGTTGGTGCTTGGGGCTGGAAACCCCACGCCAGCGGAGGAGGCTGCATTAGCAAGTGCCTCCAGGCTCCGACGGGGCCCTGCTGTGCTGCTGGGATTTGGGGTCCATAAAACGTACGTACTTACACCCTGCTTGCGGAGGGTGAGGGAACCAAAAGGAGAATTTGCCGCTCTGCAAACAGGGCGTTGCCAGGATGCTGGGCCCTCTAAAAGGACCGTCCTCACCAAAGTCAGAGGTAAACTCTCCTCTGCTTCAACAGAGCAGCTCAGGCTCTAGCGCTCGTGTCCACTGCGCCAGCATGCAAACACACCTGCAGAAGGCCCAGTTTGAAGACTGAAATTATTGCAGTTCAGAGAATCGCTTGCTTCTCTTTTACTGCCTGCACACCTACACATCCAGCCCTATTTCTGCCAAAGACAGACGCAGCACATTCCCCCGGTGCCGCTGTCGGCCTCTCTCCGTCCCCTCCTAGTGAGCCCAAAGCATCTGGCCAGCTGCTCCCGCTGCCCAAGCAGGCAGAAGCCGGGATGCTCCGCTGCCTGCTCTCAGGAGAACCTGTCCGTGCCAGGCGTGCGGAAACCCTGGCAAAGTTTGGCTGCTTTTTCCAGGCGGCAAATCCACCAGAGCCGACTTTCCCCCGGGAAAAGCGGAGCGGGGCCGGGGTGCTGGGGGCGGCCCCTCACAAGATGGCGCTGTCGCTCCGGGAACGGCCGCCGCCGCCCCGCGCTCGCTGCTGGAAGGCGGGATCACCCTCGTCCTCCTTCGCCGCTGCGCTTGCTATGGTAAACTAAATACACTCCTCTTTTTTCTTTTTTTTTCCTCCCCCCACCTCGTAGCTCTGCGGAGCGATTTTTTTCCCCTACAGTGTAATCACGACGCCCTGAAATAATCATGGAAAAAGTAACTAAGAGCATAAATCAAAGAATGATATTGAAACGCTCCTTGTTTTAAAAGCTTTGCAGCGCTTGCCCATAAATGCATCTGAGCCCGGAGCTATTCGCTGCAGCGGTTTGGGTAGCGCCGACAGCGTTGCCCAGGGACAGTGAAGTGACAGGCAGAGGATGCGAAGCCCTCCTGGCCTCTGCAGTCAGTCGGGACCTTGAGTCCTCATCTCCATTTTGAAAAACATGATGAAAGATTTAAAAGTTTGACTTCTTTCTGAACCAAAACAACCTCTAGATTCCAGAAAAAATGTCAGTCAAATATTTAGGCTTTTCACTTTGTGTTACTTGTTATGTAAAGTACAAAATTCTGTGCTTTGAAGTGGAAAAATAAGTTCCAAATCAAAGTTTGAGATATTTTGATAGCATCCAAATCCCCCATGCCCAGCTCCTACGGTCTCCCATACTTTATTGATCCAAAACAAAATTCTAGTTAAATAATTCCAGTTTGATAAAATATTTAAGGCTGGCATATCTATTACCAACATTTATTTTTTTGTTCAAAGCTCCTAGGAGTACATCTGTTCTTCAGTCACCTTTATGAAATATTCCTTTCACCTACTTTAAAAAGTCTATACAAACACTTATGAAATACTCTTTATTTTTAAAAAGAGTTCTGCACAGGAGAAAATTTAAACTCTCAGTCCTTACTTTGCACACACTCAAAGAGATTTTCTAGAGCTCTTGCACCAACCACCATTGCATTTAAACCGTCCAAAATAAAGTCAGGAGTGCTTACAGATGTTTCCCCCATCCCCCCTGTTATTTTCTGTTTTCTAAACCAAATAGAAAATGCCCAATCATTAGTTTTAGGAGGTATACAATGCTGCGGTTGGCATCAGTTCATTTGTAATGTCATAGTTCATTAATGACATTTTTAAAGAAAGAAGAGCTGTAGCCATGTCCACGTAGCAGTCACAAGGAAGGCGAAATATGCTGCAAACACTGGACTCCCTGCAACAGCAGCACAGCAAGTGCGGTCACATTGGAAATCTGGGCTTAAGGATTGCTGAAATCAATGGATGTGTCCCACCAAGCTGGGTGGGTTTCACAACTAGGACTCTAGGCTTACTTCATCCTCTCCCCCCTACTTCTTTAGCTTTATAATAAAGCTTTTTCTTTTTTAAAAAAAGGTTTGAACACTACCTTCATCTAAGCCAGAGCTGAGGTTACCGATGACTGTCAGCAAGTCAGACAGGGCAGCCGCGTTGCTCTCCGCATACCATTTGCGGAGCAGTAGCGAGAAACCTGCCTATAATCTATTTTGAAAGATCAAGGCAAGAACTAATGCATGATGCCATTTTATTATCGAGACTGGCAGGGTACAAAGCTACAAAAGGAAATTTGTAGTCATCTTTACTGGACTGCAGCCACAGCCTCAGTGGAGCTGCTTTTGATCCACTGTGACTATCTTAAACCCAGAGCTTTCATTTCCAGTGATCCAACCCTACTGGATCTAACCCTACTGGGACAAGGCCAGGACCATTTTAGCTCATGAAATCACATATTTTTTGCTATGGGAAGACAGTTTTAGGACCTGTCTCCTCATCTTCCTTCACTCATAAATGCTGAAGAAATGAAGATAAGGCTCACTCCCATACAGAAGAGTTTTCTGTTGCAGCAGCGGTTGTGGAAAAAAGTTAAACACCTTACTTCGGGGTCAAATTTGCTTTTTCACTAGTGATGAAGCTGCGACAAAGAGCCAGCGAATCCCCCAGAGGCAGGCAGTGGTTTGTGACCTGTGCTCAAGCCCCAGCTCTGAAATCTAGCCTTGGGGTGAGGCACCTGCCGAGTTCCCTCTTCTCTCCTGGCTGCACTGCATGTCGACTCGCCCAGGGCAGCGAACCTGACCCATGGCTCAGCCCAGAGCACCGTGCTGTGGGGTCGTGGTGGAGAGCAGCCCGTGGTGCTCTGAGGAAGGATCCTCTGTCATGGGATGGAGCAACCACACCTCAGGGGAACTTTCTGTCATATGCCATATTTTCATCTCCATGCACATGACAGACAGTTTCCCTTTCCGCAGGTACTTCTCCTTTGTAGGAGGAATTTGCTTCGTGATTTGTCTCTGAGACTGCAAGAATAACAAACCCAGCGTAGGCAGCAGACCTACAGGCACCTGCAGCAGACCTCTAAAGCAATGTGTACAGGGCTTTGTGTGCCCTCCCCACCCCTCTGAGGAACGTATTTTTCCTCATTTGTGCACAAACCATGACTGTGAGATACGCCATTTCCCTGGGAAATGAGGGAGGTGGGTGCAGGGCAGCACCCTCCCCGCAGGCTGCGATACCCAGCCTGAAGCTCCTGGTGTCTGGCCGGGGTTGACATGCCGCTGCCCAGCGAGGTCCGCCAGCTCAGGCGCGTGCCGCATGTCCCCTCCATCTGCCCGCACAGGCATGGAGCGGCGGGCTGCACCAGCACAGGAGCTGCCACTGCCAACCAGGAGCTGCCTGGCCAGAACCATCTCACCCTGCTCACTCATTCTCTCTTTTGGCTCATTACTGGTTATCTTTGCTTTGCAGATTAAAGTTTTAAGTCTGTTTGCTCTTGACAAGTAGCAATCTCCCCTTACACATCAATAGTCACAAAGCAGCTGTTGCTCAAAACCCTTTTCTCCGCTGCCTGGGAGGCTGTTTGAAGCACTCCAGCAGGGAAGGACAAGGAGGGCAATGCAGGCACGGTGTCTTTCCCTGTGCTACAGTCTGTGCACCCCCCGAGCTGAGCCATGCTCGCCTGCCCCAGCACACCAGACCTGGGTGCAAGCTGAGAGCCGGTGCTGCGCAACAGCATTTGGGGAAGCTCAACACAGAACAGGGTTTGGGAAATTGATCAGTGGATAAATCTGGAGAAAACAAAGACCTTTTGGATGCTCAAGGGTATCATCTGCTTGTGGCAGGAGAAGATTTGAGCACACCTGCCAGGGAAGGAGGGCTGGGGATCAATGATGCTGAGGATGCCTGAGGTCTTCCCTGGAAGGCAGAGGTGATGCAGCCCAGCTCTGAAAGCTGCAAACCATTATCACTTCTCCTGCCTCTGGTCAAGATTTGATAGCTCAGCAGCTCTGGAAACCATGCCAACAACATAGATTGACAAAAAAAAAAAAAGCAGCATTTGGCCCCGAGTCCCTCCAATAT
The DNA here is from genome assembly GCF_965183815.1 of Platalea leucorodia. NCBI lineage: Eukaryota > Metazoa > Chordata > Aves > Pelecaniformes > Threskiornithidae > Platalea > Platalea leucorodia. The sequence goes on from NC_138831.1 coordinate 15,421,533, forward strand.
TTGTTTTTACTATAAAAGGAGAATCGGACTGTAGATGACACATGGGTTAGCTGATTTAGTTACACAAGTAACTGGGAAAGCAGAGTGTTATGTTTTCAAATGCCCTTTTCTGCTTTTGACAGTTCAAATTCTTTTAAAACTTCACCTCAGGCTACACGAGTTGTTCTGTCTCCAGACCTGTAGCTATGCTATTTTAAGCACTAATAAGCACAGTCTCAGTATCAGGCGCTGCTCATCTCAAAGCATCTCCATCCAACAACCACCTTGAAGAGCTTGTCAGTAAACACAGCTCTTTGGTCTTCTGCATATTCAAAAATATTATTCTTCTTAAAGGAACAAAGCCATACTTGTGGCCACCTAGGTTTGGAAAGGAAACCCAGTAGGGTCCGACTGAGGATTTCCTTCATTGTTCTCCTGCTGCGAGCACACCACCAACCCAGCAGCCCAGGTTACCGCCTTTCTCCTCCTCCTCTCTGCATTTCCCAGGGTAGACACTTTGCCATCATAAGTTTCTGCTTCCTAATGACAACCTGGAGGCAAGCAGTGCTTGAGAGCAAACCAGGACCTAGTGCAGCAGATTTCAGCTCTGCTTCCAGCAGGTATTAGGCTCAAAGCCTCAGAGGGTTACTGTTATTATTTTTATTTTACAGCTATTTTACAAAGACTACCAAATGATAAAAAAATACAGCCTCAAAAGCAACAACAGTAAAAGAAGGGTGGCTGAGAGTTCAATCCAGAGCAGCGCAATCTAGGAACTTTGCCTCAGCTCCAGCTACTTTATGAACTGGAAATTGGAGCCAAACTGCAAAACGTGTGATGTGGATTCCCAAACCAGAAACCTGAAGCTGCCCAGAGCTGCAAGGGTTGTTTGAGACCATCTCTAATGGAAGGGTAACAAATACCTATTTCTAAAATAAAGCATGGGAAGTTTTCAGGCGATTCCCCCTCAGCAGCCACACAGCCCTGTCCCCAGCACAGAGCTCTCCTCAAGCTGCCCACAAGCTACAGCAAGCCTTGGAAATGTGAATCTGCCATCGCGTGCCTGAGTAGCCCAGCTCTATGATAGCACTTTTAAAAACCTCACCCAGTCCCTTAAGGGACACCAATATCTCCTGCTCCTCCTCTACTCGCTGGGGTATTTGACAGCATATTTACCATAAAAAGGAAGGATTTTCTGCCCATGTAAGACCCACCTGAGATTTAACATTTGTTGTCAGCCTTGCCTTCGTACTTGCAGGTTGATGCAACTCAGCAGCCCCCTCATCCTTCACAGGTGTAGCAGACATTGCTCCCTTATCTGAAACAGGAGCTGCATCTGTTGTCAAAGAAAAATAACTTCAGCATACAATGAGAAAGCCTCAGGAGCGCGATTTCAGATGCATGTTGTGTACCTGCATTTCACCTCACTCAGCATTACAAGAAGGCTCCGATTCAGCTGTACAGAGTGTGCCATCCACCTCCATCACCATTCAGCCACACAAGTTAAACCCATAACAGGGAGGACTGTCACCACCCTCCATCCTCACCACCAGATGCGGTCCTCCTAACACCCAACTCTTCCTCAGTGCATTTAAGCCCATTATGTTCTGCCCTGCTCACAGACATGCAAAGTGATCCCTTTCTCCATGTACCAGTCCTCCAAGCATTTGCACAATAGCATTGAAAAAAAACTGAGCTGAAAATGTCAAAATGGGATTTTTTTATTGCTTTGCCTAGGTAGAAGGACATTTCCAACCAAGAACATGGCAAAACAGACACGAGCACACAAAATATTCACATGTGTATTTATATTTGTCTGGGAAAAAAACTGTTGGAAAATGTTGCCCTTCTGCTTGTAACCACTGTGTCCTGAGGATGGATAATTTTGGCTTTTTCCAAGCAAGGGCTCCAAATCAGCAATAACAGCAGGGCTTCAGGCTACTTCTTATCACCAAGGGACAGGGTTGGTTGATCTTGCCCTTTACTCCTGCTGACTCTTCTTCAAGAAGGGTAGGTCAGCCATGGATGCAACTGTGCACACCCCTGGACTTCTCAGCTCTGCACCTCCACTGTCAAGATCCAGCAGTTGAATCCCAACTCACTGAGTTGACCTTCACTAGAACAGAGACCCACCTGCCCCCTCTCCACAAGAGGACATAGCATCATCTCCCCGTAGCACAGATGGACTGAGGCACAGGAGCCCTGGCTCAGAAGTCTGAGCTGCCTTTGCAGGCTCTCCATCAGATGCATCGTGGCACTTCGGAGGCTCTGGCATGCTTTACCTGTTTTCTTCAGGGATGTGCACCTTTCCCCTTTCCCTTCTCCATATCTAAGTAGTAGGGCTTAAATGATGGAAGATGTCAATCTTTAAAGTGATAAAACTTTCTCACCAAATACTTTTTCCTATTATAAAAACAAGGGAAAGAATAACATTTATTCAATCACATGGCTATTAAGCTATCTATTTTTCTGGACTCTGGCACTGCTTTCTCCAAAGACAGCATTTTCTTCATGAAATACCAGCGAGTCTTGGGCATGACTTTAGAGAGCACCAGAAATACTGTGTGGAAGGAGACAAGCAGTATTGCTTTCTTCCACATATGGATACCAGTTCCAATGTGGGATTTACACACACAAATATAATCCCTTTTCATTCTGACATACCTGGGAACTTGTTAGACCTTCTACTTTTTCTTCTATCTGTACCATTGTCTATTCATTTGCTTGTGCTCTCTATTTTTGGCCATCTTTTGCCTCAATTTCAGTGTGGCTCAATCACAGCTTCTCCTTCAGCTCCCACAAGCACCCCCATTTGCTCCTTCCTCACCTGGTGAGAGGCACTGCCTCCACTCCAGATCTGCAGCCCAAGAACAAGGTGGATGTGTCTCCATATCCCTGCCACCTGGACATATCCAGGTGTTGCAGCTCCTCTTGGACATCCCCATGAAGCAATGGCTCTTCCACTTTGGGCTTGGACCTGCTGAATGTGCACTCCTGTCCTGCTCACACCCACCCTGAGCACTACAATAAAGGCAATTATACCACCCTTTGCTTTCACTGCTGCCAGCCTTCTCATTGAACCCTTTGTCACTTCAAAGGTGGTCAGTCGTGTCACAGCTCAGACAGGGTCTTGGTGGCGATTTCCACCCACCCCACTGTTCTCAGTAGGGCCATGCCACCATGGTGGGCTGGCTGCAGTGCCAGCATACGCTTGTACAGTTTTCTAATATGTATATTCATGTCACTTCCCATAATGTCCTTCAGATTTGAAATCAATCTGCAAAAACACCTTGTGATGCTTGGAAAGCTGCTCAGATCCAGGTCTGGATCCAATAGCCCAGAAGTCTCTTGCCCGTTGATACAACCCTATAGCCCAGTTGCCACCATAGCTCAAGGAATGAAGGGTCATCTTAATTTCCAAGGTGTGCACTGAGGGCTGCATCACTCTGCGACCAGCACAGACTTCCTCTTGCACTGCCGAAGGGAACAGCAAAGCTCCCACTTGTCCCAGAAGGGCAGAGGTCTTTCAAGAAAACTTAAATTTGTGCACAAAGACTGTCCAGCTACATCTAAGCAACTGCCATGCTGTGGTTTGAACAAGGGCATACTGTCACAACCATTCATGATTTATATTGTATAGTCAGGGGAAGTCTATAGATATTAATTCATTTAATTCTGCTGTCATAAATAGCTCTAGTCAGCCAACACCCATAAAAATACAAATAGCCCAATGTTAACTCTTGGAAAACTCCAGCATAAAACTGGAACAGGCTCACAGATCACCAGCATGGGCCAAACCCCAGCTGGGGTTACTGACTGCAAGCAGCTTTAACCATGGTAGATATACCAGCATCTCACAGGATGCATACTTAAAGGCAAAGAAAAAAAACTATTAATTTTTCCAGCCTTCACCATCTTGTCTTGCAGCTAAAGTGTTTATTTTAATAGAGCACAGCTTGCTGTGTAGAGCAGCTATCCGTCTTGGCAACCTAGGAAAGTGTCCCAGGCTCTGAAGCAAAATTAAAACTTAGACACAGGAAAATAAGCCATAGAAGCTTCAGTAGCTACAAACCCATCAGGTACCTAACCATGTTCAGTAGCCACACTTTAGACCACAAGGTTCCCCGTATCAGGCCTGGGTACACCAAACGCTCTGTGCCCCAATCCCACCGAGGTGGGTGGCTGCGCAGGAGAGGGCTCCCTGGAGAGTCATGCCCAGCCAAGTGTCTTACATGAAACCAGTGGGACAAGGGGAAGATGCCCTGCCCTGCACTGTCAACATACCAGGAGGGATGACGCTCCAGCTGCAGCCTCCCCTCCAAACTGCCTGTAGGCAACTCAGAGGCACACACCTCTGCAGGTTTGGTTCTAGGGATGTGGACAGTCCAAGCTGAAATCCCAAAAAGCTCTCTGTAAGATAAAGACAAAGGAACAAAATAAAGAGTATTTCTTCTGTTTTTCCCTTTTATCCTGAGCATAGTAATAAATAATTTTATGGACTGAAATGTTTATCTTAAATGGAGTTTCCTTTCTCCATTTAAAGATCTGATATGCACTTTCCACTTTTCAGCTCTTCTTAGACACTGGTGAAATCACCTGGTTCCTATAACATGTTACAAATGGTCTTGGATGCCCTGTTTACATTAAAACACCACAAATTAGGTACTAGGTACTGGCTATACTCCAGTGGACGTGAGAGTATCCGCATTCCTACAGAGTTACAATGCTTCCTCCAAAGATTGAATTTATATCCACATCCAAGCTAAATAAATCATGTACCATGGTCCCTAAAACAACTCACTTATCATGCCTAGTGTGAATAATGAAATGTCATAATATTTGTCCAAGACACATGGTTTATTTTGCTTTCAATAACTAAGGTCTTGCAGCAAAAAAAAAAAATGGAGGTGATGTTTCCTCTCAGCATTATTCAGTACCTCCTAGTGGAAAGAGACCTTGTATTGACGGGGGCTGAAGGGGAGGAAGGTACCTGGGACTTCCCCAGAGCAGAATCCAGCTTGGCCCTGTAAGACACCATCTTCTGCTCAGCAGACCTGGGCTTGGTACAGCTCTCAGGCAATGCTGCAGAATTAAAGCCAAGCAAAGCCCTGGAACAGGCAGCCCAGGAGCAGCACCCTGTGCTCAGACCAGCTGAGGAGTCCACAACTCTCATCAGCCAGAACTGGTGGTCACAGTTCGGAGGCAGCCCTGGGAATTACCTGCAGGGACATGTTCTGGAGCCCAAGTCCTTTTTTCCATGCCGTCTGAACACATCCTTGGCTGTGCCTTCTGGAGCAGCATCCCACTGCCAGCAACAGCCCAGGGGAAAGATAAAAGTGCCGGCAGGTTTTAGACAGTCTTCAAAGCTGGAGGAGGGTAGCACCAGAGACATCCGTGCTTTCCCCATCGGAAAACAACTCACCATGAGGTGCTCACCCACAGAGGCTTTGTCCACTTGCCTTACAACCCCAGCAACACCCCACAAAGCCCAGCTCCCACAGAGCATCTCCAGCCCTGGGGACAGAGTGAAAGCCCTGCCCAGCCCAACAGGGTCCTGACCTGTCCCCTGCTCCACCTGCACCACACGGCAATCTTCTTAGCCTCCAAACACGCTGCCACAGGAATACTGGAATAGATTAATTCCTCAATTATCATTATTTTTGGCACAAAAGCCTCTCTGAGCACCCGCCCTGCACAGCTCCCACGCTAGACCATTGCCATGGCGCAGGGAAGAGCAGAGCCATCAGCACAGCCAAGGGCAGCAGCAAACATGGACTTGCTGCTCCCACAGGGAGAGACAGAGCGCCAAACACACCTGGAGCAGTAACCACCTCTGCCAAAACCACCCCTGCCCTCCTGCTGTGCACAGGAGCTCCCCGCCTGCTCCCCCCATGTACCTGCCTCTGCTCTGCCACACCAACCGTGCTCAGCGGAGGAAGGATTCAGCAAATCAGCCATTATTGTTTCAATTGCAAGACCGTGGGCAGGCTGCAAGGACATACGCCACATTTAGACTGATGGATGAAATGGCAAATTCAGAAGAAAATACCTATAATGCTATCATTTATCAGGGGCAAAAATTAGAACAAAACTGACATGAAGTTGTAGCAATAACCACCAAGCTTTCATTTCCTCTCTGAAACCCATCTTCCCAAGCCATAAATCAGACTGAAAATCATGAACTATATTGAAGCTCTGAAAACTCTGGCTCTCAGTGGCATAAGGTATATGTTTGGATCTTTTGCCACAGAGTTCTTACCTTGGCAGCACAGCAGGAGATGCTCAGGTCTAAAATGTAGGTGGCAACAGCAACTTAAACCACATAGGAACAACTCCGCTAGATTTGGACCCGGAGCCTGCAGCAGTCAGTAATGGGCAAGGAGCAGCCGGAGGGGCTCAGCGCTGGGCAAGCCACCTGCTGCTTTCCGTGGCAATATTTGTCCCAGTGGTCAGGGCCCCTGGAGAGCAGCATACCAGCTCGAGATGTCCACGTGAGGTATCTATACGGAAGAAAACCCAACATCTGTATTACCCTGCTAAAGGCCAGGAGGGAACAGCAAAGTGACTTGGACCGGAGAACAATCAAACAGCAATCTGTTCCTGACAGTCTGATCTTTAACGGAATAGAAAGTCTCTTTCATGTTTAACAAAGACTTTAAAGGTTGAGAGATCACTCTGGTTTTACAGAACTGGGCCACGGTTTTTATATATACACTTTATCAGAGCAGACAGTATTTTTCCAGTTCCACATTGCCATGTGCAATACTATTGCTAAAACATTCACCCAGAAGAGAGGGAGATGGGAAACTCTCTTTTCATGGTACTATATTTGCCAGCCTCTTTAGCACTGTTTTTAGCAGCTGTCATTGTACTAAGCTGGGATATTAGGTGCTCAGAAGCTTGTCATCTTTTCTTCTGGCTTAAAGTAACCCCACAGCCACTTTAGGACCTACCCTACCTGCAGGGACCCCCCAGGCCCTGCCAGCCAGCCCACCAGTGCCACAGGAACACCACCTGGCCGTAGGCCTTAGTTCTAAAATTGCTGTTTTGGGAGGAATTGTCACCAGTTCCATTGGAGCCTCAGTCCACCCAGTATTTAGCTTTTAGACAGCCACTGCCAGGCAGAGGAGTACCACAATAGGTCAGAACAGAACAGGGAGGAGCAGCTGAAACCTTTCACGTGCAAATCTCCCAGTGCTAGAAATAGGCATCTACATTCTGCACTGGGTTATTAAGAGACTAAGTCCCCTTCCAGGGCTTGAAAGGATTTTATATGAAGGTATTAGGAGCCTCCTGGACGTGCCACAGCCAAGCAATATCGATCAACACTGCAAAAATCCCTCTGCACATCTTTCCCATGACATCATCCAAAGAGCAGCATCTTTTTTTATTTATGAGTGGTAACAGGCATTGCTTTCTGCACTTCAGCTTTGGCTGCCTCGCACAAACTTCATGTAGTGTTTTATTCAGACAAAGCCCAACTCAGCCTAGTTCCTTTCAGAGAAGGACTGGGCTTCTGAACCTTGGTCTTTAAACCATGTTACCTCTCTGCTGCACTAGAGTATATAATGAGAGCACTGTAAAACCTTCCTGGTGGGGAAGCAAAGGGCTTTCCAGATGCTAGAGCAACCCCGCTAGATGCCCAGGTCAGACATCTAGCAATCCCACTCACGTGCCCTGCTCGCATCATTGCACCAGGGTGAATTTTCCTCTGATCTCCCTTGGACCTCAAAGTAAAATGCTTGCTCTCCTTCCTCTCAGATCTGTTCTGTTGTCAAAAAACACCAGTTTGGAGGGGTAAAGCGGTGTCCTGAAATCATCAGTAAGACCTTCCTTTTAACAGCAACAAGTTTGCTGCACCCAGGAGCAGGCTACAAGGAGACATGCTCTAGTTCTGTTCTCTCAGCCTCCTCCATCAAGCCCAAGACAGTCAGTGTGGTCCTTCTGCTACAGCATGGCACATGCTCTGCTCATGAAGGAGCGGAACCAAAACTGTATTTATAGTCTGTCCTTACAGCACAACAGGGGCTCCTCTGCACTGCAGCAGCTCAGGGCTGCAGCATGAGAAATGGCCTCAGGGCCACCCAGGACAGGAGCCAGCCACCACAGCCAGCCTCCGCTGTCACACCAAGGCTGACAAGCCGAGTGGTATCAACCCCAACTCTCCTACATAGGCACCAGCTGAACGCTCTTCCCACTTCAACTGATGGAGCTGGACACCCAAGTTTGACTTGGCCTTGCCATCCCTGAGCACTGCTTTACACCAGCAGTCAGCCAGCTCCTGCCGAAACAGAAGGATTTGTTTATTTTTACAACTGCAGCTCTTGTTGAGCTCTGCATAATTTTGGCAATAGGTGCTGCACAGCAAAGCTAAACAATACAGGGAATCCAGACAGCAAAATTAGCCATTGCTAAAAATATAGCAATAAAGTAGTAGGGCATCACATGCTGTCATCTGCTCCCAGCCTCACCTCTGCTACCGCAGCCACCTGGGAGCAGCAGCCCCATCCCACCGACCTGGGTCCCCGTGGGATTGCTGGGTGGCAGAAAGACAAAGGTGCTGACGGAGAGGGGTGCTGGTCCCTGTGCCCCCCAGGACAGGCTTCCTGGGAGAGGCTGTGGTCAGGAGAGCAGAACAATGTAATTGGGGTAAAACCCATCCTGCCATCCCTGTGCCTCCCAGGGCTCCCTGCGCTCCTGCTCCCGCAAGAGAGCTGTGTCCAGCTTTCTGGGCTGGCTCCCGAAACCACCCACATCCCAGCAGATTTGCAAACTGCAAATCCCCATGCTTAGCATTGCTGCAGGGATGTTTGTTCCCAAGAAGGGAGTTTGGTGCTCAGGCTGAGCCCATCTGATCTCCCAGCACAGGCCAGGATTGCAGCTAACCCCACTCTTAACGCACTCGGCAAGGAGCCCTCCCCAGAGCCCAAGCCCAGGCGCTGCAGGACATGGCTGCAGCGTTGTTACACCAGCTCAATGTGAGCGAGGGCCCGAGGGGCAGCACAGCTGCGCCTGGGGGTCTGCCCTCCACACAGGCATGCCTCACTCCTCTTAGGGCATACACAAACACATCCACTTTCTTCTTACCTTAAACCTGTGTTGCAAAGCCCCTCTTTGGGGTCATTTTCTTGCCAGCAAGACAGTTTTAACTGTCTTGTTTCCCATTGCATTCGCTGTAGCTTGATGCAAAATGCTCCTTTGAGCTATGACTGCAATCTTCTGGATGCTGGCAGTGCCTTCCCTCATTACCTGGCTCCTGATCCTGCAGCATGGAGCAGTGTTTCTCTTTGCTGAAAGGAAAAGCATTATTCTACTGCTGCATGTTTTTTGATTAAAGAAAACTAATAACACCAGGATAAATAATAACCAAAGGCAAGTTTGGACCCTGGTTCTAATCAGCAGCACACCAACTAGTTAAATCTGATTATCAGACTACCCAACTGGTTATGTCACAAGCGATAAATCAAGAAAAGACTCTCACTTGATAAGGAAAAGCCAGGCGAGGCTATTTTAAAATGAAAATCCAAAGGAATTCAGAGTGCTGGTGTGAGAGAAAAGAGCTGAGATTAAGAGGAGATATAAACACAAGCTGAAAGGGGGCAGCTCCAAAACTGTCCTCCAGTGCCTTCAGTGGAGGAGGAACAACATCCCATCAGTTACTTGACACGGGTTTTTCTGTGAGCAGGCTTGACATCATCCAGCAGCAGCAGGGACTGGCAAGACCATTTGGGTGCAGCCCCCGCCAGGGCCGCAGGAGCCCCTGGCCAGCGCTGCTCAGCCTCGGTGGCACCACCAATCCACCAGCCAGGGCTTGCAGCGCTGCGGCCCCACTGCAGCTGGGGAAGGGCAGCAGCACCATGTCAGGGCATCACGTCTCCGAGACAGGCAGGCTGGGCAGCCTGCGAGAGCATGCAAAGTCATTGCAGAGGGGTGTCTGCTCCACTGAAGCATCCTAGCTACTCCAGCACCTAACACATTCCCCCCCGCCCTCTGATACAGGACAGTCATTTGCTCAACATTTAAAATGTAGTTTTGCTCACAGCCATAAGAATGTGATTAAGAGGCGATTAGGAAATAGCTAGCAGTTACTTACAAGCTCAATTAGTGTCTGACGAGCTGCGTAACAAGAAATGCAGTTGTAGATGTTTCACGTGATAGCCAGTGCGCTGGTATTGTTAAACACAGCATTAAAAGCAGAAACTCTTCAGTACCTGGGGTATACTAATGCGATACCATCGCCTCAGTTGTCCCATTGATCTGCTACATCCGTGGTGGAGGGCAGCCCCATCTCCCTCAGCCATCGGGGACTGCTGCATCACGCCACCAACAGCGCAGACCCCACAGCTCTGACCGCAGCTGGTCACCCTCAGCATCTGGGCATCCCAGAGATTCTGGACAAATATGTCCAAAGCAAAAAGCAGCTCATAACTCAAAGAGAAACAAAAGAAAGAATTGTTGATTGTAGACCATAGGATGAAATGCAACTTTACATGTGTTGTGTCACAGCTGAGCTCTCCCTCCCTACTCTACATTGAGGGGCTCCACTACAAATAAAGGAAAGGATTTCCACCAGGACAGTCCAGCTTCTGCCCTGTGTGACCCTAAACCTGTCCCCTCCTGCTCACATCTGCAGAAGTGGCAGCACCTGCCTGCCCTAAGCACTCGCTCTGCAGCCTGGCAGAGAACCCACAGCCCACTGCATCTTGCTGGGAAGAAGGTCTCAAGCTCCTATCCCAGCATTTACAATGCAAAAAGATTAGGTGGTTGTGTATCCACAGGGGCATGAATTTGATATTCATAGACTTTCTCTCTTTTAAAGGGCAAAACACTTTGAATTGAAACAAACTAAGATGACAACTTGAATGATAAATGAATGTTTTTCTGTACTTCCTCAGTGAAATTTAATTTTAATTGATATTAAACATGACAGAGCTTCTACTCAAACTTTTATTTGCCAGCCACCTATTTCAGAGGAGACCCAGGCAGGAAAGGGCACTTGTGATCAAGGAGAGTTCTGGCTTGCAGTCCCTGTGAGAGAGGGAGAGACCAGGAACAGAGAGAGGTAATTTGAGGCAGATGGAGAAGACCCATCCCATTCACTTGGAAGCACACATAATTCCCTCAGGTGTTCTCAAGTTGACCAACAAAAGTGTGCATTAAACAGTTTTCTTACTGGGGCTTTTGCTCCCCCTGTGCATTTCAGTCCAACTTGTTTGCTTTAATAAGTGATTTCTGTACATGAAACTCAAGGTGCTGCATAGTGCAAACCTCAGATGCCACAAAATCATTGCCTACAGTTCATCTTGGTGCTCTTTCAAGCCAGCAAAGGAAGACAAGGAGAGGGTCAAGTGTTTGCAGATCCATTGGCCAGGTTTGCAGATTTGTACCCAAAACAACAGAAACTAATCCCCAGCGCTACCAAGCCTGCGCACGCCTTCCTCTGCCACCAGAGGAGACCCAGCCTCTAGCTTCTGACTTACAGCATCACGGTGATAATATGCAAGAGAAACCAAAGACAGGATCACACAACACTACCACTTGCAGGCTCCCATTTTCAGGGATAAGTAACACTCGGGAATGAATCATTAAAACTGAGCTTTAACCTGCAACAGATAGTCAGAAGAGCTAAAAGATGCTCATGGGAAGGAGACATGAAAGGCAGTTTAGTTTTGCTTTTTTAAAAAAAAGATAAAAGGAGAGCTCTGCTCCAAGCACTGAAGGCAGAGCTGATCCCTTACCCTCACTCCCATCTGGCAGCACCTTCCACTCGCTTGAATACTCATTCATTTGCTTTTCTTGTTGCACACACTAAACTGAGCTGAAGGATTAAAAGCCCCTGAGGTCAGGATTTATGCACCAAGTCATTCCTCCTGCTTTCACCTAAGACTTAATTTACCAGCATCACTTTGTACCTGGCTCTCCTCTCTCCCACAGCATACGGCATGCTCTCAGAGGACTCAACAGCAAAAGCTCCCAATTTCTTCTCTTTTACTACTCCTTCACTGCAATTCTAGTCTATTTACATAGGAGCTTTGATTTCTGCAAGCTTTATTTCTGCTTTATTCTTCTCTGCTCAAGAGAAATATATTTTACTTGCTAGGACCAAGCAGCAGGTTATTTATCTGACCTCTAGAAGGCTTCTAAGTTCATAGCACCAGTCCTTCCAGCCCACAGCCAGCCCAGGTTTTGATAATCTATTTACCAAAAGCAATACTCGCCTTGAGATCACATATAAGGCTGGTCAAGGATGGGGGGAGAGCAACAGCAACTATGTTTCTGCAGGGGGAAACTTGTCACAAGGTTTCCTAACAGATGTTCTCAAAATGAAAGATTTGCATTTCGGTGCAGCTGGGCTTTGACTCCCACAGGTGCCCACAGACACCCGGCTCTAACACCTGGGATATGCAGAGGAGCAGTGAAGGGAACAGCACCCTGCTCCAAGCATCAGGGGCAAAGCAAGCATTTCATGGCATCCATTTTGCAGAAGATCTGTCCAGCAGAGAACAAGAAGTGACCTGAGCAGCACAGAGCAGGCACATCTGCGCTTCCACTGTTGAGCCCTGCCCTGCTCCTGATGGATCACCTCTCCTGGGAGAAAAGCAGCCTTCAAAGACTTGACATACAGGGAGTGTAGGAAAAACACTCCAAGCTAAACACAAGCAGTGGAGTCTCCTTCATGTCCTAAGCAATGCCTGACAGTTTGGGAAGGTTTCAGGATGAGGACCAAGCCGTGTGCCCAAGCCCTGCTTCTTCAGTAAGCTCCAGACCAAAATGGTGACCCCAGCAGCAGCCAAGGTGCACCTCCTCCTCTGTCAGTGCTGCAGCACAAATCTTTGAGAGGAGCTGCTCATAGAACAGGACAGAGAGCATGACAGCAGCAAAGAGCTGAACGAAAGAGGCTTCTCAGTGCAGTAGCCACCAGCAATACCATATTTACAGGGTAGGAGCTATCCTCTGGTAATGGGCAGACCCCAGATTCTCGCACCCGGGTGGGGAGCTGGGTTTTAAAACACCCAAGTGTGCTCCATGCGTGCAGGAACACTTGATCTGCTCAGTCTTTTGCATAAGCCTGAATTCCCTTCCTCCATGCTCAGAGCTGGACAGACATATGGGCAGGGGCTGGCTGAGGGTGGCTGCACTCAGCAGACAAGAGGACTAGCTGAAGCTTAGGACTTGCCTGGAACCTGGGCAGGCTGGTGCAAGAAAAACTCCACAAGGAGAAGTCCCTGATTTGGAAGGAGGCATGCATTTGATACACAAAAGCTGGACTTTATATTGAAAGGCACAATGACTTTATTGCCATGCAGTTGAAGCGTGAGCTGGTACTAGTGAAGGGCACTGCCAAGAAATTAAAGGCTGAGTCTCTTGCATGGCCAGGTTGGGAGACAGTATCCACAAGACAAGCCATGGCCAGCAAATTCTTTCAATGCATACCTATCCATCCTCAGGGAAGCATTAATATTTGCTAAAACTGCTATTGTTTTACTATCTATACTTAGCAATTAAACTTCTCGTTGTCATTAGTTACTAAAACTAATATTACTATTAGTCCACTGTAGCCTCTGCACACCAGAAGCTTTTACGTGGTGTCCCATTCAGTCTTAAAGTACTCAGAAATAGATTTATTTATAGCATCTAGAGTGCAAAAGAATATTCCTTCTCTCTCTCATTGCTACTTGAGACACTAACTGCAGGTTAACCACTACGCGGGTTCACATTTTCCTACTCCCACGCCTGGGACACCAAAGCCATGTGCCTGGGTGCAGACAGCAAGGACCGGACCAGCCCAGCCCAAGCCTAAAGACAGCAAGTGACTCACGCTGTTAGAAATCCCATACAAGAGGTGGGGCAGGGCCCAGCAAAGCAAGGGTGAGCACATGTTGTGCCCCACAGCCATGCTGCCATCCCCCGCACAACCCTGGGGCTCAGGGCAGCCAGCTGAGATCCCCCAGACCACAGGGAGGGCAAGTCACCAAACCCCTGCCTTCCCAGTGTAAAGCCTTCCACATGGGATGGATCGAGGAAAATGCAGCAGAGCAAATACCTTGTGTCACACTCCTCCGTCTGTCAGAGGACAGCACTGCCAGGAGCAGCTGTGCCTCCTAAATTCAGCGCTGGTTCCCAGCCAAGCGAGCATTGCTCTTCCATCAGACGGTGGTTACACACACCACCTCCGCTCACAGCCCCGCTCACACCAGCAATGTGTTCCTTCAGCTCAGAGTAAGGGAAAAACAGCTTATTTTGCAAAAACACTCTTCACAATCTATCTTGAAGTGCTCAGCCATCACAGCAGTGGTGCTACAAAACTTTGTTAGAGAGGAATTCAGCCATGACAGAGCAGGTCTGACCTTATAGCTGGAGCCCAAAGCTTTGGAGCATGGACGATTTTTAGTTGCAAAGCCAGCCCATGCTGGGTTTGGGCTCTTCCAGCTGCTGCTGCTGAGGAGGAGCCAGTACTGGCACCGCAGGCAAAGGGCCAGGTCACCGACCAAGCACTGGTCCAAAAGCCCCACCGAAGGGCAGAGACCAGCAGGCAGCTTGTCTCAAGCCAGGCTCTGGTACTCCCACACCCGACCGGCTCTGGGCTCATTTTACCACAGGCAGTAGCTCACTGCCTCCCGCATGTGTTTTAATGCTGCAGCTGTGCCTGCTGCTGTGCTGCTCCACTAACCCTGCAGCAAGGCCGCCCCACCAGCGAGAGATCCAGGGACATGGAACTAGTGCTACTGAAGGATTTTCCAGTGTCCTTTCACCCAGAGGAACGCAGCCAGGACAGGGCTGCTGATGGTGCTCCTCTCCAGAAGCAACCTGCCAAGATTTAAACCCACAACCCCACACTCAAACCTTTACAGAATTTGTCCCTTCTCCATAAGTGCCTCCTTTACTTTTGCAAAACCCCATGGTTTTCCATGGTTACTTTCCACCCCCAGTTTGGCCCTTTCTGTCCCTACAGGAGGAGTCAGGGAGGTCTCTGACAAACTGCAGTCATCACAGTTTTAGCCAGGGATGTGTCACACGCCAGGGCATCACATCTGCTTTCCCTAGAGTAGAAATCCCAAGAAAAACAGTTTCCAGACTAAGGTACCACCCTGACTCCAGAAAAAATACTGAAAAAACACCACAGGCAGCAGAAGGTGTTAGAGGAGTCTGGCAGCCTTCAACCTGCAGTAACACTCAGCCAGGCCCTCACCATCACAACTTCTCTGGAGAAATTAATACACCTGAGAGACCTGCTATGCCTCAGCCAAATAAAAGAACACAATCCAATTTTGCACTGTATTATATCAACTCAAAGGGCTGGAACAAAAGCATTGCAGCACTGAAAGCTCCAGGCACCAAGCCACGTGGGTTTGATAAAGACAGCACTGCACAGGCACTGATGTTTTTGGAAGGCAGCAGCCTTTTGCAGTTAAAATACCTTCCCCTCCCATGCCAGCTGAGTGCAATAGCTCTGAAGTGGCCACTTCCATGCCCAGCAGCTGTGCAGACACCACCGGGGCACTGATCCCTCCTCCTTAATGAGCCACGCATCCTTCCCTCTCTACCCCTTCTCATTTTTGCTGCATTGTATCAGCACAAAAGGGGTGCAGATGGGCTGCCTGCATGAAGGAAGGGAAAAGCACGCACCCACAGCACCACCAGATTGGATGCTGCCCATGGGCCATCAGCAAGGCTCATTCTGGTGGTCCTGCCTGCTCCGCTCCAGGCAGAGGGGAGCATCCCTGCCTGCACCTCTCCCGCAAAGTGATGCAGGCATCACTGCCAGCCTTTGCCAGAGGCAATGTCTCATCTCAACAACAAAACCCAAAGCCCTTCCTGGCTAGAGGTACCACACCTCTTTGCCATTTCGCATGTGAAAGAAGATCGAGAAACAGCGCTCAAGAACCACTGAGACATGCATCTCATGAAGACTTAACATTAATGGGGGTTCATATGCAGTCGCTCCCTCAAGAGGCTTTGCCTCCACATGCTGCAGTGTGCAGTACTGGCACACGGGGCTCACTGGGGGTAAATCACAACCACAGTCACCCTCACAGCACAGCCAGTTGTCATCAAGGGCATCCGCAGCACTGCATGGAGAGACTTTAGGGCAGCTGTAAGGTAGGCTTTACCAAAGGGACACACGATGGGAGAACAGAGGTCGATTATCCCAATACTGCTTCAAATGAAAGTGTCTATAAACAACTGATTTGACAGAAGCTTTGGGTGGGTGGGTGGTTTGTTTGGTTGTTGGGGTTTTTTTTCTGCACAAAACCATTAGTTTTAAACAAATCTTCAGTTCACGAAAATCAAGAGAGCACTGAAGAGATTGATGAGGATTATCAAAATAGTGCACAAGTTAAATAAATCTTCATTAATACGCTAAATGTCACTGTGCCCAGTGTTCATGGAGGAGATATCCCAATCATTATAGATCTGTGGGTTGGTCTGTTGGATTTCCTTGAGTTTCTCTGTATGAAGAAGCTGGAATCAAAGGAATCAAAGCTGATACTGTGAGCCGCCTTCTGGGCTCCCAGAGGGACCCCAAGGCTCACTGGCTGTCCCAGGACAATGTGGCTTCTCTGGGTGATATTTATAGACACGATTCCTGTCTCCCCTGAGCCACTTCGTTTACAGATTCATAAACAACAATTTTCCTTGTAAACAACTATTTCTCTCACGCTTTTGAGGACTTTTGCCCCAGTTTGGGCATTGTTTCTCCCACACTGCCTCCCCATGCAAGGAGCAAATCCCACCTGCACAGCTGGGCTGAGGGGCTACTCACCCACCCCCTCTGCTACCCTTACCCCAGCTCAAGGGCCACCAGCCACCCACATGTGCCACCCCCCCCAGAGGTGACACCACAGGGGCTGTCCCCAGCAAAGCCCCTTTAAGGGACACTTCAGGGCGGCCACGGGAGGCACAACATTAATTTTAGCCTGGAGCATTGCCAGGGTCGCAGGGCTGCAGGGCAGCTGCTGCGGGCAGCGGGGGGGCCAGTGCCTCCACACCCTGCCCTCCCCCAGGTCCTCCCCCAGCAGAACCCCGATTCCCTGCTCTGTGACTGTCCGGAGCCAAGCTGGCGGCCGAGCAGCCATGGCAGAGGAACAGACCGAGCTGGAGGAGAGGATCATCATCAAGGATCAGCACACCAAGGAGATCGACCTGGTGAACAGAGACCCAAAGCACATAAACGAGGACGTTGTAAAGGTAGGACTTTCTCAGCACTGTGTTTTAAAAGCATTACTGCCTCCTTAATGCAATCAGTATATCGGTATTGTCATTCTGTATTTGGCTTGACCTCAGCCAGGGCTGTAAGTCCCTGATATATGTGCCTCAAGAGGTGGCATTACCTCAGGCTGCAGGGAGGCAACCCACTGCAAGCCCCAACCCTGCTGCCAGGGGCGTCCAGACACCAGCTGGGTGGCTGTGTGGTGTGCATGGCTCCAATTAATGCAATATTTCCCATTCCTTGAATGCACTCTCCAACTTCATGGGCTGTAGCTTGAAAATTTATGGAGATGCCCTCCTTTGTACTAGTAAGTGGGGAGCCAAAAATAAAACAGGGTCAAGCCCATATCACTGATTTAAAGGGAACCTTGGAAAAAGATTGCTAATCTTCAAGACCTGACAATCTGAGCACCAGAGCATTTAGATACGTGTTGTCCTGTTTGGAAGAAGATTGTTTCTCCCACACGGCAGCAGGAGGGTGCAGCAAGCCTCCTCTGTCTATTTTTGATCAAGAGGAGTTCTCAGTCTAGCTGAACAGGGAAACATTTTCCTGAATGCTGACCACTGAAACGTGGTTGCTCTAAGCTTTGTTAGCATTATGCCAAAGACAATTTTGGCCCAAAGGAGAACAGTAGGAGATGGGAGGGTTTTGTTAAAACTGTATTTGAGAGATCAAAGTGGATGACATGCCAGAAGGGACAGCATGCACCAAGCTTGCTCACAAAGGCTTTGTAATGGGCCATGACCTTGATCACACTGGTGAAATGCAAGCCTGCATTTGTTCATTAAAACACTATTACAGCTAAAACCATGGCATGGTCAAATTAAAAGCCCCCCCAGATGGGCTGTGACAGTAACAGCCATAGATGGGCACCCTTCTGGCACAGTGAGACATGCCCGTGACAGCTGCCACGGTATCTCGAGCGTGTTCCCAGCAGCATGTCCCACATCTGTGCCGCACTGTGCCAGCACGTCTCAACAGCCTTGGCCCGGGGCTTGGAAAGGTGCTGTGCTCTGGGCAGCACCACCCTGCCATCGGCCACACTGCCGGGGCAGCGAGGACCAGGGCAGCCTTCAGCCCGCTCACTCCAGTACCAGGCAGCACTCCGGGGCACACCTACCTGCTCCCCAGCTTGGAGATGTTGCCAGCTACTACTAGGAGGTAATGCCAGCGCCTTCCAGGCCATCCATAACCCCTCACACCAGGTCCATTCCCCCACCCCTCCCCTGTCTTTTCCCACTCAGGGATCCCCAAAAGCCTGTAAGAGGATTTTCAAGCTCACCCACTGACATGGCCACACTGCTGCTTCATCAGCTTTAGAAGTTTTCAGAGCATTTGCTAAAGCATTCCTCCCACCTTAAAAATAGCATGGCCGATAAGACTGGGGAGGGAGGGCAGAGCCAGCCCCAGGACAGGGAGCACAACTCACCCCGCTGTTGCTCAACAGTGTCCCAAAGGAAAAGCCAAAGCCTCCCCACTCTCCAGTGGGCAGCAGCACACTTGAAAACACCCTGGGCATTAAAGCACATAATGCTCTTAAAGCACAGCAGGTAAGAGGCATCCAGTGGAGGGAAGCAGGGAACCAGAGTGTTTTGCAGGCTGAAGGTTCACATGGCCATAGATAAACCCATGCTGAGCATTACAGTGCAACAGCCAGAATTTGAGACCGTGTTACGGTTACAGCAGTGGCACCAGCCACAGGGGCTTTGCAGAGCTTCAAAAGCCTCCTCCCAGGCATGCAATAGAGCAATTGAGCAGTACCTGCATTTGCTGGTCCCTGAATACTTTGGGGCTGTGCCCAGGCCCAGCTCAGGATTCAGCCTCTGCCTCCACCACTCCTCCAGGCCCACTTCTGGTGCACTGTTAGCAAAAAAAACAGCAAGGCAGAGACTCTTCTCTTATAGCCTGCTGCTCCCTTCATTAATTGCTCCCCTGATGAGCTCATCAGGCACTCAGGCAGCTGTGCAGGGACCTGCTGCTGGGCTCCCAGCCCACCTGGGCAGCAGGGCTTTCCCGGGAGCTGCTGACAGGCGCTCCAGGACCAGCTAACCTGGCTGCTGCTTCCTAATCCGCGACAATATTTCTCCCAATACCTCCTGCCCGCTCCAGGAAATTAAAGATGATGCAGAATGATTTTATGATCAAAGTGCTTCCAAAACCGGAATGGATATTGCAATTTAACATAAATGTACAAACAGAGACATTAGCTTCCCAAGGAAAGGCCATGCTATTTTTCAAGACAAATAGCTTGGCTCACGTATTCCCTAGAAATGAGTTACACCACAATGCGATCTCTGTGTGTAGTTCAGAAGCTTTTAAGAGTATTTGTCATTCAGAGACAATGCCTGCACATAACAGCACTACCCCTGTAAGGGCATGGCTGAGCCGATCTCTCTCGCTCTTTGGACAGAAGGCCCAGAGACAGAATTGAGCACCTCGTCTCCACATATATAAATAAATAAATCACAAATCAAGAGGGCTGTTGGATTTTTATTAGCATAAACCACATTCTTGCCGAGCAGGCAGCCCGTGTCCCTGAATGCTAAAAAAGGGTAAGAACGGGCTCTGGCCTCCTCCGGAGTAAACACTCCCACACACAGCTCCTGTTCCAAGGGCTCATGCCTGGCCCTGGCACCTGGAAGCACCATCCACAGTTTGGGGTTTGGGACCGGGGAATGTGTCCCAGAGCAGCCAAGCCTGGCGTCCCGTGCCGTGGGTTAAGCCTGCGTGCTGTGCTGCCCATGGGCTGAGGCCAGGCAGTGCTGGGAGCCCTGCGCCATCTCCCACTTGGACCTCTGCAAGGGCAGGGGCTCTCCTGCTGCACCAGGGCTTGTCCTTGCTTGGGGGGATGCAGGGGATCTGTCCCCCCCAGCACGGCCCTTGCTCTCCCCAGCCCTCTGCATTCAGGCTTTCCTCTCATGTTGCAGCAGATCCCTGTTCTTGCACTGGAGCCCTTGTTAACCCCCCCAGGCCCCCCTTACCTCTGTCTTCTCTCCTCCCAGGTGGATTTTGAGGATGTGATAGCTGAGCCTGTGGGAACATACAGCTTTGACGGTGTCTGGAAAGCCAGCTACACCACCTTCACTGTCAGCAAGTACTGGTGCTACCGGCTGCTCTCTGCCATCCTGGGCATCCCCCTGGCAGTCATCTGGGGCTTCATCTTTGCCCTCATCTCCTTCTGCCACATCTGGGCAGTGGTGCCCTGCATCAAGAGCTACCTGATAGAGATCCAGTGCGTCAGCCGAATCTACTCCCTCTGCATCCACACCTTCTGCGACCCGCTCTTTGAGGCACTCTCTAAGATCTGCAGCAACATCAGAGTTGCTCTCCGGAAGGAGATCTAAGTCCCTACAGCTGTCCCAGCCAGCCCTCACACAACCATCCCTCTGCGCAGGTTTCCCTGGCTCCTGCAGCGTGCCCTGCCCTCGGGCACACGGACACCCCAGGACCTGCGCAGTGCGGCGGGGCCCCACGGCAGAGCTGGCTGTTGGGGATGCTCGCTGCAGACAGAGGCATGCCAGGCTGCTCCTTAGTCCATCACAAATCCAGCAGCTTTAGGAGAAGAGAAGCCCATCGAGGCTCAGCGAGCAGCCCAGGGACAGCCCCCTGCCCTCCAGGACCCCCAGCATCGCGCCCTGCTCCTGTGGGAGGGACCGCAGCATCTCCTGGACCACAGCCCTGGGCCACGACCTGCAGCTGCAGAGCGAGAAGCAAGGGTGCGGAGATGCTGCTGGACAAGAGACCAAACCCTGCCTGCTTCTCCATCCCTTCGGTCTAGCATGACACTAAGAGAAATACTTGCATATGAATTATTATTTGCTGCAAATAATTGTTGTTGTGGAAGCTTCTGTATTAAATCACACTGCACAGAAGTTTTATGGATAGAATAGTGAAAACAAACTTTTTTTTCATGTGTGTTTGCATTTCAGCAAAGCTTTGAAATCCAGATCAATTAGTGCATGAAATGTTCTGTCTGCCTTCTGGGAGTATGTGCTGAGCCTGGGCCACCGGCAATTGCAAAACCATTTGTGGCAGTTCGACACTCACTACTTAATTATGGGGCATCGTTACGCTTTGTGGTCAGGATTCAAGGGGCAGTACAGCATAGGTGGGCAGCTGTCCTGCGCATCGCCCGTGAGCAGAGAGGGCGGCCAGGCAGCACCATGGGGAGCAACAAGAACAAATGGCTTTTGATAACTTCACTTGAGAAATTACAGGCTTGGCTTTAAGTAAAGCTTTGGCTTGTTTCTCAGGGAGAATATTTACTACATGCTTGCTTGTTTGATGCTGGGTAAGCTCTAGCCTACAGCAATGTGTTTATCTTACACAGCGAGGGCTGTGCCTCTGCTCCGTGCCCTGCCCTGCTTTAGCTGCCGTCCCGGCGCTGGGATGGAGCAACCGAGGTGGGGAGGGGGGGCAGGGCCACGCCAACTCCTCGGGCTCTGCCCTAAGGGAAGAGACCACATCCAGCGCTCTGCCTCACGCCCTTCCCTCCAGCCGGTCCCCCTCCCATAACATCCCACGGGGCTCACCCAGATGTGCCTGCCGGAGCAGAGGATGGAGCATCCTCCAGGACACTGGACGCTCCCAGCTGCTTCAGCTCCAGTGAAAACACAGGGATGAGGGGAAAAAAGTCTAATTCGGAGCTATTTCCTCCCCTGTATTGCCAATTAATTTGTTTAGTCCATCTTCCATGAAGCCGTACTTTAACTCTGAGGCACTTAAATGCTTTTTTGGCTCTGGCCTTAAGTGCTTTGCTGAATCAGGGCCCAGGAGGTCTCGTTGTTCAGAGGTTATTCTCAATTGTATTCATGTGCTTTTTTTCCTTGGCTTCCAACAAAGATTTGGAACCAAAGTCTCTTCTAGTGCCATGCCAAGGACAAGAAAGAGCCAGATTTTCTATTGGTGCTCTTCCAATGGCTTGGGATTGTGGACTTTCATTATTCCATAGCAATATAGCACCCATGCTCTAGCAACACTGGGCTTAGAGATGGATGGAGTGATTAAAAAAAAATTATTTAGATATTTGTAGGGGAAAAGAAGTCTCCAAAAACACTTTATCATGAGCATTTTTTAAAGCTTTTTGTGAGAATAAAAATAATTAAAAACAATACTGGGATTATATTCTTTTTAATTTTTTTTTCTTCTAGTAGTTCACAGCCTGAACCCAAAAAACCTCCAAAACTCAGATCTCCCCACCACAGTGATCTATGGGCTCCCCACACGTGGAGCACACACCACTCATGTCAGCACCTCTATTTTCCTTTTGACCCTTATGAAAAATTTTTCGGCATGCATTCGATATTCTTCCACTGCAACGAACCTGGAACTCCTCTCCCCATCCTCATTTCACCACAGCCCGGGGACAGCGCGGGAGCTCGGCCGTGGGCTGCAGCATCACTGGGCTGGAGATGGCAGTGTCCCTGCACGTCGGGGCACAGCCTCGCCTGCCTGACCCCATAAACACAGCCAGCAATTGCAGCCAGGGCTCGCAAGGCAATGCCCTGCCTCTCCCAAAGCTCCCTCCTGGCCCTGTGCATCAGTCCCAGTAAAATCTGTCGCCACGATGACTTTCCTTCCTGGCAGACGGCAGATGCACCAGGTCCCCAGGGTTCACAATAAAATGGGACACCCCCCTCGTTTTGTGCAGGAGCTAATTACTCTCAAGGAGAAAGAAGGTGAACATGGAAGGAAAATGCTATATGCTTTCCTAAGGATTTAAACCAGTCTGGTAAAATATGCTGAGACTGAATGTGCTGGGTCATATTCAGCAACTGTGCTGAGAGCTCACTTGAAGCTACTAGAAAAAAAATCAAAGGAATGCCAGGATATGTAAGGTGAAAATGTACCTGTGATGACAGTGAAAAAATAAAGTACACATTTAAATGCATTTTTCATATTCATTCCTAACATGTAAGGCCAAATCATATTACCCTTTGACTGCCTGCAGGCCTTGCTGCTGCACATCTCCCCGGCTGCAGATTTGGGAGGTGGCATGAGCAAAGGCAGGAGCATCCCTCTGCAGTCACTGGATCCCACTGCCACCCAGTTCATGGGAAAGCTCCCACTGCCTTCAGCCAGAGCGGCACTTCACCCCAGCTGTCCCACCCACCAAAGGCTGCGTCACAGCGAGCTTCATGCTACAGAATAAAGTGGTGTGTAGATCTTAAGTGCTTGGTGCAGTACTCTATAAACAAAAGCATCGTTACACTGAGTATACTTGGGTCTTGTGTTTAAAGCGTTGGTTCCCATCAGTTTCCTTTGCTTTCTTAGTCTAGTGCTCCTTCTGCACTTCCCCCCCCCTTCCATCAAGACACAGTCAGAAAACTTTATTTACAGGTATTTCTTAACAATAAAAAATCCATGCCATTAGCATGACCTTGTGCGTTACAGAGCAAGAAAATTGCATTGGTGTAAAAGACTAAATGCAACCTGCGGTAAACCCAAAGCAAAAGCTTGGCCTCAGGGGACTCGACAGGAGTTTTTCTATTAATCCCCATGGAGTCCAGCTGTAATCCCACACACCTGCCTTTGGAGAAGCTTTTGAGCACACTCAGCAAATGTGTTATTGCACAGATCCCCTGACCCTGCAGTCGTGTCCGCTCCCCTGGCTCCTGCTGACCCACGTGCACAGCCTCACACAGCACACGGAGCAGAGCTGGGGGTGGGTAGGGACACCCAGGCGTTAGCATTGTCTCCTGGGAGGCTTGTCCCCAGCCCTGTCCCCGCTGCTCCCCCCAGCCTGTGGTGACAGGACTGCCCTGCTCTGTGCTGGCAGTGCCACCGGTGGGCCCGGGCTGGGGGAAGCAGGGCTGGCACCGTGCAGGGATGCGGGGATGGGGCTGCCTCTGCCCCACAGCGCTCCAAGCGAAGCAAGCACACCCGTGTTGAGAGAGCAGTGCCCACAGCTCTGTCCCAGCCAGGCACCGCCATCCTGCCGGATTCCTGCTGCAGGCGGAGGTGGGGCTGGGTTCCCGATGCTCGCATGCCCAGGGTGGCACCTGTCACCCTGTGCTGCAGCCCCTTGCATCCAATGGGGACATAGCACACCTGCCTCAGCAGCGCCGGATTTTTCAGGGCAAAACCTGTCCCTCCAGGTGGTATCTAAAAGCCACCGATGTCAGTGGTTTGGGGGCTCAGAAGCAGGTTCATGGAATCCAGTCCCAGGCAGCACTGAAACTTGGACCACAGAAGTCCTCCCCCCCCCCAGTTAAATAATGACCACTGTACATGCTTACACGTGCACAGACATATATACACCTATTTATATAGAAACCCCTTGCTTGTCCAAATCCCAGCTTTTCACAGGGAAGTGCTGGAGGCAGCACGGCGATGGTGCAAGGTCCCAGCCAGCGATGCCTTCATGTCGTGGATGGTTACGTGAAGCTCCTCTGGCTCGTGCTCTTGCAGCTGAGGACAAAGGAGGAGGAGTTGCTCTTCTTGCTCACGCTCAGGTCGCACGCCGGCCGCGACTTCAGGTAGTGCGTGGAGCAGCAGAGGAAGCGCCGCATCAGGTCGTGGAAGAGGTGCCCCGTGTACAGCATGTAGATCCAGGGGTTGCAGCAGCTGTTGAGGCTGGCCAGGAGCATGGCGATGATGAAGGGGGAGGCTGCAAGGCAGAAAGCACGGCAGTGTCAGGGCACGGCGCGGGCAGTGAGAACCACCACCCAGGGGAGGCAGGTGCCGGGCATGCACCACGGAGGGCTCTGCCGAGAGCCCTGAGCTCTGCCGGCATCGCAACGCCTCCTCCCACACCAGGGACAGGCTGCCCTGCCTGCAGGAACACCACGGTCAGCACATCGGTGAGGAAGCAGTGCTGAATAAAAAGGGGGGAAGTGAGTCTGGGTTTAAGCAACTTGGTTTTAGTTTTTTTCCCCCAGAAGAGCTTTGTTTCCCCCGCTCAGCTCCTGCGCTGCTGCCTGCTCGGCGTTACCCTAGAAATGCCTTGGGAAGAGGCAGAGCTGCCCCCAGCATCATCTGCACAATTTGCCTTTATCATCATCCCCAAAGCGGGGAGGAGGGAGCGGGGCCTCTTGGAGTTGCCATGGCAAAGAGCAGGACCGGGAACAAAAAGAGCTGGGTCACTCGTTTTTCCCCACCAGTGGCCAGCTTGGGGCTGACTAGGAGCTTTCATCCACTCAGGCTGTGGGGAAGCCATGCTCCCCCCTGGCCCCGGGGTGTCTGCTGCTCCTGGGCTGTCCCCACCACCAACGCACAGCCGACAGGAAAGTGCCCACCAGCCCAGCCCTATCTGTGCCTCTTTGCCCAGTACTCTCCCAGCCCTGGGAACAGTGGCATTTTTCTCCCTCTGGATTGATTTTCTCCTATGACGCTCTGCCAGGGGAAATGATGGCCATTCCCATCTCAGTAATGAAGCCTGGGAGGCTGGCAATGGCTCCTGGCTGCAAGTGTGGCACTGGGGATGGGAGGCGACAGTGGCGGCACGGTGCCAGGACGTCAAGTCTCCGGCTGCTGCTCTCCATTCCCACAGCACAAAGTACCCGACTGTCCCACCTGAGAGGTCAGACCAGTGTCTTCTGGTGAGAAAGGGGACGGTGGGACTCGCACCCATCACGGCAGCCAGCCCTGTCCAAGCCAGGACAAGGAGGGGCAGCCCCCGCCCCTGCGGGGCAGCACCTCCATAAAGTGGCTGCGGGCAGGGACAGAGCCTTTATTCTGCTCCCCTTGTTTTCAGCTCATCTTCTCGTCTCCTTGTGCTCTCAGGGGACACGCCAGCAGTAAGGATGCATGCTTGGGTTTGGCTGTTTCTGGTCCCTTTCTGCCTCTGCAAAAATCCACTCACAGTTTTTAAACTAGAAAAGAAGTGTGGATAATGAATACTAGTTTCCAAATTCACCTTTAACCAACTCATGCATAATTCCTGCTCTAGTGATGTCTGGTCCAACTGCTTTCAATTTCAAGCATACGCTAAAAGAAATCCTTGGGGAATGGCTTACAAGTCCTAGGCACAAGACCTGAAATACATCATAGCATTTCAATCCACTTTAAAAAATCCACCCGTGGCTGACTCAGCTCTTCTCTCTCTGCAGGAGATAAATTGAGTTTCATGGAGCTTACTGCAGGGCAGGTCTTAAGGATGGATCTCTCCCCTCCCCGGCAGGACTGCTGGAGATCCCCGAGAAGTGCTGCAAAGAGCAAGCTCTGCCCCTCACGGACATTCCCTCTCCCCAGGCTCCGAACATCCCCCTGCACCAGGGCTGGGGATGTTGTGCTGTCAGGAGGGATCGGCAGAGGCAGGAGGCTGTGCCCGGGGAAGGGCTGCAGGACCTCTGCTGCAAACGCTGCTACAGGAGTGAAATGAAATGAGAACTGTTCCCTAATTCCCACATACAGATAGATGCTGTCACTCACAGCCCACACTTCAGGGCACCAGCTCCCAAGATTAAGGGACCAATATAACAGAGTTATGCTGCTTCACAGCCTCACTATTATCTTCACAGATGCTTTAAGCCAACTTTGACTCAAAGTTCAAAATGCCACATGTAAATTATCTGTAAAAGGTGTGTGGAGCAGAAACCTCATTTAAACTAATGTTTTGTGAAGGATCCCTGGTACTTAAGCCAACACCTGAATCATAACCTGTAGCTCCAACCTGCACTTACAGAGGTTTGCATGGCCAGCAAAGGTGGGGATCAGCGCTGCCTGGCCCGGGTATGCCATACCTCGCTGACAACCCCAGCCCCTCCCCAGGCACGCAGCAGACCGACAAGCCTGGCACTACAGTGTTCAGCCTTCACGTTCAGGCACTTTCATCTGCCCCACGGCAGCCACGAGGAAGGGACACTGAAGGGGCTGCCTGGCCCTGAAGTTCCACGGAGCCGGGGTGCGGGGCAGGGCGATGGCATGGCTGGGAAAGGGGGGAGCGGGGCCATGCGGGCGGGCAGCAGCGTGGGACCCCAGCCCCATCCTGCCACTCCGCTGGGCACTGCTCAGGGCGAGGGTGCAGCTTCTGCACTTCACTTGCCTTATTTCATTTAAGTTGTTTTATGAAGTGAGGAAGACCCGTACAGAAAGCTACTGAAGCGGATCAGCAATAGTAGGGTGAGATCTCTCTGATTATCACTTTACCAACTAGGAAAGGAGGGCTTCTTCAGTTTGTTTTCTTTACAGTCTTATCTTTTACCCCTGACACATGCCAAACCGCAGCAGACTTTGCACCCTGCAAAGATGAAAGCATGGTCCGTGGCACACTGGGCCAGGCGCTGGGCGGGAGCAGTATGCGAGTTTTACCCATGTCAGACCAAGTGCTCTGCATCCCTCTGCTAACACCCAAGACCTGCGTCTCACCACGCTCTGGGATGCAATGCATAGGCAGAAAGCTGCAGTGTGCCTGCTCAGGATTCATTAGGATTCAGGTAGGTATAAACAGCTCTTCCCTTGCCAGGGACACTCTTTATGACATCCTACACGGAGAAACCTAAACATTTTCTTCAGTAAGCGACCCTCCATCCCACAGCCTTTGTGAGGTGCTTGTCAGCTCCTGGGGTGCAGCCCGTCGGTGTTGCAGCCGTGACGGGACCCTGCTGCTGCCAGGCTGCACAGCCAGCACCCTGCCCGCAAGCTTCTCTTCCTTCTCTGACGCTATGTCCATGCAGACTGCAAAGCCTGCAAGATGAGAAACAGCCAAATTCCCTTTCTGCTGCAGGGTACACCTCTGCCAGGCGCCCCACGATGCTGCCCAGCCAAGGCAACATAAGCCTCGGTGCAAAGGAAAAGAGATCCGGGACGCAGGGCAACGCTGTCAGGAACACAGCAGGCAAAGCCCGTTTCTTCTGCAGGGAGGTCTGACCCTGCGATCCCTCTCGTGCCTCTGGGCAGTCAGCGAGGAGGAGGGTGGGCCTGGGAGGAAGGGCTGGGGTATCCCTGCATTTGCTATCCACAATAACCCACCCGAGGCTTTTCCTCCCCGTGCCATGAAAGCCTCCAGCAAGTGCTCTGGCAAAACTCCCACCCTTTACTGCAGACACGGGCCCCCAAGCAACAGAAATGTGAAGGAAAGGGGAGTTGATTACAACTCAGCACGGCTGGAGCTTCCCTTGCTACATAAAAGCAAACCAAAGCAGAAAAGCGAAGGTGTCACAGGGCCACCTGCACAGGGTGAGCAAGGGAAAGTTTCCCGAGTCAGCAGGCAGGGCGTCACCCTGGCCACCCCCTGGCCGCCCCCCGGCTCCTCGCCACAGCAATCAGCAGAGCGGCAGAGGTTAGTTTGCCGATGAGTCAGGTGGAAGCCCTTGAGATTGCAGGTTTGAAACACAGCAAAAGGGAGAGATGTGGCATCATCCCAGGGCGTATCCAAAAGCTAGAAGTTTCAACCAGCCTGAATCGGGTAGAAAACCAAGAGACAGCTGCCTGGAGCACCTAGGGAGGTTTAAAAATCTGTGCTTCACTTCTTCACCTGAAATAAAAGGAGCTGAGAGAAGCAATAAAGGCAAAGTAAGGAGAGCTGGAGCCAGGTAGGCTACCAGCTTTCGTTTATAGAAGAACAGATATGCACGGACTGCAGGAGACATCAGGTTTTCCACAGAGCAATGTACAGCTGGAATAGGGTTAAAGAAGGGAAAAGAGCGCACAGTGTAAGCAAGCCATGCCCTCCGCTGTGAAGCCCTTGCTGCGGCAGGGCTGCCGAGGGAGCCGGGAGGGGGTCACAGCTCCTCACTAGTCTTTGGCATCCCCAGACTCAGCATTTCTGTTGAGTTGGGTCAGTCTGTCCAAGGAGGGTTTGTCCCTGGATGCACTTTTTTGCCCTTTCTCCCACCTCACAAACTTGTGCAGTTTTTCTTTTCAGCTTTCCTAGCCAGTTCTCCCTGTGGGTGCAGAGGGACCATCAGCCACCTCCTCCTGGGGACAGCACAGACTTGCACAGCTACAAGCATGCGAGACCGAGGGTAATATATTTTACTCTGTCTGCAACCTTAGTGATGACAGGAGCAGCCAGCGCCAAGTATAAAAAACGGCAAATCAGTGACACCATATCCTTTAGGAAAAGCCTTTGCTCATAAATCAGTGGCTTTCCGCAAGAACCGTGCTCCAGTCAGAGATAAAATAACAGCAGCACAGTCCCGGGGTGGATAGAAATGGGAGAAGAGGAGAGGGAAAAGAGGGCAAAAGAGTAGAAAGCACAGAAGTCAGTGAGGACAAAACGATATGGCAAAAGAAAAGTCGGGCACTAACGCTGTGCATTTTTCTCCTGCCATCACCCCAGCCCTGCGCAGCGGTGGGGGCTGAGCTCCCACGCAGCCCTCTGCACACCCCAGCACCCAGGGTGGGCAATCAAACCACCAGGGACCTCGGAGCGGCCCTGGGAGGGCTGAGCTTGTGCCCCGAGGGACAGTGAAAACCTCCCAAGCCACCATCCACACAGCCCGAACCCTGTAATGGGCCTGAATTGGTCAGGGGCTAAGCAAGCCCTCACCTGCACCAGGGAAGCTCAGGCACAGCCACTGCTGCCTGTCGGGTGGTTTTTCCATGTTCAGGGCTTTTTCCTGCCTCCCTCCCAGCCCCATGAGACCCGGCTTGGAACAATTTCTGGCTGTCACTCGCAGCCCCCCGAGTCCGCTGTCAGTGTCCCTGCGGCATATGCAAACATAGGGCTTTGGGAAGGGAGAGGACATACCTTCCTGCGGAGCATTTGTGTCCCACACAGACCACATCTGCACAAAGAAAAAGGGAGTCCAGCACACTATGAAAGCTAACACTATGATGAAAGTCATTTTGACTGTCCGGATCTTGGCTTTGGAGATGAGCCTGGTGCTGCTGACCCTGGCAAACGCCATCCCGTTGCGGGAGCTGGAGCTCAGACCCACATTGGGCCCGTGAGCCGTCTTAAGCTTCACATTCTGCCAGATTTTGAAGCTGATTAAGCCATAGCAGATGCTCAGCATCAACACAGGGATGATGTAGACCATGAGGGTTATCCAGGTGACATAGGCTTTAGGTCCCCAGGGCTGGATGAAATCTGCCCAACAGTCGTAAACCCCATTCCCCACATCCCTCAGAGAAAATATGTGGATCTGAGGGATGCTGACCAGCAGGCACAGCAGCCAGGTGAGGAGGACAGAGACCCGGTCCGCTCTCCTGTGCAGAGACCTCAGCGGCTGACAGATGGCCAAGCACCGGTCCAGGGACATCAGCAAGAGCATGTAGGTGGAAGCAAACATCCCCACTACCTGCAAGTACTTGATCAACCGGCAAAGGAAATCTGGCCCATAAAACCTGAAGGTGATGTCCCAGATGAGCTGGGGCAGCACCTGGAAGATGGCCACGACCAGGTCAGCGATGCTCAAGTGGGTCATGAAGAAGTACATGCGGGAGTGCTTCTGCCGGGTGGTGTGGATGGCCAGCAGCACGCACAGGTTGCCGGTCAGGGCGAGGAACAGGATGAGGCAGAGGACCGTCACCTCCACCTTGGCCATGTCCTCGTTCCTCTTCAGGGGGTCCGTGGTGCTGTTCCTCCCGGAGCTCTGGTTCTCCAGGCGGAGGCTGCCGTTCCCCAGAGAGCTGTTGATCGTCCATACGCTGCTCCCCGCAAAGTACAACTTCTCCATGGCCAGCTCCGTCCCACATAGAGCCTGGTAGCAGAGAGGGTGGGTGGCAGATCCTCTACGAACGCGTCCCCGATGGAGGCAGCCGTGTCCCCGCCACGGCTCCCCTCCCGCCGCTCCCCTCCCCGGGCTGTGCCGCTCCGTCCCCGCCTTCCGCCGAGGAGCAGCCTGGCCGGTCCCGGCCCCGGCCCCGGGGCTGGAGGGCTCTCCGGCGGCTCCACCCTCTCCCCTCCCAGGGCACCCGACGTTTCCCCAGGCTCCTGCCCCCAGACAAAACCCCCGCGCAGGAGGAGGTTTGGGGAAAAGGGCCGGCAGAGAGGCGCGGGGTCCCCGTCCCCAGCGCCGGCGGGGCGGGGCGGGGGCCGGGTCCTGCCCGCCCGGGCGGGGAGGGGGCCGGGGGCCCGGGGCCGGACCCTGCCCGCCGGCGGCTGCCTGCGCTGGGAGCGGCGGCCGCGAGAGGGAGCGGCAGACCGGAGGCTGCCGGCGGGCCCCACGGTGATGGGCGGGGGCTGGCGGCGCGGGTCCGGCGGGGGCTGCAGCGCCCCGATGGCCACCAGCCTTCCCGCTAGCCCAAAGCCCACCGGTCACCGCGTCCCCCGCCGGCCCGTCTCCTGCCGCGCCGGGCAGAGCCCTGCATGGGCGTGTGAAAGGCGGAGGGGCGGGAGGGCACCCACGCCCGGCTCACCTCTTCTCCAGCACAGCCCTGACCCTCCGGTGTCCGCAGCCGCCGGCCGGGCCTCTGAGGGCTGGGAAGAGCAGGCAACACCCGGGCAGGCGCGGCGTGACCAGGCGAGATGCGATTTTCCTGGTGTCCCGGCGTGGGACGGCGGCGAGCCCCTGGAAAGGAGCCCCGGCCGCTCGGCCGTCTGCAGCGGCAGGCTAAAGGCTCTTTTTGCCTGACAGAGGCTGTAAGAGAATGTGGCGGCAGTGAGAAACGCCGTTCTGAGCTCAGGGCTCTGCTCACGGAGGGGTAGGTGCCCGGTCCGCCCTGGGCGTTTCGAGTGCCTTGGAGGAGCTGGATTTCAGCTGCCGGAGCTGCCGGGCGCAGGCGCTGGCAGCAAAGCGCCCACCGTATCTACCAGCACAGCCTCATTCAGCTGGGAGGCTCATGCTTTTGTTACTTGGCAGGTAAAACAACCACCAAGAACCTTTTTTTTTTTTTTTTTTTTCTTTCAGGAGGATTATTTTAGAGTATTATTAAACCATTTATATAAAGGAAGAAAAGGGGGCTATGTCTGACATCGTTTGCCATCAGCCCCACTACCTCAGCAGGACATTTCACTGCTTTTCCCCAGACTCAGGCCCCCTACGAGGGAAGCAGGGACCTAGGGGTGCAGGGGGGAGTGTTCAGAAGGGCATCCAACCGCCTCGGCTCCCCTCCTCAGCCCAGCGGCAGCAGCCACCGAGCCACCACCAGGCCCTCTAACCCAAAAGGTGGCTTTGGCAGGAACCCGCCTGGCCTGGCCACTGCGGCCCCCTAACTCCAAGCAAAAGCCAGCAGGCTGGTGCTCATTCCCCTCTGCCGCCTTCCCCTGAAAGCCACATCTCAAACTCTACTTAGCCTAGCCTTAGACCTTGAATAAACATCTCTGCAGTTATTTTTAAAGATTTTTGGGAACCTTTAGCTCCATGCAAGATGTAGAAATGTTAAATACTTTGGCAAGTTCTTCCCTCCAGGGTTCACGTTCTTCCTCCAGGCAATAAAACGGCTGTGGGAATCGCTGAGGATAACAACTCACCATGTGCAATGCTTTTTTTTTCATTGTTCTGCCTTTTTCGGGAGGGTTCTGTAGGAGGAGGTGATCGGGGGTGAAATCCTGGCTCCAGTAGAGTCAAGGAGAGGTTCGCCCATGGCTTCTGCACAGCTCCTGTAGCATCTTGCAGGGCACCAAGAGATGGTAAATCTGGTTCGGGCCCTGGCTGGGATGGCAGCGCTGCTGAGACACTCGCCTCAGGTGAGACAGAGCAGCCACTGTTCTTTGCCCTCAGATAAGGCGTCATTCATAGCTACTCAGACACTAATTTCTTCACAGACTAGAACTGAGCCACTTCTAATGCAGAAAAGAGCCTTATGCCATTGTGTTGCTTAGACATACAGCAGCTGAATGCCTCGAAGACTGGTGTGTAATTGCGGAATACATTTTATTTCAACAGTGAATCATAAATGCTAAGCTGTGAAAGAGCTCTCCTAGGATTCATTCTGTTTGTCCCCTTGTCAATGCCAAAATGTTCCCAGGGCTGCGTTTTCTAACGCTCTGTCTGCTGTGATTCAGAAGTGCAGGAGCGGCTTAGTGAGCTGCTCGCTGTCGAGGTGAAGGATCATATGCCTTGAGGACTGAACTTTGGATTTAAAAGGCTAAGTCACGGAAGGTTTTCATTAGTTTTACTTTAAGTGTCTTGGCTACAGTCTAGGCTCTGTGCTCACGTCCCACTTGCAGAGGCAGGGTCCTCCCCTGCCTCACTGGCGGTGGAGCCTGGACGGGAGCACTGCAGCTGCAGCAGGGAGCCAGGGGCTGGTTACACCAGACACAGCCAAGCCCCACATCGCAAGCAGCGAGGGGGAGTGTCTCTGCTTTCTCATGAAAGGGGCCTGCATTGTTACCCCCCCCCCCCCCATCCAAAAAGGGAACTGAATTTCAAGAGGTGCAGATGCTGCTGCGTGCCTCGGGTGCACATGCACCCACTGGCTGTGGTAGGGTGGCCCCTGGCCCCACACTGCTCTCAGCATACAGGCAGCTCCCCATGGCCATCACTTTCCTCTCCTGTCTCCTACCCAGCCTGGGACCTCCCCAGCAGCCATTTCCCTTGGATTTGTTGCTGGACAAACTTCAGTCAGAGCTTTGTGTGCAGCTTCAACTGATTTTCCACTTGCCAAGACAGCCAAAGTGCTCCCGCTGCCCAGCCATGAAGACATGCCCAGGGAAACCAGGACCGACAGCATCCTCATCCACACAAAGTTTTGCTTCCCTCCTGGGCAGCTTGGAGACAGAAATCGTTCACTGGGGTTTTGGCATCGACCTCGCCAGTTATGCAACATCCAACTCTTCCATGTATTTTCTCATCTATGACCCTGTATTTTGGCTGTCACAATTTGGCAGCTAACATGTTTGTTTTAGTAAGCTCAAAAGATTCTCCCAAAAGGGGAGAAAGAAAAAGAAACCTCTTTGGTTGAAAACAAATTCAGTAGCAGGTTCCTGCCCCGCCACAGGCTGCCAGCCCTGGGCTGCTTCCTTCCTGCGTGCCACCGCTGGGCTGCTCCCAAGACAGTGCTGGGACAGTTGCACAGGGACCCTGCAGGGATGAAAGTCACCCACCGGCTTCGGTCAGGTCTGCACCTGGCGGACGGGCTCTGGGCACAGGGCTGTGCTTTACCACGGTGCCTCCACCCCGGGGATCGGCAGCGCAGCCAGGCAGGCTGCGAGGATCAAGCGGTCCCAGAAATCCCCCTCCCACAGTGTTCCCAGCCCAGCTCCCAGCAGACTCTGCCTGGCTTATGTCATCTTAGAGCCCAGAACTGCTAAATGGCTTGAACCAGCTCTGGGACATGTGCATGCCTGTCACCTGGGCTCACAGGAGACATCGCGGCTGACACAGCACTAACACTTTGATTGATAAAAAGTAAAAAAACCCAAACCAACGCCCAAGTGGGTACCCACTACCCCGCCACAGGCTGCCTGTGCAGGCACTGTCACATTCACTGCTGCGTGGCTCTGGTTTTTGTCATTAGCCTTTGACAGTGTCCCGGTGCTAACTGACAAGTGGCAGGGTGAGGGCAAGGCTTTACTAGACCAACCAACAAGCTTTTCGGCAGCTCCAGGAGCACCGATTCAAGCTCCCAGAGCAGCCCAGCCATCGCTATCCACAGGCAGTGCTCCAGCCTGCAGCAGAGCTGTCCAGGGCTGCCATTGCACTCATGGTCACACCCTGCATGGAAACTGCACGATTTTGAGCCCTCCCTTGGAGCCCAAGCCTGCACGGGAGGCACAGGAGCTTGTCCAGGCTCGCTGGGGTGTCTCCAGGAGCTGCCGAGGAAACCGTCCCCCTTCCTGACCTTCCCAGAGCTCCCCAGTGCCACTGGCCCTGTGCAGCACCCAGCCCTGCGTGGTGCACGGGTGGTGAGCACAGCTGCTGAGGGTGATCTTCAAATCGTGCTTGGGGCACAGGGAGGAAAAGATGCAATAAGCAGAAAACTCAGGCTTTTTTTTCTTTTCAACCTTCCCTTGCTTATTTTCTTTTTCTCAGTTTCTGTTAAAGGAAAATTTCCAAGCGGTTCTCAAAACCACTAAATCCAGTCAAAATAAACTCACCCTGCAACTACTTCATTGTGCCTATAATTGTTAATTTGAGCCAATAACGACAGCACCAAACAGCAGCTCTGCGCCGCGCAGCCGGTACCTGCGGACGCAGCCCATGATAACGGCGCCCGTGCAGAGGGAGAAGGGCCCTCTTGCAGCCGGTGTGTGGATCAGGCCCGCCGCGGGTGGCTGTGGCCCGCAGAGCTGGCCAGCAAGTTCAACCTCCTGACCCGTAAAGACAATAACGCTGTCACTGTGTGAAATTAAAATGCTTTACTGTTAATTGTCTGGGATTGTTGCCTGCTGTGTGTCTGTGCAGTGGAGGAACAATTTTGGGTTTGCAGCTGGAAACTGTATTGCTGGCAGACACCACTGTTGGGGGATTTCCCTTCATAGAGACGTGAGAGTCAAATACAAGATTTCATCGTTCTATCCATACATCAGTTTTCTCACATAAATTACCAAGTATAAAATCCCATGAGGGGCTCAGTAAAGAGGCACTTGCTGAAAACAAGGTCATTGCTGCGCTGGCACAGCCCTGGGCACGGCGGCAGTGGGGAAGCAGCCCCGCGTCCCACGGCTGGAGCTGAGCCCCATGGACCTTCTCCACGGGCTTTGAATGGTCATGGCTGGGGTCTAGTCATGGTCAGATTGGAGGATCCAGCCATAAGGTTCCAGTTGCCACTCCCTTTGCCTGTAGTGGGAAGAGAGCGAAGGGAACTGCCATAGCGAAATGTCCTACCTATGCCGAACGGGACGCTGGGGGCTGGGGACAGCATCCAGCTCCCGGTGCTGTTCCCCAGGCGGTCCCACCGGAATGGCGCTGGCCCCACAGCAGCAGGAGATGCTCATGGCCCCACAGCAGCAGGAGATGCTCGCAGCTCCTCGCAACCCCTCACGGCCCCTCGGTCCTTATTCAGGCAAAGCTGTGTCTGCCCCACAATTAGAAACCAAACACACGTGATTTAAAAGCAAAGAATCTTGTGAGAATGAAAGGGCTTTCTGAGTCACTCCTAGCTCCTTCCAGCTTTAAAAATTCAATGATGCCATAGAGTTGGAAACATTTTTATTTTAAAAATACATTCTTTGGAATAATCAAAAGCACAAACGCTACATAAAGCTAAATTTAATTGCATTTCAGTTTACTGCTGCATCTGAAATAGCTGTTTTTCCAATAGCTATGTTGAATCCCAACTTTACGGTCCCCATGATACAAGAGGTCTGGCAAAACTTCAAGTCCGGGCCACTGTTTTACAGATGGAGTTGCAGCCGCTCATGAACTCTCGTGTATGGATGTGGCCCATAGCAGGCATTACAAGCTAGAAAGCCAGGATATTTTATCTGGCTGCTTTTGCATGGGAAATTCTCTTTATCCTAGAATTTTTTCCTAGTCCTCACCCCCTGCACTTAGTCTGCAAGAGGCCCAACTTTGGTAAGTTCACTAAAAATACAGAGATGTACAGTCCCATGCACACACCTCCCTGGAAAAAGCATATTAGTGTTTCAATAAAAAGCTGCTGAATGTTGTGGGCTTTAGATAAGGCTTGGGAATATACTAAGGGTAGAGAAAATTATGAGTGTTCCCCTGTGTTTCTTAAATGTGCACATGAGTAAATCCCCAAGTATGATACAAAATTCCTACGTAGCTATCCATCTGGTACGCTGATTTTCAGAGGAATACACACTGACAGTAAATATTGTAAAATGTACCATACTTAACAAGTCTTTGGAGACAAAACATGGAAATACAAGCGATGCACAAAATTATTTGGTCCCGAACACTTATGCAAAATTCATTGTGTTAGTGAGTTCGCTGATTAGTGGTAACATAACACAGTGCTACACATCGTTTTAAGATGCGAGTAAAATACTGTTACACTCTTAGGTAATGTCATACCACCAGTTACATCACCTGACTGCCTAAATCATGCTCTTGGCCATGGTATTTCTTTTTGTTAGTTAAAAAACCAAAAAACAAACCCAAAAACTAGTCTTCAGAATGACTGTAGTAAATAAACTCATGGGAAAATACAGCTGAAGCCCATCATTGTCATTTCAAGCATTCCTGCCCTAGTGCACAAACCAACTTGTTGTTGGGGCTCTGCACAGACCTAGTCTGATCGCTGTTGTTTTGGTTTGGAAACTATATCATCAAAGCATTACTGGGAGGGAAAAAAGAGCTGGAAAAACTGGCTTGCACACAGGCAAACAAAGAAGGGAAGGACAACTTGGATGCTGCAGTCTCAAGCTTCAGAAAGCGCTTGCAGTAGAAAAAGAGAATTTGCACGAGTTCACGCCACGTATCAAGACCATTTCTTCTTTTCCCTTCTTTTTGTTTATCTAGGAACACTAGGAACTTACTCAGAGAACTCAGTGTTAAGATCCTGTTACATCATGTTGCTGTAAGGTTCACGGGGTTCAAACCATTTCCTTCAAAGAAATCCTCTACTTATTGAGAACTGTCAGCCTCTTCTCCCATGGCCTTCTGCATAGACCAGCACAGAAGCCCAAGTCATGCTCATCCAACTTTTGGAGATAGTCTTGAAAAAGAGACTGAATTTCTTGGCATTAAACCAGCACCCATTTCCATAATCATGACCATTAATACTGCAGCACGGCAAGTAAAAATCCTCACCAGAGCCTCTGAAGAGGCACTGTTTTTTTGCTTGGTGCCAAGAAGTGCAGAAGGATGCCATCTCCTGCTCCGAGACACGATTCCCCCCGGGGATAGAGCAGCAATGCTCCATTCAAATCAATGAGCTTAAACCTATTTAAACTAGAGCAGGCTGTGGATCATGCTGATCCTATAATCCAGGCTGATCCTATAATCCAGAAAGTCCTATTTAGGCTGTGGCAGATCTTCACAGGGTAGACGTCCATGGTTTCTATAGGGAAGCCCACACGCTCCCATCTTCTGCCCACCGCACGCAGGCTCGGGGTACCTGTCACAGGCAGGGAGGGGACGGGAGCCACGGGCACGGAGGAGCAACGGCTGCACTGGGTCGCTCCGGTGCTGCGGTGCTGCAGAGCCCCAAGGAGCTCAGTACAGGCAGGGTGCTGACGGCGCTGTGCATCACAGCCCGGCTCAAAACCGCGC
Source organism: Platalea leucorodia (assembly GCF_965183815.1). Taxonomy (NCBI): domain Eukaryota; kingdom Metazoa; phylum Chordata; class Aves; order Pelecaniformes; family Threskiornithidae; genus Platalea; species Platalea leucorodia. The sequence continues at coordinate 15,459,678 of NC_138831.1, forward strand.
CGGGGTCCCTCCCCAGCCAGGCTGGCCCTGCCAGGCTGGAGGCACCGCAGGGCATTTCACCTGGGGAGAGAGGAAGGGTGGTGGGGATGACACGGGTTATGCCCAGCGTACAGAACCTCTGCAAAGGGTAATAAACACTCGCTCCATGCACCTCCTTGCAGGAATGGAACCCGCCTGGCTGAGGGTTTTCTACATGGCTCCAGAATGACATTGTTCATGCTAAAATGTTTCTCGCTTCATCCCATTACGGCCTCAAAGCCCATAAAAATCAATGGAGCCTGCACAGACCCTGGAATAATAAGCTGCCTTAATACAGGATGGTGGAAATATATACACATATGATTTTTAACAGACTTCAGTTTCAAGCTTTTGGGAGATTATATAATAATTTTACTACTTTTTTGTTTGTTTTTTACTGTACTTCTGTATAACTTCATGCTATTTACTTCAGTTGCCCTGAGTGCTTGCTTGTCAACAGGGAGAAATAAAAAGCAAAACAAATACAGTGAGATCCGGCACCCTGCCTCCGTCCCCCCGAGGCCGCTCCAGCTCGGGACAGCACGGCCGTACCCACGGGGACAGGGCTGCTGCCCACAGCCACGCTGGGCGGGCGATGCGGTTTCTGACCCAGCCAAGGCGCTGATGAACAGCCATCGGAAGAATGCATGTGCAGCAATAACGAGTTTTATGGCATCTGCAAAACCAAGGTACAAAGTGACGTATTACTGAGCATCACCTCCTGGCACCTCAGATATTAACTAAATATTTCCATACCATAAGCATTCATTTAATGCCAAGTACCTGATGTGCAAGTGCTGGCCCTGTACTTCAGGCTTCAATTTGTGCACACAAAGAGCTACAGAAGAACGCTTTTGTCCATTAAAATGAGGTGCGTTTCTATTTGAGCATAACATCTTACCTTGTTACGGTAAAGACAGAGGAGCCAGAACAAAAATGAAATATATGTATCTGCTTATTTTAATATATATTCATATGTAAATTATACAATTAATATATATATAAATAAAGTGAATCAACTTTGGTGCTCATCATTACTGCAACAAAATCTGTGCTGAGTGATACGACGGACTGCAGTCCTTCTCAAGATAATTAAGTATATATGTGTGTGTATATATAAATGTGTGTGAGTATATAAGTAGGCATATGTCCAGAAATGTCCATACAGGCGTGTGTGTTTATACACGCTCCCCGCTCCCCGTGACTCAAGCTGTTTCTCTCACACCGAATGCCTGCCATGCAACCACCAGCCCAGGCTCCAGGAATGCATCTGTGGGGCCAAATAATTAACCAGGGCAGCAAGCTTTCGCTCTGAAAATGAAGCCCAGCTACATTTATACAAACTTTTCTGCCTCGCTAATTATTCCCCATTTGCAGTAATGTGTTTACCTTCTCCTTCCCCAAGTTAGTAATTTGTCCTTCTCTTTATTTAATTTCAGGTGGCTGATTTTGAGCCAACTCACCAATTTGTTAGAAACATTTTGAATTCGGGTCATCTCCTTCAGAGTGCTCGCAGCAACTCCTCCACCACCCGGGTATGAAAAAAACACGATTATTTACTTTCTTCTGAAGAGAAAATGACTGGTGTTAGGCCTGCCCAACAGGCACCAGTGATGATTTAGCTTAAATTCCTGCACCTGGGTAAGGCATTCAAATTCCAAAATGTCTGTTCTTCTATCAAAACAAACTCTCCTTAAACCAAAGGATCATTTACTAATTAGTCCTGCCAGCAAACATGCCACCATGGACCCGGCGTGTCCCCTGCCCACCTCCAGCCTCCACAGGTCCATCGCAGGGGCACAGAGCCCGCCAGCCGCATCCTCGGCTCCAACCGCCCAGTCCTGGCTGCGATGAAGACCTCTCAAATTCAGAGCAGAACCTGGCCAAAACCACAGCCAGCATCCAGCCCAGACTGCCCTACTCATCACCGCTAGGGTCAGCATCCCACAAGGCTCGGGTACACTCAATTATTGTAGACAGCTTTTAAGGAATAAAGTAACATCTGTTTTATATAAGCAGAAAAGCTCCCTGACTGCTTGTTCTTGGCTGTCTGTTTTAAAACAGCGTTACAAAACCACCTTCCAGAAGAACACACAGCAGTTTTGTGTGCTCCTGGCCACCACCGCCCCGGCAGAGATGGGAAGCGTGCCGCGTACGTGCCAACACCGTGCACGTGTGCACAGGCCCACACGTGGCCCTGCTCAGCGCAGGTGCTCCAGGTGCCCCAAATACAGCTGCTGGATGCTGGATGCTGGACGCAGGCTGCTTTTTGGCCGGCTGGTGGAAGCGGCTCTGCAGCTGCTTCACACGCCTGCACCCAGCGCTGGCTCTGCGAGACGGGGCTGGGCAGCTCCGGGGAAACACCGCAAAGCCGGGGGCAGTGCCTGCAAGACTTGAACAGACCCAACTCAAACCTCCTGGGAATAATCACAGAATTGTGGGCTACCTTTGCTCAGTCTTTATTACTCCAGGCAGGTACTGTTCAATACTTCTGCTGTGTCTAAACTAATCAGGACAGAATAATTTATTATGAAACTTTTTCTCAGCTGAAACCTTGCATGAAGAAATGTGTAAACCACTTATGCAAAACCACAAAAAAAACCCCTAAAACCACAGCATGCACTGAACAGACAGATTTAAAGGCACTTTTCAGGATTATTGCATTAAATTTTCAAAACGACACGCATTTCCCACCAGTTATTGCATGCTTCATGCTCTGTGTGTTCATGCGGTTTTACACTCCATTTTCTCATCTCGCACATTGGTTACCTCGCTAGTTCTCTGTCTCCGCCCTCATCAGCAGGGTTGATCCCTGCTTCGCAAGGCTGTATGCACAGTGTTATTCCTATTAAAATATCAGCACCGACATGCACTTTGGCATTCCATCAATTGCATTGAATATGGCAAAATGGAAAGATCACACTGAAATGCCTACCGCCATGGACTACTTTTACCCAGACTTTTTTTTAAACATCAGAAGTTAAATAGCTGCTTTATAAAGAAAGGCATCGACTGGAAAAAATCCTAATATCAAAATTAATACTTCTGCTGATTAAACATTTCAGTTTAAAACGTGTGTTGACACTGGACAAGAGTTACACACTGGAGAACAGTGCCCCAAATCTGCGGCGGGTGGGACTCTCCTCACATGGATTCCCACAGAGCGACGACAGCTTGTACGAACAAAAGTGTCCAGCCACAATGGTCCTTCCAACAGATCAAGCTATGTAATCATATTTTTTTCACTCTGTTTTATGTGGTGGTTTTTTTAACCTCAAATTAAATTTTCTCATGTATGACCATCACTTTAAAAGTCAACACAATGGAGTACAAGACAGTAGCAATTTTTCTAAAAGCCCCTAAGCAGAGGAGATGTTACATGTACAGCAATTTTCACTCACGCAAACTAAGTCCAAATGAAGTAATTTTTTTTTATACACTGATTATTTCTTATGTATCTAGACATACTCAGCTGGCTTTTAAATCACACCCTTTCCATCAGGGTCAGTGATGGCGTAGTCTTCAGGTGAATCCAGACCATTACTGGTAAAAGGAGCTAGCAGCCAAACATGTCTTAATAGGCATGAATGAAAACTAAACAAACAAATGTAGGAATTAATGAGCAAATCAGAAACCCAAGCTGTGATCTGTTGTCAGTTATCAAGGTAAAGGGAAATCAGCCAGCTCGTTAATTAATTGCCACTAAGTGCAAACAGGAGCCCAGCATGTTGCGGTCCCCTGCCAAAGGCTTTCCAGAGCGCAGGGGATGAGGAATGGCCGATCCACCATGAAACATAGAAACTGTGAGCTTGACCAGCAGTGACGGACCCTGGGGAGAGCCACGCGTGGATTTCACACGCAGACCCAAGCCACAGAGCCCCTCACTCACGGGGGCAGCAGGCCTTCAAGCCCCAATCACAGCCCCAGTCTGATTCTCCTGAACTTCAAAAGCTGTCGCAAGCGGTGGGGATGTAGCATCCTAGAAGACGCAACTGTGCAATACGTCATCCTTGCTGCCTTTTCTCAGGCAGCAGCAACCGAAGCTGCAGCCCCCAGCACGGGCGCAGCGCGGTGCGGCTGTGGCACAGCACGGGCACAGGCTCAAGCTCGGCACAGCCCTGGCCAGTGCAGCCCTGCGAGTAGGAGCCCGTCTCCAGCCGCCAGCAAGGGCTGCTCACAGGATCCCGTTGGGACAGCAGAGCCAGCGCACAGAGAGCATCCCCAGAGAGAGGCTCGCTTTTCTGGGAAACAAGCAAAATATGTTCTCTTGTGCCCTGCATGACGATGGTCGTTAACCCAAGCAGGCGCTGGGCTTGGACTGGGAGCTGCAATCACAGCAACACAACTGCCTGGCTATAAAAAGAGACATGATTCAGATGTCGACCTAAAAAAAAGGTTCTTTCTAACCACAGTCAAACACAACTCGCTCACTGAGCTCACAATATTACCAGAGTATTTCCAGATCCCCCGGTGATGAGATGAGAGGGGACTGGCGTGCCAGCCTGACCTGCCAGACAACATATCCCTGGCTCATAAGCAGCCAAAACCCAGCCCAGCTCTGTGCTCCCTGGGGACACCAGCAGCCTCTGGTATGGGGCAGTCGAATTCCATGCCTGGAGATCCTGGCGTGCCCACGTCTGCCCGTACCTGGGTGTATTGATCGGGATCACAACCTGGTTTAGGGACGCCAGGCCCAGTGTACTTACTGCCACCGACCACCTCAAAGCACCTCTGCCTCCGCTGCCCAAGAGAGACGTTACCTGTGACCCACCTGCCCCACAGCTGACAAAGAATCAAAAAAGATTTTTATTCCTATCATTTTTAATGGAAAATTACTTACTAACAAAGATGCTTCACTGAAATTTCATCAAGCCACTTCATATGCATAAAAGTAACTGCCTGACACGTACAGCCAAAGGGGAGTCACCCAGAATAACGAGAGGAACCAGGAACAAAAAGACCACATATGTTTAAATCTCAAGTGCAGATCCTCAATGCTGCCCAACTACTGCCTTTTTCCCCAGTTACAGTGCTGAGGGAACCAAAGGTTTTGCCCAAAAGTCTTCCTACGTGCATAGCTTCACCCACTGCATTGCTTCGTCTTCTAACTGTGAATCAAATATTCCAAAGCAAGTGAGGGCAAAGCGAGAAATCAGGTGCCGGTTTTAAAAGGTTAGACTAAATGTGATTAGAAACCTTCCAAATTTCAGGGCAGAGTGCATAATTAATGTTACATCTCGAACATGAAATAACCTCAGGTGCAGCGCTGGGGTGGCTCTGCATCCAGCCCTGCTCCGCCGGGGAGGGAGGAGGACAGGCTGCGGGCAGCTTCGCCCCGCAGGGAGCAGGTGAGGATGAGCTTCCTCCGCCGGGGACATGCTGAATTGTACAGCGCTCTGCGGGAATGCTCCCTTCTGCTGCCAGCATCAAAAACTTCCCTTTTGGCTTAATCTGCTTCCCACACAAGATATTACTCTAAGCATAAAGCCTCTTCTGTGGGACTGATGTTCTGCCTACCTGGCAGACCGGCACAGCCACACAATTGAGCCGTGCGGTCAGACCTCGTCTCCTCCACCCAAACTGGTGCTTTTCCCATTGCATCTTCCATTCTCTGAGCTTCCCCCAAAGCAGTATTACTGATGCCCATACCCCACGCTTGCTGCTCTGGGGATTATACTGAGCATTTCTTTGCTGCCTTTGCTCTGTGTCAGCTCCCCTGTTCCCACACCTGCAGCTTTCCTGCAGTTTTGACCAATGCAGAATGGCACACGTTGATTCAAAATACTTTCTTTTTCATAAGAGTTTGCTTTGTTTGTTGAATTTCGATTTAATGCAAGCTATGTTGTATTTAATGTTGTAATTTATCCAACTGGTTTCTTCATTAGCATTTTAATGTAATCCTATCACTTTCAGCTATTTCAGCTGAGTGAGAAGGGAGAGAGGAGCCATATCCACACACAGACACGCATCTGCCTTTTTGCAGTTCCTCTTCTCTTCGGTACGTGCTGCTAGATCCCCTTCCCCGCAGGTAAACTGTTTTTGCTTCATTTGCAGGTCGTTTTTTTTTTTTTTTCCCAGGAAACAAATGAATGTTTTGGATTTTTAGCCCTCTGCCTGACGATTCAGTGAAAGAGGAACCTGCATTTAATGCAGGCTTTCACCATGAGCCAGTCACAAGAAACAGGACAAATATTCACTGCTTTAACGCTTAACTAAAGCATTTCAGACCTTCCTTGAAAGGCCTGCTATAGTACTGGTGAATAAAGATGCTTTTGCCACAGAAAATATTGCCTTTTTATCTTATAAAATGTTAACTGCCAAAATGTAAAAAAATTCAACAAGACATTAGAGCTGGAAAGTCAATGGGAAAAAAAAAGTGAGCATTAGTTAAAGAAAGCAAATACTTTCTGTAAAAGCTTTCATTAACTGGGAAAATGAATTTTCCTCTGTGATAAAAGTTGAGATGAAAATTTTCAAATCACCCGATCCTATACCAGTTTTCAGAAAATTAAACCATTTTTCATCTTATTTAGACTCTAAAGTATCTACAAAACACAGCTGCTATTCTATTATTTCTGACACAGAAGATCAAAACAAAGACAGGAACAATTTGACCGTCAGTGTAGTTCTCTTTCAAAATCAGACCTTTTAGGAAAACAATTGTAACTGCAGCACATCCATCCAACTGCAGGCACATGGTCCGCTCTGGAAGACAGTGAGCCGCAGTGAAAAGAAGTGAATTCCTTATTATTTCCTCCAAAACACTAACATTCCTGGGGGCCAAGAGCAATATTAGAATAGCCCCATCACCCTTTTCAGCATGTAAAGTAGATCAGCTGCTGCATTTGCATTTTCCCCAGCACTGGAGCGTTTCAACCCGCTTTCCCGGGTGCCCGGCCCCTGGTTTCCCACTGGCCGCTCACGGGGGCATGGAAATGGCTTTAGGTAACAGCTATGGGTGTCACAGTCTGTGACGATTCCTTTTTTTTCCCAAGACATTCCTGCCTGAGAAAAACAATCTGATAGAAACTCCCTGTCATCTGCAAAGCAAAGCAAAACCAGATAACCCCTCCATCCAAATCCCTGCCTAAACCCACTGGCTATGGCGTTTCAGAGAGGGACGTGCAGTAGGAGCAAGCGGGGAGCCGGGGAGCCTGTGCCCCATCAAAGGTGACCTCCGTTATTGCTGCTCCATCATTCCCAGGAATTGCTGCCTTTTCACATGGCTCCCAGTGATGGTTTGGAGGGGGTGGTACATTTTTACTGTTTCTTTGATTATTTTGTTTCAAGATTTCCCGTCTTGCCCTGGCCTGAGGAACTGCTCCGTGACTAAATTAATTTCCTCCTGAATGGATTTTCTGCCTAAAGCAGCCGTTCCCAAAGCTTTCTGGTCATAATTCCCTGCATAGCCCAGCGTCGCCCCCGGCCCCAGCTGCCAGCAGCAATATAGGCTTGCTGGGAGTTTCTGCCCTGCTTGCAATTCCCTGATCACCCCAGCAAGCCACAGCAGCCGGGGCTCTGGCTCTGGCTCCCCTGACCCGGGGATGTCTGAAGAGGGTCTGGATCTGCCGCGGAGCAGGGCAGGGAGCGGAGGGTCCCCTGGAACCTGCATCCCCCTGTGGTAACAAGCCCAGCACAAGGCATTCGTTGTGGGTGACTATAAAATGTGAATAACACCGTTAAATATCAACCCAATGAAAACATGAAAAGAGAATGAAGTAACCCACTTTATGATTACTCACTTCAAAAACATAATTGTGTTTTTTTCTGCCTTTACCACCCTCATTCGGGCTGAGAGCTGAGACAGAACTCGGCTCTGCTGAGGCAAAGGCAATGCTCAGCAGGCGCTGCTCAGGCAGGAGGAAGCGTATCAACATCTTGCTGAGCGTCACCACTTTTAAGAGCTGCCTTTGCTCCTCTTTGCTGTGACTTTTGTCCCCAGCCCGCTTGTTCGCAAGTCCCTGACTGCTCCCCAATTGCCCCTTGACTCGGTGACGGAGGAGTGGAGCTGCCCAAGGGAGCAAGGGGACAGGACAGTGTGGTGAGGACACTGCGTTTCCTTCGGCGTTGTTGTTTTTTCCCTTACGTTATCCAATTTATGGAATTTAGGGCTGGTGAGAGATGTGCAGCAAACAGCCCTGGAGGAGTCGTTTATGGCACCCCAGGGACCAGCAGACACCCACGGCAAAGACCGTACCCAGCAGCACTCACCCATGGCCGCAGCTGGCCCCGGCCCTGTGTCCGGCAGCATGCAGGCAGGGCTGCCACAGCCCCTGCCGGTGGCCGCGGGTCCTGCCCGGGCACCCCGCTCCATCGGGACAGGAATGAGAGGCACCAGGCCATCAAATCCACATGTCTTCCCTAAGCCTCCGTATTTCCAGGGATGTCTGCTCCGTGCAGCCTCCACCCACTCCTCCACAGCCACTTCACACATCCGAACACCCCGCTCAGGTTTGTCATGTGCACAAACAAAATCGCCCGCCTTTGGCGCTGGCCCACAACTTGTTACAAAAGGGAAAAAAAACCCCTGCCTCAGGCCCCATGCCGATGTTCCACTTACCTCCACTCATCGTGCTCATCGTCACGCAGGAGCGTGGGACCATGGCTCTTCATAATGTGGCTGTCCCTGCCCCACGTGCTGCACGCCTCCAGCGGGACCGACCCCGCAGGGTCTCACAAAGCTTCTCACCCCCTGCAAAGCTATGGGAGGAGGCAACAGAGCCATGCGAAGACGTGATGCACCAGTTGCCTGTGAAAGATCCCAAAACAGTTTCTTAAACTCAGAGGTCTGTAAGTACATCAGTGAAGATGCTTACAACAGGTACATTAAGTGAATACAAAATCTCTATCTTCAGCAAAGACAACTATTTTAGAATTTAAATGATGACTTCAACAATAAGAGATATAAAAAAATGAATCTCAACAGGTTGTCAGCAAACCAGTTTGATTTATGTCTGTATTTAACATGTCATAGCTGTTCTGTCTCTCTTCTATTACACCAAGTAATTGCTTCATTATCTTAACACTCCAATTATTGTGGTAGCATGGCTCTTTAGCTTATTTTCAATGGAAATGTAATTATCTGCAGCCACACCAGCTGACTGATCAAAGATGTTGCAGAACTGATGACCTGCTTCATCCCTGCATACAAATGTCTTTCCAAGTCACCACCCAGCAGCGACCTGGCTTGTTTGCCATTGCTCGGAGAAAGCTCTTTACAAGATTATTGCTCCTCTAACACAAAAGGTTTAACAGTTTACTCAGTGAGTAAAGGAGTCAGTAACAGCCGAATTTGCGTGAAAGGATCACTAATACCATGCCAGCATCTGAAGCCTGCAGGTCCAGGTTTTGCTAGATGCTCCTGCAGTGTGGAAAAACTCCCCGAGGAGGAAACTTGTCTTTCCAGGACAGCAGTTACTGGCAGAGCGAGGTAGAGACTCTTGCTCCCCATGGGGCTTGCTCAGAGCATTACATGTGGGGACCCACACTACCCGGTAGCACCGGTGGTTCGCAGCGGGTGAGTGCCTCTCCCAGGGATGTCCCAGCTGGCGGGATGTCATCTTAATGCTCAGGCTCACCGACACATCACCAAACTTCAAACAAGTTGCAGTAACTATCCAGGCCCATGGTCTCACCCTGAAACAAATGCATCTGATTTGCATCTTTGTTTGCAGGCTTGTTTAATTGCCTGACGCTGGCACTGAATGAGGCACATGAGAGGTACTCATGTTTGCTGGGATCTCTGCTTGGAGTTAAAACGACATCAGGAAGCACAAAGATTTATTTATGTTAATCTCTACTGAATTATATTAAAGCCCAAAGATGTTCAGCGTTGGTTGGCTGCAAGGCAGGAATGAAAGCTCATGTCAGAGCTGATTTCTAACTCACTTCTTAATCCCGCAGTGCTCAGACACCTGGATGTTAGAGCTGAAACCTCAGAGGTGGGGATTTCTGCTTCTGCAGAAAGCAGGCTGACCAGCTCTTCTGTGCAAAGCCCTCCTTAGAAAAGGCTGCGGGTGTTGGCATAAAAATTAAACATGGGGCGCAGAGACTCTCTAACGTAATGGGGCACGTTTAAACTTTGATATAACACCTGCCTGCGGGAACTGCACCGGGGAGGGGGAGGCAGCGACAGGAGGACCCACACAAACCTCTGTCCCAGCCCCTGCACAAGACACACAACATCTGCAGAAGTTCGAGGGGCCAGATCTGGCCAACCAAGCTTTCTATCCGCATTTGCGGTCAACGTGAATGGAGGCTGCAAGCAGCTAAATGTTATACAGAATCCTGCTCACCCTTTGAGCCTCTCAGTCGGGCCAAGCACCCACACCATGCACGTCCTGCCCGGGCAGTGGTTTTGAGGCACCAAAGACAGCCCTGGCCACTTCAGTCATGCCACCACCTCCTTCAGCTTGCAGAAGAAAGGAACTGCCATGCTGTGTTCCTCACCTAAGGAAAAAAGAGGAAAGAGGAGGAATCAGCCGTTTGGAAGGCCCTGCAGGGCTGACCGGTGCTGGCTGTGGGGACGGGGCAGGCAGAACCAGAGTTTCCCACCTCCCCAGGGAGCCTTCCGCCACCTTGGGAGCAGCCAGTGGCCAGAAGCCACGCTACAGCAGATGAAGTCAGGTGGGAGCATCCCCCGCACCGAGGATGCACCTTCTCCTGGGACACCCACCGCACCTTCCCCAACGGCAAAGCCTGGTGACCTGAGGTGGAACCACGGAGCCCGAAGCTGCAGCCACCCCAGCCAGAGCCACGAGCTCTCCCACGTGCAAGCAGAGTGACTGGGCCAGCACACGCGTGCTGCAGGGGCACCCCGGCCTGGTCTGAGCCCTGGAGAGCACAGAGCAAACCCTCAAGGGAAGCAGCAGTACCTGCAGAGAAAAATTTTAAATGGCTCCTGCCTTAGTCCGCAAAACCTGACCTGATGGGAACTGTGCAATTCTGGCACACAGGTACTTTGATGCAGCATCTTCCGGGCTAGAGACTGTGGAATTTATAAGTTGGGATAGAAACCCAAAATTTTGTTCAAAGCAGAGCCAATATCTATGTGTTACCTATGCAATACACCTATACTACAGAGAAATAATTTGCTCTTCTGGGGGACACTCCTAGAATGCAGATGGGTTTACTTTTGGTAGCTGTGTGCTCAGATCAAACACACTGCAGTGACACTTCTGCGCTTATTTAGACTAACACGATCCAGAAGCTGTGCTTTAGCTAAATCATCTGCATTTGTGAGTCAAATCCAATGTGAATTGCAAATGAACGGTTGTCTGCAGGGCTACTCCAGCAAGGGATTTAAAAAGAAGGGCTTTTCCCAGAGAATACAAAGTGGTAGTCAATTGAATTTGATTGAACCTGAAGAGGCAGGGATGATCTCCTTACTGGAAATCAACAGCACGCTGAAAATTGGTACCAGCTGAGGGGCCTTAGCAGAAGAGAAGAAATGAATTAGTATCAGTCCTTTACAATTCAGAACTGCCACAACCTTTCTATCCCACAGACCCCCACCCCCTGTTTCATCCTCTGCCCCTCAGGACCCCCAGCACTCCACAAGCCACATCCTGCAGCATCACTTCCCGCTGGGGCATCCCCCCAAGCTGGGGCATCCCCGCAAGCCGCTGGCTGTTGGCCTGGCCAGGCTGCCCATACTGGCTCCCATCACCCTCCCTGGGTCTGTGCCGAGGCTCAGCCTGCTCCACTCCTGGGAGAGACGGGCACTGCAACTCCAGAAAAATGTGAAGGGGCTGGAGACACCCGAGAAGGACCACCTCTCAGCCTCTCCCATACCAGCAGGTCTGCCCTCCCACTAGTCCTCAGCTCATTACAAAATGCCTAAAAATGTGCCTTCATGTTTCATTTTGAAAACAGTCACCTCGGCGAAGGGGTACAGTGGTGCCTGCACCCCTCCTGCGCCCACTGCATGGGGCGGTGGCATCCTGGGGAACGCGGCAGAAGCCACATGCGTCCCCAGCTGGGGCCATGTGCCGGCAGCTGCCCAGCTGCCCCAATGGCATCTCTGGTCACTGCGGGAGGGCACAGGGCAGGAGAAAAAGCACCAGCCTCAGGCTCACCGCTGCAGAGCCTCCGGAGAGCCACGGCCATGCAGTGTGCTCCCCAAGAGCCCTGCAGCCCAGCAACGGCAGGTCCTCAAGGTGTGATGTTATGGCCTGAGATGGAAAACGCTTCGTCAGTTTTATGAGTCGCTTCCCACGGTAATCCTCTCTTTTGTCTCTTTGGAGCCAAAATACCAAGCCCTGCCCAGAATAGCAAACCACAGGCCTAGTGAGCCTCTGCTCTGCATGCTCAAATTAAACGCTGTTTGTTATTCTAACTGAGACATAATGCAGGATGAGGAGTGTGGCCGAAAACCAAATTTTCTGGAGCTTCCATTATGCGCAGTCGTAGCAGAGGGCATTGAGAAGGAAAGGTGGGTCTGGGTGCTTCTCCCTCCTCCAGTGGCCAAGAGAAGGAAAAAGATGTCCTGCCATACACAGGGAAACCACTTCCATCTTTGCCTTATAGTTGCCATCAAATATGTTTTCTGGACATTTATTTCCATGCTGGATTTGCATGACTAACTGTAGCCACTTAGGAGCCATTCTCCTAAATGCTTCCACAAAACAAGTAAGTGCCCGCACATTCAGCAATGCATCTGTAGAGAAACGCACCCTCACAGCAGAGGAGTTCGAGTGCTGCCTAACCCGTGCCTTCAGCACTGCCCTGACACCACATCAGACAGACACATGCAAAAATTACTGAAGCCATTTTAAGTATTTAGGTGGTCAGCCCCTGGAAACTGTCACAGCCCTACCTGCCTCCCCAGGCAGCCACAGCCCCGTCCCATGGTCGGCTCATGCCTCCTGGCCAGATCTTCGCTGCTCCTGGCCCTCACCTTGTACTTCTTTCAGCCATCTCACCCCTATTTTCATTCTTTTAAATTTTTTTTAAACCCATTTATTTGGGTTTTCATCCATTGCTTTTGCTTCCTTTCATTCATTTCACTCGTACATTTACCCTCATCTCTTTTGTCTCATAAGACACTTGCTCTTGTTCTTGAAAGCAGGCGGTTGTGCGCATCACACACCCTACTGCTGCCTTTAATTTTCTCCATTCTCTGTACTTTTGGAGACGACACAAAGACGAGGTCCTGACCTGCTGTGCCTGTCTCTGCAGTTCGCACGGCCCTGCTCATGGACATGACCCTGCCTGTCCTTGCCAAACTCCAGCCTGGGCAGCTGCCTTCTGCCAGACTGGACCCCATCTGCCACATCCCACTTTCCTCACCATCAAACCGCCACAGCACACCACCAGCCACCACCAGCACCGCTCGGCTTGACGTGAGATGGGGCTGAAAGCAGCGCAGCACAAGTGCCCACCGCATGCCACCACCTCCCGCCATGTGCACCAGCAGTGCCCGGATCCCCGGCACTCACGCGGGGACAGGGCCCGGCCGGAGTGTGGCAGTGGAGTGATTCAGATCATCTCAGGATAATGATGATGACCATCATTGCTGACAGCCACACTTCCTGTGCTCATCACAACGTTTCCAGCCACCATCGCCGTTTCCAGTCTGGGAATGCATGGGAAGATGCTCCAGATTTCTCAGGAGGAGCCAGGCGCCGTCTTTCTCATCACCCGACCACAGCGGGTGGCTGCTCGGCATTTCTGTCCCTCCCGGGGGCCTTATCTTAAAAGTACGATATCAACTTCACACTTAAAAACCAACTAGCAAGCTGTTTTGGCAATGCTGAGGGGAAGAAGTTGTATTGTGAAAGGCAAAGCACTAAATCAAATGTGAGATGTGGATGTAAAAAAGATTATCCAAATTTTGAAGATGATGGGATTTGAGGCATTCAGATCACTTAGCAAGGTCTAGTCTTCAGAATAATGTTGGTCTCCCCCTTTTGGAAATCAGGTTTGTGGGTACTTTCAGCTTGGTTTGTGGGTGTGTCTTCCCAGTCACCAAATCGTATTCTTGATTTCATAAAATGGGTTTTAGTAACTTCTGAAACAAAAGAACGTTCCACACCACCACACATATTTAGCAATGGCGGAGAAACAACAGCATTGAAAAAACAGCTCCCTGCCAAACAGCCGGCCACCAAAGTGACTTTATCATAGGTAAGACAGATCATTGGATGCAAAATAGTTTGAATAATCAAACTTACTTTCTACCTTCACGCAGTGAATGCTCAGATCGTGCACATGGGTTCAGGAAAAGAAAATTCCCACATTCAAAGGTTTTCAACCAGAAATCCTGTTGCTCAAGTATTTATTTTGTAAGCATATGGATTAAAAGCAAGGCATCTTGACGTTTAAGAATTTTAGTTAATTTAAATCTTAAGCTAAACATAATGTGGCAGTCTCCCTTTTGAATAAGATAATATTTCTCACTATCAATTATTATTTCATAGACTGAAAGATCACCCCAAAGATATGCTGGATCTATAAATACGTTCAGACATATTTTTCTAATTTCACTGGTATGCTAAAACTTCATTTAAGCCTGTGAAAGCCATTCAAACCAGCCTTGTTTAAGTTTCTATAAATTAGATTTTGTAAAATATATTTCTAAAAAACCTTTTCTCAGGCAGATCCTCTGTTTCTGATGACAAAAACCGAACTGGAGGCTCTGGAGGAGACAGATCAGAGTGCTGGGGAAGGACTGCCCATGCGGAGTCCTTGGGTTGTCCCAGCCCACCGAGGGAAAGCACCACTTCTGAGAAAGAATGTGAATTCCTCGCTGCTCCACTCGCCTCTCACTCAGGAACAAATGCCCTGTTCTCCCTGCCCCGGGAGCAGCGATGCTGGCGTGGTCACTGGGGCGGGATGGGCTGGACCGCTGTGCCGGCGCCTTACAACCCATCAGCACCAAACCGGTGAGGGTGGGACTGGCTCTGCGGAGCCTCGGGCACGTCTGTGCTTGGCCACCGAGGGTCTCTGCTGGAAACACAACAAAGTATGAAACGAAATAAAAACCTCTTGATGTTGGTCAGTCTGCAAGGCTGGAGTTGTGCCTTGAAAGCTCCAGTTTCCTACAGAAAAACAGCTGCGGACACTGCAAGAAGGAAAAAAAAAGGCTCCTCGTTGCTGCAGTGTCTCCCCGATGCGTAGGACATGGCCCTGGGGAGCGGGAGAGGCTGTTGCCTGCGCCCTGGCTCCGCCGGCAGCTCCAGCCACGGCGTGGGGATGGCCGCCCCAGCAGCCCCAGGAGGTGGAGATGCAGCAGGCAGCACTGCGATGCCATTAAACCGCTCAGTGATAGTTTTACGAGCTCTCAGTGGCTCGTATCTACCACCAAGTACTAGTGAGTCACTGCCACATGGCTGCTCCTCAGCTGAAAATAAGACTTGTCTGGTTTCTTTACGAGCACATTTGCTAATAAATTATTTCCTTTCTGGTAGCCATCCTCCACAGACACCCGGGACCCAGGTCCTTCTCCCGCCAGCGACAGCTTGGCTTTGGGCTCCCACCAAAGGCAAAATGGGACCAAGGCTGCAGTGAACCACTGTCAAGACGGAGCAGCGGTGATGCCCTCAGATCCCCTTAAGCCTCTGTAATGCCGTCTGCCTCACTGGGGTTCATCACAAGGAAAGCTGCGGTGGTACCTGGGCACCGCACAGGTCTTCTGGCTGACAAGGTATTTTAAGGAATCTTTCTGGGAAACAAGATGACATTTTCACGAGAAAAACTATCATATCTCAGCTGTGAATGAATCTATGTGATGCCTTTAGTTTTACAGCTATTTATAATTACTTGTGAGTCATTTTCTTTCCAGTCATTAAGAGCTTCACTGAAATAAATACCCTTCATTCAGCTGCTGTTATGAATGGCACCAAATAAAGCAGTCAAGCTTTTTTTCCAGCAGTACTAAAAAAATAAAACTCACCAAAGAAAATCCCAAATCCGCGCTGGATACGGTAATGTTATTGCTGAAATACTGGGGATAATTAACAGGGTTTTTTAAGAAGCAGGTGTAGGAAACCCAGCTCTCCACGAACAGCCCATTGGTTCACCAGCACAACACCCCGGTGACATTTCTGCTGGCATACTCCGGTTTCGCATCTTGCTGCTTTTATTTAAGCCCTTCATTGTGGCCTCCGGTGTTTGCAGAGCATGGCTTGGTTTCGTGTTCAGTTTCTGGTCTCTCCCTCCCGCTGCCAACCCCTCTTCTGCTGAAGCTCCTGCTTTCCTCATGGAGACAGAGAGAGATCTCCCCACAGACATGCTCAATAAGTTTATCTGCTGCTGCTGGGACAGTTGTCCCAGCTGTGCTCTCAAAATTAGGGACTTGAGTGGGTCGCTGCTCCCTTGATGGAAGTTCATCCAGGGAAAGCAAGACGGCCAACTCCATTACTTTGAACCAAAACCTAACAGCAGTATTCTCATGTTCAGCATACTGCTGATTCTTCTGCTTCTATTTTGAATAGCTGTTCTGTTATCATTTAATGGACGGTGGCCAGGGGAAGACAAGCCACAGAGGACTGCGTAGGTGACAACATATATCACGCATTTGCTAAAGGGGACAAGTGGGGTGAGGGAGGGCAGGAGGAAGGGGAGGGAAGCACAGAAGGGATTTTGACAGAGTCATTTTCTCAGCAGCATGCTGGACACCTGAGCATGGATGGGTTACTTCTGTTAAGGCTGGTGAAAAAGGGATTTGCTAGAAAATTTGCTCAATGTAGTCCAAGAGAAAAACAGACTTCTGGGACCAACTTCCAGACAGTTCAAAGGGGCTTCCAAAAGGTGGTGGTGATGAACCCCAATCTTTTCAGTCCTCTCTTCATGTCATGCATAGGTCCAGCTAGCTGCCAGGCCAGGGCTGGCCTCACCTTTCCCAGTCCCACCAGGACAAGTAAAGCCCCTCTTCCAGCACAGCCTGGGGCACGGACCCCCGGCAGCTCCTGCCTCTCTCCATCATGCATCAGATGGACCTTCTCGGTGCATTCGCTTGCTTGCAGGGACCAGACAGCGCTATGAAAAACAGATCATACCCAGCTGGCTGGGGGAAAAAAATTAAATCTATGCAACTTTATAGCACCGATGTTTGCCATATTGACGACAAAATAAACCCGTACGTGCTCATGACTCTGACTCCAGGGGTGATGACATATCCACTGCTCAGATCACAATTTCCACCCATTTGTATAGGTTGGAGAATTTGTGTGATGCCACCCAGGGGGCCAGAGAACACCCAAAAATGAACCGGGGCTTTTGTCCCAACTCAGGATTGTCTGTTACTACCGCGGCGCAACAGCATCCCCCCCGGCTTCCTCACAAGTACCAAAGCACCGGATTTTGGCAGGAGCCAGCAGTGTGGACGCGGGTCTGGGGAAGCAGACAATGACATCCGCTAGCAGACGGCATCCCTGGAGCTGCACGCTCCGAACGCCCATTACGTGAATGCAGAATGAGGAAGGCTGGAACGAGCCACTCCTGCTCCGTTTGGTCGTGCAACGCCCGGGTGCTCTAACAGCAGCACCCACAGTAATGACACCCAAAGCCCTGGCAGCTTTGAAGCGTTTAAATTATTTGTGGTAAAAACAACCTGTTGTGGTTTCAACTCTGGTCCGTGCCCGGCTACTGTAAATTGGCCTTTTTTCTGTAATTTTCAGTAATTTGTATTACAAACTGCGCTGTCTGTGGCAGCAAAAGCCCAATGCAGCTATGCTGATGCCTGGGAGGATGTCTGACATGTAAAAGCAGTAATTATCACTGCTCATCACGGGGTCATCACTGCTCATACTGCCAGCCCTCTAAATTGCAGATCCTTGGAAGTGTTGGGATGCATTTTCTCCCTCCTGCTGAGCAGATGCTGTTGCACAAGGGCAGGGGAAGCCCCGCTAACCATACCTGCTGCTCCATCAGCGATGCTCACCCATAGCAGAGAAGAGGCAGAAAATCCTGCGGGTTGTTCTTCAGCATCCTTCCCACATTTCAGGCTCCACTGAAATCCCTTCAGCTACAAGCAGGGTCTTTCACTCTGATTTCTGGAGAGCATAGGAGGGAGCACAGCAGATACCAGTCACAGAGGGCAAACAAATATTTCTAGCAGATAAATTGTAATTCACTGTTGATAGTATTTACAGGCAGAAGTGCCTCTCGTGGAGCGCAGAAGCAGAGCTCACATTTCAATATCACAGCGAAATGGTTCCAAGGACCTGTTTAAGGACTGATTATCACAGCAAAAGCTAATGCAACATTTAAAAATCCAGTGAACCAACATGAACAATAAATAACTGTTAATTACTTACGGGGTAGACGTGGAAGTTCTGTGAGAAAAAACATGGTTAAATCTCCCTAAAGATCCTACCTAAATAATCACTGTGAATTATTTGCTCAGCTGTAACCAGGAGGTGTATTAAGTATTTAATAATGCAATTATTTGAAAAAGATTTTAAAAGGCTTTTGTGAAGATTTACCACGTAAGCAGGGATTCCAGCGGTCAGGCAGGAGGGTGGCCAGGCAGTTCTGTGCTGTTTGGAGGAAACATTATTTTTAATGAAGTTGCTTTATGACTGCAGCGCTCTCCATTACTGTACAAAGGGCTTCCCACGCAGCCCATGCCAGCGATCAAACCCCCTAGGAAAGCAAAGTATTTACTTTCATCCCTAAAGTGCCCTGGCTGTTCAATGACTTCTCAAACGCCAGTGACCATGGTGGAGACGCTGCAGTTTTCCCCCTGGGCGACAGTGGAGGGGAAGCCCCGCTCGCCCTTGGACGGGGAGGCTGGGTGGTCCCGAGGCCCTTTGCACGGGCCTGCAGCACCGCGGCCATCACCACCCTCCACAGCCACCCCCTGCAGCCAGGGAGACGCCGGGCACCCTGACCCCTGGGGCTGCAACCTGCCAAACCGTGCCAGGATTACTTGTTTCCACACCTTCTCAGCAGTGCCAGAGGAGCAGGTAAAAAGGTTGCCAACAACGCAACTCCCTGCAAGGAAACAGCCCCAGATATCTGCCTGTGCTTGCACACGTACATGGGATTACCTGGGGAGGAAAAGCTCCAGAAGGCTTTGTGATGCCCTGCTTCTGGTGCACTTCAGCTGCATAAAATAATGACATAAAGCGCACCTTTACATCAAATAAACTTGCCTTGCATTTACCCATCTTCAGACAGTTATTAAACCTTGTCCTCTAAACAATGACAGGGCAGAGTGGATGCTGGAGGGGAGCAGTACTCAAGATTTGGTGAAAATGGCAATGGGTTGGTTTTAGATGCACAGCCTGCCTATGCGCATTTCAGAAGTGAACTCCAGCTGGCTGCGCAGAATATCAAAATAACGATTTAAAACAGATTTACAAATGGCTCATTTACTGACAGAGGCTTTCCTTCAGAAGCCCATGGAAGGGTCTGCCAGCACTCACCCGTACCAAGCGACAGCTAAGTGTGCGCTTGGCAGGAACTGAGGCAGCAGATGCCACTGAACGCCACTTGCCACAACCGTCTCCCATGTGTGCAAATGCCAAGCTCCAGTTCAATCCCACAACCCAGGCTGAATCCTGAAACTCTGCCTCTGGTTTAGTGCAGAACCGTACAAGTGATGTATAATTATGGAGTAATTGAGAGCGTTCCGCAGCTGTTCATCTGAAGCCAGCACACGTGCAAACACAGTTGGCAGCAAGAAGAAATCATAAGGTGAAATTAAGAAACCAGTTGTCAATTAGGAGCTCATTTAATCTCACACTCCAACTTGAAAGGGAAGATTCCTTGGGGCCCTTCTGGGTGTGCATGCTCATATGTACCTATAAATAGTATTACTCACATAGAAAGGTAGCTTTATTTACTTATTTTTACAGTAAATCAAGCAGACTGTGGTGTAGCTGGAGGCCTTTGCAGTTATCCAGTGATAACCTCAACTACCACTTTCTTCCTAGTCTGAAAATTTCATTTCACTTTTTAAAACCTTTCTGATGTTTTTTTGTTTTGTAGTTTAGCTTTCTTCACATAGCTGCTGCTTCCCCAGTGCCATAAATAAGCCCAGATAGGCTGGTGCCTGTGGGACCTGTTGCTAAGGTGATATAAATGGTCTTTTGCTTCAGCTGCTGAAGAGGACAATTCAGCAGAAGGTGTTCAAATGGAGCTGAATTCAAACCTTTTTACATTCTTTCACCCTGAAAGAGAAAACAAACAATTTTTTGTCATGTTGAATAAAATGTTTCATAAACACCAGTGTGTGAGAAAGCAATAGGCGTGAAAGTTCACTTTTCTGTCATTGCACGTTTTATCCATTAGCTTAGTGGGTAGGGCACCTGACAGGAGAACCTGGAGGAGCAATTCTGAAAATAGTTAAATCTTCCTAGGGTTTTTTTTGAGGATGGATCACCCTAGGGATCCTTTAGTTTAACCATTTACTGGGAATTGGGCTCAATGATCCTTATGGGTCCCTTCCAACTTGACATATTCTGTGATTTACTTCTTGAAATACTGATACATAACCTATGATTTACTGATACAATTCTGTGCAAAGAATTTTTCTTGTTAGCAGCATTGCCACTGACACACTATTATTTGCTGGAAACTTCAACTTTGAAAATTACCAGCCATAAAACCATGGCACAATGAAGAATGCAGAGATTTTCCAGGAAGACTCAAATCTATATCTTATATCAAGAGATGCCCTAAAAAGAGAGATTTCAGACTCATTCAAAGTATTTACAGACAAACAATCAAGTTATCCCAGCTTGACAAGTTACAGAGCTGCGGCAACAGGCCACGGGCAGGGTCCCTGCACACGCACACACACACACACAAATAAAACCGCCTGCGGTGACGTACGGCTGTGCAAATGCTCTGGAAAGGGAGCCGCAGCCACATTTGATATGGTCTTTGAGCTGCAGGATCAATTCAAGATGTAATTTTCTATCTGAATAGGCCAGGCAAATTGTTAATAAGAAATGCCCACCCTGAACACGGGAGCTGTCGATGGCGACCTCGCACGCTTCAGATGAGTCAGAGGCCTTTGCCATGAAGAGGCGAGGAAGTTCCCGGGAGCTCCTGTTTGGAACACGACGTTAGCAAAGCCTTTTGCTATACCCAGAACTGGGCTGAGCTACGGAAACAATGGCATCGGGCAAAACTGTGCTTTACATAGGGCCTGTCTGATGG
Organism: Platalea leucorodia; assembly: GCF_965183815.1. Taxonomy (NCBI): domain Eukaryota; kingdom Metazoa; phylum Chordata; class Aves; order Pelecaniformes; family Threskiornithidae; genus Platalea; species Platalea leucorodia. The sequence continues at coordinate 15,480,810 of NC_138831.1, forward strand.
GGGGGTAAAGGGAAACGAACAGTAAAACATTTCAAACCCATTGGCAGCATAGGTTAGGAGACATCCAAATATTCACTTAAATGTATCATTGCAATGATTTCATGAATTTAACCCAGCACCCAAGAGTTAGGTCCCTTCAGCAGTGGCAGCCCCATTTCCAGTGCTAACACTAGTGATGCTAACCCAGTTCTGTGTGTATAAAGGAACAGACAGAACAAATAACGCAGCCCCATTTCCAGCGCTAACACCAGTGATGCTAACCCAGTTCTGCATGTATAAAGGAACAGACAGAACAAATAACGCAGGAAAATAAATAAGTTCCTTTTGTGATGAATCAATCACAACACTCACACTTTAATCTTCTCTCTAAAAAGACGTCAGTTTTCACCTCATCTATGCTATTCTTACATTAATCGGTACTTTTCTTAGAGAAATTACAAGATTGGTAGAAAACCTGACACCCATGCAACTAATTGTGGCACAACATCATATCTAGGCAGCACTCGCCCTCTCAGACTCACTAAGCAGTTGCTCACGTACCAAAAATATCAGTGCTCCTGTCTGCGCATTTGTTTTTAAGTGCAGAATCGCAAATACTTTCCAAACAAGAAGCTTATTCAGCATCTGTGGGTATGTAGCTGAGACACCTCTTGGTGTCATAGCTTCCGTGCCAGAGGCTGGAAATGATAAATGATGCTCCCAGATGGTTTCCTTTTATTAAAAAGGTAAAACTTTGAGAAATATTTCAGGTGTGGGGTTTTTTTTCCTTATCTTTCTTTAAATGCACCTTTTGAGCTGGTTTGGAAGGAGGCTGGCTTCCAGGTTTCCTTTTTCTGAGCTGTATTCTAGCAGGTACAAAAAAAGCCCAGGGAAAACCCAAGCATTTTCTAATAGATGCATAGAAAGGTCACCTTTCAGAAAATACGGTGTGGCCGAATTTGGTTCTACATCAGTCCAAATACACAGGGCAAACACAGGCTGTAATTTGCTAAACCATAGACTGAAATGAATAATGGCTTTTTGCAAACAGAACAGTAAACACACCAACAAGGGAGTATTTGTAAGCTCACTAAACCCAAACAATAATCAGGTTATTGCACCTCAGTACCTCATTACCCACTATGGCCTCAGACAGACAACTGTGTGAACAGCCAGCACCGCCGTACGTTGTGGATGTAAAACAGGCCAGCGCAGCTACAGCAGCCAGGACCGGCGGCATCGGGCTGCAGCCGCCCTCCACAGCCATCGTGCGCCTGAAGGAACGGCTCTGGAATGGCTCCGCAGTTGGTTCAGCTGTTTACCAGGCTGATCCAAACCCTCCCAAAATCACAGCAGCCCCATTTCCAAAGGAAACATTGGCAGTACACTCTAGTCTGATTTTCAGTGTTCGCAGGCTGGCATTTCAGCCGCATTGCAACCCAGATCCTCCTTACCAGAAGGTGCTGTAGAAACGGCAAAGGGAGACCAAGACGCGTCGCACTAACCAGCAGATGTCAGCTGTAAACGCAAACCAGGACGCCTTAACTCGAGACAAAAAAATGGTTTGGTTTCACAGTGGATGGGTCAACAGAAGCCCAGAAGTGGTTCTCATTCCTTTACAATCCTAATACAGACCTAAAATAACAGAACTCATAGAGCAAAAGAAATAAAAATAAAATCAGACTTGCAGGATGATCATCTCACAATGGAGTCTTTCACACATTAAAGTTAATATCATGGAATTTATACATGATGATGTACTTTATCTGATCATTAAATTAATTGATTTAAAGCTGCCTACACTGGAAAGTTAAGACGTTTTCTTAGGGAAAGGAATATTGCCTTACAGTGTTCTCCCTGAATATCGAGTTATGACAAATAAAATGGTTAAAGAAAGTGAAATCTTAATTAAATTCTGCTTATTACAAGCAGGAGATTGTATGGATTAGTTTCATTCAATGTATTAAACCATGCAGCTCTCAAAGGCAGGATGGAAATGCCAGCCGGGCTTCCCTCGCTGTCTAGGAGCAGAGGGGTCAGGATCTGCTCCAACCCTCTCCAGCCCCCTCAGCCCTCTCCCACCCAAACTCACCGCGTTTCCAGTAATACCAGGGATTCTGCTGTAGCTTCTTCAGAGGGCAGAGCACTGTATGCTCGAACACCTCTATTCCCATGCTGATCCCAAAGAACAGCACAGCCAGCGCTAAACCCTTTCCAAAATCCTGCCCGTGCCTGTGGAGCCCTTGCTCCCTTGGCGACTGGGCTTCCTTTTCACATGAAGGTCTAAGACATTTGTGGGGATGAAAGGGCTGTGATTTGTGCTTGGTGTTATTTGTCCCCTCAAGACTTTGCTCTTCTAGTAAAGGGGAGGGTGCACCCTCTGAATTCCTCCTTGTCCTTCCCGATGCACAGCACCGAGGAGAGTCGCTGCACCTTGCAGGACGAAAGGGCAGGAGCATTACGCTCCACTCAATTACACTTAGTCACACGATAACAAATACAAGAAAAACAAATTATAGAACCAGTACAGCCAACAGAGCCTTGAGAATGATTTCCTTAGATTCCCCGTACCTCGACCTCCGCGCATCTGTTCAACACAGCCCAGAACACATTCCCTCCCCAGAGAAGCGGCTACCAACAGGGCTGCCCGGCTCAGCCGCTGCCTCAGCCCATGCTGAAGCCAGCGTGACCTATGGCAGCGAAACCAAACGTGCAGGGGTTTGCTCCATCCCATCTCCGTGGGTCTCCAAAGGTGATGGGCAATGGCCTCGTATGCAGCCGCAGATGCGATTTTCAGATTTGGCATCTAGCATCATACAGCACACGGCAGGCACCAGCTGAACGGCCACACTGACAAAACAGGCAGCTTTAAATGCCAAAATCAATATAAAAAAAGTAAACATCTGAGGTTTATATTTGCAGAAAACGAAGTAGATGCACATAAGAAATAAACATTTTGGTTTTTCTTTTAACTGAAAACAGCTCTGTGGGGAAAGCTCACCACAGATCCAAGATAGCAGGTCGCTCGGTGGGTCACTGCAAATGACAACAGAAGGGTTTATATTCAAAACATTTGCAAAAGATTAAAACATTGTTAGGAAGGTTAATGTCTCCTCACATTCTGCCCAGGCTGACAGGAAGGGAATCCTCCAAAACACACCCCGAAAAGGGACCAAGCTCTGGCTTTCTGCTTGGAGAAATAACAATTTGATTGAATGAGCGGAAGGAAAACAGTCATTTCCAAAGCTTATGACTTTTTATACGTTAAGGAGTATAGCTTCAGGGGCAGCACTTTTTCTTGCGTTCTCCAAGTGTCAGAGGACGTATTCTGATGGCACCACGACAGTCGGGACAGCACCGCGGCTGCCTGGGACCTCCACGGCTCCAGCAGCAGCTTCCCACCTCGCTCTGCTCGGGCCAGTCACAAAAGCTCTTGCCAGCCCCTGGCCACCCGGGACAACGCTCACAAGGGCTTGCACCGGCCTTTTCACAGCTAATACAGACAGAATGCATACTTCACGTTTCATACGTTTTTATTCACCTTCTATATTGATTTTTTTCCAAGTACTTTCTAGCCCATACTTACTTAATAAATTAGACTATTTCTCCTTATTGGGTATTGAAATACATTTTCATCTCACATCAGCAGTTATTATCATTAACTACAAAGTTAACTCTGCAAGTGGCACCTGGTTCCAAAGCTACACAAGAAGTACCTGCTATTGATACAACACATTTATAGCCCATTCACTGCATTAAAAAGGAAAGCTCCCAGGTAGTTAAGTACTGCAGGATCCCAATTTCCCTGCCGATCCAGCAGAGTTAAGGACCTCAGGCGGTACGTGGCCCCTGGACTGCAATTTCCAGGCTGACCTTTAGCGAGTTGGTCATCGTGCAGTGAGTCAGCGTGTCAAGGGCTCCCACGCTCACAGCCCCCTGCTTCAAGGTGTAATTGCGCTCAAAAACCAAGCCAGCCATTCTGCGCTTTCAGACACCTGCTGCTGCCCAGCGACGGACGGTTTGCGCCTCTCCCCCAGCTCCAGCGCGCCAGCACTGCGCAGTCACAACGGGGGTAAACTGAGCAAAACACCGCCTCGACTTCTGTTAGAGGTATAGTCACATTCCTCTTTATAGCCAGATCTCGTGTTTTATGTTCTAATAGTATTGACAGAGTTTTTTGAGGCTATTTTCTGTGTATGACAGTGGATATCATTACCATATTAAAGAAAATGAAGTGCTCAAATATAATTAAAACATAATGATAAAAACCACCAAGGGATGCTCAACAGCTGATGTAAACTGATATACATGAATTTCAGACACATTGACCATTATGCACACAAACATTTTTATTCTTCTCTGGCTAAATGCACAAAATTTAAATCTGTCTTGTATTAATTGCTATAATTAAAAGGCAGACCTAAAAGCAGAAGTCAATAATTACTCTCTTTCAAAAGGTTTGCTTTTAGTAACAAACAAACAAAATCAGCTTCCTGTTTTCTCTCTGCATCTACTTACCTCAGTGGATTTACTACAGTTTATATTCACCATAGGTTTAGCCTGTTATAAACAAAAATACTGCCTGCTACCATGGTTTGAGGAGGAATATTTTTGAAAGCAAAGTGTCCCGTCCCAATTACAGCTATAGTCTAAAGTCAAAAGACACACAACCCTCAATCTTAAAAAAAGATTTTATGCCTTCTTTGCAGAGTTCCCGATGAAAGGCTATGACCAAAGCTCCAGGACTCAGTAAGAACATCTTTGAGTATTTTGCATGGTACGTATTTTGCTTACAAGTTGTATTTTTAAAAACCTACTCTGTTGTTCAGGCTTACTTTAATTTTATTGCATTGATTTATTTCATTACAAAACTCCATCCTCTTCTAAGGAAGATAAGACCTTTTCATGCTAATATTTGTTTTAAAGCTAGAATACTTAACGTCCAACAACCTTCCAATTTCTTTCAAATGTAATGACTTTAAACTGAAATAATGACACATACTAATGAGTAAGTTTACATGGACATAGTAAAAATTAAAAAAAAAAAAAAAAAAAAAAAAAGCATATTCCTGTAGAACAGCAGTCCGCCCCATCCCTCGCCGCCCCCCAGCTGAGCCAGGTAACTGGAGCATCAGCATCTGCCCGACCCAAGCAAACCGCTGTCCCACGACGGCTTCCAAGAGCGCAGAACAAGCTTCTGCGGGATGCGAGCAGGAACAGCGGCAATGCACAGACCCACGGCCTTCAGCGGTGACGCTGCTGCGCGGCACAAGAGCCGGCTCAGGGCTCCAGCCGGGCTCCGGTAGTTAATGCCCTATCTCAGAGTTAGATGGCCCACAGTGCTGTAAACAAAAAGCGTCAGCACAGCAATCTGGTTATTTTAAGGCAGTTTGAATGACAGTTATGCGAAAATTCAGCATTTTATTAAGTACCCAGATACACTGAAAACTGGAAAAAACTAGGAAGTATTTCTCAGCATTAAGCCTTCCGCATGGGTTTAAGCTTCACATCACTGCAGCGCTAGCTCTTCTTCCGCTTACTCTTGGGAAGCAGTTGATCGTTTTCTGGGATTTGGGGCCGACGTGACTTTCTTTTGCTAACTCTCAGATCCAGAGAACTGCTGCTGGGGAAAAAAAAAAAAAAAAAAAAAGGAAAACATGGTTTTGAAGATGCTCTAAACACGGCAAATACTGAAGGCTGTATTAAAGCACCGTGAGCGGTATGCAGGCACATACACGTATGTGTTACTGGTGATCATGGAGAGAAACACTGCTCTCTCTTCTTGTTCGAAGAAGATGACAGCACCCACCGACCATCCCACTCACCCTGAGCACGCGGGGACAGGGGAGTCACGGTGCCTCTCCTCCCATCACCAGGGACCAGTTTGGAACAGGAAGGAGCAGCAGCAACCCTTCAAATCCCTTGTCCGTAAAGGAGAAGAGCCCCTGGCGCTGACGAAGCCATGATTATGTTATACCAGAAAAGGTCGACTTGAAGGAGTCATCCTCAGCAGCACAGCCACTGAGGAAAAGGACGAGTGGTTTTGGTCACAGTTACCCAAGAAGGAAAGTGTGTGGGACTCCCATCTTTAAACAGGCTCTTTGCCAGATGCTCTTCTCATTTATGGACAAAGAATTTTCCACTGGAAACTCAAAGAAGTGTTTTCTTTTTAGCCATAGCGTTAATTTTAAAGGAAAAAAAGAAGTTAAACTAGCCATATTTAAATTAAACAGCTAATTTCCATCATTCAGCCTCAGAGCTTAAAATTCCACAGTGTTGACATGAAAGATATCGGTGATCCATCAATAGCTATTGCTAATAAAACATTCTTTATAAATGCACTTTTTTTTTACTATTTGCTAGGATGAATCCATCCTGCAGGGACTATTCATTTTGGCTTAAACTGGGAATTCACAACTGAAAATAACAATGGAAAACTCTCAAATGCCGAAGTCCATGTCCCTGTTGACTGCCGCAAGATACATACTAAAAGATATTAACAGGAACAACTCGTATTTCAGAGCTCAGTTCAGCACCACAACGGCAGCAGAGCTCCTGCATCTGTGAGACCGTTAATCACATCCAGGAAGATGAGCACGAATCCCAGCACAATCAGATTTGGTCTGTACCTCTGGAGACAGCAGCGTGATTAAATACACATACCTGCAGAGCGCAGAAGGAAGAGACGATGCATATGCATAACCCTATCCAACTCTCCCCAATCCTCAACGCTACAAACCTTACAAGTGTGATTTCTATAATGCATGAAGACCGAATACGAAGGCCTTTCCCTCCCAGCTGTACCCTTCGCTCCCTGATTTCCATCCCCTGCATTCACTCAGTGGAGAGGATCACTCATTTTAACCTAGAAGCAGCTAAGGTTTTAAAAGTTAAGTGAAATTAGACAATAACAAAACCTCTTTCTATACGTCACCTTTTTCTCTGCTACAGTTCACAATTTTGCATTATTTAAATTCAATGCAAATGCTAAGGCTGAGTTTTGTGAAATCTCTCAGTACAGTAATTCACTGCCAAAGGCAGTCCCATGCCTAGCTAAAACACACAGGCTAACTAATGAAAGTATTCACAAATGGATGCACACAGGTTTTAAGAGTGGCATGATACAAATTACTTTTTTCCTTTGAATTAAGCTCTTAAAGTAGCTATTTTCAACTAAACCCAAGGGAGCTCTTGCTCTTTGTATCCATCGTACCCAACTCTTGTACATGGCCCATATCTTCCATTCTAGGCCACGGAGAACTTGCCTATCTCCTTCCAATTCTGCAGTCGTATGACAGCGCAAAGGATAATTAACCTTGGTGGTTAGGTCGTTATGAGCCCCTGATGAACGACACTGGAGCAGCACGCTCTTTAGGGACAGGATAAGACGTGGAAGTGATACACTAACCCTTCTCCAGAGCACATGGCTTTGGCCACTGATGGATGAAGAATCCTGCGCTGGATGGACACCCTGTCCGATGCAGTGTGTCGCCTATTAATCACCTTAATCACCTTTGCTTTTCCCATCCTAGGGCGCTTTGCTAGCCCATGGGCACAGAGCAGCCTTACAGTTCTCCAAGCCAGCTGGAGCCTTTCAGCTGCACCCACTGGGTACCGAATGGCCGTGGCCTTGACACGGCGTTTCCCACAAAGACGACTACCTCCCTGGCCCCACACTGCCGGAGGTATCGCTCCCAGCAGCCACAGCTGGTGAATGAATCGGTGAATAAAATTAACTCCCGATGGTCTGCAAAGCACTTACCGACGGTGAGACCAGCCTGACAAAACAATGTAAGGGTTTTTCTCCAAAAACTAACTGCATTAAGTAAAGCTAAAAATATATTAAACACTTAATGTTTCCTTGCCTAAAATTAATTGCTGCACTTGCCCAGAGACATTATTTGGCTATAAAGAGCAGAAACTACATACACAGACAAGGCTGTGAAAAAAGGGGGTTTCTTATCAATTTTCATTTATTCATTTGAGATCTTCTTGTCAGGTAGAATTGGCATACTGGCACTGTTTGGGAAGAATTGCATTGCTTACTTACTAATGAATTGTTGAGGTCTAGCTTGAAATATCTTCTCTATAGGTTGACAGAAAACTATTAATTAATTATTAATTTAATTATTAATTAATAGTAATTCTTGAGATTCAGTAAATTATTTCAAATATGATTATATAATTAATATAGAGAAAGAATGTTTAGGGGCTCATCTAATCTGCTATTCACTACTACCCTTCAAGCCTCTTGGTATTGTTTTGCATTTTCTTCACAGGGAGGCTGTGTGTGCTCCAGAGCACAGGTTCCACGATGACTCTAACCCTGCTGTGCTGCCTCCCATGGCACCGTGCAATACCGCCTTCACAAGGACTCCATTATGCCACAGAAAAGCATACTAAATGATGGTCTGCAGAACTCCGACAGCTATGTCATGATAAGCAGTCAGTAATATGATCTCTTCACTGCCGTGTGTAACGAGGAAGGAGACAGGCCACAGGGAGCACTGGCAGGGCCGCCAGGCAACGACGGCGCTGGTGCGTGCGGCAGAGGCGGACGACAGCCCAGGCACTCGCAGGCAAGTATCCTAAACGCTGATGGGTTTGTATGGCACGTTCTGAAGCTGCAGAATGAAAATCAAAGTTGCATTCGTCTGTACTGTTTTACGTTTGCTTTGGCACAGCACCGTTCTCTGTCTTAGATCAGTATTCTCCTTCTTCCAGTAAATAAAAACCTAAGCTTGATCACCTATTTAAATCCAGAGAATATTATCTCAAAGTATTTCCAAATGTCCTTGTAGCTTATAATGGCAAAGTAAACTCTCTGTAGCAACTTTCCTCTCATACCAAATATCCCGCTGAAAAAATTATATTTATTTCAGTTTAAAGTGCTTGAGGACAACTGATTTTTATTTTTACTTCCATAAATACTTTTACAATCCTGCCTCTATTTACAAGTATTTAATCCACTTTATAGATGGCCTTACAGATATCACCTTCTACTGTCCCTTTATTATATCCAGATTTTGTTTTATAATGAAGTATCTCACATTTTCTACTTTTGTTTTGCTGAATTTAAGATAGGATGCAAACATTAGAAAAAAATTAACATTGAATTAAATGAGGAATTAATAAATTATTTTCCATGCAAATAAAAAATTAAAAAAAAAAAAAAAAGGAAACCGAAAAAACGCAGAAGTCAATTACAACTTTTAGTAGTCTAAAGCTTTGTAACTACCACTAAGCCAGAGAAGATATTGGTCACAGAAATCTATTCCAAGAAATAACTGATTAAAATCAATCTAAAGACCCACCCTGCAAATACTATGCCCTTTGTCTTAACTGGGACTGCTCATGATTTATAGCTGCTTATGTAAGTTTAGAGAGCGCTTAAATAAGATGCTTGTGTAATACTGGAGCCCGAGAAGGCTGCGAGGTACAAACAGCAACACAGCTGCACCACCCCACGACCTGCTCAAATAGCCCAGTGTCGCACCACTCTAGCCAGATACCATCGGGACAGCTCAGTGCCACTGCTGTTACGTATTTCGTTACAGTTATCACAGTTATCGAGCCCTGCAGAAATAAACAAATAACTAATTCTTGGTAAGTAACATTTGAAGTTGGCCAAAGAGACAGAATCTGCGCCCAGTACCAGCACTGGTGACTTCAGAGGAGTCTAAAACCAGCTTGTGCCTCAAATGCCAATATAGTCTTTGCATAAAAACCAACCAGTAACGTATCTGAGAAAACACATGCCTGCACAGGGATCGCTCCACAGAAGAGGTGTGACATTTCACTAGAGAGAAAGGTAATAATGTCCAAAAAGATGCTGGTTAATGAGGCTCCACTGTATTATGGCGAACTTGTGGAGGATGCAAGATATTCAAAAGGCTGAAAAGGGGAAATATAGCAGGTGGGCGGGGGCGATGGGACACAGAGGGGCACAAACCAGACCAAAACATTTGTTTTTCATAGAATGCCCCCCAGGAGGGTCAGCTATAGCAAGGCCTCAGCTGGAACACCAGAACAGTGTGTACATGGCACATTGTTTTTTCCCCCCATCATTCCCTTCTCCTCCAAAGGCGGCTAGAAAAGAAAAACAACTGGAGGGATTAGAGGTATAGGGAACATGACTTGTAAGGGAAGGTTACAGGAACTGGTTTTGTTTCCTCCGGAAAAGAGGAGATCAAGGAGAAATGCTAATAGTCTTCCAAAGTGTAAAACTTCCACTTCTCTCCTTACCAGGCTTGTACGTGTCACTCACTTTCCAGCAAAGAAATAACCACCCTTTTAATGATGGCAATGGTTAAGCAAATTAACACTAGGAGACTGTGGACTCCTCACCTCTGGCCATCTACATCAACCCATGAAATAAAGACCCAGCAGCCCCTTTCCCACCATCGCACGCACAGGATTTATGAAGACACCAGACAAATGACGGGCAGCCTAGTAATTTAGCAAAGCCCATTCGAGTTCCCAAACTCCATCTGATAGTATTTTTACTATAGTTACAAGGAATACAAGTGACTGCACCTGCAAAACTTTAGAGAGAAAAATATTTTCTTATTCATCTGACACCTCTGTGGGTTTGTCTTGACCTGAACTTAACCATGCCAGATGTCAGCTAACACCTTTTGACAAGAACGCACATATCCTGAAAGTCCGGGAAAAAACAAGTAGTATTGCCAATCCCAACTATTCTAGAAAGCATAATATAGGCCCTAAAATGACATAGAAAATTAATTCTTTGTCTTCTAAAATCAATCTCCAGTTAGTTTTCTCTAGCTTTCTTTAGAAGCGGAGAATGATGGTTGCCCACCGCAGACGTACTCATTTCGTTGCCACAGCTCCCTTCTTTGGCAGGCAGCCGCCTCCACTGCTTCATCTGGAGCAGAGGGCCCTTCCTAGGGAGCAGCAATTTTTTGAACCCTGTGACTTGACTCATTCTCCTGAACTGTAAAGGGAACAAGAGAAAAAACGAAACCTAAAAAACCCTCTTTTGATTACAAAATATGCAATCACAGTCACAAAAATATGATTCAGAGATTTGCATTTCTCCCCAAAACATCAGTAAGCAGACCGATACTGTCATCTGCAAGACACAAAAATGGGTTAAACAAACAATTGTTGCCTGGGGGTTTTGTTTAATAAGGCAATTTCTGAATGCAGGGTCCATGTCAGTGTAATACTAAATGCTCATCAAGCCATGAAACTGCAAAGTCTTAGGCATTTGTATAATCCTATATGTCAGCAACACACCAAAGTCAACAGAGCTATTCAGATACATATAGCTGTTTCCAGAAGCAGGTCGCATGTCATTCAAATTTTTATGCCTCACCTATTAACACTTCCCTGCACAAAGATGCTTGCTCAGGATCAGGAACTTAATTTATATTTGAAGGATTAAAACTTTACTCTGAATTTAAAACCACTTATCTGCCAATAAAAATTAAGTTGCCAACAGCACAGACTAATGAAAATTGCGGTTCATGGGGAAAAATGATTTGGGTATACCTATTCAACTCAAGGAATGGGAGGTAGAGACCACAGAAAAAAAGACTTGCTTGAAATGGCTAAAGGACTTAGTTTGTGGAGCCAGACAGGGCTGAAGTAAATGCATTCTTCTGAAAGCAGTCAGTGAACTGTCACAGATCAAGTGTCTTCCTAAAGTGAACCTGGTTAATACACAGTATCTTGCTAATGTAAAGGGACTGCTGCTTAAATAGTCTCCAGAAAGTTAAGAGTTAAAGGTGATTTTGATTGAGTTAGGTATGTTCTTCACCCAAAGAAAAAGGAAGTCAACTATTTCAGTAACTAACTACAGAAGAGCAAAGGAGCATTTAACTCCAAACTGTCTTACAGTGGAATATTTTAAAAGCCTATGGAAAAAAAACATTTCTCCCCTGCATGGCCGAAAAGACACACTGAATTATGACAATAATGAATGTGTTCTGATCTTTGATATGCTTTCCATATCTGAGAGCTTTCTTTTTAAGAATTAAGGCAGTGTTCAGAGGTCTTCCAAACTCTGCACAGCATTGTTATGCCTTTCAGAAGGCCTGAGCATCTACAAGCAGAGGAAGGCACCCCGTGGTACTCGGTCCCTGCTGCGGAGACTCTGATACCACACAGCGGGCGCCCCAACCCGACCGGGATGCTCGGGTGTAAGGGGAAGGCACCAGCCGCAGAGCCACGCTGCAAAGCGCCCTGCGAGTCAGGAAGCTTCTGGGAGCCCCACGGCCTCTCCACACACATCTCCTTGGGCAGCAAGGACATAAGACTGATTACTTCAGGGCTATTAAAATAGGTTCAACTTTGGTTTATGTTCATTTTAATTAGGGTAAAAACATTTTTGTACTCTTAGACTTTGAGCCACTGGTCGCATGGCATAGTGCCACCAATATTAAAAATGCAAAGCAAATGTACTTGACCTCTTACAGAAACGTGCAAATGGTAGTACTTTGATAAGTCAGATCCCTTCCCATATCCTATGGTGCATTTTGTAATAACGAGGTTTGGTTGTCCAGGGACAAGAAGATCGTGACTACACGCTACACAGTCGTTTATCCCCATGTCAGGTCAAGTCAGGTACAGATATGTTGCAATGACATTTCTAGCACCCTACCTCACCTTAGGAATGAAGTGAACTCAACAAATCACCATTCCCCCTGAAAAAGGCACAATATCATAGAACCATAGAATCATTTAGGTTGGAAAAGACCTTTAAGATCATCAAGTCCAACCATTAACTTAGCTTAGGACTTCATCTGTTCACAAGAGTCTCTCACTGTCTGCTAAGACATAACTACACCTACAGAGCCTGTTACGGTCAGGCCAACTTCAGCTTAACACCTGAACAGACAAGAAGGCTGCTCTTGGAAACCAAAGCCATAGATTTCGATTGAGACCCAACCATTCCATCTCACTTTTGCCATTTTTTCATCTGCTCAAGGAAAATAAAGGGTTAGCACTAGTTTTGAGCTTGTTTTACACAGTCTAATTCTCTTTCAGAGGCCTTCAGTCTGAAATCATACAAAACCTGTAACTCTCCTGCTAGGAATACTGGCAAACGCTAAAAAGAAAACGGTCACAAAATGGGCAGTAAAAGGATCCAGTCCTGCTCATTTCGCCCCGACACAGCACCGCTGAGACCATCCTGGTTACAGCGGGAATACTGAGCTGAGCCTTCCCACTGCAAGTGCCCTACCGCTTGCCTGGCATCCGCACATCATCTGGACACGGTGCAGAGGATGCCAGCTCACTGCTCCCGCTGGGGAGTAAGGAGCAGAGCTAAAATGCAGTGATCTTCTTTCCCACTCCCAGGAACTCCCTGAATGAAGTAAATTAAAATTATTGAGCCATGCTTTCACTGCTGAGCAAAGAGCAGTCTGTTCATGTTTCTTCCACTGAAGCTTTAACTTGAATTTCACCCTTGCAGAGACACAAGAAACCCCAAATCCAAACTGTGGAAAAGCATAAAATAGAACATATTTTTTAGAAGGACTTAAAATCACATTTGACAAAAATGAGTCATTTACATAAAGACAAATAATTTTCTCCATTTCAGTTAACAAAATGATCCTGCTTTTAAGGATCATACTCTGGAGCAATATTGGCTTGTCTTTTAGTATGTAAAAGTAAGAGCAATAATAAGGATTTGCACCTAAAATACTAAGAAAGTATAAAAAACCGTATTCTCCCTGATCACACTTGTATCTAAACGAAGACTCTTTTCCTTGGTCTTGCTCTGCAGAGAGGCTCAGTGAGTTTCTAACAAGACCTGTCACCAACAGGGTGGGTACGTACTCACCTCAAAGGGGAGATTCTGTAGGGCAGCACACAGTAACGCTTTGAAATGTTTAGTCCTCATGCCCTAATATCAAATAATGTCATTTGGGATTTCCAGGTATTAAAAGACATAGAAGTCTGAATATGGACTATTTAAAAGTATTCTCATCAGTACCAAATGTGCCCTTGAGCCTAGGCTACACACAGACCAGGACGACACCTTTCAAGCTTCAGCAAGAAACTTCAAAGAGCTAATGGAAAGGCATATCTAGCACAGGAATTCAAGGTGGCCATTAGCTACAGGTTTTTGTTCTACATGGAAAAACCTTACTTCTGATACTCACCCACTGGCAAACGTTTAATACACTCCAGAGCAAGACAGCAACATAACGCAAAGCCAATAGTTTAAGCATCTGGAAGGCTAAACTATAACATAACATATGGCAAAGATAAACAACATTCAAATTACCCATTTTGCTAATCTGTCACTTTACAAAGAGCATCAATCAGCAGTTGCACCTTCCCTACTATTTTTGGGGTTTTTTTGTTTGTTTGTTTTCGAGAATTTGCAAAATACAACTACACTTGCAAGAACAAATTACTTAGTACACAGAATGAAGCAGAAATCTCATTTAGTTTAAGACTAACTTTATTGTTTTATATTCTGCCCATTTCTAGCTTTGATGCCTACGTTTTTCCACAGCACAATGGTAATTACCTTATGTTCAAAAGTATATTAAAACACAAAGCCAAAAACTGGAGCTTCTGTATCACTTGGTTCTCTTGTTTTGCAAATATCTGATTATTAACTCTTAAAAAAATAGAGAGAGATCATATCTTTCAGGCATAACTCAACTTTTAAAAAAAATCTGGGCTGGTTATGAAATACACCATCTGTCTGTTCTTTGGTATGCTGGCCTGTGCCTTCCCATGGTAAGTTTGCCAAAGCAAAGCCCTCGTTGGACCTACCGTGCCACTCAGCATCCTGCAGGATACACTTCTGCAATGAACAGAACAACTTTAACAAAAGTTAAAAAGATCTGCTTAACATTCTTCTGCACTTATCAACCTGGCCAAACTTTACTACCACTCAGCTTAAATGCACCAAATGACTGAGAAGTTTCCTGGGTGAAGGAAATTACCCAAGGAACAAATGATTTTGCTATGGATACATATCATACCTACTGTTAACATCCATTACTGCTAGGTAAAAACACTCCATTAACAAACTCTAGTACTGTTTTCATTATTGACATTCCTATTTCTTCTTCCACTAAGGAACATGTTTTTCCAACTCATGCAAGAAGTCACAAATGCCAGACCCTTAAGCCACAGCATATTATCTCCTCTACTGCAGAAAAGAATTCTGCCAATTGGCATCTCTGGAATGGAGTTCAGGGAGTACAAAAAAAGAATAGACATTAATTTGATTGTACCATCACCGAAATTAATTGCAAGTCACTGACTGCTAATAAAGAAACTATAGTCCACCATCTGCAAGTTTGGAGATAGCAGTCTCCAAAGATATAGAAAATATGACTGAATAGAAAATACGACTGTGAAGGTAAAGACTGTTAGCCTTGCCATTCACTTTTACAAAATTTCTCAAAAATACTTTTAAACTGGGTGTTTTTAACATGTATGGTAGACTAGCTACTACCTACAAAGTTAAAGCGAGATGTAATAAATAGAAGCCACGTACTCCAGGCATTACACGCACAATTAAAATATCATCAGAAGTATGTTAAATATCCTCCTACAGCAAGCACAGAATCATCAAAACCTAAGTTTTCCCCTCAACAAAAGAGGCTGCAATGAATTCTTATAGAAAATACCAAGGAAGTACACAGTTCCCCATGGTAATTAATTGCAGTTCTATCATTAAGTGCAAGTTTGTTTTAAAAATATATACCTCTTGTTACCATTCTTCATGCTGGCGCTGTTGCAGAACAATTCACTCCATGGCCGTTATCTCTTGGCCTGCTCCTGAGCCCTCGCACAAATGAGCAGAGCCCTGACGGCGTGGAGCACCGCAACATCCAGAGGGTACGATTTCCAGCCCCATCCTCCACCACCACGCCAGAGCAGTCACTTTACATACTCAAAAGCTGAACTGATTGGGAACATTTTTAGGCCAATGTTTGCATCCTGGTAAAGGTCTCTGGCTTTAAAAGCAAAAGTACACAAGCTCATCACACCAACCAGCATCAGACACCCTTACATCTTCACTCTCATCAGGTGAAGTGATTTTAACAGGTACCGTTTGAAAAACTGGAAGCAGTTCCAACCAGACGTTCTTAGGTTTGTCATGGATAAAGCGGGATGTTTGCTATGTCAGCCATGGGAACAGAGACATTCGCGTGGTGCTCTGCTGCCAGCCTCCTGAACTGCCTCTCCATGCAGAGGACCACTGCAGGACAGACAAGTTTTCCATGCCAAGTTCCTTCTCCTAAGGCTAGCCAACAAACTGCTTCTGGCAGTGTATGCCACATGCCATTCTTCCACATAACCAGAAAAATGTGTCCTTGAGCCCCACCTGCAAGCACAAGCACGAGTCAATTCCTCCAACAGACCTTCTCCTGAAAGCCTTCTCCTCTCCACCCAGGCTTTCCAGCCCTCTCGGGTAAACACTCCAGTCCTGACAAAGGAAGCACCTGTAGTTTCTGTTACAGTTAGAGCTGACTATTGTTCTTCCTAAATCTAATCTCCTCCAAAAATGAAGCAGGTGTATTAATTCTATAATACTGATGTGGTATTTTGTCCCAAACTGATTTTAACAAAATGACTTGAGACCTGACCAGGTGGATTTTTCCCATTCAAACAGGGAGTCAACCAGACAAACAGCACAGATTGAATTACAATTTTAGAAAAATATACACAATTAATATCCTAACTCAGGGCAGGTACAGAAGTACAATGAAGGTAAAGCATTTATTAAAAAAATGAAAAATATTCTATTGGATAGCCAGGAACAGCAATGCTACCCATTCCCTGCCAGGCAAATGTCTGCCAGCCCCATGGAAGGAGCCACACTGCTCACTCCTGGAGCATGTCCCAGGTGCGGCCAGCCCTGGCCAGGGTAGCAAGGAGCTTCACAGCCTAGCAAGGAGCTGCAGCATGATCCTCCTTAGCAGGAGCTAGCACAGTCACAAGGAGCAAGGAACCAGGACCACAGGAAACATGGCAAAAAGCACCTGTCCTGCAATCTAGAAGTACCCTCAAAGTGTAGTAGACTACGAGGATAAGAACGAGCTCAGAAGCATTTGCAGCAACTGGTAAGAATGGACATTACCAAGCTCCATAAATTCAGTAAGTTCCCAACTGCAACCAAGAGGAAATCAAGAAATTTCTTCTAACTTCTTATGTCCTCATCCTCATCTCCTCACTTCTGTCCAGCTACCATCCCTCCCTACCCTGGTTTCCCACCAAGTAAGTCAGAGGCAACTGTGGTAGGAGCAGCAGCATCATGTACATACTGCCAAGGACAGAGATGCACATACATGAGAACTGCTCTCATGCAGCTGGCAGGGGCAGCTCTCAGTGGCCAGCAGGACCAAGGAGGTGATCATCCCCATGTACTCGGCACTGGTGAGGCCACACCTCGAGTACTGTGTTCACTTTTGGGCCCCTCACTACAACGACATTGAGGTGCTGGAGCATCTCCAAAGAAGGGCAACGAAGCTGGTGAAGGGTCTGGAGCACAAGTCCTATGAGGAGCGGCTGAGGGAACTGGTGTTGTTTAGCCTGGAGAAAAGGAGGCTGAGGGGAGACCTTATCACTCTCCACAACTACCTGAAAGGAGGTTGGAGCGAGGTGGGGGTCGGTCTCTTCTGCCAAGCAACAAGTGACAGGACAAGAGGAAAAGGCCTCAAGTTTCGCCAGGGGAGGTTTAGGTTGGATATTAGGAAAAATTTCTTCACTGAAAGGGTAGTCAGGCACTGGAACAGGCTGCCCAGGGAAGTGGTTGAGTCCCCATCCCTGGAGGTATTGAAAAGATGTGTAGATGTGGTGCTTAGGGACATGGTTTAGTGGTGGACTTGGCAGCACTAGGTTAACGGTTGGACTTGATGATCTTAAAGGTCTTTTCCAACCTAAACGATTCTATGATTCAGTTGTCTTGGCTTCTTCACTCACGTCTTTCACTCCTCTCCAAACAGAATAAGATGCACTTAAAGGCACAGACACCCACTTTCTCCACCTCTTGCTGTGCATTTTCACGCCTCAAGCATCTAATCAAGACAACGTAGGGAGCTGCAGGCTGCTGGCTGGCTCCCTCGCTCGTGAGCCATTCAGCTCCGGTACCCACAGTTCCACCTTTCCTGTTTTGATCACAATTCAGAGCCACAAAACCTTACAGATTAGCCTTCATTCAGAAGCCCAATTCCTAGCAATCCAATTCACTAAGAAACAGCCAGCTGAGATATAATACTTCACAGGTAATTGGTAATTACGTAATGAGGTGGTTACCAAGGACTTTAGATGATCCCTGTTTATCAGGGTCATGCATAAATCTCATAGCAGATCTAAACACATCTGCGAAAGATAGCTGTGGCTGCTTACTCTTTGATACACGGCAGCAGCACCAGAAGACCATCACCCGGGGACCAGAGACTAGCATCTGCAATATGTACAACCAAGTAGTTTTTACTTTACTGCCTGTCTCAATGAGTCACTTGCAGGTACTACAAAATAAAGTGCGCTTCTGAGTGTTCTTCCAGTAAACACCACTCACCTTCCCAAAGTGATGCTTCCCTTTACATTAAAGGCTTTATAATTACTTTGTGTTTTTCCAGTGGTGCACTCCTCATTGACCTCTGACGCCACTGTAATCAAGGTCTTATCAGTGCTTCCATTAAAGCTCCTTAAAATCCATTAGATTATCTAAACACACATTTTAAGAGAGTTTCAAATGTTATTTCTGTCACTAATCATGAATTTTAAGAGCTGCCACGATCTATTGGCCACATATGTATGTAATGGATAATAGACAAAACTGTGTCATAAATACTCTTTAAAAAGCAGACTAAGAGAATTAAATGCAGTACGGTTCTCATCACGCCCCTAAGACCAGCTACCACAATGGATGTGATATTTGAAGAGAGATCCCAGATCAAGCCAATTTCAACTGCAAGGGTAAACTGTACTACTTTTGCAGACTCCAACCATCTTCATTCCTGTTTATTTCTACAATAACTACAAAGCTTTTCATCTGATCTAACACTACACTATTCCAAATTTCACTATAACTGCACACCTTCAACGCCCCCATATATCTCTGTATTTCCTCTCCATCTTCATGTATTTCGTTGGGTTACCTCAGGAATCCTTGGATGGTTTCTTAGTATTTCTTTGTACAACACTTTGCACAGCTAGGCCCAAATTTTAAATATTATCACTATATAATAGAGTGAGATTTTTGGTTTTAAGAAATAAGATGTTAAGATTTTAAAAACAAGAAAGTGCTCTTCTCTCTTCCAACAGAAGTAAATTGAAACAGATGCTGCAATTCCAGAGTGTTCAACTTGACAGAGATGTGAAACCGACGACGACGTAATTTTAAATACAACAGAAAATCAGAATCTTAATTTTCCATAAAAATCAGTTCCCACCATTTTTTTTCTTTTTCCTTTTTAAAATATATACTCATACTCAAATATACCTTAGAACAATGATTTTCAACTAGTCATCTGCAAATCCTTGGAGCACCCAGGTATTATTTTCCAAGGATCCAAAAACACTGACCAAATTGTATCTCCCACAATTGTGGAGATTCACCAAGAACCTGACTTTTTAGAGACATTTGCCTCTCCTGCAGAAAACACGTAGGATTCCACAAACTGGAAACTACTGACCTAAATCAGCCACAAGGACTTTTCCACGTGCATATTCTACTTACCTGTTAGAGGATGCTGAACATGTCTCAGACCCTTGCAGATCTCTCAGAATGTCTGAACTGGAGCTGAATGGGAAAATAAAACAGATATAAATTATTTTAGCAAAACCTACAGCAAAGCAGGGCTCTACTTGTCACAGGCAGTAGAATCCGTAGATGAGACAGACCCCTCCACACAGCACTGGCAACAAGAAGTAATTTCAACCAACAAGAAGTAATTTCAACTAACAGGACAGTCCAGAAAGTTCCAGCTCTGCATCACAGAATTTTCAGAGTCGTTAGTGGGTCTCATGTTCATTATTTAACATACAAGACAATTCTCTCTGTTCATGTCTGCCTGTTGGTAACTACAATAGCTTTATATTCACAGGCACCAGAAAATTTATCTGGAGAGGATTTGCAAGATAATTATGTGGGTAAAGTACAACATTTCAAAGAGTAAAGGTGCTTTCAACCTCAAAACTTGAGGCTTAGGTGTAAGCTTACATTTTAACCATAACAAAAAAAAAAAAAAAAAAAATCAACATCAAAGAAAAATACCTTAACATTGAAATTGTTAGTGACAAAAATCCCAACTGCCAAGACTGTCAGCACATCCAGACAAAAGCCAAGTGAAATGTGCTTTGCCAGCCACCACAGTAACTCATCACACGAACAGAGGTGGCTCATTTTGAACTGCTTGAAGCAAGTTTTCCTTGTCAAACCTACCTTCCGAGGAAAAGACACAATCTAGAAAAGAGACAAAAGCATACGCTACACAGGGTCATAACAATCTCCAGCTGCTATCTGCCCCAAAGTAAAATGGTTTTGCTCTTTGGTTTGATCACATATTCTGAAAAAAATACAACTGACCATTGAAAGATGTATTTCATAAAGCTATTTATTTCTTAATTAAAAGAATTAATTTAAAACTTTAATGGATGTTTTTCTTAGACAAAGGAAAAAAGCATATCAGTGCCTTGGATACTGCAAATTGAGGTGAATGAGGATTGAATCAAGCTCAATGCTTCACAATTTTTTTTAAAAACCTACTTGAAGAGATTATTCAGTTTTTCATCTTCACACATAATTTTACATTCTAAGATGACAGGGACAATATTTCTTTTCTAAGTCAGTGCTTATATACTGAAAATACAGAACACAACAGGTCAAACTCAGTACCAGTGCTGGACAGGTGAGAAGCTTCAATGTAAAGGATTTAAGATGGTAACTCAAAATAAATAAATAAATAAAACAAATAAGAACCACTTTACATGATGAGTTTTACGGCAATAAGCTACCAACCTGGCTAACAACGGAATCAAGCAACTCCTGTCCACGCTCAGCAAGCCTTCAAGCCATTGCAGTAATAAGAGCCCAAAATGTCATCCCAGACTGCTTTTGTAAGAGCAAGCACATAAATGCATAAAGTCTTTATGGTTATTTTGTTTCTTTTAAACACTTAGGCCTATATGAAATTTAAATGTATTTTTAAAGCTTTGCTAGTAGTGAAGAGTTATACAATGCTCACTGGACTAGGGGCTAAACACCCATCTGCAAAGCTAAAGAACGGGTCCCACTGTGGAAATTAGGGGTTCATGTCAGCTCCTAAAGTAACCTGTCTAACAGATCTCCTCGAGGCACTAACGTGACACAGCTGCTTATCAGCTGTGCCCTCAACGACGATGGAGCAGAATTTTGCTTGCTACATTTGTATGTATTTTACAGTAGTCACAGAGGTCACTTAAATTAGGTTGTTATTGAATTCAGCTATCACTATTGCATCAACACTGGAAGAATCCATGCGTGCGTAGATATATCCACACACGTACATACACACACACGTATTTAGTTAACTACAGGTATGAGCTCAGTGATGTCAGCCAGACCTCTTCACATACTCAAAGTTAAAAAAACCCAAACAATTACACAGATTATTTCAGCCTGTATTTTAAATAGTGAGAAAATTTTGTCAAATTTCAATAAAATCTGAATTAAGTGAACACAATACTCTGGTCAATTATTGATAAATAACTTTTATTGCACGTTCAGGCTCAGTGATATAAACTATTGCCAAGTTCTCAAGTATATGCCAAATTGCAGGGTTGCAGAAATCAACTAACAAGTTGGAAAATGTTGTTTTCTGGAAACTGTCTTTCAAAAAGTTGCCTGGCAGCTCAAACAGTCTGTAGGTTATTGCAGAAATTACATAGCAAACTATGTTACACAAACAGTTGGGAGATTTTAGTGTAAACCATGGGACAGCACTTGGATACCAGTTCTCTTGGATTTACTTTAAAGGTTTTATAACAAAATTAAATCCCTGTTTGTTAAAGACAGCAGACATGAATTGTAAAAATACATCCTCAAAGTCATAACTTTATACACAGATATCAGTGTATATCAGTATCATATTATATGTTTGTTCAAAACACATATTAAGGAAAACAGACCAGAAATACTCATTCTCACAGGACAGACTCCAGCATGGCAAAACAGAGTCCTGATAAGATGGACAATTTCTGAAGTATACAAATGGTATTTCTGCCAAAAAAAAAATAAACCTTTTAACAAACAACATGTCTCATACTAGAGAGGCTGTCTTTGTACAGAAGACCCATGTAGTGGTTTTACTGGGCACTTTACGAAGGCAGAGCCACGTTTGCAGCCCCTGGGACGAAGGAAGCTGAAAGCTGCTCGCTGCCCATTTCAGCCGCAGGGAGCCCCGGCACGCCTCCTCGTGCAGGTACCACGGCCTGCTGCCCGCTTTTACTGTTTCAGTATCATTTTTGCTGAATGAAGATCACTTTGTGCAAATATATGGCAAACAGCACTCCTTACTGAGAGGCACAAGACTGTCTTTGCACTGTCTCCATTGGAGAGTTACAAATTAAAAAGCAAGAACCATTTTGTACACAACTTCCATATCTCAGGTGCAGGACAGAAGTCTAACATCTTAGGTCATTACCTGGTTGACAGATTTTCAAGAACAGGAGTCAGAAGTTCACCAAAACACTTAATATTCACAACACATTGCATCATTAGAGAGAAGATAATAATTCAAACAGGAGAAGGAATTTAAACCCAAATAATGCCATCGGGCAGCTGACAAGGCTCAGGGCACACTAGGAATGATTTGGGCACTCCCCGATCGTTCACATAGAGCCCTCTGGGTACAACATCTCTTTTAGGCAGCCAGCAGAAGAGCGCGTTGCTGGGCTGCTCCTGCTCAGCCATACGGTTTTTCACTGCCATCCTGGGCTCTCCTGGCCACGCACACGCTCTCGGTGGCTCCCAGACCCCTGCGCCAGCAGAGCCCGTGCTGCGGGTTCTCCACGCCCATGGCTTAACCCCAGTGCTTCTCATCAGCCTGGATCTCTCCCAGAGACACCAGCCAGCTTGCCCTCACAGCAGGGACACAGAGCATTGCTTCCACCATCTGAACATGCCCTAAACTGAGCTAGGATTCATCCTCAGAGATCTCCACACCTTCAGTGTAAAGCATTAGAAAACGCCAGCTCCTAGGACACACTGGGAGACTGGGAATCACATTCAAACTTTTTTTTTTTTTTTTTTTTCTTAGCTTTTCTTAAATAAACTAATAAATGGCATGCAACTTTTATAAGGTGGCAGGATTTTTTGCATCCATTACCATTTTGTCTCCTCCTGTTGCCTGTTCTCTCCTCTGAAGCGAGATTCATCAGATGTTACTGTGGCCATAACTACAGAGCCACCAACAGGATGTCATGGGAGAAAAACACCACCAGATTAGATCAGAGAAACCTTTAACACATGCACATTTCGTCATAAAGATAAAAAGGAAAAAGATACCAGAAATATACACAAAGCACTGGTGCCACATGGAGAAAATTATTATGAAACAAAATGGATTTAGAAGTTTTGCGTGCCATTTTAGAAACTCTTCAATGATTCCCCAGGAACTTTCATGAACTGCTGAATAAATCTGTCCAATTACAAACATTACCCAACAGAGCAGTTTTAATATGGAAATGAAGTCACCTGAAATTAAAAGTTGTGACTGCATGAGGAGCAGGCACAGCCCAAACCCCAGCCCCATGCACGAGTGCTGGGGTGGAGGCAAGATGCCCTGGGCCACAGTCAACAGAAGGAAGAGCGTCACTGCATCTTCCCAATTGCTCCTCAAAGCATGACCTAAATGGGGCTACATCTTGGCCATGCAATTGTCTGCTGGATCTGTTACCGTTAACTGCACTCCTCCGTTACCAAGCTTGCCTCTTCCCATAGCCTGGGCTCAGGCAACCGTTTAAATATCTTATTTCAGCGCCAAATCTAGTATGAAATGTTCAAATGAAAAACATGGTAAAACACACTGTAAAAACAACGGTGGATAGGGCAAGTTTTGAAGTCCAGCATTTTTTTTTAAACTCTCAAAATTGTAAGTCTGTCAAAAACTCATTTTCGGTACACAAACTGAATGCCCAAGGAATGAGTTATTATCATACATCTAAATCCTACCCCGATGTTCCAATTACATTTAGAAAAAATAAGGGGCGGGGGATGGATGACAAAGGGCTATTCATGTGCTTTTAGTCCCCTAAAATAGAAAAAGAACAGGTTTGATGCCTGAACATGATGTACTTCCTTGCCTTGAAAAATGTAGCGTTATTATCATTTATCACTAACTGTGTTTGTCACAAGCGAAACAATAAAAGTGAAAAAATTTGGCTAACACACAGAACAATAATGCAAGTTCATAATTTGCATGTGTAATTCACAGTCTATGCCTACCACATTATTTTAAAACTGAGCACAAAATGTACTAGAGTGAGTTACCACCTTAGCCTATACATGTAGATGTGAACGGGCTATCAGCTCAAGAGTAATCAGAGCCCACCAGCTCTGAACCAAATCAACTCTTACGCTGTAATTGCATCGAGACGGAGGATTTATGTACGGAACTGTACAAAACCAAGCTGCGGGGTTGTGAACTTTCCAGCTGCAGCTAAAAAGCCCTCTGTTTCAGAATTTCTTCAAACAATCCAGTGATCCAAGCCAGTCACTCAAAGAAATAGTTCCCTGCATCTAGTCTCTCTTAAACATCAATTTCTTTTACAAAGACTGAGCAATTGCTTGATCTTGAGTTGAAGTAATTATATACCTTCTTTCCACATGCAGGGGAAAAAAATTCTTTGCAAATTAAAACAACTCCTTAAAAATGACAGACAGTTGAAAAACAATTATCAAAAAGCATTTTCATCTAAGCAAAAGAAATTTTGACCACCAACTGAATTCACATTTTAAAATAATTCTTTGTTTCCGCCCTGAAGAAAACTCCTAAGCTCTTCTTATCGTTGAATGAATTCACTTAAACTGAAGAAAATGAATTAAATAAAAAAGAAACAGCTACCTCATTATGTATGTTGTTTCTACAAATTTTCGCCTAGGGGGCCCAAAGAGATCACAGAATTCAGAACAGTTTTGTTCATTTCTTCAGTATTTTCTGCCTTTTCCATACCGCATAGATACCCACCTATACTGGGGCCAGACAAAGCGAAATACATCTTTAGATTTTATTCAGACTCCAAATCCAAGACAATTTCTCACAAGAGGTTTTCTGTCCTTTTCTTTAATAAAGGTCATTATTCTACACTAAGATTTTACGTATCAGTTCCAGATGAGTAAGTTTCTATAGCAAAAGCATCAAAGTTCTGAAACTTAACTGCTCAAGATGCAAGAGGCAGGCAGACAAGGTAACAGGGTGGGCAGAGGTTTCATTTCCTGGACTTATTCATGTCTCCAGGTTGAGAAAAGTGCAGCTCCAGCGACTCGGGCAGTTCCTCAACTCTGCCTCACTTTTCTGCAGGATTAGCTTCTTCTGGGCCCTTACAGATAATCAACCAAGAATAAACTATTCCTTTCTTGACCATCATTTGGATTTGACTCCCCACCCAGGCGCCTTTTTTTTTTTTTTTTTTTTTTTAGATAAATACACCACCTCAAAGTAGCAATGAAAAAAGCTGACATAAGTGTGAATAACATGTCTTGTTCTAAAAATGAAAGGAGCAAATGTTTCTTTGAATTTGTTTATTTTAAGGCAGATTAAGTTCCTTCTTGGCTTCATGGTGAACAGCCAGTGTCCTTTAATCAGTCCATCTTGCTGTGCATCACGTACTTAACTCTGGCACGTGCATTGTGCATTTTTTTCCTCAGTGCTGGCATGAGAAATGAGCTACAGGCCGTCTCATTTTACCAATATCCTTTGAAGGCAAATGCCCAGTCAAGAGAAGTGAGGGAAAATAGTTTCCTGCACCTTGCAAACCTGCTTCCACTTTGACCTGCCTGTGATAAATACAAGCTTGCTGCTGGAGTGGCTGTAAGTCCTGTGTAACATCCAAGATTAACTGTTCACCACAAAGTCCTCCCTGGTTTCCCAGCACCCCCTCTTCAAACCACGCACCCCTGGCACCACTGAGCATGGCTTCATCTTCCTGTTTTTGGGGGAAAGCAGGTTTGCCAGCCTTGGACCTTCCCCAGGACTCCCCACGGAGGGCTCTCGTCTATACTAAACCTTACATAGGTTCAACTGTTTCACTGTTTTTCTTGACACCTTCCAGGATTTCTTGGCTTTCAGTGGCCTCCTCTGTGGCTCAAGAGCATGCCTTTGAGATTCTGCCTTCACAAAAGGAAAAGATCTGCTGGATCTATCTTACCTACTTTCCTTGGGAGTCTGGCAACAGTTGGGACATCATGCAGACTACAGCACTAGAGAGCACGGGTGCACTATCACTTCTGTTTTCAGGGCTCAAAGATGTCCAAACCCCATGGCTCTAGACTAGGGACTGATGTCCTTCTGAATATATGCCATATATAATCATCTAATTTCATAGAATCATAGAACGGGTTGGGTTGGAAGGGACATTGAAGATCATCTGGTTCCAACCCCCTATAGCAGATGGCAGGGATACCTTCCACTAGACCAGGTTGCTCAAAGCCCCATCCAACCTGGCCTTGAACACTTCCAAGGATGGGGCATCCACAACTTCTCTGAGCAACCTGTTCCAGTGCCTCACCACCCTCACAGTGAAGAATTTCTTCCTTATATCCAATCTAAATCTACCCTTTCAGTTTAAAGCCATTACCCCTTGTCCTGTCACTACACGCCCTTGTAAAAAGTCCCTCTCCAGCTTTCTTGTAGGCCCCCTTCAGGTACTGGAAGGCTGCTACAAGGCCTCCCCGGAGCATTTGTTTTGGTTTTTATCTGTTATGCACATTTTGCTCTCTTAGTGGGATCATCGATTTATGAAAAGACCAAACATGGTTGGGTCAATGCTATAACCTCCATGCATGGCCTGTACTTTTTTTCCAGCAGACATAAAAATTTTTTATTTTCCTCAATTAAAGTATCAACTTTTGAATAATATCAGTACATCAGTGATTCTTGTACAATGTATGAATTTCTAATATTGACCAGCTGCTCCCTTAGCAAATATTGATATCAGATTGACAAAAGGCATATGTTCTTAGGAAGGAGAAAGCATAAGAGCCATGAATTTACTTGCAGCACCTTTTCACAGAGTAAACATTTCAACTCTCCAAGATTGTTTTGTTATATTCTATATGCTGCTCAAAATCCTAGTTTTCTTTTAATCCATCATAATGTCAGCCCTCCATTTAGAAGTGCCCTCTTCATAAAAACACAGCATGCAGATTTGGCCTTCCAAACATATTTCAAGTTTTGACATTTCAATGTGAAAAACGTTTACCCTTGTCAAAGGATATCCTCTTATTATCAGAAATAAAATGCAAGCCTCAGAAAATCATGACTTGGTACAATAGCACAATGCTACTTAAACCCTCAAAATCTAAATCATTCTTTTTTGATTTGTGCTATATTTATTTCACTACACTTAACAAAACATTAACCCCATGGTAACCAGAGAGTGACAAAATACATCACTTACTTTCACGCAGTTTATATGACTATACCTACTTTTTACAATCTCTGAAAATCTTACCATAATTCAGGTCCATTTTAATTACCAGAAACGTGTAAGCAGCATACTGGGAGTATGAGCCACAGTTCAACATACACCTGGCACTTTTATACCTACCTGATTCCTGGCAAACTGAAAGAGAGAGGCAAGAAACCTGTAGTCCAAAGCTAGTCTGTAGACATGGCAGAACCTGACAGGTCTCAAAGGGCCAAAGACCTGGGTATTGCAGTGGGACATCAGACCTGCTGTTTTTTCAGCGTAGCTATCAGGAACAGAAACAGTAAAGACAAAAAGCACATTTAATTCTTTTTCATAAGGGTTCCTTCACATCAGTATTTGGAGAGGGGTGATCCCTGTAACCTTTGTTTGTTTCCCAGAAAACACACAAAAATGCACCAGAGTGTTCTTCAGAAAGGTACGGGGAACACTGTGGTCAAACGAGAGGGGCTTCCATGCATCACAAGGCATTGTGTCACTTTAGCCAAGCTTTCGCTGTATTACTATTGCTGTTCTCACCTCTTTTTGAGCAGAGTATAAAAACAGGGGTTTGGATGTAAAGGATGAGAATCTACAGTGTGTAATGCCCTCCAGCACACTCCACAGCCCAACTGCCAAGCATTGTGCATTAAACTCAACTAACGGGGAGGGGGGACCAAAAAAACCCAAAAACACAAAACCAAACCAAACAACCCACCACTTTATTGAACTTCTTGACCAGTGCAGTAGCTAGCTTTTAAGGTTAAGCAAACTGCCCTATATTTAAAAGAAAAATAAATAAAAAACACACCACAAATACAAACCAAGGGACATGCATAAAGCAGGAAAGTGAAGAGAAAATCCCAGAGAGATTCTGAAAAAACAATTCTATGTAGACTCTAGTAGTTCTGTTCCTGTTCCACAGGAGCTGAATTTAAGAGTAAACCAGAGGGAGCTATTAAGCATGTTTTTTTCAAAAGGTGGTCCAAATATCTGTGATGCATACCCACTGGTCTGTACAACTGAGACATTCTGTGTTTGATTCAAGAAGTCTATGGAAATATTTCATTTGGAGAGAGTGAATGCATAAAAAGAAGGAATAAACAAATCTGCCTTAAGCAAGACATAATGCAAACAAATGCACACTTTCCAACAAAATCTGCTGACTTTGTTCATGAAAGCACATTCAGATCATTAGTAACTGCCACATGCCAATATCCATTAGCAAACTTTCTTACAGTCTCTTAGACACACTTTCATCCAGACTTTAAGTTGATATACACAAGCCTACAGACAGAAAAAGATAAAGAATAAAAGTTTAACTTTGATGTCAATGGCCATGGGGAAAATCATTCATAACGTCATTCACCCACCTAATTGGCAGCGAAACAGAGATTTAATGATACCTTGGATGAGCTAATACAAGCCCTTTCTACCTCCCAAGAACTCACTCTGTAAGATTAAAATTCCAAATTTTCCAAGGTCCTTAATGCCAAAAGGTTAATTTGCAATTAAAAAAAAAATTAAGGAAAATAGGGAAGAACAGGAACACCTGGTTTAAATTCTGGATGAAGAGCCAAGCTGAAGGCATTTATTTTGTGGAACTAAAATAACAGTCACAGCTCTAGGGCAACCGCAACAGCAGGCAGAGTGAGGATGAAGCAGCTCCATTTATCATCTGCTCACCTGTCAAACACGACACCACGTACAAGTCCGCAAGAGTTGGCCTTGCATTAGCCCTGGGGGACAGCTTCTGCCTGGGATCCTGCCCGCCACCGCTACACAAACCAAACGTCAGGTTCCTGCTGCCACGCGCTTCCCCAGAACTGCCCGTCAGCGGCAGAGCAGCCACGGCCCAGGCCGCAAACTGGAAAGCTGAGGCTTCAGGCACATAATACCAGGCTCTGGAACAAAGCCACAGTGCCAGTTTCTTCCTTTCTAAGTGAGCGCTGAAGAGTCGTTTTCCCTGGCCCATTTCATCTTTCAGTACAGATCCTGAGTGGAGCAGCTTCAAGAAGAGACTGTCGCAACCCAGAACAGCGCAAGCCTACAAGGGCCTTTTAGGGCGTACACCTCCCCCTCCAGTTTAGGTCTTAGTTCTTGGTCCATCTCTAAAAGGGCTTCAGTGCTTAAAATCAGGAGGGCTTTGGCTGTGAATCACAAGGCAACACTGCTAAGCCAGGCACCTGCACACTGCCAAGGGCAGACTTCAAAGACACTCTGACCTGTGGTGTCCACTGGTAAGTCCTTACAACTCACTGCTCAGCATGCTGCTTCACGCAAAGCTAATTCTGAAGCCCTTAATTCTTCTTAACTCTTAATTCTTCTAAGATTTAAGAGGAAAGGCTGAAGAGAGCCAGAACTGTTTAGCCTTCATAAGAGAATGCTCAAGGGGTTCTTATCAACGTTTAGCAATACCTGACGGGAGGGAGCAAAGACAACAGTCTATTCTCAGTGGTATCCAGTGACAGAACAAGAGACAACGGGCACAAACTGAAACTCAGGAAATTCCCTCAAAACATACGAAAAAGCCATTGTACTGTGGGGGTGGTCAAACACTGCAGCAGATTGCCCAGAGAGGGTATGGAGTCTCCGTGCCTGGAGACATTAAAATCCGATGGGACTAGGTCTGGAGCAGCCTGCTCCAGCTGACCCTGCTCTGTGCAGGGTTGGACTGGGTGATCTCCAGGGGGTCGCCCAGCCTCTGTGATTCAGTGTGTCCTACTGAGACCTGTGGATTCTGCTCTGAAGACCACAGACCTGAAAATAAGATACTCAAACATCAGGTATTACAACGTGCAAATCCCTCTGTGAGTCCAGGGCACTGGACCCTATTTTAGAAGTGAAGAAGTTACCGAGATAACAGTTACCTGCATCACAGGGAAGGAAAAACCATCATCATTTGCATGACAACCTGAGAAACTTAGATAAAGCTAGTACATCAGTAGTCTTAATAGGTTTGTTACACATTAAACAGCAAATATAATGATATGCTACATTTATGAATTTTACAGTAACAATTCAGGCAGAAAGACACATACACTAAAGAGGGGAAAGGCCGCTGGGAGGGGAATGTCTTTACTGGTGTATAATGCAAGTTTGAAGCCAAACAAAAATGTAATGATAGTCTGAAACAGCAACAAAGACCCCTTCTGCCTCCATATAAGAGATCTGCCCAGCCAGCATATTGCTGTTTACAGGCAAATATTTACTATATGCTCCCATTTAGTTCAAGGAAATGGAAACAGCCAGCAAAACCTGATCATATAAAACAAAGACATTTAATATCTGATGCCTTCTAATCCCCCAAGTTGATGTCCTCTTTCCTATGTCTTCCTAGGCTTTAATTTACCATTTAATATTTACCTCTGTGAAAGGCAACATCTTTAATGCCCATGCTAACTTTTAAAAACTCTTTGTGAACCAAAATGAATTTAGAAAAAATTGTTTCTGTTAAACTTTTCAACAGCTAAATTGTTCTTTTAATAAATTATGATGAAGCCAAGCACTACATTATTCTTAATATATGCAGAACAAGGAGGAGGAGGCACACGCTATGGGTATAATGGGTGGGAAATTAAGAAATGTTACTCCTAGCTCAGCTGTTGACCTTCAGCTACTTCCTCTGATTATCTCCCACTTCTAAACATAGGAAACCTTTTTCTTCCTAGTAAATGCAGACTTGCAAAGCGTGCCTTCTCCTCTCATTGCTGTTATCAAAAAGATAACGAGATTATTATCAAGATTAGCTTTCTTACTTTTAGACACATATCAAAAAACAGTTATTCAGTATTTGTTTTCAATGACTTGTTCCCCTTTTCTCCAGAAACTGGGGCCACAGCAACCAGTATTGCAAAAGGATGTTTATCTACGTATTCATTGTCATCATCTTTGACAATTGATGCAGTAGTAGATAGCAAATTATGATCTATGAAGTAACTATCTTAAACAGAGACAAACACTACCTTCAAAAACTAGACAGATCTTATCAGCAATAACAGCTGAGTCTCCAATAAAATTATCATTGAACTATCAAAAGCATAAAATCTTACATTATTTATAAAGCCTTCCTTGATCCTTCATTTTCTGAAACCAAATAAGGCAATTTCAGGAAGCAAAACTAAACGCGTGAATAAAGAAAAGTGAATGGCTGTCAGGACTTCAAGGTTCAGTGGCATTCTACCACTGACTGCAAATAACGGGTCATTTAAGCTCTATTTCTTACAGCGATACTCAAAGAACTATTAAGGCGATATCAACTTTTGGACCTCTCTAAATAAAAGCTCAAACAGAAGGGAAGATGATGCAGTGGAAGAGCAACACCAAACGTTCTCCTGGTTCCACAGACATTCCACTCACTGTTTCTGTATCAAAAGGAACATTTACACTACCATCCCTTTATCAAGTCATTACAAAACTATTAAGTGAATTCTGAATGCATTTCAGCTCCATCCCTCAAGCAACTGAACAGCCAGTAACATGGAGGAGAATGAATCAGTAACCACAGCTTAGGAACCCATCCTATGAAGTAGGACACATATTGCTCAAGGTTACTGGCAAAGTTTTTCCATATTTGCTCTCATCTAGTACAAACCAGGGAGAAGAGACTCTTCTTCACTGACCTGCTTGTTGATCCAGATGACAGTGAAAATCCAGGAGAGACCGATCTCTGGCCTTCCTCCAAGGAATGAGATTCACTTCCTTTGCCATCAGGAGTTTCTGTTTTGAGTATCTGGGCTTTTCCAAGGACGATACCTGTGTGATGCTCTTCTCTATGTTCTACCAAGAAGAAAGGCAGAGATTAGCAAGAATGACAAAGCAAAATACTATTGTTTAAATTTTTGCAGCCTGGAGATAGATTTTAAGAAAAAATGAAGTTATAAATATTTAAATACCAACACCTCATTCCCACTTACTTGCTTCCCAAAACTCTCCCAGTTTCAAAGGTTTAATTTCTTTTCCTGCATAGTAAAAAAACCCACCCTCTAAGAACCAGAGACTGAAACAGAAACGTTTCATTGATAGGAGTATCAAACACAAACAAGAAGAGAAATAGAGGGTAAGGATATTCATCACGTTTCATAAGATGAAACTTTATTTCAGAAATTAGCAAACACTTAATGGGACAGCACTGTTCTCTGCTTCTTGCTACCAATTCACTTCATCCACTGCATGAGACAGCTTGATAGCTTTAAAGTTTTACAGATCAAGTTAATAGGCTTGTTTTCAAAGAGAAGCATTATGATTTATTTCCTTATGCATCTAAGAAAGACAATGTTAATCTAGACAATTGGCATTTCCATTTTTTAATAGGAAAAAATCATTTCTAGACAACACATATCAGAAACAAATTGTAAAACCATTCCATTATTTTTGTGTCAAGTGTTTTTATCTATAAAAAGATGAACAGTTGTCTGAAAAGATACCTTCTACCTCTCCAAAGAGAAAGCAAATATAGACCAGAAAGTATGATATGTGAAGATAAACTACTCTTATGCCATACCCACAAATATTTTCAAATTATTTATTTAACTACAAAATTGCATGGGACATTAAAACCATACTGACACTCATCTCATTAATAATCCTTATCATGGCCATTCACAGAAGTGTTCTGTTCACCCTCATGAATCAAGCTATATTCCTCCTCAATCCACTGACTTTTCTAACCCTCCAGAAATGATTTTGACAGAAATGGCCAAACAGAACTGCAATTAGAGTGTGGAAGAACTATACAATCTTTGAATTTGGCTACAGTTTGCCCTTTCCCTTCTGCTAAAATGTATAATTAAATATCAGGAGCATATTTTTGTTTGTTGAAAACAACCGGCAGATTACAGTGCGTCAGTTGTCCAACTAATGAAACATAACTCTGAAATTATGAGGTTAAAAATAGCAAAGGCCCTATGCAATAATGCAACCCAGAAGAGGTTCATCACAAGTACTTATCAAATTCTTATGGTGCTTTGCCTTAGGCAAAGCAAAAACCTATGCTTAAAAGTTATAAAGACTGGAAATCGAACATTTTCAGTTTAAAGATGCAAAACAAGATGATGTACATCAGGAAGGGATGATTAAAACATCAGCAAAAACAGAGTGAGGTTTTCAGAGAGGTTTAAGTTTCATCAACCAGTACTACAGTAGAGGGAAATGGGAGACATGAAGCATTGGAAAAAAAAAAAAGTACGTTTTAATTCTGAACAATTCCACTACTTCCATGAGAATCCAAATAAAGTGGGTAAGGAATGCATATAAAGCCTTTGAAATGGCAAGTCATCAGACCACTGCTGGTTTTCTTCCTCTCACATATTATAATTTCTACTTTAATAAAAAGGTAATTGCTGTTAATAAAGAACACTTCACCCATAAATCTTCTTTTTGTTTTGTTTTGTTTTTTAAATGGTTTGCAAACAACCAGGTGCAGATGTTTGGCATAAAACTAGAAACTGAAATTTCAAAGATTATTGAACGCTCAGTGCACAAAAAGCATAATGAATATTTTGCAGGTTTGTCAGAACCAGCTGAGGTGGTATCATGTACTTAAGTCAACACGATACAGCTTGATACACCTGATACAAGTTATTTTCTACCTGAGCACTCTTTTGGAAAAACTATATGGCTTTACTTCAGCTTCTCAAAGTCTGTGGTTCAGTGCACAAAGAAAAAGCTTACACAGAAGATAGAAACCCAGTAATTCACAGTAGCCAATCTCTCCACAGAGCATAGCTAGAAATTAATATTTCAAAGTCTCTGATCCCATTACCTAATAACACATTGCTTCTGTCTCTGCTATAGAAGAGGAACATCACTGTAAATTATGTCAAACAAGATAAACTTTATCCTTGAGATTCCTTAATTTTTACCCCTCACATGGAAAGGATTATGCATTGCATCAAGGTCTGCATGAAACGATAAGGATAAAATTCATACTATTATATTGGTATTTTCATTTATTTTTATTCTTGAGAGCTCTGCTAGAGAAGACAGCAGAGGAGATAGCCAAAGATTAGTTCAGCTCAACTCAAGAGAGCAGGGATTTGTGAGAGCTGATACAAACTAAACTGCCATATTTTCACAAGGATACAGACAACAGCACATCGAATTCTGTTCAATGGAATTCTCTCCAAAATTCAGTATCTTGAATAGATTATAACTCCACAAGTTATATTAGGTTGAGGAATGTTTTTCTAAATCACACATTCAAAGATATATGTACGCTGCCAAAGCAACCAGTAACATAAAACAGATGAGACTGAACAAGCCTATAAGGAACAAGTTAAAAGCACACAAGGGTATTTCTTTGATGTTGTGGGTAGTGAAGATAATGAACATATGCTGGATGTTGTTCCTAACTGATAAAGAACCAAGTAACTGCAGTTGTGCCTTCCCACTTTTCACTGTGTTGAAGCATATAAACACAAAATGAAGCGAGTTAAAAAAAAAAAGAGAGGCAACATACTGTAGAAACAATCTAAAAGAAGCTGAAGTATTTTATTGCTTCAACTTCAGGACAAAAAAACACTTGTTCCAATCCACACAAATATCTTTGTAGGTCCCGATTACCAACTCCCCATCAGATTATGATACAGAAAAGCTGAAACCCAGCAAGCAATACCCATGGTCGCCTTCATTTCAAAGATGCAGATTGTCACATGCCCACTCTCAGCAACTTCAGTAGATTTGGATTGGAACCTAAGATCCCATTTCAACCAGCTAATTAAAATACGCCCCTAAATAAAGCACATCTATACACAATCCCACTAAAATCAAACAAATCATATATTTATTACGGGTTGTGCTTCTGTATCACACTAAAATCAATGGCAGTCAATCTTTTTAGGGTCTGTTTGATTTTTATGCCTTTTTTTCCCCCTTAGGGACTGTAGAAGAACAACGCGAGGAAAGAATATTTCTTTAGGAAACCCCCCACTTATTACTGTGGATCGAAGAGAGGGATATTAAACAACATCACTAACCTGTGGCCACTGGCAATTCTTTGACAGTGACTTCTTCTTTGTTTTGAGCACTTTCTGTTTTCCTCTTACCACTTTTCTTCCACCGATTATTTACTTGATCCACCAAAAATTGAAATTCACTTCTGTGTTTGTTTCCTGAAATGTAACAGTGCATTACTGATCACTGCCACAGGACTCTTAAGGTAGCCATAAAAAGTAAACAGGATGTGAACAGAAATAAACAAAAAATACTGAATTAAAAACATTTTTGTTACAGCAAATGAAAAGCAACTCATCACTGCAATACGTTCCATATTCTATTAACGATCCAAATCTGCATCTATGCTTTTACAGAGTTACCCAGTAGACAAGAACACTTGCACAGATGCAAACTTAATTTTTGCACAGGAGAGCTGTTTGTTTCTTCTTCATACGATGTCTTTTTTTTTTTCCTAATTGTGACAACATTTAATATTGTAGTCACGGCACCAAGCCTGTCAGAGTTCAAGGAGCATCTGGACGATGCTCTCAGTCATGTGGTTTAGTTCTAGGTAGTCCTGCAAGGAGCACTCTGCTAGAGAGAAAGAGTAAAATCTCATGACTACTCTGCAAATTGCTTTAAAGTTGCTTTGGGTTTTTCCCCCATTTCTGCAGTAAAGCAATGTCGAAAGCCTTTGTGTCATGCTTCTTGTACTGTTTTGATTCAGAACCTCTAAATCACAGTTAATTGCTCTTTGGCATACTCTTCGCACTTTCAATCACTTAGTATGTTTTAAGCAATATTCTGGTATTCAGTCAAAGCAATGTTGTTTTTTAATCTAGATACTTCACATTCTTTACTCAGAGGCTGGGAAAATACCCGGTCTCCTCAGACAGACAATGCAGATTACCTAACCCTCACTGCCCATGAAGGGAACGTTGTTTTCCCTACAGAACACACCAACTTCTACTGAAACAGCGTATTTGACTGTAGCTACCCACAGCTAGTACAGCATGAACGTCTCAGTCCATACGCATGGCTTTATATTGATATGTTAAAGCGAAGGCAGCTAAACTAATTTCCTTTATTTGGAAGGACTTTGAACAAAAAAATCACCCTGAGAAACAGATTTGTCCTTTTGAGGCAAATAAAGTATTTCAGCTAAAACCTTTAGCCTAATTTTCAGCCAACGGAAAAAGCATTCAAAATGTTTTCCGCGTCAGAGGCAGGAAGGCCCGACGTACATCTGAAACGTCCTTGGGGCAAAGCAACCGTTTTAACGGCACAAGAAGGTGAAGCACACAGAACCCTTCCTCTGGGCTCCATACTACCTCTCCCAACAGTGTCTGGACAACCAGCTCATAGAAACTTCAGAGGTCCAAGACGCAATAAAATCCCAGCTCCCAGCCGGAGTATTTTCTGATCCATCCTTGCACGGAGCAGGACTCTGCACCCTCCTCCGCCGATGCAGAAGGCTGGCAGCACATGCACATCATCTGCAAGGAAAGTTTCCCAGCAATCGCAATATAGCTATGGACTAAATAAAGCAGCTCGTGAGAAAAGCGCATACCTTGTCTTATACGCACCAGTGCGCACACCCAGTCTTTTTTCTTTCTTTGCACACACAGAACTGAATGTTGTTTAAAGTCTCTGCTCTGTAAAAGCCACACACGCTGCCCAAGTTACACTTGCAGGAAAGACTAAGCTAAACCCCAGCAGAGAGGATGGGCAGAAAAGTGAACAGGAATCCTCAGGACAAACAAGAGCTGAGGGCTACCGATGGGCAAACTGGGCCACCAGCCTGCTGGTGCTGCAGACCTGGTCCATCCCGCCGCACACAGCCAGCCTGCTCGGGCACCCCCTTGCACTGCGGGCACACGCGCAAGCTTCACACACAAGTGCCGAGAGCAACGTCTAACTCATGACAGCAAAGCAAATGTCCTGGTGAATCGGGATACTGAGAAATCAACTTCAAGCCCAGCTGAAACAAAGAACTCCCTCCTAACTTCTCTGTTTTGTTAGTTTGCTTCTGTTTTCTTTTTTCAAATCAGTCTCTGAACTACCTTCTTTTTCCTCCACGGGTTAGGGAGAGGAGAGACGCAGGAAAAACCCCGACCTTCCCCGCAGCTGCAGTACAGGCACTCCCTGGGTTTCCAACCCGCATCTCGCCGTCACCCCGTGCTCCTCTGCGTGCACTGGCGGTTCTCCATCTTCTTCCCTTCCTGCTGCCCACACTCCCCCATCCCTCCCAGTCCTGGCTCAACGGTGGGGTCTGGCTTCCCCCGTGAACAGCCCTGACCTCCTCCTTGACCACGACATCTTCTCGCAGCACCACTTGGCCTCAGCACCCTGCTCGGCACGGCCAGGGCACCCCACACCGGCCCAGGGCGCATGTGGCAGTGGAGACGGGGTGGTCCAGCGCCTCAAGGAGCGGACACCCTTTGCCAAGCGCTGCATGGGGTATGGCACGTTTAAATAATTGCTGCGCCTAACCCAGATCTACATCCTGCTGCAGTGATAGGAGGGGGAAAAAGCTAAGATAAAATCATATCAAGTTCTGTCCTGCAGAAGGAAACAGATTTAAAACCGACTCCCTCTCCCTGCGTAGCTGAAAACGCCACATAAGGTCAACAACTCCCTTAATAAAAAGAAAGTTCTTGTCCCAGATGCTTGTGTTTGAGCCGCTGCACACTCATTACGTAATTCCTTTGGCGCTTCAGTTTTTCCAGTATTACTATTTTTTGTTGTTTTGTTTTATGGTGTAAAGTAAAAAACAAATGTCCTGGCAAAGCAAGGCACTATTCAGATACACTGTAAATCACCACTGCGCTGAAACAACATACGACGCACATTTCATAAAACTACAGGCATTTCAATAATAAAACCACCACAGATATAATTACAAATATTTAAAACACAAAACATAAATCAGTAAGCCTCTGAATAACACTGCAAATTAAAAAATTTATAAGAAGAAAGAGCAACAGAATAAAATCTTTCTGAACAAATGTATTTCTTTTCCTGTAGATTTTTTTAACTCTTTAAATAGAGGCCTGTCCATGAAAAAAGCAGAATGAGGTTGACACCGGGTTGAGGGTGTCACCGAGTTCCCAAGGAGCAGGCGGAAGCTACTGTAGGGGACAGCGCATTTAATTGCACCTTCCAGGCACAGACTCTGGCGGCTGCTCATGCAGAGCTTCCAGCTAGCATATAAACCAGCCTCAGGTTCATCAAGCCAAAATATTAATTGGTATTTCAAAAAGACTTCACACACAAAAAAGCAAAAAAAAAAACAAAAAAAAAAAAAACAAAAAAAAAAAACAAACAACCCGACAGTGTAATTTGCAATTTGCCAAGAGCACAGGAAATTGCAAAGAAGATAAGAATTAAAAAAAAAAAGGGGGGGGTTATCACAGCTGTTTTATCTTGCTTTTCAACAAGGCTGTTACATAGTTCTACTGTGCTGTGTGTTTCATATGGAAATACAGAACAAAAAGTATATGGTTGGGGTTTTTTATTCAGAATTTATGCCATAGTTAATTAATTCACTAATTCAGCTGTGAATTAGGGACCGAGGGTGCAAATGTTGTAAATTAAAAGGAAAAAAAACCCTTCACTGTATAATAAAGCTTTTTAAAGTCCATCTGTGCTACAGTGAAAAAAGGCATTTGATAAAAGTTCTTTTAATCTCCGCTAATTCTAATGTACAATTCTTTTTTCATGCTTATGATTTCTTCCCTATTGCTTTTATGAGAAATAATTTGCTGACACTAGTTAACATTCACCTCTTTGGTCATCACTTTTTATTAATTTTAAAACCATATATTCCCATTAAAATATTTCTATCTTCTCTTTTTTTCCTTTCTCTCTTTTCTTTTTGACTTTTGAATGTTCAATTAAGCTGCCTGAGGCTAATTTATTCACTTGGTGGTCTTGATAATTTTGAAACCATATCCTTTTAATCATACAAACTCAATAAAATACCTGGTTTTGGAAAATTAAGGCAGCGCTTAATATCTTCTTGTTCTAAAACGTGTACAACAGGTCAAGAAAATAAAAGGAAGGACCGGCAACGCCATTCCCCCATGGCCACTGCCAGCAGCGCACAGCAGCCTGGTGCAGAACTGGCCGACTGTTTCCACGCCCCACCCCAGTCATGCAATACAACTGCTTGCAAGGTTGCAACGCGAACGCAACCAGGGATCCAGCTTTACAAGGAATCTGTGCACATGCAAAATCTAAAAAAAGCAAGTTAAGTGGGTTTCTAGCACAGGATCAGTTCTTTGGTGACAGCATCACCCTACAAAGAGCTGTGCGGGCACCGCACCAGGCACATCCCCCTCAGCAGCTCCTTCGCTCTTGGGTTACTCCATGCCAGCCCTGCCACCCCGAAACATTCCCCGTCTGCGGGGAGAAGGATCAGGGTGAAGGTGCTCACAGCTGACTGTGAATTCAGGTACCTTCCTCGGACAGCTTTTGTTCAGGCTCACCTTCCACCTTAGCAGAACGCTAACGAGCGGCGCACTAACGGCTAGTTACAAGGCATTTGCTCTGTTCTGGGGCTCTCCTGAAGTCACTGAACTTTGGATTTGTTCTTTACAGAGCTACTAAAGCCTTGCGAGGGAAAATACCCAATTTGGGATTAATACTTTTAAAATCATTTTACCTTTTTTTTCCCCCACATGGTATTGCTAGAGATTTCTGCATGGCAAGAGAGTAATTATTAACCACTTTCTTGGAATCAGAGGAGAACACTTAAGATTCAAAACCACAAACAGTGCATGTACACTTAAAAAAAAAATATATTCTCAGGGACAGCAACAAAAAGCAAGGGAAAAATTTGCTAAAGATTTAGGCCCTTATTTAGCCTTCACAGAAACCCAACTAAAATCAACAAGGCTAAATCTAGCTGCATTATGGAATAATTTATATGCCTGAAGCAAGGCAAGGAAACACAGGAAATATGACCATATTGCAGATTTAAATACACCCTTAAGTATAATCAGAACAAGTTGTCCCTTCATTGCTTTGCTCCTCTGTGGCTGAAAGCAGAGAAGTTTAATGTTCATTGAATATCGTTCTGGCATTACATGGCTAAGTACCATGTTTGAGTGAGCAAGCAGAGTGCAGGTGAAGAGAAATGAGTGGGGAAACAACAGGAACGAATTTGTGAATAATAAAACACCACTAGGGACCTAAATACACACACACAAAGAAGGGTCAGGAAATCACCTGTAAAAATCAGTTCACATTAGCTATTTCTGTACTAAATTACTACAACAGGATGCAAGTCCTGCAATCTTTAACTCTCACAAGAACGTCTGCTTCTAAACTAACAAAAAAGATTGTTAGATGGTTCCATAGAGAGAGAAAACACTGTTCTCAGGGAATATCCTGAGTAATGGGAAAACCCAGTATCTGTGTAACTGGGTTATACTGGTGAGTGCAGGGCCAAGACAGCCAGCATTCACCCCATCCTGCCAGCTCAGCACACTCCTAGTTGGCAGAGATGCCTCCCCTCCGGAGCGGCTCAGCTATGCCTGAGCCAGGCTGGTGCTCTTGGAGGGCTCACAGCCAGCAGAACTGACTGCAGAGCAGAAGTCATACAGTGCCCAGAACCTCAAAAAAAGGGGAAAACAATATCAAACCTGAAGCTGAGAAAATTCTGTACATATAAAAACACTTAGGAGTGCATGCCATTGTTCACGGGGACACAACAGTAGGTAATAAGCTGCCTTTTTTTTAAACAATCAGCAAGCCCAAGTTTTAACAAAGTATAGAACTGGCAAAATAATTAACCAATTTACATGAACCTCTTTGAGTAATTCAGATTATTCTCAGAGAACGTGCCAAAAAGTCTGGGGCAAGGAAGCATGAAATCTCACAAGCAAAGCACGATCAGCTTTCACCGCAGTCACAACTGCTCTTCTGCTCTTCAGAACTGGCATCATAAGAACTGCACGGAGAGTCTGACGCAGAGCAGGACACCGAAACAGAGCTCCCCCTCCACGTGACAGCCAGCAGCCCAGGCAGCTCGACGGGATATGGCCGGCACGCACGCCCAGCACCGCTGGGGTCTCAGGGAGTCCTTTCAGAGAAGTTCTGCTCCTTATTTCTGCCTGAGGGCTCCCAGTGAAACCATACAACTACGCATCGCACATCCAGTGCGGGAGACAGAAAAACTGCTGTTCTTTATGTCCCACAAACAGAGGAGGATGTTAAGAAGGTAAGTAGAAAGTGCATAAATGGAGATGTGCTAATCAGCTTCCATCTCAATCTTATCCAGCCCTGGCAGTGAGTTTTGTCAAACGTCTGTACTTAACAGAGACTGAGTTTCAAAGAGGTTTCAAAGAAGTTTCAGCTTTGATTTATTAAATGGGGGGCAGGGGAAGTACACACACATGAAAAGCATCACTTTTGTGTGTTTATTTTAATACAAAGGAAAAGAAGGTGAATTTAGAAACAAAATGAAGAAGTGAAACTTGAGTATTACTTACGATAATCAGTGTGGATCTCATCTATTTCTTCCTCTGTCTGGTCCTTTGTGAAGGTCAAGCTCTACAGAAATCACACAAATGTTTATTTACAGAAACAAAAAGATGATAAAGCTGCATACTTTAAAACTAGAAACTTAAAACTGTTAGAAGGATCAGCTGTCTGTTTTTCCCCCACCAGCTCTTACCATCTCATCTACATACAGTAATATATATTTAAAGTATGTATATATGCTGTCTTGCTTTGCTTTCACAAAATCAACAGGACTAAGCCACACCACCCCATTTAACACCCAGCATGTGTGGACCATAAAATATTTCCTAATACTGTGCCACAAACATGCTCCAAAAGTCACAAAAGTATCACATGTCATGGGAAAAGAACAGGCGCTGTTGCTGATACGGAAGCAAGGAATTTGCTAGCTAAATCCTAGAGAATTCTAGGAAGCAAAATATTCCCCACACTGCCATGGAGGGTCAAAATCCTCCAATATGACCAAGGGGAACATTTCTCAAGAATTTTTATCACAATCAAAAAAATGCTCCTACTTAAATGGTTTGGGCAGAGAAACATCAGCAGTACACGAAGAACTGCCCATGACAAATGAGTGGTATGAGAAAACCATGTTGATTATAAGATGGTATATGCAAATTCCAACATGCAACCTCGGAATCTGGGAATTGCCTTAATAAACTGATAGGCAAACATGTTCAGTGCCCACTCTGCAATTTCTCCTAGCCATCCCCCTCTTTGAGAACAAAGATAATTAGCTTACATTTTCACCGGTTTTATTAAATTCAAGCTGAACTCGAATCTTCTCATTCTTTTCCAGCTCTTTAACAACCTCTGCAACTGTTTGAAAATACAAGAAAGGGATCATTGAAACAGGAGCTGTTAAATAAAAAGCTTGAACAGCACTGAATGAAACTACCATGAACTTAAATCACAAAGAGACAAGTGGGCATTAGCTCTCCAACAGCGAAAACTCGGCCTCCAATCACAGGCAAATCCAAACGCCTTGGTTTTACACCCGTGCTCAGCGGGCATTTGTTCACGCAGAGGAACCGCTTCCATCTGCGGCAGCTGAGCAGCAGAGGCAGTGCCTGAGACTTGGTCCCAGGAGGCAAGGTCGGGAGCCGTGGGCCTTGCCCAAGGCGCCTTGCAGCAAGCCGCACGGTGCTTGCTGGCAGCTGGCTCTCAGCCACCTCCCGGGCCACTGCTCTCATTTCCTTTGTATTAAATTCATGGGAAAATGTAGTCTTTTCAAATTGCATTTGGATCTTACTCTAGCATACTATAGTGTTTCTGTTGTGTACAGGCATGTTTTTTATAAAGAGTTTCCATGTTATCATGTATCTTGCAACAGAAGATAAAATAATGACATCTACTGTTTATCTTATTTTTACCTCCAAGGAATACCTTCCAAGGCAATGTAAAACTGTCTGCAGGCTTATGTCCAAAATCCATAGTCCAAAGATGAATTACAACCTACTCTAACTGTTAAGTCCAACACCTCAAAAGCACATAAACAGACATAACTCTGTTTGTTAATATTTTAACTAAAACTACAGCTATGCAGGACCCTGTCTTCTGACATTTACTTTTACAAATCTGTTTCTACACTTAATCATTTTCACAGAGCTGCTAGGTAGCTACGGGTATTTATTAAAACAAACACTTTCACTAGACAGTAAAGTATCTAGAGAACAAGAAGCTTATTAAGCTGTGAAGGAATAAAACCCGTTCAAAACTCGTTTAAGCAAAATCCAGGAATTTGGCACCTATGCTTCCTCAGAAGCTCAGCTATTCATATTATATAGTGACCTTAGGTTCACTGCTACCACTGAAAATGCATGTCTGCATCTTAAGTGCTAGTTTAATAAATCACCCTTTATAAATAGGTATTGAGCCAGAACCCAGTAAAAGTCTTGCATTATTTAGGGCAGACTAGCTGAAGTATGCTATGACACACTATGAAACTCTTCATTTAGCTAGCCTGGACGAACGACACAGACAGGGACCTGGAGCTACTTCATCACCAGCATCAAGC
The DNA here is from genome assembly GCF_965183815.1 of Platalea leucorodia. Lineage (NCBI taxonomy): Eukaryota > Metazoa > Chordata > Aves > Pelecaniformes > Threskiornithidae > Platalea > Platalea leucorodia. The sequence continues at coordinate 15,524,884 of NC_138831.1, forward strand.
AAAGAATCACCGAGAGCCGAGTACCTCCCAGCGCGTTGAAGAGCTAACAGAGAACCACCTGCACTGCACAGCTTCAGTTCTAGCATGCCTTCAGCCGACACGAGGCTCCAGTCGAATCAGCATCCACTTCTCACGCCAACCTTGCTGCGGCGCAACAGCGGCAGTGCAACCCCAACCCCGCCACCCTTCCTTTCCCCTCACCCGGAGCTGCCACGGCTCCCGACCCGCTCACTCCTCACTTCTGCTTCAAAACTGCTCCGCTCCTGTTTAGCCACCGGATGACGGCGTACCTCCATGACCTACAGCAGCTTTATGTCTAGTCCTGCCCCGGGGAACTCGGGGAGGGGCTTTGAGAGTGTTTAATTAAATTTCCAAGATTAACATAAATCATATCGGGATTGAATTCTGATACAAGTGCTGTTCTCGCAGAGTTAAACAACAAACTTCCTAAACTTCTATCGTTGCTGAAGTCAAACACAATCTTAACTGTGTGTGCTGGTTCTCATCCCAGAGACTTCCTGAAGTCCTAGAAAACAATTTTTGAAAGCATTTATGTTTATTTTTGGAAGTGCTTAGGCACAAACTAAGCAGTGACATTTGGCACCTAAATCACTTAGGCACTTAACCTTCTTAGTCAAGTTCTTAAAATGGTTAAAGGAGCAAAACGAAAAAGAAAATAGTGTTCGTTGCAAACTCACTTTTCTCATACACTTGCTCCCACAATCCAAGCCACGAGCTGGTAAGTGAAATCAAGATTTCAAGAAGCAGGAGCCTAAAGTTTGACTGCTAAATTCATATTTACAGTCCTCAGAGACTGGCTTTATTTTTCAAAAAGCACCGCATCTGGTGGTTCTGCCTGTTTAATAAAAGGAGTTGAACACCAAAAACATACTTTATTTTTGAAATGCCACGGTAGAAGTTGTGGATATTCAGCGTTTCCAACTGTCTGATCACATATAAAACCACATGTGCACAGAGTAAACATATGAGCTTTTAATATTCACTTGAAATAAATACTCCCCTATATTGTCAAATTTGTTAAATTATAACTGACAAATTAAGTGTTTTTTACTGTGTTTAAATCTGGCATCCTTCTCAAAGGTTACTTCTCAACCCTGGCCCCAAATTACTTCTGTTATAGATATGCAACCAATAGCAAATGCAAAGTTTAGCTGTGCACCTGCAGCGGTATGCTATCTGACCCACAGAGAAGCTGAACCCCGCCGTGCACGAGCAGCTCCGCAGCTCCCGGCTCGCTGCTCTGCCCTGCCTGCGCTGCCTGCCCACTCGTTCTGTTCCCGACAGTCCCACTGTCGGCAAGACCAAAAATTTATCTTATCGGAAGAAATGGTGAACTTGTGCTTCAGGACTTAAGTCTCTAAGTAACCATGAAAATTAAAGAGATCAAACTAAGGGTGAGGAACAATATTTCTCATCTCTCTACCTTTGAAGTAACTGAGACCAGCTCTTGCCAGCCGCAGGACTGACCTACGCTACAGACCTAGCAGACAGCAAGCTACATCCTGAAACCAGCGCAGAAAATACAATACCAGCTATATGAGAATTTCCAGGACACTAACGGCTGTGCAGCTCCCAGGAGAGTAGTATCAGAACATGATCCTGTTAGAAATTCCTTTAAAAGGACTGTTTGCCATAAGCTTCTAATCAAATAAAAAAAAAATAAAAAAATATAGCTATAAATCTGACACGTATCCCTCACCCACACATGCCAGTGTATTTGTGCTGTTACTTGTATCACTTGCAGAACTGAATTGAGATGACAAATCTTCAAAAAAGATGCATGTTTTCATCTTGTAGAAAAAAGAATATAACAAGATGAGCTAGGACAATTCTCCCTCTAGCTCATACATGCTATTCAAAATTTAAAAAATGGCCACACTGCCTCCAAAACCAGGCAGCACAAATACCCTACTCTGATCTCATCCTCCCTGTTCCAGCCCTGGCATTTTCCAAGCATTAAGCCTGAGCACATGCAACCAATAGACTGCTGTTTAAAGGAAGTTTATATTGCACTACATTAGAGACTAAAACACTTCTCCTTATCCCATATACAGTCTGAGTTTAATTGCATAAAATTGCTGCCAAACACCTAAATTGATATAAACTCCAACAAAACATTAACACCTTCTTAGTAATTCATTCTACCCTTACCTGTCATTTCCAAAAAGAAATCTAATTTTGAAATTAAATCCAATAAAAATATAAAAGTCTCTGTGTATAGGAGGAAGAGAACAAATTCAGAACAAAAGATAAATTAATAATCCATTCACTCACTAAGGACCTCAAGTATTTCCAATTTTTTGATCAAAAGCCTCAGAGTCTAATTTGAAGGCACTCATTAAAATGCAAAGTCAATAACAACACAGAATATTTTTCAGAACAGGGTTAGTAAACCAGGAATTATCAAAGAATTTCAACACAAATTTACATCCTTGATGGATACTTCCAGAGTACAGCAACACATTTCTGGTATTCATTAAATTTCCTTTTTTTGCATTCATCTTGATTTATATAAGATAAATTCTTCCAGCTGCAGTTTTCCCAAATATTCAAACCAACCTTATTCCTACCCTGAGAAGGAGAAATGCATACAAATAGTTTGCAATGGTAACAACTTTCCTAGAATTTCTAACTTACCTGATTTGGGATTTAGAGAATCACATTGAGCATTATACATGTGCACAAATTCTTGGTGTCTTTTAATGAGCTGTTGTCGAGTCCCGTGAGTAGACAGACCGTGTTCCTTTAGCTTCTTCTTCAAATCACGATCAGAGAGCAAGTTGTAAACAACTTTAGACATAGGCTTCCTTTTGTGAGCAGAACTGCAAAAGGAAAAGGAAACAAACTTTTTTTAATTAATACTCCTATGAAAATTAAAGTACTGATTTACATTTTTACAGGGTACTTCACCGACTCTGGGTAAGAAATACCTGAAAAAATCATTTCAGCCATGACAGACCCACAACCAATTACACAGTTTATCACAGATGCAACAGCAACAGCTCTAGGAAGCCAGAAGACTTTTTCCATCTACTACAAAGAAAATTTCAAATGTGCAGAAAGCAATAGGTCTACTACTGATTTTCTTTAGGAAATGATGCAAACACTGCTCATGTAACAAGTACTGCGGCTCCATTTTTAATATCTACAGTAAAGGCTTCAGAATCACATCAGCAAACTCAGTATTGTTCGTCTTCATTAGGATCAAGCTTACATTCACTCTGAATTCAAAAGGAAGTGTACTGGATTCAGATTGCTGAAACACAGGTTTTCCACCCAAGTACTGGCCATGTCTTACCTGAATCAGTTAAAGTTTTAAAAGCATTAAAACTGCAAGCCAAAACTTTAATTAGGAGATTTTTCAGCTTTCTGGGAAAATTACTTCGAGAAAGATACAGTCATGCACCTGAAAGCAAATCTGTAGTTCCCTCTAACAGGAGGGTAATTTGGTAATACAGAAAGTGACATTAAAGAGAATGAATAGTGCTCTCAGATGAATATCATCTAAAACCAACATTTACTCCTTCACACTGCCTTATGTCAGAAGCTCTCAACGTTCCTGGCACAACCAGGGAAAACATCTTAATTACAGGAAACTGCCATAGAAAATTCAAGTCCTACTACAACTTTTGTCATCTAAAATTAGCAGAACGGTTTCCTTCTGCACAAATTACTTCAGTCTTCCCTACACCTCCTGGTGAAATACACTCAAACTAGACAACAAAAGGTACCGAAATTCATCTACTGCCTCGCTCATCTTCTTCAACTTAAATCATTTATTAGTTACAGAAGAACAGCATTTAATTAGAGACACTTTTCTTCCTGCAGCAAAACAAAGTTCAGCTGCACTGCTCTGAATTGCAGAGAAATTAACAGCTTCCCATTGTGAAAGCAAGAGACTTATTTGAAAACTGTATTCAGCACTTTCAACTTATCACGTAGAAAATGAATTTCAAAGTTTTTAAAAAAAAAAAAAAAAGCTTACACAAAAATTGTCATTAATTCATTTACTTTCATATAGCCCCTGTAGCATAGCTGGCAAAAAAAGATGCATTACCACAATACACTTTTCAGGAAAAGACTTTTTGCAGATTCTTTTGGGAAATATAAAAAAATGTCATTGAATAATTAAATCTTTTGAAAGCCCTGAAAGAGCTTGGTATCATGACCTAGAAGAGTGATGACAGCTTTGCAAGCAGACAGCTACGTAAAAACAGTTCACAAGTTTTCAATCTTAACGTTGGTGGGTTTTTTTTCCCCATCCTTGAGAAATGCAGTGTTCTTTGTGAACATACACTTACCTGTTGTAATTAATCCTGTGCAGGGTTTGGGGACTAAATTATCAGTTCCGCTGAAATACTGCTCAACTGTTAACATAGCATGCCATGTGCTCCTAATTTGAGAATAAACAGAGCTAAAATTTCTCAGAGAAGAACTAGAGATGTGCTGTTACTGAACACGAACCACACTGGTATAAAATAAATACATTGCCAAAAGGGCAGTATTAAATACATGATAGCCAGTCCCTAAGGAGAAGTATCTTGCATGATACTTTCTTAAGATCCAAGCAGTCTAGATAAAATAAGGAAAGCTTAAAATTCTGTTAGGGACATCGGCTTAACACCAAAGAAAGATCTGGCTTTTATTTCCATTCATTAAGAACAGAGAAAACACTAAAAACATAGCAAATGAAAATTAAAATGTAAAATCAGATCTCAATATTAATTTACCATCTATTCATCTTCCAAGTCCTTTAGCTTATAGATTGCATTCTAAGCATGACTGGGCAAAATAAGAGCTTTAACATAAAATTACTTTCTAATTCGAGGTTCAGAAGAATTTGAAATACAAGCATGCAGTAAAAACGGCATGCAGTAAAAGTCCCTTGCAGTTCTTAAGTCTGATCAGTTAGAAATAATAATGGCCTAAATTTATGCTAGTAAGTAAAACAAACTGAAATCTGCACTTCTGATGTGAATGTGGTGACCACGACAAATTCTAGGGCACAGGCATAATGTCAAAGGCATGCATTAATCTTACGGAAATTGAGATCTTAAAGAAACAACCTTGACTGAGGCAACTTGAAAAGAATCACAGTGAGCAGACTAAGGTACAATTTTTATTTTTTAACTTGACAGCTAGTGAAGCAATTGTCTTTTGGCCCATCTGACTCAGGGGAAGCAATTCATTCACCAAGTGAAAAATGGGAATAAGTGTTATCTGAATAGAATTTTAATGCTAGTGAGCAGAAATGTGCCGAAAATAACACAGAGACTAAGTTTTACTCCCTCTGTTGAAGTCTTTAAAACATTGTCCAGGGTTTTTTTGCCCCTAAAAGCCAAAAAGTAATTCTGCTGGCGATCCACATACTTTCTTGAGAGGGGAAAGTCACCGCTATCTTATTTATACAGTGATTTTAGAGTGATCTATACAGCAGGCAACCAAGAAACAAACACAATCCACTGTATTATAACCCATCAACTAATATTTCTTATTTCAGCAGTGCAGAAAAATGGCTACATGCATATAAACGTTCTTAAAGTTGTTTTTTACCTTCTGAGGCTGTCCTTCTTCTCTTCTCTTGTCAAGCAGCTATCCAGATGTTTGTTTATATATTGCTCTGGAATAGCAACCTCACAAACAGGACAATCCACTGAAAGCAAGGGAGAAGGCATTTACTAGCATGTATATTACAGCAAAGAGCAAATGTTTTCATCTGAAAAACTAATTGTCGATTGAAGAAAATGAAAATTCAGAATTCCAGATTTCTTTTTGTTAAAAGATCTGGCACGTCTATCCAGAATCTTCATTTTTTGCTCTCGTTTTCATTCCAGAACACTTATTTCCCTCTCTATGTAATATCGGAATGGCTGTCACTTCCCTGCAGTCAGATGGAATGAAATCTCTAATAAAAATCTAGAACAACATACATTCTACACAGAAACCTAGAGGCTGATATAAACAGAAGCATATTTCCATGCTAATGTCTTTCACTTTTGCAGTATTTCACTCCTAAATAAAGGAAGCTGCTTCATTTCGATAAAACAATATAGCACACACTTTATTCATATCAACGTAATGTTCCCAGTCTATGGCTCTCAACAGGGCTGTCAATACATGAGTTAACTCAGCCTCACAGGAATCCTACGATCCAACCATGCTTCATACTCATTTCTTAGTACAGATAACTAGATTTTGTGACTTGGGCTCAGAGGCTCACAAACGCCCCATACCATGGTCCCACCCAACTCAGAATTCTTCTTGCATCATATTGTCAAGAAGCACTTATAAACATTACCTGTAAAGACAGTCAAAAAAACACAGACTTAAAATATTTGTCTTTAGCAGTCACATTATGTCAAAAACAAAAGGCTAATTTTAAATTAACAGTATGAGAAAGATTCTTTAACTGACATCCTCTGTATTAGTATGAAGGAAGTTGGTTTTGATTTAAAAGACAAAACAAAAAACAACCTATGAAAAATGCTGTGAAATGTTGTGGGAATTGAGAGAGTTATCTGGTAACACTGCTTTGCAATTCCTGACTCCCATGACATCATATTCTAGTCAAAGGTTAAAAACAAAAAAAAAGTTGGGGCAGTAACATAACACAATAGTTCTGAGCAGTCTATTATTGTATTTGAAGTTAACATTTCAATTCTTAACACAGGAACAAATAATACTAAAACCACTGCAGCATTGCCTCATTTCAAGTCTTTCATTTATATTGTTTGACCAACTACTTTGCATTTATGGAAATAATTTCAATGTAATGCATGCTTGAGGATTTAATAAGGTCATAAAATGGTAAGCAAGTGAAAATTTCAATTGCTCAAGAATAAATGAGCAGTAAGTTTCATGCGAGTTTTAAATTACTAACGCAAGCAAGTCTGATGCATAAAACTAGGAAACGTAACTTCTGGCTAAGTTGATGCCATTTTCATATGGCTACTTTTCTGGCTGTATTACATCTTTAAGCAGTATCTACCCAGCTAATGAATAAATATGAACTTCAGAGTTCCAGCTGAATAAATTGTTAAACAAAAGAACAGATAAATATGAACTAATAAGAACCAGTGTTGCACTCCTACATGGTCTTTTATTTTAATTTAGGCTTTCAATTGGGTCAATAGGATGGTTGGCATCATGTGAAAACTAAGAGGATTCTGTCATTTTATTGTAGTTAATTAGCATAAGTGGGCATTTTCATGCTTCAAAATAAATTAATCTTAACACTGTAGAATTACAGAAGAACAAAGCAGATTACTTTCTTCTGGAGAGTGTATGAATAGGAACATTAACAAAACTGAAAACCATGAACATTTTGATTGTGGGTGCACCCTTCAAATAACAAACACATTATAAAATACCTTGCTTCTGGTTACTTAAGGATATGAGAGCAGAATGAATGTCAGTGTTGTCTATCTCATCATTAAGAGGAAGGAAAAGAGAAAATTACTTCATTTTTTACTGAGCAAGTCTGTTGTGCAACTATTGTTTTTTAGAGTTGTTACTCAAAGCAAAGGAATCTGTAAGTGTTGAATTCCATTTAATTACTTGGCATCAGCCCAAACTTCCTCATCAAGAATATGCCTGTAGCAGAGCTGGCCCAGATAAGCAGTAAGCTGAATGAAGCATAGTTCAGTTAAACGGGAAGCATCTGAACATGCCAATGCAGATCAGAACAATGCAGAGAAATGAGACGAATGCCACCTACTGAAGGTACTCTAATGCATACAGCCAACCACAACCACGGACTTGGGGAAGAGAACACCACAAAAAAACAAAAATTAAGCATCTCACCTTTCTTGACTGCTTTTACCACAGATGTCGAAGGCTTTTCATGACTTTTGGTGTACTCAGGACTCTCTCGTGATCCCGCTTCATTGTCTTTACCATCAACCTCTGCAGAACTGCCATAAAGGTTATGATGTTCCTCAGTTTTGAAAATCTTCTGATCTGTTCCTTCCAGGCCGTCTGCCTTTGTCAAGGTGCAAACTTTTTCCTTTTTCAAGAAACTGTCAATCACTGGCACCTCTTCTTTTAAAACTGGCCAAGAAACAGGACTCCTAACGTGGGTTTTACCAACTGAATGCCTGCTACAGGCCAATGGAGATGAAATCAGTGGAGTATCCAAGACCAACTGGAACAGCTGTTGTCTAGAGGCATCCAGAAGACAACATGCAGTTAGCTACACTGAACACTATTAGCTTTTTCTTTGAGAAGAAACCAGAACAAAAACAGATGGAGCTTTTCTTCCATTCCTTCATCCCTCTCCCCCTCGCAGCACTTGGGAATTGGCTGGCCCACACAAACCAGGAGTAGGAGCACACCAGCTGAGCCTCACTGTGCTCTACAGAATCAAAGAATTATCTTCCTGATTTTCAAACATAATAAATGACATTTTGCAAATGTAATAAAATGCCTCTCAAAACATCACATGGAACACAGTAAAGAACAAAAAGTTCTCCCCCTTACTTGAAGATGGTAGATGACCATTTTCAAGTCAGAGTACTTCAAGCACTGTACCAGCTGTGACAGAGGCTCCTGAAACCAAAGAGCTTAGCAGAAAGCATTGCCATATTCCTTCTGTCCCTCCTTACTGTGGGTCTCCTTAGCACAGCTGCTCGGCGCCCACCCAACTGAACAGAACCCCACCAAGAGATAACTGCATGCTTGTCAACTCTTGAGATTTAGTGTCAGCTAACCCAAACTATTTCTGTCACGTTCCATCGATGACCAGCCAAAGAGCACAAACCCTCCATTCTCTTCTCGTATAAAATAAGGGAAAAACATAACCGCCCTCAAGAAGAGCTCACTTCAACCTCCACCAAAACGCTTGCCACCCACCTACGCATGCTTTACCCGCCACTTGTACTCCCTACCCTCCTCAGGGCTAGCAAATGTCAAGCCGTAAGTTAAACAGAAGTCTCTTTTCAAAGAAATAAACTAATATTTTATCAGTCAGAACACAATAACAGCAGAAGGCTCATTCTCCTGTCTGTCTCAATATAATTCTTCATGTTACTTCAAAGCTAAAAGTATTAAAGTCACAGTTGTCCTAACTCAGGCAATTGCAAAAGATCTTAAAGACATGTTTTATTCCTACCCCCACCCCAGGAGTTTTTGCAGAATCCTGTTTATTTTACCATGTATTTTATACAGATCAGTCTAAGATAAATTAAGCCAGAGACTGCATTCTTGGCAGGGAGATGGGGACGGCATAGCAATGCAGCTGTCTAGACTGCCTGCATACCTTGTGGTTCACTTTCACTCCTGTATCATCACAGGTGGGGGGAAGGCTTTCCCAACTAACATCAGCTGTGGACAAACCACATGTCCCACACTTACCCACTACTACTTTGACAAGAGTCCTTCACATCCTGAGGGTCACAACAAACATTGTATCATCCAGCCAAAAACAGCCAGCAGAAGTACACATGCAGTCATTAACCTATTCCTCTTTAATTTACCGCTCCATCACCCCTTGGCAACCTGCACACCATTCACTTGAGCTCTCCAAGAGTGCAAAGCCTGCACAGCTGCCCAGGTGTTTGCTAGCTTTCTCCCTGACTTGCTGCCATTCTCACAACCACCGCCCACCAAGCCCCAGCCTGCTGCATCCTCAGAAGTCCTACCCAAAAAAAAGGCAATTACAAAAAAAGTTTAACCATTTACAAGCTCTGACACACTGGGACAGCTTACAAAAAATAGAAAATCTTAAAGGAAATGACCTGTCCCTTTAACAACAAATGGAGGAGATGGGTTCAGTCCTTAGAGATACTCTGTCCCCACTTGCTAAGTAGGGTAGGGAGGACCTTCCCTTCACTTCTCTTTCTAGCAGGATAACACAAGAGGGAGGGGTGGGAACAGGGATCGCTTTTGAGGATGCTGAGGAGTCTAAGAGCCCCTACACCAAAAGGCATGGTATACCTCGCGTGCCTCTGTGCCTCCACGTCCCCAATCCATGCTGTGCTGAAGACAGTTCAGCACTGGGTAACTACTTGGAAAACGTTTCAGTCTTTTATGATAAAGATTTTTTGTGTCTGAGAAGGACAACTAATTAAGAACCATCTGGATGTATCAACTAATTTTTAAAAGATACATAAGTCACCAGCTGACCCCACAGTTACACTAGTTTAAGTTAGGTTCCTGGTGAACAACCAGAACGACGAGCTCAGCACACCAAACACTCTGCACTGGTTGTATACAAGCCAGATTCAGAAGCCTGATTTGGAGTTTAAGTTTCCTGGATTACTGGATGTGATGACCACATCTGTCAGTGGCAATTCACGTCTGTCCCAAAACGCTCTAACTTTCTGCACTGCAAACAAGTGCAATTAAGTCTGGCAGCAAAACTATGTTTTTCTGTCTGCTTATGCCTAGATAAGGTCTGGAAGTTTTTAAGGAGGTTAATTCCCCAGCTGACACAGACAGAGTGGTCTAGCTACTGTTGGCGTAAGATCAACTTCACGGGGAACTCAGGAGCTAGGTAATGGGACCATAAACAGAGTACCTTCACGCAGCCCTGTCCCACTCCTGCTTTGCTGTATACAAGGAGTATATTTCACACAGAAGTACCAGAAAGGTCTGACAGCGTGATCTGCTCAACACGGCCATTAGCAGCAATAATTGGCAGACAAAGTATATCATTTTACTGCAGATAAATGCACAGTATTCTTCAACTTAAAGGTTACAAACTATAGCCTCAGAAGACTTGTCACATCACAGATGGTCATATTCTACAATCAGTTTCAAAAGCAAACAAATTAGTTGCCTTTTATTCCTAATACACTTAGGCAAAGTTTAATCCTCAAAAGGATGCAGCTGGGCATTCAAACAAAGATGTACTTTTTAAATTTTTTTTCCCCCTTTTTGAACAAGGAATTTATCTTTTGGTTATGTAAAAAAATGTCTATTTCTTCAGGCTCCCCCAGGTTTTCATACAGGTAGCATACCACTAAAGTAGCTAATCAAAGTCAACACACAGTCTTATCATATTATTCTTTTGACTGTTAAGCAACCATTTTTTACACAAAAGCCCAGCGTCCTATGCTACAGCAAGCTAAACTCTGCATGGCTCAGAAAACACAAAACAGATCCGTAAATGTAATCATTTGGCATCACATCACAGTTTAGTTTTCCCATAAAATAAAGAACAATACAGCCCCAAAAGGCAAAAATATCTGAACAATTAGCCAGTTGCCTATATTCATTGTCTTCATCTAGAGAATGCAACTGATCTCCCTCATCTTTTCAGTGTATTTTCTATCGCTTTTGAGAGCTCCTCCTCTTGTCAAAGTAACACATTCTACTATTTGTAACCACCGATTATGTCTGTTTATTTTTCCACAACATGTATTCACTAGCTAAAATGTATTTCCCAACGTGTTCACACTAGCTGACAACACTCCTAAAAGTCAAACTTCACATCCGTTTATTTTTTCTCCAGACTTAAGAGTGATTCGTATCTCTTTTTCTCAACACTTTTTTCTCAGGAAGTATTACAGTAGTACAGCTTATAGTACCTCGAATTCTCTGAAGCAGAAACTTCAGCAGTCTGATTTGTCCCTCAGGAAGGCTACCGGGCCAAAACGCATGTTTGGAGGTGGGCCTGGACCCGAGACGGACTGCAAAGCCAAGCAAGGGGCAGCTGGGCAGTTCCGATAAAGGCTGAAGGCAGAGCTGGAGGGAGGAAGGCCGCTCTGTGGCCAGCAGAAGCAGGCGGCAGACACGCAGCAAAAGGCTCAGAGTGCAAGACTCGGCATTTTTGCAATGAGTTCTGCACGAAAGGATAGACTTCTGAACTCAGGAGAGTTACTCCAGAGCTGACAAGACAGACTGCTCAAATAAAAGACCATCTCACTTCAAACGCAACTTGTTAATATTTGCATGAAGGCAGCCAAAATAGAGAAACCTTCTGAACAGAAAATTCAGATTCTGTAATAACAGTTGTCTCAATAAAATATGGTCTGGTATAAAACAAAGAGAGAGAGAGAAACTGGAAAAACAACCCAAAACCTATCCTAACAATAAGTTGATAATAAAGGTTGCTTTAATTACACCACTGGTCTACAAATAATCATACGGCGTTTTTCCTCATATTGAAGGATAAAGACTTATGAATAGACTTTCCGAAGGGATCTGATTTTGGCACAGAATCAATGGAAAGAACACTAGGATGAGAATATGAAAACTTGTTTGCGAAAACACACATGAAAACTCTGTATGCCTTTTTTTTTTTTGGTGGGAAAACACAGAAAATGCTAGTACCAAATTCAAAAGAGGAGAGAAAAGTCCCAGGCTGGCTTTTCCCAGAACGCGGTATTTTGGGTGCGCTGAGCAGCGTCACTGGCCGTGTGATGACATCTAGTGGCCCTGCCGGACCTGCGCCCCACCAAAGGGCACCCCAAACCCGGGCGCCCCAGGGATGGAAGAGCCGGAGCTACCCGACAGCACCTTTATCGGCTGCCACTCCCCTCCTTCACCACCAGAGTGAATTACTCAAATTTATCTTTATTCACAGGAATTCTGATAGTTGTTATTGGAGTGATTAGGACAAGCCTGACTAGAGTGGAAGATTCATCCGTCATTCAGAGAGAGACAGCAGAGTCAAGAGAACGCATGCAGTTAACGGAGAAGCCCACCCTCTACCATCACCAGACCGTCCGGCTCGCCTACAAACTGATTCTATTGGTAAACCTCAGGACAGCACCGTTTTCAAAAAGCTCTGCGTTTTGCTTGCAGTGTTCAACATTACCTATTACATGCTCTTAAGAATTTAAGGCAGACTGCTTTCAGCTCTGAAAGGTTTTAGCAGATACAATTTTACCTTCCTGGCACAAAAGCAATAAATGCGTCACAGCTGACAAACCTTAGCTTAAGAGCACAGGCACCCTTTAAAGGCTGAAAGATGAATCAACAAGATGTTAGTGAGTCCTAGCGTGCACTCTTAACAACCACTGCCCAAATCCTCCTTTGAGACCCATCCTCTTTAATCGCTGGCTTGGGTTAGGACAGGGAGCTAGGCTTCTTTTAGTTTAACTAAAAATGGATGGTCATCTTAACTCACTCTATACAGCATACTCTCTCTGCCAAGCATGCTTTAATAACACTATAAACATCTTGTGAAATTTTTTTTCTTCAGAGCTGCAAGACCCACAAAAAAAATTTCAGCATCCTCCTTCATCAAGATCCTGGTTCCCATTTTATGGTCCGTTTACTTCTCCCTTCCCGAAGCAACTATGAAGCAGAGAAAGTAGGTGGGAATCCAGTGCTTCCACATAAATAAATTCTGGGGAAGAGATGGGGTCATGAATCTTCCTAGGAACAGCTCACAGAGGACAGTCCTAACTGTACTAAAGGACAATTTCTCTCCTTGAAATTCCTTCTGCAGTCCTCCTGGAAGTTTAGTCAGTGTATTAGAAATGACGGTACCTGCTCTCTCAAGCACTCAGAGTGGATGTGTTTATTCCTCTGACTCACTAGCCGTCAAGTAACCCTGATTAGGAAACTACGATATAAACTTGAAAGTAAAAACATATTTTTCTTCCCTATGTATGAAAAAAGGACAGATCATTTTCAGCAAGGACTAGTTTTCTACTTATGCAAGTATAATTCTAATTTCTATTGATAAATTTTCTAACTAGGTGATGCAGAAACTGACAATTTTCATCAAAATAATCTCTTTATTAGAGGACAATGAAATTAATTTCAAAACAATCCCAAATCATTATTTTTTAAGACACTGGCCTCACTGCAACTGAAGGAAAGATGGTGCAAACAGCACTCCCTGTCTTGCTCTCCTGACCTGATCAGAGCGATAAATTCTGCCTGCAAAGCACAGCATAAGCAGCAGAGAGAAAGCTCAGCAAAGGTTGCCCTCGCCCTGACAGGAGCCGACGGGCGTAATTGATCAGAGCAAAGCACTCCCTTAACTCCACCACTGCTCAGGATCTCTGTGTGCACCTGAACACAAGGGCAGGGCAACGTGAATTCAGACCTACTAAAGCCTATTCAAAACTGCTCCTCTACCCTTTCACACAGAATATGATGTTAATGGGCCATAACGAACAACACATCTTCACTTTTACTGGGAAACATCAGAGTCCACCACTTCTACAGGGAGGAAGCAGGGCTCCCAAGACAATGCTCACTGAGCACAAATGATCATGAAGGCTCTAATTCTGCAAACACTTGTGCACGAGCTAAATGTTGAGCAGAAGTATAAACGGGATCAGCACTCAAGTCTATTTAGAATGATTTCTATTCCATGCACACACTGACCTTGGAGCACAGCTTTTACTTTGCTAAGTACTACCAACATTAACATTTTCTTTCCCTACAGGTCTGTCTTAGGAAATGCATTTGAATTTTGTGAAATACTGAAAAGATTTAAGGCCTAATTTTCATAAATGCTAAACTACCTGAGGCTCAAAGTCAAGTCTGGATAGACTTGAGAAGAGCTTAGCAGGTTTCCAAATCAACCCCTGGACTTTGGAGTTGTTTTGGGGACATCTAAAAGGAAACAAAGCAGATAGGGAAGGAGCGGAGGAGACAGTAGATTTGTCCTGTACCAACATCACTAGGGCAGAAACCAACAATGCTCTTATGCTTTAATGATACTTATATCACATAACACCCTCCAGGCAAGCAGTGTTCCCCTCAAACTCAGGACCATCTGCAGAGTAAACACAATCCCAGGCTGAGAGAGGCACGAATGCGGGGTGCCCAGCATCTGAAACAACGCAAGATTTACTCGCTACCTATATTCCTCGTATGAGTCTGTCTTAATAAAGCAGTTATCTTAGCAAGCCATTTGTTGTTGGGCCTTTGTCACCGAGACCCAGAAAGAAGCCTGCACTGGCGCTCTCCCACCTCACCCCCTACCCGGTGCTAAACAGGACACTACAGTTTTTGTCTTATTGATCTGACTTGATGTTGAGAAATTGATTGAACTCCAAGTCACAAAAGGAAAGATTATTAAACTACGCTGACTGGTAAGATTTATATTGATCCATTAAAGCAGTCAAAAAAAATTAACGTTTAAGATTCAATATCATAATGGATCCAAGTCAGCACTACTTGTTCCCTACAAAATTAGACGTTACCAAAAAAAATAGTAATCCATTTATCACTAGGAAACACCAAAGACAGAGTTCAAGCTAAAATAATGGAACTGTGGAATTTCAATTCTTCAAATAAAATCAATTCAATCTAATAGTGGTCATACAGAAGATTAGATTTTCATCACAGAGAAACTCTCTCAAGAAACAAAGCAATAAACTGAACTATGCTTCCTATCACTTATGAAGCCAAGAATCTCATTGACTTCAAGCTCCAAGTTCATTTCAGAGAAAAAGATGATAGTGTATTTGTCTCCCATAGACATAGGAACACCTACAAAATACCTCGCAAGTCACAGAGCTGCTTCTAACCAAAAGAAATCAGAGACATAATACAAGAAATCTAATACATCTACAGTGGTAAGCATTTACCAAGTCATACTTATTCTATTGTTCCTGTCTTTCAAAGGGATGAGGAGATCAAAAATTAATTAAAAACAAACAGAAAAGTAGATAAGAAATCCAAGCGAAAGCACAATACTCCATTACTTTTCTTATCCAGAAAAACTCCCATTTGTGGTCCCTCAATACCTACATTTTTCCCATCCAATGACTTCACCAAGAGAACTCTCTTGCAAGTTGACCATTACCACTGGACAAAATCTTTCTGTTCAGGATTTCCCCTGCACACATAAGAAGGATCTTAGAAGAAAATCTTTATTACCATTATTTTCCCTGGAGAATCCTGACACATCTGCTTGACTTCCTACATGTTAAAAGAGACTGTAACTTAGGTGGCAGCTAGCCAGAAGCAAAACCAAAATAAGTTTACACAACCCCGACACATCACCTGAGTGGACAGCAACCTTCAGCCAGAAAACTGTAGGATTTTTCCAAAAGCATAAGCATGCATCTTTGACAATATTTCTGTCACACTGCAATTTTTTCGCTCAGTCCTCACACTGCTCCTCTACAAGGACTCCTGGCCTGATCACACAAAGTAACACACTTGCCTTTCCAGCTGCCAAACCAGATAATATTAATAAAATTACAGTATACCTTGCAGAATTAAAGCTCTTTACTAGTTCATCTAATGTCCGGTTATTTTTCAGGTCAGATTCCGAGACTGCCTATTAAAAAAAGAAAGAAAGAAAAGTGGAGAAAAAAAAAACATAAACATTCAAATACAGTGAAAACAACAAGTACCCAGAAAATGTTCAAGTGATCAATAATTTGTTTATTGGATCTATGCTTCAACCGCCCCCCACTAAATTGCTATGTGAATGAAGATGCATAAAGTGTAAACATTTTTTCCTGAAAAATATCCCAAACTAAAATAACTGCCTGAGAATTTTAAGTCCGGGAAATTATAGGTAATAGATAAAAATGAAGCATAAAGCTAAAGCAACAAAATCCAGTGTACCCTGTCTCCAACAATGCTTTATTGTAGCCTGGTTCTAATTACTTCGAAAACCAAACCAAGGATCCCATGAATGTGATAAAAACCTTAAGCAACAAGGCATGAAAACTGATGAAGGGAAATGTTAATCTTTTGAGTGATTATGGAATGAAAATATGAATTATGAGATGGCTTTGTGTATTCAATTCGTTCTTTTTAAACAATTTCTGATTTTTATCTCTCTGGCTGTCTCTCTGCTGCTCTTTTTTTACAAAGCTTTTATTAGTCTTGCTACTATCAATACCTGTGATTTTTAAGAAGGCGGTAGTAAAATGTATTCCCCAGAAACGTGTATCAAGTAGTCTGCACTTGTTTGAATGTTTAAAAACTGGCAAAGCTACAAATAGATCTGCTTTCCAGTCTCGAAAAGTCTAGTCTGGTTCATGCTTTAGAAACACAGAAGAAAATTACTTCTATTTTGCCAATATTCCTGAAGCACCATTCATTGTTTTTAGGCCGCCTACCATTTTCAGGAGTTCAATAAAGCCCAATTGGCTTAAGACAAAAAGTTACATTAAGGCCTAGAATAAACTGCAGTCTGTGAACTTTAATCAAAACAGGCCTTCAAATCAGATGGCAATAATCACCCACCTGCAGAGCAGGCCGAACCTGCCACTAGTGCTTTTCACATTTAACCTAATTTCCATGGAAAACGCCTCCTCTCCCTGGTGCGTAACATCGTCCTCTCGTCCCCCAAAAGGCTACACAATAGAGTCAGTGAGTTTTAGGTGTAGGTGGTCTGTGGACTCTTCTAAACGTTCCTTCAAAGATGAAGTGAGGCCACTCAAACACAGAAAATTTAAGTGCTTAAATTTCAGCACTCATGTTTTAAATGATGGTGTATTGTAACAAGTTAGGAGGCAATGGTAAATGTTTCACAATAGATTGTATACATAGCTGTGAGCCAAAACCCAGGTTTGATGTTCCATCTACTTCTGCCTATGCTGACAGAAGAGTAGCTCTGAAACAGGAGAATTCCAGTCGTAAGAGCACCACACTTTGCCCAAATAGCTGCTCACCAAAAGGAAAGGTGGTAATACATGACCAGAATTAATTATTTAGCATAGTCCAAAGGGAAAAGCTCCTAAGATTCACAAAAAAATAAACAAAAAACAAGCTGAGGAAAAGAAAAACACTTACCACACAGCATGTTGGACACTGAGTTTTGTAGGACAAAAACTTGCGTATACAAAGGGAACAATCTGGAAAAACAAAATACATAATTTTTAAACATGCGGTCTTCTAAATGCAGTTCAACATCCTCACCAGTATATTTTCTTTTCATACAATATATGCAAACTATTCCACAATACACCAATATTGAAAATACACCATTTTTCCATAGAGTTAAGATTACCATAGTAGCAAAAAAATCCGTATTTCATGCAAGTATCTTTCAACATTTAATCTCAGTCCTTCTGTCAAAAGCAGATGTTTACTTTTGCAAGACAAGAAAACCTTAGTCTGCTACCACCACTAAAAGCAGTGTGTTTGCACGGTTCACTCCCCCACCACCACTTTTTTTTGACATGACTAATGTTGGATCACTTTCACCTTGCTGCATAGCCCCGGACAAACTCTATCTCCTCTTCTTCTCAGGTGTTTCTTCCCCTTTCTAAAACAATACCAACCTGTTGTTGAGGGAAAAGGCTAAAAAGGATGGGAAACAGCACTGGAATGCTAACTGAGAGATGGCTTAAATGTTTCCCAGAAAAAGCAAGTCATATCATCATCACAGGATGCTTCAATAGATTCTTTGGTGAAATATGGCATAAGCTTCATTTTGTCACAGTAAATTCCTGAAATTATTCTACTTTCTCTACTTATCTCTGAGCTTTCATAACCACTTCAAGATATAAAAAGTTTTATCACTCTCCAGCAAAACAGACATTCACTTACTAGATCATTATCAGTCAGAGTCTCAGCATTCAACACACTTTAAGAGCTACCTAAGCAGATATATTTCAAAGACCCTCTGTGAAGGAGTCTGAAAAGCAGCAGGAGCATTAATGCACTAATTCAACACTTAAAACCGCAAATCCATCTAAATACTCAAAAGTTACGTTACATAGTAAGATGTGGTATGGGGGAGGAATCCATAAAAAAAAGAAAGAAATTTCAACTGAGTGAATATGAATCAGCTTATAGATCTAGCCTGCCAACATCCAACAACCAGTCACCTTCAGTAAGTAATGGGACTGACCTGTGTTTGCAGCCATCACTGTTCAGAACCAGGGTAGCTGAAGCATGTTCGAGGATAATAAATGACATAAACTCTTAGTCTTAATCTTTGTGCCTAGGGCTGGCCTTGGGCATGTGCAGAGAAGACAACGGCCTCACAATTCTCTGTCCCCAGTCCCTTCTCTCCCGCTCGCCTCCTCTTCCTATGGGAGAAATAGCCCCACCACGGCCCAGGTCTCAGCCTGCCATTCCTGGGGTAACAAAATAGGTCTCTGCCTACTGTAGACAGCACATACACCAAGAATTAAATGGTGCCACAAAGTTCACTTCCATCTGCACCAACAGACCAAACCTACCTGTAAAACTGCATCTACCAAACTAATTATAAGACTCAGCCACAGCACCGTATTTCAGTATACCGAAGAAAATCCCAAAGTATGAATTTAATCTGACAACCATCACGGGATGCTTAATGACAATGACAGAGTGAAAGTATACAAGTCACTGCCAGCAAATAACAATCTCTGTTGAGTTTAAACTGGAAGTAGCAAGGCTGTGAGAAGAAAGAGGAATAAAACAAGCCTGGCTCAAGAAAAGTCAGTAATGCCACAATTTACACACAACATATCAAAGACCATAGGCTTTTTTATTTTAAGTGAGCAAGCTTAACTGGAAGCATAGTAGTAGTTTCAATACAGGTTTAAAGAAAGGAAAATCCTGGATGACAAAAAAGAGCTCCCTCCAACATCTATAGCCACTTCTATATGAATAAGTCAAACAGACCCAGGGTCCCCTGCCCACCTTCCAAGCTACGCTGGCCCCAGGCCGGGGCTGCACTGCACTAAGCTCTGCTTGGGATAAAGGCTCCGACTTCAGCACGCTGCTGATTCACTGGGGCCGGCGGCTGCTCCCGGCACCAGCTCCATCCCTTGCTGGAGGGCAGCACCCTGACGGCAGAGGCAGCAGAACGCAGAGCTGAGATACCCTCACCCGCCACCTGCCACCATCCCCTGGCTGGTCCCAGCCGCCAGGGTCCCTCAAGAGAACAGCACATTTTAACACCCCGTGCCAGCGGTCATGGCCACCAGGCAGCCACCTCAGCATGAGTGGACCGAGTTTATGAGACAGAGGTGTGGGACACACACCTGAAAGGCAGGGCACACGGGCTCAGGCAGCCGCAGCTTTGCGGGTCTGAAGAGGCCATTCAGGGCCGGGACAAAAACTCAGATCCAACTGTCCCAGCCCACGCCATATTAATTAACCAAATCCAATCCTCTTGGACTGAAAGTATAAGAAATCTCAGAGCCACAATTCACTCTCCACCTGGGGAGATGTCCACGTTAAAAAAGATGTCCGTCTTCAGATGCTTTTATTATGTGAAAAAAATATGAATGGCACATCTCTTCTGTCACTAAAGGTACAATCCAAAGCACTGTGGAAGTTAAACAACTACTGTCAAAAGAGCTACTGAAGGCTACCAGTCACCCAAGAATGAGCAGGGAAGGAATTTTAAATGGCTATAGGTGCAAACATGATAGAGATGGCTAGACGCCCTGTAGTAGATCATTAAGAAAAAGAGAAACAAATTCTGCAAGCAAACATATTTCATCTTCATCTATTTGAAAATAATCACTCATTAATGGCAGAGGGCTTTTTTCCTCTAGTTGTACAATCTCAGCGGACTGAAGAGATTATACAAAGACAACCGAGTAGGAAATATTTCAAGAAATCTTGATTTATTGTAGAAAACTTAGGTTTGCTGCAATTTATGGGGGAAAGTTAAATGTCTAATCTGTTAAAAAAAGAAGGGAGACAGATTCTTTTCAAAGTTAAGGGCCTCTGAACCCAGCTGTGTCACAGGCAGGCTGTACCACCAGCTACTCTAGAGAATTTCCAGCGCACCCCACCATAAATATGCTGTTTTCAATGGCGGTAGCTTTGCCAAGCTAAACTAAATTTCATTGCCAAACTACAATGTCCTCCTTCATGTAAGGAATAAGAAGTGCTATAGTTTCTGAACAAAACAATTATAAGCATTTATTTTAACGTGAGAAAAGGCAATGCACTTCCCCCTAATCTGACTTTCAGTAAACTGCTTCACTACCACATTCCAGCAGATATCAGCCTGAGGCAGACAGAGCAGCACGGAAAATTTTAGCTCGTAACACTTAATGCCCTCTGCCATACAGCTTTACATTTTGTTCCGCCCTCGAGATGTTCATATAATCACAGAATGGTTTGGGTTGGAAAGGATGTTTAAAGATCATCTGATTCCAACCCCAGGTTGGCTCAAAGCCCCATGCAGCCTGGCCTTGAACACTTCCAAGGATGGGGCATCCACAACTTCTCTGGGCAACCTGTTCCAGTGCCTCACCATCCTCACAGGGAAGAACTTCTTCCTCATATCCAATCTAAATCTACCCTCTTTCACTTTAAAGCCATTACCCCTTGTCCCGTCACTACACGTCCCTGTAAAAAGTCCCTCTCCAGCTTTCTTGTAGGCCCCCTTCAGGTACTGGAAGGTTGCTCTAAGGCCTCCCCGGAGCTTCCACTTCTCCAGGCTGAACAACCCCAACTCTCTCAGCCTGTCTTCAAAGGAGAGGTGCTCCAGCCCTCTGATCATCTTTGTGGCCCTCCTCTGGACTTGCTCCAACAGGTCCATGTCCTTCTCATGTTGGCGGCCCCAGAGCTGAACACAGCACTCCAGGTGGGGTCTCACGAGAGTGGAGTAGAGGGGGAGAATCACCTCCCTCGACCTGCTGGCCACGCTTCTTTTGATGCAGCCCAGGATACGGTTGGCTTTCTGGGCTGCGACAGCTTCTCATCAACCAACACCTCCAAGTCTTTCTCCTCAGGGCTGCTCTCAATCCATTCTCTGCCCAGCCTGTATTTGTGCTTGTTTGTGTAATGAAAGATGTTTAAATGAATAATTGTAGGAATAGGTGGTGTTTAAATGCATTAATCCAGATGACAGGTGTTTGTGCTGTCAGAAGGGTGCAACCATAACTGCAAAAGGAAAGGTTGCTGGCTGCTTCACAGCTTTCATCCAAAAGAGCCCCTCTGCAATACCTTACAGGAAAACGTCCTTGCTGGCTAAGCTGCAAGTACAAGAGCTACATGTTTTGCAAAGGAAATAAAGGATCAGTAATCTCTGCTCTACATGCCAGTAAATAATAAATGGTCAAATGATGACTTGTCTCTGAAAGTCCAAAGGAGAAAATATTTTATAGGACATTTTCCAATAGTTGTCTATGACTCAGATAAGGTGCAAGAGGATTGTGCCAGCCCATAAGGCCCACAAGGTCATTCTCTAGTCCTGCGTTTCCTGGGAAAGAGGTATGAAGACCAAACCATTCACTGAAAATTTCTGCACACCGTCTTTTGCCCTAACTGTTTGCCGTAATCTGTCAATTGAATGACAAGTCAGGTTTAAATGGAGCCACAGGGACAAGACACACTCCCATCACAGCCACCCCTGTAATCCCTGGAATGTATGGGAAGGTGCACTTACATGAAACACATTAATTCTAAATTCCAAAAAGCCCCAGGACAGAGGGAAGGACAATGTCACTGCCCCTTTATTGACTTGCCATAAATGCCCCATTTACCTTGGCTCCTATTCTTGAGCAATTTTTATTAAAATTGCTGTTTCTGTGCAATTTTTATTAAAACCCAAGTACGTTTAAACTACAACCACGAAGTCAATAGCGATGTATTAAGTGATCATCCATAAAATATGACGTTTATCACAGGACAGGAGGCACAGATTTAAAATGAAAAGGAAGTAACAGTTTTCTGTTGACCTCTATGAACTTTGTACTCATGAAGTTAGCACACCAGACAGTAGGATGGGACGAGTCCCACAGGAGCAAGAAATTTGCACACAGTACTCCCAGTGCGAGAAGTAACCATACTCCTTACGCCGTACTTACAGTTATGCGAACACTGTGGAATGATCATCGCAATGCTGAAGTAATCAAAGCATATCCCACACCGCAACAAGTCATCCACTGCCTGCAAGAAAAGTCGAGGTCACCGAATAACTCGCGGCGGGACGTCGGATGTGGACAGCACGCTCGCAAGCGCGCACTTCCAGCCACGTAGTCTTTTGCGCTGTGCTCCCGCACAGTGCAGATTAAGGCAAATCGCCCGCATCAGGCGAGGGCGGATTCAGTGTCAGGGCGTTACGGCCGGCAGCGCCGGCGGGAGCGGCGGCGGGCTGCCCCACGGCCGGGCCGCGCTCCGCTCAGCTCGGGCCCGCTGACCGCCGGCGCTCGGCCCCGCGCCGGGGCACGACGAGGCCCGGAGGAGCGGGCCGGGCCCTCGGCCCGCCGCCAGGGAGAGCCACGGAGGCCCCTGCCTGCCGCCCTGCCTGCCTGCCGCCCTGCCTGCCGCCCCCCAGCCGCGCACGGCACAGGGGGCTGCGGTGCCGGCGCGGCTCCACCTGAGGCCGGGCCGCCCCGCGGGACGCTCCCCGGCCGCCCCGCTGACACCCCCGCCGCCATCTCGCCCGCCCTCTCCCCCTCCCGCCCTGCCGAGCAGGCCCCGCCGCGCCTCCCCCCGCCTCACGCACCTTCAGCGGGGACAGGCTCGCCGGCCACGGCGGCTCGGACACCGGCAGCGCCAGGGCCATGGCGGCCCAGCCCGGCCCCGCCCGACCCTCGCCTCACGCCCGGCCCGGCCGGCAGCGAGTCCAAATCCCCCGCGCTCAGCCCTGCGCGCCGCCACCGGGCCGCGCTTCCGGCGGCGCCGCGGCTGCCGGGAGCTGTAGTCCCGGGAACGGGACCGGGACCGGGCCGGGGCCAGGCCGCCTCGCCGGGCCGCGGCGGAGCTCGCCGGCGCCTCCGCCCCGTCTCGGCCGGCGCCGCTTGCTTGGCAGCGTGCGCCCCAGTCCCTGCGGTTCATCCCCACAGTCTTGTTCCCCGTTCCCAGTAGGGCTCCTGCCTGCGCGGGTGTGCGGGCAGCCGGGCCTCGCCGAGCGCGGCGGCCGGAGCACGTTGAGGCCGAGCCCTGAGCCCGCCCGGCCCGCGGCGGCCACGGCTCCTGGGAAGGAAGGAAGGAAAGAGGGAAAGAAGGGAGGAAAACCGCTGTGTTGACACGAAACCGGCTCCGGGCGTGCGGGGCTGGCGGGCGCGGCCTCCGCCGGGCAGGGGCGCCGCTGCCGGCGGGCCGCTGGGGAGCCGTGCCCACCCGCACCCATTTTCTAAGGCTGTTTAATTAAACACCTTCTTGGGAAATTTTAAAATCCTATGGATGACTATTAAGTGAGGTAATTTTTCAGCACCAAATGCATTTTCAGTACCTACCTCTCCCCTTTTTAACGCGCCCGTGGAAGTTACCTCGTAACACAGACATCCCCACAGGAGCTAAAGTAATGGCACCGTTTTCTGTGTATGTATGTATGTGTCGCGTTCAGTGAGCTCCCATGGACAGCTTATGGATGCAGTATGATTCTCGGCCACTGTGATCGGTTGTTTACTCAGGTAACAAATGAAATGTGTCACTGAGTGATCCCATAAGCTAGATGTGAGAGTCTTCACCCGTATCTTCCAGGAGATACTCATTTAAAAAACATCTAAGACAATGTGTCAATGAGATTTTGAAAACCGGTCCCCTACCTAACTTCCCTTCTGCAACTAACCTACTGCACCACCTCACAGCCAGTCCTGATTTCTGCTTACGTTTCTCCGTACAGGTGTACGTCAGGCCTTTGCTATGGGAACGACCTGCACAGACGTGCACAGGGCTGTGCTGGGTTGCCATGGAAATGGGCATCAGCCCCATCACCGCTGCCCTGGGCACGGCCAGATCTGGCTCTTTGATTTCTGCAGAGGGGACATCGCAAAACCCAGGCTAAAAATACATGGCCTTATGGATGAAAAACAAAAAAATGGCAGGGAGCAATGCTCATGGCTGAGCACTACTGATGTAGTTTCAGAAGGTTTAATAATTGCCTGGGAGTTTGGGGGAACTTAGCACATCATTGCCAAAGTCACGTAGGATAAAATTGCAAACCAAATTGTGCTGTCTCGGTGCAATTCAAATTTCAGAAGCCAGTCATTTACCGAGGCTATGCCACCAGTGCTCACGTAGTGCCCATGGCACATGGTGCTCACTGAAGGGGAACGACGTCAGTCCCCTCGCAGATACTACGCTGCAATACACTGATACGCTCTACTCCATGCTGCACACTGTTACAGATCTTCCCATTGATTAAATTTGTTGTAGCAGAGGTTCTTCCACACACACACAATGCATATTTAACTATATTATATATTAGTCTGCAGAACAATAACGCCTCACTTTGCCTCCTTCATTTCACAGGTTTGTTTTAAGCACTTCACTTTTGTAGCTGCTGGTGATTAAAATGTGCTGTTATCTGAAAACCGTGCGCATGCATGCCTGATTTTTCCTGTGAGTTTTTGTAGCAGTGTAATTTCCACGGTCTTATTCCTGATTTGTACTAGTCTGATTTTTGAATTGGATAAAATAAAGTCAAGCTCCATAAACTGGCACTCAGTAATTCTTTTTTTTTTTATATATGTATAAGGGACGCCATGACCCACATGATGCAGAAGGTCAGAAGAAATTATCATAATGGTCTCTGCTGGCCTTACACGTTATGAATCTCTGAATTTATATATTTGAATGGATGTGATTACTGTCTGACACTTGCCAAAAGTGCCAGAATTTACAGAATAATTTCATTGCCATTAAAGTGCCCATTCTTTTCACCTTAAGGAATCTGTTTCTTCTGCTTTCTCTGCAAGCTGTGGAAAACTAATGTATCAATCTCTTACGGTTCTTTTTCAATTTTCTGTTCTTTCTCTTCCCTCATGCACACTGCAGATCTTGTTCCAGGTTCACACACTTTCTGACATGAGCTTATTGGTTGGCGATTAACTCATCCTCCCCAGGAACGGACACAAGGATTTCATTACTACAGCAACATGTTTGGTTTTTATTTTGGTAGACTGATGAATACCAAAGTGCAATGAGTTTATAGCTGAGCACCATCCACACAGGCTGCTACTGGATAAAAAGCAACTTAGACTATTTCCACAGTAAAAGCACTGTATCAAAAAACCTGGAAAACCTGTGCTTTCACTTAAATCTTGTGCGACTCAGAAGTTAGAGAGCATCCACCTTCTTAGGCAGCGTAGCCAAATTATCCCCTTAGCCTGCAGTGAGGGGGCGAGCTCAGGGCTGTGGGTTGCTCCGTTTCGGGAGCAGCGTTCAGCAGAGCCATCCTGCAGTGCCTCTGGTTTGCGGTGGCTCTGTGCCGGGGGATCTGGAGAGACACGATGGGGCGGCAGGGATGGAGCTGGGTGCCGTTATCACCCGGGGGTCTCGCCCCACAGAGGGGCAGTCATTTAGAAGCAGCAAAGGACATTTCAGTTGGCGCTCAGTCCGGCGGAGCCGTGGATGCCCATCCAGCCTTGGCAGCTAAAAGAGCGTGCTTATTTGTGAGCATTTTCCCTGCGAG
This sequence comes from Platalea leucorodia, assembly GCF_965183815.1. Lineage (NCBI taxonomy): Eukaryota > Metazoa > Chordata > Aves > Pelecaniformes > Threskiornithidae > Platalea > Platalea leucorodia. The sequence goes on from NC_138831.1 coordinate 15,551,096, forward strand.
ATGCGGTCCTGAGGGCTGTCCCATGGCAGCAATCCCACCGCAGGGAGAGGCGCTGGGAAGCCTCTCACCCCTCTCCATCTCTACCGGACTGCCGGGAGAATTTGGTCAGGCAAAATGCTCCCGCCTGCTCGGGTGAAGCTTGCTTGAGCATGATGGGTCCCAGGGAGCAGATTTAAACCCAAGGACTCCTGCAGAGTGAGGACAGTTCTCCTCCTCCGTAGGAATGCTTCCCGCTGTTTTATTGGCACTTTGGACTTCGGTGTAGCAGTGTTAAACTGGTTTGTTTTGCTGAAGTACCAAATTACAATTTGTTATTATACACAGAACACCAAAACAGAGAACATATACCCTTCTCCCAACCCCCTGAAATAGTCATTTAAATTAAAATACCAGTAGGAACCAACCTACATTTCTATAAGCTTATTACCCTGTTCTGTTAGCAGACAGAAATGTATGGAAAAGCTTAGTAGGAGGTGGAGTAGCCTGACACGAAGCAAATCTCCAAAAGCTACTTATTTTCATATATACTGTTGAGACAAAGAAAACATTTAAGTGGAGTTTTACATAGTTTCCAGCTGGTTGTGCTCAACTTAATAATGTAAAAACTGCTTGTTCCCAAATGGTGCTCCAGCTTCAGCACTGCTTACAGAACTGCTGTTTTTCTCTGTGCTCTGACAGACAAACGGCTTCTCTTCAGCTGCCCTTAGTAGATTGCTCTTAAAACGAAATAGTCCACTATGATCTGCCTCTCATACGTATGTGTCACTGGACATACTCTGTGACAGAAATACAAATGCACCATGGAAACAAGCCTCTGGGACACAAGCATGTAGATTGGATGAAAATCTGCAGAAGAACATGCTGTACTTCAAAAAAAAAAAAATCAAAACTCAAACCATAGAACATTTTTTAATTGATTGTTTCTAAATATTTTCAGAGATTCCTTAACATCTAAAGCAGTGGAAAGTTTCTCATCATGTCATTCCCAACTAAAGAGGAGAAGAGCCTAAATACCATGAGTAAGATTGTTCAAAAACATTTAACATTGACCTAACTCTGCCCTTATGTTAAAGTTGGCAGTAATTTATTGATTTGTACATGACTAAATTTAGTCTGATGTTGAGAATTTTAGAACAAAAAAATCCCACCGTGAAGTACAAACTCTTCAGACGGGACTACACAAAGTCCCTGTCAAAGCAATCCTTTCAATAGCAATCTGAATTAAATATTCACCATGCCAACCAAAATAACAGCATTTCAGCTCTAACATGTGCCAGTGCAGATAGCCTGAACAGCCCATCAGACCAATGCAAGTGAACCAAGACAAGGTTTGGCCCAGAAATATAGCTAATGCCCAGCACTCGTCCAAAGAGCTTTACTCATTCTTTCCTGGACTGAATCGAACGCACAGCATTGATCAAAAGCCTGCGGCAACACGGCAAAGACGTAGCGTGTAACAGCCTTTGCGTAAGTCATGGGCGTGTGAGAAGGCTTAGCACCGCAGCGTGAACTTACTATTTAGTGTCAAAAGTTACTTACGTGATAGCTAGCACATCAGCTGGCATCATCATTTTGTAATAAATAGTTCTAGCTAAAAAACAATACCACCTGAACATATCAGTAATTTATATTTTGTCCTGTTTCTACTTGCAAAGTTTTGTAAGCAGTCGAGATTATGAGCTGCAACTATATATATATATATATATATTTTAATCAATACATACAACCTTTGTCATTTAGCAAGACACAAGGGTTCAAAAACAGGGCGTTTAGAGTCATTGCTGGAGGTAGAAGGGTGTCTTTGCAATGTCCAGTAAGACGTTTCTACCCTAGTTCTATGCTATAAGTAAAATGTAAGCTAGCCATGACATTTATTGCATTAGTAACTGGTAGCACTAAACACTCGTATTTTTTTCTGCAGGAATCTATTTGCAATCTGTTTCCCTCTAAATCAGACCTTTCAGGACAACAGAAGCGAAAGAAATCACATCATTTCCCCCTCCTCCATCAAATGCTCCGTGCAGCCTTTTGAAGCGAGAAGACAAGAGAGCCTGTCCAGGTGGGGTTCAGCTGGGGAGCGGGGTCCCTCCCTCCGGACCGAGGGCAGGCTGAGGAGCCGCAGGAAAGCTCCCAGGAGCAAGCTCAGGGTGAACCAAGCACAAGAGGGACTTGCTGCTCATCTTCTCATTTCTGATATTTGGGGAGCTCCTGTCTATTCACACTACAGTGTCAGAATCAGGAGGAGTTAGCAGAGTAACTCTGGCTGAGAGCTCTATTTCAGACCCCCCCTTTCAAAGCGCACTACCAGCGCTTCTTAAAAGGTCTGCTGTTAGAGTTTTATATGGAAAGAAGTGCGTAAAGCTGGGATCAAAAGTCTCTCTAGAGTGTACTCAATTTGGCTGCCTTAATCTTCTAATAATAGTCACTATTACCCAGATAGATTGTCATTTAAGAACTCCTATTGACTATTAGAGAAAAATGCAGACGGACTTCTCGGGCATGAAGATGAAGAGTTTAAATGAGACATAAATTACTGAAAAGTTCACTCTGGAAGTACGGTATTATTTTACAAAGCTAAATCTCTCTCTTCTTTCACATACCACAGTAGGGTACTCAGCGTTAGAACTGGCCTGGGATGGGGTAAGAAGACAACTTGCACAAGCACAGTGGTGCTTGGTTCTTCCTTCGCACGTCCCCAAGGGGACACTTTTCTGTGACCTTCCTAGGATCTGGTGCAGACCACAGCACATTAACACCTTGCCAGATCAAGAAGTAAATATGTGAAGCAGTGCACTAATATCAATGTATTTATCCTCTTAATATTCCTACAACAGAGATAGCATTTTCCATTTTTACAGGCAGGAAAACTGGGACATTCCAGTGCTCACTGTCAGCATCTAATTCATAGCAAATGTCTAGTACTTGTGCCAAAGTTCTCTTTTCTGAGACAGAAAGAGCTACCAGAAGCAGAAAATTTTATCCTTTTTGCCCTTCTTACTTCAAGGCACAATCTGAAGCGGTTCATTAAAAATAATAGCATTAGTCTAACGAGATTATGCAGAATTGTTTTCTCTCATATCCTTTTCGGAGACAGGAGCCACGGAAGAAATTTAACATTTCTTCTTCAAGGATTTTTCATAGCAATGAGATGATGCAGTTTTAGTACTTGGACCAGATGTTGTCAGTCAACCAGCGATGCTAAGCGCCACTCGGCCATTAGCAGCTCATAGGATCAAAGAACAGAACACGCATTAAATGGGTCAGGTTGTGCGGGTAGGCATTACGGCAGCACTTGGCTTGCCAGCACCGTAAGAAAAGGACTCACTGTCCAGTGTGTGTGTCATTTAATTGTTGACTATTTTAGCTGAGAACTGCATGTAGTGAAGAACAGCATGGAATAAAATGTGCCTACACTGGTATAAAAGACCCTGCTCAATCTTTTTTAATTTACAGAAAGCAAAGGGAAAAAAAAAAAAAGTAAGAAATACATAAATAGCAAAACTGGAGGCTGATGTACATTACCGTGAATTTGAGGTGCTTTGTCCTTGGCAAACAGAAAATGAGCTCATGTGATGCTTTTCACCTGGGAAAGAACGCCGGTTTGTAGCACAACGGTGGCACAAGCAGCCAAACCCAGGACCGATGGAGCAGCGTGGGGGAGTCAGACCTGTGGCGGTGGAAGTCCATCTCAGAGGAGTCAGTTGTGCTGGAGAGGAGAGCGACAGGAACATTTTCCATTAACAGCACTTCTGGCAGCCCAGCAACGGGCAAGGGAATGAAACGCACAAAACACAGAAAGGCCTCCAGCTCTGCAGGCATTTCTCAAATGTGGACCTCCTGTTTTTTAAACAAGCAGTACATGAAATGCCTCCTGAAATTAATAGAAGACTTTCAACGAGATAATATATTAGACCAAAAATTACAAGCCTTTTCACTAAATGTTTACGGCCTCTAACCGTTGATTAAATAGTTTAATTCTTCCTATACCACCCTCTTGGCAAAGGGGATATTGGCCAAACAAGCTATTTAGTATGGCAGAGACAGAGAAGGGGCTGTTTTGCTGGGTAAGCTAATGCTGCCATTTGCTACTACCATTGATCTGATGTCCTCTAAATGGTGTAATTAAGCTTTGAAGTAATGGGGCAGACTGGAAAGTTAAACTTTGTGAATGCTACTTATTTGTTTCCTTGCAGTGGCTGTCAGGAGATACTTCCCTCCTATGTCTTTGATGCTATTTGGTTCAGCATACTAACCTGACCAAAAAGCACTTTGTTCTGTGTGCTTCACCCTCAGAGAGCTGCACAAGCGGAGCCCAGGCACCCCTGACACTGGGGTGTTTTATTCTGTATTCCCATCGTTTCCTTGGAGAGCTGCGAACTGGGCAAGCGAGAGCACCGCAAGCAAACAGGATCACCAGATAGCAATGATCCACACCGCTTTGTCTGAAGCGCACGGCGTCGGGGGCATTTTGCACAAGGCACTTTATAAAGGAGATGGCATTGCGTGGCAAGATGTTTTATGGCTGCTTTTACAAAATCCAATTTAAACTGCAATTCATCTTTAGTGGCAGTTTACAAATCGATGATTGGCATTTCCAGCTGACACTGGGGCCCTATAAGACACTTGTGCACTTTATAGCCTCTTTCCCTTCCTCATGATTTCTGTGCAGCCCTTGGCAGCAATGACCCTGCTCTGCTGCTCGAGCTGCAGACGGCGCAGTGACTGACACACTGGTGCGTTAGCATCTCCTGGCCCTCCCCGGCGGCTGGCAGCGCAAGGCATCCTGCGCACGCACCGGCCCACCTCCGTCTGCCAACACCAGGACCTTCTGCTTCCCACCCTCATCTCAAGGCGCTCAACACCCAGCCCGAAGCACACACCCGATCAGCGATCAGCTGCTGTTGAAGCATCGCTGCTGTTGTTTGTTGCTCGGCTCCTTGTTCCTTGGCAGATAACAGCGCTGGCTCTCTTCAGCGTTGGCTCTCTGGAAAGTTTGGGTCTATTCCCAGCTCTAAAGCCCACTCGTTCAACTTCAGACAAGGACTACCCCTGGCCTTGGTTTCCTTATCTGTTAGGCTCATTAGGGGCTTCACATGACTGCTATAAAGCTTTTAACATCTACAGGTGTGAATGTGAATGCCTGCTTTAGTGTTTACAATTTATATTGCCATTTTTGCCATGCCTGAACATGCAACCAGAACAAAACCATTGCATTATACAACATTTCATACATTGCCCCCCCATGAAAAGTTCTCCTGATGTGTATTTTTCAATTTCAAAAGGAATAAAATTTTTTGTACTGCTGTAGCATCTCTTTGAGAGGTCAAAAATATGATCTTCAAAGTCGAGGTAAGGAGCAAGTTATGTATTTGGATTATGATCCATATCATAGGCTACTCACACCAAAACCCTTCTCTGCATAGGATACAAAAGCCCAAAATCTAGGGAAGTTCTTTTTAATTATACATCACCTTTTCTTTGCAGGACAAACAACCAAATTAAATCATAATGCAATGATAAATCCTCTCTTTTCCAGCCCACGCTGAGCGGGAGCGGGCAGCGCGTTCAGGCTGACCTTGCTGCGCTAGCTCGGGAGATTGGGGAGGAGAGCAGCCATCTGCAACAGGGCTTTGAAAAGGTCAGGAGTCGCAGCCACCCATGCGCCTCGCCAGGCTCGCTCGAGCCTCCACAGCGGGCTTTCCTTTAGCTGCAGTGGGGAACAGAGCTGCCCACGGGAGAGCTCAGGCAGGTTGCTCAGCTGCTGTAAATACCAACAGGATCCTTCCGTGAGTACATGTGCTGGTGAGAACGTCCTTCACGCACCCATGGAAGAAGTGCGTGCGATAGTTTAGATGTATTTGAGGACGCGAGATGAAGGCATGGAAGCTGTGCAGCTGGCACTCCGAGCTCGCTGTCAGCTGCAGTAGCAGGACCTCACCCTCTCCTGGCATTACTGCCTGCCGGGCGGCCATCGCCCCTGCCCGCCCCGGTCTGCCCTCAGCAACGCCCGCGGGCACAGCTGAAGCGCCGCTGGCCTCCCGCTTCCTCCGCCGTGGTTCTGCCAACACAAGTGGCAGCAGCCGTGTCTGCTGATAGTCCACGTTTCCACCCGAGGCCTTCCCTCCCTCCCTGCCTGTTCAGCAGTCCCGCTGGCTCTCCTCTCTCTATCTCAGAAGATCCTCGACCCCCGCCGAAGCTGCCATTACACAAACAAGGACACTCAGGCTTGGTCCTCCTCCTCCTCCTCGAACTGGGTGAGCCCATCCTGCTCATCTCAGCACAGCATCAAACCTCCCCAAACTTCATCAGGCCAAGCACCCATTACCAAATGGGATTTACATGCACTGTTAATTAGGCTCTGGTGTTTGCAGCCCACTCTTACCCTTGCTGTGATGAAACAAGGAACCCTGCGTCTGCTGAACAGGAAAACCAGGAACTCTTCAAAGAGCCATTACAAAAATAGACCTCAGCAGCCATGAAATAAGCTTTCATGAGACAAAGAGTACCTTCCCCTCAAAGCCTGGGTTTAACTTTTATGTCTTAATCAATCTCTGCAATTAGACTAATCGTGCCATCAGGGAAGGTGCATACGCACTCCGCAGCGGGGTGGTGTGGAGGACACGGGAGCAGCACCCGCGCTGGAGGGTGGCGCGGCTGTGCAGGCTCTGCTCCAGCCCCCTCGGGCGAAGAGACGTCCCCGGAGGTGGCAGCGGGGCTGAACGAGCTGGAGGCCTGAGCTCTCATCCCGGCTGCTGTCGCCACTCCTCTGCCAGAGAAAAATCAGGCACAGGATCAAAGCAGCCAGAGGAGGATTTCACAGGGGTAGAGTATCGGAGCGTCTCTAAGGGGGTGCTGGGTCAGCCCTGCAACGTCTGTTACTTTTTGAACATGTATAAATCACTGTGAGATTCAAAGACAACAGACACCCGAGGCTGATTCAGAGGTGCTATTTTTTTCTTCATGTGATCAGTTGTTGGCTAAAAGCCTCCAGTTTAATGATAGTCCCACCACGCCACTACTGTTTTTTGGCGAGCAAAGTGCAGCAGCCTCGTGCGCAGCAGTGCAGCCAGAGATACCGAGAGCTTCGGTCGCTGCCTTCCAAGCACAAAAGACAACAGGGAAATGCTAATACCTTTCATTAGTCAAAATGTTCACAGCCCATGTGCTGAAATGTATTTATCAATCACCCCCGGCAGAGGTTATACTGGCAGGTAACACTGCACCGAACTGCAGTCAGCTCCCTTCTGCTGCTATTTATCTGTGCCACGGTTCCATGAGTGTCTGGTTGTTTCACACAGAAATGCCTTGAAAGCACAAACGAAATCCTTTCATCTATTTTTTTAGTCTACTTCAATGTTTTTAGGCCAATGTAAATCAGTGGGAAAAAATCTTACAGTTTTACAGAGCAGCATGGAAACTTCCATGAAAAAGCTGTTAGAGTTAGCGGCTGAAGGAGCCAGAAATAATATTTAAACTTTCTCTTGAACTGTTTTGAGATAGACACAATGAGTAAAATCACTGTGGGCATTTCATAATAAACCAATGCTGATCAAGTTGGACCTGACCTAAGGGCAGCATGAAATGCCAGTGACTGCTTGACAGGCAGCTCGGGGAGAGGAGGCAGCAGACAAACCCGTTGGAGCCCTGACTCAAGACAGGGACGCAAATTCAAATAATAAGCCATCGATGAATTAGCCTTTGCTGATTTTGGTCTTCTGCCACAGCAGATGCTTGTTGACGTTAGGGAGCCGTTGTTCTAGCACATGCAGATACCTCCCATTTGGGCACTGATGCTGATCCAAAAAATGCTATGAAAATCATGAGTAATCTTACTAGCTCTGATTAATTCCAATATAAAAACTATCAAACTGATAAGCTGTGCACAGTTAGATGCATTGGTAGGTCCGTAATATCTTCCATTCTATTATTTGATCATCTCCAATAGTTTATTCTTTTGCTGGCTTTTTAGTTTAGAGTCTCTGGCTGCTTGGTTCTCAGCCTGGGTGCAATTCCTTTTTTTTCCCCCAAAAAAGCTGAACAAAATTAATTCAGTTGCTTATAGAAAAGCAAGGATGCCGCGTGCTTTTGAGAAATAGAACGAGCAGAAAGACCCCATAATTAGCATCCAAGCACCAGGAAAGGCAGTGCTAAGACCCTTCGTTTCTCAGCATGAGATTACTTTACTTTCCAGTGCTAAATTTCTTTTAGTGATTTCCTACGTGGTTATTCCGTGTCTCTGGGTGTGCACAACATTCAGTGCTCTGTATTCACCCCCAGCAAGAGCTGCAATTAAGGTAACGGACAGTAGCTATCAAATAGAAAACAACATTTTGCATTCCCATGCAGAGGAAAAATGGGTAAAGTATGGGAATACAAAGGCAAAAATGTTAATACATTAATTGAAGTGTTTCTCAGGTGGTATTTCAGCTCTCCTGCACAGATTTAGCCTTTTTCAGCTGAAAGACCTGGGAGTTTGGATACAAATTGTTCCTAGCCTCTTGTGTGATATGTCTGCAGATTTGCCACCAAAATGCTCATCACTGGGACTTTTTTCTTTTGCTAAAGATTGTGTTTGGTTTATTCTACTGCTGTCCTTATCATTTCATTGACGCCTTCCCCTGTTCCTGAATATTAAGCAGTTCTCAGCCTTTGCCGTGCTGGGGCGGCACAGCTCCCTCCACTCCATCTCCAGTGCCCGGTTGGGGCTGCTCCCCAGGGGCGGGTGTCCCCGTGCTGAGGCAAGGGCAGCACCAGGCAGGGAAAAAGTGCAGTGGTGCGTTATGCTGTGACTGGGAGGGGAGAACTGTGCCCAGGGGTCAGATTTACTGGAGATCTTGTAAATCCCTAAGGTAAGATCCATGGAAATCAACCTCTACCACGCCCCTATGTTTTAAATAGTTAGAGCAACCACAAGAACATCCCCTCTGCCTTGGGAACATGGCAAGTATTCTTTCAGAGCATAGCAGCATTTCATCTAGCTCAGTCTTACGGTAGCCAAGATAAGATGCTCTGGAGGAAGCAAGACAATCTCTAAAATGCTGTATTGGGTGAACATACCAGAGGGGGAGAGAATCTTATTTCCTGCACTTGACCGCAGCAAGAGCTGGGATTTCTGCTCCACAGAAGGTGCCGGCTGTAGCCAGGATGGGCTTTGTGTAATTCTGTGTGGATCTGAAAGGAGAAGCCATAGGGCTGCAGAGCTCACACCTAGGGATGCAGGTGCAGCAGCATCGCCAGCGCCTGCTTAAAAAGAGCTTATCTAGGAAGAAGGGACAATTTGGATAATTGAAAATGCATTTGATTAGCACACAGAGAGGGGTAAGGTGGGTCCCTGCGCTGGGACTGAAGAGCCTCGGGTGGGCTCTTGCCTTCCCACCACCTGCTTTTTCATGAGCCAAAATTTCTGAAGGGTCACAGCACCCCACACTTCAGTGACACAGCCAGGACATGCTCAGCACGGAACCCATCCCTGAGCCACCATTCTGGGAGCACAACTGCATTGCTCCCGGGATGCAGACCTGGAGAGGGGGCTCGGGATGAGGTTCCTTTTAATTTCACGGACTTGCTGAGGGTCGTGAGTTGTCTGTCTGTGTCCTGGTGTCCTTCGGTGTTCAATGGGCCAAGCAGTCCACTTTCTAATGCAAGGAAAAAACTTAAAAAGATAAGTAAAATATATGACTTTGAAAGGAAAAGCCTTGAAATTAAATCTAAACAAACCTCTAACCCCAATCTCCTCTGCTCAGTAGGTGTTTGTGGAATTAAGGAAAGGTTACATTGCCCAGGAACGTAAAGAGTTGTTTAAATAACGATTGTAAAAGGCAATGCTCTGTGCTGTATCTTTCTGGACTGTTTAACCACAGCAACTCTGAACAGCTTGCTTTGCTATGGCAGTGGGCAATCAGTTCTTTTGCCATTTCCCCACATAAGCCAGAAGTCTCTTCATCCTCATCAAGAGATCTTTGTCTTAACAGTAAACCTCTTGTTTTGGGAATGTAATACAGCAAATTGATCAACTTTTTTGGTTTCTACAAGATTTATCTTGTAACCTTCTAGCTCTGGCCCTGCTCATCCCCCAGCCAAACCAATCTCGCAAACCTCCAAATGGATAAAATAATGGCAGCCTACAAGTAAGGACTGAAAGTCAAGAGGTCCTCCCAGATCTGCAAAGTATTCTGTATAAATATTTACAAGCTGCTCTAGCTTTTTTGGCTTATATTTCCCTCTCCCTGAAGGCAGTTCAAAGAACACAGGGCAGCAGTCAAAGGAGCCGAACAGTAGGAAGGAGCTGACAGCAAGGCCACTTTGAGTACTACATCGTTCCCCAAACCTGCTGCTGCTCCATAATACATTTGTTTATTTCCCCACCATTAATTACTAAGAAGTGCAAGAGGCAGTGAATATCTTTTCACTGGGCTCTGCCCCCCTCAAGCACTTTCCAGCTTTGGTTTAATTAGGAATACAATTTTTGCCATCAAGCCCTACAGCAGATTATGGACTTTCTGCCTGGAGCTCCCCGAGGGCACGAATCCGTCCTGCCCCTCCTGCCAGCCCATGCTGCCACCAGCAGCAGTTTGTCCCAGCGAGCCTGCTTGTTAGTAAACACCAGCGGTCCCTAGCGCTTTCAGCATCGTCTCGCCAAGATGCTGATGAGTCTCCAGCAGCCACTGAAGATATATTTCCCTGAATCATGGCTTTGCTAACTGTGCCTCAGCAAAGACTCTCGCTGCTCCTCGTGCTGCTGTATCTGTCACCTACAATGCATTTATCTCTTCATTTCCCTGGGTTAACTGCTGCTCATCAAATAAACGGGTAGTAAAATAGCTAGAACAAGAGAACTATGAACAGGCAATTTTGGCTCCCAGTCAACTTAGCCTCTTTATGCCTGGATTTATTTATTAGCAGTGAAAATAAAAAGGGAAAGAAAGAGCAATTTATAACCAGAGCACCTGCAGAAAAAAACAGCTCCAGCTACTTTGTGTTATTTGCAGTGCAGAAGCGAGCCTGCTTTCTGGATGGTGATAAATAGATATCAATAACTCAGCCTGCAAAGAAAACTCTTTTCCTGCCCAGCATAGAGCTGAGATTCCAAGACTGTTTGCAAACCCAAATTCAATGGGACTGAAATATACAACTGGGGGGAAATCTACAATTTTTAAAAAGGGTTGGTTCAGATTAACCAGACATTGCCACAATAATTTAAAGCACTTCTATGGCTGCTGCTTCTGGTTTGCCTCTTTCCCTTTCTATATTTCAGTCTTCCAAGTAATGACTCTGACAACAAAAAGTGAGGACATTTCATTTTGATAAATTCAAAACAAAGTGTTTTTCTAATTCAGTGCCCAATGAGAGTGATTCCCTTTCCTATAAAACATAATAGATGTTTAATGCTCGCTTCCCCACCAAAAATTTCAGTGAAAATTTTCATTCAGCTTTATCTGCAAAAATCAGGATACATGAACTTGTGTACTATTTGCCCTTCTTTAATTTGAAATTTAATCAGACATCTCTGCTAATTAATTATCTATGAATTAACAAGCAGCAGGAAATATGTTCATACACTAACATATGACCTAATTGTGAAGTGCTATAATAGACATCACTGTCCCCTGGCTTTTATGTGCTGCTATCTAATTGTAGGAAAAAACTCTTTCATGCATTGCTAAATGTATTAACCATGAGTCGTGGATGGCCCTGGTATTTTTGCTCTGCTCTTGCAAGGGCACCCAAGCCCAGCCAGCCGTTCGACAGGGCACCCCTCAACCCAGGACCCAGGTCCCACTGGCCTTCCTGGGAGAAAGAGGGTTAAAAATAAAAAAAGAAAAAAGAGAAATTGTAGGAAGTTTGTCTTTCTGAGCCTCAGGAAGTGAGTTATGAACAGAGAAGATGAAAGAAACAAAAACGATTTTTTAGTCTTTGAAGCAGCTGCTGTACATGCAGCTGGAGCAGGTAATTTAGAAATCGTGCTCCTGCCGTGCAGATGAGCAGAGGGGCCGTGATCTCCCCTACTGCACCTCCAGTTGCACGTCCCAACGCGACGCCTTTGGTGCCCCTTCCTGGTGCACAAGAAGAGATGTGCGAGATGGGACGCGGCAGCAAGCACCCATGGTGCTCCCCACAGGCGCCGTCCCTTGCGGCACGCTGCAGGCTTCTGGCTTTCACACGGCTGTGGTCAAAATTTCCTTTTCTTTGGAAGCTGCTCCTCGAGACTGGATTCCCATCCCAGTTTCTCTGCTTGACACTGGTCTGTCAGAGGTACAAGTGAAGGGAATTGCGTTGTCCCTCAGAGGCTTTGGCAAAGAGACGGTAAACTTTTTAATGGCGCCATAAACAAGCATGCGTTCCCTGCTTATTTGCACATCTTCTGGGCAACAGGATGAGCAAGAGCCTTTGTCACCACTTCTCCCATCAAAACCCTAGCCAGATCCTTTTAAATGAAGTCTCCCAGTACAAATTCCGATACAGTCCCAGAATCATCTGTTTTCTCCTCTGGACTCATGTTGTCTGGGACTCCCAGAAATCATTTAACAGGCAAAAAGAGCTTGTCATCATCATTGCCAGCCATTAAGCACAGCTAGCTCTTGCATTATTTCTTTCTACATTATTACCTTTCTGCATTATTTCTTTCTACATTATTACCTTTCTCATCCATAAACCCAAAACTGCACATTTGTTCCCCATCCCAGAGCTGTACTTGCTGGGCTGTGCGACCCCTCCTGCAGTCACGGCACTCTGCAATACTCACTGCCAGCTGATGCTCTGCTTGTAATTACTGAAGAAAACAGAAAGAAAATAATGGCATTAATTAAAAAAATCTATTGGAAGCATAAATCAGTGGAAGCTCAGTGTGGCAGATGGTCACAGAGGTCGTGCCCGAGTCTTCTTGTTCATTAAATAATTTCACCATAAATTTGCACCCTGTGCAAACTGTGTTTCCTTCTCTGCACGAATACGGGGTAAGAAAATTTGCATTTTTTACTTAAGCCAGTCTTCTCCACATTGCTCAGAGCTTCTCACTAAAAGGAAAAGCTATTCCTGTGTTTGCTCCACAACAGACAACTGTACCAGCTTCCAAGAAACCATTCGGTTCCTTCCTGTAGAGCGGATTTGACAGCACGTAACTCCTGCATTCCTGCTGGATATCATTTACACTTACATAGGGGCTTCCTTGCTGAACTTAACCGCATATGAAAACTTCACATAGGAGTCATCCTTCTCCCAGCTCTGAAATTCAGCTGACTCTGAGGAGAAATAGAGTGACAGCTTAAAAGTGGTGTACAAGTATTTAATAGCTTGGGATGAATGGGAAGAGTGGCGACGACTGGGATTCACAAAGCTCTTCTCTGGTCAACTGCCAGCCAGCCACATGCACAAAAAGGAGAGAATGGCACAAATCTGTCTTAAAACCGGAGTAGAAAAAGGGTTTGGAGGGGAGTTGCTTCGCTGTGGACAAACCGACCAGGCACCCACCGGGTTGGTGAAGGCTCTGCTGCCTGAGGAGCACCCTCTGAGGAGCAGAGAGCGCCCCACGCACAGCATGGGGAAGGGAAGGAGGAAGAAGAGGAGGAGGAGGAGGAGGGGGAGAAGGACCCAGGAGCCCTGGGGCAGGGCAGAGAGCTGAGCGTGGTGTCCAGCACCCCGTGCAAAGCCTCTCAAACACTGCATCAGCCGAGATCATCCCCACAGACCATTTCCTAATTTTTGTCCCAAGCAATGCTGTCTGGGTCATTTGAAATGAATTCACAACTAATTGGGGGCTGATAAAAACTGTTTCTGGGTGAAGTTCTTATTTGCTAAAAAGACCCAAGCCCAGAAAACCCCCATGTATTTTTTTCTAACATTTCTTCAGTAAGTACTTGAAACTCTGGTTCTAAATATACCAGGATCACTGCAGATGCCAGAGCCCACAGAAATGAGGATAAAACAGGTGGGTTCCACCAGTCCATTAGCCCCAGCATTGGAGGAGAGGAATTACCATCGCAGTATGGAAAATTTCTGCATTATCTTTTGCAGCAAAACCATTTGTGTTGCTGGGCTTGCTGCGCTCGGAAGGGTTCAGACCAAGCCCCGCACTCACGGACACAAGCCTGAATTTCCCATTGGGAAAGCAGGACCATCTTCAAGTACAAATCCCTGGCATGTGACATCTTTTCTAATGAAATGGGCTCTACTTTCACATTTGCAACGAGATGTAAACAGCTCGTGTTTCTGACAGCTTGGCCTTTCATTGTGGCTAATTTGCACATTTGTATTATGAATAAAACGGCGCCTGGCCGCTCTCCCCAGCTCAGTAATGAGATTTTCCGCCCGTCAGACATCCTGCACGCTCAGTGGCTGACATGTTTTCTAGATTGTATAATTTATTGTGGCTAATCAGCCTCACTACTGGCGCTTCTTTTTTTATACATCAGCTCACTGGTAGTAGTCAGAAAATGTTCTTCGCTATAAAACACTTCATTACCGTACTGAAAGTCTCTTCTGGAGAAGTGAGCTACTAAGACAAAAAAAATGGGAAATCAGGTTCTTCCTCCTTAGCAATGCTTACTGATGTTTTCTTTTTCTGTATAACTTTGAGGAAGAAATGGTGCATTTGACTGATTTTGTGGAAACCTCACCTCTTTAACCTGTTCCAGTAAATGCTGAAAGTCTCTTTCCCGTCCCCGCTCCCCACACCAGGGTTTCCAGCCCACGCTACACTACTGTGATTTAAGCCCCTGGGCTCAGCAACAGCGCTCACACAAAGAGCAGCACGTGCCAAGGGGGCACGGAAGCGGGGCGCTGGGGACCTGGCGTGCGGGGGGTTGCATTGGATCAGGGAACGCTTCAGATCATCCCGGCCAACGCTGCCAATTCACAGGGCTTCCCTTAGCTTAATAGCATGCAGCGAGATTTATGACTTCTTCCACTATCCATACCTACAGTGAACAACATAGCTAAGAAATGCTGGTGAACAACTGCAAAATAGACTAAAAGTCAAATTAACTGGAGCCTGGTAAACAATATTGCTCACTGTCCCACTTTCAAAGGAAAAAACAATTAGAGTGACTCTATTCTTTTTACTACTAAAATTTCATTTGGAATAAATCACAGTTCTCTGGCAAACATCTAATGGGATAAAGGCAGAGGGATGGCAGGCAGCAGCCACTGAAGAAAAATGGGAAGAGACTAGCTGAAGTTAGCATTGAGGAGGTGGGGGAAGATGGAGTCCCTTCCATACGGACAGATTTACACTGCTGGATGGTAGGATACATCCCACGGCCCCTTTTCTGACACAGGAAAGCTCCGAGAATTACATCGCCTGTGTACAGGCTGATCATTTCTGCTCTGCTGCCTGCAAGCCATGTGTTTGCCTTCTGGTTTTCACAGGCACGCAAGTCGAAAGGAGACATTTTAATAAGGTCCAGCATGAGTCGGCTTGCAGAGATGCATCTCAAGAGCCGGTTCTGATAAGAAATACAGAAAACAGGAGCAGGACAGTATGACATTTATTCATTTACAATACATCTTACTAAGCAGAAGGGACTTATTTCTCCAGGGTCGCATCTTGCAGCACGTGCAAACCAAACGCATCATGATTTTTCCCACAGCCACAGCACAAAAGCCATTGCCCTCCCTGAAATAACGTCTGATTCCCCACTGCGGGCACCAGCAAAGCCACGGGCACAGACGATCACTGGAGACACTCAGCAGCTGCCGCCAGCTGCCCCCAGCCCTGGCACCCGGACTGCGAACGGGCACCAGCAGCAAACGGGAACTTGCTGCTCCCCTGCTCAGAGCTGCTGCCCTTCCCATCCGCCACTGCCCGCCGCTCGCTAATGGCTGCAAAGGCTTCACTTTCTCTTTTTTTTTTTTTTTTTTTTTTTTGAAGAAAAATGCTGTTGAAGGTAATCAAAGCTGTACAAACCAAACTCTGAATTTGATAGTTGTCGTGGATAGAGTGAGAGTGCACTTCACTCTTAAGAGAGAAGCAACAATATGTTTATTGATAACAAAGTTCAATAGCAAATGTGATAGTGGTTTAACAAGATTCAATGGCAAGGTACACTGGATTATTTACTGCATGGGGACAGGGTCAGATAAGACTGTCGGGGGACCCTCCCATTGAATCATGAGGTTCAGAGAGAACCCCCTTGCTTTATAAACTCCTCAGAGAGGAGTCTAGGTGCAGCTGGATACAATCCTAATCCCAGACTTGGTCAATGGTTTATGTCTAAAGGATAATATATGCGCAATCAATCCTTTATATTACTTAGCTAAGGTTACAAAGTTTCAGTGCACTTGTTCCCAATTCACTTACCGAGTATCTGACGTGATAAGGATTCTCTCAACCGCGAGCAGTAACCTTGAGAGGCGTCCCTACTCAGGGGGAGATCCCGGCGTGCAGCCCGCTGCCGTGCAGGAGAGCACAAAGGGCTCTTGGGCTGCTCACTATTTATGGGGGTGAGATGATTGACTTATAGTCATATTTGCATACCAACCACAGATGCTAGTTTCTTCCAAATCTGGCTTGAGTCGGGCACAGATGAGCACTGGTCAGGTGGGCGCATTGCCATAAATTAGCCCTTGGCTATTGTGGTGCTATCCGTCTCCCCTAGTCCACCTTGAGCGGGATGCAGCCATCGAGACCAGATGCACCCATCATGGGCACCGCTGGCGGCTATCACTTGATCGGAGTTACGGGAAAAGGTCAGGTGGGGACGGGGAGCAGGGGGAGCACACCGCCGCAACAGTGCTTTGTGCAGAGACTGGATGTTGTAATTTGAAAACATTTCCTCAATTATCTTCAATCTTCTAATCCCTCTCTAAATGTTATTCCCATAAAATTACATTTATTTCATTCTCCAGACAATTTGGAGATTACTCTATAGCTTTCACTAAACAATTATAAAAATTAAAACTCTAAAAAAACTCAAACCTTCATGTTTGTCTGTATTTGTCAGCTAATATAATAAAAACAATTAAAAAATCTGATTAGACAGCAACTTGGAAATAATCCCAGAACATAAAGGAGACTTAAAAAAAAAAAAAGATCAAAACATCATATTCGCAGAAATATGTAGAGCAGAAATAAATTATAAAGAGAAACTGATGGATGGATGTAAGTTTTAAGGATCTGGTTCCAAAGGAGAAAGGCTTTCTAGGGCACTCACCTGGGATTTGCAAGATAACACTTTCTGTCCCCAGCTCTGCTACATCTTCTGTAACTGTTTGAAGGATGTCTTCTTGCCTCTGTCTGTCAGGAGGATGACAATACTTGACTGCACCACAGGAGTGCTGTAAAGGTAAACTAATCAGACCTATCTGAATTTAACAGAGAAATATTAGTTGTCAGTCCTCAACGATCCAAACTTCTTTCCTATGAAGCTGCTTTCCAAAAGAAAAGCTTTACATTAAACCACAGAAATACTGCCATGTTCTGATGATCAGTATTCCCAAAGATCAATATTCAAGGACATGGAACAGACAGCTGGAGACAGGCAATGGAAAACAATATTTGGACCAAACTGTCCAAAAAAAAAAAAAAAAAAAAAGGCAGGTGTCATTCCTCACTGAAAAAAAAAAAAAAAAAAATCAGTGTGACAACTTTTCAATACAAACACTCTGGTTGAAATCAAAGGAATTCATGCAAAGCTCCAAGAAAACATGACACAAAAAAGTCTGAAGTGAAACAAAATCTGTTTCCAAAAAAACAAATTTCAAGATTCAAAAGTTGTGTTTTTCCTCTTATCCTCATTAATTATACTGAACATATTTAACACAGAAAAGTTTAAAGGAATATGTGCAAGAGGAATTTTTTTTATTTTATCACAACAGTTAACTGAAGTGGCAAAATGATTTGGTGGCCCCGAATGATGTGATCCTTCTGCAAGCTTGCAGAAGAGAAAGAAAGCCCCAGCGGATCCCCGGGCAGGGCTGCGGCCCCTGCCCTGTTTGCCGGCAGAGCCCCCGCCTGCGCCCCGCCGGTGGCTCGGCACATGCCGAGGCTGGCAAGTGCCGCCCTGCTGCTGGGGGCCATGGCAGCAGCAGTACAGAAACGTAGCAAGCCTGCAGCACTCCAGATACCCGAGCTTTGATTTGTTCCCTTTGCAGCTGCTGATGCTGCAGTGAAATGCCCTAAACTTGACTAAAACTACCAGAGAACGGTTTTGCACCGTCAGTCACCAGAGTACATCCCGCACCCGTGGGTGGGCTCACACTCCAGGAGGGGAGAGTGATGTTTGCTTCCCAAAATACAGAGGTGTACCCAAAGTCGTAATTAACCCCCACCAGCTCCACTGAGCCCTCACAAAGTCGTGTCTCACATTAAACGACTCCGGCGTGCGGAGCAGTCAGTGTTCACCGGCTGCTCCTCTCCTAGGACACACAAACCAGCCTTGTGATACTGGTTTTATAACTCTGGCACGCAGAGGCAACCGCTTCCCTGCAGGTACCCAGCACCAGCTGCAGCCGAAGGAGGTAGCTAGCTGCTCTGTGGATAATTTTGCTCTTCAGAAAGATGAAAAACTGTAAATAATGTTGCAATAAATAGCCCCTACACTTCAACTACAGTCAGTCACTGACATAAAAGCCCGTCATCGGCAAGAGCCAGCTTACCCCCTGCTTCGCTGAGCAGCTCTCAGTTCAGTTCAGCATGCCTGACAGGAAGGTCAGACAGCGGAGAGGGTAAAACGCTTCACAGCAGGACTCAGACTCCACTGATTTCCCATGAATCAGATCAAACATGGACACATTTGGGGACGAGCACATTGTCACCAAGTGCGATGCTGTCCCACGCTTGTCTGAGCACCCCATGGGGTGTGGGGGACAGCCCACCTGGGGAAATCCCGAAACTGCTGAAGGCATTTCATTATTTGTACAGAATGAGATTTTACATGCGGAATAAGTTATTCCTCAGCTGAGGAATCCCCACCAGCCCTTGCCGTACGGTAAGTTACAACAGGCATAAACCCTCCATGGTTTTGCAGCACTGATTGCCCCCTTCCCTTGGGGGGGCCGGTCTCAGCTGCAGGGGTTCAGTGCAGAGGGAGCTGCAGAGCAAAGCCCACGGCTGCTCCGGGGCTGCCGGAGCCCACGGCAGCCCAGGTCCCGATGCTGCCCTTGGGCACACGCTCCCGGGACCTGCCCAGTGCCGTGAAGAGCGAGCACAACCAACAGCAGAAACTGGCCATTTGTCATAGACAGATCCAGGACTTTAAAAGCAGTCAGTAAATATTTCACTAAATGATTTAACCAAGCTGAAGACTGGACCTTCCTGGCAGACAGACGTTCGTCCCATTTTTCCCTGGAGAAATCCAGGAGCATGGTCTCTGACACAGGACAGATCCTGCTCGTTTGCTGTGGGGTGATCGGTTGAACGGCCATGTATGTGTGTGTGTGTGTGCGCGCGCATGTGTATAAAATTACTGAAAGAAGCTTTTGATCTGTAAAGTATTTTTGTTATTGTCCTTCCCCCCCCCCCCCCCCAAATAAATAACTTTCTTCAACATTCTCCATTGGTTTGGTGCCACTCCCCAGCATTTTCCATGCTCCTGATTCACCTTCCTACTTTAGCACCAGTCTGCAAACACCAGCGAGTGCCCCCTGTTTCTGTAGGAAACCACCGCTACCGCTTCAACCTGCATCACCTGCTCTGGAGAGCTTCAGTGGAAACCTCCCCAGAAAGGCTGTGACCGCTCTCCTGCCGGCTCCATTCGTCAAGAGGTCAGGCTGTTTGCAGACAAGTCAAGCAGGAACAGAGAGGCTTGAGGTTTGGACAGAAACCACCTCGAAAACTGTCTGCTGGGGGTGGGGGGTGGTCCTGGCACACCGATGGACAGAGCCTCCTCCCCAGGACCAGGTCAGTTCCTCAGCTGGGATTGAGGAGCCAAGCCAGCACGTCAGCTGGCTGTCGAGATGACAGCATCTGCCACCACTGGGGAGACTCAGGAGACTGACTTTTTTCTCTGGAGAAAAACCAAAACCATTAAACCATTTCTGTTCCTACAGCAGGGAGATGTTTCCCTTTGGAGAACCTTAAACACATCACAGTGTTTTGAAAGTAAAAGCTGCAAAGCAAGTTGGATCCCTGCAGGGTTTGTGCCCAGGACTCTGCAACGCCGGCTGGGATGCAGATTCTCCAGCAGCAGAGAGGCAGGTCCTGTGCACAGTGAAACGCCACAGGGCTTTCAGCCAGAGGTACAAACTATTTCATAGCTTGTTAGAAGATGTACTCTCATTAATACTTCCAAAGCATAATCTACCACCCGGATTTCTGCAGCCTTCCCACAAAGGGAAGACAGTGCTTTGCATTGCCTTTCCAGGGGCTGGTTGCGCTCCGTGCATGCAGCGCTGCCCGGGCACCGCGAATCGGCCTGTGCTGCTCTGCATGGCAGAGACGGCAAACCCAGCGACAGACAGCCAGGATGCACTGTGACATCTGCTTCTGGTCTTCTCCCTCCTTCTGGCCAACACAGCATGAAGATGCCCACAGCGCAGCTCCTCAGTGATGTATTTGTCCTGTTGGGAACGTGCCAAAGCATCAGCAGCCTCAGGACTCTCGCATCGCGTCCACACGAGCAGTGCTGGGTGACTCCATCAGAGCTGTGCCGTGATGAGCTGCGGCCTGTTACGGTGACGAAATGCTCAGGATTTAAAGCCCATTCTGCTGAAGAGTCCAGGAGTTGACTGAAATATTAATTTCTCCCGGCCATCACAACCACACAGCTCTGCTGTCCAAGGGATCACGCTCCGCACCAGCAGTGAGCACGGTCCCGGCTCCCCCGGGTCTCACTAGGCACGAGTCAGAAAGCACCAGGACAGGGGCCGGCTGGGTGCCATCAGCCAGCAGTGACCGGCCGGGTGCCCCACGCCACCTTCTCAAGCCCAGCTACAGGGGGAGGGCGAGCTCCGAAGGGCAGGAGGGTGCCCTGGCTCCCTCGCATCACCTCACGCGTCCACCCCAAGCCCACAGGGCAGAGAGGTTTGGACAAATTATCGCTGATGAGTCTGGAGTAAGACGCATGTAGGGTTTGACGCCAACGGCAAAAAACACAAAGCCTCATATGTTGACAACTGAAACACCAGGTAATTACTTAATTGACTCCATGATTCCTACCTTGGTACAGAAGCCCACAGCACTCAGGCTAAAAGCAGAAGTCCATTAGTAACGCTAGCAGCAGTCTACCTCCTAGACCACAGAAAAGCAGAAACCGGGAGCATGTCCTGTGGCAGTGCAATATTTGGAAACCAGAGAGACACGGTGTGTCCATTCAGCTGCTTCAGCCGCGGCCGAGGGAAGACAAGTGCTCGGGGGAAAGGCATCAGCTGCAAGAAACCAAACCAGCCCCGTTCCCCCAGCCCTGCCCGTGCCCGGCCGCAGCAGCGTCCCCGCTCCAGCCCCCCAGCACAGCCAGTGCTCCAGGCGCTCGGGCACTGGCTCCTTCTGCCGGGGGTGCTCATCCCTGCCGGACCCAGCAGCGCTGCTCCTCCCGGGCGGCACCGTGCCCAGCAGCACGGGGAGCAGCAGCGCTGGCATGCCTCGTGCTGGGGCCAGACAGAAAGGTCTGGCCTGAATGTACTGTCACATCACTCAGCTGAATGCAGGTTGTGGAGTCACTGGCTCTGAAAGAAGTCCAGTGGTTGGTATATACACACCCCTATTTCTTCAGCCTTTTGTGCTAGAAGCTTTCAGAACCTTCAGAAAAGCTTTTCAGAAAAGACCCTGAAACCTCAGGCTGAGGAACCTCTGCTGACACCCCGATCCTTTCTGCCGCAGACTTGTGAACTCACATGAATCTAAACAGAGACACAGACCCAAAACATCCAGAACCGAGAGATCCATGCAGGAAAACAAGAACAAGACTCAAGCAAGACATATCATTAAAAATTCAGCATAAAAGTGATTCATCCCAGTTCCCCACTGCGTGGTACTGGGCAGACCAGCAGCAGCAGCGCTCCCGCTGGGACACAGGAGGGGAGGAAGGGGAGGCCAGCACCCTTCGGCTGGGCAGCAGGCACCTGCCCGCACGAGGCTTTGCACGTTTCCCACTGCAGAGCTGGGTGCTGGGGCTGCTCCCAGCAGCAAAAGATGGGCAGGGAGCCCCTCATCCCCTCCCAGTTGCTGCCCTCCTGCCACACAGGCCAGCCGGACCCACCAAAGGTTTAAACCAGCAAGAGGCAAACAAGTGAGCAAAGAAGTTAGAAAGATATTGCAGAGAAGCACTGCCAGAATGGGAAAGTACGGCTTGAATGAAACAATGTCTCAAGGCCAGTTTAGCTGTCAGCTCTTTAAAGGATTTCCTTGCACTTTTCATAAGACAAACCAACCATAACATAATTTTCCAGGAGCTTGCCAATGCACACCCTTAAACCAAAAAGATGCAAATCCTTGGTTCTGTCATTGCACTGGCTGCCAGTCAGCACTTCCCTGGGGAAGGCCCCGGCAGCCCCGCCGCCAGGCAGGGTGGCCTGGGAGGGCACGGCCAGTGCCGCCGGCGGCTGCCGCACCAGCCACGCCGACGGGTGCAGCGCCGCGCACGGCCCAGCGCCATTACTCGCCCGCGGAGCCCAGCTAATTCAGCTGTCAACACTATGCATCAATAACCTCTGCTTTAAAATGTAGTGAATTGTCCCAGTTAAGTTGACTTTGGCAGGAATAAAGCCCCCCTCGCACCAGCCGGGCCGGGAACAACGGGTTTGGACTTTGTTGTTATCAGCTCATTTCAGAAATGCAGCGGGGCAGCAGAGAGCGTTCGTCAGCTGGATCCAAAGCTATTAGTAAACACGGCAAGGTAATGGATTGCTGAACGTGAGGTTTGTCCCCAAAAGACCTATGAACAATGTATAACTTTTTACAGGAAACAATCATTTATATAATTCCTGTGAACTTCTGTTACTACAGGAGGGGAGGAGGGAGAAGGGAAGGCATTAGTCATGCACTAGCAGCTGTTTTGACTTACGCAAGACTTTTCTTTTTTTCCTTCCTTTAAAAAAAGGCTGCATCTCACCCCGGAGGCTTCTTGAGAGCCCCCTCACCCTCAGTCATTTCAGGGCCTGGGCAGTTAAGAAGCCTCAGGATTGCAGAGAAAGCTGCTAAGCTGGGGCTCTGCTCCCGCAAGGAATAATGCCATTTCTTTTGCTGAGTAGCACAGTGACCGCTACAGAGGGAAGGTACAGAGCTTTCTAAACCACAGTCACAGAATGTAAGCCCATGTTTTGGTGACTGAGCACACTTGGCTCCGGGGACCCTCATGAGCCTGTCCCCGACCAGGCAGGCTTTGCAGACGAGCCAACGTCTGCCCGGGTTTGGGCTCAGGAGGTGATGGACACGTTCAGAGGTACATAGCACCCCAACGGGGCTCCCTGCAGCTGTGCACCAGCTACGTTGCACAAAACAAGTTCATGTTTCAAAGTGGTGAGGAGAGCAAAAAGGAGGTGACTTCCACCGCAGCGCACATCAGTGCCTCTCTCCTGACCGCGCAGGACCACCCCGGCACAGCAATCTTCTTTGCAAGCCCCGTGGAGCACCTGAAAGCCAAGCGATAAACCAAAGGATGTTAATAATCCCATTAGCACTGGCTCTGCAGCTGTTTTCTTTTATTGGTGTTTCCCTCCGGCCCTGCAGCAGTGCCAGTCTCCCCGGGCAGGCTCTGTGATCCCAGCCCCAGGCTGTGAAGGGCTCGGCTGCTGCCCCGCTCCAGAGGTGCTCTTGGTCTCCCAGTGTTGGGGTCCTGCCTTTGAGCCGCTCAGCACTTCCCCAGCTCCACCCCAGGGCTCCAGCAGGCTTCAGCACTTGCTATCATTTTTAAAAAGGCTTTTATGAAGGGAATGAAAAAGAACTAAATAGATACAACAACAGTTTGAAGACAGAAATTCATCTTCACCAGCAGCATGTTAGGGAATGCTTAAAGCTGCTCTGTCAGGAACATTTATTGCTTGCCGGCTGAGACAGACCAGGGTGGGAAATGAGCACGTTTGCTTTGAGCCAGTGTATGAGGGCTTGGGCTGGTGGCCAGCCTCAGCGATGCCCCCTCACCACGGGGAGCCTCCCAGGTAGCGCGGGGCCGCTGCAAGTGCTGCAGCACTGCATCCCACCACGGCTGTCAGAGGCTGCTCAAGCTTTCTGGAAGAGCAGCCAAAGCATCTGCGCCAAGCTCTCACTGCGGAGCCCACGCTCATCTAATTTTCAAAAACCCCCAGGCAGTTGGTTATCTTAATTAAGATATTTATCTTTGTTAAATAGAACCGAATACATTTGCATGTCCACAGAGATGTGTCTTATTCATACTGATGGCTGCTTGGGTGGAATTAGGAGCTGTCAAGAGGGTGTCTGGCCTTTGGATGCTGATAACGCGCATGATTAGATTTAAAGGGCTGGGATAAGTTTTGCTCTAGTGCTGGAGCTTCATTTCCAACACACAAACCTCCATTGATTTTGTAGCATCAAGTTCTCCAAGCATAAGTTTCTTAAAGATTTCTGGGGAGGGATGAAGCGTCCCTATGGTATCGAGCAATACTCGTTTACCTGCAACACTTACTCCAATCTCAACACGTGAGATGTATTTAAAATTCAGTAAATTCCATTTCCTGCGCTTTGCTCTCATGAAACACTTAAACCAAAAGGCTTCAACAGCTGTTGCCTTCCACCCGGCTGACAAGTGAAGTGATCCTGAAGCGCACCAG
This sequence comes from Platalea leucorodia, assembly GCF_965183815.1. NCBI lineage: Eukaryota > Metazoa > Chordata > Aves > Pelecaniformes > Threskiornithidae > Platalea > Platalea leucorodia. The sequence goes on from NC_138831.1 coordinate 15,575,753, forward strand.
GAACGCAGCGCTGGTTTTCAGCTGAGCTGCAATCATAAAAGGGTTTCCAACTCCACACAGCTCTGCGGTATTTACAGAAGATGGATAATGCTGCAATCCCTAAAGCCTGCTAAAATCTAGTTTCCAATGTTTCTCTAGAGACTGAGCCTGTAAGTGTATATTAAGGGGGGAAAAAAAAAGTTAACAGAAGTTGGGGAAAAACTCTTATTTTTCCCTCTGGTACAGTGGCCAGCTTAGGCACAGGATACAATACAACTTCCCCACTGGCACCCGCAAGCTCAGACCTGGCTGCAAGGACTTCAGCAGATGCACGCCAGCCACTCCAGCACTGAAACCTGTCCTGTGGGTGTCTTGGGCACACGGACACTGCGCTGGGGGCTGGCTCCGCAAACACTCCTGCTGCCTTGCAGACATCCCTACAGAGGAGGATTTCATGGCCGCAGAGACCTCCCACACCGGCTGCACTGCTCTGGCCAGGAGGATGGACAGCTAACCCACCAGAGCAGGTACCGCAGAGCTGGCCCAGCACCACCGCTGCCACGTCCTACTGGAGCCCAGCTGGTGGGCAGGGAGGGTGGCGGCAGCCGGGGGTCTCTGCTGGTGGCACAGGCAGCACCGCCACGCAGACGGGCTCCCCAGCATGCCTGCAAGATGCAGCGGCCACACATCAGCACTGGAGAGCCAAGGGAAGGGCTGCAGCTCCAGGGAGATGGGGGATATTGTTCTGGTTACGTGCTGGAGGAGGAAGGGAGACATTCAAAGAAAAATATTAAAATTAATAATAAAACCAGAATGCACTGAAACCCAGCACGTACTGCAGTGGCACTAACTGGTGCCAGTTTCCCCCACGTTGACTAGCTATCACCAGGCAAACCCAGGGGAATTTACTTTTTAAAAAATGCTGTGCCCGTTTCAAGAGTCAATCTCATCCAGCAAATCCTTCCCCCTCTCCACAGGAAATTAAACATATGCTCACAGGGAATGTCTCCAAAACACATGTGCATCCACTCAGGAAAATCTCTGCCACGTGCCTCAGTCTGCGTTTGCTCCCACTGTTCTGCCCGGCAGCAGCCAGCCCCTCGGAGGCCATAGCTGTTGGGCCGCCCTGGACGCTGAGCGTGCCACGGATAGAGGGCATCAGGGAGGAAAAAATGCAGTAAATGGCCCAAGGTGGATGTCGTCGAACCAGAAATGATGACGGTTCAATTAATATGTACCCTTATCAACAACGCCAACACAATAGAGCAGCTGCCAACTGATAGCAAGCCAGGGCAGCGCCGGGCAGGCTGGAGCAGAGACCGTCAGCTCGCCACTGCCCGAAGGGACCCGCAGTCGCAGCCGTGCCTGAGCTGAAGGCAGCAGCAGGGTCTCTAAAATCCCTCCGAACTGGGATGCCCAGGGTGAGTCCCCCTGCCAGGTGGTCCCAGACCATCCCACAGGGCCCTGGCTCTCACCAGGAGGGGACGGTCCTCTCTCCAAGGGATGAACAACAACCCCAGGTTCAATCCTGGCTCCACAGCCATCTGTCACGGTGTGACCCGTGGCTGTGCACAGATGACTGCTGTCACCAGTAGCACCAACAGGGCCACATTCAGGGCAGTCAGACTCACAGGCGCTATAGGAGAGGCTGCGCAGGGAGGGGACGGCCACACGCAGCCCCACACCATGAGCTGGCTGCAGGCTTTGGGAATGCCACGGCACAGGGCTCCATTTTTGCTTTAAACATGGATGGAAAAATCTTTACCTCATTTGCTAAAAGCACTTTAATGTCTTTACACAGGAAAAAAAATTAAAATATATTACTAATTTGGATTATTTAATTCAGTCAGTAACACTGAAAGCACTTGCTGCACTTCAACTCCAGGTTCAAAGCATTAATCACTCTAAATGCTGCCACCATTTCCTTTACATTTCATTTCTATGTAATTTTTTCATTCATTAGCTGTGAGCATGACAAGTGACAGACTGCCCTGAGGTGCATCTTTAAAGAACATACAGTGAATGGCTGTTGGATTCACCTAAGTATTGAATTATTGGATCCACCTAAATACAGGGCAAATGACCCTCAGAGCATTTCTTGACAATTAATTATCCCAAAGATGGTTGAAGGCAGCCAAGGTTTCATTTCAGCTTTTCAGAGTGGTTTCATGTTAAACTATCAGGTCCTCGGTGAGGCTGAGACGTGAAGTCGGGGCACTGCCGTGCTCTCAGCACCAGCAGAATCTCTCCAGAAGTATTTGCAAAGTTAAAAGTAAGTGCTGTGCTATTTCTCTTCACCAGTGAGGAAGCAGGCCGTTAGTTCAGTGTTTTCCACCCCGCCCTCTGTCTTCTTCTGGGTTTGAAACAATTCTCCATTAGAAGAATTATCTGCCCTCAGCCCATTAAAATGTGGGACTGGGGAACGAAGGAGCCTATTCACCCATCAGTCTGAGATGTGGCTGCGATGCCAACGGGGTCCCCACCTTGTGCATCGCACCAGCACCTGCTGCAGTGCCGGGCCCTGCCGAGGTGCATCGCTCGGTGACAGCCAAGCCTGGCTCCCGCAGGGCCCCGGCAGCGTTCCCACGGGGTTCAGAGGTACGAGCCATGGAGGTCGACCCCCCTCTAGCCTGGCATCAAGCAGCAGGACAAGGCACAGACACGAACGACAGGTAAATTGTCAGCGACAGGAGAAGATGCTACGGAAGGCCAGTTGTGATGTACAGCTGTATTTTGCCCATGCTGACATCCAGCCGCGCTGATCGGGGTGTCGCGGGGGGCAGGGAAGAGCAGCACGTGCCCTGGACCGCACCAAGCAGCCGCAGCCGTGGCATCTGCTGCTCCCCACCGCCCAGCCTTGCCTGGGCACCCTCCAGCACCTCCACTGAGCTGCTGCAGCTCCCTGCCCACCAGATAAACACTCTTTATTGTACTGGGATGCTGGGGGCAGTGCTGGACCATGGGGGGTCTGAACAGCACCAGAACGGGCACAAGAAAAACCAAAGAGATGCTGACAGGGCACAGGGAGGGGAAGGAGTGGGAAGTGGGTTTGGACACTGAACAAGGGGTCAAGCCCAAAGCATTTCCAGAAAGTAAAAAAGAGATTTTTATCTTGGTTTTCCAGATAAAAGATTGGCTCAGAAATAATGGCAGAAAGCAGCCCCAGGGGGTTACCACAGACCCGATGGGCAGAGGGAAGTCAGAGCCCACCCCAGCCAAAGACTTCAAATGGCAGCAAGGACACCAAGTTTTGGCATTTGAGAGGCACAGAAGGCGGCTGCGAATGCTGCGAGCTCCCGTCCCGCTGTAGACCCGAGCGCTTCATAGCTGAGACATTATCCACATCCCCCCGCAAATTGCTCTCGCCCTGTTATTGTATGCGTGCTGCTAATTCAGTGCAATAAGCACCACTCCCCCTCTCCCCAGAGCGTTTGGTAATTTGTCTCTAGGCTAAAACACGCTGTGTTGGACAGTGCTAGGGGCTGCGCCGGGGTGCGTCCCGGCTGTGGCAGATGGTGGCAGGTCCCACCGGAGCCTGGGGAGAGGCCCAGCGCCCCCTCCCTACACCAACCCCATCCCTCCCTGCAAAAAGGGCCTGGGAGGCACAGCTGAAAGCAAATCGCTGCCTCACAAGGTAGGGCTCCTCTGGGTGCCAGGCAGCAGCTTCCCTGCCTGCATGAGGAGGTACAGTTTGGATGATGGGGGATGAATGCCAGAAGCAAAAGAAAGCCAACAGCATCAATGCAAAAACAACTGGAAGCAGGCAGAAAGAGAGTGGCTCCGGGGCGCAAATTCTTTTGCATTTATTCTAGTGTAGAATTGAAATCTCCTGCTCCTTTCATCATACCTATAACAACTTCGTTGTTTACTGTGGATCATCCTCTCATAAAAGGGAAGCATAAAGCAATGGGGCAGGTATAAAAGAAACTAAAATAGTGGAAGAACAAAACCGAACACAAGACAGCCCGGCTGGCCCTGCCTCTCCCACTGCCTGGCAGGCTTCGGAGCCATCCTGTTCTTCCCAGTGTCCCTGCAAGAACATGGCATCCTAAAACCAGTAACGATGCACACTGCACATGTACTCATCACATTTAAATGCAATTAAGACCTTATTCCTTGATGCTCTTATACTGAAAGCAAGTTCAGCTCACACCACTTCCCAGGAATGCTTCCCGGGAGCGCACGGCTCTGCTCCCAGCTGGGCACTGGGTGCTTCGCTGCAGCCCCCGCTGGGTCTGAGGCCCCGGAGGGTCAGGGGTCCCTGCTCTCCCACGGCGGGGGGAGTCAGGCTTTAAAGGGCAGTACTGCCAGCAAGCAGTGAATTAATCTCTCAGTTTCCCCAACCAGCTGTTCACCTAATCACACATCCAACAGCTTGTTTGCATGTCAGTCGGTCTGACAGAAATAGTTGTCTCCTGACACCCTTGGGTGTGCTTCTGTCCTGAGACCCTTCCCGGCACGAGCCCACAGTCAGGCAGCTGCTCTGCAGTCCTGGCTTCGTAATGGTAAAAACTGCACAGAAGCACGATGTGATGACTGATACCTCTTAACACCTTGTATCTCTCAATCTCTAAATGCCTCACGATAATGAGAAATGCCCCTCGGTACCTGCACAGGAGGTGCTGCTGCTGCGCTCTGGGACTGGGGGGACAGGGAGCCCCGGGCAGCCCGGGGGCTCTGCAGCGCAGAGGAGCTCGGGGGCAGCACCTGGGGTGACAATGCCAGACCCTCAGCCGGGCCCTGACCCGGCGGAGCAGGCGCTACCTCCGTGGGCCGCTTCGTTAGCTGCAGATAGAAACACCTCAATTCATCCTGCCATTTGCGACCTCAGGCAGGCCTATTTTATCTCAGGAAAAGTGGGTGCTTTACAAGGAAACACCATTTATTGAAAAGAAGAAAACAAAAGAGTCCTCAAGGAGGAATCGATGGGAGCTGCCTTCCCAATCAATATTGTCTAAAAAACAAATGGGTCCCGCTGCAAATCAAAGGCACTGCCACATGTGCTCCGTAAAATATTGCATTTGCTCCTGCTCAGCCAAGCAACAATCCCTGGCCCCTCTTCACATTATCGCTCAAGAGTAATGTTGTCATCAAGTTTTCTATGAAGAAAAATATCGCAGCAGAGAGGATATGCTATGATGCACATATTTCACAAAAGACAGCCTGCTCCAGTTAGAGCAACCTATTTAAAAAAGAAAAAATATATTAAGTTCCCCTCCCAGATTACAGATCAGCTTCATTCCTCCATTGACACCATTGTTTGAGTTAGTTCCACTGAAAATGCATCAAATTTCCGATCTTGGGGACAAGGACAGTGAGTTTCAGCTGTAATAACTGTCTTGGATAAGATTTAGAGTCAAGCTTGAAGAAAAATTATTTAGAAATCATTTGTTCGCTATCATGCTCTTCGTGTCTTCTTTGCTGATTTTCCCTTCTAATAAAATACCCAAATCTCAGTATTAAGATATGCTGAGAAAAAAGTTCTGGAGAAAGTTTAGTTCTTGTGCAATGCAATAACTGTCCCTGGCATCAGGACAAAAACACACTGCAAAACACTCAGAAATAGCCAAACTAGATTTTTTTTTAACACACAATTATTTTGTACGTAAAATCTCAGGCGGGTACAGCAACAAGGCATCGCCCTGCTCCAGAGTGACGGCGACAGAGCCCCTCCAGCGTGCCCCCGAGCAGCGAGGCACCCGCGCACCTCACTGACCCACGCGGACCCGGGACCAAAGGGTGGCTGGCTGCTCGTGAAGCTCACCAGCGAGGTGGCCAGCATTGGATCTGCATGGTGGTCTCGGAGGAGCCACTCGTCCCCGTGGGTTCCCTGCCCCGGGGTGGTCACAGCCCAGCACCCCCCCAGGGCACAGCAGACCCCCGCCCGGAGGGGCTCTGGGGCAGCACAGCAAACGGCCACATCTGCTCCTTTAACCCCCGGCAGCCAGGGCACTATTTGGGCTACGTGGACCACATCCATCTTTGTGTCAAGCAATTTGCATCCAGAAACGGAACTGTACTGTTCTCAGTAATGGGAACCTCTGACTGGTTCTACAATATAACGCAGACAAAAGTATCCATTTTTCAAAAACCAGCTTTAGCTCATTTGTAAAGTGCTTTGAAACATTTATCTAAAGCCTTGCCTTTCTCAGATAAAAGTGCCACCAGCTTCAGTCAAGAGAAAGATTGAAGGATGCGTTCCCAAGAATACAATGAATTCTTCTTTAACAGTCCCTGGTGATTCAACCAACTTCAAGTTTGGAAATACTATCTGAAAATAATGCAGTGGTTTCCAAAGGATAAACTCCCACACGTACAAGTGCCCTTCATGGGGCAAGAGGACCATTCTGTTCTGTAAAGTCTTGGGGAAAAAAAAGAAAAAAGAAAACAAGAAATGGAGCCCAGAGGAACAACTTTGCTCTGGAGTTCACCTTCTCTTGCTCGCAAACCATCAGTAAACCCTGCAGAAGTGGGCAGGACAAGGTCCGGCCACAGTCACGCCACCGCCGCCCTTGTGCTGCGGCCTGACAGGACGGCATCGCTCTGGGGCTGCTGGCGGGGACGCCCCAGGTGCCGCAGCGCAGCACAGCCCTTCTCCCCAGCCGGGAGCGGGGAGCCCTCCGGTCGGCCCCCACGGCTCCAGCATGGGGCACTCGGCCGCTCCGCCCGAGAGGTCAGGGCACAGGAGAGGTTTATCGCATTTTCCCACATGCCCACGTCCATGTGTATTGGGGAAGGTAGGGCAGAAGCAGCCGTCGCTCCGGGGTGGCAGGCGATGGGGCTCAGCCATATACCTGAGGAGAGGGCTAAAACACTTTGGGTGGTGCCTGGTTTGGATTTGTGCTCTGCTACCCACACGGCTCTTTCCACCCCCCAAAGTCCTGTGTAGGGTTGTCCTGTTGTTCTACTTCAGCTTCCCTGTTCTGGCGTCATCTCCCCCTGTAGAGGCCTGACAGCATACTGCGGGTGCATCTACACCAGCCTAAGTTATTAGCACAGAAACCTCCCTTCTTCTTTTACACTTTTCCCCAGCCCTCCCATAAAGATCTCAGCGCAGAGCAGCTCAGCTCTATGTTTCTCTCTCATCAGGCCCAGGAACGGGTCTCTGCACAGGGACGGTTAAAGGATCTCAGTGGTTTCAGAAGACCAAAGCAGCAGCCAGTTCTGCAGGAGAACGTGGCTCTGCTCCCGGCTGTGCTCTGGGAGCGTTTTCCTCTGGGAGCAATAAGCTGTGCTAACTTGTTAGCATGGGCAGCTTTGATGCTGTAACACTGCAAAAGGCTGCCCCAGTTGATGCCAGGGAAAAGGCACAATACGACACAGGTCAGCGCAGGTGAAGCCACAGCAGCAGCCGTGCGCCCACCGTCACAGCTCTCACCACTTCTCTCATGGAAGGCACAAATCCTGCGGGACAGAGTTGGGCCACCAGCCACATCCAAATACTTTCCCTGACCTCGGCCACTGATCTTTAATAAATCTTCACTGGGCCTAATTTAATCTTCAGCCAGAACTCTGGGGCATGGAGGGAGCTTTCCTTCGGCACAGCCAGGATGGAGCAGCCCAAGCACACCCATTCCCATCGCCGGCCCCCACCTCCGGCACTGCTGTGGATGTGCAGCCGCTTCCTTGGCTCAGCCGTGTCGCAGAGACCTGGTGAGCAAACCTGCTCTGGAAGCTCAGCACTCGGCCGGGGACGGGCACAGGGAAGCCCACCAGCCAGCCCTTGCCATCACCACACGCCAGCCTCCCAAGGTGGCTTTCTGCCGTCCCCTCTCCTGGCAGGGAGCATCGCCCTGCAACTGGCTGTGCACACACACGCATGCACACACACCCCAACACCTTTTCCAAGCTCCCCCGGTGCCCAGACCAGCCCCACGACAGAGAGGACATGGCCGGGGAGGAAACACGACTGGGGAGGCAGCCATGGGCCTGGCTGCTGCCGAGTTTTTGCACCATTTCATCCATGAGACTGCATGGGTTTTTGGCTGGGCCAGGCTCAGCACACGCCAGCTCAGCGTCAGGAAAGGAGAGAAACACATAAATGTGGATTTTTAGTTTCTCATGCTCCCTCCAAAGCCTGTGGGTCTGGCCACCCATCCAGCTTGAGGCCATGAGGAGGAATGAAGGAGCAAACCAAGGACAAGCAGCCTTCTCTGGAGTTCCTGCTCCTGGAGAAAAGGCCCCAAAGAAGTGGTATTTTGCCAGCTGCAATTTTGACCCACAAAACCAGACTCAGCACAGCTTTGGCAGAAACCTTTTTTTACCTGAATTGCAAGAAAGGAAGACACAGATGCGTGATTCTACCTCCACCTCTTTTTTTATCATGTGGCTTGTCTCCAAAGCCCTGTGACATCCTCCAGCAAGAGGCATCAGCAAGACCCACCACGCAGCCACCTCAGACACTGCCATTGCTTCCAAGCTCCAGGGAGAGCTGCTGCTCGGCTCCCGGCTCAGGAGGGGTGGCTGGGCTCCCTGCAGCCCCCCGCTCCACACCCTGCACATCGCATTGAGCAGCAAAGTGCCAAACTGGAACAGAGCGACTCAGCACGCCCCGACCTGGTCCAGCGCCCGAGTCCGCTTCCAGGGCACCACAGGCATCTTCACGCCGTAGGTTCCTCCTGCTCCCAAACCCCGCGTTGTTCTGACGGACTTCACCATCCCAGACCCGGCACGCTCCCACGGCATGAGGAACGTAGCAGCTCTCTGCAGCGATCTCTGATACACCAGACTGGGAAGTACTTACACATATTCGTGTGTATTTTTAACTTTAGAGGGAAATCAACCCATATGCAAGTGTGCGGTAGTATGAAAGTTAACTTAAATTCAAATGCTGCATTTGCCCGGTAGAAATTAAGTAATACACTCAACTTATTGTTTATATTTAATGATTATTACTGCTTCAGCCAGGTAACTAGACCTGTTGGAGAGAAGTGATTCAGGTGTTAGTTTTCAGCTACGCAGAAACATGCTCCGATGTGGCCACTTGGCACTTTAGACAGGCATCTAAAGCCTAAACACAGGGCAGGTGTCTGAGGGCCCATGCAAACACCCGATCAGCACATCACCACCAGCCACGCCTGCACGGCTCAGCTGTGGGTAAGGAAAGCGCAGGTCTCCTCCGACAGCCTTGGCATTAGCCCTCCTTCTGCAAACCCAACACCGGCCCGAGCTCAGTACGCGGTGACAAGCACATGCTACTCTGAAACAACGGCCCCATGTCACAGCTACGAACAAGATACCTGTGCTCGTTATCCAGCCAGAAAGGAGCCTATTACTCAAGCCGAACAGTACGTTACGCAAGAAGTGCTTAGCATCACGCACGTATTATTAAAGAGAATGACCGCAGGTGCATTACACGGGTAAGAACACAAGCCTTCAGGCTCAGGAGCGCCATACAGATACCGGTTATACAGATATTTAGAGTTACGGACTCTTCCCGAGGGCAGCCTGCTCCGAAGCTGTCCGTTACCAGCCCCTCTTGCAGCACCCTCCTCTGAAGCAACTGGTGCAGCCAGCGAAGGGGCCCGCTTCCCACGGCAGCTGCCCGCGGAGGGAGGAGGGCGAGCGTAGCCGCAGAACAGCGGGCCGCACGACGGGCGCGAGGCGAAGTCGCCGCGGGCCACCCGAGCGGGAGACGGTCGCCCCGCGGCCCGGTGCCGGCCCCGGCCGCCGATGCGCGGGGGGCTGTTGCCACCTGGCGGCAGCGCGGCCCACGGGGAGGCGCGGGCCTTTCCCCGGGCCCGGGGCAGCACCCGCCGCCTGGCAGCGAGGCGGCGGCAGGGCAGCCTTCGTCTTGCGGGTGCCGTCGGGCACAGCCGATGCTCTCCCACCCGCCGGTGCTGCGGAGCGGGCGAGGAGCGCGCCCGCCTTGCACGCTTGACCCGCCCGAGAGCCCGGCCAGGGCCTGGTCCCCCTGCACGCAGCCGCTGCCTGGGGCCACCCGGCTGCCGAGGGCCCCGCCAAAGCCGCCCGGGGCTTTTTCCCCAGGGAAGGTGCCCAGGAGCCTCCCCAGCACCCGGTGCCCTTTGGGGAGGGTACGCACCGGCGCGGGATCCAGCGCTTACCGGTGGGTGGGAAGAGGTGGGCGAGCAGCTACAGACGGGCGTCAGGCCAGCGGCCTGGAGCCAGCCCCTCGCTCCCCTCCGCTGCGGCCGGGCCCGAAGCTGTGCGGAGGGACCGTGGGAAAGGACGGGTGGGCCACTGCCCGCCGGAGGTGCAGCCTGAGCCCCACCTGCGGCTGAGGCAACCCTCTCCCCATTAAGGTGCCCAGCAAACCCCTGCTAAAACGTTGCCGGCTCTGTTTCTGCAGCTGCTACACATCAGGGGTGGACTGAAGAAATCAGGGAGGTCTCTGCTCCTCTGTGCTGCTGGGACAGGGAGGAAAGTGAAGCCACGAACCAGCAGCAGAAAAAACAATGGAAAGAAACATAACACAGCTTCTGAATAAACTGCCAGCCGCAGCCTCTCGTCAGCTCGGGTGTGAAGTGCACTCTGACTTTACTGGAGCTGTTTATTTAGATATGGAGCTTTTATCCACTCAGCAGATAGAAGCACTACCCAGAGCCCCGGCTCTCCTGGGGCAGAGGATGGTGTTTGTTATTGCACGGGGCAGGGAAGGGTGCTCTGGCTGCACAGGGGTGCTTTGCACCTTGACAGTCTGTGCTGGGAGCCTGGGGCGGCTGCGGGGAGAGGCAGAGTCCGGCAGCAGGGGCCGAGGGTCCCCTGTCTCCCCAGGCTGCAGCATCACCTGCTTTGGGGTGACTCTTCCCCACCTTGCCGCTCCTCGAGCCAGGCAGTGGGACAGTCTCTGCCTCACAGAGATCGCTGATGGAGGCTGAAACTTAATGTCTGCAGCACCATGCGATGCAGCAGTCAGCAAAGTGGCAATCAATCAGGAAAAATTATAACAAGGACTGAATTAAGAATGTACACGGAGGGAGTGAAATTAAATATTAATAGCCACTCATCACTCAAGCTCATCTCTCTTCTGCAGCATGCTTGAGTGAGGCCACACAAGACCTGCGTGCAAGGCAATCCACTGGCTAAATAAACGACTCCCAGCTCTCCAGATCGCGGTGTAACGCTGTCACAGCCGGGTGCTCCTTGCAGCAGCAGGTGGCTGAGGGATCGCACCCAGGCTGATGGGTGCTCGAGCAGGGCCAGCTCCCCCCGGCTTCGCAGTAACTGCAGCAGGAGGCAGCCCTGAGGGGGAGCGGCACCCGGGACCGAGCCCCGGCTGCCAGCGCTGCACCAGCAGCTCCAGGTAAATCAGTCTGCGGTGAGCCCCACCGCGGCGGCAGGTTTGTTACTCCAAACCAGCCTTCACGAAAGGAAGTTCAGTCACGGTGCCAAGCCCAACAATATTCAAGGAGCATTTGGACAATGCCCTCAGACCTAGGGGGTGAATTTTGGGGTTGTCCTATGCAGGGACAGGAGTTGGACTCGACGATCCCTGTGGATCCCTTCCAACTCAGGACATCTGTGATTCTAAGTTTATAAAGCTGCCTATATCCTCAGCCCGGGAACTGAAGTCCAACCTTAAACCTGGAGCTATAGTATCAGGCAACGCAAATGGCAGTGAATAAGCAAGAACTCGGAATAGCTCCAAACAGGCAAATGGTGCAGGTTTGCTGTGCCGCTGCACAGCGGTGGCCGCAGGGGCAGTCTGACATGGCAACCGGGCAATGCCCCGGTTCTGACAGAACCCATGTTGCTCAGGAAGTGCCTCGTTTCCCTCTTCCAAAGCATCATGTCCAACGCTTTAAGGACATGATTTCCTCGTACCAGGAAACCGGGGTGTCCCCGTCCCTCCTCCCCTCCCCAGGGAGAAGCAGACAGAACTGCCAGCTCGCCCTGCACAGCCACGGTGGGACGCAGCCTCCCCTCTGGCCCCGTCGGTCCGGTACGTTGCAAACGAGCAGCCTCTGCGGTTGCTGGTTTGTGGGTTTTTTGCTTCTGTGTGTTCTTGTCTTTCCAACTGTTAAGCAGATGCCCTCTGCAAAGCCAGCTTCTTCCAGGTTTCCAAGGAGGTAAATAAAATGAGGTGTGAAGCCTCTCCCAGGCTGCTGCCACCAGCATGGAGCATTGCCTCTCTCTCTCCCCCCCTCAAATTTATAACCTTTTCTATTCAAAGTTTAGCTAGAATTGGATTGAGATGGCCGCCCTAGGGGTAATGAGACAGAGCTATATTCTATCATACTGATTCTCTTCTGAGCTATCTTTAGGGATGTTACCCTTTATTTTTCATTAAAAATACATTGTTCCCCAGCGTGAAATGCGTTGCTTGGTGCCATGTGCATGGCAGCACGCACTCTGGCCTTGGAGGTCAGCTCCTGCCACGGAGCCAAGTGACAAAGGACACAACTCCCAGTAACCATTTAATATCCCAGTTACAGCACTAAAAGCCTTGTTGTCAGGAGAAGAAAGGATAAATAGCTTAACATGAGCCTGTATTAGTTAGGAGTGCTGGGGAACAGGGACTTTTAATTGGAAATCAATTATCAATTTAGTGATAATGTTGACATTCACTCTCAGACAAAGGCTTCATTTGGCTCATTACCAGCAATACTGTGGGGACCTTCTCAACTCAGAGAGAGCCCAGCAGAATAATAGTTTGGACACAGGACAGACCTGTGATGAAACCAGCAGTGTGTGCACATTAGGAAAACTGTTTAATTACGTTGCTTTACTTTATCTGGCAATAAATCTCATGGGCTAAAGCCGCCATGCTGCGAGGTGCTGCGCATTAAGTGCAGCGCCCTGGGTGAGGGGTGCCCCGGCGTGGCTGGGGGCTGCTGGCGAGGCGGTGACCGACGCTGGGAGCTGGCAGGGCTGGGCAGGGCTGCGCTGCCCGGGCACCTCCACAGCAGGATGCCGGCTGCGCCGCGGCAGCACGGGGCCGAGCCAAGCACATGGTGGGCTGCGATGGACGATGTCTTCCTGCACTCGCCACGGTTTTCATATCCACTTAGCTGGCTCTACTTAATTCTTTAAAAGCAAATGCCAGGCCAGTCCTGAAGGCTGTGGTGCCTGGCTGGGATCTGCCGCCGCCGCAGGAAGGGCCTTTGTTCGTCTCCTTGGCTTGCGTGGCCCCCTGAGCCCCCTCACTCTTTCCCTTTGGGAGCAGATAATCGCTCTTGCCCTGTTCACCACAGAGCGAGCACTAAACCATCTTTGTTTTAAACTCATTTTGGCATCTGCTTTTGTCTGACATTGCTTGTGCATTGCAGGTACGTGTCCCCTTCCTGGAGCCGAGTGCGATGCGTCCTCCGTGGGGACAGGGGCTGGGGGGGTTCCCCACACGGGGGGGCAGGCAGCAGCAGGGGGGACACTTGGATTTGGTTTTCCAGCAGGCCTGTCATGGGCTAGGCGAAGCAGCTCTGGCTGCTCAGCAGCTGACAGCGGGTGTTTGTGGGGAGGGGGCAATTGCCGATAACAGCAGTGGGCAGAGGACGGAGGCGCAGGGCCCCCGGTCCCGGGAGGGGCTGTGCCAGGGAGCCACGTCCGCAGGTGAGGGGCAGCAGGTAGACCCCTCCAGGGCAGAGCCGCTCGGGGGAACCGGTGATGGAAGGGAGGAGTGACCCCTGAAGAAAAATACCCTTTGAGGTGAGAATAAGGGGGCCAGCGCAGATCTCCATCCCTGGAGAGCCTACGGGTGTGAATGGGCTCACGTGGCAATGGCTGGAGGGATGTGAGAGCACCGTGTCGTGGTCCCCCTCTCTGCCCCTCCAGTGATAATTAACGTCTGTGTAATCAGCTTTCAAAAAGAAAAGCAAGCCTACTCTTTCAATGCTTCATTGCCAAAGCTGCCGTCTGCTTTTTGAGAGCAATACTTATCTAATACTCCTGCACAGGCGAGCACTGACGCGCTGAGAGGGGCTCACGGCATGAAGGGTTGGGGAAAAACGTGGCAGCAGCAACAGGAGATCGAGTCTTGATCCCCCCCAAACACACAAAGGGCGAGCAGAGGGGCAGCGGGGACGCTCAGCCCAGCTCCTCCTGGGCATTCCCCCCTACCACCGCACGAAGGCTGCTCATGGCGGGGAGCACATCCCTGCCACAGGCGCTGGCCCCACAGCGGTGCGGTCCTGCTGTCTCCGTTCAGTGTCACCCTGGCCTTATTGAGCTGATGTTCCTCCTAAGGCACAGACACACCGAGGTCCCAGGGAGCTCACGCAGGCAGAGGTGAAGGTGAGGTCTCTCCAGAGCAGACGTGGAGTGCAGCTCCTTGGCTGCCATCCTCACCTACCCCGATTCCCCACCCGAGGCAGCCTTCCCCTGTGGGCAAGCGATAAACCACCCAAAGGTGCTCTCGCCTAGCAGGAGATTTGCAAAGGTATTTAATTGCCTGAAGACAGGCGCAGGCACCCAGAGCTGGAAGTGGTTCCTGTGGCAGGGGCTGGCGGAGCACGGAGCGGCCCTTCCCCACCAGCCCTCGCCCCAGGAGGACTCCCCACACTCATGTGGCATCTTCCTCAGCACTTAATTATCGCAGTTTTGGTGCAGTGAGCTTCAAGGCAAAGATTTGTTCAAAATAAAATGGAAGAACATTCCCGTTGTTTTTACCTAAATGCATTTTAAGTAAAATTTAAAAGAAGTGACACCTCTGAAATGCGGGGTACATCTCAGCTGGTGTCGTTCCATCAGCACAAGTCCTCCCACGCCAATGGAAATGGGCAAATTTACACCTCCTTGGAGGCTTTTTTTTTTTTTTTATTGGCCTATATCTCTCTTCCCTGCGCATTTTCACCATATGCCCAGGGCTGAGAGGAAAGAGCCCATCTGTGCTCTCAGCAGCTCATCTAAACAAACACAGCGGAACACACGAAGCCAGCCATGGTGAGCGACCACGGGCCTGGCTCGTGGCTACGGGGGAGCGGCAGCCAGGAGACGCAGCCAACGGCACCACCGCCGCCCGCCGGCACGGGGAAGGGGCTGCGGGGCGGCGGCACGGCGGCTCTGGAGGAGCACCCTGGCCACCGCCTCTGACCGGGGCTGCGGGGAACAAGGGACGGGGAAGCCGCAAGCACGGGTGTAGGCAGATGCACAGGCAGGGGTGCAGGCAGGGGTGCCAGCCCACGCAGCTCCCAGAGGCAGCAAATATTCTGAAACCACAGCCAACGTTTTTGAGAAAAGTTAAGCAGTTTTATTCAACAGGATGAGTCCACACCCAGCTAGTGGCTTCATCTACATGGCATCATCAGCATACATGACAGAGGACCCACTCAGACACTCTAGCTGAACGGCATCTCACCATACGTTACAGAGACAACACCAGAGGAGGAGGACGACCGTTACAAAGGGCAGCCAGCCAGCAGTTTCCTACGGCTTCCCGGCGTAACCAAACCCATCCCCACCAGACTACGCAGCCCAGCCACTCGGAAGCAGATCAGACTCGGGATACCTACTGCCACACCGTGAAAACCACAACACTGCTAGTTAAATAACACAGTCCAGCGTTTACAAAAATGACCTACCAGGGGTACTTCAGCCTAAGGAAGAAAGTGCACTGCCATCACCACCCCGGGGACCGACACACTTGCGTGCGCTGCTGAAGAGTCTGTACAGAGAAGAGATCGGCGTGGGTGCCGTTGCTTTTGAGTCAGCACCATCGGAGGCGATGCCGAGCCCCGGGGAGGGCGGGCAAGCGCCAAGCTGCCCCTCCCGGAGGCGGCCATGGCACTGGGGGACGGGACGGGGCAGGTCCGCGGGCACCCAGCGGGGTCTGCAGGAGCCGAGCCAGAGGTCGGCACTCGCTCTGCACAGCAGAGAAACAACTGCTCCGTGAAGACGCCCTCCTCTTGGCTGCCACGTCCCCAAGGAGGGGCTGCGTCTGCAGCAGTCCCTCCGGACCCTCGCCTGGCGGGGCCCCACCGCCGCTCACATCAACCACTCGGCCCTAAGTTTTCACAGTGAAAGCTCTGTGAATTCTCTGAAGCCTACAGTCTTTACGCCTTTAGAGAGGTATCGAGGATCAGGGTAAAGTTGCTCATGAAACATGAGCAGGTTCCAGTTATGGTACTCCTACAATGTACGTGTTTCAATTTTGTGCCAAGTTAGCTTACAGAAAAATACATTTCTTCCCTTAAATTTACAGTAGTTAAAACTACAGTTTGAATACCGTATTAAAAAGGGGTAGTTTATTCTTCAACAAAACACCTTGGTTTTCTTTTCTTTAAAAAAAAAAATTAAAAGGACTTTAAAAGCAATCACTCCCAGCACAACGCAACTGTACAAAAGAAATCATGATGTGTACAGCTCCTAGGACATTAACTCCAAGCATTTGTTCTGGTGCTCAAAAAGGCACTTAAAGATAAGAAAACAATTGTATTAAAAACCCACAACAAAACAAAACAAAAAGGAAAACGAAAGGCAATAATTTAATAGAAAGACACTGGAACTTGTACCGTATCTTCAAAAGTAAGAAGGAAGGGGAAAAAAAAAAAAAAAGAAGAAAAAAAACCTAATAAACATTGTTTTGCTATCAAGTCATCTTTGAAAGTATATAAAAAAACCAGAAGACTAGCAAAGTGAATGTTCTCCAGGAACTAAATGGAAAAAAAAAAAAAATTACTGGCAACGAACACACGGCTCTCGTGCCAAATGGGTGTCTTCCCTCCCCCTAAAAGCACATTTGCTGGTTCATTACTAGACCAGACTGACAGACTGTTTGAACATCTGCTGCCCGTAATGACAGAGGCATTGACCTCGGGGTTAGCCTAAGTTAGGAAAGGGGGGAAAAATTATGAAGAAAAATAAACATCAATATGAACTAATTGTGGTAATTACAAATGTCAACAATGTTAATAGACAAGTACATAAACACCATTTCCCCTTACAGCATTATACGGAGGAACAATGACAGAATCACTACATACAGTACTTCTCCCCCACTGTACACTGAAAGGTTAGCTTTGCGGCTTTGTTTTTTTATTTCTTTTTATTACTATTATTATTGGGTTTTATTTTTACATTGAGCTACCTACTAAGTGCAAAGATTTGGTGAGTGGCATTGGCTTTCATCTAATCTTAGCCTATTTTTTTGTACAGTTTACATGTTAACAGTTACTTTCCAGCATTTAAGCAAGTACAGCAATATATACACAGACTGGCAGAGGCGGGAGCCGGGCAGGAGCGGGGTGCGTGGAAGGGACACATGCTTGTGCACCGGGCATGGGAACAAACGCCGGGCCGATGCCGGGTTTGTGACACCAGGTCTGTACCCGGCGCGGGGGTACGGGCTGCCTCGCACAGCCACGGGGCAGCTGAGGCGCGTGGGCGCGTTACGGGTGAGCTCCCCAGCCGAGACGGGAGCTGCGGCGGGACCGGTGGGCTCCGCCGCCCCGGCCGGCCCCTCCGCTGCCTTCGGGAAGTCAGGCTGCTCCTCCGGCCATGTGTGAGCTGGGGTCTGCAGCGGTGCTGGAGAGAAGAGGAAGATGCAGGGGGGAACAAAAAAAAGCCCTGGGCAGGGGCAGGTGACTGCTGGATGAGGCAGGAGGGCTCGCTAGCTTCTTTGCCCAGGGACAGACAGAACAGCAGAAATCAGCGACAGCGGGAAGGAAGGATGAACATTTAGGAGCCATTAGTGCGGCTTTTCTATGCAGCTGAGAGACTCACGATGGCCCGTTTCACGCTGGGGTTGTACGTGATCATGTGTAAGTGACCAAATTAAACCATGGGTCATTGCATGGAAATCTGTACAAGAAGCAAAAAACTGCAGGAAAAGCACAGAGTGTCTTGAATTCAGCGCTTACAGAAGAGACTTGATTATCAGACAAAGTACCATGCAATCCCCAGCTCTTTCTGCATATTTTTTTCTCTGGGTTAAATGTTCAGAGGAAAAACAAAATGTAGATTCTTTTGCATAAACTCAAACTGTTGTATTATATAGTACAGTACAGAAAGTGCAAAATATCACCCCATCAGATCAGTTCCGCATCTGATATGGTCAAATATGGCTCATGCTTTTCATGCAAAAAGATGCAATCTGAATCAAGACCCTCATGTACTGCTGTGCAACTTCAAATAAAGGAATGTTGTTGTACCAAAGTCTCCTCACCTGTTTAGTCCTATCTGTCAAGATACCATTAGTTTTCTTCTAAAAAAACAAGGAAAAAAAAAGAAATGTGTGGGTAAAGGGAAATGAAGCATCTCAAAACTGTGTAAGTTACTCTATGCTTTACCACAGGTTTGTCACTAGTCCTTGTTCATTCCGAAATCTTCAAGCGCATCAGAATTCTGCAGACCCCGCGGTGCAGGCAGGGCAGCACTGTGCCCCGGTGCAGCAGCTACGTCCTCCTCCCTGCGTGAAGCTGATGGAGCACACCTCGTTTTCTGTCCCCGCTCCTGCCGGGTGCTGCTGGCCGGGGCGTCACAGCACACACGAAGGCGTCTCGGAATTCAGCTTGAAAAGACACTCCAGCCGGCCTGACACACACTGTCATTTATGAATTTCCAGCTCTTCTCCATAGGCCAGCAGTGAACAAAACCCACTGTATCCCTCCCCCCCCCCCCATTTTTTTTAAATGCCAAGAAGTGCAGAAAATAAATTCCAGGACTGGCCTTGTATTGCTCGATGCACAGCTGCTACGTACCTCCACGCACACACACGCACACAAATAGCCTGGAAAAAAACCCATATCAACCCAACATCTCTAGAGAGGACATTTCAGAGCCAGTTTCTGAGGTAAATCTACTTTTTTAAAAAAGTCACCGAATTCTGTACACTTTTTTTTTTTAATATATACTTCCACATATAGCGTGTATTCTCCAGTGCCAACATGTAGACCCGCCGTCGTCTCCTGCTGTAGGACTGCAAGCTTGGGAAGTGTTTCTGCATGGATGGGGGTGTGTGTGCACACATATGTACATACACACACACACACATATATGTACAATCAACCATCAAGCCTAGGCTACGCACTTGTTCTCCTTTTGGAGAGGTTCCTTTTGAGCACGGTTTTGACTTCCCGCTTGGCTAAGTGAGGCTTTGCTGAGCTGCCGGCCCTGCTGCCACTGTCCAGGCGCTGGCTCTCCCCGTCGTGTTGCCTGTGCCCCAGCCTACATAGTGCCCGATTTATCTGCCGAGCTGCTGGGGAAGAGCTTCTCAGTGGGGGTGACGGCAGGGCTGCCCACCCCCGAGCTGCTGCTGCTGCTGGAGCGGTGCTGCACCACCGGCCGCATCGGCGGGGGCCGCAGCTGAGCCCCGGCCAGCCGGGCCGACAGGGCCGGCTTGAAGGTGGTCATCATCTCCGTGGTGGAGCTGCTGCTGCGCCGCATGGCAGCATCGGGGTCCCGGATCAGAATGGTGTGGAGGGGGCTGGCAGGCTCTGAGTTAGCAGCGCCCATTGCGGGGTTCTTCATGGGCTCCAGTGTGTCCAGGACCACGTCGGGGGCCTGCTTGGCCGTGTTCTGCCTCTCCAGCTCCCGCAGCTCGTTCAGCGCTGTGCTCATGGTCTTCTCGATGTCCTGAGAATGCCACCGACAAAGGGATATCAGCACCATGCCACAGCATCACGCCACTCCTGCACCCCACCCCATGGAGAGGCCCCCCCGTCCTGGCACCTGTGTTCGTGTGTGAGGGTCTCTGACCTAAGACAGAGCCTCCAGTCAAAGCAGGAGCTTTAGGAGAAGATATAAAGCCCAAACTCTGGCCACACAAAGGCGCCCCATGTCTCCCAAGTCAACAGGAGTTTGGTCGCCAGCTCCAAAGGGAGCAAAGCCCGAGCACCACGAGCAACACCAGCCTGTCCACATCTCCAACGAGGCAGGACATCTCCACACTCCCCCGCAGCACTGAGGCTGTTTTTTCCCAAAAAAAGAAGGCCCTGCAGCCTCCATCAGATGTACGGGACCTCTGCTGTCCCTGTGCCTACAGGGCAATGGCACGCGTGGGGAGGAAATGCCCAGGGATGTATGCAGAGTGAGCAGCACGATGGCAGCTCGCCATAAATAAAAGAGAGGCCAGCGACAAGGCCTCTCTCCCTGTGCGGGGGGAGGCAGCCGAGGTGAGACCGGCCCCAGCCCCTCACTGCCCACCCACCTCGGGTCATGTCTCCTGGGCATGGCCTCCATGGGTCAGTCCAAAGAGATCCTCCAGAAGGTGAACCCAGTTCAACCAGAAGTGCCCATTTAAAGTAAATTAGCTAAATTAGTGCTGATCATCTCATTCAGAAATAGAGAGGCCCTACTTTGGCTTCACTTAAATCCGCCTTAACTGAATTAAGGCCACTAACTCAGAAAGAGACCATCCGAAAAGTGATTTAAGGCAACTGAATCAATCGTTTAAAATAATAGCTTAACTCTCCTCGCTGTCCTTCTGTAGACAAGTCCTTAATTTTATAATGCGTACAAAACGCTTGGTTGAGCCTCAGATAATGTTCAGAGGATCAGCAGAAGGGAAATAATTATCAAACTAGCTCCAATTAATTCTATTAAGCTGTTCAGATAATGAGTGAAAATATTCTCCCAGAGCTAAGCCTCAGGACTACCAAGTCCAGCAGTCCTACAGACTTCAAGGTAAGTATTTATTTACATCAGCTGAGTGAGAATCTTTTCCAAGGTTTAAAAAAAACAACTCAAAACCCAAAAGCCAAGAAAATTGTGCATATTGTGCTCTGTCCTCAGCATTTACCCATCCCTCTGGAGGCTCCTGGACCCCACAGCCCTGCACTGCACCTGGGAAATGCAGCCCCAGGCCCCACTGCAGGGTGGCACGCTACTGCCCATCAGCCGAGCCTGGGGACTTCGTGCATGCTGTTATCCCATCCCAAGGTGGACACAGTGCCCCAGCTCGAGCCATCGCTCAGGGCACGCACTGTGCTACGACCGTAACTTTGTAAATTGATCACACCAAATGCAAGCTCTTGATGGACAGAGAAGCTGGGTAGCGTGCTGCAGAGCAAGAGAACAAGGAGCGTGGCTGGTGGAAAAGCAGACAGGACAGTACGAGTTCTTCCTTTCTGCAATCATCATTAATTATCCCACTGAAAGCAGCTCATTCTACATAAAACAGCCTGCCAAACCCTGTGGCACACGAGCTGCTGCCAAGTGGCGGGCAGCAGCGTCCCCAGCAGCTGCACCCCTCCGCCTGGGCATCACCGACCGTCCCACAGCTGCTGCTCCTGCCAGAGGGTGGCACGAAGCAAACTGCCGGGGAAACTGCTGAAATAGGGAATGCTGAGCAGCCTGTCCACAGCGCTCCCAGCCCCCAGGCCCCGAACCGGCCCAACCCACGGCTGTTGGGACACACTGGCGGGGACTGTGCCTGAACTAGGTGGTCCCTGAGAGGCTGGAGAATTCTGCAGCCTGCTGCGTGAAAGGACCATTCTCTGAGATGTTAACAGGTTTGGTATAACCTGACCGATACCTGGCTGGGGGCCTCCTGCCAGCAGCAGAGAGAGAAGACCTGCAGGCTATGCTGGAGGTAACATGAATTTAACAAGCACCATGGAACTGATGGCCTAATGTGACATCAATGATGTTGCATGGCTGGAGACATCATACTGGGATTAGACTAACATTTTGAGATCCTAGCTACAAACAACCAGTACCAACCTAAAGTACTTCTCTCCAAACACTGAGCATCAGTCAAATTCTGATTTGGCAAATCCAGTTTTCTCCTCCTAAGCTCCTTATGGAGCGTCAGATGAAGATAATGTGCTTCCCTCCCTGCGGGAGGTAAGAGCTGCCAGCACATTTTGGTGGTGGATCGAACATTTCTGCCTATTGTTTTGAAAAAACAAGGTTTGTGGGAGGAGGCAGTATCTTTTATTAGACCAACTGATAGAGTTGGAAAAGCAGGCAAGCTGTTGGCTGCTCATTTTTGTCTTTAAACCATTGCAGCTACAACAGCACTGTAATTCTGAAGTGTGTTGAGATGGAAGGGGCTCTGCGGCGCTACCCCAGTGACTTTTATTTTAGCCTCTCGATCCCTGGGCACCGAGAGCCACTTCACAACCCTCTTACCTCAGCAAGCGCTTCTGCTTCTAGAGATTTCTGATCTCCGAGACTACTGTGTCTAGTCGATCCACAGGTCGATCTCAGCGGGTGGCCATCAGACAAGGCCTTCCTGTCTGGGAAATTGATGCTGCCTGCACTGCCGAATGTCGCCATTCTGCGCTTTTCAGGACTCTCAATCCTACCCCTGTTAAGAGGTATTTTGTGGGGGCTGCTAGGGCAGGCCGCTGCTCGAGGAGGAGTGTCTATGCCAGGACCCATCCCTCGGGGCGGGCTGTGCGTGTCCCCCCCGCTTCGACGGCGAGGGATAGCTGCACCGTCAGACCTCAATCTCACTCTGCAAAGAATCCATCACAAGACTAGGTCACCGTCCATCAGATCAAAAGTGGCTGGTTGCATGCTGTAAGACAATCGCTCAGCTCTGAGAGTTAAGATCAAACCAAACTCGAGCCTTTCAGCTCCAGAAGACTAAGGCAAGAGGGAAGACAGACATTTTAGCCAGTGCCAAGAAAGGGACAGCATTGTACCT
This sequence comes from Platalea leucorodia, assembly GCF_965183815.1. Classification (NCBI taxonomy): domain Eukaryota; kingdom Metazoa; phylum Chordata; class Aves; order Pelecaniformes; family Threskiornithidae; genus Platalea; species Platalea leucorodia. The sequence goes on from NC_138831.1 coordinate 15,598,218, forward strand.
TCTTTACTTAAGATCTACATTAGCAATGCACGTGAAAACCCCCTCCATGCTCATATTATTCTGCAGTGCTTACTGGAGCCTCCCCTTCTGTCTTGCCCTACACCACACACTGCCTCTCCCCGCATGTGACAGCGACTACCTCTGTGTTCATAGGAAAATGAGAGTTTCCCTACCGGCCCATTACTCCTCCAAAGCCATAGTCCACAATATGATCCGTCGGAGACTGGATGTCGTTCTTGGACGAGGCTTTATCGTCCAGCAGTGGTCCGCTGCTTGCCTCGCTGTCTGCCTTCTGGCTCAGGCTGTCAGAGAACGCATCATCCCTAGGAAAAGGAGACTCCCATCAGTAACAGGGCTCTGCCCCAGGAAAGAGGCTAGGGCCCAGCCACAACGTCGATCTGAACATCACCACTCCAGCAGCTCCAGGCTTTGTTAACAAAGGGCTAGACCAAGGGCACCACTTCAGACAGTACCTGGAGCTTGGAAAAAGCAAACATCACATCTCCGTATCCCCCTGCGCTGTAGTTGCCATTTTAATGAATACAGGTACAGTACTTGTAACAGAAGCGCCATCTGCGAAGGACCCTAGGATCTGCCTACAGGCCTGGTGGGCACTAAACAATGCCAGGTCAACGTACACGGGGGCCAAGACCAATATTAAGCCTGGGTCATGCCACTTTGAGGAGTCAATGATAGATGGGGTTCAGTATTTAGTGCTTGGCTTTATCAGCTTGAACGAGAAACAATCTGAGCCAATACATGGAGAAGCAGATGTGAACAGGTCCAGATTTCTCAGCAAAGTCATTAAACCTCAGAAAATCTGACCACCTATTTTGGGTGGCTAAAGTGGACCTTGTGTAGGTATGTGATTTTAACATCCTGGATCAACACATGCCACTTTACTCACATGTCTTGCACCACAATGTACTGGTGGGGTATAAGGCCATCCACACCGTTATGTCTCCCTTCCCACCAGTCTTCTGATGCGCGATGGTACAGGAGGAGCGAGGCCCCTTTCTTAAAGGAGAGCTCTCGTGGAGACCGTCCAATGTAGTCAAACTTTGCTATGGCTTCAATCTGCTCCACTTCTGCAAAGGAGAGAAGCACAGATAGAGAAAAGCTTAGTTCAACAATCACGAAGGCACAATAAATCCTAGAAAGATACATCTCACCAGAACAGCAGTAATGCTGCTGCCCTAGCTTCCCGAGAGCATCTTACACTGAGTACAAACCATCTTATTTTTAGACTGATCAATTCTTTTTGTTCTTCCAGCCTGCCTGGAATTTCTCACAGACTCACAAACTACCAGCAATTACAAAAAGCTGCAAACCAGATGGAGAGTAGTTGAAATTTCCCTGTGCGCATATGGCATCGTCACCCACACTCCCATTTTCTACCTATAAAGTGATTTCTTCAGTTATAGAACCCCATTATCGTCCAGATTGGGATCCTGTCAAGCTGTGTCAGATACTGTGATCAAAGCCCTGCTTACCTTCTTGTCCTTTCCTTATCCTGGAGACAGTTTGGCCTGAATTACTGATGACTAATGAATCCCCATAGAAATGATGGGGATCCCCATCGAAACAATGATAGCGGCTCTGCCCGGGCAGCTGCTCTGCATCACACCCCCACATCTGCAGACCTTCCCAGCACTCTACCTCACCACTTCTCCACTTTTTCTAATTTAAGCTCTACCAAACATCAGGGATTCACAAACTGGAAGCTCAGGGCCTGAAATTCAAGAAGGCTGAGGCAGGACTTCACTTTGGGAGGTCATGAGCACATCAGGAACTTTGGAGCCCCTGGGCAAGGGCATCACAGGGGGAGCTGCTGATGCACCCAAGGAGGAGCCTGGTTGGCGCTGAGGAGCCTGTGGAGGAGCCCAGCTCTTCTGCAAATCTGTTTCCAGCTGGGAGCACTGAATCCTAGCGATTCCAAAGCAGTGACAGCATTTCTCTCTGCAATGGCAGGAGCAAGCTGCACTCCGCCTCACTCCACTCCGAGATGGGTGAAAAAGCAGGCTGCCACCACCCAACTACCTCTAGCCACTACCAGAGCCAGCAAGCAAGCAGTTAATGTACCTTTATTATTTGAGACACCCGATCATTTTAAACCCCACCTGGAGACTGGCAGATGCGTGGTGACAAAGCTAAACAGGGCAAATCCACCCCGTTCCCCAGATCTGTCACATTCTCATTAAAACATGGAAACTTGCTTTGCTCCATCAGCCTCGTCACTAACCACAGGCTCAGCATCAGCAGCAATCAGGATGTGACCTGTCACTCTGCTCAGCGACAAAACCCACACAGAGGAGGAGACACCAGAGGACGACATGGGAGATGCTGCATCAGACCCCTGCCCCATTCCCTGCCTCACGTAAGACAGGACAGGTCGCTTCAGCAGACTGATTTTCCCCAGCTTAAAATACACATCCACACCGATATGAGCAGCAGGGTGTCTGGGAATACTACAGCAGCATCAGTGGGGAATGCTCTGGAGGAAACATAGCTGGGGAGGCAACCAGGAGGGCTCTCACAGCCCTGATAAAATGTTGAGTTTCCCAGCAGGGAGGGTGCATGGGGCGAGGGAGAGGCGAAGAAGGAATATGTAAATTCACAAAATAAAGCTGCTCCTTCTCTACACTTGCACCGCAGTTAATCACCCAGAAACTCCAATCAGAGCTATTAATGTGACCACCCAAGCACAAAATTGGCTAAATGGCAGCTTGCTCTCCTTCATCTTCTAGTCCTGTTGGCTCCTGTCTGTAGCTGAAAGCAGGTCCCGAGCTGTCCAGCCCAGCTGCGCCCTTCCCCTCCCCACGGTGCCAGCCAGCCAGGCAAGCCCTCCCACCACCCAACAGCCTTGGAAGGCGTCAGTGTTTTGTCAGGGCAGACACATCCAAGGAAACAGTGGCCATCAGGAAAGCAGAAGAGGTGTTCAGCTTCCCAGTGCCCTTCCACACAGCATAGTTCTGCCATTAAACAGTGTCGTGGGGTTGCACATTTGCCATCTCTCAGCAGTGCCAGCGGGGTCTCCCAGACTCACCCCGTGGCCGAGCTGCCAGTGCCTCCAGGGAGTGGGAAGCACAGTGCTTCCTCGTGCTTTGGTACCGCGTCCTGGAGCAAACACGCTTCTTGACTAGCTCTGCCAGCACCGCCGTTGCCACACCTGCCTTTGTGATCGCCACGAGCTTCAAAGCTTTTACTGAGAGCCCATATGTGAAACTCCGAGCTGGTTTACACAGAAGTGCAGGCAGCCACGAGCTTACAGAAAGCTGGACCTGAGCCTCCCCCAGAGCATTACGAAACACTGATGATGCACCCAGTTGCAAGGGATTCACACCCGGCTGCACTCATCCACATGGTCCTGGCTCACATGTCCTGCTTCGCCCTCTAAAGCCGGCCAGCTCCACGGGCCTGACACGAGCAGAAATGAGCAGGCGGGTACTTCGACACCAAAGGAAACAGAACTGACTGCAGGGAAAACCAGGCTCCAGCTTGCTCGAACACAGGGGCATTTAGTTTCTGCCAAGGAGATGCTGCTCGACAGGGGATGATCCACAGAGTAATGAAACCAGCTGAAAGACCCCCCTGATTTCAGAGGGCCCCCAACCAGGTCACTGACATTCACTGTTTTCCCTACAGTGCATCCAAGGGCCTGGAGTGAACAGAGCTGGTCCCCACCCCCCATCAGCCCTGTCTCCCCTCCTGTTCTCATGAGCCATTTCAAACAGCATGTCCTCACCATCGCATGGCTGCATGTAAGCACATGGACAAGGAAAAGGAAAAAGACATATGGAATTAATGGAATCTCATAGAACAGCTCCAAAAAACCAACCCCTGTACCCTCCCATGGATTCAGACCACTGCGAAGGTCCATGCACATCCTATGATCAAAACCTATAAGCAACATTTATTAATATGCATATGGATTACCAAGCACATGCTACTCCAGCCCCTAATCAGACTAGGAGTGAAGTGCACACTGCTTTCCTGCATGCACAGCTTTTCTAACACAGACCCGATTTTCTGTCTGTGCTCACCGTCATCACTGGTGTGTGGCTCTGTGCCGTTGTCATGGTCAACCTCATCGATGGTGCCTGGCTCGCTGTGCGGGCTGTCACTGAAATAAAATACACCATGCTTTCAAAGAAAGAATGAGATTCTGTTCCCGAGGCATTTAGCAAAAGTAAGTTGTTGAGGGAAATTCTGGCCCCAGTGACACCCGAGAGAGTTATGGTTTTAGTTTTCATAGGACTGAGATGGTCATTTTAAATCACAGCAGATCTCTGAACTTGCTTTGAGAACAGCAGACACTCGCACCACGATCTTCAGGCCCAGGACATCATGTTCTGTTGCTCATGCATCTTACTCATTATTTGGCAAAACAAATATAAAGTGATACCAAGTTACAATGTTCCACTCACTCATTCACAATGAGTTTTAGTATTTTATCCTCTGCTTGCATCAGTAAGGATGGTGGCAGGTGATCAACATCAGGGAAGATTACGTCTCAGAAATGTATAAAACTTGCACACAAATCAGTTCAAGTCTGTTATAAATACTGGGTTGTTAAAACTCAGATCTGAATGTCAGTTTAGAATTCCAGCATCCTCCAGACAAATGTGTAATATCACTTACACTTCTAATGTGGGAGTTTGTTTATGGAGTTTTCCTACCCTGGGTATACCAAGTAGGGTGAATTGTGCACCAGAAAGATGCGATGCAATGCAGTCGCGCATGGCTGATCCCATCCCCAGCTAACGCAAACTCATCTGTCTTCCAGCACTGACAAAACAAAAGGAACTGGAAGGTTCAGGTTAACTTTGGGCTAAGGGATTTCGCCCAACTTATGCAATTATGATGGAACTATGAGACTTTACTCAAAAATTCCAACCTAAGAGGAATTCGGTTAGAATTGACCTAAAATTCTGGCTTGCTCTGAACACACTTCTGTGAATCTGCAGCTAAAAGATTTTTTATAAATATTAATATTCATATTGGAAACAATTTTCTCCTCAAGTTTCTACTGAGGTTTGTAATGCTGTGTCAGCATGAGAAAAATGAAAAAACAAAAACAAAACCAAAAAAACCCCCACAAACCCCCAGTGAAAAACTGCCTCTGTTTTCACCAGCAAGGCTAAAATGAAAAAGCAAAACTGATATATACAAGTTGAGACTAATTGGTTAGGTGTGAAAAATCCTCTTAGTTTTATGAAGGTATTTATAACTAAGAACCACGCAGACAGCCTGGTATGGAGTAAGATTCTTAATGAGTACAAAACAGCACAAGCCTATCAAATATATATCACTTGCACACCTAATTCATAACATTTAACAGGAATACATGCAAAAAGGCATGCCCCTTCTGCAGAGGGGCAAATTCACCCCAGCAGCATGCTCAGCTGCTCTGAATATTAAGTCTGAACTTCCAAAGCTCTCCTCACACCCCATCCTCTCGGGGATCTGCTCCCAAAAGCCCTTCTCCTACACTCATGTGAGCTAGGGTCAATTCTCTGTCTACCAGGAATCCAGCCAAAGCCCTGCATTTTGTCACAGGTTCACTCTTAATGTACAGTGCCAGACGATAACGCTGGCATGAGGATCTGGCTTTAAGTTCTGCAAACAATGAAGTTCTGCCCCCTCTCCTTACCAGTACTCCTCCCCTCCAGTCATGCACTTCTCGTAGACAGGTCCTTCCAGCTCTCTGTGGCTGGGGAAGATGCCCTCGTGGTTAATGATGATGGTTTTGATGACCTCATTGACATGGGCTTGGCAGGACACCGGATCCTGCCCATCTGGAATGTGCATCAGAGTGGGCCCAAAGCAGATGGCCAGGTTGTAGGGATCCATCATGTTCTCATCGCTGTACTGCGACAAGCTGCAAGCACAAGGGTTAGGGAGGTGCAGTGCCGACTTTCACCGTTCGCTCAGAAAAATCTCCCACAAACAAATTCCTGCCACCCAGGAAAGCAATCATCACTGAGCTGTACATCTTCCCTGAACATACAGCCATGCCTAGGCAAGGCTGAGGAAGGAGCAAAATACAACTCTCCATGGCAATACCAAAAAGGACTCATGTAATGAAGACTGGGAAGCCTTGAAAAAAAAGGAGGGCAAGGAGAAACTCAGTGAAAGAGGAAAAAAAAGACTCACTGATTAAGGAAAGCAAAAAGATATCTCATGACAACGATGACAGCCCGGGGCAGAGTGACGATGATTTGCTGGATCTGGTGCACTCTCTCAGTGGTATTCTCGATTTCTGGAACACATGGATAGAAAGCACATCTTTAAACTTTCTCCGGACCAGACAACACAGCACCAGAGGGACTTGTTCTAGTAGCCCACCATGCGAGAACAATAGCCTATTTCCAGATTTGATCCATTGGTTTGGCACTAAAGTGCAAGCAGAGAATCAGGCATAGAGCTCTTCCACAGGTGAATTCATATGTATGTTCAGATTCAGTATAAACAGCAAATAAAGACATTTCCATGGTTTTATTTTTAAAATAACTGTTTGATTATTTAGATCATTCCTCAACAACTAGTCTACTTCTCAAAAGCTTGAGTCAATTTGGCACTGGAAAATGGAACACTGCTTGGTTTTCTAGGGCACATTTTTAAATGTGGTTTTTATTCACATTACTCTTACAGGTTAACCATCAGGTCCTTCTGAGCCCTTCTGCTCCAGTCTTCCACTGGTCATAATAGGAATTTAATCTGAACTGGTTCTGAGTCAGCACTTTAAGATTCGCTTCCCTCCATAGCAGTGCACAAAGCCCATAGCTGCTATCAGAAATCAGCTTCCTTCCGTAAGAAGGAGGGTGGACTTAGAGCAACCTTGCTTCCAGAGCCAGCTCACTCACCCAGGGAGCCCTGCACCGCTCCCCCGCCCTCCAGCAGCCCCGCACCAGGACGATGCTGAAGCCCCCGCACAGCAGCCGCCTCTACCTGCAGAGCTGCAAGAGCCCCGCTCTGGCACCGACCCGCTGAGGGGCTCAGTGCCGCTCCTGCAGCGGCTGGCAGCACATTCCAGCCCCCAAAGCTACTTTTTTTTAAGCTAGTATCTGTTCAATATATTACGTAGATAGTTAATCCCGTGGCTTTTATTTTACAGAAAGCAGACAGAGAGTACCAAAGCTTTCCTGAGAGCAGTCAGACTCAGACGCATGGAATAAGCCAAATGAGCGGAGAGATGCTTACTTCATTTTGCTGGCTCAAACTTTGACATTTGCTAATCATAATATTCACTGACAACATGTAGCTCGGCTGCCATTTGTTCAAAAATTCTGAGCAAAATTTGGCTTCAGTTCAAAGGTCGAAATCTTTATAACATTTCATTTTAGAAATTTTTCCTTTTGAGGAATGTATTTATCCTGTTATTGCTTACTGGGTTCCCTACTTCTTCAGTTTGGTTTCACTTAAGGGGACATTTGTAAAAAAAAAAAAAAAAAAAAAAAAATCAAATAAATAAGAACTGGATAAAAACCTACAACAATAGATATCTGTTCTGAAACCCAGAGGAACGAATTGTCTTGAAGCGCTTGCCTTTCTTCACTTAGCAGAAATGTTTCAACTGGCTGTAATTCAGAGGAATTAAAGGAGTGATCATCAATCACTTCACAATACAGGCACACCCCTGAATGAACCTTCACAAACAAAGTGCCTTTTCTATCCATCTGTTTCTCATGTGCATTTGAGAAACGCTTCCATGTAAACTCTCAGTCCCCTATTAAGGCAAAAGGAAAAGCCAGCCTTTCATCGGCCACCAGCAAGCCTGGCCTCCCCATCACAGCGGCAGGGAGTGACGTGGCTCTGCAGCCTTCCGGGGGCACTCAGAGGCCCTGCGACGTGCGCAGCAGCCCCTGCTGCAAAAGGCTCGCTCAGAATACCTTACCAGGAGCCAAGGGAAATCAAGGTGGCTTTGTGATGCCCTGGGGTGGAGAGCCCAAACCACTCGGCTGCATTTAACCTTTCCGCCGTAATTGCACAATGAGACAGAACATCCTACAGCAAGGGTGGCATTTTACTGAGCAGCGGTTCTCAAAGGAAGGTTTCTTTAATCTGTTTAGTTTGGGACACCTATTACACAGCCTGTATTTATGTGGCAGAAAATCAGATGCGCTTAAGGTCCGATTTTTAATGGGAACAAGGCACTTTAATTCATTTTAAATCTATCCTTAATTGAAAGGTAGGAACAGCAGCAGGAAAAGAAAGGAAAGATGAGAAAAAGGAAGATTCTTGCTAAAATGGGAAAAAATAAATAAAGAAAGAAGAGAATACTATCCCGAAAATTAACAGATGATGTTTGCAATGAAAACCTCCCAAAAGCTTAATAAATCGTGCAAATTAGCATTAATTAGGTATGGTTCCAAAGCACAAGCCTACCTGCAAGCACACAGTCACATCACCAAGCACCGGGCACATTTCCCAGCACCGAGGGGGACTCGTCCCCTTCTCTGTGGGCTGTGCCCTCTCAGGCTCCCCACTCTGCCTGCTGCAAGCCCCTCGGGGAGGGCAGCTGGAGCGAGTGCTGCAAGCCAGCCTACAGCTCCCTCTCTGGGGCACGAAACTGGTGCAGAAACAAGCTTGCTTTGTTTGCCACGTTACAGGTATGCTGTGCTGTTTTACACATCAAAACTGAAAGGCAACAGCGAATTTCCTAAAGCTACTATATAAAACAACTGTTCTTGAAAAATAAGGGGAAATTCTTCTCCTTCTGGAACAAGCCCATCCCTGCATCATTCCCCTCTAGATAGCATCTGTCTTTCTTGACATCACTAAATCTCTAGCAGTTATGCACATTAACATTAAGGATGGGGGAAGGAGCCATGAGCAATGAAAGCCAAACGAAGGACTTCAGCACATGTTCACCAGGTCAGTCCCCCTGCAACGTACCAAGACACTCGAACCCTCAAACAACCCCGATGCTTCTCCTGTAAAATAAAGTCACCCTGCAGACAAAGCATGCAACACGCTCCTCTATCATCTCTGAAACATCAAATTCATTCTGCCTTCTTCCTTTCCCCCAGGGGAGTAATTTCCACGATGGGCCAATAAATAAATGTCATCACTACAAGGTACTGAGAGAAGTAAACTCCAGCTGAGATATCTGTTTCTTCAATTGCAGAGGAACAAGTGGAGCTGGGAGGAGAATTCAGGACAGAACAAGAAGCAACCAGGCTCTCCCTGACATCAACCCCAGACCCTTCATGATTAAAAACCCTCAGCTTCTACCTCTGCTCACATCCCAAAGCACTGTCTGGTTTTCTTTGGGATGGGAAATGCACATAGCAAACACTTGGAGAACAGCTGATCGAGTGAGGTTGAAAGCAATTCTGCAGACCTCAGGGGTCAGAGAAGCTTTGTGAGCAGCCAAGAGTTACTGACCTTCACTATGTTTAGTAGAAGACACTGAGCTAAAGCAGCAAAACCCCTTTGGGTCCCAGGAGGCATGGCTGCTTGACATGTGACGGGCAGGCACAGGAACCATCGTTATCTGCACAGAGATCTGTGCAGGCAGGACAGCAGCCAACGCTGTTCAAGCAACTAATGACCCCTCATGTAACCCGCAAGTGTGTGTATGGGCTTGCCACATGTGCAGCTCACTGGCCTAAGCTTGGAGATGACTCTACTATGATCCTCATGATGCTAGGAAGAATTTAAAAGAGCCACAGCAAGATGTTTTACCTCTCCCTCACCTCCAGCGCTGCCAATGCACGCTCTTAATGTCTTTTCCTAACAACTCCGTTGCAGACCTATAGCCCTTCTTACAGCATAAGCTGCTATTTGCAAAAAACTCAGATGTATCTGCCCCCCATTTATTGCTTCACTTGTCCCACCCTATTCTCCGAGAAGAGCTGTCACATGTACTTACTTATAGTAGATATCAAATCTTGAAACCTTTCCTTAGGAAAGAGGGGGTTTTCCAGTCCTCGGAAATACAGCTTCAAGACTCCAGCCACTGAATTAATGTCACGTTCATTTTGATCATCAGCAAGGGGATCTTCACCTGCCCAGAGAAGAGTTTTTATTTCCAGCATTACTATCAAGTTGGACTAACACAACAAGTGTTTTTTACTAACTCTGGAAACCCAAAATTTCCCACAGTTCAGAAAACCCTCTTGTGTGTGGAATGGTAATGATGCTAAGCATTTTGCCAATAAGAGGAGAGTTTATTAAGGTACTCTGTAACACGGCATCATGCTGAGACATGCTGTAGCCCTACCTACAAAAACTCAGTATATTGTGGAGATTTTAAACCTTTCCTAAAGATGAGAGTCTTATTAATGGGTTTTCCTTCACAGTTTCCAGCCCAGTGCATTTTTGCATTTAAGGCAACAGCTCAGAGAGCTGAGCAGATCTAAACGATGGTGGGTGAAAGCCTGAGAAGACAGGCTTGGCTGGAGGATGCAATTATGCCCCTGGAATAGACCAAATGGTTCTAGATAGCATTGTACTAACTTAAATCTATAAAAGGCTTTCAAAACCTAAGGGATTTGGATACCGATTCCTCTTAAATTGCATGGGCAAATCCTCCAGCCTTTGACAATCTCACCACTCCTTATTCATTGGCCTGGCCACCTTCACCCTGATCCCTCCGATGCTGCTCAAAGATTAATGCCATGGAGGCCATTACTCCCACCTAGACTGTCCCTTTCACAGCTGCACCTTCACCCGGTGACAGCAGGATTGCTCTGCTCTGTCTTACCAGCCTTACATCTTCGATGTGGTTTTCTCAACAGAATCACTAGCAGCTCCACAGCCAACACTGCCACCAGGTACATGTGGCAATGCTGCTCCTCCTTTGACAAACCCCTGCGGGAAGGAGGAAAATGGATCCCCAACAAACTATTTTATGGCTCTCATCTGAGGCTTTCATGGTCTTAATTAATGACTGTGGAAAAGATCTCTGCACCTACCCCTACTTCTCATACTCTTTCCCTAAGTGACTCTTTGCTACTGCTGGAGATACAGTACTGAGATACCTAGAAGGGGAGAAAACCTCCTCGTGTCTCGTAGCAGAAAGGCCTTTAGCACAGGCTTTACACAATGTCTAATGCACCCAGCACACACTGAAACTCCTGCCAACGATCTCTGCTCGGACACAGCGTCCAGCTGCAGCTGCGCATCCTGCCAACGCACCTCTCTCAAATGAATTCTTGATGTCGTTCACTTCCACCTGGGAGCCAGGAACTCTGAAAATGCCCTGCTGCTGAAGGCCTGGAAAGGAACAACATTTTAAAAAATATTTCTGTAACTGTTACACAGTACTTTCTGGTAAAGAACAGCAGAAACTAGGAGTCAATGCACCTGCAGAGAAAGGCTCAGAGAGCAGGAAGGGGACAGCCTGCTGCAATTCATTTCTGGTCATAGTCTCCAATCAAGGCCCCCCAGACCAAAGCATTGAAAGGGCTCCTGTTGGCCTGGGGCCTGAACAAACAATTTACCTTGATCAAGTGCTAACAAAACCGTTTGTCAGTCATCCAATGCTACATCACAGTCAGTGCCATTGTAATTATAACCTGAGCCCATGAGGCAAGGGCTGCGGGCATCTCTACTATATTTCACTGCTAACTGCTACTATTTAATTCCTTTGCAGGAAGTTTCTGTTGATATTACGGAATCAACTTACCATACAAATTGATGTAACGAATGCAGCTTTCTACTACAAGCGGAATAGCCTGTCCTGAATCCTTCATGAAAGGAAAGGAAAAAGTAAAATATTACTGGTGTATTGATAACAAAGCATGGGAAATGCATTAAAGATTGCAAAAACAGAGATTTGAAAATCAGTGCCATTGAGTTTAGTAAGAGGACAGGCAAGAAAAGGAGGCGTTACACACATCAAGCCATCAAAAAGTGCTGAGTATACTATGTGAGTCAATTATGCACAAAAAAAAGCTTTCACTAAAGTGTGTGAAAGACTGCTGCTCACTATCTGGTTGAGACAGGGGACTGATGCAAGCTATTCCATTTCAAAGGTGTAATGCTGAGCCAAAATAAAACTTGTGCTGTACCTGTCTGGTGAAATAAGCTTCCAGTAACAGAGCTTACAACAATATTTCCACCTAAAGAAAGAGCCATTGTCAGCAGATGCTAAAAAAAAAAAAAAAAAAAAAAGAAACACCACAGTGTGTGAAATGAACTGCCTGTATCTGAACCTGCAAGGAGTTCTGGCTTTTGTTTCAAAGCCGCTTCTCTCCAGGCCCCTCGTGGAAGGAGCTCAAGGGGGAATGTGAGCTGTGTCTCACTGCCTAAGTGGATGTTTATTTTCCTTTGTTTGGTTGTTTTTTTTCCAGTAGAGTACAGTTGCATCTCTCTGGTTAATTTACTCCGTCTCGTAGACGGGCCTCCAGTAAATACCTGATTTCTCGTTCGCGCATTCCTCCTTCCTCTGAGAACACAAAAAAGCAGCAGAGCGGGAAAAAAAGAAAAGATTAAGCAAGGATAAGTTCAGTTAGAGGTAAGCATCTCTTTCGGAGGCCATGAACGCTCAAATGCAATGGCAGCTTAGCAAGGTCCAACCCAAGCCTTCAGGCTGTCCACCCCCCCTCCCAAACCCTGTCTGGCACACTGCACCTGAGCCTCAGCGACCGGCAGAAAGAGCCTCTCTGATTTCTTCCCTCCCTGAACCTGCGGCACTCGCAGGAGCCGAGGCCAGCGCCAGCCCCTGCCCGGGCGCAGGTGAGGCTCCGGGGAGAGCCGTCCCAGCGCGGGGGCACCGGGCAGCTGCCCACAGACCTGTGCTGTGCCCCATGGGGCCGCACGTTTCCTACGGCAGCACACGGACCCCGGCCTCAAGGACAACCCCAGCAGCACAGCACCGTCCCCCGAGGAGTCTCCGCTGGCACAGGACACCCGTCCGCTCAGACAGATTTCTACTGCAGCTAATTCCTCCTCCACAGTGCTGAACAGGCTGGACTTTAATGAGCATTACTTTTTTAAAAATCAGTTTGCAAGTATTAAAGAGATTACCGGCTTTGTCAGTCAGGCCTGTATATTACTTGTGACAGTGCACTGTTTATAAACACTGCCCTTAGGCTTACGGTTGCAGTAAAAGAGCCTAAGAGAATAAATCGGAGCCGGACAATGCCTATTAGTTTACCTAATCCAACAGTTTGTCATTACTGCTTCCTACAGTATTTCCACTAAAGCCTTCTTCAGCGCAGGATTAAATACTCTGAGCAACGGGAACGGCATCGCTTCCTTTGGAAATCCTTCCAGCAGCCAGGCAATAGCAAACTGCTAGATTTTGGAGGATCAGCAGCTAGATAGCTGGAGGTATCCTTTGGGACAAATCCCATGTCCACGTCTCTTCATTTTTCTCCTCAAATCCCTCCTTCTGGGTAATTTCCTGGGATAAGCAGGGCCAAATGCCCCCTTCCACTGGGACTGCACTAGTATTGAGTTCATCTCAGTTCACCCCAGCTTAAATGAAGAAAATACTTTGGCCCACATTTATGAAGACCGCACGCTGCATGTTATCAGCGATGGTTTGGAGGAAACTGCTCAGCAGCCATTTAGGAATCACTTTGCTCCAATGCTGGAAGCCGAGCCCACGGTCCTGGCCCACGCCGAGCACGGACGGGCGCCAGCATGGGTCGCAGTCAGCATGCGAGCTGTAGCGTCTCCTCTCCTGGCACACTCGGAGGTAACGGCCTCCCACGGGAGAAGCTCGGGGCTCCACACTGACACACGGCTCTCGCCTGTCCTCCCTGCAGGTTAACCCTCCCTCCAGTCTGGGCTGTGGGAAGGGGCCTTCAGACTCCCAGTAAGTACCAAGCTGTATGAGAGGCCCTCAGCCACCTATAAGCAGTTGGCACTGAGATGAGCCAGCTAGGCTGGTTATTATTAATATATTTTAAGGATGAGGATAGCACATCTACTCTCCCACGCAGCCACCGATACCGATGGTGTTTCAATTCAAGGCTGCCAGTCCTTACAACTGGGAGATACTTTCTGGGAGCTTATTAGTCATTTTACCTTCCCTCTCAGGCACGGGGAAGACAACCAAAAATGTGTGGAAAAAGGGAAGGTGGGGGCATTTGTTGATCCTTTGAGGGTGCTGGGCTGGGTTATCCTTGCTGTCTGATCTTCCCTCCCAGGATGGGTGGAAGCACAGCTGGCCAGCATGGCCGACAGCCACCACCCACGAGGGTCCTCACCACTACCCTCGCCCCGGGGCACACAGGCGATGACAGGATGGGCAACACAAGGAACACACGAGGGGCGAGGACAGCTATGGAGAGAAATCGTCACCGAGGCAAAGTGTGCGCTGACCACGTCAACTGGGTGCAGGGCGGACCAGAGAGACCCCGCCGAGGAAGGAAAGCAGCCAGCAGTTAGGACAGGAAAGCCACCATTACATTCACAGCGTTCATAAACTCTTACTGTCAGCCAGCGAGTACCTTAATGAACGTTTCCATATTGCCGTTAAAGAGTTTATGATTATAGACTGAGAGAGGCCTAGGTCTCCTCATTTTCTGTGGCTTAGGGGGAAGACATGGGGGCCTGGGAGAAAATGGAACAAAAGAAATCAACAAAACACCAACATAAATGCAATGACAGGGTGAGATCTAAGGTTATGACTGAGAATAAGAAATAAATCAAACAGAAAGATCCCTCTGTGAGGACTCAACACGCAGCTCCACGCACCCTGCAGCTGCTCATGCTTCAGCGTCCCCGCCGCTGCATCCCCCTGCAGACACCGCTCCACCGGGAGCCCTGCAAAGAGCTCGGCTCCACACCTCTGCATCGCGCACAGCGCCCACGACTCCTGGAGATGTGTCCTCTGCTTATTCCAAAGCCCTTTCCAGCAGCCTGGGGCGGGCTACCCTAGCACTAACTTGGCTAACTCATTTTGGAACGAGTGCCGCAATGGCCTCGCTTCTGCAGGTCCCAAAGGACAGGCTGAGCCCGGGTGCAGCTGGCAGGCATCTGAGCGGGCAGCAGAGCTAACCTGTAGGCAGCCTGGGGCAAAATCAGAGCTGTTCACTATATGCTGCACACACAATTTCAAGTCAAGGTCAAGACTGCAGCCTTTATTTAAGTAATAAATTCAAATCAATCTTGATAGCAGAAACATTAACAGCAATAAGCCAACCTACCCATTACTTTCCATCCCCATAATCTTCCAGGATTTCCCTATCAGACAGGCTCTAACCTCAGCTGCAGCCACATATAGCAATCTAACTATCTGTTGCTATGGGCTTCTTGAAGAGTCCTAGTTTCTACTGTAAAAAACAGTCATCTTCAGAATTCAGACAGTGACAGAGCAGTAACTATACCAACAACCAAAACTTGAATGAACAACGGGTGATCAGGAATGCTCTTCATTCAGAACTTGCTTCATTCAAGCCAGAGAGTAATAAAAATGCTAAATGCGGCTGGTCACAACTGTCTTTGGTACCCACGATCTGCAGATACAATTCTCCCTCTCTGAGATGCCAAATATGAAAACTGCTGCTCAGTGTTCATGCTAGTACCAGGGATGAGGATAGATTTAGACTAGACATAAAGAAGAAATTTTTTACGATGAGGATGGTGAAACACTGGCACAGGTTGCCCAGAGAGGTAGTAGATGCCCCATCCCTGGAAACATTCAAGGTCAAGAGGGGGCTCTGAGCAGTCTGATCTAGTTGAAGATGTCCCTGCTCATTGCAGGGGAAGTTGGACTAGATGGCCTTTAACGGTCCCTTCCAACCCAAACAATTCTATAATGACATTTTAGAAGTAAAACGAAGGCATTGGTGCTCAGTAGGATTTTTAACACCCACCTCCTACCTCCATCAGTTCAGCACTCTGTCAGCCTGGAAAAGCACCAAGAGTAGCTGCAGAGTTCAGCTAATTCCTTGATATATCCAAAACAAACCACAGCTACCCCTGGGAAACACTGGGGTATTCCTGTTTATTCCTAAATGGACCTCATTCTGCTCATAGATGGCCAGAAAGATGAAAATGGGAACACTGCCACCTCTCTGTAGCTAACTTCTGTTTGGGAGACATTCACAGGGATGTGAATGGTTTTTCATCTTTCTGGCAGGCATTCCCAAGAGTCAAGCCACCAAAGAAAAAGGTGAGCCCAGTCAACACAGACGAGCAAACCCACCAGCAACTCTATAAAAACAGAAAAGGTAGGCATGCACATTAGGAAGTGGCGTGACTCTACCCCTCCTAGCTAGTGACTGAGGGTCCTTGTCAGTCACAGGGAACAGACCTTGAAGACCCTGTTGACTTCAGCAAGGGTAACAGACACCTATTGCTTCTGGAAAGAAGGCCATGGAAACGTGTGACTTATTTTAGTCCAGTGATCAGGACTTTGGAAGGCTGCTTTCATTAACGCTATTCACATTTTGATTTCTTCTTCTGATAATGCAGGATATTATCTAGACCAAGTGCCTAGATCTAGAAAAGGGAGAAAAATAGCATAAAATCTCTAACCGATTTCTGATCTGTCCTCTACCCCCAGGCTATATTGTTGTCTGTAGAGGAGAGATCACGACTGCAAACAAAAATGAGTGCTAGGAGCCTCATGCAAAAGTTTTCACAAAGCAGAGCCGAATGGACATGTACAATTCACACAGAGCTACGATGCAAAGGTGACAGTTGTGATCCGCTGGTTCCTTAATCACATGCCTTTAAGCCATTCGACTCTACACTCCTGTAGCTTCTAACCACTCCTTCAACTGGTAACTGAGGAGCAGAAATGACTGCTGTCCATTCAAGTGGCTGCCTGACTCTCAGCTGAGCAGCCTTGTGCTGCAGACTACAGACCCAGTGCCGTTTGCTGCCGTGTAATCTCCTCTCCCCAGGGGATGCCCTGGCGCAAGGCGGCCAGGGCAGCCTGACCTCCGGCTGTATCTGGTGGGAAGGTTGCTCTGCCTACACTTACAGGCTGCCTCCCAGAAGAAGGAGATTGTCTCGTTTGTTTTCCTTTGTGAACTAAAAGCAACTGCTGAAACAAAAGCAAACAGAAGCAGCAGGGAGTTGTGCCATCATCCCTCATGTAGGAGGCTGTTATTCATTCCTTTGATTGTTTTGGCCTGCGACACCAGCACCCCATGGGCATCCACTCCTGATAAACAAAGTACTCAAAAGCAAATTCTCCCTATGGTTTTACCTAGGCGTTTGGGTGTGCTTTCCTTGACCAGCTCAGCAGGTAGCCCTGCCTGGCACACCCAAAGGACCAGAGCTCACCTCACAGGCTGCATCTGTAGCCCCCACCAGCCGTGTGCATGCAAACACACCTGGGGCACCGAGGGTGTCAGGCTGCTGTAGGGCAGGTCTCCTGGGACCCGCAGGGAGAAGCAGCGATTGCAGCAGGGGAGCGGCTGCTGTGACAGCTGATCCGAAGGGCACCTGGGAGCACGGTCAAGAGCAGCTCCTCAGTGCACACCAGTGCAGTGACACACTGTGCAGTCCCCGCTCTCTGGCCTGTGTGAGGCAGGGAAGGCCCCTCTTTGTCCTGATGGCACCTCGCTGCCTTGCACTGTGGCCCCAGTGGGTGCCCAGCCCTGACGCCACTCAGCCTGGCGCCGGCAGCACAGTCCCCCTCCAGCCAGAAGGCGAAAGAGCACGGCACCCTGCCGCCCTCGGCTAAGGCAGCCTCTTTCCTGCCTGGAAAGGCAGCCCAGGCTTCACCATCTGCTTCAGCATTTCTAACATGGAATGGGGCATTTTTTGCTGGTATTGCAAATTTTATTAAACGCTGAAACAGGGTTTTAAAAAGATAACACAGAGAGAGGTTGTACATGTTCTGGGGAGATGTTTGGAGGCTTTGCTGGCCCGCATCTTACTGTTAGAAAACCAGCACACTCATAGCAAGCCACCAGAGCTCTGTGGAGATGCTTTATGGACTGGACACAGATCAAAGCCTCCTCCCTGTTACACTCACCCCTAGCAGTATTTCCTGCTGCAGAGGGATGAAAGTCTGTGAATACAGGCATGCTCTGCACTCCTAGGCAAAGAAGCCAGAGCTGGGAGAGGCTTTTGGGGACATATCAAAGTCCTCAAATGAACAGGGATGGTAGGGAGCGGGTGGACACCCTTGTGTTGTGCTGTCTGAACACAACCCAACCTCAGCTATGCTACAAGGCACTGCACCACGCCGTGCTGACACAGCACTTCCAGGCACTTCAGAGCCAGTCACCTAGAAATTACACTGCAGCAAAACCAAGCGCCTGTTTGTCATCACCCTAATTAATCCACTTCAGGCAATGCAGCTGAGAAGAAGGGCAGTGATGTGGGGAGCCTGGGGTTGCCTGCCCTCCGGCCTGCCAGCACAGGGCAGCTGGAAGATGGTTAAAACTGAACCCCGCCAAGCTCTATCAGTAGCAAAGCAAACCACCCTTCCCACGGCCACCCTCCTCGTGCCAGAGCAAGCCCTCCCAAAAGCAGATGAAGTAGAAGAAACTGCTCACCTGGTTGTTCCGCATTCGGCTCGTTCACCTATGAAGAAACACAAGTTTCCATCATCTCTCCACCTTAGTCACCACCAAACAACTGTTAAAACACATTCGCACAGGCACTCACACACTTCTGGTTCTGTAAGCCCTGAGTTCATGGCTTCTGGCAAAAAGAAGCTGAACGTGCCCGAGAGCCCTGCAGGTTAGGGAGATGCCGAGCTTTTTTGCTATACAAGCCCCCACCACTAAAAGACATATTAGAAATCCAAGACTGAGCCACAAGAGAGGGAAAGTGTCTTCAATGGCCACTGATATTAAAGGTTTATGTGCAACATGAAGCCCGTCTTGTAAATAACCAGATGCCCTGCAGGTCCTCTGCAATAAGTGCTTGTTTACACAAGCTGGGGATTGGCCAAACCCAAGCAGGGAAGGGGCAGTCTGATAAGGGCTGAAGCCCCCAGGGAGGTTGCTGAGATTATCCAACTGCCTCATGGAGGACCACTAACAGCACCTGAATGCAGCGGAGTATTCAGTTCCCCAGCTTTTCCTGCGAGATAACAGGCCATCTAACCACGATCAGGCAGACTCTTATTCTGGCTGTCAATATTCTCATTCCCTTCGTGTATTTTTAGTGCTTGGATTTCGTATAAACGGCAGCATATCACCACTGATAAGATCTGTTCATTTTTTAAAGTATTTGTCAATCCACTGAAAAAAAACTAAACTAATTTCACATGCTGTTTGTGCCTTTCTCCCAAGGCCAGGAAAGCTGATTTATTCTTCTTTTTTCTAAGACACATAAAAGGAAGCATTTGGCTGCACATGCCTCCTTCCTGCTCTCCCTTGGCACCTGCGGAAAGCAAGCTTCCAGCCAGTTCCTCACTGAAAAAGAAAAGAATTCCACATGAGCGTTTTGCAAACCCAGACTTCTTCCTAATGAGAATCAGCTCATGCTGAAATGCAGCATTTGGCATTTCTGGGCTAAATATTTGCTGAACGCCTACATAGCAGGAGGATCCCACGGCCTGGGAGAAATTCAGAAAGTTTTCATGTGAAAATCTTCCAAGGCTGCTTTTGCACAACTCTAGAGAATGAAAATGCCTGACCCTGCACTCTCCCTCCTAAGTATGGCATTAGTATGGCTCTTGTATGAGAGACCAGGATGGTGATCAAATTAATCTTCAACAGATTCATCACTTCTTGCATGAATCCATAGGAATCTTAGCACTGTATCCAATAAACAGAGCTCTTTTCTGTATTAAGATCTGTGATCTCTGGGAAGAGCTTAGATGGGTCCAACTTCTGTGAACCACATGCTCCATCCCGCTGGCCTATGTCAAAGCCTGAATTCAGACCCAGCAGCTGGGAGCCCTGCCTGGCAGCACGCAGTAACCCACCGAGCCTCGCACAACCCCTGCCACGCTGCTATGGAACAGGACTGCCTCGGGGAGGATGCAGAAGGGCTGCCACTGACCTGCTATGCAGGGTGATAAGGGGTTAAGGCAGCTACAGGAAGTATTGAAACTCCTGGGAAAAGAAATATGTTAATGGAGCCCTGTGCATCTACCCTTGCAGCCTCCCTTGTGCTTACATTTTGTGCCTTGACTTGGCTCAGTGTTCACTGAGTGGAACATACCACAGGATCTAACTAGAAGGTGGATTGTAAGGCTAAATAAATTTGGCAGAGAAAATACGTTTGGCAAAGAGCCAACAAAAAGCTATATTTTTTTTTTAACTCTGAGATGAGGAGTCCAATTTTTGCATTGTTACAACATGACCGTGGACCATTTGTGCCTTTTAATTTAAATATATTCTCTCCCGTCGGAAAATCAGGACACTAATTCATCTCCATCTTCTTTACACTGGAAATAACACAATTTTTTAGAACCCTTTAAAAGAGCTAAAATCCTCTCCCAGGGACATGGTAGCACATCAATACCCCAACAGTGGCAGATCCCACCTGGAGCCACACACTCCTGCCTCCCTCAGAAGTTACTGCCCCCTCTGCTGTATGAAGCCCATTTATGTGTATGTGCTCTAAACCAAACTTGTGAAATTATCTGGACTAATAAAAGCCTGCTATGGAAAAGTTAGTTTTAAAAACAAGGATGATTTTGCAGTTCTGGTTTAGAGCAAGTCAAAAACCTATGGCCAGCGGGGCAAGGGGCCTATTAAATCAAGAAGGCTTTTGGCAAATCTGTAACACAGAAGCACAGCATCAAGGACAAGAAAATACATGTGTTCAGGGCCGCACTAAGAAGGGGGAGAGAAAGGAGAAAGGCAGAAGGTTGGAGTGGGTGGGAACCTCTTTGCTGCTAGAGAAGTAACACAGCACTTTGCCACACAGTATATGATTCAAACAAATTTCTCTACGTGCACTCCCAAAGAAAGGTGGGAAAAGAGTAATATTCCAGGGAAATAATGGTTTTGCATGTCACTGGTTAAACTTAGTAGTAGCAGCCAACCACAGAAGCCATCAGTCACTCAGGAAAAGACATACAGCAGGTAAGATTGAAAGGTGATGCCTGGTTTAAAATTGTCTCATCTGACGGGAGGTTCCTCCCTGGACCCGACCCCGCGACTCACCTTCTCCAAGAGTCTGCTTCAGCAAGTCATGTTTAGCCTGGAGCTTCGTGATAAGGTTACTGCCATTCAAATACTCTTTAAATTTCTGGAATTAAAAATAAAACAAACAAGGTGGGTTAAGACACTTGGCAAAAATAGTCGGTAATTGATGTACACTTTTGCCTGGGGGGCTGCTGGAGGGGGTTTGGCAAGGCTGACAGGCTCTAACAAACCAGATGTCAGATGCGCCGCAGGGCTGAGCATGGTCTAATCACTTTTCACTGCTCCAGCCACAGTCCTGATGATCTTATTAGCTCTGTCTCCTTGGTGCTGCACCTCCTGCCTGGGAATGCAAGGAGCTCCAAAGAAACGAGTTCAAAGCAAGCTTTCTTTTGTCAGACTTCTGGGAATGGCCTGGAAAATCAAAGAGGCTTTCCCTCCACTGACAGGCACTTTGCCTTTGTGCAAACAAGTGATGCAGAGCAAGAACTCCCAGTGCGTGCGACCTTCCCAGGTCAGGGACCATCAGACGCTTTATGCACTGGGCGACACTAACTGTGCAGCACAACTTCTGATTTCATTGAGACTGTCTGACACCCAGTAACACGCAAGAACAAGTAATTCTACAGATAAAAGGAGTGAGGGAGACAGAGATGGAAAATGAAAGACAGAGAATGGGAAAGATCAAATTCTTGCAAAAAGCATTAAAAAAAACCCAAGCACAACTCAAAACGAAAACTGCAAGTTTTTTTCCCCCTGAATTGGAATAATACTACTGTTAAGAGAAAGTAGAAGCTTTTCTATGCGTATGTGATATATCACAAGATGCTATTAACCATGCTTAAATGAGGGCTACTTCTGCTGAACTGATGGCTTATTACTTACATTTCAAGTACTATAACAGAGAACCTGAGATCTGCCTGGAAGTGAAGTACGGGAGCAAGGCTGCAGGGGAGACACAGCACAGCTGCCTCTACCCAGCACGTACACAACAGCAAGGCGTTGCAAAGCCAGGCTGTCGCAGCTTCCTCCAACACCCTGCATGAGATGCAAATGACCGTTTAACTCATCCCATGGGCCAAGGGCAGATTTTAGCTGTGTAGGCCAGAAAAGGAAGGCATGGCTGATGGTTCAAAATTGTAAAGGCCTCCAGGAACAGCCACTGAATGGTGGCACACTGCGAGGCTGGCTGGAGTCTGCTGCCCTGCTCTGAGCCACTCCTACCGATTTCAGTAAGTTTTCGGTCCCAACTGGTTGCTCCAGTTGTTCCTTCAAAAAGAAGAACAAGGCAGACACCAGATTGTCAGTCCCTATGCACTGCCCTGCCACTGAGAAATGCATTCCAACCCCAAATCAGACAGAAGACAAATACTTAAAGAGACTGAATTGGTTCTTGCTCTTCACTAATGAGCACTTAAAGTGGGATTCAGCCCTAGCAATTAATGCTTTGTGTCCTGTATCGCATGAGATGAGACTTACTGTAAAATAGAACATTTCAGTTTCCTGCTGGTTGGCTCTCCTCTTGGCGATGTTTATTTTACTCATGTAGGTCTCCGATGCAGCTGATTTGACTGACTCAGTGGAGCGACTATGCTGGAAGGCGTCTGAAACATCAAAATCTTCCACTGTCAGCATGTCCTGCAAAGTCTGCATTGTGGCATCCAGAGTTTTTCGTACCTATCAATCAGAAATAGAAGATAGCATGGTTTTGAAGCAGACTGAGAAAATGACACATCTTGAGCCAAAACAACTGGCCAACAGGCAGCTCCTAAGTACTGGGCTTGCTCCTGCCCTAGCTGTGGTCAATGGGAGATCTCAGCACTGTCACTGGAAGGACTTCACACCTCAGCACTGAACCCCTGCGTAACAGGCAAAAGGCTGAGCAATGCTGCCTACAAGGCCAAACACAAGACCCAGAGCAACTTCTTACCTCTTCATTCTCTATCTTGAGGGTGGCTAGTCGTGACTGCAACTGGTGGTACCTCATCAGCAACTCGGTCTGCACAGGCTGCTGGGCGCTGACCTGACACACCTGAGACAGGAACGGTGCCAGAGAGAGACAGGAGAGCATTCAGTGTGTCATGCACTGACCAGACATACACATTTAAATACCTAAATGATTCTCCCCAGCACCCACAAGCTGCCTGCAGCCTCCACAGAGGCCGTGTCGCCCAGTTTTTAATCAGCAGTGCCCTGGACCCGGGCCAGCACAAAGCATTTTCTACCCAGCATTTGAAAGATGCACTCCAAAGTCTTCCAATTACGGCAGGTAAATCAAAGCTCCACTTTACAAATCTGTTGGGCAGTTCAGCTGAGAATCAAACCACAGGCTTCCTAATTGGGAGAGATACAGAGCAAGAGGCAGACTGAAAGGAGGAGCCCTAATGAGCCAAGTGTCTCATTAAGAAAGGAAACACGAATAGCAGCATGTGAAGACAGCACAGAGGGGTAAGGAACAGTGATGGTTAAGAAGAGGAGGAAGCCCGGCCAGGCTGCGAGGCGCCTCTGCAGCCTCTCGGGTGAGTACGGTACCTCGTCCCCCATGTGAGGCTGGAACTCAAACTTCAGCGGAGGGCAGAAGACCTGGTTGCACATGTCCATGATGGTGTGCTTGTCACTCCGTGCATCCAGGTTGTCCACGGCGTTCTCGATGATGTCCAGGCCCTCGTGGCGGGAGGTTTCCAGGTTGTACTCGGCAGACAGGTACGTCCTGAACGTCCGAGCGAGGCTGGCGTGGAATCCCAGATCACAGCACTGAGAAACATTGAGGAAGGATCCGGTCACACAAACACTCCCACCCTTGTTCTGGAGGGTCATATGTACATTAAACACTCAAAAAAGCATTGTATGTCCCAGAGAAACATCAGCCCTGTCGTACCAGGGTATATTTAACAGCGTGCTGCAATACCATACGAAAAGGCAAGAAGGAAAGAGGACTGAAGGAGAAGAGGTACCAGGGAACAGTCAGATACTACAGTGACCCTGCACTGGACCCTCACCATGGCACCAGGGTTTAATACCCTTCCTTGTACTGGGAAGGGCACAGGATCTTTTCAGATAGGATGGGGGGGGGGGGGGGAAATCATCCAAAAGCATGGTTCTCCCTGGCTCAGCACCGCCCCTGGGGCAGCGCGACTACAGGGGCCCCACCGGAGGCAAAACCTGTGCCCTGCAGCAGCCCCTGGGAAAGAAATGGCCAGAGGGCCTGTGCCACTGCTTGTCCCCAGCGATTTCCTTCTCGCCTTGTGAACTACCCTGCAAGCACTTTTTACACAAAGAAACCACTTCCCAAAGCTATCAAATACAGATGGACGTTCAAGCAAGGTGGTACTGAAAAACATGCCCTGCAGTATGTGCAAACCCTTTTATCCTTGCTAGGAAGCTGCCTTCCTCTCTCACGACGGAGCATTTTCTCATGCATAACTGATAGTTCTCATGTTCACCTTGGGGAAAATGATAAAACTCAGAGCTAATTGCTGCCAAAATACTGTACATTAGACAAAAGCTTGTTTTTAAACTCTCTTCTCAATATAATTGAGTTTGGCATGTTAAGTATAGCAACAGCATAGGGGTTTGCTGCTAGGAACGCTTAATCACAGCTGAGCAAAAAGCAACTCTTAGCAACTCTCCTCCCAGTCCCCAACGGGAGCCCTGACACAGCACAAACCTCTGCAGGGCTCCGCTCCGACCGCCTGGCTCTGCTGCAAGCAGCCTGCCCCGGCAGTGGGGGGCAACGACAGGCACTGGAGAAGCACCCAAAATTTGGATGCCAACAAATGTTGTTCTGCAGGGAAAGGCAAGACAGAGGATGCTGGAAGTGGGAGGAGCACAATGCATCAGCCTGAGCTGCACTAGGGCTGCAAGGAGAATGCAGTGAAACAGAAGGGCTGCGGTTCAAAACTGAAGCACATCCTACTTCTGGCATGTAAGAGAGGGCTGGAGTTCCTGACAGAGGATGTAAAGTTAGATAATTATGGCTTTATCCTCTGTGAGGAGCTTCATAATCATATGTCCCCAGTGCGCGCATTCCTGTCTCCTGGCACAGCACGCGTACCACTGCAGGGCACGGCGCAGCACGGTGTGCCCTGGTCAGCACAGGCGGTTAGCAGCGTGGTACGCTCACAGTCTGAAGCTGTTCAAGTACGTCTGCATGCAAGCACCGTGATCTACAGAGATATGCCCAGGCACAGGAGGGCTGCGGGCCACACAGACACCTCCACGGGAGAAACAGAGGGACCTCGTGAGAAATACCTCCCATGGCACGTAGCACCCAACTAACTATTGCCAGTGAATTACTCTTATTACATGAAAACTACCAAAGGACCATTTATATTACAGAAGTTAAGACGCTTTGCTGCCACACAGATTAAAGAACTAGCAGGAAGTCCTCACTGTCCACACTGTCACCAAAACCACCCCAGCACGGCACAGGCAGGTGTATGGTGAGAAGGCTTCAGCCTCAGTGCAGCCCCACCAACACCACTGCCATGAGGACCAGCATGGCACAAAAAGCTACAGAAAATAGAAGAAAGATTGCTAGTGTAATCCCAATGACCCAAACCAAGACCAACTTTTCCACAGCAGCAGAAATCCTTGTCGGGAGCTGGCATTTTAGAGGCACCTTCTCCAGCTCTAAAGCATCCACAGGCATTACTGAACCAATGCAGAAAGGCACAGAAAGTAATTCTGCATCAGAACATCAGTGCTGATAAACTCAAACTGAAATATGAAAACTCAGCTGGTGCCACAAGCAGCTCCAACCAAACGAAGTCATCTCATGCTTTCTGCAGATCTGAAGAGACAACCCTCAGCTCAGATCAAGTCATATGCAGAGCTGTATTTGGTTTAGTCCGTGCTAAAAGCAGCAGTAAAACCAGGCTGATTCCTGCTCACAGATACATGAGCATAGCCTGCCTGTCCCCACTGAGTCTTTTAAAGCAGTGAAACTTCACATGCAATAATGAGGATTTTTGCAGGAACTATCAAATGGTCATAATTCACCACATATCCTGCTGCTATTTAGCTTCTAATCTTATTAGTTGAAAGCATGGGCAGGTTAAGGATTGGTATAGCTGTGCCTTCATAAATCAGCAAGCAACACAAAAACCTAGGAATTGGGGCGAATTTCTATTCACCACTTGGAGCAAAACCTTGTTATAGTGCTGTGAGTCTCTCCTGCAAGACAATTTTAGCATGAAGTCCTGTACGACTGCTCTGGGGCTGCACGCAGAAACCGATGAGTTGAGACGATGCAGCACCGCAGCTGCCCTGCTCTTCCCAGCCGTGTTTCGGTGCACCCCAAGCACCTGGCAGGCAGGGACGGGCAGCTCCGGTGGGGCCGGCCACGGGACCAGCGGTGCACGGCATCCCCGGCAGCTGCGGGGGACGAGAGGTGAGCTCTGTGCTTGGACCATCAGCGGAGATCTGACCCCACAACCCACTCAGTCCGGTACGGGCAGCTGGCAAGCCATCGCCAAGGGGGCTGCCACACGGGTGGAGCAGGGCTCAGGGCCGAGACCCCCGAGCCAATGCCGGAGGAGGACCTGCTCTCCCACCAGGACCAGCCAACTGCTGTTCTGCACCCTGAAAACAGGATTGCACACAGTTCCCAGCACACCTCCCAACCCATCGCTGTCGTTTCCCCACCCCCTTGGAAATTATTGCTACTTGACTACAAAAAATAATGCCAGAAAATATCTGCCATTGTTCAAAGGTGGGAATTCCCAAAGCATCCAAAACTGAGCTATTACAAAGGAAAATCACTGAATGCTACAGAATCCGATGAGATGGGACTCAGGGTATTGCCAGATGCTTTTCAGAATAAATTCCATGTGAAATCTTCCCTTTACTTTGAATGCTGAACTTGCACTGAAACCAGCAGTTATTTGCAATGCCGAGAAATCGGCTGCTACTAAAAACCAGGGCAGGCACTTTCCTAAGATGCTATGGCCCTTGAAGTCTCTGGTGATTAGCACTGTGCCAGCTGCTTCACACACTGGTGCCCAGAGAAGAAAAGACAGAGCAGGGACTTCCATGAAATTCTCAGAGAAACACACAAAGGGGAGGGAAAAGAGAAATAAAGGGCCGGGGCGGGGGGAAGACTTCAAACTCCTGCTCCCAGCTCCAGAACAAATGGCATTTTCTCACCCCTCTCATCCCTTTGATGGAAAACAAATTAGAACCACAAATAATAATCCGTAGCCCTTCTGCAGTGCCTTTCATCTGGAGAGCTCAAAGCTCTTCGTGTATTAATTCATTAAGTCTGGTAACACTCCTGCAAGGGGTGGAAACATTACAGTGTTCAGCTTGAGAAATAAACTGACACCCCAGAGCTTAAACAAGCTGGTTTTGGCCAAAACGCCATGGAAGCAGCCAAATCTGTGTGTGTGTCTCCCACCACAGAGCTGCACTGGAGGAGGGGCAGGGGGCTGCAGATGACAACCGCTGACCATTAACCCCAGTGCCAGTAACCCCATTTCAGATACAGGAGTGGAAACAGAGATATTAAGAGGTTCACCCAAAGCCAGGAGGAAAGCTGTTGATTCTCCAACCCTGCACAAGCATCTCAATGTCTTCCCTCAGGCAATCGCAATCAGGCAGCTAAGGGAGAGCCAGCTCTTCCCTGGGACTTGGTCACCCTGCCATGCCGAGGGTGATCTCTTGCAAAAAATCAGGCCTGGTCTGGTCTAAACCGACAGGGCGGTAAGCAAGCCATGCCACTGATCACGACCGAGGCACCAAACTGCACCAGCACAGGAAAACAAGAAACATTTTAAGAAGAAAAGCAACATCCAGCAGGTGGAAAATACAGGAGCCCAAACCACTCCGCACTCCAGCAGTGACCTTCCATCGCTCCTCAGCAGCGGGCAGAGAGCTGCCCCGTGCCCGCAGGACAGGCAGACGTCCCCGCACAGCTCTGCTGCTCCGCTCGCCCTCCTCACGTATTCGGGCAGGTTGACAGCAGTTCCCCCAATGCACCAGGCCAGCTGCTCCAAGCCCCATGAGTTAGACGCCATCCTCGTAAGAGAGGTGATGGCAGCAAGGACGGCGACTGGTGGGTCCAGAGGAATCTGGTGGGGTTTAATATGAATAACGAAGCTCTGCAGAAACACTGCGGGATTTTACATAGCCGAGGCTGCAACAGTACTAGGCTCCAGAGAGAATTAAATGCTTTCCAAACTACTGATGCATCTGTCTCATTTCCTCACTAGTTAAACAATTAAAAGATATTTAATCTGTCTGTCGCAAAGCATGAAATAATGTTTTACCAGGATAACGTTTGTGCTTGGCTGTGACAATGCTGGGTACTATGCAAGATCCTAACTCATACCTGAAAGTATCTTCAGATCTTAGGAGGAGCTATCAAAGGGAATACAAACGGCTTCTGTTCTCATTCATTTTTATGGAGAGCATTTATTTATCATGCATTAAAAATGCAGAAAACAAAAACAGTCACACCTTTGCAGCCTGCAGTCACTGCACTTCCCTCAAAGCAAAACGGAGTCGAAACAAACCCGATTACAAAAGGTATTCCAGCCAAGGTACAATAAATGCTTGTAAAGCAACACTCCACCACAACAAACAGGCTCTGCACGCTCTAAGATGGATCCAGGCAGCAAAGGAAATTAAACCACACCAGAAGTTGGCAGAAAGGGCTGAAACGCATCAGCAGCCACAAATAATTGCTCAGAAAAGACGGGAAGAAGCAAACAAGCGCAAGGGCTGTCTCCCTTCAATGAGTATTACCCCTAATATTCCCCAGCAAGTTTGATGCCAGGTGGGAACCGGCTATCGGGGACGCTGAGGTGTGCAGGAGTGCTGAGATGAGAAGGCGCAGCGATGGAGGTGCTCACTGCGTCACGCGCCTTGGGGGGTCGAGGGTCACTGAACTTTTTGGCACTGAAAAGTGGGTGTAGCCCTCAAAACTGCACTATTTTAAATATAAAGGCAATATCCCCCAGACTGACCCTATCTTTTAAGCTTTAGCAATTCGAGGCCTATCCAAACCTAACGGCTCCTCTGCCAAACAAAGAGGGTGCTGAGGCAGCCTGAAACCAGCCAGAACGCACGTCCCCTCGCCACGCAGAGGCACGCTGCAGCCCAGCACCACCAGCAAAATCCTTCCTCCGGCCACGAAATGCCAATGCTGGCATCACCCCCGGGACACCTACCACGCCGAGGGGGGCTCGGCTGCAGCTCACGCTCCAGACGTCAGCATTGCGACGGAACAGCCGCGCGGGGCGAGGGTGCGACCCACACGTCTGATGGTGCAGGACAAAACCACCCTGGATTCCCTCCACGAGTTCCCATATTTCTGACTCACAGCAAAACCGTGCCTGTTGTTACAACAGAGTACGTAAGGTGTCATAACACGTTAAACAGGGGTCTATCAGGTTTTTGTGGTCTGAGGCCAGGAATCGGGAAGCCCATGCCGTAACACCAAGCGCGTGTGACGCAGGCTACCAGGCTGGCTTTCCTACACCCATTGACAAGCACATGTTTTTAAAGTGTTTCCTGAACAGAGGGACGGGTCCCCCACGCACACCACAGCCTGGCTTGCAGCGCTTGACTGTTACCATAAATCTCTTCCAAAGCAACAGTCTTGGTCCATAAAGTTCAGTGTTTTGCCTGAGGCAGAAACCACGACATAAAAACTCCTGAACAACTGATTTATTTTTAGCCAAACAGGGAACGATGTGTGGATAGAGCAGTGGAAGGAAAGGATCCTCCCTGACCTTTGCAGTAATCAACTCACGCCCTGAAGCATGAGATTTGATTATTTCTAATCAAAGGTTCCTTAACTATAAATATTACAGAGCCAAATATTATGTAGTCCTTTTCAAAATCTAGCTATAGTTAATTAACTCTATGGTCTCTGGAGTAGGTTTCTTTCTGGAGGATTTTTAACCTACATTTTGCTCCTCGGTCTCTCTATAGCAACTCCTCCCCGCTGTGTATATTTTCTTAGGGCTTTTTTAATGCAGTTTTTTGGTTGTTTGGTGGTTTGGGTTTTTGGGGGTCAGGGTTTTTGTTTGTTTGTTTGGGGGGTGGTGTTCTGGTTTTGTTTTGTTAAGATGAATGCATTGGTAAATTAATCTTTTAAAGGCCATTAAGACCTTGAGGCTATTCTTTCACACAACTGGGAAAAGCAGCCAGAAGTATCAAGAAGAAATTATTTTTTCTAAAGGAAAGTACTGTTGCTTTTTTGTACCAAGCTAACAAGGTCTATCAGACAAAGACTGCTCATGGTCTTCAGGCAATAAAATTTGCAGACTGCACAACACTTCTAAAATCATAAAACAACGAGCACATGTGCTTAATTAATTTAGCAAGCCAATTCCAATATCTGTGGTATCCGTGTGAGGAATAAATTGTTTACTACGTACAAACTTTGGCAAAAAATGTAGTTTTGCCATGTTATTAAAGCCAGGACTAGCAAAATTTAAGAAACGTGTATTGGTTAGATTTTTTCAGTTTAATATAGTACTCTAAGAACAGCTTAGTAAAAATTGTTGTTGTTGTTATTAGAGTATCATGATTTATGGTTCCTGCTTACAAACAGGGAGCTATTATTAATAACCTGCATATAGAAGCAGAGTAACGTAAGTTTACTAAACCAGGGTACTGGTCCATGAAAAAATTACGTCAAATTTCTGAAAGGAAATCAAGCAAATGCACCTCTTTCCCCTCCCCTCTTCATGCACAGAAGCTCTGTGTTGAAGAAGATCATGCAAACCTAATCCTTTTTCTTCCATTTTTTCTCTTAAAACGCATGAAGCTTTTAATGGCATATGGATATTTCTGGTTTTATCACCCGTTTCCACTGACCATCTCTGCCCTGCCCAGGCAATTCACACAGGACTACTGCCTGGGCCTCGCTGCAAGCTCAGGCATGTTTTGTCGCACCCACCGTTAAAGCTCAAGGGTTAACTTTGCAACCACAGCAGTTGAGGTTTTTGTTCTTCGCCGGCTCGTGGCACTACAGGAACTCGGGCACCCCAGCAAGCCCTGCATCCCCTGCGCGCGTACCCGAGTGCCACTGTACGTCACGGACGGTCACCAGCACCCACTGCAGCCTCCCACAGCAAAGCACTTGCACTCAAGCGGCTGTGTGGCACCTCTAGTTCCTCAGCTCACAGCTCCCTGCAAAGTTAGTTAGTGACAGCACCTCCCAAAGACACAAATTTTCTATTTCCCAGAGCCTCCTCCCTGGCGGCAGGGAGAGGTGACCAGTTCGGGTGCTGCGGGCTGCCGGTAGCATTCCCAAACTGCTGCTTCTGGGGAAACCGGGTAACAGGGACACAGCAGCCGAGCAGTAAAGAGCACTGAGCCTCTTGAGACAGCCCAATTCCTCCTGATGGAAGCTGTTTATTCTTTTTATTGCTGCACTGTTGACTTTATTTGAAATACCCTGAAGCCAGATCTCCTCGCTGCAGACACACTGCACGGTAAGCTGAAATACAGGCGCTCCTCCCTGGGAAAACGAGTTTTGAGTTACAGATGCTTCTCCACGTGACAGTGCAGTGATGGCGGTGCTTTGCATGGAGTTTCCATAATAAAGCATACCTGGCTCTTAGGTCTGGCAGGAGCCTGGTATCTGGCAGAAAGCCCACTCAAAGGACAGCATGGGAGGAACCTCTGTGCCTTTGTGGAACGGAAAGGCTCTTCATGCTGGAAAAATCACTTCAAAAAAAAGAGCCAATCCCCAAAAGAGACACTCTGCTCGTATAAATCAGTATCTCTCCATTAAAGCCAGTGGTGTCACACAGAGCTACTCAGGCCAGGGGAACGTCCCCGTGCAATCGCTGAGGGAAAGCACCACACAAAGCGAAGCTGCTGCCGACACTGGCTCTGCAGGCACAGACGTGCCCAAGCAATTAGCCACTGATGGAAACGATGACACGAGCTGCAAGAGATGCCTAAAAATAGATCCTAATAAAGTGGTCTGTGGCTTCAACACCTTTGAGTCCCCTCTTATTCGGGAGGCTGAACCCCACACACGAAATACAGCCATGGTGTCTGACAGCCCAGCACAGCCAGTCCCACTGCCGAGGCTGTCGGCACGGAGTGGGACCACATGCTTCACCTGAGCAAGTGGCAAATCCCAGAGCAAAACCTGAGCATCCCAGCTGGTCTGCCATCAATCACTTTACTTAATAGGTAACGGCAGCCTAACTCCTAGTCCTCCACAGTATCCAGCACTAGCTGGGAACAAACAGTTCTTATTTGCTGTACTTTGTTCCCTTTTTTCCTCATTTTTTTCTTTACTCTTTCTTTAAACACATATTTTGCATTTATACATATATTTTCTGCTTCTACTCTCTTGGCATTGCTGCAAACCCTAGAGCTTTACTATGAAGTAAGTAAAGGCAATGGAATATTTTTGGCATAACAATTTTGACTGCCATTTCTATTTCCTAACTTGACTAAGCATCACTTGACCATGTGAAAAATGACAATGACATCAGCTAAGTCTTCTAGGGACCAAACAATTTGGCAGTAACAGGTAATATTAAATTCCTCAGAATTCCCTTCCTTTACTTGCTTATTTGTCTCAGATATGGCAAACACACCAATCCATAGAGAAGCAAGCTGCTGTTTCAAAAGGATTTACAGGACGCTGAACAAGTTTTGATGGATCAGTACGTATTGACACCGACTGCTACATTTTACTCTGCTAAATCTAGCGATATCTTTCATGTGAACACTTCAAAATATTTTGCAGCCATTTCACACAGAACTCCAGAGGGATGGATAAGCAGCTTTATCTCCACTTCACATACATGGCCAAAGAGATTAACTTGGTCACATAGTTAATGACAGAAATGAGAGACGAACCCAGGCGTTTTAATATAAACACATGCTTCTTTCAAGGGAAGAGGCACAATGGTGTACTTTAAGTCCAAGTCTAATTTGATCTGTCTCTATATTCTTCTCTTCCTTTCTAAAGGACAAAACAAAAAGGCCACTGGAGACAGAGGGAGGGATAGGCACGCTCTGTGCCACTTCACGGCTCCTCTGATCGAGTTTTACATTTCTCATTAAAACCGCAGCCCTGGGAGGACTCTCCGCCCTCACCCAGAGCAGCTGGGACCTTCTTTCTTGCCAGAGCGGGAGATTAGCAGAACAGCTTTTGTTATAAAAGTCACCATTCTGCAGTGATGCTGAGGGCACAAGAAATGTCAAGGCTGTGCCTAATAGATGACACTGAGCCATCTGGGATTTGGGGGAAACGCTGCTAAATTAGCTGCTCCAGTGTCCTGACGGTTCAGATTTGCGTACAAATCAAAAAACTGCACATGGCAATTTGTGCTTGATAGGAAGGGTGTGCGAGAGGCCCCCATCACCCCTCCTATGTCCTGGAAAGACAGCCCAGTACATCGTTAATCATCCCCCTTAGTGACACAGGGTGGAGGAGCTGGGAGAATCTGCATAACTGCAATACACGGACACTGCTAGGATCCTATTAAAGCACGGCCAGCCAGGTTTGGAGCTAAACCAAAAATCTGTTCCTACCATAAAGCCCCTGTGCACTCTTTCTCTTCCTGCAGACCTGCTCCTCCCGTCAGGCACAGCTGCCCCTGCACAGATGCCCGGGGCCCCGCCTTGCCCTGCTCTACTCACGCTGCTGCAGCCGAGGGCTCTGCTGGCTCTCGATCAAAGGCAAAATTCACTTTCTCTGCTCAGAGCCCCTCTGCTGGGTCCCATGAAACAGCAGGGCTGCCCCAAGGCGCAGAGGACCCACGAGCTGCGTACTGCCATGGTACAGACCCGGCATTTGCAAATGGCACTGTCATTCCTGAGAGTACAAGGCACTGTCTTCTTATCATTGTTAAATGTACTAAGATTAAAACACTAACTTTATAACTACATCTAAAAGTATCTGCTTTCTTCATTTTCCTTTAACATGGATTACACACCTACAGAAAGCCCAACGCTGTTGGATCCGATGGCTGTCTTTTCTTTCCACCACTTTCAGTACTAGTGGAACACAGGGAATGGGATCCCCTTCTTCTGGAGCGTGCTGAAACTCTTCTTGCCATGCTCTTGCAAAATATACTGAATTTGTACAAAAGTCTGTTCAAATAAACTGCCCTTCCTTTGGGGATCTAAAATTAGGACACCCATGTGCAGCTCACACATCCGATATTTTGTTTTCTTTGGTGAACAGAATACATAATTAGGGGAATTTAGCTGCAGAGAGTTGAGGATGCTTTAGTTAAAGTCCCCTGAAGGGATTCCTGGAGTGCGGAACAAAAGCCATCTGCTGACTCCAGTGAAAGCGTCAGCAAGGAAATAAAGTTGGGAGGAATAATATAAACAGCCAGAACTAAAATGGAACTCACCAACTCTCCAGGAAATCAAAGTCCCCAAAACTCCATGAAAAGAAGTCATTCTTGCTTAAAAAATAAATAAATAAGAGAGAGAATATACACAACGAAAAGCAGAAACCCCACAGATAAATCAAGGTGTTATCATACTTTGCTGTTCAAGTGTCTCCATGATCAAATTATTAGTTTTTTAATATGGCTTAATACATCTTAAGTAGTAAAGAGAACAAAAAGGACCTACTAAGAACATTTTATCACATCTCAAAATCTTGAAATCATCAGGGGTTTTGCATCAGACTTACTTTAATTAAGGCTTAGAAGAATAAATATATGTTAGTGGGTTAGTAAAGGAGATAAACACTCCAGCACATTTTAAAATTATACATTTAGGTAATGATGAAGCCAAAAGACTAACTCAGTACTTATAGATCAGTTATTTATGTGCTCATTGAAGCAACTCTAGCAGGAAGAAACTCTGCATAGTGCAATCTATACCGCTGTGAAGATGCCTATTAAAGGAAAAAATGGAAATCCCTTCTCTTGAATCATTTAAAAGCAGTTCGTAGGAGTCACTGATACACACACGCGTCCAATTCCTCCATCCCTACGAAACCTGCTTCCAGCAGTTCCTGCCCTGAGGCCATTCTGTGCAATGAGCACTTCAGATACAACTCAGCAAGCGCCTTCCCTAGTTAGGAAAGCACTTCCACATGTGCTTAACTGCCTGCGTGCTCTTAACTGCCATCAAAGTTGAGGAGAGCTAAGTGCCTGCTCTATGGATAGAAACTGCAGATGCATGTAGTAGAAAGAAAAATCTTCTGTTTCAACAACAAAAATGAGGATGTATCTGATCTTCATAAGAGTTTATTTGTTTCAAACACAGACTAATCGATGGGCCAGGGGGAAACCTCAGGCTCACCTGGCTTGCCCCAAGGCAAATTCTCCTCCAAAGGCTCTGGACTTTGAAAAGCTCCAGCTGGAGGACATCCTGCTGTGTGGGAGCCACAGCAGATGAAGCCGTTGCTTTAATGTGAAGGAAAGCACCACATCTGTGCAGTTCTGAAGGCAGAGCCAACATCCACCAACAAACAGACCTTAGCATGCTTGTGATACAGTGTGAAAGGCGCAAAAAACATTCAAGCCATTTCTAGTTTGTAACTGTATATTAGACATGCCTGAACCATGCAGTTCAATCCGGACTCCCCTGCTTATGCGCTCAGGAAAGTGTTTGGTTCAGGCTGGTTCATACCCTGCAGTTATAATGAAAAACTCCCATTTTTCTTCTCCAGACGCTGATGACAGAAGTTTATATGTAGCATAAATATGAATCAATTACTTTGTTGTGTGATCATATGGCCACCACAAAGTTCAGAGGAGCCAGTTCTGGGTGTTGCCCAGAGACATTTTGGATGCCCCATCCCTGAAAGTGTTTAAGGTCAGGTTGGATGGAGCTTTGAGCAACCTGGTCCAGTGAAAGATGTCCCTCCCCACGGCAGGGGAGTTGGAACCAGATGGTCTTCAAAGTTCCCTTCCAACCCAAAGCATTCTATGATTCCCATATAATGGCAGCTCTAGCTCTGCTCATCATGCCTACATCAACTGGGAGGAAAGTCAAATCCATGCGTGCAGCTGGGAGGAAAAAAAACACCACAGGGAAAAAAAAAAAATCCAGATTTACAGCACATTTTCAGGCCCCAGTTAAGCATATTTTAAAGCCCCAACAAATACCCCTTTCATTACCACCACATGAGAGTGCATTTAAGGACCAAACCATGCTT
Source organism: Platalea leucorodia (assembly GCF_965183815.1). NCBI lineage: Eukaryota > Metazoa > Chordata > Aves > Pelecaniformes > Threskiornithidae > Platalea > Platalea leucorodia. The sequence continues at coordinate 15,634,299 of NC_138831.1, forward strand.
AACATGTAGCTCTGCAGTTATCAGTAGAAAACAGGCAGGATGCACGCAGGGGGAGGAAGCACTTACATCAATGAGGTCAGAGACGTCGTGGATGTAGTATTTACTGACAGCTGCGTTGGTGGCTGCCAGGTTCAGCAGGTAGTCGTTCCTGGCTTTAGTACACTTCAGCTTGTTCTCAGAATATTTAGCTTGTCTCTAAAAAAGCAAAATGGAGCGTCAGAGCACAAATAGGATGCTACTTTCACAGCTTCTCTTGCTGCAGGGCCCCACAGCACCCTGCAGCCTGGGTGTGACGTGTTAATTAATAAAATTTTGTATCGCATATGAAAACAGGCACCCTTGCCAGGATGGAGGAGATCACATTTGAAGATCCCTGGTACCGTCAGCCAACGCATAATGAGTGCATTCTGCTCAGATGTATCTAGTGCATCCCGAGCACAGCTGCTCCTCCTTTATCTGTGCATTCGTGGAGGCTTTGGCATCAATCAAAATTAGAGGGCCAAATTTTCCTCCCAGATACGCTGACATACATTTGGACTTGCTCCAGATTTATGCAGCTGTATCAAAGTGGAATCTGGCCCAGAGGCCCAAGCTACAAAATTTAGAACAGAACCCAGATTTCAAAACTGTAGGAAAGAAGATGTGCTCAGATCTGGGGCAGTTGCTCAGGCAGATCACCAGTCTGAAGGTTTAGCACAAAAGATTAACCCTTCAAAGAGGTGTGCCACTAGACAATGTCCCGGTGCTGGGTCAACACGCATGCAAAAGCTTCCTGGCTAGGGAAGCTATTGCTTTTTCTCAGAAATTAACAGCAAATTTAAACAGTTTTAGAGATCCTGAGATCTGGGGGGATTTGCTCAAGCCGGAGTGAAGTGTTTTGACTAGCAAAGCCAACTGAATGCTGCACTTCAACTCCCAGACAGTCTGCGGAGGAAGAAACACGGTTATTTTATATACCCAACCCTTTTATTGCTCCCCCAAGCCTCTGACTGAAGGAACCCTGGGACAGCTGTTGTTCATTGTTAGAAGCGCCGTTTTTAAAAATAAGACATGAACAAACCATGGCCCCCCGTAGCAGGATCCTGCGTCTGGATCAGAAAGCATCACTGTGCCAAGCCAGGCACACCAGTGCACTGCTCTCCTTGGTGTCAGTGCAGCCTCTCAGGTCCCAGCCGGGGCACGGTCAAGGCCCCAGCGAGAGCCACGGGCCCCAGCCCAAGCAGCTGGTGTGGGAGCACCTCCCATCACCCGTCCCTGCCGTGTGCTCTCAGAGCTGTCAGCCTCCAGGGCCCCTCCAGCCACCCTTCTCTGCCCTCCCTCCAGAGAGCCAGCCTGGAAGATGTCACGGGTGGCCATGTGGCTCCCATGCAGGTCCGCCACCCCCTCCAAGGCTGTGCTGCCCCACGACCACCATCCCTGTTTCTTGCTGAGCAGTGCCAGCCCAACTTTGGGTCAAATCCTTGCTACCAGCTAGTTCTGGCACTTCTCCACAGCCAGGAAGTAGTAAAGAGACCCATTATGGCCTCCTCAGGCTGCCCTTCAGCAAAACACGAGTCAACATCTTCCCTAACCCCTTCCCAGGGATACAGGCACGGCTGCACAGAAATGGGCAAGGCCGGAGCCAAACCCTCCTGCCTGCAGGGAGCCCTGACTCCAGCCTGGCTCCTCCATCCTCCCCACTCACTCACCTTCTCCTTCATCTTCTCAATCTTCTTGACGGAGCTCCGCCGCTGAGGCCTGTCCTCGTGACGCAGCAGGTTCACGCTGATGTCCCCTGACTTGTTGAACTGCTTTTCCTCCTGCTTCTCCGCCTCCTTCAGCTTGCTCTCAGCGCTGATGCTTTCTGCATGATACATGTGGTAGGTCTTCATCACCTGAGGAAGCAGAAGTTTGTGAGTCGCCTACCCCACGACCACAAGAAGCATGAGTACATGAGAAGATGACAGCCACGGGCAGCGTGGACCAGTCTCAGCTGTGCCAGGGCTGTTTGAGGCCACTATGGCATCAAGGAACAAGGTGGGAAGGAAAAGCCCCTAAAATTAACCCCATCACTAGCCCTATTTCAAAATGGCACAGAGCTGGTGTAAGAACCACCATCCCCTCTCAGTCCCCACTGCATGGACAGGCTGAGATGGGCTTCCAGCACACAGCTGCGTTCAAAGAGCATTGTGTATCTTCCTACAGGGAAATAAATGAGAAATAACTTCTAGTGCTTTCCAGCTGGGATGAGTGTCTCCATGACAAGAGACTGTGAGGAGGCCAAAATCAACCTGAAGTCACTTTTGACCCAACCCCTCTGTTCCTACACTTGAACTTGCTAAGCCAACCCATCAACATAACCCCTGTTCTATCATCCTGACAGCAGATCCCACCTTGAAGGTGGATGAGCTGCAATTTCCAAGCAGAAATGGAGTTTGTCTCCTATCACCACTTAATTGTCCTCTTGCTGCCGCCAGTAAGCACAGTCAGTGCCAGGGTGGATTGCAGCAACACCTAGTCCTTTAAATTCAAGATCGCCATCAGTGATTCTGGATAGACGATGCTTGATCTACTGCCAGGAAAACTCCTGCAGGCAAAACTTCTACCACAGCCTTTCTTTTCAGATACAAAAGCCCAAAGGACACATTGTGATCATTTTAATGGAGCTGGCAAGAGGAACACATCTGCTCTTCTCTCTTTATGCCTTTAGTCACGTTGTCCCCTTTTATCATCTCCCTTCAGGATTTGGATGTTTTATTTCACATTGCCTTGACAAGACTCAAGATGCCTGACTTCTCACTGAAGATCAGCCTCATGCGAAAGGCCTGGGCACCGCCAGCAATGGCACTGGGACAGGCGCGCCTCGAGGCTCACAAGTTAAAAAGGAGCAGGAACCCACAAAAGCAGAGTAACTTTGCACAAGCGTTAATGAAGAAAATACAGAGTTTTCCTCAGCTGCGGTTGTCAGCAGGAACCAGGAGTGTTTAACTTGGATGAGGTTAGGCTGAAACATATGATCTCTCCTCTTGCCAAGCACAAACGTCAGCTGCAAATGAGCTCCAAATGCCGCACCGAAGCCTGCACAAATGTGCCATCGCTGGGACTTACAATTTTAGGCAACTGCAAGGAATAGTAAGCAAAGGCTTGTGCCTTGTTTCTGAGCTGCTTTATTTCAAAATACTGCAAATTCTAACATAGATTCAAGCCACGTATTTCAAACTGCAGCTTCTGCAGTGAACGTCCCAGGACACCCACAAAACAGACGATTTCTGGGATTTTCCTGAGGAGAAAGACTAGAGGACTTCACTGAGCCCTCCTTATCTTCACTGTCTTCATCTTTTTGTGAAAAACTCAGAGAAAAGCGAAAAAGAAAAGTCCTGCACTTCAGTGCAGTCAGGCAGTAATGAGAGAGGTTTCCCCAACACCCAGAGAGGCCCCAACGCAATGCAACAGAAAGCCCAACAATTAAACAGTGGTCCAAACTGCACGATTTTTGTGACATGTAAAGGTTACAAGATGGTTACCTAACCAGAAAAAATTCAGCACAATTCATCAGTTGTCTCTGCTCACCCACGGCTACGCCGCTCTGCCACAGGCCGGGGGACAGGCTGCTGTAGCCCCTTTTCCCATTGACTCCAATGGCTCCCGCGGCTGCAAGGGGAATGTCAGCAGCCGGAGCGCAAGGCAGGACTCCACCGTGTGGAGTGCTGCCAGAGGGGCCGGAGCCTCACTGCGATCTGCTACCTTTGCGCAGGGTCTTACTGACTTATTTGTTAGTGACCAGAGAAAGTTTCCTTAACGAAGGCCCTTTTTCCTCCTCCACATTTTCTCCCTACTTGAATCTGAAAAGGTAACACGGGAACAAGGTTTAAAAGTCCTCTGAAAGTCTCTTTAACAAAGTGCAAAGGACCTAAAATCCATTAAAATATTTTCCCCAAACTTCAGCATCCATCTTACTGAAATAGACGCCCTAAACAGCTCGCTGTGCCGACCACGTTCCCCATCAGCTGCCATGCCACACAGCTCACGCTTGGGATATTTCTGCTTGTTTTAATATCTGCCGTAATTTTGAATGGGGACTACCTGCACTGCAGCAATCAGCCCTTTGATCCACAATTCCCTCGTGCCTTCTCAGCACTTGCAATTGAGTCACGCTGTCCCTGTCTTACGCCATTGTGTCATAAAGAAAAACTGCCACAGCTGCGTCCCTGGGATCTTTTCTGCAAGTAAGTTAATTAGCTGCAGTGGAGGGAGAAAAATATGTTCCAATGTTCATTAGTTATTTAACAACACAAGTTGTGTTTTCCAATATTAATAACATGTTCTGGATAAAGGCCATTGCCAAAATACCGGCCATAAATGGCACTGTTTGCTGTCTTCAGCTAGAAGTGCTTTATATTTCTAAACAGCTTATCATTAAGGTTCTGACCCAGCAGAGGAGCCAGATCAGAAACCGAGTGACCCATGTTAAGCACGGGCTCAGGCCCTCCTGAAGTCAAGGAGACCAAAACAGAAGCCCAGCGCACAGGGTGAAGCAGAGATATTCATGATAATAGATGAAAGCCTGCTGAAGACGCCAGCCCCCTCCTCTTTGGATGGAGCCTATGGCACAACCTAAGGGACACCCATGGTGTAAGGTCTGAGAAAGGGACAAATCCATCAGACCGACGGACGCTAACCTCCATCTTCCTGGTCTTTTAAGGGAGCATGAAAGCAAATGAGTCCTTTCCAGAGGATTTCTACGATGTGATACGGAGCAATGTATCAATGCATTTCTATCACGTGATACACTCAACGATTTCTACAGCGCGACACTCACAGAAAACACCCGCTAACCATGGAGGTATGGCCTCCCCCATTGCAGCGCTCCCAATGGAAAGGAAGAATTTCCTCCAGCCAATTCATGTCCTGCTACGCAGGGAACGATGACTATTGTTGTTATTTGTAACCTGGGTAATGTATCTGTAGATGTTATTCTAACTAATACAATTCATTTCACAGTTATTAATCCTCTTTCATAATACCTTGTGACAAAGAATTGCACCGGTTCACATCACAGCACTTCTATGGACTTCAACGTGCTGCCTTCAGCTATAGCCGGTGTCCCTGCATTATGGCAAACAAAGCCCATACATCAAATAGCCCATTGTTCGTGCCGTACACCAAATCGCACATTGTTGCCGGAGCTTACAGAAAACACTACCAGAACAGTGCTCTGGGGTTACTGTTTTTCTTACCCTAATATTTTGGCCTGACTTCTTCAGACAGGAATGCATATAATACAGAAAGGGACTTGTGAGCAGAGGAACAAAACCTCCAGCCTTTACGGACGCCAACTTGATATGTGTCTGCTGGAGTCTGTAAGCAGGTATCAAAAGAATGAAGCTGGCTTTAATTCACAGCTAAATTATTTCTGTGCAAAATTGTTCACTAGCAACTCCTACTTCAGAATGTAAGTCATCTACTTCCTTTTTAATTAAAATGAGCATGGGTTTTGGGTTTAGTTCTTTCCACACAGAGTCCACAGGGTGACTTGCATCAGAACAGCAACAAGGCTGAATTAAAATCAATCTAGTTATTTTGGCTTAAGTTTGAGACAGTGAATGCCTCAGAAGCCTGTAAAAAATTATATCGTTTCCACACAGTGCACAATTCCCCTCTGAAAGGCTTAAAAAGCAGCCTAGCCAGGGCACAGATGTACTATAGATACAAGGCTTGGCCATAGGCAAGATAAATGACTTCCTTGCATTGACAGCAGACAAATGACGTTTTACAAGAAGCAGCTTGGTGTCCTTTGAGCCAGGGGTCCTTATTCTGTATCTGATATTGTCAGCAGCCAGAGTTATTGAATGTGCTGCTCTTGGGTACCCAACATGTTGCAATGAACACACCAGCTCCAGGTCAGTCGTGAAGACTGACAACCACACCACCACCAGCATGCTGGATCAACCTGCAAGCCAAGTATGCAATTAAGCCTGTTTCACCTGATGTCTCAAGGACAGAAGACTGTTGACTGCAGGGGAGCTGGTTTGCACTAAACAGATCTAAGATGATCTTGTTTGCCCGACAGGGCCTGCTTTTTCTTCATGTTTCATCATTGTTTCTGAAATAAGCATCTCTTCCCTGCTCCTTCCCAGCCAGATGACACAGTTGGTTTGTTATCTTAGCAGCAAGGTCAGTTCAAAGAAAACAAAGCTCTTCCAGCTGTTCCAGTCTGCTTCACCATTCAAACACATTCTGCTCAGCATGTGGGAGCAAAGCACTGAATGAGGGGAAATCTCAGCTCCAGTGAAGATGAGTTTTGCCACAGACTCAGCGGGAGCAAGATTACTCTCAATGCTCTTCCTTGGCCAAACTGATCCTCAAACTGACCTAACCATGTCCCTCAGGAGACGCTCCTGTCCCGTGTTTGGGTTCTGAGTACACTGGGCCACAGGTATTAAGGTCAGACCAGCCCTTGCGAGCCTTTCCTTGTTTTGCATCTGCCATGCTGCTGTTGTAATTAATCTTAATTAGTCACCACCACTAACACAGCTTGTGACATTCAACCATCAACAACGCACTCCCAAATCTCACGCAGGCTTTTTAATCCAACCTGGCTGTCCACCCACACTGCAGGTCTCAAAAACTGAATCCTTCAACAACCAATGCAGAAACAAACTTGTTAAGAGAAGATTTATGGCGGAAATTGCAAATAATATCATTCATGCTCTGTTGTTTAAGCCTATTTTTCAAAAAGATGGAATAAAATGATTGTTTAGGAATAAACCTACTGCAGTGTTATTTATGTACCATTAACAGATACAACCAAAGAAAGCAAATATATCGTCTCAATTTTCCAACACAAGACAGACTTTATATTGCTTTGTTGATCCTAAACCACAAATAAAATAAAAAAAATCAATTGCTACAGGGCAAGAGACAGAAGCAACACAAAGACTTTTACTGCCCTACTATGAAAACCTGCTTGAAGAACGATGTCCTGAATAACAGCATACGGTTTCACCTGGAGGCACAGAGACAGCTCTGCAACCAAAGTGCTCCTTGGAGCAGGGAGATGAAGCTGAGCACATACAAGCTAGAAGTTTTATGCATTCCTCAGCAGAAGGTCATGTTTAGCCATTGCCCACAGGCCACCAGACTCATGAGCAGGTCAGGTTTCAGACACAGATTGGCACTGCCAACTCAGAGCACAACCTCTGAGCCATTAGCGCCTGGTAGAAATCACTAACTGAGTGAAAACTGAAAGGGGCCTAAAGGCAACACCGCGTAGAAGGCCCGACAGGTGAGAACATTACGGACACCAGGGATCGCACCAGATCATGCCCAAAACATCTCCATTTATGCTTAAGTGAAACAGTTAGATGGCACGATCCCCTGCCTGATGCGGCCGCAGAAGCCCTTCACAGTAGGACCGCTGGGAACTCCTCCTCTGCTGCCGTCAAAACCAGTGAAGAGTGAAATGTTTCTAACAAATGCAAGAGGAACAAACAGACTGTACCGCAGGATGGCAGGAGGGAGAGTGAGCCTCCTCAAGTCACTGAAATGTTGAACAGACATTTTGTTCTAACAAATGACATTGCCTACGTTCCCCTTGCTGCACAGACTAGACAAGGTAGGATCAGCTCATTACTCACCGTGTAAAGCTCGTTGGTGACTTTCAGGAGTTCTTCATGCATCTGTAAGCCAATCTCCTTACTCTGGAAGACAAAAAGAAGAGTTGAGACTGTGTTATGCTCAGAACATGCATTTCTGAAAGGAAAATACATTTTGGAGGGAAGAGTAAAACTGTATGACTTCCAAATATTCCATGCATATGCATCTTAATCCTTTCTCCAAGCCGCATTCACAAGAGTGGTCTGCGCATGCTGTGGACTGTACTGTGACGGCACTACCCTACCAGAAGCACAACCTCAGCTGTGGTCAGCAGCAGAAGCATGTTGCCCTCAAGGCCCTGTGCAGGTGAAGTGCCGGCAGCACCGGCAGCAGCACGCAGACGCTCAGCCCTTGCTCCGAATGCTCCCAGCACACCATGGCTCCAGAGGACCTCACGCCACTCGAAGGGCAAACTCCGGAGATAGACAGGAGGTGTGGAAAGGGGGAACAGGATCCCTACTAATACCCACTTCTAACTCAGGAAGAAGAAATGAGGTGATGGTTTTTTTCCCGACTATCTGATCAAAGGTATGTATGCAGAAGGTCTCCAATGCTGCCAGAGTACTGCTACAGGACACCATGGCACCAGCAGAAGGAACAGAGTCTGGGGACACTGGCAAGCTGGTAGGACAGGGAAGCAGTGAATTGTTCTTCTCCTCTTAAACCAAGTGACCAACCCGATCCTGATGAAGCCAGAAGTACTTGCTCCAGGCCCTTCCACCCATGTGCCTAAGTGGATCCTGATAATCCCCAGCAAAGGCTTTCACGTCCATCCACAGAGAACAAAACCCCAGCAACCTATGTACGCCACTGCTATCTAGCTGCATTTTTCACATTGCTCTTATGCCTGTAGGGTTTTTCTATCCTCCTCTCAGCTGACGATGAAGTTGGCGGACCTTGGCAGCACAACTGGCTGTGGGTAATGCCCATCTTAAATACCTTCTGCCCCCTCGAAGATCTGCCCTCTCCTGGCCCCCCTGCCAAACATGAGACTTGCCGTTCTTTGCTCTGCAGTGGAGTTAACAAAACCATGTACATTTTAATTCTATGTATTATTTTAAAAAATGAAGCAGCCCTGCAGCATGAGAAATGCCCCAGGGCCCTTATTTACACCACTTCAGAAACCCTGTCTAATACCCTTCCTGCTCCGGGAGCTGAGAAGACATCATCAACAGGGCTGCCAATCCACATCTGGGCTCCGTTTTTTTTCATTTCTAAACATTACAACCAAAACACAGATGGCCTCCTCTTCCGTGATAGTGAAGTTTAAAAGTAAACTAGCATTTTTATTTCCTTTCATTTTCTACAAATCCTTAATAAAAATAAAATGCATTATTATAAACATGAACACATACAGTACAGCAAATCCTCATGCCATTTCAGAATTGCTGCCTTTTCATTTGAGGTCGATGTTTGTCCATGGATCACCCAACTTGGGTTTCATAGACCATGATGAGGAACATCACACAATTTAATTTATTTATCCTGCAAACACACAGGGGTGAATCTAGAATTACAGACAATCCCACTTTGCCTTTCCACTGGCAGTATTTATCTCCAGCCCACAGTCAACTCACTGTGTGGATCTAACACACAACGCCCTCCCCCATTTTGGGGACTTCTTTCACATTAAGACTGGCAGAGTGCCTGCTCCGTAGCCACAAGTGCTTTATAGCTTGACTTTGCCTATTTTTCAACAAAGCGTGCATTACTGCACGTGTGTAAGTGGCCATTGCATTCTCCGTACTGAGCTGGCTCTGTGTTAGTGCTATACTAACTCCCCTGTAAAATTATACAATAAACATTTGTGGGTACACGAATTGCTTAGATTTGCATTCTCCAGTCATACAGTATCACAGTATTTTATAGAATCATAGAATCATTTAGGTTGGAAAGGACCTTTAAGATCATCAAGCCCAACCATTAAGCTAACACTCCAACCGTTAACCTAACGCTAATCTTGATTTGATAGATTTATTAAAGACACCTTCTGCTGGTCTTGCAATTTCCAATCAATTTTGATATTTCAGAACACAGATTACCAGGGCTTCCTAGCGCGAATATTTCAGGTGTTAGGTTCACCTTGACCATGATCCACCCTCCCCGTTTTGTCTCCAGTAGCTCATTTTCACTATTCTGACCTGAGTGAACCAAAGTCTCTCTCAAAAAGGACATTTTATTATGAAATAGCTACACCACAGTTATATAATAAAGTTTCCAATTTCACAACCGCAACAGCCAAAGTTCAGCAAGATTAGGAGAATGCTCACTGCGAGTGTAAAAACTCATGACATCTTCCTCCCTCCACCCCCCTGTCGGCTGAAATCCTATTATCAGTTTGTATTTTCACTTTTCTTGCCAAGCAGGATGAAGGAGATCCAGTCGCCTACCTCCTACAGCATGAACATGGCATTTGACAGGAGAGGCCACAACTTGGGGAGCTGCTCAACATTTGAGCTTGGCTGCAGACCAAGTCAACTCCTACTCAGAAATCCAGCGGTTGGATGATGCTACTGCAGATGTGCACGCACTGCTTTCCTCCCTCCCTTGTAATTACACCCCACATCTATCTGTAGAATCTTCTTGGCTCGGAAACATTTATTATAGCTTGACGATGTGTTTAAACTAAGTATAGACATCCCCCTCTCCCCCCCAAAAAAACCAACCCAAACCAAAAAAACAAGCAGTTTCTTTCCAATTTCTTCAAATAACTCCATGCATTTTTGTGCACACAGTCAGGGAAAATAACATCCCGTCAGCTTCTTGGCTAGGCAGCTAAAGAAGCCCACGACACAGAGAGGTCTTCTAATTAAAGCTAACTGGACAACCTACATACTTGAGAAGTTTAACCTTATATTATTAAAAGTTAGAATTGAATGCAAAGAGTGAAGCAAGGAATCAAAAGAATAAAAGCACTCTGCATTCAGTGAATATCCAGTGATTATAGTTTATCTGTGAATTAGTGTCAGGGTATTTGGAAGTCTTCAGAAGCGCGACTGATGCACACTGCTCCCATTCTTATGTGCGCGAGGTGCCAAGAAGATGCCAGTTACCAGAAGGTGCTAAGTACCCCCAGCCATCTGGAAACCTCGTCTGCTGGAAACCCCAGTCCCTCCCCTCCCCGTCGACGCCGGCAGTCACTAGCTGGGCTTGAAAACCTTACTGTGGCTTGCTAATAAGCAACAGAGCTATTAAAAGCATGCATCCCTCCCAGATAAAAGGGAACATCCAGAATATGAGTTATTTAAGTCAGGGTCTACAAATGGGGGTCTTGGACCCAGAGGCTTCAAGCCTGCAGAAGTTCAGAGTCACACATAACCCCTCCAGCTGACCCTGCTGTCATGAGTCAAAGCCCAGGCCCCGAACCAAGCTTTCCCCAAAGTAAAGGGAGGAGGACGGGCTTGTGGTAGGAGCAATGGCCCAAAGTCAGCTCCAGCTCTCGCCTCTGCCCCAGATTTCCTGTGCGGCAGAGGGGAAGTCCACAAAGCCATAATTTTCAAACCTAATTTTAGACTCCTAAATAGAGCAACAAAAAATGGCTCAGTTGTCAGTAGTGTGTCGTTCCCATGAGTCCCACTGACATGGGGGGACCACAGGTGGGTACTACATTTAAAGACCCATTTTATTATAGACACTATACACCAAATGCCCTGCATCCTGTTGCTGGAGACCAAAGTGGCCTGTAGCATCATCAAAAGTCTCCCGGCATCCAAGAGGGCAGTGTCCAACCTCATGATGCTGGAGCCTCTTCCAAACGCAGGCAGGCGAGAAGCTGAAGGACTTGCCTCTCCTCCGAGTTTACTGCCTCCCCTTTTTACAACAGAGAAATTACATTTGTGTGTTTATGGGAGACAATGCCAAAATGTCATTCCAATTCCCGGGAAGCATCCACAAAACCCGAACTCCAATTTAGCCGCTTGCTTTATGCCTTCCATTCCTGCTAGAAAACACAGTTACTTGCTGGGATAGCAATGGCTTCAGTTTAGCAGGTTTATTAAAATTCCTGCTGCTACAGACAAAGTAAGGGGAAGAAGCAACATGGACTACTGGCAACGAAGAATGCTTATTTTAAAGACAAAGAAAAGAACTCCCTTCCAGACAGACACCACTTCTTCATTAAATCTCCATCCAGGGCACTGCAGTATGGGGTATAATTAAATTCACTGTCACGGAACATAATTAAATCTCACACTGGAGAATAATGCAGCACGGTTATTTCAGACATAGCCAATGCTCTGTCTCAAACGTATAATTTCCTGTATTCCATACTTGGAAGGAGCAGCAAATGTCTTTCCTTCTGCCACAGCAGGAGGTAAAAGGGGAGATAACACCTGCCTGGCCGAGGGGGCCGGTGCTGCGTCCCTCGCCCAGGGTTTGCCTCCACCAGGAGGATGCGCTGTGAGATTTCATGGTGACGGAGACCCACTCCGACAGCAGATCAAGTCAGATCTCTGCAGTGACATATCTTAGCATCTCCGTTTATTGCCTATTAGCAACATTAACACACTTGCCTTGATAATCTCCTCCTGCGCCAGGAACGTGACTCACACTGGAAGCTCCAGGGAAATTTGCCCCATTGAGTTTTCTTCCTCTACTTTCCTCATTAATGGGGTTTGCCTGTCTGCCAGAGCAGGCAGGGAGGCTGGCTGTTCATTTCAATTGCACAGGCTAAGCTACAGGCTGGGGATGCTTGGACAAAGGACGCTGGTCCCCCGCGCTGCCTGCGGAGCTCCCCAACCTGCCTGCAGGCCCCTGCCGCAGCACCCCTTTGCAGGAGCTCCATGACACCCCTAAATATCTGCGCAGTTCCGCGGTACTCCCTGACAGGACACCATTCCTCAACGCGAGCAATCAGCACTCTGCCTCCAGGCCCTACATTTCCCAGGAAAGCTTCAGCTGGGAAAGAGGAGTCAATAGCACAGAGGCCACACGCTCCCTGCATTCCACAGTTGCAAGCTCACCTTACCACATCTACCTCAATGTCAGTGTCAAGGGCTGGCAGCGAGCAGGGGCAGTCCCTCAAACCCCAGCCCACCTCCAGAGCAGTCCTGGTGGCAGCCGTGCTGAAGAACCAGGGAGAGCTGGAGAGTCAAACCCAATTTTCACTCTTGAGTTCCTGCAGGTCTGTACCCCCCCGCCAAACCACTCGCCTTTCAAGCCATGTGCGACACCAGGGGAGACCGTGAGGAGGAGGTGCAGGCTGAGCCACCACCGAAATGAAGCCACCCAGAGCCACTCTGAACTGCCTTCAGCCCCTGGCCTCTTCAAAGCAGTCTCAGCTCAGAAAGCCTCCTCTGGCTGGCTTGGTCTGCCACTCCCGGCACTTGTGAATGCTTTTCTGATGGAAACCATCTTGGGCATCAACTGAGAGACCCGGCATGCCGAGGCAAACAAAATGAGAGAAACAGCGAAGGTTTTCATGGCCTTCGCTGGCCCTAGTCTGATGTCTGCAATGTGACGCCTGCAGCTGAGCTACCTGTGCATGCTGCAAAGAACCGGGACAGCCGAAACTCACCCCATCCCAGGGCAGGCATTACCACAGACCAGAGGGCTTTCAGACATGCCCATCTCTCCACGAGTCCAGAGAACCAACTCAAATACACAGCAGAAGAAGATGCACCCCATCTTTCATGTTTTGTACTGAGAGATTCAAAGTAGGAGACACAAGGATTTCTTGGCCCGTTTTTAACCATGCTGACCATGTACCCCAAAGGCACCCGCAACTATCTAACCAGTGACACCGTGGCACTTCTGTGGCAAACATCTGTGTTTTTCTTTCAGCGTGGATACACAGCTCCTGGTCTCCAGATGACATTGTGCCCAACTCAAAAATCTCTCTGCAGAAATTTATTACCCTGCTTTGGAGAATAGTAGTTTCTGAGCAGCAAGAAGCCATAGCCACTAGAAGACTTTGTCCTTTGTCACTTTTGTCCTTTGTCACTGCAACTATACGCAGCCAGTGCAATAAGTAAATGATATCATTACTGGGTCTTTTTATAAAGATGCTGAGACACATTTAATATCCCTGTGGGCTCCCCCCACCTCGGCATCACTAATGAAATACACTGGTCTTGGGCCTCTAGGCTCCAGCAAACTCCCATTATGAAAACTGCCATATATATATATATATATTGTGGCTTCGGATTAGAGGGTCATGGAAGCAGGGCCAGGTATCAGGAAAACACCCAATCTGCACTGCTGTTCCTGCCCTCACATCATGCACACCAATGGGATGCAGCTGGAGCTCTCAGTTGCAGCAATATGTTAAATTCTGAAGTCTGAAGCATTGTCTGGAGAAGAAGGATGCACAGTTCGTTTAGCTGCTGGGATAAAATACAAGTGGGGGCGTTCGATTATAGCTGTGTAAAATTACACGGCTTCAGTGCGCAGAGGTTCAGCTGAACAACATGAGTTCAGAGGGCAAGCCAAATCATACCCTCGCGTATTCAGATCACCAAAGCCAGGAATTCCTCTATTCCACATCTGGGAAAGGCAGAAAAGGAAGGGGAAGAAAGAAAACAAATCACTGAATGAGAACAACTGCCCACTTTGTAACAAAAAAAATCAAAGTCCAAATCCAGATTCAACTCACATTTTGTAAATGGTTCCTGCCTTTACAAATACCAATTACAAGCATCGCCACGCTCTGCCTCGAGACCACCTTTGGATGAATCCCATAGTTCAGTACATTTTTTCTGCAGCTATTCAAGAAGGGGACAAGTTTCCACAGTTATAACTGGGATTCCTTTGGATACGATTCAAAAATACCTGAAAGGCCAATTAAAGGGCTGTTGATTGCTTTACTGACATCTATCACTGTGCTTAAATACAAGCGATGCCAAAACCATCTATAGACTGTCCTGCAGACAGGCAGGTTTCTTCTCTTCAGAGATCTCCGCCTCTGTTCCCAAATCCGCGCTACCCGTGACAATCTTGGGGGACATGGCACCATCACAGAGCAAGACAACCCCTGTCAGCTCCCGTCCCCAGAGGATGCCTTCTGTGCTCCCACCCCAGGGCCAGGTCTTGCCAGCCAGACCCCTCGTGTTACGCACCATGTTGGGCTTGCAGTCCTTCCCCCCACGCACCGCAAACCCCTTGCTGCTGCCTGACCCCATCCCAACCGAGCATGCCCCGTTAAGTGACGATGTAAGCGTCACAACACAGAGACGCTGTCACTTGATGCCACCAAGCACAGTGGAAGTGTTGGAAGGGAAGGAGCAGAAAGAAAAACAACAGGATTCGAGCTGCGGGCATGCCATGGATCCATGGATTTGCAGGGGATTAATGATGTTTTCTGCTCTGTTCCCAGCAATTCCTAATTTTTTATTTCCTTTTTTACTGCTAGGGAGTGCTGAGCTGAGCTGATGCTTTAACTCCACGTCTCATCCCAAATTTAGTGCAGAGCCCAGCCTTACGCATCCAAGTTGGAAAGTTGCTTTTCCTTATGTGCATCCCTTAACATTTGTCTACATATGATTTTATGTACCGCTTTATTACTAAATTACTGAGTAGCACACATAGGCACACAAATACACTCAATATGCACATATGTATATGTGCATTAAGGGTACTGATGCATAAATTTTATACAAACACACACTTAAAAGTTGTTGGTTTTGTATTTAATTCCTCTATCTGCCAATTTCACGAATTCAATCCCCATCTCTTGTATTTTCATTATAAGCTTTACCCATTTCCTTTCTTGGCTTTGCGTGTTTTTTTCCTAACTATGACTTCAGGCCTACAGTTTCATTCTTTATTTTCAACAGTGGTTTTTTTTCAACTTATTCTAGTTTTCTGTTCTCCTGGGATTCCAAACTATTTCTGCATATCAGGACCACCTTACTAACAACTTTTCCCCTCCCTGCTAAAAACATACGTACTTTGGGTAAACAATGTTTCATAAGTAACTTATGTTATTTCCCTAAAAACGGAGTTTCTCCCTTTTGGGTATGCTGAGCCAAACAATCGGCTCAGACACTGGATATATATGGCCCGCAGTGCCTATGGACAATCAAAGTGGATCCACTGATTTTAGTGATGTACATTTACTTACCAACATAACATTTGGCTTTGTAAATTCTCTTTGACTCTATTAAAATTCTCAGGGAGAAGGAGTTTAAAAGCCTGGCTGCAGAAAATCTCTCATTTTCCACCCCACCAAACCTCATCAAAACCCAAAATCCTACCATCACCATCCCGAGGAGCTAGCCCTTGCTGAGTCCCGTGCAGACTTCTGCACCTCGCAGTTCAATTCAGCTCCCTGAGGGCCACAGTCTGCTCTCCTCCATTTCACAATGCTCGCTGATATTAAAAAGAAACGGACAACGAGAGGAGGAGTTGCATCTCTCCCAACAGGGCCTCCTCCTCACTTTCAAAGCTAACAAAATTGCCGCTAATTAAGCCAAAAAGGAAGTGATCCACAAGCAGAAGATGGCAAACTCCTGGACCCAAGGGTCACCAGCCTCAGCTGAGCCACCAACCCGCAGCTCACCCCGCAGCCGTGCGACACGAGCTCCTCAGCTCTGGAGAGAGCACGGCTTTCCCCGGGAGCAGAACAACCAGCCTCGAGGCACCGCTACAATTCGGAGGAGCAACTGCGGCTCACAAACACCCTGCAAAGCTGCCCTGTCACCAAACACAGCCAGAGCAGGGACCCCAGCTTGGACCACAGCCTGCAAAACCAGGTGTGCCAATCATTCAAGAAATGTAATCTAGCTTCTCCTCTATCTTTGATAATCAACTTATACCTCCGGTAAGCCCTGCTGCTGAGGCCAGTGCAAGCCATCGCTGACCTCAGCTGAGGTGAGGTCAGACCTGGAGTTGGCTCAGTCAAATGTCTCCAACTCAAACACTGAAAACTCAATCCCCGCTAGCTCCTACTTTCCCTCTCTCTTGGATTTGGGTAAGCCAAAAGGCTCTCTGGCCGGCCACAGAGAGAGGTGAATCTGAGCAATGCACGGCCGAACGCCAGGGTCTGTATGTTGCTGGTCAGCGGGAGGGCAAAACGCTTCAGTGGAGATGAACAAAACTCAATGCCCCAATTTACTGACGAACGACCCCCACTGCGGCCAAGCGTACCCAGGGAAGCCAAGGGGAGAAGCAGCTCAGCACCCAGCATCTTTCTTGGCAGATTACCACCGCACTGATCAATTGCTTCTCAATTATGCACATCCTCATACTCCAGATAGTAGGTCCCAGCTTCTTTGCTGAGATTGTTTACATTTACATAATGAAAGCACAAAACACAAAACCTTCCAGTTCCTCCGTGTATCCGCAGCATGTCACAACCCATTAATAAATTCTAGATGGGAGGAATTAAAAGTGACATCTCTGGAAAAAATGTTACCCTAATTTACCATCAAAGAGCAATCTACAACAAAACCAAACAGCTGAACCACAACTGCAGATGCCTTTAACCCTTCTGGAGCCGGTTTGTTTGCCCAATGGTCCTGTACAGTACCGTCTCCCCAGGAGGAATGCTTCAGGCACTTTACTCATCACACTCAAAACCAGACTGTGTAAAATAGTGAAAGATACCTCCTCTGAGCAATCTCGTACCAGCTGCAAGGCAGGACTGGATGTCTTAAAAAGCCTTTTACCAGGATGCTCATATTCCCACACATGTGCCTAAGGCTTCTCACCAAACACTGCTGCAAAGCGGGAAGCGCAGCCCCAGATCCCCTTTTGGGCACAGTGTGCAATAGGTTAAGAAAAATAAATAACCTGAATATCCTCAAAAGTGTCAGCCTCCCCATCCACATTAAGGGCAAATGATGACACAAAATAAGCCTTTTCCATGATTTAGCTGAGCATTATTTCCAGGGACACGTGAGTGCTGCTACGATTTAAACCTCAAGGGACAAATGCAAGTGAAATCACAGATCCCCACAACTCTACTGCAAAGCCTTCTTTTGATTAAAAGCAGGTGCTGGCTTTGGCAGGCTGCAGATGGAGTCAGTGCTACTTCACCTCTCCTGGCAGAAGACAGGGGAGGGAGAAACAAGGAGCAATAACTTCTATAGAATAGAAGCATTGTGTAAGTTAAAATTTAAATTCAAAAAAGAGGAGGGAGGGAGAGACAGAGGAAAAAGCAAACACAAAGAAATAATTCTGCTGAATGGATGACATACTTTATCATCTTCTGCTGGCTGAGGATTGACTTACTACAAGAAAAACACTTCAAACAAACTATTTATGCCCTTGTTTGAATGTTGACTGGATTTGTCCTATGGTTCGAAATAAGACATACCGTTCACAGACCTAGGATAGTCTTAATATAAATCTCAAAACCGGGTTCAGAGTAAAATGCAAATGGGAGGGAGATTTTGAGACCGACTTAGAACTGAACTAACTGAAATATCCCAAATCTGTCCAATTTCTGGAGGCCAGGACAGGAAAAGGGATGATGTCCTGTATCAGATCAGCAAATCCAAACCTGACCTTGCAGTTTAATTTCTAGGTCACATCTACAAACTAGAGGAAACTGGCCATAAAAATATCATATTAAATTTATTCTCCAGCTGGGCTAAGATAACCACTGATTTGAGAGGCCTTCTCCTGTTTGGAGAGGCAAGCATCCCAATGGGCTCACGCTGCTCGCTAACTGCAGTTCTCCAGCTACCCCTGTTGAAAACAAGCAATACAAATTAAGAAAAACGTAAGAACCATAAAAGCAGGCGAAAGGCCCACCTAGCCTGGCACAGCATCCCTGAGGGCAGCCAGTAGCAAAAGCCCAGAAGAGAAGTGGAGGAAGAGGGCCAGTGATGCCACTGAGCACGTTCACGATGTCACGAGCTGCGGCACCGCGATTCCCGAGCCCAAAGCTGTGCCGGCAGCAGGGCTGGGCAGCTGCTGATAGGGAACACTCCTTCACGTCTGTCCGACTGTCTGAGGACTTAGATTACATGTCTGTCTTTCAAAAACACGCTATGAGGCAACAAATATGTAGCATTATACATAATATTGCAAATGTAATGTAATATATATAGTATTAGTGATGTTAAGAAGTCTTTCCTTTTTACCTTCTCTTTCTGCCCGGTGCCTGCTGACTGCCCACGTTAGCAGGAACGACGAGGTCCTCATTCCGACTCACTTCCTACAAACTGCCTGTGACTTTTCATGCTCTTACAAGTTACACACTCCCCCCTCATTTTCAACTGAAGAGTCCTGGTCCACCTGACTGCGAGATTCCTGCAAGTCTTTGATGCTCATTTTTAATTTGGTTATCGTTAATAATTCTGTATCATCAGCAGACTTTGTCATCTTACTATTCATCTTTTTCTCCAAATAATTTATTAGGAACTCCACTGAAATTCTCCTTCCCTTTGTTCCCTGTCTTTCAACCAGTCATTAATCCACAAAACAACCACTCCTTATTCTTCAACAGCTTCTTTTCTTTAAGAACTTCAGTGAGGGACCTTTTTCAAAGCCTGTAAGACACTGAAGGTACTGTGACAACTTATTCACATGATGACTGGCTCCTGGAAATACCTCCACTAGATTTATGAGGCATGATTCTTCTCTTAAGAAAGCCACACTGACTCCTCTCTTGTATCTGCCTACATGCCTGTCATTCTGCTCTTTAGTAAAGTTTCACCCAACAAGTCTGTTTTTAAAGTCAGATTGCTGACCTCTTCTTTGAAGCCCTCCAGGAGCCTTTAAAAAAAAGTCATCATGTTTTCCACCTTTCATTCCTCTGGCACTGATGCCAGGTTAAGCACCAGGTCACACTTCACTGCTAGTTACTTGACAGTTTTACATCTCAGTTTCTTTAAAATTCCTAGATAAATATTATCTGGAAAGACTTGTAAGTGATAATCCCTTGTACAAATTTGCCCTGCAACATCTAATGACAATTCAGTTGGATAAGGTTCCTCATGTTGGTAACACCACAGCCCCCCCAAGAAAATCTCTAGTCTAAGCTTTTCCATAACGAGTACCAAGCTAAAGAAGCCAGTTGGCCTTTGGCTGTTACCTCATAGCCTTTTTGCACCTCGCCCATCTATCCCCCTCCACACCCTGTGGCAGGTTTCTTCCTTGTGATTTTGGAGAAATTTTTGTTAGCCGTATGTCTTTAGCAAGTTGTCTCTGAGAATTTTATTTGGCCTGCCTTACTATGGTTTCACATTTTCACTGTCCAGAGTTCAAACTCCTCTCTAGTCTTCTCATTAAGTTGTGATGTGTACTTCTTAGAAAGCCTTGTTACCTTTCTCTGTTTTTTAACAATGTCAGCTTTTTTGTACCTCTTTATACTTGGGGGGGGGGGGGCACAGTTGTGTAGAAGTCCACAATAAGCTTCTTTTTTCAGACTAAAATGCAAGGATGGATCCTCACTGAGCAGAACTCTCCATCACTGCTTTGGTTACCTTTTTAAAGAGCCTGATGACATCCTCACTGATCTGCGACAGCCGGACAATGACATTGTTCATGAAGATGTCATTCAGGGTGGCATGATCTCTGCTCTCTCGCCGGGTCTGCGTCAGAACCAGGTACCAGCAGTTCACAGGGGAAAGCAGGTGCTGATCTTTCCTAGAGAATTGTTAAAAAAAAAAAAAAAAATCAAAAAGGTCAAGCGAACAAGTCAAAAAGACATGTAATTTTCAAATTAATGCCATCAGCATATTAACATTGCCTTCCTCCATCACTTACATCCCCTAGAATCTGTTGTGACCCCAGAGAAAAGTGTGTGAGCTCCTCTCGGCTGCCTCCTCTCCCCAGAAACCACTGCAGCGCCCGGCCAAGGAGAGCCAGCCGGCCTCTCCAGCGCACAGCTGTGAGCACGACAGCCTCCTCTTGCCAAACTGCTCCCGACAGCGCCGTCCCCACCGCCCTGCAGGGAGGACACCCAGCCGCAGCATCTCCTGCTGCTGCCACCCCTCGCCTCCCGCTCCCAGGGCTGCAGTCGCCTGGGGCAGCAGTGCAGCTCTGCGATGAAGGCGACCGGCACACCACGGACTCTCCACCAGCTCAGAGCCACATCCTTTTGGCGGACACTGCACGGTCATCGGTGCAGGTCCAGATGCTGGCCCAGAGCTACTGCCCCGAGCAGGATGGCGGGGCAACCCGGCAGACACCCCATGCTCAGACACACGGCTACCTGCCCACCAGCTGACCACAGTGGCACCTCCTCTTCAGTGCAGGAAAGGTGCTTAAATATCTCTGCCAACACAGAAGCTCCCAGCCTAAATATTATACATGAGGGTTTCAATCAAGCCAAGGAATTCCCATTCTTTGCCCCAAGCTGCTCTCTCCTGCAGCTTTGTCCTTATTTACCAGCCTCCCACAGCTGCCGGTGGCAGGACAGAGGCTTTCTGTACAGGGGAGATGGATGCTCTGATGCTAATCCTGGGCACAGCGCTGCGCTTCACTCAGCACACATATATATATGGATCTTAGTACACAATCTGCCCTACACAGCTTGGTTTTTCTGCCCTACCTCAACTTCTTGGGGCACCCAGTGCACTTTCTGGTCCAGGGCTCCTTACCTATGCTTTAAAAAGGTGTGGTCTGCAAAAGGTCAGTTAGCAATATTACAGTAACACAGTGGAGATACTCGGGGCAAATGCTCTGAAGGACCTGAAAACGTGCAAGTCAGCCATAGGCAACGCAAGAGCTGGTCCCCTGCCCCAGCTGGGCTGGGAACCCATCTGCGGCCCGGCTCCAGTTTCCAGGAACCTCTTTCAGAGTTTCTTTCAGCCATTCAAGCGCTTCCCCGCAGGGACGTCCAGCAGCACGAGCACACATACCAAATCAGACCTCCAACTAGACCCTTCCCAAACTGGGTGCTCTGGAAGGTGGTTACAGAAGAGAGATCCCTAGAGATCCCTTCAACGCTTTGCAAGGGAAATAGTTTTGCTTCTTTCTTCTACTTTGCGCTATTAATATGGCTGTCACTTCCATTTCAGAAAGAGCCCGTTTGCCACACAATCTGTTGTACTGCATTTAGTCCACTAAAGAGTGCTGGAGAAAATGTTTTGCATCCAACATTAACACAAAGTGTCTGTGCACAACATGAATACATTCATGTATGCTGAATATTTACGATGGTCTTAATCCAACTCACGCTGCAGACAACAAAGAGATTGCCGTGAGCGGCAGCAGGCATCGGGGCGGGTGACCTGAAGAGTCGCCGGGAGCCATGCAGCATCCTCGGAGGGAGCTTGTCCCCACCCGGCTCCGCTGGGCGAGACCCTGCCGAGGGGCATCCCGAGACCCTGACTCACCTGGAAGCCAGAGGTGGTCAGAAAAACTCTCTTTCGAGGGAAATTTCAGCAAACATTTCGCACTTGATTAGAGCTTAACTAATTTTGACATGTTCCATCTCAACATTGAGAGAAAGCTGCACTGCTCTCCATGTACTGCTTTTAGTACTGAAGGCAAATTAATCAAGAGTAAATAAAAATTTCCAGAAATGATACAACTGAAACAAAATGTTTCACATAGTCCAACTGAGACACTTTGAGATAGATCCTCTAAATGAGGCAGCCAAGTGATTGGTTCCAAACATTTCACCTACACCATTTTCTCTGGTCAAACCAATGCTTTCCTACAAGACGTGCTGGCTCCAGAGAAACAGCCCCTTTCGGTGGAGACCTCCCCTGCCACCATGCTGCCTGGGCAGGTCGCCCCACGTGCCGACAGCCGTGCCTGATGGACGTGTTCAAGCCCCAGAGGCTTCTCCCTCCCCTGCACCTAAAGACACGTACAAGCTGTCCAGGGAGCACCCACTGCTTCGCCCACACAGGAGTCAGGTCTGCTGCGCACCCGGGCTCAGCAGCCTGCATGCACCGACAGTGCTGGTAACACAGCCATGATGGAGATGGGCCTCAGACGCCCTGTGCTCAAACAAGAGTGTCCTTCCCATGAAGTCCTGCAATGAGAAAGTTAGCCCACGCTCACTACAGCTACACTGTGCAGCCAAAGCCTTCACACACGTACTCCTTCTCATCCAAGATGTTCTCACCCATGGTACCGGGGCCGGTGCAGCCCACCTCACCACTGAACCCATGGAGAGGAAGACATGGTGACTCCAGAAAATCTCTGCACACACATACAGACAAAGCAACCACGTATAAAAGCATGAATGAGTCTGTCAACCCGGAATCACCATGAACAGCCCAGCAGCAGCACCACAGCAATTACTACTCTTAAGGGCTGGGCCACAGCCTGCTGCACATGGCTACACAGGGACAAAGGAAGAGCTGAAGATACCCTATTTCTTAAGTGTCAAAAGCCTCATCAGAATAATGACATTCATGATCAGGCTGGGGAAGCAGTGCAGATGAACCTAATAAAGGGCAGGTACAAAGCAGTCTGCAAGAAAAATATATTGAGGGAGTCTCTCACAACATGGAGTGAGGCACCGAGGACTCAGCAGGAGTGTGCACTGAAAGCAAGCTGACCCTATTAACACTATCAATACCATTACAAACCACCAGGGACTTGTGCCCAGGTGTTTTATAGAGGTGGAGAATCATTGTTACCTGTAGATACTGCACAACAGCATCCTTTCAATATTGTAAGCACAATAAGCAATGGCAGTGCCACAATACTGCTCTCAGCTGATGGGAGACACACACACAAACGAGCCTTCCTGGGCTCCACCTCTGAAGAAGAGCACCCTCCCGAGCCCAAACTGGCCAATTCCTTCCCCAGGACAGTTATCCCCAATGCATGATAAGGCACCACATAACTGACAAGCAGCAGGCAGATGCAAAAAGAACAGATAGCATTTGAATGGCAATTCATTTTCAGCAGACTTTTGCATAAAACAACAGTAAAGCCTTGCTCACTAGAGAGACCGAGTAAACAGATTAAATGGAATTTAGTAATACGGAATAAATAAGATTGAGTAATGTAACAGCAGAAATCGCTGCTCTTGCAGCTGAAACAGGGGGGAAAAAAAAAAAAAATCACAAGGGGTTACAGAGAAGACGACTGTAAAGAGCCAGGGCTAGCAAGGCTAAGTGCACCAGACAGGCAAAACCCTCAATTTTGTGGGAAAGGAAACAGCGGCTGCAGTCTTTGGCCATTGAATTGAATTACACTAGTTTCACCTTAAGCAAAGGGCATAATCCCAGTTGAGAGAGTATTCTATGGACACTACTGTCAGAAGAAGAGAGAGAGACAAATGCTACGGCCAGGGGAGGCAAAGGTGGGGAACTTCAGCTGATGTGCTGCACGGGAGGCAGCCAGGACGAGTATCTGCCTCCACGCTGCAGGTGCTGCTGCCTGGTGCCCGGGGCGCAGACCCTACGGGCCACAGCTCGGCGGCGCACAGGAAAACCCTGACAGCTACCAACACACACATGCGAACACTGAGCATCATCCCACGGAGCCCAGCCTGACACCTCCGACCCGGCACACTCGGGTGCAGCTGGAGAGCAGGGACCAGCTCCTCCAACAGCAACAGGACAGTGGCATTCACAGGAGCCTTGAAGTCACGGCCACCAACCAGCACAAGCTACGTATCCTCACCACAAAACACAGTCACCTCCAGGCTTAAATTCTGTCTCGAGTTTGTCTCTTTTTTTTTTTTTCTTTTTTTTTTTTTCCTCCCCCCCCCGATCTTTTTTGTTTTAGCCAAGCTTGAGAGTGTGGTTAAACTGAAAAGAGACTGCTTTTGAAAACTTGCACATATTCACACATTCACGGATTTTACAATTTTCATCATCGGTTTGAGTTTCACACAATTCCAGCATCCAGTTCATACTTCCCATTTCAAAGCTTTGTTTCAAAACATTTCCACTATGGATTTGCCTAGCTTCAACACTGTATGGGTGTGTACACAGAAAACATACATACTTCATTTTAAAAAACTGCAATAAACTACACTTCCAGAAACTGCTTCCAAGTCTAAGCCTGTAAGCAGATCTGTGTGCAATGTGAAGCGCTCTGACATCTAAGGATTGGACTACACACAGAAACCAGGGTTTATAAAATGGGCCTACCATTATTTGCACAAACAAATCAGTGGCTGAATTCGAGCCTCTTAAAAAAAAGAAAAAAAAAAAATCAAGGGGCTTGACTCCTTCCTAGTCCCCAATTCATATTTTTATTGCACTGCTCAAAGAAGTGCATAGTAAGTCTAATTTGGGCAGCACAGGTGAGTAATGCTGTAGTGAAAGTCTTGGAAAAAGACATTTGAAGTTCTTTGTGTGAACCCTGCACAGTGATAAGACAGAAAACATCACCACTGATGCTATTTAGTTTACTCCACTTTCGGACTGTGCAGCTACAAACAAACATGTTTGAGGCAGTCTCTGGCCCATCATTTTGCACCATTTTGCCCCTGGAAATGCTTGCTTACTTGAACTGGTGCTCTCTGGAGCTGCGTATCTTGGAGGAGAATCGTTCAGCCAGTTTCTCCAGGCTCCTGGAGTACTCCAGCTCAATCTCGGCCTTCCTGCGGAAGAACTCCTGCAGGTCCTGCAGCAGCTGCAGGCGCGACTCCGACTGCTGCTCCAGACATTTGAACTGCTCGACCAGCTGAGTTCGGATTTCTGCATGCACACAAGAGAGGAGAGGAAGAAAATACAACGTCAGCAACAAACACTGGCCAGGAGGGTTGTCTTTCCTCGTCTCAGAGCAAATCACATAGGCACTGCTAGAGCAGGCTCCCTCACAAGCCTCAGCTTTAATTCAAGGCTTGCTAAAGCCAATAGACTTTTTTTCCAAGTGAGAGCTGAAGAATTTCATTCACCAGTCTCACATTAAAACCTTGTTCTTTGTCAAAATAAACAACTGCGTAAGTACACAGAGACCAACCCTGAGAGCTTTTCAGTTGCCTTTTTGAAACTAGATAATGATACTTCAGTTTTTCTAGTACTACCTGAAATCCTGTATTCTTTGCATATAAACTAACATACTATTTCTTCATAAATGATCATTTGAATACCGACATAACAGCCAACAATGACCTGAAGGAAGCTGGCACCGTAAATGCATACTTCTCTCACCCACGCCCGCCCAGTGCTGCCGGGTTAACTGGCAAATCAAACTCGTCTTTGGCTCAAAGGCTTAAAAAGTCTTTCAGACCCTCCAACTCCAGCTCATAAAACACCACAGACTTTATCTGTTCCAGGTTTTTTTTGCTTTCTCATAAGGACCTTCAGACACCGTGACAGATACACTACAACCCCCCGCAAGCTCTGCGGTGGCCAGAGGGTGCCTGTGTGGAGGAGGGAGAGAGGACGGGAGCCTTGGGCAGCCCGCCTCTGCCACAGCATCGCCGGGGTGCCTGCTGCGTCCTACAACGAACGAGCATCCCACAAGCAGCAGGCAGGCCTGTTCTCCAGTGCTGACCCTTATCCGGCACTGCCCATAACCGATATCCTCAGGCACACTGAGGTCTGTTCAGCACATTCAAATTATTGGAAGACCGTTCTAATGTTTCTCCTCTTTATATGTCAGAGTTGCATTTTTCACCTTGACCAGCCTCATTTTGAGGACACTTCTCTCCCACAGTAAAAGACCAATTGCACTTTTTCCAGCTCCCCCTTCTCAGGTAACACGCTGTAAATCCCCGACGCAGGGCTTATCTCGGGAAGACAGGCAAGCACCGGAGAAGGAAACGCTGCTCACGAAGCGCAGTCAGACCCTTTGCCCTCTCCGCAAGAGGAGCTCCTGCAGCATGTGGTGAGACAGAAATACACCTTCCAAACCGCTTCCCAAACACGGAGAAGGTTTTTAGCAGCTCTTTGAAGCACTGTGCAGCGAGGAAGCCTGCACAGGGAGTGGCTGCCTCTTGCAGGAGCTGCAGCTGGGCTCTGCCTGGCGGGAAGGGGAGCCCCATGGGGAGGGGGCATGCAGAGCTGGAAATGCAAGGAAACAACAAGACTAGATGGTAGAAAAAATATGCAGAGCAAGAACAATTGGGCTGAGCAGGCTTTCTGAGGGGCAGCTGCGCAGCAGAGGCATCAGACAAGGCAGAATCACAGAGGTCGGATGATGAAACGGGTCCGTGCAATGACTGCCTGTTCCCAGGCCCCAAGGGGAGGAGGGAGAGCACCCCCCCAGGCCCTCCCCACCACTGCACACCCACCTGCAGAAGGCAGCTAGACAGACACCTCATCCGTCACTGGGTCCCCTCCAGCAACAGCGTATTACTGCATGTGCTCACCTCAAGAAACTTAGCTTTGTCCCCCACGCACCGAGATACACTCCATTGAGCAGACAAGGCACTTGCGCCATTTTAGTACATCCACAGAAATAGGCTGTTTAATGCTATAAACTTTTTTATAAACAATCCATAATAAACAAGAAATTCTTTATGTTTTCCTAAGGTTTGCGATTATATATATTTTTCTCGCTTTGGTCACCTGTAGCTGATAGACCCCAACAGGATACATTTGCAAAGCATACCTAGCAAAAAAGCCAGCAGAGCAGCTCAGCGGCGGGAGCGCAGCATCACGCCTGCCCCCTTCGCCATCTGTGTACCCCCAGGGCTCGACGGGGCCAGTGCGGTACGGGGCAGCACACAAAGACACCTCCGAGAGCCTCTGTCCCACCTTGTCCCCTCCCTGGCTGCCACAGATGTGCCCATTCACTGCTGGCCTACTACTAGCACTAACAGCACCGCCACCAATTCAACTCCCTTCTGCCCTAACACTAACATTTCCTTTCCAAATTAGTGCCTAGATCCCCTCAACCTCTGCAGCCCACCAAATATGGGGTGAAGCGCCATCTCCACCTCTTCTTTGCCCAAGTACCCTACAGCCTCCTTGCACGGTCTAGCAGAACTGTGCAACCCAGAGGGCAAATCCTGCACTCAACCAACGAGCCCTTGGGCCAGCCAGCCGCTCCCTGAGCGTGCCCGCAGTACGCACAGCCCAGCACTACAGCACACAGACACTCGCACCACACCTCACTGCCCGGTGAGCCATTTCTTTTTTAACGTGACGGACCAGACCCACACCCGATCTAAGCTGACAGGCAGCTCTTAAAACATGAAGTTTGACTGATTTATAAACACCCAAACTTCTGGCCCTTTTTGGGAGGCGAGGGTGGGGGGGCAACAGAGGAAACAAGAGCAAGAGGGGAAAGAACATGATGTTGGTGGCACCAAAGCTTACGATTTCAACTAGCACCACATCCCAGCTCAGACAGCGTCCAGGCCACAGGTCACAGCTTTCCCTCTATCACCTTACAACACATTAACAGTTAGCTCCCAAACTCAGTGCATCACCAAACAAGATGAAGCACGTGCACACCACCACGTATGCACACACACACAGGAGAAACAGCTTGTGGTTATTGAAGAAGCTGTGCATCGGGGCTCGCTGAAACGGGCAGCCCCAAGTTTCCTTTCCCCAGCGTTATCTCAGGCTCCACTGTCAGCCAAGAGGCCCATGGACACGACAGGAGGAAGACAGGCGACAGGTATTTGTGGGTGCTTGTTTTGTTCAAATGCTTCACCATGCAGCTCACGGATTTTGCTGCACCACAGGACAGCAGGCTCCAGCGCGCTTCTGGCATGCCTGCACCGGCCTGGCAGGCAGAGGAGGAAGCAGCTCCCAGGGGACTCCTCCGGCTGCCGGCAATCACAGCGGGAACCCTGGGCAGTGCCAGCCCTGCCGGACCGCGGGCGCCTTCTGCGAGAGGTGCAGAGCCCTCCCGCACTGCGAGGACGTGCTTGGCCGCCTACAAGGATTACCAGGAGGGGACTGCAAACACAAGCTCTTGGGTGACCTTCTGCCTAGGTTCTCCTCAACAACAGGAACTGTACTTTCTTAGACTTGTGGTGCAAGGCTGCAGCACACTGAACTGTCGCTGTCTACGTGATAGGAAGACTCAGCCTGTACTAAGAAGGAAGTCCTAAAACTGGTAAAGATCTTTGGCAAGAGAGCTAGACCTTATCTTTGGTTCCTTCTGCAAATTCAGCATGGCAAGACGACAAACGGTAACTTACCCGCAAGGGCCACAGCAAACTAAAAATACCTGTACTGCCTGAGCACATGCACGTGAAATCACTGCATCGTAATTGGGAAGCTCAATGACCTGAACCAAGACAATACAGTGGTGTCATTCCAATGCATGAAATAATATTGAGTATGCATATATATATATATAAAAAAATATATAGATATATACACAGAAGGCAGGCTAGCCCTGCCAGTCCCCTGCCAGCATCAGGCTGTCCCACAACTTCACAACTACTGCATGGTCCTATCCAGACAATCATTACTCCATACTGGCCACTGAATTGATAAATTATTAAGTAATGATCATGCAAAGCACTGACTGAAATCACAAAAGATTTATGGACAATTTCAAGCTCTTTAAATTTGTGAGGATCCCACATGGAGGAGGTTAAAATTGCCATTATAAGCATCTGATATTTTTCAACATTTCTTCATGGAACAACTATCGTGCAAGACTGAGCCACTCACAGCCTGACAGGTGAACTTGGAGAGCTGCAGAACAAGGACACCTGCAGCAATCTCATTACTGGGTAATTTAACAATGGCAATAATGGGACTGGAGGCTGCAGGCTGCGTGAAGGTCACCTAAAAACCAAAAGCTCCTTGGAAATAACGAATGCTGAAAACTCCAAAGTTAATCAGTCACCTTATGTGGGATCCTCTGTGGGCACTGCATTTACAGCACTTCCTTTATTTTCTTGATACTTCAAGAGAGGATAGCACGATCGATCGTTCATAAAAATGCATCTGAGGCTCATACAAAGTCTCAGTGAGGGACTTAACACACTGCACTTGGCCACTAGCAAAGCTATTTTCCATTCCCGAAGTGTGTCTGGCTAACTGCATAACCATCCCTGCAGTGGCCAAAGCACTAACTCGTTTCTGACCTACATTCATCCCATCTGCAGACACAAGGATGCCAGACACAGGAGCCAGAAGGGCCGAGGCCCCGGGCAGAGGAGGAAGGGTGACGCGCAGCAGGGATGCTCAGCACAACTGCTGCCTCCACCCAGGCGGTGCTGCACGGTCAGGGCTCCCCTGTGACTCGGGGCATCTGCTGCACACAAACATCAGCCCTCATTCACAGCTGAGCTGCAGAACACCCCGAAATGAAAGACAGTTCCGCTGTATAAGCAATGCTAGAAATAACCTTTTTTTTTAAAAAAAAAAAAAAAAAAAGGCTGCTAAAAGAATGGGAAAAAAAGGAATTAAATTCTCATTGCAAATGAGGTCTCAAAGTAGCAGAGCATCTCGGTCTTTACTCTTGCATCAAAATGAGCAGTATCCTATCCCTGTGGTACCCAGCACCACTCCAAAACACAGAAGTGCACACCTCACAAACAAACAATGCTGCTTCTCATCCCCTCTTCTTCACATTTGCACTCATATGCAGAAAACAGATTTGCTCCCCTTGCAATGGCACTTTCTCTGGGGAGAGAGGAAGGATGCTTTAATGCCACACAGCAATATTTACCCTGGTTTTGCTACAGAATTGCATAGGAATGCCTGGAGAAGCTGAGTGAACTTCCAGAAAGCAGCACTCGGTCATCACACCTGAAAGCTGGTCCAGTCCCTGGCAGCTGGGACTCCAGCATTTGCTGAAAAATAGTCTAGGTTTTACGGAAAGATCACTGCAGCACTGCAGCTTTGATTTCATCAGGAAGACTGCTCTTCAGGGGTTCTGTGTGGTGCAAGAGCTGCGATGCCTTCTGGGATCAACAGCAGACGACCACCTACGCAGTCATGGCTTCCGACAGCTCCCGTTCCACCCGAGCGGAGCCAGGATGCGAGATGGCAGGCCGGTGCTGTCATCCACTGAGCTCGTCAGAACGGCTTCCCGGGGTACAGCGTGCCTGCCACGTTACAGCGCTGCTCCATACACACCCCCTTTTGAAGTTGTGTCCCCGTTACACAACTTCTGCAGTTAACGATGGCATTCACTGCAGCCGAGGGTGGCAAAGTAACCGCCTTTGAATCAAGCCTCCTGAAAACCCACTGCTATGTTCCTAGAGGACACAAAGGTACCAGTTTCATAACAAAACATTTTTAAAACCTTCACATTCCCCTGCCAACAAGCGTTTCCTTCCCACACAAGGTCAGTGGAAATTTCATTACATCCCATATGGATTTTACATTCCCACTCCTGCTGGTGCCAACACAGGACTTGCTTAACAGCTCTCTGCTTTCCTGAGCAAGTTTGATATAGATTTAAAGAAAAAAAAAAAAACAAAAAAAACAAACCACAGATTTGATCTCTAGTTCTCTTTTCACAGTGGATTACAACCCGAGGTGGTCTCCAGAACAGCTCTTAACAACCCTGACAATGCACAAAAATACAAGGAATATCAATAACGCTTCTCCAATCTTTTCAATTTCCTACCTCTTCCTATTTTTCTCCAGATCTGAGCTACTGCTCTCATTTGATCTTTGTATCTGGCACAAAGATTTCTCTTTGACTCTTAAAGGGGTCATTCAAGACAGTTCAGACAGCAGCAACACCAAGGCTCCCGTAGCTTTCACCACCCCCTGCTCCGAGTAACAGGCATTTGCAGTCTGCGCCCACTGGGCCCGCAGCCAGCAGCCTCCGCCGCGAGCTCGGTGAGGGTCACCGCCTCCTGCACGCTCGCCGCACGCTCACAAGCCCAGCGCCGGCCCCAGCCGGCCAGGCAGGACCCAGCGCCCTCTCCCATGTGCTGGCTCATCCCAGAGTCTGGTACCAAGAAGGACTCAACAGTGGCACGTCAGTCCCACCAGAGGGTGAGGATGCTCTTGGGCATCCAGGCATGAGAAAGGCACATTTTGACTTTCATCAACAGAATTTCTTTGTTTCCCCCGCTCCCATAACACATTGCTCTGATACTCTCATGTTTCCTTACAGAAGTTCAGCCAGGGCAGTACCATTGAAGCACAAAGAGGCAAAGGGCAGTCTCTCCAGACATGGAGAGCCCGCTAGCCATGACCCTAAAGCCACTCAGCTACGAGCAGTCACACAAACAAACAGAGATGGCCACTGACCCCAGGAGCTGTTGCTGCATGTTAAATGGAAAAGGTTTGCAGCAGAAAACAAAATTAAGCACTGCTGGCATCATTAATGCAAAGACAGAAGCAACAGCAGAGAAAATTACATTCTTCAGTGCTGTGGAGGTCTCCGTGAGTCAGCCGCTCACAACCACAGCCCCTGACAGCACCTGCATTGTCGCTCCCCTGCTTCCATAGTTACTTTGCTGCTGCATTTAAGAGGCACTCTCCTTTCAATTAAAATGAACTTGCTCTTAAGTAGCCTTTTCACATAATCATGAAAAAATACAGGCAGGCAGAAAAGCCTTTTTCCGCCCTTCGCGCCTGCTGCCTAGGGAACGGGCAGGAGCACTTGGAGGATATCCATTTTCTCCCGCCTGCGCAGTGGAGCTGGAGACCAGCCCCACCGACGGAGCAGACACCATTTGCTGTTTGATCCCGACACGCTCCATCCTCTCCCTCTAACCCAGCCTGCTCACGCACTGGAGACAGAGGGAGCGGATCCCCAGCGAACCCAAACCCAACAGGCGTCTACTAACATCCAGGGTGCCACCTTGATGGGTGCCAGCTGAGAATCCACACTGAAACCCACCCCATCTTTACCAGCGCTGTTTACAAGCAATTTTCTGGCCAGCAGCATCAGTCCTGTCCATCGTGGGGGGATTAACAGGCTTTTAATTATAACCTTCAACCAACTGCCAATTATGTTTTCCCTGTTAGACAAATATCTCTTCAGCACCTGACCCCAAAACCTTAAACTCTGGAAGACAGAGCTAGAAAGCAGAGGACGCTCACAGGAAGGGATGACTAATTGTGTTTCTGTAACTGGAGAGAGGGGAGTCATCTCCAGGCACTCGACTGACATGCCTTGCGGAGAACTGGCTTTTCGAAACAACTGGAGCAAGACAAGCCCAAAGCACAGGCAACTGGGAACAGAAAAGTTCACGTTTCGTTGGGCTACAGTAAAGTCTACAAAGAAAAAGCTAAACTGTTAAAAACTTGATGGGCGCCCGCCATTGCTCAAGGATTAACCCCTTCGTTCCTGCTCCCTGGCAGTGGGTGTGCTGTCAGCTGAAGGTTTCGGGCAGGGCTGCCCGTACCACTGCCGCATCCAGCTGGCTGCGCGCAGGAGGGACACCGACAGCCTTGCATGGGCCACAGCCTCTGCCCGCAGCGGAGGGCTGCGTAGCACCCACCGCCCAGGCGGACCAGAGGGACTCTCATCCAACACCTCCTACGACAGGAATCGGCACCCCAAGCACCGCCGCAGCCAGGAGTGATCCTGTGTTTGCCCACTGTCCCAGGGGAGCTGGACATGGACCCTGCCTCTGCATCGCTCTTACCTGGCCAAACAGCCACTTTGTCCCTCAAATAACTGGAAATGAGAAACCCCCGGCTAAGAGTTTTATCCCGGGTGATCTGAGAGTCACTCGTCACAGGCTGGCAGAGCAGTGCAACATCTCCAAAGGGCACCTGGAGAAAAGTGGTTTGCTTTGGCCATTAGAGTGAAGTAGGGAGCAGCTGGAAATTACAACCCAGGCCCAGGTTTGGACGGCAAGCACTCTCATTTGCACTCCTCTTCCCCAAAGCTTTGGACTGAGCCATTATAACCTAATGAAACGCTGTCTGTGGTCAGCCTGGCCTCTCCGGTTTCACGCTTCCGCATAACCGTTACTAAGAAGTTGCAGCAATAGGACTGCTTCTACTCACAGCTGAAGAAACGTGTACAGGAGACGCTTACACGATGGCAGGTTGGTCACTCCTGCAATTCACATAATGGTGGCAGGTCCCTATTTGCACTGAATAAAAATAATTTGGCAAACTAAACTCGGCGAGCATCAGTAACAAGTTACTCTGTGAAAGCTAAAGGTTTCTCAAAGAAATGACCCAAACTCGGCTCAGCCCCTTTCTTCATTCAACTAGTACATATAGGTTTTTTTAATATTTCATGTTCAGAGCTTTCCTTGCTCGATTAAAAATAAGCTCCTTGCCATGAAGAGCAAACCTCACTAGGAAAACTCTCCAACTCTGGCTTCTGCCCAGCACCATCAGGATGTGAACAGAAATGCCACAGGTCCACAGGAAAAAAACAGCCACCTCGCAATTTGTGTTTCTGAACTTGGAATTTATAGGAACTTTTAGTAGAAATCAATAAACAAAAACCTACCAAACTGCTTGAGGAAGAACTGAAAGCATTTGCCAAAAAGCAGAAAGCAAAACATTAAATAAAATTGTGTAGCCGGTCATGTTTCCAACAGTAGTTTGTCTGAAATGCTCCCATGATTTAATTCACAATACATGAAATCACAAACAGTGCCAAAGGAGAACAACAGAGTGAGCCATTCTGCAAACAGGGCTGCTAAAAAGCTCCTTGAGTCTCCTTGAACTCTGGTGGACAACTGGCTATCAAGACTTGCTGCTTTTTTCCTCCCAGTTTGCTTGGTTTTGTTCATAAGAAAGGAGTTTCCACTGTGAGCAGTCCTGTTATTTAAAACACAGGCTCAGAGGTAGAAAATGCAAGAAATATGATTTCCTCAGCTCTTCTGAAACACAGCGGCAGGGATGTTGAAGAAAACAAAATTCCTTGGCAAACCAAGGAGAGCAACAATGCTCAAGATGGGCTGTGGGACTGCTAATCCAGCCGAGAGAAGGAACATCTGTAAAATCAGAAGATCTGGGGATTTGGCTTTTGTAAATATTTTCAAATCAATTAGCCCATATTGCAGACGATGACTGCTCGTTATTCTTAGGCCGCACACGTAACCACGTGAGATGTCAGCAGCAATCAGATTTTCCGAGGAGACGCACTCCAGCCCTGGGGCCCAGCAGCCTCCCCGGGGCGGCGGGCGGGATGACAACCACCGCAGCCTCCAGGACCACATTTAACATGGCTCAGCGCAGGGGAGCATGGCCCTGCAGAGCCCCAATGACGGGTCCCACCATCAATCCAGACTACCGAGATCCCAAATACAGCCGAAGTCCCTTGTCGAAGACCCCCAATAATGCTCACGTCCCTCTAAAAGTCGGAGAAAGGCTCCTGAGTGAGACAGAGGGGATGCAGAAGGAAAGCAAGCATGGCCACCATGGCCAGTGCCATGACACAAGCACTGTGTGCAGACTGATGTGCTTGAGCAGGGATAAACCCACTGCAAACAGCTTCCCACCACCACCAGCCAAGTGGTACATGAGTGTTAGAGAGAGCATAGAGATGAGAAAACCGTTTTACATTCAGCCTTTGGCAGGTTTGTAAATGAATGACAACATTAAAAATGGGGGGAGGGGAAAAGAAAAAAAAGAAAAAAAATGAAAACCCAGCACCATCAGGATGTGAACAGAAATAAAAAAAAAATAAAAAAAATAAAAAAAAAATAAAAAAACAACCCACCCAAAAACTTGACAGAGCTATTCAAAAGCCAGCTCAGGAAAAAAACAGCTGAGAGCATATACAGTTGCTGTCTATGGGGAAGCAGACCCAAGAAAGGAGCAATTTAAAACTGAATAAAGAGTATTAGCATAAGATAAATAGATGTAAACCTGTCATGAGGAAAATTAGGTGAGAAATTGGCAAAATCGGTAAGATTCTGGGTCAGCCAGCGGGAGGCATGGGAGAAGACGTAGCTACCCTAGCAGTAGCAGTCAATAACACCGTGAACATGATAACATGGTGCCTCTTATGGCCAACAGCTGGAGGGGATGACTGGGCAGCCAGTCCTTGACAGCCCTACGAGCCTACAGCTGGGCAGGGGGCTCAGAGGCGACATGTTTTGACCTTCTGGTCACTACAACCTAACTACAATGCTCAGCCTGGCTGAAACTCTGTGTGTGTGTTTGCAGCAGGACAGCGTGCTTCTGCATCAAACGGCAAAGACCTACACGGAGGAAGTAATCCTTTCCATTCGGGTTTTGTAATGTTAGGCGTTGTTCCTCCTCCGATACAAAAAGATTTACAGTTGCTCTGACGGTGTTTTCTATCAGGCATCAGCCTCCGCAATGTCAGTGCGTGAAGGCAGCATTCGATGTCAATGGAGAAGTCTGTTGCACAAAGGGCCAGAAAGATCTCCAGGGAAAGGTATTTTTTTGGCTGCTTTCTTAACATAAGACTCGTCTCCAAAACAGTCCGATCATCACCACTCCCGGACACCCGCAGCTCTCTGTGCCAGCAGGAGACGGCAACACCGTGCCCAGTCACATGTGCCCACCAGCTGCAGCTGAGCCCTGTTCCCCACCGCACAAGGAGGCTGCAGCAGAACAACGAGCACCCCAGGCTTACAGCACACAGCACATCACCAACAGCGGCTCACACAGGGTCCCAAGATGAGCTGATTCTCAGGGGCACTTCTGTTGAACTTCTGGAAACACAGGCCTTCAGAAATGCTGGAGTTCATATGATCACCACCACGGCAAGACCAACTCTCATTCCTTGAGGGAGCTCTGCATTTGGGTTGGAAACTGATACTCACCGGTGGACCAGTGAAAGAGCAAAACAAAGGCAATTCCCCAAACCTTTTCAAGACTTCAGAAAAGTGTTGTTTGGGTTGATGTTGACATCTTGGCCAGCAGATCGGGGTAAGTCTCATTTTTTCCTCTCCTAGGATGTTCACCTCATCCATTCTCCAGTAAGGACAATGCTGGCAGCCACGCATGGAGCCCGAGAACGATTACATGCATCCAAATAGCATACCTCTGACAACACGGATGATGCAGTGCTTTACAAAGAACAAAATTATTTAGGACAAACCGTGGCCAATTTGAGCACTCATATTAGAAGTAACATGCTTATGTGGAGAGGTCAAGATGAAGACAGCATGCTCGGCTCCAGTTCATTATTAACATGCCGCTACTTCAACCGGTCCCACCCTCAGCTTACTGAAGGATATTTTCCGTATGGTCTCATTTTTTAAATATAACAATTAAACTCTAGATGAATGCCACTAGATCAACGCAACTTTTACCAGTGGTATTCCTTATTATTGTTGTTATTATTATTATTATTCACTTATTCCTTGTGTCTCATACAGTTCACATATTCTCCTGGGCAGGAGAATCTCTGAATTTCAGGCATTTACAAATACCATGTTAAAATCCTGGCCCCAGCTGAGACGGTGGCAAAACTCCCACCAGCTTCAATAGAGCTAGGATTTCATCCTTTGGCAGTACATGGAGTAAGTGAGACAATCTTGCTCTCCAGCAGTTATTTTGCAAGTCTCCCCCTCTTCCAGTAACCCCTGGCTCCAATACTTCTTACCCCAAATGCTGGTGAGGGCCAAGCTCCTTAAATGGCATCAACTACAGTGGAAACCAACACCAGCGGAAGTACAGTGCTGATTAGCGGTATACTGATACTCCAGAAATTACTTTCTTCATAAACAGTAAAACATCTTAAACAAAAAACAAAAGATTGAGCGAAGCAACCACAAGCTAAGTGGCAGAAGGTGTGATGGTTCACAGCTACATTTACTTTTGCTTATCCCATCGTAGGTCAAAGCACCACGAGACTAACAGTGGCACTTTGTGCTGCTGTACCTTCAACACAACACTCGCAGCCGAACACCACAGCTTTGCAACAACTCACACACTTACTCCTATAGCAACAATTCAGCTGGGTCCCAGCAGAGCCTGTTGCCAGAAGAGGTGAGACCATGTGCAGGACCCAGGACCAGCCCCTGGACCTGTTGCAAAGTTCACATACAGGCAATGCATGACAAGTTTAGGATGGGCTTATTAAATAAACCCAATTCTAACGTGCAAAAAGTGGTAAAAAACAGGCGGTGGAAAAACCCGGATACTTAAGACTCGTGAAGGTACGTAGCCTGAATTGAAACACGAGAGACCACAGGACCCAAGCGTGCGCCAGTGAGCAAGAAAGCCTAAAGCCGTGGCCGCGGGGACGCAGCGATGCTCCAGCCCGCAGAGCTGTCCGGCTGGGAGCCTGCCCAGCCCTGCACATCCCAGCCCCACCAGCTGCAGCCCATGGCCGGACCCCTGTAACCATCCTCGCCAGCCGGGAGGGCAAGCACCCTCCTCCTCAGGGAGATGGCGGTTTTGGCACGCTGCCCCTGCCCCAGCCCCCCGCCACAGGGTCCCGTCGGGCCAGGGCCAGGCTCCGGCTGCTCAGACAGGGACAGACAAAAGCGGGGGTTTCTCTAGCAACGGGCTGGGATGAAAGCTTTCAGAGACCTCCTCCTCCTCCTCCTCCTCACCCGGCATGCTCCCACGGGCCGGGCACAGCCAAGAGAGCAGGACTGAGCCCTGCTGCCACCAGCCTCTAGCCCAGGGCTTTGGGTGCAGCCCACCCACCACACCTGACTGGGCCAAGAGTGGCTGCTCAGGGGATGCTGAATTATCTGTCCAGGAGAACAGTGTCAGCAGCTGATCTTCCAAACGGGCAGCCTAGGACAGCCGTTCCTCTAGCATATGTTTCACCCCACTGATTTGTGACAAGTGAGAAAATATGCTTGGCAACAAAAACCATTATTTTCCTCACAACTGGGATTAGACCCAATAGTTTATTGCAAATATAGCATGGCAAGTTGGACTCAGAGGAGAATCCAATTCTTCTATAAATATAGAATACACTAAGAAGGCTGTTTGACTCCCAATTTCTTTTATTTCCCCCTTCAGACTATTCACGTGCTGTCTTCACTAAAAGCCCAGCTCTCTTCACCACAGAATTACCTCTTATGTATTTTCTAGCGCTTTGTCATCCTGTTTTCCAACAGTACACACCATTTCCCTTGGGAGAACCCTCGCCCACACATCTAACCCACCGCTAGCCCGGATTCATTATTAAAACGCCAAACAGGCCATGACACCAACCAAACCCACCTGCCCCAGGCCAGGCAGCTGCCAGCGCAGCCCCGACAGCGGCCAGAACCCCCCGAGGCACGATGCTTGGGGAGCTGGGCTCAGTCTCCATGGACAGTTACATGTGTATGAAGAAAGGCAGGGCAGAGCCCCGAGGGCCCCCGCGGTACGACGTGCCCATGGGATGCTCCTGCTCCCCAGCACGGTGCTTTTCATCCGCCCATCTCACCCCGCTCCACAGCCAGCTCCCGCTGCTGACACGGTTCAGCAGCACCGTCAGAGGGAATCGAGGGACGGTGCTGCCAGAGGAGCATCCATCTCACCACAGCTGAATTCGGGCTGAGGCTTTGGTGGGTCCCAACAGTGACACTATTCAGCTTAAACAGCCAAGGAGCTACAAGGACCATGGCCTGGAGCATCTCGAACACAGAGCTGCCAGCCGTGCTTCCTCCTTCCTGCCGCACAGATCCCCCGAGCGCCAGCCTGAGGGTACCCTTGGGGTGGTGAATGCCTCCGAAAGCTTCAGGGAAGGAACCAAGCAAACAGGCCAAAGCAAGCAAACAAGCCTCCCTCCTTCCCTTACATGTCACTATTAACAACCCTATCTAGAAAAAGACAAGAGATTTGGCTCCTGGTAAAACAAAGAATGAGACAAGCCTTTTATCCAAAACTAGAAGTTTCAGATTTAAAGAGAGAGAGAAAAAAAACACTTCTCTCAAGTCTGAAAACAATTCATGTGGCATTGGCATTTTTCGTACAGTTTTTTTCATGCGTGTCTTTAATCCCCAGTCTAAGGGAGCGCCTCAGGGGCCAGCCCACTCCCAGACACAGCACCAAACCAACGGCACTTCCACTGAACAGCCCTGGTTTTGCCTTCGTACCCACACTGAGCCCTTACATGGTTACTCGCTGGGCTGTACGGTAACCTCTTAATTTGTAACTACTAAAAAAGGAAATGAAAGTGTAAGAAATTAGATCTTCACCTAAGTCACTTCTTCCCTCCTGGGAAACCCCCTGACCTGGAGGGAGCCCAGGGCAGGGTGCAGGGGGGCCGGGCGGCAGCATCCCCCAGGAGGAAACGTGGGGTTTGGGAGCCCCGACTAGCAGCTCAGGGCAGCCCGGGTTAGGAAAATGCCACTTTTGCTGCTAACCAAGACTACTCCTGGATCCTGCCCAAGCCCCTGCTCGCTCGCCCCTCGTTCCTGGGTGGGGGGCACGGCCAGGTCCTGGGGTTTCTTGCAAGCCCAGACCAAGCATCCCAGCACACAATGGGCTCCCTATCACACCTGCAGGAAAAAAGCAGCCAAGCCATGAAGAAAAATTCCATTTCTATAGTGATATTTGCATAAACAGTTTTAAACAAGCAATCCTTCCCTTCAAATGAACTCCAACCGGAACAACACAATAGAAATGAACTGGTTGTGCTGGTACCCTTGAGAACAGGGCACAGTTGTACTAGAGAGTAGGTGCCCAAAGTTGCGTGCCCCATCAAGCCCATATTACAATACCTAAATACCTATTGCCCCGAAAGCCTCGCCAGCAGCCATGCCCCTGCCACGTGGCGAGGGGAAGGCGAAACCCTCGCAGCTTCTCCTCCCAGCAATGCCCCAGCCAGGCAGGAGGTTACTGCCTTCTCCTGCTGACTTTGGCAGCAATGCAACTGGAACACACTAGCTCACAGCTTAGTTTTCTCCCTCCTGCTCTCTCCAGTTACCTACACATTCTGTTTCTAACAAGACTCCCCCAAAAACCCAACTCACCTGCAGAAAAATGAACAGGTAAATAGCTCAGTTCAGCTATTTTCCGCTGGCCCCATTTCCTGGGCGCAGCAGCCCTGGCCAAGACAGGTACACACAGACTGTAGGGCAAACGGGTGCATACCAGGGTGCACTGTCTAGTGTTTTACTGTCCTTCATTAGGCTTTTCCCATTAACATTTTAATACTGTGGTCAGCCCATCATATCAGTGGCTACTACAAGAATTATCTCTGCATATACCACCTTTGAGAGGCCCAAGTGCAGGTAAAAATGGGTTTATAATGGCTTTCTAGCCATCTCCACAGAGCGTAAATCCCGTCTACCACACTGCATTCCCGAAACAGCGTCCTGGTGTAATCCCTGTGGGCTGGGGCCTCCTGACCCCACAGGAACTCGGCCCTGCTGAGGCAAGGGCAGCAAGTGTTATTCTTA
This sequence comes from Platalea leucorodia, assembly GCF_965183815.1. Lineage (NCBI taxonomy): Eukaryota > Metazoa > Chordata > Aves > Pelecaniformes > Threskiornithidae > Platalea > Platalea leucorodia. The sequence continues at coordinate 15,674,872 of NC_138831.1, forward strand.
TCATGAAATCAGTTTGCTCCTTTATCCCAATAGGAACAAGCTCTACACCACCACAAGTAACTACTGGTCAGAACGGTTCAGCGAGACGTTCATGCTTTCCCTGGCAGGGAAGCCAATGCCTTTGCATGGGGACAAGACATAGCAGCTTTTTGCCAAGCAACGCAAGCCACAGGGTCCACCGTTGTGACGATCCAGCTCTCCCCAAGCAGAGACACCATAATGTGAAACATCACCAGCGGAGACAGACCTGCCAGCCAAGTCAGCCTCTTCTTCCCACATGCCTCCCCAACAGTCTGCAGAAACCAGACCAAGAACCTGGAGAGACCAGAGCAGATACCAGTACAGTGCTCTGGAGAAACATCAAGAGCTGGAGGAAGCACCAGAGTCATTGCTCATGGCCACCTCGCTCCCCACTCCTCCTCTCCAGGCCACAGGGCCCGTGCTGGGACTTATGGCAGAAAGCAACCATGTGGTAAGAGGAGAGACAGGGAGGTGGATGCCAGAGCAGAAGAGTTGTCCCACCTCCTTTCCTCCACCAGCACAGTGTACACCCCCCCTGCAGTGAGGATTCAAGCCATACAACACAACATGCAGCTACTCAAGGCCTTCACACAGCACGTAAATGGGACCTAACAGAGAAGAGACCTTCCATTGAGGTGCGTTTGAATCCCAGTGGATCAGACCACTTGATCTGGAGATTTATGGCAATGCCTCATTTCAAAGGGGGCTCTCCCAGCTCACAGCACTGGTGTGGCTGCTCTGCTCTGAAGGCGATGCTTTGCAGCCTCTCCCAGCTCCACATCAGCTATGAAAGAAACTCTTCCTCCCCACCTTTTCTTCTTTTTAAATGGAGCATAGACAAGTCACCCTACAGCATCCAGCACTCTTCTCAGGAAACCACTGTAGCAAGTACAACAGGTTAGGCCAGATCTAAGAAAACACTGGTAATTTTTTTATTTTCTTAATTTTTTTTCCCATTGATATTTAAAATGCAAATTAAAAAAGTCATAAAATTTCAAAAACAAACTAACTGAATCGTTTTTTGCTTTTACACTTTAAGAACACAAATTAGGAAGGTATCCTTCATGAGAAAAGCAGATGTGGGAGTAGAACAAACCTGATCAGAAATAGGTTATGATCTTCTGATACTCTCTGGTTAGAGCTAACACAGCTATTTCCATTTCACTGTTCACTGGCACTTCAGAGAGGGGAATTCCAGCTCGCTAGAAACGATACACCAGAATTCATGTATCTTTCTAGGTCATAAAATATCTTCCTAGATGACAAACAAGCCTACTCCCATGAAATAATTAAAGACAAAATGCAACTGCTAAGACAGCACAGGCTCTCACTGTAGGAGATTGTACATGCACAAGGCTTGTCTCACCCAGACGTTTGCTGTTATGCAGGACGTGTAATCAAAATCATCAGTGGCTTTTAAATCAGTCAGTGGTGCAGTGAACAAAAGGGAAAAAACCCACAACACTAATGCAACAACAACTTCTCTCTGACCTACACACTGAAAATTTCATGGCACCAACTTTTCCCCAAGAAACCTCTCAAATTTAGTTAGTCCTAGTTTAAGCAGATACCACGCTTAGGAGAGCACTGAATTTGGCTTAAGACTTACGTAACGTCCACTTCCTATGGACAAAAGGTGTAAATAAGCCCGTGGGAACACTTCAAAGCAGCCACGAGGTAGCACGGCCAGCGTAGAGCTCCCTGCAGCACTGCCCTGTCCCACGCCTCCTCACCCCGTGCACAGCACCAGGCTGAGCCCCGCTCCCAACGTCCGCGTGGTGATCCCAGCTCAGGCTAGACAGGGCAAGGGGGGTCTCACATGACATGCCCTGCCTGCCGCAATGAAACAGCTTAAACCATGATCTCTACCCATGATCCCTGCCGGCCACAAGCCCTTTTACCAGATGTAGTAATAACAGATAGTGGAGCTGGCCCAGTTCACGTACCCAGAACTTTATCACTTTGGAAGTAGAAACATTTCTGAAAAACCAAGGTTTCACTCAAAACAACGTACTGGGACTGAGCCACAGCATGGTTCAAGGTTGAACTATTTTGCTAAGCATTCACCAGACGCTGTCAGTGGACACCTCCAAGTCCCTGGAGGTGGTCTGCCCAGTCTCCTTCACACTCCAGCTCATAGGATGAAAGAAGTCTTCAAAAACAACAGAATTATTTCCATCAGCCTCTCCTCCCCAACACAACAGCACTCTACCAGTAGCAGCAGCAAGACTGATGCTTCTTTTTAGGCCTGTCTGAAACGCACTGGAGATGCTCAGCCCACTTTTACCTGGGGAGATCCTCCTTGCACAAGACACAGAGCAGCCCCTCGCTTTACGTAGAGAGCAAAGGAAGACAAGGGCAGCTTCTCAATGTCTGAGAACAAAGATCAAAGCTGAGGTGGTGACAATGAAGTCCTGAAATAATGAAAAATAAGCTGGGCAAGCACTTAAGAACAAACGAGCCAAGGCTCTCCTGCCAAGAGCCACTGCAGCAGCAGATCTCGCACGTTGCTCTTCACGTGGTCCCATTTCCTCTCCTTCTGACCCACGCACACAACGGCAGCCGCTTCAGCTGGCGAGGCGGCGGCATTCGTCATAAGCTTTTGTAATCCAAGCCTACAGAAGTTACTGACAGCATGTTTCCCTTACAAACCGAGTCTGGATGCAGATCTGGAAATGGCCAGCCTGGCTCATGAAGAGGCACTACCCAGCAGCAGGGAAGAATAAGCGTTTCGGGTGAAGCAAAGCACCCAGTTTTCTTCCATTTGCATGCAGTATTGCCAAGCTCGGATGATTCTGCCCTGCTAGGACAGCCTGCGTTCCTTGGACAGGAAAGGCAAAAAAACCAAAACAAACCAGTGTTTATTCTGAACTTTAGCTGAGCTTCAAGACCAAAACTTTCCACAGATAAAGACTGTCTGACAACAAATATAATGGTGTGTTGCAATTATGTTAAATTTAAAAACAGAAACAGAACTTCAAACCACACACGCGTTTGCCACATGGAAAGCGTAAGCCCGCCGTCCAAGAAAACCGACCGGCAGGAACACCCGGACCAGACACCGACAGGCGTTTCTGCTGTCAACCACAGCTTCCCCGCGCTTTGGGAACACCGACCACAGCAGAGAGCAGCCGCCTCCCTGGCTGTTCTCAGCGTGAAAGAAGGTGTCGTCAGGGGATGCCATGGTCCTTCCTTCCTGAGAGCAAGGAGAAGGCAAACCCGCTTCCAGGAGAAAGGCCCCGCTCAGAGGAGGAAAGGCTGCCATGCCATGGAAGCAAGATGGAAAGCAGAAGAGGTGCCAGGAGCAGTACAGCTCACGCTACCTGGCTACTACGCTTTATCACAGACAAAAAGCTCTTTTGATATTGCCTACTGACTATAAAAATTAGCAAAGGGAAATTATTTCTTAAAAAAAAAAAAAAAAAAAAAATTAAAAAGCTGAACTCCAGAGTCAAAATATCTTTTCCTAACAAGAAAAACAAATTCAAGTGTGCACAAGAAACACCCAGATAAATCCATAAGCGAAACTGGTCCTCCAGTGAATGTATCGCAAATTTTTCCATGGGGCATCAGCAGCTCTTGCACACTGTCTGAATGCCAACCCCTAATGAATTCAATGCACTGATGACTACACCGTTTTCTAAAGAACTTGGCAAGATGTTCAGCATTATCAGAGAAGAGAGGAAAAACAGAGCAGAATTTAGTCATTTAATACCCTATCTTCCAGTAACTGAAGAAACATCCCAGTCCCATCGAGTTAACTACAGACACTTCCTTCAGAAGCAGGATGATGACACAGGAAGGACTGATGGGAAGAATGGCCAAGTCCACGCGTTTGAAGACAAACTTCCCATTGGAAACGTTTGGGGGTTAAAGTTGTTCGGACACACAGAGGATCCTGCAGTTTTCACTAGTCCCTCAAAAAAAGAGCTATTTTTGTCCTGTCCCCAGCAGGGACTCATTACTCAGAGCTTCACCCCAAAGACTGAGCGATCCCAGGTGAGCAGTGATGCCAGTGGTGTCAGGTGTCCAGGTGATGTCCAGGTGCAGGCTGGACAATGACCTCACACAAAATGTAGGAGTCATGGATCCCACCTTCCGACTCTTCCCTGTTCCGGTATCTTTGGCACAGACCTGTATTGGTCCAGTAACTCTTGATAGATTATTTTTTCATTAATCTGCCCAATCACTTGCTGGAAGGGGTGAACTTGCAGCCCAGAGAGTAGCCCACGGCAGCAGCATCCCGCTTCCATCACCTTCAGCTTCCACCAGCCAGTAACACCATCCTTTCAGGCAATACAGCTTCGTACGCCGAGATGGCCAAACTGCCAGTGTGCTTTCATGTTTTATTCCCATTCATGGAAACAAGGTCTTCAGCCTCCCTCAGCCACCTGAAGAGCCTCTCTGATCTGTGGGTTGTTGCAGCATTACTACCCAGCTCAGCCATGGAGCACACCTTCACTGCAAACGCCATCGCTTCTCGTTCTTGGCCCCACTGTCCCTTCCACAGCATGTGATTGTCGAGAAGTCCATTGCAGCCACATCTCCTCCAACTAGATCTCTGTCAGAGACACAGAAGTGAAAATGGAGACAGACATGGACTTCAGCACAGAGCCCAGCTCTAGACATAGGTCCCACCACGCTTAGTCTCACCTACAGACTGGGGCTGACGGACAGAACTTCTGCTTCCTGGTCCAGCTGCGGATCAGGTCTTCAAAGCGCAATTTTCAGCAACTGAGCAGTTGAAATCTGTATGGTAACATGAGTTTACCTTCACCATAAGGTGTCCTGTTCAGTTTCAGTCTCTAACAAAATTTGGCAAAAGGTCTTGTGAACAGTATGGAAAACCCAACCACGGGATACCTTAAAAAACAGGTCAGGACACTGAATTATCCAAGTAGAATAATTCTCCTCCTTTTCAGAGTAAATAATTCTTTTGGGGGAATAATTTTCCTTCTTTCTTAACAAAAATTGCCATGTCAGTCAACCAGAAATGACTAAGGATTTTGCAACAAAATTCTGGCACAGAAAGTATGTCTCAAAACCAGACTGTAATACAGCAAGTATGAGCAAGAGAGAGTCAGTGCGTGTTCACGTGTGAGCGTGAATGTGTCTGTCTCCCTTCTTCCAGTGGTAGGAATAAGGAGCCAGAACATCGGACCCCGACAGAGCACACAGACCAGATTTACAGCATAAGCACACGCAGTGGATTGGCAGATCTGGTGGGGAAGTGTCCACCATAATGAGAAAGGACAGCGCTTGCAACGCTGCAGAACGGCCGTACCTGACAGCCTGCCAGGAGCGCGCTGCAGGGCACAGGGGAGCACAGGCCGGGATGCCCCAGCGAAGGCAGGGGCAGGCAGGGACCGAAGGCAGGGGCAGGCAGGGATCGTTGCCCCAGAGCCCCCTCCTCCACAGGCTCTGGTTTCAAATGTCAAGATTCCCAGCAGCGCAAGGGACAGCAGCGATGATGGTGGATGAAGCAGCCAAAGTTACACGTTTGAAGCAAGGAAAACACAGGACCCAGGTAACAGACTTGACAGCCACCATCAGTACTAGTTTTGGCAGAAAGCATTAAAAATAGAAATTAAGGTAAAAACCACACGATAAGTAATTCAGTGCCCCGAGTCCCTTACTCACCACTTCAACTAGCTAGGCTCTAACATTTAGAGTCAGGAAAAATGCGATATAGTCCACCTAAAACCACCACCAGGAGTTACTCGAGCATTACTTCCGTGCTGCTGAAGGCAGAATCCAGCCCAAAGGAACGGCAGCAAGAACACATTTAACCAGTCTCTTAAAATGCACCTACTTTTTATAGCCACCTCTGAGCAGCACGGAACATACGTTACGGAGATGCAACTGTTTAAATGGAAATGGGTGAAGGCAAGAGGGAACCGAACAAGAAGTAAAATCAGCCTTGGCATGCAAAAGCTGGAGCAAACCCATGGGCTCTGTGTGGATTGCAGCTCTGCTGGAAGCGATGCCCTGGCAGCTTGGGCGGCTGCGTGGCCAGGAGGCACCTGGCCAGCCCCGGTTCGCAGTCAGAGGGGATTGGGTCCGGGGAGCCTGCTCTGGCCAAAAAAAACATCTGCAGCAACAGAGGAGAACCTGTTTCCACAGAGTGGTTTCTCAGCAGAGCGCTGCACTTTTCAGGCTATTTAGCAGCGGTATCTGAGCTAGCTTTCTCAGACCCAGCCTGGGGTAACTCCTGGCATTGCCTGGCACTCAGCACAGGGGCTGTTTTATTTCACTCTGTACCAGAGAAACTAAGCAAATTAACCCAAACTGGTTCTGCTCCCTTCCTTTCTCCAGGAAGGGACGTACGTGTGCAGCCAGAGTCTCTGCAGCAGTTATTTACCTATGTCCTTGTCAGAGAGATGGTGGAGATGTGGCTGACCCTCACTTTCAAGCTGTGGTTTACCACGAGTTGCTGCTGGGACCAGACAAGTTTTGGGGGCTAAATTTAGGCAGAAAAAAAAAAAAAAGCATATTTTCATGTTTTCTCCTGCTTTCTGAGGACACCAGCCAGAAACAGGATTAGCATTCCTCAGAGAGCAGCAGCAAAGCAGGTTATAACCAGACACCGCTCCACTTGCAGTGCCTCACCCACGAGCCTCAGCCCAGATTGCTCCCGTGGCTGCAGTAAAAATGCCTGCCTGTGAAGTGCAGGGCAATGGAAAGCGCAGCAAGCACAGGCGCATTGTGCTTCTCATCGGTGGTCCTGGGATGCACCTGCAGCTCCATGTCCACCCCAGCCCTTTGACCGCTTCATTTGACTTTTGCCTGCTTTGGCTGAAGGAAAGTTCACGTCAACAGACGGGTCCTTGCCCATCCCACCTCTGCCTGCTGGCTGAACAGGGTCCGGTAGCCTCAAGGCTTTCCTCTCGGTGAAACCTGCCTGACACACGGGGACACCGACCCCAGCAATACCATGGAATACCATGGGCACCCTCCACGTCCTTCCCGTGACAGCACTGCCTGCAGCCAGGCAGTGCGGATGCACAGCTAAAGACAACAGCCATGAAAAGCTGCAACAAATGAGCAAACACGCTAAAGAAGCAATTCCAAAGTCAGGACTGTGGACAATGGATCAAAGGGGAAAAAAAAAAAAAAAAAAAGGTATCGCCAGAAGCACTGTAACAGGGAATGGGCACAAAAAATATAACCACATTGTGTTTGCTGCTGACTTTCCCCTCAGCCACTCCTGTCTGTATGTCTGTATAAAAAGCTGCTATCAAACATCAAAACCTTCACTGCTGTTTCTTCTATGCTAACAGTATGTAGACATCTCTGATTAAAACTGAAACAAAAGTTGGAATCATTAATCTGAAATTCTAGCATCATTCTTTTTCTTGAAGCTGTTTATCGTTGCAGTTAACTAGTTTAAGTTTTCCCCTTACAATAAAAAAGAATAAATTTTCTCTTTATGGAGTCTTTCACAGGATATCTTAAGAAAGCATAAAATGAAAAACCAGTAGGTAAATGAGAAAACCAGCAGGGCCAAGCATGCCAGAGGAGGATTAAATGTGGAAGTTTTCACTGCGTCCCGCAGGTAAAACAACAGGGAAACTCTCCCTAAAGCAAAGCCACCAGGCACGGCACCTCCCAGACCCCCAGCCAGGCTGGGACCACGCTGTGGAAGACCAGAATTGGATGCACAGCCCCAGACAGGCTGCAGCCCTTTGGAAAAATAAATGGGATATTAAATGCTTGTTAGACTGCCAAGTTTGACTGGTCTCTCCACTCCGTATTATATTTTTATATCTTTGTAAAAAGATAAAAATACAGTTTTCACCTCACCTTTTTATTCTTCTGTTTCTTTGATTTCTAAAGTCTTCATTCCACATTAACAACTTTAAAAGGGCCCCATGAAGCTCGGTATAATATCACTGTCAGTAAACATCACAAGCTTATTTTGCCATATCTCAAATGGAGGTTTCTATAGGGAAGTCAGAAAGCAATAAATGAAAACTCAGGCTGTTTTTATCAAAACACATGGCTGCAGTTTGTACAAAATTCATTGCAAAATGTAAAAATGAACACATGGATGTCGAGCCCTGACACTAAAGGTGAGAACTTACAACAGGACTTTCAAATTTTTTTTTCTTTTAAAGAAAATAGGAGCAAGAACATACATACAATCTCCCCTGAATGTAGAAATAAGCAGTATTTAAGAAAAAGAACAGGTCTGCTGTTGCAAAGCTAAAAGCAATTGGGCAAGCATGGATACTTAGGATGAACTTTCTAATTTCTCCATGAACATACAGCCTCACTGTTAACAGTAGATTATTTCTTTCTTTTGGAGAGTCTTCTGAGGGAAGAGGAAGACCAAATTAACATAAAAACAGCAGGTACTATCTGCTATCACTATTCATAATAACCCTTTCACATCACCAGTGATTTAACCGTGAAACATTTTGGTTCCCAGACTGTCCCTGACTTCTTCCCATCGATTGCTTCTGCAGTTCTGCTACCACACCTTGATGTGCAACCACGGCAGGGACTGCGGTTCCAACAGCATCACTGGCCACGACACCCAAAAGAAGAGATACTCAAAATTGTACAGTGCAGAAATAAACAGAAAACTCCCTTGCCCCACTTTTTCCATTTTCAACCGCAAATTCATATTGGAACATAAAATAAGGAAACTCTTTGGAGAAGCAGCAATCTCTGGCAGCCCAGAGGGGTCATGCTCTTCACAAAACTCTGACGCCACTGTTTTTGCAACTGATGGTTACTGCAAAAAGGAAGGTTAAAATGGTGCAATTGCATAGAAGAAATTGTCCGGTGAGAGTCACCTAAGAGGATGAAGAGTCAGCTGCTCTCAAAATGAAGCACCAAGCCAAAGCCCATGCACCGCAGGACTTCCTTCACGAAGAAGAACAGCCACTCACCCCAACGCAGCAGGAGATTCTGATGCTAGATCCCTCTGAAGTCTTTGCAAACCTACTTGCGTGCATGGCTGTCTGTGCCTAGTTACACTATCTGTCCTATGGGTCCACTTCGGCAAGCAGTGACATGAAGAGAGGCCCCCACTGATCTGATCATGAACCTCCTCTTCCTATATTTTGTGAGGGCTGGGCACCCAGCCCTAAGGAGAAATCCATGCAGACCACAGCAAAGGGAATTGTTCTTTCTATGTTAAGGAGAACAAGCATTCTCTGACACCAAGGGATGTTCTGCATTAAAACCTGCAGATGCACATTATGCATTTGTGTATCAGCAGCCCAAGTATCCTCTGTGAATTGCAGCGAAGTTACACACAGGCTGAACTGGCCACATCTGTCTCCACTTCTGTCTGACCATGAGCAACACCGAGGAAGTAAATCTCATTTACTCCCTAATACATCCCGTTGTCTGAGCTACACAGCCCTGTATTGATTACACTGATAGACTGGGAGGGATAATTTATAGGACTGAAGGTGGAATGAGCCCAAGGAAATACTTAGCAACACAAGACTTTGGGGTGGTTTGGTTTTTTGTTGTTGTTGTTGGTTGTGTTGTTTTTAAACAAGCCAAACTTCTACCAGGCCAATGATGCCAGCTCTGGAGGAAGAGGTCTGTTCCAAGCATCCGGACACTCCGGGCAATCCTCTACCACCTGTGTCTTTTGGGGGATCCCCGCCTCCACCAGCACCTTGTGCACCACAGCCAGGAACTCTGCCCGAGTGAGCTGTGTCGCCAACTGCTTCCTAAGCAGGAACATGCTGAGAAAGAGGGAAAGCGAAAAAGCTGACTTCACTGGGTTTGTTCCTCCTCTATTCTTTCTTGTTGGGAATGCAAGATGCAAGAAATCCATAAGAACTGGTTAAAGCATTAAAAAAAAAAAAAAAAAAAAAAAGAGCCAAATAGATCTGTTGTTGTGTTTGTTCAAGGTTTAAGAAGAACAAAAGGAAGCCTCAGAAAAACAGATGGTGGATTTTTCCCCCAGAGAAAACAGATACTCTGGCTGCCCTCCTGGCACAGGCTGTGCAGGCTGCATCAGCTCCAGAGGCTTTATCTGCCCGCTCTCTCCAGCATGAAGCCCACAGCGCATTCAGCGCAGGGCTTTGTCTCTGTGGGATCGGATGGAGAAAGTCTTTTATACGCTGAATGCCCTTAAATGACGTAACCAGAGCTCTGTGGTTTGGGGCTATTAAGATGCAAAGGAGAATGTATTCAAACTTGGAGAAAGGGAGAGCTGTGCAAGAATGTGAATCACCCCCTGAGTCACTGAAATGGAATAAAGGAGAAGATCATTAAATGGTTTACTCCAGCACCTCACATTCCTTAATCCAGACATGGAAAGATTTCACAGATCATTAAGAGAGCAGAGCTTTACAGTCAGTTACTAGAGTTAGCCTTGGCTATCCGTGTCGATACGAGCTACCCGACTTCTTATACAGCAGTAACAGGATAAAATATTATACAGAGAAGTCGGATCAGATTATCCAGTGCGCCTTCTGGCCTGAAAAATCTGTGCATTCGTAGATCCACTGAACCAATTCTCTCCCAGGCTAATGCTTTACACCTCTACATGCATTAGAAATATATAATAATTCCTTAAAGAACTTTTCATCTAACAGCTCAACGCATTCTATAAATTGTAATCATATAAGCCTCAAAATCTCTGAGAAAGAGGGAAGGATTACCACGCTAAGTTTACAGGTAGGTTAAAAAAAAGTCTTTCCTCGGACTTCTCTGCCACTGTTCTGTCCCCCACCGTGCCATTCTGTAGTGGAAACGAGCTTGAACTCCAATCTTACAGTCTGTGAAGGACACAAAAAACAACAAGTAAAAACTAATTGCAAAACAGTACACTCAAATTTAGGAGCATGTAGAAATCGGCATGTCTGACAACAGCAGTTGCCCAATTTCTTGTATTTGCTTGATTTAATGTTCCTATAAATATCACGGGCAACACGCTCCCTAGAGACTGCACCCGCCAGGGATGTGCCCAGCACTCCCCAGCAGCACCGACCGGCAGCAGCACTGGCACCGCCAGCTCGATGCCAGTGAGTGCCCTACCTACATCCCTTCCTATGGCCATGGAGGAGACCTCCATCCCAACCAACCCTGGACGACTGCCCACCTTACCTCTTCTGCTGCCCCCACCAAAGCAAGATCAGCTGGTCCCAGACAAAGTTAGTCAAGAAGAGGACAATCCTAGCTAAGAAAGGCTTGTGGGGTTTCATGAGTTCAAGCCCAAGGGTGGATGTGCTCAAGGGAGTGTGTCAAGCTAACACCCACTGCAGCCAGAGAGCTGGTCTCTGCTGATGGGATCCTCAGCTCACAAATCAGCACAGCTCCTTGAACCACAGAGTAAATTTACGCCCCGGGAGGGTCAGCAGAGTCAGCTGCTGCGGGCACAGGAGGAGCACGGGGCAGGGCCACCCAGAGCACACAGCAGCCCCTCCACAGGCATCCCCAGGCTACCGAGCAGCCCACCCACCATTTGTTCAGGGGCCATTCAGTTTGGCAGGGCATCAACTGCTTTTATTCTCTAGGGCCCAGGCTTATTAGTTTTAAAGAAAAACAGTCGCAGACAATAGCCTCAAAGCTGTGCAAGAGAAGGAGAGCGCGCTGCAGTGTAACAGACAGAAAGTAGTGCTCTGGTCCTACTGCTCTGCGTGGATGTGACGATCCCATTGCAGAGGCTGAGCCAAGTACAGCGCACTACAAAAGAGGGAGATAAAACGCAGGGAAAGTCAACACGCAAATCATGTTAGAGGGAAGGTTCAAGCAATATTGAAGAGTAGAGAAGCCTGAGAAGGGCTGCCCAGGAGAAGGTTAACTGTCAGACTGTGTAACCAACCACCAGAGCACTCCAGATTCGTGGTACAAGAAATTCTTGGGAAGATGACTTATATATCCTAATACTTGCCTCTCCATACAATCCCTCACTCTCGGTGGGCGGAGCACCACATATATATACTTAAGGCTGCCCAACACTTCCCATTATAAGTGAACAACTGAATGAGTGAGAGTACATAGGAACACCCCGCATACACTCTAAATACTAACCAAATTGCACAAGAGACCAATTGTTTTCACGTCTGTGGCAAGCGTGGATGCCTTGTGCATTAGCTCACAGCTCATCCAGGGACTGTTACAACTTCTCCTTAGGGCACCGAAGTGTTTCCCCATTTAAAGTTTTGACATCCCATGACCCGTGAAGGGCTGAAGGCAATGTGTGGGATCAGCTGAGTTCACGCCCTGAACCTGCTGGGGCATGGGGACCCTGCCTGCATGCACCTGGGAGAAGAGACCAGCAGGAGCAATGCCAAGGATGGGACCAGCCCATCCTCAGCAGCTCCCCAGATCACCCCGAGGCTCTCCAGCTACGACCCTGTGCTGTAAGGCTGGAGGAAAAGTAGCAGTAAAAGCAATACCTTTGAATACAAAGCGATGTTCTCCTCCTTCAGCCGAAGGCAGTGGTTGTGGTTATCTCACCCAGACTCTGCTACACAGGAATCACAATTAAAATGTGAAACCTGCCACTGAAATGCCTGAATTGGTGGCTTTGTAACACAGACTCATTAGAAATGAAGGTAATGGCTGTATCTTTCAGGGAAAGGGTTAAACCAAATCACCTGGAAGTGTAACTGCTGAGCACAGACCCTTGCAAAGAGAAAGCCAGGGATGGGATGGTACAGAGCGATGCCAGAAAACCATGCCTCCAGACAAAAACGTCCTGTGCATTTCCAGGGGCTAACTGTGCTTCACTTGAAGCATGTCCTAATCACCTAGAAACACTCTCTTCCATGTCCTCTTGGTTAATTATCCCCACTGTGCATTTGCAATTCCAGCACGGAAGGGATGGGATGAGGGCAAGCGCAGTGTGCTCTGCCTGCTGCCTTCATCAGCACACAACCAAGGAAAGCCTCAGCTGCTGCCAAGGAATGAAGAGTGCTGCGTCCTCCAAAGCCTCTGCCTCAGAAGAAACCAGCCAAACGTCAGCCCAAGGCTGACACTCCTCTTCACTCCTCCTCCTTTCCTGGAAAAAGCATAATATTGGAATAGCAAGGGAAAACTATGCCATGACCAATGAAAGTACGTTGTCTCTCCCTGGATCCAGCCAGCTTGGAAACTGAAGAGAGGAAGCGTAAAGATAAGGAGGAGTTTCACCTTTCGGTGCCTCTGAGAGGTGAGAACCAGCACAACCCTCCCCGATGCCTGCAAACCCAGCCTCAGACTGCACAAGCACAGGCAGCTCTGGCACGTGAGAGAGAGGAGGGGAGAGACCTGCTCTGGGCTTTGTAAAACCAGATGAAATGTGGTTTTGATTGGGGCGCCAAGCTCTTCAAATCCTCATCCCAGGGGTGCTCATTCCCCAGCACGTCCAAATGCCAGGCACGTATATCACACGTTCATGTGCCTGGCGGACAGCAACGCCTGCTCCCTGCCGGAGCCGGGGCGAGCCTCTTGACTGCCACGCAAAAGCAGAGACCCCTCATATCCCCGACTGCAGCTCTGGGCAGCCGTTCACGTCAGGGGCAGCCAAAGGACATCTCATATGCCAAATATAGCCGCAGGCCCGCCGATGACAATCTTTATCACAGAGATGCAGTTAATGGATCAAGAAAAAACATCAGCCGTCTAAGTCAGCAGACCCTTTAAATGAAGGGAAAAATTTCCTCCAGAATGGGCAGTCAGCACAGACTGCAGCACTGCACTCTGGAGTAGTTTAATATTTGATGAGACGGTTTTGCTCTCAAAATTTGGCCAGGTTTGGGTGCCCATTCTCATACGCTGGTCTATTTTTAGTTGAATTGAGTTTCAGAATGAAGACAGACCTGCTGTATCTTACTATTGCACTGCAGAAGGACCATGTGGATATTCAGAAGGTAAAGAACGTGCAATGGAGAAACCAACAGCTGCAGGGAGACCGTCTCCACAGGGCTTTCCATACCAGACAGGATCCAGCCAAATACTTCACAACTTCATCATGAATTCATCATCTACTACAGACCTGGAGCATGTTTCAGGCTGCAGACAGCTCAACTTGAGGCTAATAATATGCATCATGTTGGGATCACTGGATTGTGCAGCTGCCACCCATAAAGTAGAGATAATCACCCTCACTTGCTTCATTTCTGTGAGAGTCATCACATCCTCTGGTATGAAGTGATCACATCACTCCCTTCTAAAGGAAGGAAAATCAGCATAAAGCATATTGTCTCCTCTCACCATCTTCCCCAGCATCCTAGGCTTTATTTATCAGTGGGCACAGAACCAGATGGCTATAGATAAACAATTCAAATAAAAACACAAAAATAGCCTGTCGTACTACAAGAGTGTTAAATTCCCACCCAGAAAACAAGAAAGGGCATTAGTGCTACAAAGGTACTCGGGCAGCTCACAAGAGGAAGCAAGCCAGCAGGCAAATGTAGTTGGTGCACACCAACGTACGTGGTCTTTTCCTGAAGGGGTCTGCTCTGAAGAGAAAGCGCTCCCCAGCAGCTACAGCTCTGGCTAAAATCAGCTGTCTCTGCAGGTTTCCGTCACTTCTGGAAAATAATCCCTCAAATATTTCACTTTATTCCCTTGGTATGCACATAGCCAGCATTTCTGCAGTGCTCTCTCTGGAGGACTTTCCTGCCATGCTTCCCTTTTATAACACATGCAAGAAGACAAAATCTGGATGTAAGCATTCCTTCTTAAAAAAACAAAAAAAAAAAAACAAAAAAAAAACCACCTTCCTTATTTTCTGCTCACATTCAGATGTGTAGAATTCTCTGATTCTTTGAATTTGTATCCCTTCATACCAGGCAAAAGTATCAGGCTTTCAGGCTGACTGCGGTACCAATCATATAATGACATTTGCTTACCCAAAAAAAAAAGTAACGTCATCCTAGCAGGATGAAGCAAATAAAGGTTTTCATTTGTTTATTCATTTGAACTTCTACCTACCTAGGAGCAGATCTAACCTTTTTTCAAAACTCCTACACTGTGTCAACTGGAATGTACCACTGCCTGCCCACTCCGTGAGCCGGCATTCCCACCTTAGCGGCCCACTGGCAGCGTGGACGACCTGTGCCCTTCATGGGGTTTTGCAGCCTTGTTTGAACCTCAGGCTACAGACATATCTGCCTCTCTTGTACAGCGTTATTGTCACGCTTCCCTTCTTGTATCTCAGACTGTGAGACTGCACCTTACATCTAAAATGCATCAGGAAAAAAGCAAGCCCAGGAACTCCCACATTATTTATTTCAACTGCTGGCTGTCAGTAGAGATGCTTGCACGTAAATGTCATACTGACATACGTCCACACAGCCCCATAGGCTATCGTGGGGATACGCTGGCTGCAAGCTAGAAAAGAGCCCAGTCCTTTGCATGCGACAGAGCTGGTGTCTGCTTTTTTTAATAGATTCCTCCTGTAGCAGATTGCTAATTGCTCCTGATTTTTGCTCTTCTAAAATAAGCTTAGACTGCAATCTGCATAGATGTTGCAGAAAGACTAATGAATTGCCCGCCCACCTGAAATTCAAACTTTAGCAAACCACACAGGAGAAGGAAGGCATAAAGTCAGCCGCTAGCAACCCTCGCTATGCCACTGCCACCCCCTGCAGACACCCCTCAGTCTTAAGATGCGATCCCAATTTAGAGATACAGAGAAACCTCAAGGACCCAACAACACAACACAGAGCAAAGGGAGGTCAAAATTCACAGATTTCGGCACGTCAGCAGAACACCCTGTTTGTGTCAGAGCCTGTGCGTGCCTGGAGGGTCTCGGAGCATCCAGGCAGCTGCACGTGGTTTTCACCCAGCCTGGCAAGCCTGGCTGGCAGAAGCCACGGCGGCAGAGCTGAGTCCCTGTGCCCGCTGGGCCAGGGCTCGGTCCCCTGGCCAGGAGCAGGCCCAGAGTCCACCCCGCAGCAGCAGTGCTCCGGGGTGCTCCAGCGGGGGACGGGGCGAGGAGGCGAGCAGGGGACACGCAGGGACCATTCCGAATAAAAGTAATGGATTTTTACCTAAAATAAGTACTGAAAATGAAGACTAAACAGAAGTGCAAGAAGCCACATCCCTGCATCACTCAAGCCAGACTGGGGAAAGCACAGGGAAGCGTGTTGATGGGCACAACCCCACAGTAGTAGGGGAAGTAGGTTTCTACCATTCATTTACAAAAAATATGGGTGCAGATGTCCATGCCAAGGAGCAAAAGGAAGCAATTACATAAACAAATCTGCCTGCAAATAAACATCTCATATAACACATTTCATTACTTTATCACCAGATAATCTTCAATAGCAAAAGCATGCCAAAACATTATTTTCCCTTTAATCTTTCTGAATTGTGCGCTGTGACTGTGACAACTTCAGTGCACCCCCCATTCAGCACTAAGTGCTCCAAAACCTCTGCCAGCCATCTCTGCTTTGACTCCACTTTCAAACACAAGAATACCACCAATTGCCCCATTTGCCTCTCTGCGGGAAGATCAAAATGTCTCACACTCATTAAACTCTGTGATGCTCCCATCTACCAGAGACTCGCTGTCATGTCAAGGTAGGGGAAACTCATGCGTGAAGCCAGTAAGCCCTTTATTTCCAAATTATTTGCCACACAAAAAGCATGCACAGTCATATCCATACACTAAGCCTTTGGTAAGTACAGAGCAACTGTACACAGAAATCAGGTCCCACACTTAAATCTCTTCATTACTGCACAGTCATGGCAAATACACACGCTGCATGTGTAAGTGGGCACACAGGTGGACATACACACCATCTCACAGGTATGGAAAAGCTGACAAATATTCATGCTAAACTCAGTCCATCTGTACAGCAAAGGGGCAATGCCACGGCAGGGCAGGGCTGTCGTGCCTTACCTACAAGGCCAGCGACGCTCACCCTGCCCTGTATCACTGCCTGGGTAATTTCCTCTCTGCTTGCCCATACACAAGGACAAGGCATCTTTACTTTCGACTCTTATTATTTAAGTTGGTGAAAAATCAACAACAAAAGAATAAAAAATGCAGATGCTTTCACTATAAAGAGAAGCCCTACAGCAAAGCAGGGGTAACAGAAAAGCATCTCCTCCAGACAAGTTCTTAGAAATTAAACCATTCAGTACACAAGGGAGAAAAATGCTATCTACCTCTGCATTAGCTGCACCCTTCATGCCACTGACTTCCCCCAGCACTGATCTCCCTGGAAGAACAACTAGCATTAAAACCACTACTGCCCTAATCCTGGCAAGTACTAGGAAGCCTATTGTTGTTTGGACCCTATGCATTACTGTTTTTAAGACCATGCAATGCTTCCAAAAAACAAACAAACAAACAAACCCCAACGCATATCAGCATTCCTACGCCTCCCCAGCCTGCTACAGCAGAAATCTGAGCTGTCCCCGAGGGCAGCGCTCCAGCCTCCAGCAGACAGCTGCAGAACACATCCCAGCAGTGCCATGCCCCATCCCTGGCCTCCAGCTTCCCCTGATGCGTTTTTCCAGGAGACCAGACAGCTCCCTTCCTTTCTTGCCCGCTCCTTCTTGGTGCAAACACAAATCCAAAGCCTTAAGGATTAGCAAAAAATATTCCCATTTATCTCATGTTCCCTATACTTCCTTGTTTTGCTCTGTGTCTTACTTGGAAGATTGCCTTCAGGGATCCCGCAATCCTCTCCCCTACTTAAGTATTCCCGTTTTTTAAGGCTTCTGCTTGCTTTCCACGTGTGCGTTTCCCATCACCGCTGCCTTATCTGCAGCACATTGCACAGGTGACATGCAAGGGGCCGCGGGCAAGCACCGAAATGAAGCTCCCCACAGGAACCTTGCAGCAACGACACAGACAACTCTAATTCTCAATCCTGCCACCTTTATTCACACGGGCAGCCTTGTCGGTGCTCTCTGTGCACGGCAACATTGAGTAACCGAGCCTTCAACCCATCTGTTCCTCCCCTTTCAGCTGAGAATGGGCTTCAGCCTTCCCCGCTCTTTCCTCTCTGTCCCCGTTTGGCATTCCCTCCTGCATTCTCCTCCATTGCCCAGCTTTTCTGCTGCAAGCACTGCTGCCCTGGCATGAGTCCTGCTGAGCAAACAACATTCACTGGAACCCAGCACAGTCTTCTCTGACATCTCTCCCATTTACTTTCATCTGTTTGTCAGGAATAATTAAAAGATTCCACATCCCATTTTATTGACTCAGGTTAGACCTGCAGTAGGGAACAGCCCTCTAGGCACCTCTTCAATTCCACAGTTACCTGGACCTCTGCTGCCATGCTCGTGCTCGTTAGGTGTTAGTCCTCTGGGTCTGGATGAGCGTGGGTGCAGCTGAGTGCATCCTGAATGTGGTCAGAGCCAAAACTTTGCACCTCTCAAAAATAACACACACAGCTAGTTACCGTAGATTTTCTGTTTTAAAACTCTGTTAAATTAAGGGCTTATTTACTGCTGTGAACTCTCCTCCAGAGTGCTGGAAATACACATGTAAAAACAGCAGCATCATTGCAATAGTGCATGTGAAGTCCAGGGTGAATCTGCATGAGCTCCCTTCCACCACCTGCAGAACTGAGGTCTGACTCACCATTTCAGTTTTTTCACTAATCCAACAGAGGACCTAAAGGAAATCAACCATTTAACTCTACACTATGCATCTTGAGAGCACCTTGTAATTACCAGTTCTGGTTCTCTTCTATCTAACAGCTTCTCAAAATATCCTGCAGATCTCTCAGTACATCCCAGAGCCTCCCAGCTCACTTCTCCCCTCACTGCCATCCCAGCTGCAGCTGCTGCATCAGCTACGGTATTTATATCCCCTCTCTCTGCTGATTCACTATTGTTCCTTGCTTATTTAGAAGCTGCTTTAACTAAATTTGCCTTTGACAATATCACATTTATCACTCAAACATGTAATTCCGACACTTCGCCCTTCCAAAACTGACACAGAAGAGACATCCTTTGCCTCTTCTTGTGCGGAGAGGTGGGGGGTATGGGGTACTTCCTTGTGCACTTTCTTTCCTCCTACCCACTTCAGAAGTTCAAAGGAGCAGAACCTGGCTAAATCTGTTAGAAATAGTATCAGTTTGGCAAGAGATGCGAGATCACATAGGGCAGCCAACTCTGAACATGCCTGGTTTGATGCAGGGGGCGTTTATGAGCAGAGATGCAAAAAGCCACTGAGATGCTGTTGTCTATTTTGACCTAACGGACAGCTGCTTTTCAACCCTCTCCCCTTTACATCTTTTCATCTGGTCTTAGGATGTTTATTCACACTATGCTAATATTGCCCACGCTAACTTAGGCTAATTGGAAAGAGACTAAAGAAAGCAATCAGAACTGGAAATGTGTTACAAAGAGAGAGGAGGGATTTTCCACAGGTTGGTCAATTAGAACTGATTGACAAATACCATTTTTTCATCTATATCTATATTTATATTTCCCATGTATTCATGATAACAAAACAAAACAAAACAAACAAACAAAAAAAAGAGTCTAGTCAGAAATGACATTTCTTCAACAATCAAGTCTTGTTCAGACTGAAACACCCACCCTCCTTTTCCGGAGCACAATCCCCCAACCTTGGAGAAGACCTTTGCCTAACAGACTAGCACCTATTAAGAAACTGCTAGGAATTCAGAATTTAGAACATATGTGTATTAATACTCAGGTAAAACATAGAGGTTTTAGGTAGCAGCACTGCCTTATATGCATCATCATCTCTTAATGCATTACTGTATGAGTCTGTATTCCATATGGATATTTTTTTTTTCCCGAGCTCTCCCAGAACCCGCTTTTGAAATACTGAGCTTCTCTGGGCAGGTATCTTAAACTTCCCTTGGCCCCAAGATCATCTCTAGGGGTCAATATCTTCAGGCAATTTCTAGCACATTTTTTAGGACAGGGTTTGACGCTGGAACAGCCTTCTAAAAACACAAGGAACTGACCCTCTCCTGTCTACTCCCAGCAGTGACTGATCAGAGGCTCTCCCCTCCTTTAACAGAGCAGCACATTTGTAGCCCCTCTGAAAACCATTCTCCTTCTCTACCTGACCTGCATGATGGGAAAAAGCTGCTTCTCCTGGTTTGTCAGCCTAAGAGTGAAAAAGAAGTAAAATGACTTTGGAAAGTGTTTATCCACCGTTGCTGCATGTATGGCACCCCCACTGACTGCTTGACAGAAACCTGGCGAAATGTCTTCCTTCTAAAGTAAAAAAATTTTTTGAAGTACAAAGTTGTTAGACAAGTACCTCATGGTTATCAAACCATGCAATGAAATGACCTTAATAACAACAGCAAGTGAAGCTTAGCAAGACGACAACTTAATGTTCTTAATATTTGCTTTGTCCAAGTAGCCTGTAGGCTCAGCTATTTTAAACATAATTCCCTGAGCCTATATAATACATGTGCAATATGTTATACATTGGTAGCATTCCAAACGTGTTATCTTTTCTGCTCTAACCGGTCTCTTTGTTTTGAAGGCATCAGCCACAATTTTTCTCATGTTAAAACTTCAGAATTCAGCACAAGAGCTTCTTTGTGAGTGCTCCTCCCCAGCCAGCAAGCAGCTGCCCGCCATCAGGTTCTACCTTACATCTCTTCTCTTTCCGGGAGCAGAGTCCCCTTTGTGCATCACTTTATCATCATTTATTCTGGTGAACAGCATTACAAAGGACGTCGCCCCAGTTCTCACGGCAAGTGCATCAGGTCATTCGGTAGCACCTTTAACCTCTGCCTTCGAGATACCAATCACCACTCGCTTGGATTAACTCTCTTAAGAAATGCGTGTCTTTTAGGCTCCTCCTAAGGCCATCCTTTCCTTGCTTTGCTCCATACGTTATTCTCATTC
The DNA here is from genome assembly GCF_965183815.1 of Platalea leucorodia. Classification (NCBI taxonomy): domain Eukaryota; kingdom Metazoa; phylum Chordata; class Aves; order Pelecaniformes; family Threskiornithidae; genus Platalea; species Platalea leucorodia. The sequence goes on from NC_138831.1 coordinate 15,695,659, forward strand.
TTTCCCATACATCACTGTGCCCAAATTTACGTGATTCTGAAATTTGTTTAGCACCATCTCTTCACTCAACAGCTAAAACCTAAATCTCATCATCTCCCCACTCAACATACAGTTATTGTATAAAATGCCTCCTCCAATTGCCTCTCGAGCAAGACAAGCAAACCAGGTGTCTAGGAGGACAAAAGGCAGCATGGGAAGGTGGATTAGGCTCTGTCCTCTCGTGGTGCACAGAGCAGCTTCTCACACGGCACCAGCATGTTTGGGATTCAGATCAGACTCCCCATCGGCAGCGGTGTACTTTGGCACACGCTGGGGACACACGCTTCCTCCCTGCCCCTAAACTGTCTCTTCTCCATCTTGGCACAAACCTGGGGCTCCCAACGTAGGGAGTGCACTCTCCCTTCTCCACAGCACTATTCTTCTTGTGGTTTGCATCATCTTTTAATAAACATATCACAAAACCCCACTGACCCCAGCCCTCTGCTTTCAGGGCTTTGTGCGGTTCAGCAGTCCCCTTGCTGCTTCCCCACCTAGTCAGGCAGAGCACCACGCACATCACCACTGACAGATGCCAAGTATTTTCAGTATTACCGAGATGCAAGATGGACAAGACACCACACGGGAACAGCAAAGGCACGCTTCTGCACTTAGGGGTACCTGTCAGACCAGCATCAGAAAAGAGCAGGCATCTTAAAGTCTCAGGGGAGTGAGATCTGTCAGTCTAACCACGGAGCACCTTACCTCAGCTCGTTCTACAACAGCCATCAATATGGTAATGCTAAATCAAAAATAAAACTAAAAAATGCCTAATCGGCACTGTTTTTAAAATTCACCCCTGCATATTCTTATCCCTAAATGTCAGGAGTTCTCAAGGATACCGAAAAGAAAAATCTTTATTTCAAATTACCCCACAGCTGTAAGGTACTGAAGCATTACTATAAAAGCAGGCACCACAGACTCCAGGATCAGGACTGAACATCAACATTATCAAGTCTGGGAGTTCTTCCCTGTACCAGCAGCAGCCACCTGCCCTTGTAGACCCAACTGCTTTGTACCTGTTTCTGTTAATCTAAGGTTTCTCCCAATTAAGCAGTATACTATAAACCAGTTGGCAAGAGGAACAGAAACATGAGCTATACAGCGTCCTCGGCAAGGCAGCAATCCCTTCCCAGCACCGAGGAGAGTAAGGCAGGAGCAACCCCTCGATGCTGCCAGCCACCACTGTCAGCCAGAGATGGGCGCGCTGCACCGCGGGCTCTCAGTCTCCATCATGCAAAGAGACACGGACATCTCAGGATCCAACACACATACCTAACAGCAGCAGCACAGCATCCAAAATGACTTTTCACTGTTTTGAGCTCCTGTTCCTGCAGCCCTGGTTCTGTGCCACACGCCCCCACCCATAAGCAGCACTCCATCATCTCCTAAAGGCACTGTCCATCCTCCTGTCCTGTTGCTACCAGAAGTCTCTTTCGTGGTATATCAAACACCAGCAGAGGAGGCAGCTCAGAGGACTGGTTTTTGTTCACGTCTCATCTATTACCCGGTGCCTCCTGAATGAGATTAAAGGTAATACTGTGATTTCTGTATTGCAAAGGGCTCAAAAGAAAGCCTAATGACACTCTCGGAGAGAGAGGAGGGTTCTGCCTGGGGCCACACGGGCCAGCAGACAGCCGGAGCTGGAGCACCTCCCAGCCGGGGTCCCGGGCTGCCTGCAGCGAGCGTGCTGCTTGCCTCCTGGTTTAGGCATGTGAGGACGGGAGCCTGAAGAGCCCCAGCTTACTTCAACTGCTGCAGGAGAAGTGTGGTCCAAACCCAAAGCCACCAAGCAACGACAACAAGCCTTTCCTTGCCTGATGCGAGATTTATTTTACAGAGCGTTGTATCTCCTGATTGGCAGTACCAGACAAAACCTGCCAGGGCGAACAGCTCGCTGTCAACGTCCCATAGCACTTTATGGACTGAAATCCCCCCTGGAATCGCACACTACTGCTGGAAAGGGGGAAATGAGGCACAGTCAGAGGAATCCCGAGGCCCCAGACAGCGGATCTCATGGGTTTGGATCCCAAAGTAAAGGCAATCATTCACAATCTTTTTGTTTAAATTCATTCTTTGCTATTGCACATCTATGCTTACCAAATCATTTATAAATCAAATCAAGTATTGAAGCACTTTTGGTAGAAAACTGTATTTTCCTCATATCCTTATGCTGTATACAGACATTTTTAAATATAAAACTTCAAACAAATAAAGGTGGCAACATGCTGTGACTGTTCCTCACATGAATTCCTAATTTTATGATTACATCCTGCCATAAGTGCTAGGAATAATCAGAAGACTACAATCACACCGTTACAGAACTGTGTTTTTCCTTTAACACAAGCCTCTGTGGTTGAACAAGTCGTGATATAGCTCACAGATTCAGAGCGCATCCTTATTTGAATTTGACAGCACAAAGATGAAGCAGTGAACAAAAACTTAGGGGACTCACTTACCTCGCCGTCAGTAATGAATGCGGAATGTGCTACAGCGTATGAATGATTTGCAGGAGAATACATGAAATCAGCCTGAGCAGCATCCCAGCTCCTCATCTACCGACACACCACATTATCTGAGACTAATTAAACTGACACCCACCCCTCCCTGCAAGTGAAGTGCGTAACCAATACCCTGACAAACACTCCTGAATGGAGATTTCTTCTCAGTTACTAAAATTTTGTCAATGTCAGCAAAATAATCCACGAACTATATATGATACAATTCAGTGGTATTTGGTCTTTGTGCAAGAGTCATTCCTTTTCTCAGACACTCACAATAAAAGATGATTTGTGCTAGCTACAAGCAGTCAATATTGACCAGTATCACATGAAGCTATTAGGCTGTTCCTGCAGAGCAGCGCCAGCTGATCAAACACTGGCAGCAATCATACACAGGAGCAGTTTCAAGCTCATTGGAAAAACAGAAGAGATTTATCTCACTGAATTGAGAAAACAAGGTTTTAACCGCTGAAGCATAGCGAGCACTAAACCAATATAAGGTCATTATTCTTCTCTTCCAATATGCATATGACCATTGAAGCCTCCATCTACACTCCACTGCTCCTTCTGTCCTCTGACCTAAACTTAATCGTGCCTTTTCTTGCCCTTCTCTAAGGATTACTCATTCAATATCTTTGTCTACCAAGGCACTCTTATTTCATCACATCACATTTGGCTTTCAGAGCAGCATCTACCCACTGTAACCCAGAGCAAAAAAACTTATTATTTTTAGGCCACGTGTTTCATGTGAGACGAGGTTTTTCACCTTCACTGCCTAGTTCAAAGTCAGGAAAGACCAACGGTGATCTAGAGACAGCAACATTTAACAACACCGCAGAGATGTGCAACCCTCTAAACAAACACCCAGATCTGACCGTACTGTCAAAACCTTCAGCCCTACAGAAGAAAAAACACATTGGCCATGGCAATGAAGGAGACTTCGGTGCCCATCCCTGCGGCCAAAAGCAGGCAAGAATTTGTTGTATCCCTAGACTTCAGGTGCTCCCTGATAATAAAAGTACTTGAGAATTTAAACCTACCTGTTCAGGGATAGGCAAGCAACTTTTTAATGGTAGAATGATCCAGCACTTCTCTTTGTCCATTTTCATGCTGTCGCCGCATAAGATGATGTTTTTCTTTGTTGAAGAGATACAGAAGTAAGATGGAGAGCATGAATGGACTTTTGAGGTGGGGAGCACATTTAACAGATGGCCTTTAGCACCAACCATCAAATTGAGTTCAGATAATTGCAATCTGAAGGAAAAAGCTGACAGTGACTTGACATGGTCTCTTACATAAAAATGCACCATATTTCTTTTGTGCCATATCCTTATTCACTTTGATGTATTATCATTCCCTGCTCCTCTTGATTGCTTTTCAAAAGCCATCTAAATCAATGTGAATTGATAAAGGGTAATTATTCCTATGAATAATTAGTGCATGTTAATAAATGCAAAATAGGACAAAATGCTAAGTTTTACCAGCACTGACAGTTCTTGTGCATGATGCCCGCTCTGGTAAAAGGGCACCTACTGAACACTGACAAAGGAACGGGGAGGATAGCTGCATTCTTACTGCAAGAGTAAGGAGTTACTCTGTACGGCAAAGAATGACAGAAGCATAGCTCCTGCTTTTTGTCTAAAGCATGATCTTACCAAAGAATGGCTGGTTTTCTCTTAGCAAAACCCTATGGGAATCTATATCATTAAAGATATATGATACTACAAAAAGAGGAAGAAGATATTACCAAGAAGAGGAAGACAAAAATATTACCAAGAAGATATTGCCAATAAGAGGAACAAAATGAAAGGTTGTACTCATATAGCTATTTGTCATTAACTGTCACCGTCCTGCTCTGCTGATGGCCACACAGAGCTCGGTGCCAGCGAGCACCAGGTCCCTGCAGGGCCACAGCAAGTAGCCAGGAGCAGGAGTTGCTTGAATCAGCTCAGGCACTGCCACCAAACGTGACACCGCAGGCTGTGCTCCACAGCACACCATTCCATCCCCACGCTGCACAGCCAGTCCTGCACATTGCCCCAAGCAAGCATTTAACATTTATAATTTCCATTAAACTTTATTAAACCGAATAGCTTCACACAGGACTATTTAGAGGGACCTCCAGCACACTAATTGGATTAAATGGCAGACAAGAACAAGAAGAAACATTTAAGTACCCTCTTAGCAATGGTAGGAAGCTCCATGAGTAAGAAGTAAGATCCTGCTTAAAATAAATAGCAGTTCAGAACTCTCTCCAAATTGCATTTGCTACCTCAACGACAGACGTTCTGGCATCATGATGGGAAAGACATTAGTGAATTATGTGAAACATTTTAAATTCAGTTGGAGTCCAGCCCACCATTGTTTTATAAGTGCGCTTTTTAAGAAGTTTAACATGTAACAGCATAATGAATCTAAAAGGGCTATTTCCCCATCTTTTGAAAAAAAGACAAAAAAATTCAAAGCCACACACACACAACCTTCATATTTGCACTGTCTATGCCTATCTCCTTGTCAAAGAGAATTATAAACCTGGTGCAGTCAAATTAGCAAGAAGCAGGATGGAAAAAGATTCAAGTTCGTCTATAACGTTTTTTTAATTAGACAGTAATTACTGAATTTATTAGAGGCTGAAATACTCTCAGACAGCGCTCTCCGTTTTCCTGTTTCTGTCTCTATGACCCAGGTATATAAGCACTCCCCCTTCCCCAAATGCTTCCCGCACAACACCTAAAACCTAAGATCCAGCACTTACCTTCTCTAAGCCCCAGGTCCCAGAAGCTACCTGGAGCTTCCACTCAACCTATGGGGCTCCAACTTCAAAATCACCTCCTGAAAACACACCTTCTGCTACAAAACTGCAAGGGTGCGAGTTAGAATTTGGATCTGAGCAGACGGATTTGCACTCGCCATTTCAATCACGCTTTAAACCCGCAAGCAGGAAATCAATTTCAGTATGTTTTACATTTGTAATCTGTAGTTATTTTCTTTAGGAAAGAACAACTGATTATCAATGGTAGGCATAAATACAGCTTTCTGCTACACAGGGAGATCCACCTATAGTCCTACACATGTATTTAACCAATTTCGTGGCTTAAAGCATGTTTATTCAGGGATTTAACACTTCTCGTTTTATTACATTAAAAGATATTCTTGGTAGATGGATTTTTTTTTTTAGCAAGCATAAGTTCTTCTCTGAACTGCATTAAAGCATTTCACAGCTACTTATTAACATAATCTTGACCTGCCTCACCTAGAATGGTGAAGCAGGCCAGAAGATGCTGATATCCACCCAAGCCAGTACATTGCTTAGGGGTAGAACCAGAGCACCCAGCAGGACACCACAGCTCCTTCTCCAAGGAACTTCTTGGGCTGTTGTTTTTAAACGATGATAAAATGCCAGAGTGGGCTGCCCAGAGGGAGCCACGGCTGCTGTGCAAGTCGCAGAATATCTAAATAGAAGGGCTCAGATGACCCGAGGCATCTGTTGTTACCAGCTCTGGCAGAGCTGGTCATGGCGCAGCACCGAGATGGGGAAGCCAAGGTCAGGGCTCAGCAGGGAGGCGATGCAGTGACCAAGGAGCCGCAGGATCAGGGGGAAATCCACTGTAAATCAGAAGGAGGAAGGCAGAGGGGAAATCAAGCAACCATTTAGACTGACAAGTCCTTGCCAGGAGCACCTCATGGACCTCCAGAATGACCAAACAGCTGGGGCTGGCAGGGACTTCTGGAGATCCTCCAGCAGCCCAGCCCTGCTGCTGGGGGCCAGGGCAGCTTGAGCAGGCTGCCCAGGACTGCATCCAGTCAGGTGCTTTGCATCTCCAAGGATGGAGATTTCACAACCCCTCCAGGCAGCCAACTCTAGTGTTAGATCATAATTTAAAAACAAAAACCCAATCAAACAAAAAACTGCCACATTCTACTGTACGTTTAAGCAGAATTTATACTTCAACTTCTGCCCACTGCCTCTTGTCCTTTTATTGGATACCACTGATGAGTCTGGCTTGGTCATCTTCACTGCCTCCCATCAGGTATTTATGCACATGGATAAGATCCCCCTGAGCCTTTTCTTCCCCAGCTTGAACAGTCCCAGCCCTCCCAGTCTCTCCTCATGCGACAGATGCCGCAGTAATCTTCATGGTCATCTTCACGGCCTCATGCTGTACTTGCTCTGGTGTGTCCATGTGTCTCTTGTCCTGGGGAGCCCAGCACTGGACCTAGTGCTCCAGATGCGTCTCACCAGGGCTGAGCAGAAGGGAAGGATCACGATCACGATCACCTCCCTTGACCTGCTGGACGAGACCTTAACGCAGCCAGGATGCTGTTGGCCTGCTTTGTTGCAAGGGTGCATTGCTAGCTCACGGTCAACCTCTTGTCCACCAGGACCCCCAGGTCCTTCTCTGCAGAGCTGTTTCCCAGCCGGCCAGTCCCCTGCCTGCGCTGGTGCCTGGCGTTGTTCCTCCACACGTGCAGGACTTGGCTCTTCCCTTTGCTGAACTTCACAAGACTCCTGTTGCCCATCTCTCCAGCCTGTCGAGGTCCCTCTGAACGGCAGCACAACCATCTGGTCTATCCATCACTCTCACTTCAGAACACACAGCAACTGCCTTGAAAGCACTGGTCAAATACTTCAGGTGGAGGACTGCCGTAATGATTGCTTTCATCACGTAGGATACAACTGGACTTTAAGAAAAGTTTTATGATTTCTCTGAAGCAATTTTCCCCCTAGAGTCTTGGTGCTTCCCTGTGCTGCCCCTTCTACTCAAGTTCAGGCTTAGTCCAAGAGCTGAAAGTTTTTCTTTATGATGTAATTTCCAGTTGCTGAGGCCAGGCCACACATCACTTATTACTAAGTCACCACAGAGTCCCCCTCTACTCCGCTCTTGTGAGACCCAACCTGGAGTGCTGTGTTCAGCTCTGGGGCCGCCAACATGAGAAGGACATGGACCTGTTGGAGCAAGTCCAGAGGAGGGCCACAAAGATGATCAGAGGGCTGGAGCACCTCTCCTATGAAGACAGGCTGAGAGAATTGGGGTTGTTCAGCCTGGAGAAGTGGAGGCTCCAGGGAGGCCTTAGAGCAACCTTCCAGTACCTGAAGGGGGCCTACAAGAAAGCTGGAGAGGGACTTTTTACAGGGATGTGTAGTGACGGGACAAGGGGTAATGGCTTTAAAGTGAAAGAGGGTAGATTTAGATTGGATATGAGGAATAAGTTCTTCCCTGTGAGGATGGTGAGGCACTGGTACAGGTTGCCCAGAGAAGTTGTGGATGCTCCATCCTTGGAAGTGTTCAAGGCCAGGTTGGATGGGGCTTTGAGCAACCTGGTCTAGTGGAAGGTGTCCCTGCCCATGGCAGGGGAGTTGGAACCAGATGGTCTTTAAGGTCCCTTCCAACCCAAACCACTCTATGATAGCATACAGAGCACAACAGCCAATGTAGCTAATGAGGCTGCCTTAAACAATATGATAAATGCATACGCTGATGAGCCGAGGCACTGCTGCTTTTCCATTTGTGCACCTCCATGAATGATGGGTTGCGAAAGCATCACCCATCATTTATCACACTGAAACCTACTCATCAGGTCCAGAAAAAGCAATTCACATTTCCCCCTCTCATTCACAGAACAACAATGGGTATAAAAGGAGATTTATGCCACCTTCTAAATTCTTTGCTAAGCAAAGTAATAACAGTGTAGTCCATGTAACTACTCGGTTTTACAGAGGATGTCTACTTGGTTTAGCACATGGCAGTACAGATGTCAATCTGATTTACAGGAGAGTTAAAACAGGTTTATCTTGGATCCATCGTGTACCTAACTGGTAGAAGTGTGGTGGAAACACAGCTCCGGTGTCATGGCTTCCTTTCAAGAGGGAAGTTTTGCTCAGCCTGGGAGAGACAGGACTGGAGGAAGATATGGTAACAGTCATCCCCTGCATGAGGAGTTCTTGTGCGAGGGTGGCTGATCAATCAGCCTTCATAAGCACCCGAGGGAAACACATGAACAAGTCAGCTTCTTTTCACAAAATAAAATTTCGTTTAAATACTGGGAAAAAAGAAATCTAATCAGAAACAGTTAACAGACTAACCCGGGAGGATGTCAGATCTCCCATCACTGCAGGTTTTTAATCAACAGATTAGATGAGCATCTGTCAAAGATGTCTACACTGCCAGGAAGATCTAAAGATACAGAAAAGAGACATTTTTTCAGGGAAATAATACACATTTTAATAAGCCAATGGATAAAATATCAGTTTGAATGGAGGAGGGTTGAAAAGTCTTTTTGGCTAAGCAGCCTTTTCCACAGAGCCAGGGGACAGTCAAGGCATTCCCCGTCCTCCCCAGCACAGGGGTGGCCAGAGCTGCCGAGGACGTCAGGGCTCCCCGGGCGGCCTGCCCCACTGCGGGCATGCACTGGCCGCCATGTTGGCAGGCCTGCCAGCAGCGAACGCTCAGCTAACCCGGCGCACTGGCAGTCCGCAAAACTCCCCTTACAAACACATGAAAATAACAGTTATTAGTACAAAAAGGGTACAGCTAGTAATATTTTAGTGAAATAAACATGAAACTTCTCCCAAGTTGCCTTCTCCCATGCTGCCTCTCAAAAGGCGGGGCAGGGAGGGAGTGTCTCATTCATCTGAGCATACAAAGCAGCAGTCTGAGCTCTCAAGGCCTTTATCATTTTGATGGCCTTGTGCTCATTCCTTTTTTTGGGGGGGGAGAAAAAAAAAAAAAAAATCACACATAATGGCCTTTAGGGAACTAATTAAGTAAAATATGCTGAAGTCGAGGAAGGCAGCAGGCTAGGGACAGATCAGCCAGGGGAGGCAGAGTGCATGAAAGAAAACATCTGAGACCCTTACAAATAATCTTATTTTTCTAACACTGGTAAAGTAACTTTAAGATCAAAATTGAGATTTATACTTTTACCGGAAGTTTTTTAAATGTAAATTATGAATAAAAATACTATCACTTCAGTGAAAAGGTGGAAGGTTACATATTAATATTTCCCTGAAATAATGTCAGTCTCTGTGTTACGTGACTATATCTTACTAGGGATTAATTCCAAACTCTCAAATTCAGTGAAAAATCTCCCTTTAACTTAGGAGCCTTTGACTCAAACCAACACTGAAACTGAATAAAACAAGGTAGGGAAGTTGTGTCCAGTCCTGTTTTATTGTCCAAACTAAGCAATGTTCAAATACTGAAGTAAATTTAGCCATAGATTTCATTAATAATTATAAGCAAATGAACTTTAAAATACATGGCTTTTATCCTAACAATTTTACTATAAGTGTTAATGGATTATTTTCTCTCCCCCTCTCCCACCAAAAAATGTCACAAGATCCATTTACACATAAATTATGTCCAATAAGTTGCCTCCAGCTAGGACATTTTATTAACTGCTGGATGAAGAACAGCTGTATTATACAGAGATATAATTATGTTTTAAGGAAAAGATCATCATCAGGGAAGTATAATTTTCTATTTGGATTTAAAACTAGCGAACAAAATCAATTCCCCATGCTAATAACAATGTACAATCTCAGTCTCCTTTTGAGCATCTCCACATTTCTGGCCTACTTTAAGAGGAGATGCACAAGCAGACACACTCGTTTGCAGGGCTGCAGCCGAAGCCAACGCATGCTGATCAGCTACCGAGAAACAGGACGTCAGCTGAAATCTTCATAACCACCTTACAGCGTTATCCACCCTGCCTACGGGACACAGCCACTTTCAGCACACTGATTCTTGTAAGAGAGAAGGAACAGAAAATACAGCATTATTTTACAGCTGCAACAGCCAGAAGCGCTTAGCCCTGACACATACTGAAAGCTCGTGTTACAAGAGATGATGCGAGTTCTCTTTTCATATTGTTATTCTGCCTTCTCTCTGCATTTCCTCCTCCTGCTTTTAGCTGTCCACTTTACTCCGTGGTATGTCCTTATTTGATTGATATTTATAAAGGACTGAAAGAGAGGCTGGGGGACTGCAGAACATACCCCTGCCAAGAGATTACCAGCAAACTGTCACTCTGAACTGTAAGCTATATGTATTTACATTAATCATTTTGTCAAAAAAAAAAAATTTCCCCATGGAGCACCCTATCTGCATTTTTCAGCAATAAACTACAGCCTGTTAAACAGGAGAAAAAAAAGGAAGGTGGAAGGAAATCAAAGGGCTGTTATTTGTCTCTACTGAATTTCAGAAAATTTCTTACTTAAAAAAAATCTGTTAGCAGCCCAGCCAGCAACAGGAAACAGGCACTGCTCGAGAATGATGGGGAAACCCCAGGTTATAACACAAACACTAGTTTCAGCACAATAGCAGTTAGCAATTTTAAAAAGCCCAATACCAAAAGCCATATTCATACGGTACTGAAGATCCGAGCCAAAACAGAGGGTTCAAAGACCATCGTTATTGCTGGCACGGGGCAATGCAGCACAAGAGCAGGGACAGCAGCCGTTCCTGTGCTGCTCCAGCAGCTGCTGCAGGCACGAGAGCTTCGACCCGTTTAGGGAACATCTGTCATCAAAATTGCCGGCCCCGTCACTTCGAGCCGCAGCCTGCTGCTGGCCAGTACCACGATGCTCGCAGCTTGTGGCACTTCTCCACCATTTTGGATACACAGCCACTAAGGACTCATGGAGCAACTCCGTGCTACTTAAAAGCGAGCTGGGGAGCACGGAGCGGGCCAGTACCACCGTGCCAGGAGAGGAGCCAGTGGCACCGCGGGGCTGTGACTGCTGATCCATCCACCCCACGCGTGCCACTGCCCAGCCCGGACCACACTGCAGCACATTTCCTGCCATCGCTTTGTGGCAGAACGTATTTTCTCAAACAGACCTTTAATTGACCAAACAGCTGGAGATCATTTTCTTGCACTGACAGACCCAGGCACCGACCCTTGATCAGGAGGATTTGGGTTCAACTCACTGACATGCTACCAAATACCCGCTTTGACTCCACACACCCGGTTTTCACAGCTCATGTCAAGGGACCAGCAGACACGCGGCACCCTGACAATCTGGTCCACCATCTCAATCTCAGCCCCTGGAGGTAAAATGAAAGTGTCCTATCCCACACTCATATTGCAAGACTAGTTCACCATTATGAAAATGTTCGGTTACTATGGTGACAGGGAATAAGGAAAAAAAAATTAGATTCATATAAACACAGGTTTTCATATGCAGATTGCAGTATTCTGTACTTCCAGTTCATACTGATTTATGAATTTTCAGTTATTCAGCCAGCAAAAACTGAGTGATTATTTATAAATATAAAAGTTAAAGTTCATTCCTAGATAAATCGCAAACAAAAATAGGCCTGAATTTATCATATATATTATTCACAATGACTAATTCACTCATCTCCAGTTATATGTCAAAACCCAGTCATGCTAATTTTAATTACTTAATTTAGGGGGCAACTCTTCCCTGTTTCCCTCATGATAAATTTGTTTACATACGTATGTGTGTTTTCTACCCTTTGTGGATAACACACAGAGTAAACAAGGAATAGATGCTTTTAGTGAATGCTTCTAAAATTCACTATATTCAGCTCTCAACTGCTGGCCTGAGGGAGAAATCAGTACTGATTCATAATGCCTCAGATCTTTTTTAAGCTGCGGCTGAACATTCATAGAAAAATGAAAATAGGCTGAAACAGTTTTGGCTACCAGTTGTGAAGGTTTTTAAGTTCCAATGTCCTGACACCAGTCATCCATTTTTCTCCTTTTTCAAGCCTTTTCAAAATTGGTTTCCAGGAACACACACAGAAATAGGAGTCTCGCACCCCAGACGCCTGCCTACTTCTCTTGCCTTTTTTCTACATGAAACCTATCAGGAGACTGCAGCTTCCAAGGAGGAATCTAGTCCTACCTCCATTATTCAGTGAGTTTCTGGAAGATTAGGAATGAACCGGACTCTTGCCTAGGTGGTGAGCAATCCTGGTTCCAGCCGCTGTTGCAACAGCCAAAATGCACAGAATACACACCAGAGTGTTATCTACCACCATCAAACAGTTCAGGTTTCTCAGCTCCCAACTCTTGCACACACACCTGCATGCTCCTCCTAACACCAACAGCTACGACCACACTTCGTCCCCAGCCGAGCATGGCCAAGAGCTCACCCACCCGCTTGCATGGTGCCCCGGACGCACCGGGCATCAGCTCCCCGAGGAGCCGCTCTGCAGCCGCTGCATTAGCATCCTCCGTCGTATTGCACACTCCAAACATGCCGCAAGGCTCCGCACCAGCTGATGCTGAGATACAGCACTCTAATGTTTTATCTCTATTCGGTATCTCTATTCTATGTAAATAGAATTTGTTATTTAAACAGGAATTCCCTCTGTCCTACAAAGAACACGTGTGCAAACACGCATGCAATAAGCCATCGTGAGGCTCCAGACGATGCCAGTGCGGGAACCCTTCAATAACTCAGCAGCAGCAATAAAGGCCTCATATTATTCTGGCAGTGATACCAGGCAGTCCACAACCAGATGGATGTATTTGTAAATAAGGCAGATCAGTTTTGTCAGGTTGTAATTGGTTTTAGAACAAGCAATTCCCACTATGACAAACAACAATTAAAGAGCACAGAGCTCCCACAGTGTGCAAGACTGAACGGGTTTTACAAGAGGGACAAAAGCGGAGGAGAGCAATGGAAGTGCTACCAATGATACACAAATGGTTTCATCCTGAGACGGCCCTTACGATGCCATCTAGGAGAACAGGAGAACCCAGCAGTGCTGTCAGGGTGACTCCAGAAGCAAGCAAAGCCTCTTCCACCTCCTAGATGTCTAGTTGCCCATTCAAGTTGCAACTGGAGCCACAGCAAACACCTCGGCAATTCAGAACCTGCAAAGATCAGCTGTCCTTCCATCTTGGCAAGTCATCTGGATGGCAAGCTTACAAGGAATAGTTAAGCTACTGGGAACCTTGAGAGTCTTCACACAAAGATGCTATTGGGGATGAGGAGTGAAGTTCCTTCCAGTGAGCTCTGGACATGTGCAGTCTGGTACAGACCCCCCAAAAGCTAAGGAAAAGGTCATTGAGGATTTTTTCTTTTTTTCTTGCAAAGGCATATTGCCACCATGAATTTCTGCAGGCTCAGTAGTTAGTTTGGTGGCCATAAACGTCTTTTTTATTGTCATTGTGAGGTACACCATGGACAAGGACACTGCAGCAAACACTCATCAGTGACAACGTGACCAGCCTCCACAAAAATTATTGGCACGCGGACAAGACTGCTCACACTGGGAACCAACGGGGTAGCCAGGGTTCACGCCTGGCTCTCACGCACAGTCACGGGACTCCTGAGGAGAAGACCTGCAACTATTCCCATGACCAACCGTCCCTCTCTCATGGAACTTATCACCACAGGTTTGGGCAAACTAACTGTCAGAGCAGGTGGATTACCTCCACAAGAGCATGCTACGGCTGATAGACAAGGGTTCTGTTTCACCACATTCAAACCAAAGAGCCAGTTCCACTAGTGTGCCTCATCTTCAACACACTGCCTTAAACCCTCAAAACACTACCCCTCTTCATGAAATCTCTCAGGTGTCACCCACTCCTCAAGTGAAAGGACATCATTAACCTCATTCCCCAGGTGAAGAAGCTTTGGCACAAAGAAGCCTCACCACTTAGAGCCACAGCACCAGTCCAGTCTCAAGCCCGGCACAGGAGTCAGGAGCGCAGACCTGGGTCCCTGTTGTGCCCTTGAACATCAAGGAGATACCCCAGGCACGCCCACTGCTCCCCATGTTTCCACACTTCTGCGGCACCCAGAGGGATGATGTGTTTGGATGCAGTAAGATGCACAGATAGCTGGACATGTTACCTTCAATCTAGAGTAAAAGAGGACATTTACCACAAGCCATCAGAGCCCCAGCAATGTATCTTCTGAGGCGACTGGGAGCACATTTGGGTCTGGAAATGGAAAATGGCAGACAAACATTTGTATCTATCTATCAGTGTGAAGTAGTTTCCAAGAAAGCTTCTTGAATTTTTTTTTTTTTTTTTTTTTTTTTTTTTTTTTAAAATCCCCAATGGAAGTTTAATTCTGAAGAAGTTATTCTCTGGTTTTGTGACCTGCAAAATTATCTCCTTCCGCCCGGTGCCTCGGGAGAGGTACACCATCTGCTATATGTTCCTCTCCCATCTGACATGCATTCAAAAAGTGTAAAGCAATAGGGAACTACATCAACAGCACAATCCACGAGATGTACGAGAACATGCCATATGATTAGGAGGAGACGCAAACAACGTGCATTTCTTTATTCCTTTTCTTCCCACTCACCCTTAGTTTTGAGCTGACCTCTTACATGAAACAGATTATTGTTATTCCAACAGTATCTCAAACTGTCATCCCACAAGAACAATGACTACATGAGTACTCTTTTTGTTATGGTTTCATTTTCAGGGGTTTATAATATGACATTTTCACTTACAGCATGTTTGCTTATTGTTTCTTTAGGGATTTTAGCAAGAGTAGGTCAAGAGCACAGAAGCACCGCACAGCAAAAACTGCTTTTAAAAATGTGAATCACTCAGAACACCATCAAGCAAGGATGTTAAAAAAAAATGCTTTGGAAGAACCTGCTGCTGAGAGCGTGCTTACCAACTCACTCGATATACTCCAAGTTAAAACTGGTTCAACACTGCTATTTATTTTTGTTCAGTTTTTGCCACACCTCCTTTGCTTTTCCTGAACTACCCGAAAAATACAATTACAGTGGAGATCTTGATTTCCAGTTTCATTTATTACAACACTAGAAGTCCCATTCATTTTAGTGGTAAAAAAGAACAGGGCAATACAAGTCCCTACAAAACACTGGCTGTATTCAGTGGAAAGTAAAATAAAGGACGGTTAAAGGAAAATCTGGCAAAATAAAAGGTTAATCTTGCAGAGTTTCTATTTATGACTGTTACAATCATTTCAAAGAGCTCCAACTGGGATGTCAACGGCCTTACAGTTTCCTCTGGGTGCAACACTGAATGTACATAGACCTGCACACCTTCACAGTGCACTTACAAGCCACTTGCTACAAAATGACCTATACAATAAGCCTGTCTTCTCCCTCTCTCTCTGGCCGATGTACATACACAGTCCTAGCCACAAAACACCATTCAGTTCCTCTGAGGTGTGAAACAAACTGGTTTCCATCGCAGAGTAAGGCTAGCTGGCCCAAATTATCAGTATTTCTGTACAATACCTAAATAACTCATGTTTTCCTGCCCATGATGGATGCAAGCGCAGATTGCAGCTTGCTCTCTAAAACGTGAAGTTACGCATTACTTGCGCCGCGGCGGTGAAGATCCACCTATTTCTGCATCGCAGACAGAGGAGCGCTCCGTCCTGCCCCGAGGAGCCGGCAACCTCACTTCAAAACAGGAAGCAGCAGTTGAGTCGAGCAAACAGGCAAGAGGCGGACAGGGACGTCGGCGTGACTTAACCGCCACAGATCAGCCCATCAGACGGTTTTCTAGACCTCACAAAACAACCAAGCTTCAAACAGATGGTTAAAGGAGAATGACACAGCACGCGCCACCCAATTGCTGCGGCAGCACAGAAGACGCGTCCGACCAAAGCAAACGGCTGGTGCACAGGCAGTTTCTGGTCCTCGTGCAAGATGCAGAGTTCAAGGACTCTATCAAGACTTCTGTTCCTGCTCCTAACTACTACCCTCTTGCCTGAGTCTCCATGCCTCTGCATCTCCTCGTCAGCCAAACAGGCAGAATGCTCCTGCCTGCCTCTCGGAAGCACTGGGAGAATAAAATCATTAATAGTCTTAAACATTTTGAAACTATTACATGGGTATTTACAGAAATGCCAGTGTTATTTAATCCAGTGGCCTCTCTCAGAGCATTGCTTTGGTGCTTCAGGGGAAACTATAATGTATCCAGCCAATTGTGTAATGCTCTACACGGGGATAAAAATTGTTTTCTGATCTCTCTAGCAATCACATTCCACCCTGAAGCATGATATTTGATTGTGCTGACCTCAGCATGCTTAACTGTACATAATATTGACTAGAAAAGTACTCAGCCCTTTTGAAAATATGCCCATCTCCAAAAAGAAACAATCATTAGGCAACACCGCAAAATAAAAAACACACCACAATAGTCCAACCTATACTTCGTAGAGTTTAACCCTATTGAGCAGTAACGTACAACTAACTCCCCAGTAAGCAATTAGCACCCTCTTGTACACTCCATTACTGCTGAAGTACTTAATGTGACAACGAACAAGGTCTTTTATCTACAGGAAGAGACACACCAAAGGAGGAGACCTTCGCCAGACTTCCCACCACTGCCCATTTTGAAGGGGTAGATGCAGACAGGCTTCAGTCGCTGTGGTATGAAAAGCAAGGTGAAGGATTCACTGCGACTCTTTTCTAACCTTGCAACGCACAGTGCGTGATCCCTCATACGGGCAGGGATTTTGGCACATGATCTCAAGGGCATGAAGCATCACATGCCAAAGTTGACAGGAGACCTCCCACACATTCAAGAGGACTTGCTTCAAACTCACAGCACCATGTTTGACAGCAGCCGAGCCATATTTTCAAACAAAACTATCTTTTGGCCAGAGCAGGACTTTCCCACCCCGTAACGGTCATTTAGGGCATGCTGTCCCTTTGGAGGGGTGAGCACGTCCTCCCAAATAACAGAGAAGCAAAAACAGCTGCCTACAATAACATTTTCTTAGAAGGCTCAATATGTCTTCATCAACTAACTGCATATCTCCGTCCAGTGGAGGCCACTGCTGATAAGTGGTCCACAGCATCCTTCCACAGACGCCATTGAACAGACATCCCCATCTGGCTTACAAGGTCCAGAGACACAACTCCACAACGACCGTGAGTCACATGCTGCAACACCAGCATAAATCTGGAGCAACTAATCAGCTTCTGAGGGCAAAAAAAGAACAGAAGATGGGGAGGTTAAGAAAAAGCTAAATATACTCTCTGCTCTTGGCAGGATAATCTTGCAGACAGTATTTCTTCCTTCCCTAACTGACCAGCTAAACACAGTGTCTTTCAATACTATCATACAGCTTCAGTATATCACTTCCCATTAAGGGCACAAAGTGGTCTGCAAAAAGGTCAACAGCACTGTTTCCATCTTGAACTGAGCTACAGCCCTCCGTTTGACACAACATTCCCGCTCCAGGGCTACGTTCCCAAACAGGACTTGTCTGCACGAGGCTTCGCCTCCTGATCGTCACTGTCCAGCAACGCAACTCCAATCTTCACGCTCTCTTGCGGCTTTAATCCTGCTACACTGCCAATACCATAAAATGACAGCTGGATTTTTTTTCTCTCTGGATCAGATAAAAGTCTGTATCTTTAAAATTTCAAACACTAACAAGCTGTCTTGAACGAAACATCATTTAGGCTATTCCCAAATACCAATTAACCTTTTTTCATGCAGAGACAATCTTGAATTCTCTCTAGAGCCTTTGCCAACACAAAAGCTTTAGACTGCCAGACCAACAGTTTGATCTCTAGTTCTTACTCTTTGATGAGTTCTTCTGCAATCTCAATGATTAAATTATAGTGTCACCACAGAGTTAAATTTCCATGAAGTAAAAAAATAAAGGGGGAGAGGGTGTATTCAAATGCAGACTTCTGCACAAAAAGCAGTTCATTTAAAGCCATTAGGTCACTAACGCTGGACAGCAAGTCCTACCTATTGCAGCAGGACCTTGTCTGAGCCAGAAGCTTTGAACATCACCATCAATATAAAAAGTAACTCATTGCTGTGAGTTCCCTCAGATCTCAGCTGCTGGCAGACTGTAAGCTTACACAGACAGAAGCTTTTCTGAAAAGCATTTAGTCGATCCGGGTATGTCAGCTTTCACCATACAGTGAGATGGAATTCTAGTCACCTTGGGCAGGGGGGAAGCATTTTCATTCCATAGCAAGGGTTTTTACTCCCACGAAACAATTATTGATCAATCAGTGCATTTGACAGAGAGAAAAATGTTGCACACACACAAGGCCAGCAACCTAAAATTATCTATCTGATGATCGTAAGCTAAGAAATCTGTTCTTCAGGTCATTTTCTCTAAACGAGCCATTCTAAGTAGCAGAACATCACTTCAGCCTGTAACCACACCACAGAATAGCCTCAAGACCACAAATAAATCTTCAAACAAAGCTAATCAATGCTACAACATCTAAAAGAAAACCAATCTTTGGGGCTCTTCCATGGTGAAGGGGAAGCCACTGTTTCATGAATTCCATGACAGGGACTTCTGCTGTGGTCCTCCAAGGCATGACACCATTCCACTTCACCTCACAGGTGAAGCTGGTCCAACAGATGGAGAAAGGCAGTGGAAAACAGGGCTCCCTTTTCCCTTAATAGGAATCATTAAAGCCAGACCTCTATCTCCTGATCTCTGGTCATTTACATGGGTTTGTATCCTGTTTTCTTTTTAAATATTTACTCTTGGAATACAAGCAAGACAGTAGAACAACACTGAGTCTCACCTAAGCACTACACTTAGCTTTGCTGTCTAGATAATAACCAAAGCAAGAGCCACATGGATAAAATCCTCGCCCTAGAGAGCTGTAGCCCCAAGCATTCCCAAGAGCAGAAGGATTAGCAGCCACTTCTCTATTTGTTTTACAGACAGGCCACTGAGGCTCAGACACCAGGAGAGACAGCTAAAAAATCGGGGATGGTCACCTAAGGAGCAACCTCCTCTCCTCTCTCATCTGTCTGATATAGACAAAAGCAAGAAACTGTAGACAATTTAACTCTATAGTCGTTCTAACAGGAAATTACTGAGCTGTTCTGCACACCTGCCATTGCTACAAGACAGAGCAATACTTCATAGAGCCGCTTTGAGAAGCAAGATGCATTAGAGTGACTGCAATCCCTTGCCACATATATGACTGTTCCTCCCAGAGGCCTAGGTGAAAAAGGAAAGTAAAACCTTTTTTATTTTTTCCCCTCTTCAAAGCTATTCTTCAACTCCAAAGGAAAGAAGAGTGATAGACACTAATGCAAATCCTTTTCTGAAGCTGTTGGGACACACAGATGCTGCATAGATTTTCCGAACTCTCCAGATCCCACACTAACAGCCTGCAGCACCAAGTGTCTTCATGGAGAACCTCCCCTGAGTGTCAGCTTGGCTTCAGCAGTCAGGAAAGGACATCAGTGAAGCTAACAGAAAGTTTTGTCATTCTGGGAGGCACATTGTTTTAAGGCAGCTCAACACAAGATGCTTGAGCAAGAGAATCTCACAGCCACAGCTTTCTCCCAGTTTCCAGCTCCCTGCTACCCACGATCACTCCCAGGCAAAGCGTTCCCAAGCTGGGGAACTCACACCAGTTCAGACACACCACTCCACAGCCACGTCCGAACAAACACACGAGCACCAGCCAAGAGGCACTGCTGTTTCTCCCCTCTGATGAGGCTGTGCTCACAGAACTAAATCTGGGGACCCACGTTCTAGAAGAGGCTAGGACAGAAGCACCAACTTCCACACAGGAATTATAACACCACACCTTTTTACGTATCTTTGTTTTTAAAACAAAGGGGAAGATTTAAAATAAAGAGGATGATTTAACACAAAGGGGATGATTTAACACAAAGGGGATGATTTAAAACCTCTCTCTCCCTGCCATGGATGGGATCCTAACAGCTGCCTCCTCACTGATGAGTAATGACAACACTGGGATAAATAACAAGGCTGTATATTCTCCAGCCTGGCATGCAAGGGCTGCTGTGCTGTTGATGGTGCCATTTTTCACGTGAACTCTAAAACCAAGCTGCTGACCACTCACAGTCATTAAACGATCCCACAGTACTGTGGCAGTGAGAAACACATCAGCCCTGTCACACCAACTCGATCCCAGCCCAGGGACTCATACTACAACTACATAAACTCCCTCAGTAATTTTATTTCGATACTCCGCTTCCTCTCCTAAAGCTGTGTGTTGCAATACACTGTTCAGCAGCTGCCTCTTCTCAAACCACTGCAGCTGTCTTCCAGAGGTGAGAAAAAGGACACCAAAATAAGTCATCTCGGGCCAGTTTTTCAGACAAAAGCTTATGAATCAGGCTCTTGGAGATGTGAATAGCTTGAAGTGCATCCAACAACCGCAGGCAGAAAGCAGGCGCACCAGGTGAGGACTGGAAGCCCTAAGGAGGTCATCAGTGACAGGTACAAACCATTATTACCAGTTGCTGCATGGGCTCGTGCTGTTCACTCATTTCTATGTCCTCCCTTGCTGCTATGATACATACCAATAAAATACACAGAGGTGGGGCACACACAACACAATAGTTATTAGTAAGAAATATTCATCTTTTTTAAAGAGGAAGGTTTGCTGGCAGCTCAGCAAAAGCCTCCTGGGATTAAATCAACATTCAGGATTAAATAGCCACCCAGGTTGTAAGAAAGGGAAGATTACTTCATGCTAGTTTTGCTGGGGAGCAGCATGAGGGACACGACTGCACATGCCGCTGCGCCCCTCTCCAGCCCCAAGCCTGACACCAGCCATTACCTGCTCGAACCGCTCCGTCACCAGCCGCCTGTCAGGAGCATGAATGCCTCCGAAGTCGGTAAATGCATTTCAGAAGGTGATTGCTGTTGCTGCTGTGGGTGGTAGCTTGACAAACAGCTACTGAAACAAAGCCAAATTCAGGCAAGAGAAAATTTAAGAGCTCAAGGGGGAGGGTTTTCCCCCCCACCTTCAATGGGCCAGCAGAAGGGGAGAATAAATCCTGCTCCTGACAGGTGCTGAAACTGTGCACACAGAACTTAAAATATTACACCTTGCAGAGACTTATAAATATCTGTTAAGCACCTGAAGCACATTTGGTGCAGCACTCTTACGGCCCTTAAAACTCTTCACCTGGAACGAGGACTAGCTACAGGCCATGAATAAGCGTTGTAAGAGGTTTTTACCATGATCAGGAAGAATGGTAGATTGGTCAATAATGCCTGCTGCACCCAGGTGCCGGCCAGCTATCAGAGACGAAAATAGCTAGGCTTACAAGGATCAAAATACCCCTCTCTTCTATTGAAACACAGCCGTTGGCTCTCATGAGAGGCCTCAGACCTCAGCTCCTGCACACCATCAGACACCTTCCTATGGACAAGCCACGACCTCTGGGCTGGACTCATCGTCCAGCACCTCTGACCACAGCTCGTGCAAGATGGCACGCAGGTAACGGAGAGGCTGGAGACCCAGGCCGTGCCTGATAGAGGGCCCCTTGTCACAGACACGAGTCGGAGGAGCCGCAGAGGACGCGGGGACCCGCTCGGGGCAGGGCGCTTCGGCCACGCGCACGCCACACGCTCGCTCCTCCTGGTCCCCACGTGAGGCCCCGAGTCCAGGGCAGGAGCTCAGGGACACAAAGTAGGCCTCCAAAGTGGAGCGAAGCCCAAAGCAGGCCTCTTCACCACCTGCACTTCCAAACACGGCTAGATTTAATTTTTTTTAATGCATTAGAAGAAAGTCACCTTAATGAAAAAAATCTGAAGCCTGACCACCAGGCCCACAGCCTGCCCATGGGAAGCGCAGGCTCTGCCCCAGGACATCGGCTGCAGGAGCAGCCATTGGTTTCCAGTTTAGACAGATGGTCTCATGTGAACATGAGGGTTTAAGAAGCATGGCTGCTAAATGCGACTTCTGCCCCGTTGTGGGGGTCAGGCGTCACTAATGAGCTGTAACCCAGAGCTTCAGCTTCCCCCTCCCTGACCGCGCGGCAGGAGAAGCACAGCCTCCCACCCCCACCATCTAGCTGTGTGAGCACACCACAAGGTGTCGGGAGACAAAGCCGAGCTTGGCAGCAGAAGCCGAGGACCAGGACTCATCCTGCAAAGCAAGTCCTGCAAAAGGTTCATGGCTTGTCCCTTGGCCGCTCTCTTTGCCAGCTTCTCCATCTTTAGAAGGAAAGCTATGCTTTCCTGCTTATCCTGCCAGAGGCACCTTCACTCTGCTGTGTTTGCTTAAACAGCTTCAGCTGGGGCCAAAGAGCTGTGTCACATGAGGAAAAAACACTTTAGTGATGTCACCTGTCTTATTTTTTAAATATCACCCCGCATTCTGCTAGAAGGCCAGCACACACAGCACACAGGCTTTCAGACCCCCATCCAGCTCCCCATCTAAATGGGGCCATGCACCTGGAGAGTCTTTGGGTTTAGCAATGTCTTGATGATTAATAGCAGCCACAGTGCTTTGGCACACTCTGCTTCTACCATCTGCACCAGCGCCACGAGGCCAACCGTCTGGCCCCAGCAAGGCAGCACCCGGTGCCGTACCCATGCTCCTGCTCCAGCAGGCACGTCGAGCTGGTAGTGAGAGCGTTGGACCATGTACCGGCTACGTCTGACCCAGAGCAAGGCGCCCAAGCACACATGTACACACACGTCTGACCAGTTACCGTGAACTGGTGGCTCCTTCTCCCTTCTGACCACAGAGGAGACCTAAATCCAAGCCATTTGAGGAACGTCCATCCTACCAGCAACTATATGGAGCCGCTGATGGTCGGCTGCGTGCAGGAGCCTGCTGACTCAGTTGAACCATCCCAGCCTCCACCAAAGTGCTCAGGACTTTAGCTTTGCAGGAAACATCTCTGATAGATTCAATTTGTTTCCATTAGAGACTGCCAATTAATCTTTATTATGAATCCCATACATACTTCTCTGCTCTTCGCGGCACATGGCCCTCCCAGTCCCCACACAAGGAGGTCTCATGTAAAACCCATCGGCCAGGACCACGCTACCAGACCCCACTGAAGAAACAGAGGGTACGTGGAAGATAACAACAAATAAATCTAAGTGGGAATCAACCGCATAAGGGGCAATGCTGAGCGGTTATTCTGAAGTCTCACAGTAGAAACTAGATCAGATTCATCAGGATCTGCTATCTGCTGCAGACAACTCCACCAAAGCAGACGGAGTTACGCCAAGGCATGCCAGCTGGCCCTTGGGTCTCACATTTTGTTAAGCAAGACAATTAAGCCAACGGAAATTTTATATCTGTTTCTGTGATTAATATTTAGCAGTTTCCTACCAGCCCACGCAAAGGAATGGAACTTCCTTCTCTTTTGCACAGAACTATTTTATTAAATGGGCTGTCAAGCTTCAAGCCTCAATGGCTCCTCCAATTGCAAACTAAGCTTCCCTCCTGGGTAAGCCATGATTCCAGAAAATAATTTGGTATGGGAATTTTCCCAAAATTTTCTCAGCTAAGTGGAAAGAGAGCAATAGGTAGGAAATGAGAATAGACATAAAAGAAGGGATGCAGCTACTGCAATAGAAGTAAAATGAAGCTAACAAGCAATGATAAATTAAGCTGAGCTGCAGTTCTACCATGTAAATGGGAAAACACACATTGGTTTTCTTTGGCCTCAGGTCTGCAAGCCTTTTAAATGTTTTTATATCCCAAATCCATCAAAACTCTAGTTCTATGATCAATTTACACAGCAGCTAAGAGTCCTAGAAGTGCAAGAAATCATCCCTTTACCACTATGCAGCCAGATGCACCATTTAAAGACTACCGATCACCAGGGATTTTTTCACCTGCCAACCATATGACAGAAGAAGATGCTATTGATTCACAGCAGTCTTCCTGCCAACAATAACCAAATAGATCATGCAATGACCTGAATTTTGCTGGGGTTAAAGAAAAGCTTCAGGAAGCAATAGGAAATTAAACAGCCAATCAACATGATGCCCAATTTTCTGCAAGATTTACAATGCTGTACCATAGACAGTTGCATCTACATAATTAAAACTGGTTAGTTTTGCTGCATTAAAGCAACAAATCATGCATTTGACAGTAATGAGGAAAAGACATTTATTTATCTTTCTGGCCAGATAGACCAATTAAAATTGTACATCTGAAAACACTCACTTTGAATTGTTCATCTAAGGATCTACTGTATTCTGCAAGTAGCTTTAATGTGGCCGTTGTAAATATGCAGCCGTACCTTTATTGGCATTTATTTTTAATGCAACCATTCCTGTCTGCAAATCTAAGAGAGACAAATATGAAAACCTGCCTCCTAAAAAGTATCCTGAATATTTTCTTTCTGGTACCATCAAGCGAGCATCTGCTGCCAGTCCTGGGGCCAGCTCTCTCCTCTCCTGACAGCTGAAGGATGCAGATCAGCAGCAGAAGGAAAGGACGGACCCATGGCACAATAACTGACAGGAGAGACCACACCATGGGAAGGTGCCTGTCAGCGGTGCCTGTGTTCGGGAGAGGTGAAAGAGAGAGGTCCCCATGCATGGGCAGATGGCAAACACTGCGGAGAGCTGCAAGGACAGCCAGCCTGCAGCAGCCGCAGACGGCAATGATTAGCCACTCCTAAAAACAGAGCGGCACCAACCCAAAGCCTCAGGCACCCTGCATCACTACCAACACTGTGTAACCGTGCCCCAGCTATCAGCTCCTCCAGCCTTCTCTGCAACACCCAGCAAGAGCGTGTGCAGCAGACAGTACTCGCACAGACCTGTGCGCACACAAGGGCACACACCCCGTGCACACCCTCTATCTTTTCAAAGCATTTTCAGGATGACTCCTTCCCACCATGAGAAAAGCAGACACAATTCTCCAGGGAGGGAAAGAAGATACGGAGTCATTATGCCTGATAAATCACCCCTGTGCACGAAGATTATTCACCAGTTAAACTCTACTTACGCTAATCATGCTCTCCACACAAAGCATGGACTCATCGATTTTTTTAACCGAGGCTGCAGCACCCCGGAGCACAGGAGGTCGGGGCAGGGCTCGGCTCCCGCGCTGCAGTTACTGACAGGCTGTCCCCGAACCATTCGGGGCCTCTGCTCTGCTTCCCCACAGCCTGAGCAAGACACCTTTCAGCAAAACTTTCCTAAAAATCAGTCTAAGCAACATTTTTTCCCCCCTCACCATGTTATTCCCAGTTGTCTGTCAGGCTCCTCTAGTAATACTTGGGCAACTGATTGCCTTGCGAGAGCCCCAGGCGCTGGCTGACACCTCACACCTTCCAGGCTGTGCTGGCAGATCACCCCGGCCAGCACCCTGACCATTTCCAATCCTCTCTGACATCTATCTTTTAAAGCATTTTACACGCACCCCTGCTGTGAATTACTTTCACTTCCACCCATGCTGATGTACGCCCTGGAGTTCACATGCAGAGTTTTCTACCTTTCTCCCTGCTATTTTCTTGACCACACCATGGGGACCACCACTGTGCTGCATTCAGATTTCAGCCCCATCCTCCATAACAAGACATCACTTCTTCAAATTTTCATCTTTTATCATCTTCATATGTCAGCTCTTCTACGCCAACATTTTGTTTGCTAGTCTCCCTGGCCGCCGCTCCCTCTTTTCTTCCTCCCTATTTCTTTTCCATTTTAGTCTTTCTCTGGAGATTTGGGTATCCATCTTCACCAGGGTAGCAGGGGTTTAGATATGAATAGAATAACGACTAAATCCCTGAAGGAAATAAACAGGGTATCTGGGATAATGAGGTGGCCTACATGAAATCCCTAGGCCGAGCCAAGAGAGATCAGGCCTTGCAGAAGGGGAGCAGAAGTGGAGGTGGGTGTTTATGGTCACCGTCACAGCCTCAGAAGAACATTTAGATGATGACAAACCCTCCCCCATGTCGGGTTTTGCTGACACCAACAAGACACAGATCTTTGCACATGCGGTACACGACTAATGAAAGAAAAAGCCCCATTCCCTCCACAGAGCATCCTCGGCAGCCGGTCCCCCTCGGGTCCCTGCTAACGTAATGACCAACCAGGGACATTTCACTGAACCTTTCTGCCCGGTTGCATTGTCTTCCACTGCTCCTACTTCATGATGAAGCATGGGCTACAACAGACCTCCGCACCAATTCCTCTGGAGTCAGATGTTTATCCTCCGACAGTTTAGCAACGTGGGAAGGTCAGAGCCACCCTGTTCCCCGCAGGGAGGTGACAGCATGGGTGACAGCTATCAGGATACAGCCACGAGCACCAGAGCCCCTTCACCTCACCGAGGTCACCCCAGGACCATCCTGGTCCTGTGATGCACCTGATGTCTCTCAGGGATGGAGCTGCCACCACCTCGAAGGAAGCAGGCAGGCAGCACGCGCAGACGTTGGGGTCTGACTCTCCCCACCTCGCCCCAGCTTCAGGCACAGTTAAACCCTGACCACACCCGAATTAATCTTTATTCAGATGAAAATACAGACCCAGTACCCTAAATCAGAAAATGGAATTTCTGGAGGTATAATTAGGCACAGAATGGTATCAAGGAAATTATTACCAGCCCATCAGAAAACTCTGTCTGCTTTACAGCTGCCCAGAAAAGCGGCCCAAAACGTGATCGCTGTGGTGCGATAAAACACCCTTATACATAACCCCAGCGTTAACTATCTCACATATGGAAACCATGAGGCTACAGAAGTCGGGCCAAGAACGATCACGGCAAATGAGTATTCCAGTTACAAACAACAACAAGAAAAACACTGGAGAAGTCTGCAGCGAAGCTTTTGGAACAGGTCAGACCCAGTCCTGCCTCCAGCTACCCCTCTGCAGCCCCGAGCATCCGAGAAGCAGGAACCGCCTGGCCCAGGAAGTCTTCAAGAACAACGTGGAAACGTGGGACAGTCTCTATGAGTACAGGCAAATCCCCTCCCGTAAAACAGAACAATACCACAGGCTAAAAGAATATTTCATCTGCTTAACTGCAGGGTGCAATAACATCAATTTGCCCAAATTACACACAAGCAGAAAGGTAATTGGCACTGAGCAAAGCATGTTGTGACTGTTGCATCACTCTTCAAAGCCAGCTACAAAAGACTGAAATGCAAGAAAGTAAACAGTGGCACGAAATCAACAGACAGCCCCTTCCCCAAAATCCTTCCATCTGGCATTGCACTGCAGCATTTCAGCAGCCACTTTTTCACAGCCGTGTATGTGCAGAGAAGACATCGCTCAGCTGAGCTCAATGTCCAACATGCTAAGTGAGCTCCAGAGAAAACAGGAAAGCTGTTTAGTTTGCACATTCACGGGTTAATTTGCAGAAAAGCTATTTCATATTTCTAATTAACTCTGTCTTAACCAGAGACTTAAATACAACAAAATGGTGAGCGCATACCTGTATAAAAGAAACAGCCAAAGGGAGATTGGAGCCAATTTTACATTATAGCAGGGGGACTCGAAGGGGGCAGCCCAACGAGAAGGCATTAAGTAAGCAGTTAAGTATCCTCAAGCTGAAAGTGGGAAAAGGAATTGTCATCAACTCACAGGATTAGGAAGTTGCAATGATAAGCAGATTTACAAACTGAAGTTACCCAAAAATATCAGTTAATACAGTTCGCTACTGATACTAAAAATCATATTTTTATAATAGAGCTGGCTACAGAGGCCAATTTTTTTCTGTCTGACCGCACACACTCAAACATAGTCAGTCTTTCACTGGACTGCAAGCATTTGTGATGTTTCAGAAGGTACCAACTTTTCCCTAATAAGCCTAACTGTAACAAAAATTAATTTGGAGCTTGATATTTGATGCTTAGTGGTCTCAATAGACACAACCTTTAATTATACTCTTCTCTACTATTTAGAAATAAAGCGGCCTGCTTCAAAGGTCTTCATCCTGCAGTACTGGGACTTGCATAATAATGATTATGTCCCTTGAAATCGCTGGGCCTGAAGCACGGCAAAGTTCCTTACATAAGACCTGCAAGATCGATGTGCTTCCTCACCGGGGAGGCCTCGCCCGCAGCTCCTTGCAAAAACACCGACACCGCGCAGGTTCCCCCCGCGGCTGCCGCCCCTGCGCCGCCGGCGCCTCAGCCCCTCGGCGCGCAGGCAGGCAGCGCTCCTCCAGCCAGGGCCGCGCACGGCGGCGGTGATGCCCCGGTGGGCGCGGGTCCCGGCCCCGCACCCGCCCTCCGAAGGGCCGGGCCGCCCCTCCCCGAGCGCTCTTTCCGTTTGGGTTTCAGTAATTAGCGATTACGGCCCGTCCGCACGCGGCGTTGGCACCGGCGCCCTTCCCGCACGGCGACGGCACCGGCGCCCACCCCGGACCCGCAGCGCCCGGGCGGGGCGGCCCGGGGCTCCCGCCGCCGCCACCTCCCCGCAGCCGCCGCCGGGGCCCCGGGGCCGCTCTCCCCGCCCGGCGGCGCCACACGCCGCGGCCCCCGGGGCGGGAGGTGCCCGCGCCCGGCGGTGCCGCAGCGCCGGCGGGGAGGGGAAGGCGCCGGCGGCAGCGGCCCGGGGGGGGCGGGCGCGGGCCCCCGCAGCCAGAGCCGGCCCGGCCCCGCGCCCCGCCGCGCCCCGCGCACAAAGGCGGGCACCGCAGCCCGGCCCCGCCGCCCGCCCCGCACCTTTGACTTGCGCCTCGTAGTCGGCGATGATCTCTTTGTCCTTCTTGAACTTGCCCTGCGATGACATCTTGCGGGAGGGCGCGGGCTCCGCCGGGACACCCGCCCCGCCGCGATCCGCCGCTCTGCACCGCCCGCACCGGCACCGCCGCCTCACCCGGCCGCGGCCCCGCCGCCGCCCGCCGCTGCCTTCATTGGCGGCGCCGGGGACACCGCGCACCGCCCGGAGCTCGGCGGGACCCGCAGCCGAGCCCGGCCCCTGCAGCCGAGCCCGGCCCCCTGCAGCCGAGCCCGGCCCCTGCAGCCAAGCCCGGCCCCCTGCAGCCGAGCCCGGCCCCCCGGCCCCCGCAGCCGAGCCCGGCTCCCCGCAGCCGAACCCGGCCCCCGCAGCCGCCAGCCGAGGCGGGGCCCTGGCGCCGCTCCCGCGCTCAGGTTGCGCGCGGGGCGGGGCGGGGCGGGGCCGCGCGAGGGGCGGGGCGGGGCGGGCGGCCCGGCGCCCCTTCTCCTCCCCCGGCGCCCGTGGCGGGAGGGGCCGGGGGGGCCGCGCCCGGGGCTCCGGGCCCGGCGGGGGCACGCGTGGGAGGCGGGGGGGGGGGGGGCGAAGGCCCCGCCGAGGGTGGGAGGGAGGCAGCTGCCGGCGGGGCCGGCCCCGGCCCGCCCCGTCCTCAGCCCCCGCGCCCGGTTCGGCAGAGCTCGGCCCGGCCCGGCCCCGCCGCCCTGCGCGTTCGAGCTGTTCCCGCCCGCCGGCCGCGGTGCTCCCGGTGCCGCGGTGGCCGAGGGCGGCGACGCCAACCCCCGGCGCTCCGCACCTCCCCGGCCCCCCGCACCGCCCCGCTCCCGACCGTCGCCTTCGGGGCCTTCCACCCTTCCCTCGCTCTGCCGCCTCCCGGGGCTCCACCTTCGCAGCTCCGGCGGCTGAAGGCCCGCGCTGTCTTAAAACTGAAAAGCGTTCCGTATTACAGCAGTACCGCAGTCTGGACGCTGTTCCTCTAAGGCAAAAGTGTCAGATATCACGACTAACACTAAAATAGAGTCGGCAGCTGAGGTGCCCGGGTGATGCACCCCGCGGGGAAGAGAGAGGGGCTCTCCGGGGCCGTGCCCCCAGGACCGCAGCGTGCCCCAGCTCCCCGGCACCCGTGTCCTCGCCGCCCCACGCAGCTCCCCTCACCTCCCTAAAGGCACGTCTGATCCACACCTACAGGCCAAACGTGCAGCCACAATAGATTTACCAATGTAAAAGCAATAATAAACGTGAACACAGCAGTGTAAGAGAGGTTTATGGCACGCATTTCACTCAAAGGCCGTTCAGCTCAAGCCGGAGAATCTTCTGACTGGCGCCGTCTGTTAAAACTGCATGAGGAAAGCCCCAGCTCCCAAAACACAGCAAACCCCATTGTTCAGAGCAATAAACGAAAGGTTGCTTTTGCTTTTCCAGCCTCAGGAGCAGGGCCAGCACACACGTAAAAGGCCATTTTGAGGAGAGAAACTCCTGCTTCGGGTAATCTTTAGAGAGCATCACCTCATGGTGCATCTGTAGGCTGGCTTGTGGATGTAGCAGTTCATTCTCCCCTCTGTTAATCCATCATTACATTAACCCTGGTCCTGGCTCCTTGATCAGTCACTGAAATACACGTATTTTAGGCAAATCACGTTTGGAAAGCGTATGATGCACAAGGCTGGGTTCTGTAAATGCCCCTCTGTTTGGGCCAGCCTCCCCCAGCACCGCTACACCGCTTCTGCTTCTCTTAAGTTCTCCCCTGGAAACCTTGTTTTCTAGCACTGCATTTTCCCCCCTGAGATTTGGAATTGTGGGAGCCCAGGGGGGCAAAACTAACCGCAAACCAAAGTGGGATCCAAGCAAACTGCTGTCCGAAGGTACAGATTTCCAAGTGAAGATGCGATGCAGCTTGAGGGGGTGCCCAGGCAGCCCAGTCCCTCGCTGCCCTCGACCAGGTGAGCAGAGACGACGCCGGGGGGCCTGCAGGAGCCGGGCAGCGATGCCGGAGCCAGGCAGGCACCAGCTCGGGGTCCCCAGCACCCACGGGAGCAGCCTCCCCTCCCTCTGGGCTGGCAGCCGAAAGCTCACATCCACGACAGCTAAATTAGGGGCATAAAAGTTGGAAAATCTCCTCTCCTATGTGGGCACCATTTCTGCAGAAACAGAGCCTTGCACGTGCCTGCAACACGCAGGTTTACTGCAGAGCCCCTTGCTAGGTCAGGGTGTGGCGTACGGGGGACCAGGGAGCGGGTAGATGGGAGAGAAAACCCCTTTGCAAACTAAGGGTCTGATCCGAACGAGTTCTCCAATTTCATCCGGAAGCTGTTTTGAGAGAGGGGCTGCACTTGAATAGTTTTGTTATTTTTTGTTAACAACTAGGAAAAAAAGGAAAAAATGTTCATTCTGGCAGAAGCAGCAATACTATTTAAGGCTCTTTTACAGGGCCTTTCTGGTTGAGTAAGAAAGAGTAGTTGGGACCCAATGTCATGAAAAAACCTGCAGTTTTGTCAGCAATGAGTTTTCAAAGCAACACGTACTAGTTCTTGCGCTGGCAATGCCTGCCTATCCAGCCTCTTGGGAAGCCAGACCCACTGTATGGCTCCTCTGTCCAGCCCCAGCTACGCTCCGGTTACCGCTCTGCACAATGAATCCTTTTGTTGGTATCTTGTGTGGAGTGAATTCAGGGAGATTTGATGATTCACAGTTATTCTGCCAGCTTACAAAAAACAAACTAAGCCTATTAAACAAATAATTTACCTAGCCCTAGCAGGCAACACAGAAGAGCATTCTGCATTTCCAGCAGCCATAAATAGACCCTGAGAGGAAGGAGACAAAGAAAGCGCTGCTGGGGAAGCGGCAGCCTTTGCAGAGCGCCGTGGCTCAGGGCTGCAGGGCTGAGCAGCCATCGCTCCCCGCCCCGGCGAGGGCTGAGGAGCTCAGAGCCTTTCGCGGAGGGCAGCAAGCTGCTTTAGACACCTGCTGGGCACAGGGAGAGGTAGAGCACAGGGACTGCAGGGTAGGAAAGGGCGCTGGAACGCTGGCTATGAGCGTGGGTCAACTTTTTGTGGCAGGGACAGAAGCAGGCGGAGAGCTAGTGACGGTCTCTAGGACTAGTTGTGCTGCGTGGATGAAGCAGGGCGATGTGCTGCTCCAACAGCCCGGGATCTGGAGGAGCAAACCTCTCCAGGAGGTGAGCAAGCAGGGACAGCAGCCATCAAGGTGTGAAGTGACAGGGACACAAGCAAGAGATTCGGTGGAGCTGCTCTGCAGGGTTTGCTTTGTGCCAGTGTGCAGACCCACAGAGCAACCAGGGTCCCCGAACCGGCGGCTGCAGAATTAGAGGGGTGAGCTGGGAGGAGCAGGGCGCAGGGCAGCCCCCGTAAAGCAGCAGTGTGGTCTGCGAACCCCCCGATCCGATGGAGCCAGACACAAATGAATGGAGGAAGCCAAGTGGGGAGGAAGGGTAAGAATGAAGGCTCTGACAGGGGGAGGGTTGGGTGCAGCCAGCACAAAAGAGGCAGGAGGAAACAAGTGGAGAAAGAAACACGCTGTGAGTAATCTTGGGGGTGAGCTGAAAGGATGCAGGAGGGACCAGGGTGCAGGACCTGCTTCCCTGGTCTCCGCAAGGAAGGCGGGGCGGGATTGAGGAAACATCAGTGGAGGAGTGTTGACACCGCAGTTAAGGACACCTAGGAAGTCTGGAAGAATAAACAGCAATTGCTGAGCTGAGATAAAAGACAAAGGGGGAGGGGGAAGCTATTCATTTGGGATGGGGAAGCCAGGAACTTGTGCCCACCCTGTGCCCAAAGATGTGTCCATGCACCAGCTGTAAAGCATCAGCAGTGCAGGGAGCACGCTGGTGCTGCCTCTCTCTGGTTTTGTTTGCATCATTCACTGATATCCTTAACATTTTGTGTCAAAATATCTTTGAAACACAATTTAGCTTGGTGTGAGCAGTTTCGCAGTGCTGAGAATGGCAGGACAAGACAAATGAGCCGGCCGGCAGTACGGCACGTTATTGTTTAGTAGGCTGGACTCACAGTGACGGACGATGCAGAAGCCGGACAAGAACGAGTGAAAATGCTGTGTGCAGGGAGGTGGCTGGAAGATGAACTTACCTCCAGAATTTTGTTTTGAGGTTGGGTGAGGAATTTTTGGTGGCGGGCAATATAAGAGCTGACATGGGGAAATGGAAGAGAGATGAGATATCTACTAAGCTTCTAGCGGCTGTGATAAAGGAAAATAGAAAAATAACACAAATTTGTATGGAACAGGAACATAGCGAGATTTTTCGTTGAGAGGGATTCCTTCCAGAAAATCAGATGTGTAAGGACCTTAAGAGAGGAGTGGGCTGAGGAGGGCTAGGAGCTGATTCCATGGTGTTTGGGTGCAGGCATGAAAACAAGAAAATAGTAGGACATTGTAATTGAAGAAAGGAGAAAATGGGAGTATCTTGTGCATTTTACTGGCCATAATAAATCACCTACCAAACAAAAGGTTCAGGAGATAAACCTCAGTCTGCTACAAAGAATCCGCACAATCCTGTCCATTGATGCGCTGCTCCTCTGCACCATTCACACTAAATGTTTATCTGCTGCTCCAAAAGTATGAGTTCGGTAGTAAATCTTGCTCTACATAAAAACACATTTTTTGGCAGAACTACTCTAGTGGGAAAGAAGAATAATAACAAACATTTTGCAAGCCAAGTGACAGTCCTGCAGCTGTCAGGCTTGGTGGGATCCAAAAGCGATGGTGCTGGAAACCCCCCGCTCCCGGCCCGCGCCCCACACGCACGTCAGGGCAAAGGGCTGCCTCTGGTGCTGCCCACAGACAAGCAGAAACCTGACTTTCTGTGAACAACAAACGCGGCTGCACCCCCTGCCAGGGGAATCCGGGAAGGGTCTGGGATGCTGTCATGAGTCTGTGCTGGTTTTGACTGGGACAGAATTAATTTTCTTCACAGTAGCTAGTATGGGGCTGTCATTTGGATTTGTGCTGGAAACAGTGTTGATAACCCAGGGATGGTTTAGTTACTGTTAGGCATCGCCTACACAGAGTCAAGGCCTTTTCTGCTCCTCACCCCACCCCACCAGCGAGGAGGCTGGGGGGGCACAAGGAGCTGGGAGGGGACACGGCTGGGACAGCTGACCCCAGCTGACCACAGGGATGTCCCATAGCATATGACGTCATGCTCAGCGTATAAAGCTGGGGGAAGAAGAAGGAAGGTGGGGATGTTTGGAGTGATGGCGTTTGTCTTCCCAAGTCACCGTTACACATGATGGAGCCCTGCTTTCCTGGCGATGGCTGAACACCTGCCTGCTGATGGGCAGGAGTGAATGAATTCCTTGCTTTGCTTTGCAGTTGTGCATGACTTTTGCTTTACCTATTAAACTGTCTTTATCTTAACCCACGAGTGTTCTCACTTTAACTCTTCCAATTCTCTCCCCCATCCCAGTGGGGGGGAGTAAGCGAGCGGCTGGGTGGGGCTTAGTGGCCGGCTGGGGTTAAACCATGACAGAGTCCCAGCCCGAGCTTGGGCTTAGCCTCGTGGGAAAAAGACCACACAGGGCGGAG
Organism: Platalea leucorodia; assembly: GCF_965183815.1. NCBI lineage: Eukaryota > Metazoa > Chordata > Aves > Pelecaniformes > Threskiornithidae > Platalea > Platalea leucorodia. The sequence goes on from NC_138831.1 coordinate 15,730,102, forward strand.
AGGGGATGCCAGGGAAAGCTGAGAGGTGTCAAAGAATGATCCTCCAGAAATATCAGGTCTCTGGAGAGGGTGCCATTGGGACATGAAAAAATCTGTCCTATACAAGTATGGTATAAAATTTCCCAAAGCAAGTAAAGCTAACTTACATAATAATTGCATGCTTGATGTTGTGTTCCTTTGCAGCAAGGACCAGTGTAGTTGGGACCTTCTAGTTCGGAGCTTGCTTTCCAAAAAAAATAAAAAAACAAACAGAAAAAGAGAAGCATGGGCCATTTTATAATAGATTAATGCCAGCAGCAGTTACTTCTCCTTGTAACATTCACAGGTATTGGGAGAGCAAGTACCAAAATTTTTATGACAAGCTGTGTCATAGGACAGATTTTGATTTTCTTGCCAGATTGGTTCAAACATGTGTGGCTGCCTCTGAGGTCAAAGTTGAGTGTCTATCTGAGGATGTTAAACATCTTTTATGAGAATGGTCCACAATACAGTGGTGAAAGAAAAAAACCCAAACAATCATGAAATTATATAATAGTGTCAGGATTTTCTACTATTCAGATATCACTAAGAATAAAGCAGCAGTGATGTCTGAAGAAAAATAATCCAATCACAAATTAATGATCTTTAATAAATATCAACGTCTAAGATCATTTGTGGAATTTCTACTTAAAGCAGCTTTTTAAAAGGAAGGATTACATTATAATTCACTTTGTGGCACTTTCAACACAGAATTTTTAAATTAAGAATGGGATGGGATTGGATTTAATCATAATAAATACTTCAAGCTTGAGGTATAGAGAATCCAACAGTAACTATGGCAACGTGGTCACTCCAGTAAGGCTAATGCAGATTATTTCCAGGGCAGTAGCCTTGTGTGTGCTCAGGAAGCAGAGGTAATGTTTGCTTAAAGCAATTCCTAAATTAAGGAAAATTCTTTAGGCAGAAGCTGTCTTGCACTCTTTGTTTCCAGCTTCAGACTGTAAGTGTTTCATGATATGCTTAATGTATACACAGCTGCCTTAGAAGTGCACGCAAATACTGCTTCCAGAGAGATACTCGCATACTATTGCCATAAGTCAGGCAGACCCTCTGGTCATACCAACTCTCACATTAGTGAGCCTTTGGAAAGGTAGGCTGGAGACAGGCTGGATGGGCATGCCAGGCCTCGACGGATACGGACATTGAGCTACTTGTTAAAAACCTTCACAACTTTATGCGAGTATTAACAGCTGCAGCATTGCCGCCAGTTTCCCACCCCGGAGTAAGGCAGCTCATGCTACGTGACCCCAAATCTTCCTTGGTCTTTCTGCCTTCCTGAGGTCTTCAAAAGGTAGAATTCTCTATGCCATACTGTGGTTTGATGGAGTTGGGAAAGGGGGACAACCTTTACCTTTAATGTGTTGCAGGGCCCTTCGCAACCTATCTGGGAAGTTGCCGTAGGCCCCTGCTTGGTGATAGCAACTATTCCAGTTTAGGCTCAGGAGTCGCCAGGAGATGCAGGCTCTTCCTCGGGCTCGTGTGACCTGCAGCAAACTGCTGAGAGCAGCCAGACTTGGAGGGATGGCTCACACAGGAGAGCGCTCAACTTCAGTGGGATCATCTGTGGAATAAAATCTACAAAATATGAACTAGGGAACCAGAATCCAGCCCAGACGGCTTGTCTGCTCTGCTGATATTGCAGGGCACTAATATAGCTGAACTGCTGGAAAAAGACTTCCATATACACATTTCCTAATGTAAGAATAAACTGGTTGGAGACGTGTAATATGGAAGCTTTTGCGCTGCACTACATCACCTTTGGTTTTTGAGCCTTACATACTCTTTCCTGCCAGCAAAGTGCTGTTATCTTGTCACATTAACAAGTAAGAGAACTAGTTCTCCCTCTGTGCCCTTTTTTATCTGTGTGTAGTGAAGTGCCATTGCAACTTGGCACTGACATAGCTGTATCGATGTATCCTGCCTTTGCACCCAAAATAACTGCATCCAAAGATGAATCTTGATTTCCGTATGCCTTAGGTTTTCCATGTGAAGACTCTGGGAGGCTGCAAGGCTTAAGATATTCTTGAGCCATTTGAGATGCTCAGATGAAAAATGTGTCACATTTCTCTAGGACGGGGCTGGTATGGTTCCTTCACCAGATATAGAGCTGGAAGAACAAACTAAGGAGCAGATCTAGGAAAAAGCAGCCCCTTTCTGCCCGTGTTTCATATTGCAACTGCAGCAGGATCTTGATAGCCTGCCTGCTGCACTCAGGACCTGCATCACTGACTGAAGCTCTGACTCCTGGGCATAGCCTGTGGATTGTTTCTCTTCCCCTTTCCCACCAGGAGACTGGAAGTAGCCCTTCCCAGCAGCCCCACAGTAAGCAGCAAAATACCCAAAACATGTAATTGCTTCATTACAATCCTTGAGAGGCAGAGCACGCTTCAAACAGCACAGAGCTGTCTCCATGGGGTGATGAACAAAGAAAAGCTGCAATTGTAAGGGGAAAAAAGAAAGGGAACCAGAAGCAATTGCTGTCACTTCCACCTATGGCCTTTCTTACACTACACAGGTTTTCCAATGCAGATCTACAAGGATAAGGTGAGCTGACGCAGACTCCCTCCTTTAGCAGTCCTGGAAGCGATGCTCAGCACGAGCCATGGTGATAAAGCTGGTGGCAGAGTCAGGGGCCCATCTGTGCTGGAGTTCTCCATGTGTCCTACAACAACAGCCTTGAGCCAACACAGCAGCATTGGGAATCTTTGGGAAAAGTGATCTGCTGTGGACAGTACCAAACAAGACTTGGTGCAGCAAATTTACTATAAGCAGCTTCCACCAGCTGTTCTCCAGGTTATTTGCAGTTTACCTTCACTAATGTCCATGGGTAAGGAGCCTATTTTTACTGGGAACTCTTAGCAAAGAGGGCTTCTTGCCTCCCAAACAGTTCACATGGGAAGATGTAATTTGGAAGCCAACATGTTCCTTTTCGGGTAAAGCATCCCAGAAGTTTGCTTTTTAGTTTTATTTTATTTGGGCTTCCAACAGCTCAGTCATAAGTAGAAGGATATCTTCAAAAAAAACGAGTGTAGTATCTTTGAAGACATTAGTATTCAGAGAAGAAAAAGAGCACTCTAAAAATATGAGCCCATCTGGATACCTGTCTTTTTCACTGCTACCATTTTTAAGCCTTTGTGGTAATGGTAGAATTTAGCATTATGCTGGTCAATAATTCAAATCCCTATAAGAAATGGGAATATTTACTTGTGACTAAAAGCACAAGGTATTATGATAAACAACTTGGCAGCAGCAATTCTTCCCAGTAGCTATAATTCTCCTGTAAAAGGTATTTGAGCCACAGTCTACTCAGAATTTGGCGTAACTATGCAAGGCCAAAGTTGCGCTGCGCATTGCTTAAGCAGTTGTGAAAGATCTCTTGCTAACAGTTTCCTGCTCAAGATGTTACCTCTTATTTCCTCGGGGAGATTACCAAGACCGTGCGGTCAAAGCTGTGCTTTCATTTCTCTGCTGCGATCTGCAGATTTTGCTGGTGCCTGCACAGCCGCTGCTTCAGGGAAAGGGCACCCAGCGCCCACTCCGACGGCACAGAGCGCAGGGAGTCAGGCGGCGGTGAAAGGTGGCTTGGAGAAGACACGCTGCTTCAGCACAGGAGCCTCCAAACCGACCCACATCCTTCGTCTCAGAGAGGAATATTCACAGCTGTCCCTGCAAAAGGTGGGAGGGTCTGTTGTCCCAGGCTCTTTAGGAAGGACATCACCTGCCCAGCGCTGTCATTTGTATGTTAATATCCAAGGTGTGCATTCGAAATCCAAGTGGCTGTTTAAGTCCTATCCATAGGTTGGAGTCCTTTGCCCTGTACTACTTAAGCCCACAAATAAGCGCTTTTGCACAACAGCTTTCAGGGAAAAGCAACAGCAACCTTGTTTCTGGTTCACTCCGTTGCTCTACTTCCTTAGATTTAATCTTATACTAAAGCCACAGTGGCCCAGACTTCTGCTTGGGCTAGTCCCTTCTGTACACACCATGCTGAATCTGAAGATGCCAGAGCTATGCTGTTATTTATACGCCCACTAATTAAGAGTAAAGCTAAATATGTTATATTTCACGGGCAACAGTCAACCCCCCTTCCCCGTATGTCGTTGTTCCTCTCCGTCTCCATTTCCCCCCATTCTCTCCTTCCCCACGGGCGAGGACTCCCCCAGGAGAAGCAGCTCCACCACACAGCGCGATCCCACGCTGTCACCGTCTCCTCGCCTGCCTGCCGGGCAATGGCAGCTTCCACCGCGCGGGGCACGGTGATGCCACCTGCCAGCCTGGCTTCCCGTGGGCTTCAAGGCTGCGGTACAAACCTATACAATTTGATGCAGCTGAATTTGTAGTTTGGATGTAATTTGACCTATGCTTTGCTCATATGGGATGGTGCTGTTCTCCTCTGGTTACCTGCTCCCAGGAGTCCATCAGGGTTTTAGTAGCGGTGCCCGTTTTGTGTCATCTAAGACCAACTTAGACCAAGCCGAGGGTTGGGGCTCTGAAGACGGCAGTTCTGCCAAAGACTACGTGGGGTCACTTGTCAAATTGTGTTCTACCATCATGTGGCGATTTTGCATGTGCAGAAGTGAACCCAGAGATACAGATTCAGTGGCCTTCTCACGGCCTGCCCTGCAAGAAAGAAAGACTGTGCGGTGGGGAAAAAGGAACTGAAATGCAGTATTCCTTTAAAAACAATTTTAACATTCATAAATTCAGATGACCTCTGTTACGGTAATTTAGATTATACATTTCTGATCTACGCCATTGGCATAAGTTGAACTTTGCCGAAACTGAACTTGCCAAGAACTGTTTGTTTCTTTTTAAAGAATATTAAGGCTTTGGAGTTTTTTGGTACAGAATATGAGTTGCAGCTTAAAATACATGATGTCCACATGCAAAAGAAAGAAAGCCAAGAAGTCTAGTGTTTATAATCACCCACTGGATTTAAATAAGTTAATTTCATTTAATTGGTTTCTAAGGGGAAGGAGGAAAAAGCAACGCAGGAATTCTTGTCACAGGAAGGCATGATTTCTAGCTGAAATCTAACACAATTAGTGGAGTAGGATTCAGTTACTGAAGGCAAAAAAGAAGGCAAATCAAGAGTCAATTGAGTTGCTGCAAAATTTAATATCTTGCTGTCATCTTTGTTCTTAGTAGAGAGTTGCTGTAGCAACAAACCAAAAAAAGAACTCGCACTAGAGGAGGAGCTTGCTGCTCTTTCAACAACGTCTTTTTATCATCCCTGGATTACTGTTTATGAACAATCAATCACATCCAGCAGTATCAATGACTACAGATACAAGGCCAGATCCTGCAGATATTAAGCCTGTCACACAAAGAACTGTGTTTTCAGCTCCTCTCTGTAGGTTATACGGTGGCAATTTTCTTTTGTGGGATTGAGCCCATTTTTATCGCATGCGAGATGCAGCTATTCCTCGATCCGTTTACATCACCAGTGCCTCTGCACCTTGCAGATTAGGACTGCTTGTGACTACGCATCCTATAAATAAGAAACAGGTTTTCTTACCACTTTCTTCCAGATGATGCAGATGGCACAGTCGCTCGTGAGGACAGGGCACGGGGCGGCAGACCACAGCAGCTTCTGGGCTAATGGCCACAGCAGCTTTGGGGCCCGTTCCACAAGGCAAACCTTCCAGAGCCGTGTGTGTCAGGTCCAACCGAAGCCAAAGAAAGTGGCTGTTGGGCACTGACTTGCTTTCTGACATTTGGGTCCCTGATATTTATCATTTGCAATTAATTTAGTCACACATGATCTCCGTTTCTCCATCTGCAATATGAAACCCACTAATTGCATTTTTAGGCACTTTGGGATCCAGAACTCATAAGCGCAGGATGGCCGAAGCCTGGACCTGCTTCAGTCACGGTCGGAGGGAACTGCATGGGAGCTCCGTCTGGGGACGGGGTACACCTGCCTGCGTGCCCCCGTGAAACAGCCCCATCACCACCCCCCCTCGGCCCAGCGGGACCAGCACCCTCCCAGCCTGGGCTTGATGGCCCCTGAACATCGCTGCAGCGAAACAGAGTCGCTGCACATCACAGCACATCCACCTTAGGTGATGCTTGATTGTATTTGCCAACACTGCAGAGAAACAAGGGTTGATAAACCTCCCCCTTCACAGCCCGCGCCTCGCCAGGGCCAGGCGTTTCCAACAGCAGTCTCCATCGTTTGGCAGCAGCGAGGGGCACGAGGCAGGAGGAGCGTGCGGGTGGGCATGAGGCTCACTGGGCCAGAAATGGGATCTGATCTGGGACATCAAGGTCTTGGGCATACCCCTGTTTCCTTGTCTGTAAATGTAAAAGCATTCCTGCTTTCTTCTGGGGGGTACTCTCACGTTTGTGCGCAGGCTAGGTATCACTGTCCTGCCTGTATTAACGAGCACCATCAACTTGCTGCAGATATTTAGCCTATTTTTTTAAATTTCACCCTATTGCTTCTCTCTCCAGCGTCATTATCTGTCCCAAACAGTGCTGCGGAGTAGCAAATCGCAGTATCAGGAGAGCAGGGACACCTGCAGCCATGGAGGCCTCTCGCAGCAAGGGGACAGGCTGCGAGGGCACCCAGCATGGGAGCAGATCATAAGGGAGCCCAGGCTGCCTTCCTCCTCTGTCCCCAGGGGCACAGCACCCCGCCTGCCTGTGAAGTTGTTCGAGCGATGGCTGGAGCCCTGCTTGCACACTGTTTTGCATTTCTTGCTGAAATGACTCAGGTCTGTTGTACTTGAGGCAAATTATCTGCACGTACCTGCGGTTGGACCCGGGCGCTGGGGAGGAGGGAACACCACGCTGCGCAGGGACTCCCGAGCCCCTCACCTCTTTGTTCGGCAGCCGGTGGCGGCAGCCTCTGCCCGCTCCCACATCGCCGGGGGCTTCCAGCAGGAGAGGGGAGAGGAGGAAAGGAAAAGCCTGGGAAACTGAGACTGCACTGTGCTGCTCACACAAAGCGCTATTGTTCGGGGGGCTCAGAGATGCATTTTAGTAGGCCAGCCTGTCCTCTGCGGAGCGCAGCGCCGGAGCGGCACACAAGCCGAAGGGAAGCTACATGCGGGGCCTTCTGTCTAAAGTGACAGCGATTGATGAAGGAAAAGGGGCCAAATGGAAAACACGCCTTTCAGCGAGAATTTAGCCCTCTCATTAGAGCTGAATACAGCTGCCCAAAGGGGCCTTCTCATGGAGAAGCCCCAGGCTCCAGCCGCATTCACAACTTCATTGTAAATTCCAGCACGACAGTGTCATTTCCTGAAATAGAGTCGAAAGTTTGGGTTTTTTTTTTTAAGCACCCCTTCTCAGTAACTCACGCCTGAGGAGGAAGCCCTTCCTCTCCTTCATGGCTCAGCCGCACAGGTCTCCAAACCTGCACAGGGAGGGGAAGGGAAGCGGTCAGCGCTTTTTTTTCTTTTGAGAAAGACTGATCACAGAGGATCTCACTCACCTGCTTTATTATTATTATTATTATTATTATTATTATTATTTTACCTCTTAAAACAGAGGAGACCATGTTCTTGTTATGGTTTCAGTGCTGCATAGGACAGTCAAAAGCATTGGTAAAGAGCAAATCATGAGAAAGAGAAGTGCAGCAAAGAGAAGAAAGAGATCAAAATGAGCAATGTCAGTGTTCTTGTCCACCTAAACACCATAATGTAAACACCATAAGGTAAACACACTTGTAGTGGCACAACTAATCACACAAGCTTCACATAACGCTCTCACCTCTTCTCTTCCTGAGCCCTACCCAAACGCCCAGCACGTCTCCTGCTTCCACGGCATCTTCTCTGCTGCCTCCAAGGGCCAAACACCGTCCCCCTCAAACTGCTCTCTAAAACAGTGCTGAGGCTGCCAAAGCAATGCGGAGCCACTGCACGGCAGTGAATCCTAACCAGGAGGAGGCAGGCAGCAGCTCCTGGCGCAGGGACCCTCGGGTGCCCCAGCCCGGGGCTGGCACAGGCGCTCAGCGAGCGGTAGGGCCAGGGGCTTGCTGCAGGTCCTGGCGCAGGGACCCTCGGGTGACTCAGCCCCCGCTGGCACAGGCGCTCAGCAAGCGGCAGGGCCGGGGGCTCGCTGCAGCCCCTGCAGGGAGCAGCGAGCTGGGCCAGCCTGGGCCGGCTGAACATCCCGCATCCCACATCCCACATCCCGCATCCCGCATCCCCCATCCTGCCCCCCCTCTACCAGCCTCCACCTGCTCCCCGCTGGGGCGGGCTGAAACCCCCATCCCGCAAGGGGCTCTTGGGCTCAAGGGCCACTTCCCAAGGGAGTGACGACTTCTCCTCCTGTCTTCAATCAGGGAAACATCTTTACCAAGTGCCACCATTTAAAACACTCTGCCAGTTGCACACTGAGACAACAAAACACAAGTGCTCGTCCTTTCAGCATTCACTCATTTCTTTTCTTTGTGGACAGCCCTGCGCCGTGCTGCTAGTTGTGTTTGTGCAAGTGGAGTTTCTGCAGAAGACTCAGTGTTAGAAGAACCCAGGAGCAACAGCAATTCGGGAAACCTTCAGGTGGCTCAGAGGCTTGGAAGTAAGTTGTGCCAAACAGCAAAGGACACGACTGCTCTGCTGTTACACACAACAATTTGCAATGCAGCGTTAAGCTACTGGTGTGCAAAGAGCAGCTTGGCCGTGAGCGGGGCCAGCGCCCTGAGCTGGATGCAGCTGAAAGGCACCCGAGGAAGGGCCGTGCAAGAGCCTACCCGTCGCTCACCAGTCGTGCTAATGGGGTACAACCGCAGCTTTCCTCCCCCATCCCTGGTAAGGCTGGCTAAGTCCCAGGCAGGTTTTACAGCCTGTGCCGATGCCTCTGCTGCTGCAGTCAGACGAATGGTGTCCAAGGGAGCCCGTCTGTGCCCCTCTGCAGCATAGGTACACTCAAGCTCAGTGATCAGAGGAATATTCTTTTCACAGCTTGGAGCAAATTAAGGCTCCTCGCACTGCACAGTCAAAAGTCCTAACTCACAGGTAACCAGGGGTGTACCAGAGCCTTCACTGTGCATTTCACTATGAACTCCCACACAGGGGCCATTTAACACATTTTGCTAATCCTTCCGCTTGGCTGCGACTCCATCGCTGGAAAACCAGACCGACATTAACACATCGGCACCTTCACATCCCCAAAGGGCAACCAGGAGCTGTGACCGTGGGCCAGCCTGACAAATCTGCAAGGGAGGAATATTAAATTGAGAAGACTGGGAATCACAACACCAAGCTGCAAACTTCTTAGCACTCCCTCTTCGCTGGCAATAAACAGCATTCACAGGTAAGAGCTACTGAGAGCTTCTGCCCAACAAGGAAATGCCTCTGCGGCAGCAACTGCGTCCATGCCAAGCCTGGACCACGGCTGGGCATAATCCAGTGCCCACGGGACGGCGCAGTCCCCAGTGGTGCTCCCTCCGCCCTCCCCTCCTCAGCGTTGCCTGAACACAGGTTTTCTTCACAATTAAACAGAACTGAATTTGCTGCTCTGACCAGATAAGGCAGCTGCATTTGAAAACAAGTTGCAAGGAGGATGAAACTCCTCCCCAGCACTAGTGAAGAAGCAGAAAGCAAACACAATTAGCAGCAAAGGTTGGACAATGTTAATTACATTGCTTGATCAATGGCAGCTGTTGATTGATCATCCTGAAACAAAACCTGTGCGAGTCCTGGGAGAGCCTGGCTCTTTCCCATCCAGCTCCCTGCTGCTGGGTCAGCAGCTGCAAAACCGGATTGGAAAACCCACGAGGATGCCTGTGAGAGGAGGAGTGGATGAAAGCGCAGGGAGAGCCTGGACCTGCAGCCAGCACCAGGCTGTGTACTCGATGCTTTCACAGGAACCGCAGCAGGGTGGCACTACAAAGACAAGCGCATTTAGGGCACCACTGGAGTCTGGATCAAAAGCCACTGAAGTCAATAGATCATCTCCCACAGATTTCAGTTGGCTTTGGGTCAGCTTCAGACATGTTTGGAGGAGGGCCTTTGAGAACTGAATACACTCCTACAGCCCAGAAGTATTGGATCTGGCTGGAGAAAAGCCAAGCTCCCTTCCAGTGTGTACAACGAACCGCAGGTATTGCTGGCCTGCCTCCCTAATGCAAGTCACAGCCTCTGCTGCAAGCAGCGCTGCCATGGTACTACAGCAAAGCTGCACCACAAGCGCTGGGGCCTGAGAAAGCACAGGGTTTTTTCTGTTGTTCTAATAAAGCTGCTGCTTTGGGGCTAGAGCAGCTGATCCTCCCTCTTTAAGCAGAGTCAGGGTTAATCTACACTGTTGCTGCCAGCTAGCTCTGCCCCTGTGTCCTGGAGGCACAGCCCCGCTGATGGAAAACCTGAACGCAACAGAGTCGTGCTGATAGAGATGTACCTTCCCATCGAGAAGAAAGGCTATTTACTGTAGCAGCATAAATCAAACTTTCCTGGAACAGCTGAAGCAACATAAGCACTTTGCTAATATATGCTATATCAGCACGCCTGGAACTGGCCAAGCGCCCTTCCTGGGTCTGCAGAAGGGCCTGGGCAGATGTCCACAGCAATAAGGTGTCACCATGCTCAAGCCATGTGCCACCACCCTCTGATGAGGGTCACTGGACCCTGTCTCAGCTGTAAGGGCAGCAATGCTCCTTGCACTTCATTGTAAAGCCTGGCACCTTCACGCACGCCGCAGCTCAGGCTGAGCTATGGGGCTCTGCACTAGCACAGCGTAAGGGCTCGCAGACCCCGCTCCGCTCACCGCCACGGGGACGCTACTTCTGCCATGGGAATGGGAACAGCCAGCTGGTGAAGAAAGGGAGTAGTATTTTAAACTGCCACAGTAATTAGCTGCAGGCACATCCATCTAAGCCTGGACTGTGGTCTCCCCTGGTCGTGCCTGCAGAATGCAAAGCGGCTCCAGAAGTGAAGCAAGGACAGCAGTCTGCTTTTATGCCTTGTTTTTAAAGCTCTGTTTTCTTCCCTCTATTCCCAGCATCGCTGTGCTTTGGATTTGAAAATTTGTGTGCATAGTGAATCTAATTTGATTTTTATCACTTTTGTCTCCCTCTTTCTATTTTGCACACTACATTAGGCTTTTGTTCCAATGCAGTTAAAGGCAGATTTACTGTGTGATGAGATGCTGCCTAGCAGTGGCTGGCAGAGCTTCAGAGTAAAGACAAGTGTCACATAATAGATATTCTGTTGATAAGCCGGGGAAGCTTTCACAACAGGGAGACCCAGGAGAGCAGGGATTTTCAACAATAGCAGTAAAACCAATTGTATTTGAGCAGGTTCTTCTGGTTGGAGAGCTGCACTATGCAAGGAGGAAGCGCTGTGTTCGCTAGAGCTGCCGCAACTGTGTGGGACTGTGTCGGGAAGGCTCGAAGAGTTCTGACAAAAATAGCAGCCCTGCTGTTGTTCAGTTACACCCTGATGTTTGGTTTCTCCTCTCCCTTTTTTTAAACTCACCATGTGTTGACTGACTGCGGTGCTTTGGCAGCTCTGTGAAACATGAAGGTGGGCAGAGAAACAGCTTGATCGCCAGAGGTCTGTTCCAGTAGCCCTCTGAAACGCCCTGCAGGTTTGCCCCAGCAGAGCTGTGCATCCCACCTCCACTGCCCAGACTGGGCCAGTTCCTCCTGTGACACCACTTGATGAGGTGCATGTGAATCCCTCCTTTTAGACAAGATCAGGAATGTCCCAGCATGTTCTAAGTATAGCCATGATTGCCTTCCTGAGGAAAAACTGCACTAATTTGTGCTGGCACTGATTTGGCACTAGTTTCTCACGTGCCAATCATTATGATACATTTCCTTTTCCTACCCTCCCCCTAATCACTACAGTAAGAAAAATCTGGTTTATAGTGACAGTGGCATATCTGTTAGCGATTATTTAAATATATACAGATTCACAGATGCTTAGATGTACTTACATTCAAATGCCTCGAGAAGGAAAAAAAGGACAAAAGATACTTTGTCACAAGATAATAAAAAGTACATGGTATAAGAGAAGCTACTGGTTAAACAATACTAGAAAATTAAAAAAAAAATTAGTGTGGACTTTTAATATCTGTGTTTTTCAGTCCTAAGGAAAAAGACCACCCTCCCAAAGCAAGCAAAATGATGCTTAGAGGCAGTCCTAGAGGAATGAAAAGCTGAGCCAGACCTGCCTCGATTAAACAGCAGGGTGCAGGAGCACAAGGGTTCAGAACTCCGTCGTTAATTATTCCCCTGGCAAAACAAAGGTGCTGTTACTTAATGAGAGATGCGCCTGAGCAAATCCCTGCTTGGGGGTGAGCTGCTGGAGCCAGAGGACCATCAGCATGGCTTCATCCCCGGCTTAAGCAACCTACCATCACGCCACTGCTGAGAGGGTCGTGCTGCCCTGCTGCCTCCTCGCCCCTCCTCTCCATCCTCTTCCTCCAGCTGGCACCACCAGCAGTGCAGCGACCCAGCTCACCGTGCTGCTCTGGCTGAGGACTAAACCTACCAAAAACGTGCTGCGATTTTTTAATTCATCCCAGCTAAAGAACCTCTGAAATGGAAAGTAACAGGGTATGTACGCCAGTGGCAGTGCTCCCAAGGCACAGAAGACCTCTCAGGACTACACGGCTCCAAAAAGGAAATCTTCCATTTACTGAGGGCTCTCCCAAAACACAGCCCAGAAATCAAGGCTCTGACCTCTCTGAAAGTCAAGAGGGAAAGCTCGAGTTAGCTGTCTCCAAAGGCAAAGTGGAGACGCAGCCTACATATTTTGGGTTTCAACTTCTCAAGCAGCCAGATGGGCTTTTGTATTCATTTCACTACTAGAAAATACGGCAGCAACCTTGACTACCTGCATCAGGTTTAAGAATGATCTAAGCCCTGTTGCACTGGAATTTCACAGCACTACCGAGGTGTGATACCCAGTTAGCTCTCACTGCAAAAACACATCTCCCTGCAGTAAGGACATAACCTTATGTTATGGGGCAACTGTTCCAAAGCACTGGCATTTCAGGGATGTGCACTGGATGCAACAGCTCCAATATTTGAGGAGTGGAGTAAAACACATGTGTAAAACAGGAATTCACCAGTGCTCTGCCAGCTGTCCCTATGCCCAGAACTGGTGCAAAATGTTGCTGTCAGATCTAACTGGCAACCACAACAGTAATACAAACGACAATACAGCTTGCTTGCTCACAGGGATTCAAGGCCAGTATTATCATTTGTATGAGACAAAACATTTTGAGGGAGATTTTAATTTAAAATAAAGGCTGCAGTGAAGAGAGAAGAGCTCTTTCTTTTTTAATTTAGAATACTTCAAAGAGGCATTTAGCTCTTGAGAAAGAGATAATCCTGATATTCCTGTCCTGACAAAATGAAAATCAGAATAGAGAGGATGAGGCGAGAGGAAACAAAGGCACAAAACTCACTAGAAATCACATAGCCTCACCAGCAGCTAACGCAAAGCCTCTCGGTGCACTGGCCAGGCCAGGGAGTGGGTCACACCTCGCACCACCCAGGAAACACAGCGAGACACAGCAACTTGCCAGCAGAAAGCATGGTGCTGCTGGCTGCACGGAGCAGGCACCGCACAGCACCCCGGGCTCCAGCCAGGTGGCCCTAGGACCAAGGCTGAGGCGGACCTTGGCGGTCAGTGATAACAAATCAAGCTTTCATTTCAGTTTTTAATTAAGTTCCCCTGCCTCAAAGCTGCAGAAAAATATCCTGCAAAATACAATCCAAGAGCATAGTAAAGGCTCAAATGTCAAAGACAAGCAATATCCTGAGCTGATGTTGTTTTAACTGTAATTTTGTTGTTCTAAAGGAAGCATCACGGTTTTCAAGGACTAACTTGTGATTTTCTAGTGCTTGCAGTCTGATTTTCTGTATGACACGTCAAATTTCAACCATATAAGCCCACACTTCATTCTTGTCACAAGATGCTGCTTTACCTGCTCTCAGGATATTATTTTTTCCATCATCTCTTTCACTCACTCACTCACTCTCTCTCTCTCTAATAATTCAAAAAGAGCTATTTATATAGCTCTTTTCATGTCACAGTCTGAAGGACCTATTCAATTCCCCCTTCTTTCTTTACAAACAAGTTTCAAGCCTCCTGTTCCCGGGCAGCATGACCCGAGCTATGCGGGATCTCACAGCATCCTCATGACCACCTAAGCAGCCTTCTTCTATAGTCACCGAACAGTACCACCAACCCTCTCATCTAACATTTGCTCATCTTCTCATTCTCTTTTCACTTAAAAGTAGGTGTGGAACAGGGTGTTTTCACAGAGGTTTTGTCTGGGATTTTGGATATTTCTTTCCCCAGGCAGATAAAGCAGATGATAGATAGATAGCCCAGAGATATTTACAGAAAAAGACTGAAAGTTGTCTCTAGCATTAACAGCTCCTTTCCCTTCTACTGGACTAAGGAAAACAGTGCTGGGAGATGCAGTCCTTTCTCAGTCACCATCCTGGCAGTTGCTGTCTCTTGTTTCTGTAAGCCTTGGCATCCTTCCCACGTCCCCTTTTGCTCCTGGTCTAGGTTCTTCCCAGAGCTGTTTCATTGCCAGCTTTTGGCATCTAGCCCTTGGCATGCACTTAAGAGGAGGAAATTGAGCTGACACCAGCACCAGAGCCTGCTGCAGCCTAATAGAGAATATGCTGTATGCGCACAGACCCGGGCCAGAGCAGAGGAGCACTATTTCCTGAGGAAATCACCCAGCAATGTCACTCGTTTCATAACCAGCAAACTTGAGCCAGGCCATGGAAGAACAGCATGCAGAACACTGCAGCCCTTCAACTACAAATGTTTTAAAAATGCTACAAAAACTCTGCATCAACACTACAAGATTTTTGCTCTAACATACTCGGCACAAAATTAAATACCACTAATCGAGATATGGCTTGCTATGTAACTGCAGTTGAGGTTTGAACATGGGGGAAGAGCTGTTGCTCCGTGTTCCCTCACCTGTCACTTCTCATCATCCAAAACAGCATCATGAGTATCCAGGTTAAAACAGAAGAACCAGGTCAGCAGAAATAGTGACTGACACCTGCATACTCTCCTACGATGTGGAAGCACTAGGGAATCGCCGGGCAAGGAAAGCCACAAATTCGGGAAGACTGGCACCTTCCTAAAGTTCACTTCCACATCCTGATTCACCCCACAAAATAACGCACAACTCATTGAACAACACTTTTCATTCCCATTCGGGAGCCACATCCGACATACTGTAGCGTAACACTGCTGGTCGTTTTTCACTGCAGTGTTCACCACAATGCAGGAAAGTTGGTCCCCTGGAAACTGTATCACATATACATTAAATAAAACATACGTAACACACCACAAGTATAGCTTGCTACCAAGGCAAACTGCAAAACCAATGAACACACATGGGTAACCGGTGTAAGTCTATGGAGGGATTTTTACACCCTCCAAAACAAAACCTTACAGATAGGAATATGGGTGAACGACCTGTATCAGCAGTAAATTGGATTCATTACTCCAAAAGGGTCATCCTCCCGCCCTATGAAACGAGTTCGATGATGTGTCTTATTTTGGAATTCCAAAACAAGAAGTCTTCATTCTCTGGCTTCGTTGTTTTGTAGCTAAGACAAATCACTGTCTTGCGCTGAAGAGATTCCCTCAAGCACAGGGCGAGGCACGTTGGTGGGGCAGCATTAGAAAGCAAGACGGCCTTGCCAGAGGATTGGTATCCGCAGCCCAGGAGACTAACGAACTAGGAATTACTGTGACGACTGCAAGTATTTCACATGAGCCACATTTGATGAAAAAAGTCTGCTTCTAACAGCTACGTAGTCATGGATATAGAACAAACAAATCACTAAATTGCAGAAAAACAGTGAGAAAATTTAAACCTGGAGTTTGTTCGAGACTCTGCTCCCTGTGGAGTTGCACAACTTTCCCAGTTTCACTTTAATACCTTCATAATTTAATGCCAAATAGCTGGGGCTCAAGTGAAGTCTGGATTCCCCACAGCTGATTTCACAGATTGAGTTCAACAGTATCTAACTCAGAAGGCATCTCCCCTTAGCCTCTTAAAAATGCAGTGCTGTAGAATCTGTTAAGTAATCAGTCAGATATCTGCTTAAAGAGAACATTAATTACAGCACAATAATACTGAAAAGTTCATATGTAAACCAGAACATGCAAGGGTTTTGTTTCTGGCCTAAAAGAGCACATAAATGCATGAAGAATTCATACAGATCAGTGGTGCTTCATGAGACCCCGACAGTAACTGTAGGTTTGGAATGGAAACTTAATTATCAAATCTGAGTTTTAATCTTACTTACTTACATCATCTTTTTTAAATTATTTAGGATGAAGGTGTAGTAGTAAGCATATGCGTCATTCAGGATGACTTCTTTCCCTACAAGAGGAAGGTCTGTCCACCCACAGCACTATGAAGTACGTATAACTCCCTACAAGTCACCGTGTGAACTGTGCAAGTACCGAGGACCGAAGGAACCGCTGCGTTTGGCAGAAGAACAGATAGTAGAAAATGCAGTGTTTACACATTGCTGTTCCTCATCGTGATGCTCCCTGCACAACACTTCCAAAAGAGAGGGGGACCCGCATTGCAAGCAGGCACCTTCCGATACCAATATTAAAACCAGACAAGATTGATAAAGAGGTCACTCAGCCTGCAGGGGAGGGAGAGGAGAGTCAAGTGGCAAGGCACGTGCCACGAGTCAAGTCACAGATTCAAGCAGCAACTGCCAGCATGTAGAATAAACACGGCGGAGAGGGAATGGGAGGGGAAAAAAAGTCACAGATTTTCCTCAACTGCTCCAAAAGCTTTCCAGCTGGGCCTTGCAGGCAGCTCCCATCTGGCGGGCAGATCCTGAGACCGCACAGCAGCGGGGGCTGCGTCCTCCCTCCTCCCCGGCTGCCCCAAGGAGGTTAAACAGCAACCGTCCTGGGTGCCCTGCTCTCGGATCTGCTGTCTGTTCCATTTACTGTCAAGTGCTCAAGAGGAGGCAACCAAGGTCTGAACACTTTCTTTGGGTTTTTTAATTGGCTTAAGCCAGCATTTGGATAGCAGTAATTCAAAGCTGTTAATATAAAATGCAAGCAGAGAGCACAGTTGCAAAGTCCTTGTGTTGCTGTAGCAGCAGCGGTCAAGAACCAGAATCCTACTGTAACGGACATATTCAAACTCAGAACAAACACAGCCAGAGTCCAAAATCATTCAAATGTGTGAGTGGTGGGGTTTTTTTTAAAAAAGCAAGCAAGATATCAGAACTTTTTTTTTATTTTAAATGGTCATTTCCCCTGTTCTATCTTTAAAATTGGGGTGAGGGTACTGAACATTTTTTTTCGGTATGTTTTCTGAATTGTTCATAAGTGCTAAATTTTCCTGCTAGATCTGATGAACAGGCAGCATTACAGCACTTTGGTTTACAGATGACCTGAAACCCCACTCTTCCAATTTCTCTTGGACAGCAGAAGCTCTTTGCCCATTGAGCCATTCCCATGCAATCAGCCCAAACACCGCAGCAGTATATGCCTGTATTTCCAGTCTGGCAGCGGTCACAAAGTCAGCGAACTCTCTTACCAGCTCCTTTTTTATTGTCACTAGATGTAGAACAGAAATTTTTTGCAATATCACCATTTTGAATCCTCAGAACCCCACATGCTTTTCTTCTTCCATCTCACCTTCCCTAGTGAGGTGGAAGCATGCAGCTGGTTTTCCACTTCTTACTCTCTTCCAATTGTCTTTCCATGTGCTCTCCACATAAGGATTTCTTTTTAAGAAAGAGTGAAGCACAGATGGAAGCATCATCTGAATTATGATACAGCTTTCACTATTCTTCATGCACAATTACCCTGAAAAATTATTTGTAAAGAAAGACATGAATTTTTTCATCCAGCAATCTCAAAGCACAAAGGAACGCTGGCTCCACGTTAATGCAGATGTGATGTGAGCCTCATGCAAGTCTTCATCGCACACTGTTCTCACCTTGGTTACGTTCTCTCTTTCACACATCTGCAGCATTCAGACCTCTAACTGTCCAGATGATATTTCCTCTTGAAATGCACCTTTCTAAATGAGATTTTTGATTTGCACATGCTAGTGCTCCTAGAGGTGAAAACAACTCTGTTAGCAAATGAACATAGTTCACTAGACTGAATTAAGTACTTGCCATATCCCATTAAAAGGCATAGATGAATTTGGATAGATCTTGCACTGCCGATGTATCTAGTTTCTTTCTGTGTGTTATACAGACTCACAAAGAATAAGTAAGATTCAGTCATTTCATTCATGGAAACCCCCTTTCAGAGTGACTCACAGCAGGACCAGCTTCCTGTCAACACAAACTCCCGGTACAGTCACTTCTGAGCAGCTCTTCTACGCTACGGAATCAAAAGCACAGGGATATGAGTCCAAAGGTAGATTTTTGGGCAAAATAGAATTCAAGTAGGCAACCAAACTGTTTCTGTCACATGCTAAAAGGCAGTGCAGGCTTCCCACTTAAAAGCAGTTATGTTTAAAATAGAAGTGAATTTTTACTAGTAGATCAGTTTAACAGATTTTTAAAAATAAAACCCAAAACCCCAGGCTCTCCAAAAGGTCTTTTAAGTGTGTAAGTGTGTGCCAATCTTCTTTCAAGTATTCTTAACAGAAGGATTTCCATTTAGTAACATAATTTAAATCTTCTATGTAGGACATATTTGAAGAAATCAGATTACACTTAAGCTAAACTGTTCGCAGTCATATTCAGCTGCAATGCCCATGCAGGTTATACGCAGACTAAGATAATTCTCAGCAGAGTCATTGTCACAAAGGTCACTCAAATTTTCGCCAAGCTTCTGCTGTTTAAGGAGTTGTAATTTCCCAGTAAAGTCAATGGAGCCGCACTGTGCCATGCACACTGCTATACATAGTACACAGTACTTATTAATTCCCGATACATACATCACCTCAAATGTCAGTGTAGTCTATTTGAAATGCATTAAAATCATTTTGCTTTTTCTACCACAGAAATGACTAACGATGAGTTGGAAACAATCGACTAGCCACAAACAAAGGTCTGAAACAACAGCTTTTATGTATGGGCAGTTTTACTGACAGGTGCTTATTGTGATGACTTCGGAGAAAGAAAGAGGTCAAAGAACATATGTGCCACCACTTTGAATACAACAGCCTGGTTCTATAGAAAAGAGGCTGAAATCAGTTCTTCTTAGCTCAAAATATCAGAGACAGCAGGACTGCTGAGCATCTAATACATCTTTTGAATGTATGGTTTAACATGACAGACGTTAGAACAACAGCTAAGAGTCTTACAAATCCTTGCATCCCCATAGCAGGGTCACAGAGAGTTTAATGGCAGGTAAATTAATAGAACTCTTTTGATATTGCAATACATCATAGGTCTTGTAAGATTCCATCCTAGAGAATAATTAAAAAGACTTTATAAGATAGCTTTTCTGGAAAAAAAATAAAAAAGACTTTATAATTCTATTAGACTCTACTCTGGCCCCTAAGTGATATTTGGCAGGTCTTTTAATATGCAAGCCTCAATTTACTCACTAATAAATTAGCTGTTAGGAAAACAAAGCTTCACGTGAAAGGAAGTAAAACACAAATGCAAACTATGAAGATGTTCATCAGTATCTGTGGTATCACACAGAAGTTGTATATTCTTGTAGCATCGGCATCCCTTTGGACTCAGTTAGGAACTAATCAGACACGTCAGGTGTAACAGAAAACGTGACGATGCGCATTGTGGGGCCACAACAAGGTTATCCCCCCTCTCCCTTCTAACTTATGACTAAGAATTAAGAATTCTGAATTAAGAATGAGGAATGGGACTAGTAGGGACCTGCTGCTTCACAGGTCCTGTGTCAGCAAGAGGAGTTTAGATACCTGCCTGTCAGGAAAGTCTCCTCCATCCCATGCTCCTTTAGCCTGAGCGTGGTTGAAGAGTGGGGAACAAACTTCCAGCATTTAATCTCAGTATTTATAGCTGCAGTTTAAAGGAAATAATGTTTTGACCTTTGTGCCGTGGACAAAGGCAAAAGATTGTTCCTTTGCTTTTAGCCTTTTATTTTAGCCTTATAATATTTTTAAATTGCACACACCTCCCCCATTTCCTTCTCCCATTTTTTTTAAGACAAGACAGTTCCAGTTTGGTCAAATTCTCTTAGAAGTCATGCTTTTTAGACCATGCTCCTTTCACCTTTTGAATACTCTCCAGTTTTTGGAAGTGCAATGCTCAAAACTAGAAAGAGCTGAGGCCCTGTTAGAGCCGGTACGAGCAGGCAGATTGCATCATCTGCTTGTAGGTCGTACCCTCCTGTTCATCATCCCAGCATGAAGACTGCCTTTTTTCCAGCATGACACTGTTGATTCACACCCAGCTTGCGATCCGCTGCAGTCCCTGGGTTCCTTCCAGCAGTGCTAGCTCACCACTGCACCCTGCGCTGCTGCAGCTGTATTTCCTTGCTCAAGAAGAGCACACCTTGCACTCATCACATGCAACCAGTATTCTGGTTTTCAATTCATTTCAAATCCTAATGCTCTCCTCCAATGCTCCTGGAGTCCCTTTAAGCTCAGCATTATCTGCAAACCTAGTAAAGACTTTTCTCTAATCTATCATCCAAACCATTAATGAAAATACTGAACAGAGCTAGCAAGGCGGAAGAGTGTGATTGTGGGATGCCACGTAAGGTGGATGGAGAATGATGCAGACTACGCTGGGTCATTACAAAAATGGATGGAGTAACCTCACTTATGCATCCCCACCCTGCATCCATACTGGGTCACGTAGCCTCTGTAGCTGGTGCCTGTACAATACAACCCATCCCCGCCATGTGATTTTCACGTGTCTACTGTGGGACAGACAAGGACAGTGCCCTCATCACAGGATTACACTACACCAGCCACACCAACGCACAAAGCCCGCTCTGTTGTATGATTAGCATTCACATTTCTTACCCCGTAACGCAGGACACGTGCTCTGGGGTCACTGAGCAGCAGAAGCGCCCTTGGGATGGGAGAACCAGGAGCAGACTTCAGGCCAAAATAATGTGTTCTGCAGTTCAGATCGCACCTGTGGGTCACAGGTTAGGAAGACAAACCTAGTGCAACACACGTGCTCTGGGCAGCTCGTTTCCTGAGGAGTGCTGTAAGAATAGGGGGACTCAGAAAAAGGCAAGGAGAGATCAGAAGAACAGACAAAAATGGGACTGTTTATCCTCAGCAATAAACGAAGAAGGTATGTTACAAAATATACTTAAAAAAAATTCCAGAGACAAAGATGGGCAGAATGGAAGCTTATGATGCTGGCAGCAACAAAACCAACAATAAATAAGAAATAAATAAATAAAAATAGTGGCAAATTTCAACAGCCATTAGAAAATGTGCTCCCTACCCCCTTAATATGTAATCAGACTGAGGAAAGTATTGCCAAAGAACATTAGAGGTGAAAAAACTCAGCAAAACTCAATTTATTGGAATAAAAACAACAGAAGGAAAAATAAAAGCGGATGCTAAAAAAGAGACTAAATTTCATGCTTCACGGCTGAAATCAACCTAATTAGTAACAACAGTGAGGTTTCCTGGCCTGCTACAGAATCATCCAATTCTGGTCACTGAAGCAGTTTACAGTGACTTAGATATTCAGAAATTTCATGGAGGACCAGACTGTTTCAGTGAGGAGAAATCATCCAGGCTTGGTTTACGCTTGAATAAGGTTATTTCACTTAGGATGGGGAAAGATATCCCTAACCAGCATACCTAACCCCCCACTGAAACAAATCATTTCTATCAATGAAAAGACCTTTGCTATTATGTCCAGGGAACTGTTTGGGTTTTCTTTATTTTTTTTTTTCCAAAATTGTTCATTTCTCTTCTACAACTACACAACAGTCTCCTCTGGGAGAGCCTGGCACTCCAGCTCCACTGCCTTTGCTGTACCAGCACAGCCTTGGAGAGGCAGGCACATCCCTCGTCATCCAGAAGAACTTCCAGTGCTACAATTTCCCCAGAGCAGGCGCGGGCAGGGTGGCCGGGTACAAGGGCTGTAGCTTCACACGGGCTGCACGGCTCCTCGGTTATCGTCTCCTGCACCCAAGCAGCACACCTGACACAGCACCTTTGATGGCTTAGGCAACCACAACTTTAAACAGCCAAAACACCATACCCTCGCCAGAGCTGCAGAAAGCCACAGAAGAGCTAGCAGTAAAGTTGGAGGAAAGATGAAGCTCTAAAGATTTAAGTTTAGCAGAATTTCTTTTACTAGAGGGCAGAAGGGATAGGGGGTAAAATTCAAAGCAAAAAGCTTCCATGGGGTTTATTTCCCTCTCCTCCCACTACAGCTATGATTAGACCAAATGATAATATTTTGACTTCAAACTTCACCTCATAAAAGAATTACACAGATTTCAGCTTCAGAAATGTACATATTCTGCGATAGTGCATTCATTAAAACAGCCAGAGGCTGCGATTTGAACAGTGGTAACTGGGACAAGCAGATCTCCATTTTAGATTCTCGTTATTACAATTCCCTTTCAATTAAACAACTTTCTTAAAGTAGCAGAGAGAAAGCAGAAGATTTGCTTCCTTTAAATTATCCATCGGTCCGTGGTAATGGCCTCTTTCTGCAGCCCTTCTCTTGTGTGTGGTCCCCTTGATCAAGCTGCATTATTTAAAACACGTGAATGCAGCCTGCTCGGTCTGGAGTGCTGACTGAAGCTGAAACACACATGAAAAACCCTCAGCCACAGGAAGGATCCGAAAAGTCTTTCTGACTCAGGCCTCTCAGCAGGAGGCAACTTTTTATTATACACATGTACTCCCACACATGAAAATGAAAATCAGCTAGCTGGTAATGGCCAAATCATGTTCTGGTCGAAGCAAAGGCGGCGTGCTGAGAGCGCGTTCCCCCGGCCACGCTGCAGGGGGAATGTGTCTGCCCATTCAGACAAAAGTGGAACACGCTGATATCCACCGTCTGCATGGACTGAGCCACCGAGCCCGGCGCTTTGGGCTGAATCTCCAGCCATGGCCCCATGGGCATGCTCCGTGCATGCACCGCACCTTCACCTCTGCACCGAGACGTGCTGCTACCCTGCACACGCTCATGCGCAGAAAGCCAGGACTTTGCTACAAGTCCAGTAGTACATAACACCACCAACAGGAGACTTAAACAGTCTACTGATGAAAGAATCAGCAAATTTACACAGAGTGTTTAATAAATTCTGAGTGCTGTGGACAACGCTGCAGCTAGCATAACACCATTTACAGGAACGCGCCAAGCTCAAATACTGTTTTTTTCCCAGCCGCATGTGCTGCACCAGCCTCAAATACTGTTTTTTTCTCCGCCACATGTGCTGGTCGGTTGGGGAAGTTTTGACTGACGATGGAAGGATGTGACAACCCGACGAAACTAGGACCTTCTTTTCTTAGGCAGCCACCTGATGATGCTTTGCTGTTTCCATTAAAAAATCCTAAGGAGGCAAACTTCTACCGTTAATGGAGAACGTTTTACAAATATAGGCAAGTCCTGACAGTGGCACGGCAGATCCACTGCAGTAATTTAATGACCTCCTCTACTGACAACAGTGAAGCCTGGGTATGTTTTATGGTAATTTATGCAGAGGAACTTCCATTCTGCATCATCGCAGGCAGGGAAGCCATCACAGCTGTTGTCCAGTGAAAGCAATTTCAACAACAGATGGATTGAACGTTGCACAAACCTGCCTTGGGTTTTGAAAGATGGTGTATGAATGACCATGTTTACTCAAAGATCCTACCACAGGGTGTCCTATCACAAGAAACAAATGTGATCGTGTATACCACTCCTTCCCCCTTTCTCTTCCCCAAGGAAAGTGAGCCCAGGTACAAAGACAGAAAATCTTAAAAACACAGTGTGGTTTTGCTTCCAGAGCTGTTAAAAATAAGCTTAGGGATTATTAGCTTTCCAATCTTTAAAGCTTATGCTAGCTCAGCAGGCACTTTGACAAATCCCCATTTTCTGGATGTCAAAGTGGATTCAAGACCATGAAGTTGTATCCCTGACTGGAAGAGCAAGAACTCCTGAACTGTGCAACCTCTTCTCTTCCCCACACAGGCCACTGAGACAGCACAAAGGACTGGATCCCATTAGACCTGTCTGACTGGTTTGCAGCTTACACCACAGGCTATCTTCATTCAGAGTTTACCAGCACCATTTGAGGTTAAAATCCAATGAAAATTTTTGAATTGTAAACTACTTCATCTTTGCCATCTTTTTTATTTACGTGTGTGTAAGACTCTTCTCTTCACTAAGTTATCTCAAAGTAAACTTGAGTGTCAGTTAGGAAGTAGATGCTTGTAGGTTAAAAGGTTATCTGAACAAAACCCAGTACTTAACCCTCACTTCTGTAGTAAATCCATGGCAACTTTCTGTGTAGCAGTGAAGTACCGCAGAAGAGGGAGTAAAACCAGTACCAAAAAGCACACGGCAAGAGTGATATTTGAAGAGGAAGTGGTAAAGCTATCGCCCAAAGTCCCCTGAAAGCACTGCTTTCTTAAAGACGTTACAGAAGGAAAGAGCCTGACACCCTCACATGCATTTTTCACTGAAAAGCTTCCTATACTGCTCATAACAATTTCACGTTGGAAGAGCAAACTCTTGATTTCACTTCTCAATGCGTATATTTAAATATAAAACTAGGTGCCCAGCAAGTTTGCTATTACTCCAGAAGGAATCAGAGCAACAAAGAATGACAGCGCATAGATCAGCGCTGTTCAGCCGTGGTGGGTTGACCCTGGCTGGAAGCCAGGTGCACACCAAAGCCGCTCTATCGCTCCCCTCCTCAGCTGGACAGGGGAGAGAAAATATAACGAAAGGCTCATGCGTCGAGATAAGGACAGGGAGAGATCATTCACCAATTACTGTCACGGGCAAAACAGACTCAACTTGGGGAAATTAGTTTAATTTATTATCAATCAAATTGGAGTAGGATAATGAGAAATAAAAAGTAAATCTTAAAACACCTTCCTCCCACTCCTCCCTTCTTCCCGGGCTCAACTTTACTCCCGATTTCTCCACCTCGTCCCCTGGAGCGGCACAGGGGGACAGGGAATGGGGGTTGCGGTCAGTTTGTCTCTGCCGCTCCTTCCTCCTCAGGGGGAGGACTCCTCACACTCTTGCCCTGCTCCAGCGTGGGGTCCCTCCCACAGGAGACAGTCTTCCACAAACTTCTCCAACCTGAGTCCTTCCCACAGGCTGCAGTTCTTCACATGCTGCTCCAGCCTGGGTCCTCCACCGGGTCACAGGTCCTGCCAGCAAACCTGCTCCGGTGTGGGCTCCTCTCTCCACGGGTCCACAGGTCCTGCCAGGAGCCTGCTCCAGCACAGGCTTCCCATGGGGTCACAGCCTCCTTCGGGCATCCACCTGCTCCAGTGCAGGGTCCTCCACAGGCTGCAGGTGGATATCTGCTGCACCGTGGACCTCCACAGGCTGCAGGGGGACAGCCTGCCTCACCATGGTCTTCCCCACGGGCTGCAGGGGAATCTCTGCTCTGGCGCCTGGAGAACCTCCTCCCCCTCCTTCGTCACTGACCTTGGTGTCTGCAGAGTTGTTCCTCTCACATATTCTCACTCATGTCTCTGGCTGCAATTGCCGTTGCACAGAAACTTTTTCCCCTTCTTAAATACGTTATTACAGAGGTGCTACCACCATCACTGATGGGCTTGGCCTTGGCCAGTGGTGGGTCCATCTTGGAGCCGGCTGACATTGGCTCTGTTGGACACAGGGGAAGTTTCTGGCAGCTTCTCACAGAAGCCACCCCTATAGCCCCTCTGCTACCAAAACCTTGCCACACAAACTCAATACAAGCCAGCTTGTTTCTAGAGGCAGTTGGCAATGCACACACACCACAGCAGAGCAACCACTGAACAAAACGCACCAGAGATGTGCGTTACCAGTGATTAAGGTGCTGGGAGTGAAGAAGTGACAAGAAGTTTAAAAGAGGATTTAATTCTCTAATCTAAGACAGTCATTCAGGATACCCCAGAAGCAACAATCAGAGGAAAAAAAACTGATCCAGAGGTCAGAAAATCATGATGATAGACCTTCTTATGGAGCCTTTGTGCTGTCATTTACAAAGAGGCATTTAATCACCATATCTGAGTAAACTAATCTGCGAGTCCCAAAGCCTCCTTTCTAGGAGAGCAGTTCCCCATCTAAGGAAACTACACATCTGCACCCCTGGCCATTCCTGGTAGGATCATCAGCACCATGAATGCTGCCTCCAGGAGGCCGGCATAACTCTCTAGGTGTACTAGGACTACTATACAAATCAAACTAGATGATAAAATCCTTTTTGGGGAGGCATGTCCACTGATTAAAACCTTCTCATAAAGAGACCGCGACTTAACAGATTCATCAGAAAGAATATAAGTGAGAAGATTTGAAGTGATTCAAGCAAGGAAACTGGGAAAGCCACAACTCCAGGGTCCTTTTCTCAGCCTTGTTGATATGTTGTATGATCTTCAGCAGGTCTCGAAACGCTCAAGCCTTGGCCAAGACCTGGGAGCAGCTCTGATCCATCAACACGCAGAGACCAGCCAGGCAGTTTCTAATGAGGGACCTAGAACACTCCAAAGACTGTGGTTGCTTCTTTTAGAGACATCTTAGCTATTAAGGAATGGAAGAAAGAGGGATATAATGTTTTTGTTTTATACATCAATAAATCGATGTCATCATAGCAATAAAGACAGCTTTTGATTTAGGTAGTAACTTATTGTGCAAGAAGCTACAAGTAAAGTTTAGCTTTTGATTTCCCTTCACAGTCTCCCTGTTCAGAAAAATAGACCTTATTTTGAAAAGGAAACCAGGACAATTCAACTTGGTCCCAGCAGAGCTTGGCTTGTGGGCTTTTTGCTACTCTCCCCTCTTCTGTTTAGTAATGAAGATATTATCATTGTCCATTTCATTTTAGAAACCTGCTATCCTTTACTATCAATTACTCAAGCTTAAGTTCTGGTCTAATGAATGACTCACATTTACAAATACAAGGGAAGTGACTAGGCAGTGAGTCACTGCTGTCACTCTTAAGACCTATCTTACTTGATTCCTTCAGTGTCATAGGCAGTGCAAACTGTACACATCTCTGCCAAACCGGCGTGGCAGTGCTCTGTCGCCTCTTGGCATCCGACTACACAAAACATCAATCAAAGAAAATGTCTGTCCATTGTCCTCTACGAGGTCCAGTAGTCCTCTGCTGCCAATGTGTTACTTCTGTTCTCTTATACCCTAATTAGTAGTATTTCTACGTCAGACTTTCTCGCGGTGCAGAATGTCCCCTTTGTATTTTCATCTCCCCTCCATACTCACAGTCTTACTGTGGGTATTACTGTTACTGTTGTTGCAGAGAACTTTTCTGTTCCCAATAAAAAGCCACATGAAAATTACTGATAGCAATGAGTGAATGCACAGCAAGGCTCTCCTCAGCCAAGGAAGGGATGGAAAGCACTGACAGGTTACATGAAATACAAGGAACTGGAGTCCAGTAACATCCAGAATGTCCTCCAAAACTGGCCTAGCAGTTTTCCCCAGTACTAGAAACATTCGTGGATGTGAAGCAATAACAGAGTTTTATCTCAGGTTTAAACTTGTAATCTGATCAGCTGCAGGAGCTGGAAGAAAGAAATCTCTGCCACGTGTCAGGGCCTGGCGATGTATTCATGTGGGGAATGAGAAGAAACATTCTGGTTTATCAGATGTTCCTCTGTATAAAAGATCTGACTTATCAGGGCCAATAACCTGATCCACTACCAGGAATTCTGCAGTCTTAATCCAGGGGGTGGCTTCTCTGGCTGGTACATTCTCCTTTTTATATAAAATCACTCCTCAAGGAGACCACTTGGACTTTACCCAGAAAGATGTGAGAAAGAACTCTGCTCCAAAGCTTTGGAAAGTAACATCAGGCACACACTGTATTTAACAGACCTATAAAATACGGGTTCCTTGTAACAAAGCAGTAAGAATAATTAGTCATGGGAGCAGTATAACTTGCACATGAAGGATTCTCTACCAGTTGATGGTTTTATGTAAAGGTCCTTTTTTCAAAACTATGCTATAGGCAAACAGAAGATACAGGCTGGATGCAAAAATTATTGAGTGAAGTGTCATATAACAGACCTGACCAGAAGTCATGAAAATGGTTTCATTCTTAAAACTGAAGTTCAAAGAATTTTACATTGTTTTTAATGTAGTATGCCAAACCCACAGAGTTGTAAAATGCATCAACATCTCATCTCAGTAGTGAAGGAACTTGATTTTTGCCTAAAAGGTCCCACACAGTTCTCATTCTCAGTGTCACTGAGGATCCCAATAAAAATAAACGGCTAAGGGATCTGTTATGTCAGAATACAAACTGGAAGAACCTGTTCTCTTACATCCATGCGTTGAATTGTCCTTCCAGCATTAGGCTGACTAAGTCAAAACTTACTTTACAGCTAGCTAGCAAGAGCCCCAATTAGGCGGTTTGATGAGGAGCACGCTGTGCCAGTTTCTGACGTCAGTAATGGACCAGTGTAGGTGTTGCTTTGAAACAATGAAAAGCCCAGCTCACACTACCTATTTAATAGCTTCAAGCTGTTAAAACATAAATATATTTTTAAAAAGCACCTTCTGGAGCCAGGAGGCAGCCCTTTGAGACATCACATATGGCTTCAAGAGAACAAATTTGAAGCCACAGACAATCTACTCCGTATTTCTGAAAATTATCTCTCTGAGGCCAATGGTTACAAGTCCTCAGAGATGGATTTGGTAGTGCTGGAAATCAAACTCACCTTCTCCAAGTTCTTCTAAATTCTTGTGCTTGTCGAGGACTGAGCCCATAGACCAACAGCCAGAGCAGCTCAGATCCTTCCTCAGGCCACAGGTTTATGGCGAGAGAGCATGCAGGCTGCCTGCAGTAGGAAGAAAGGAAAAGCTGCTAGGAAGCAGAATACAATGTTTGGCATTAACTTTTAGGAAAAGAAATCTACTAAATTACATTTGAAACGGCTGATCAAACCCCATTTCATTTCTGAAATTTCTTCCCTAACTGGTATTGTTTTGCTTTCTGTTCCCAACAAAGCAAGCCTGATCCAATTAAATCCAGTCCTGTTACCAGCTAGTGTAATTTTCCCTAAGGGAAGCAGGAAGTATCCTTCCTCCTGTCAAAACTGAACTCATCTCAGTGGGCTCTTCACCTGCTAATCATCAGATCTTTAGTGATGAATAAGTGGAGCAATTATCATCTGATGGCTCTTACATTAGCGTAATTGCAGAGTCTTAGAGGAGCTGTGGATGAACAGCTCGCTGAGCACAGGAAAGTGCCACCGCCACTGCTCCAGCGCAGCTCCCAGGGATGGGTGTCCGTACAGGCTCCAGTACCTCCCGCCATGTCAGACCACTGTAGGGGCACAGGGATGACCCCGCAGTGCCTTCCCTCAGGGCACACCTCTCCTGGAGGAGGCCTTCGGACTGCACCAGGGTTTAATATAAGGCTCTGCAAGAGCATGAGCTCACCTGAACACCCCAGGTGTCGTCCAGCTGAGGTGCCAGCGATTCGCTTTTAGCTTCAGCCTGCACAGAAAGGCAGGACATGTGGAAATCACAGATGTTTACAGGAGAGACCCACAGCTGCTTTGCCCTAAATGCCAGCCATGGGTGGCCACCGGCTTGTTTGCTGAGTTTTATCAGGGTGTCTAGCACCTTAGTGCTACTCAGGGTTCAAACACATAAAAGTTTCTGGTACAGTTCAAACACCTCTTTGCTCTCTTTCTCATTGGGTATTTATTTATTTACCACAGCATTTGCAGGCCTCACAGTTTCACTGAATTTCTCATAACTCCTGAGGTAGAGGAGTGCTATTTGACACATTTTAGAGGCGGAGCACTGAGACAGAGAAGATAATATTTTCAAATATGTCTAAATGGCGTAAGAGGCTAGACTCCATTTACAGTGTGTGATCACACTGGAGCTCAGCACTCTTTGAAAATCACTGGAATTTGGGCTTTAAGTCGCTTGCTTTATTATGGGTGCGGTGTAAGCGTGCAGAGCTTTGCTGCCGGGGGGATCCACAGCTGAGACGGGGCGTGCAGACAGGTTCCTTCAGGGTGCCACAATGGAGGGGAACAGTTAAATACTCAACAAGGGGTCCAGAAAGCCATCTAAACCTAAGCTAGACAGCAGGAAATGCAGAGAGGGGAGGTATGGTTCAAACCATCATGCAGTTAGACACTTCTGAGTTTTCACTTGAAATTCCCTGCCTGGCCTGTGGCATGCAAGACAAATTATCTTTTCCTCCAGAAAAATGGCTTTCCCCACGCCCCACGGGCAGGATTACACCACCTTGTCCTGCCAGGTTTGGAGGTGGAGCTGGAATCCAGTCAGCTCTGTCCCAGGGAAGCACCTCAGCTCCCAGACCAGACAGTCCAGCAAGTACTGACGCCTAGAGAGGTAACTGCAACGGCAGAGACTTCACCCACACACACAGGCTGAAACAAACAGCTAGGACACCCAAAGAGAAGACTTTTTCTCCAGGTCATGTGGAAGAGGAGCTTTGAGGGACCCTCTCCCCCCACTCGACTGACAAGACAAAAGAGAGCCCATAAAGCTAACCACAAAAGGTCTCAACATCTTTCTTTTGGGAGGGGTTGGGGTGGAGGGGAGATACGCTTTGTTTTAAGCAAGAGATTGGTATCTCTGGATCAGTTTCCATGGGCAAGTTGGAGAAAGAGAAGGTCTTGTCTGAGAATCCTCCCAGGCCTTGGGCACGAACTGTTGAACAGCTTCAGGAATTCAGCAGTTATGTTCATGGCTGCTGACAGAAATTTAGGTATCCGTGGCTTTTAGGTATCTACAAGATTAGGCAAGACTTTTCAGTTGCTGGAGATACCTGACAACTGGATTTGGATGCCTAACAACTGACTTGCATACATCCACAGAGAAGGAAAACAGTTGCTCAAGAATTTGAGACCAGGTCGCTGGTGCTGGGAGTTACCACTGCCCTGTTCTTCTCTGAACAAAAGACCAGCCCAATCCATTTGCTGGAAGCAAAAAATAGAATCCAGATCTGTATTAGCTGAAATAACAGGCAACTCTTTTCCTGAACACGCTTTTCAAGGAATTTAATTTTTAAAAATATATATTCATTCAAAGGAAAACTTAACAATAATGGGATCTTGCTCATCCATCCTCAAATAAGGCTTCAGGCTTCAGGTACCTGTGACTATAGCTTTTCAACCACCCCTCCTTTTTACCCTCTAACTGCCGAATGGAGCAATGGTCTATAAAAATCTGCACTAGTCTGGAATACCTTGGGAACCCATTTTTAGTAACATTTAGCGTTATACGAACATTCGTTTTGTTGGCATTTCTCTTAACAGCCACGCACATGGTGCAGTAATTTCCTGTCCATGTGCAAGACCCAAATGTAGGGCTTCACTGGTGGTCTGCAGTGCATTAGTTTTCATTAGCGGTAAGCTGATACGATCTCTGATATGGAGATCTAAGATAGCTCACCAGAGGGAGAATGCTTTATGAATGTAGGAAGAGATGTAAACAGAGCAAAAGACTAGTATTTCTTGAGTTTCTTCTGATTTTAATTATCACAGTGAACCCAGGATTACCTTGAGATGAGCCACAAACGTATCCAGTGAAGCCAATGAGGTTATCCCAGAAATTAATTCACTCTACTATTTTCATATGTATTTTAAAAGAAGCTATGGCTAAATAAGCAGAACATAGAAAGCTAGTCTTACATAAATGTGTGATTTTCTTCATATCCACAAGAAAATGCGTGGAACTGTGTTTTTGCTGTTCACGAATTTGGATCTAGAATGTTTTGTCACCACAACCAAGAGATAATCCTGCTCTGTCCTGCAGTGTGGCATGCTAGTACAAGGACAGAGAGACAGCTGGAAAATGTTATATCTTTGTGACTTGCCGGAAACAAAAAAGGTCTCATGCAGCACCGAGTTGGAGGAAAAAACCCACACAGCATAGACTTGTACTGAATCCAGGTAAGACCTACACAGCTTCCACTATAGCACTGAATAAGGGCAACAGCGTGGTGCTAGTGCTAGCGGTGCTGATTAGCATGCTGCTTCTACAGGATACAAAAAAGTCATTTGCAGTTATCTGGTAATTCCCAGAAAAGACAAGAGTGCTGACTGTTTTTGGAGTCCTGATCCTACCTAAAGTCAGTAATTCTAATCTGTTTATGTTTTTCTTCCTCACTGTCTAATTGGCATTGTTACTGTGGTTCCTTCTCAGCCATTCTGCCAAAGAATCATTTCTAGGGTTGCTGAAATTCTTCTTCCCATCCAAGGACATTTCAGGTAATCAACTCCGTTGGCCCTGAGGTTTAACTCATAAAGTCTCCACAAACTACCTCAAATAAACAAGTGAAGGTAATAGTTCTTCTACTAATGAAGGAGGTGCAGTATGTTTGGAACCAAGGATGCTTTTTTTTTCCACCAGGCACTCCAGGCTCTCTGCAGGCAGGACCCTGAAAACCCCGACTGCGTCATCCTTCCCAACAGCCTCCAAGAGCACGATGGGACTCACAGACAGGTGAACCCAGAGACCATGAAAACTGAGCAACACCCAGATCACTCTGCCGGACCCAACAGACGCTGCTGCTACAACATAAAGCCCAGGAGATCTTTGGACGAGAGACATCAGAGAAGCACTGGCTGCACGTCGTTAATGTAGACAGGCTTTCGCTTGACTGAGCGACCAACACATTTGGAGTGACATGTGGCAGCTTACTTGGGACTTTGCTATGAAGGCTGATGCCAAGGATTTGGATTAATCATGATGTTTAATTTGGATTAATCATGATGTTTTTTAGTCCAAAGTAAACGTTGAGATGGTCTGAAGCAAAATCCAGACACTGAAAAAAATCAGCTGTCTCACTTCAAAGGTTTTCTTTGATGAGGATTTCTTAGGATGATATATCATGGATATTATTAGATCTTCCTATCCTCCATCTTTTCCATGA
This sequence comes from Platalea leucorodia, assembly GCF_965183815.1. Taxonomy (NCBI): domain Eukaryota; kingdom Metazoa; phylum Chordata; class Aves; order Pelecaniformes; family Threskiornithidae; genus Platalea; species Platalea leucorodia. The sequence continues at coordinate 15,763,095 of NC_138831.1, forward strand.
TGGCCTTGAATATTTTGGGATCCCAGCACTCCTTAATGCTTTCTTAAAAAACTGGGCTGCTCCGAGGAGCCCCACTTGTGCTTTTCTCCTCAGGAAGACCAGGCTCCTCCTTAGGTATGTCTTAGGAGGCAGAGGTTTTGCAGCTGTATGTTGAGGGGCTGATCTGGAAGAAAACATATTTCCTTGCTCAAAGAGCTTTAACCCTTGCAAAACCAAGTGCTGGATGGGATTTATGCAACACATCCCTGTTACTGCCAGACAAACCATACAGGTCCACACCAAATTAATTTTACAGCTCTGAAATTAACTCAATATAAGCAGTTTCTCCAGGCAGGCAGGTGCAGACATAACTTTGTGCTTCATTATTGGAAATTCAGTGCCATCTCTAAATTTGTTTATGCCCTACCAAATTAATCAAACCAATCCAATAAGTTAATTTCAGTTACTCTGGTCCAAATTAAGCAAGATCTTCTAACACCATTCACTGCTTTCATGAAACAGTTAGTGGTGTAAAGTTCTATGTGTGCATTAAGTTTCTTGCTAGATGAGGCTCCATCAGCAGAGTTTTCATTTAACAAACCTTACAGAGGACAAACCTCGGTTTCTCTGGGCAGAGGTGTATGCGACCCAGTACTGAATGGCTTCATCGGTCTGACATTTTAAGCACACCTTTTACATTTTGTAGTATGAGCTTCTCATTCTTGTATCACCTTATCACTCATGTGACTTCCCAGAGCACGTAGCTCTGCAACCACCCATGCTGCCCGTACAGAAGTCACTAATTGTGGCTTATTTGTTCATGTGCAAAATCTGCCAGGGACAGGAAAGGCAGAACAGTCCTCTTGTTAACAAAATACCTCCAGTAATAAGGGTTTGCATACAATTTCTCACTTTAAGTTGTTAACTATTTGCCTTGGCTTATCACCTGCTAGCCTCAGTTCACACCTCTTCTGACTAAGGCACAGGGCTCACCAGTGCTACAATAAATACTGGCTAATTCTCCCCCATCCAGTAACCATTAAGTTGCAAATTCACTCCTCTTCTTATCTCTGGATTTCAAAATAACATTACTTTATACTTCAGCTGGAGATTCCCAAACACTATACTATATTATCTTTCTCTCCCACAGATGGAAATAGTAAAACTCGAGAAAAATTATGTAACTCCATGAAGAACGCTGTTACTGAATGGCTTACCAGTTCTGCCTCTCAGCCCACTGCTCTACCAGCTGGGTGTGACAGGAAGAAAAGCCACGAGGTCTCAATACCCCGGACCATCGCTCTGCCTGCTGCACTGCCCAGCACTCCGGTTCTCAAGAGCTGGCTCTTGCTCTGGCACGCTAGAAGGCTGGCACTGCAGTTTCAAGCCGCTCCAAGGGCAAACTGAACCACGCCAGCTCCTCACCACCGGCACAGAGGGAAGCTTCCCTTGCAAGCTGTCTGACTGACAGTGGTTTGCAAACACACATTCATTTCACTCCATCACAGTCCGTGCTAAGAACTCCTCCAGCCCCATGTTTTTTGCTGAAATTTGACTTGCTACAGTGCACCTTGTCCCAACACAGTGCATCCTTCTCACATTGTCCTAGAGCCAGTCAAGGATTCATTTGCTTGATTTTTACTTTTGAAATTCAGGACTGTTCACCAAAGGACTCCAGAGACTTTCTGGAGAAACCTCTGATCCCTGCAAAATAGGGGAATGGTGGTACAAAACCAGTCCGAAAGTGGCAACTGAACTTTTGAGAAGGGAAAGTACTTGGTTGAGTTGTTTGAGGTTCTTGGGGTTTTTGTTTGTTTGCTTGCTTCACTATCTATAGTCAAACAACATTTTTGGAAAATCATATACTTCTGAAAGATTTGTCACCCGAGTTGCCTTATTTAGGTACTCATTAGGTACTTATTAGGTACAACTTACCCACTTGTCTAACGGGTCACCTTCAAAAAAACCCAAACACCCGAAAAAGCCAGAAACCCAGGCTTTTCTCATGTGGAAAGCTAGTAACAAAAAATAAAAGAAAACTCCAATTCATCATATAGAGATCCAAACCATGCTTTTTTAAAACATATTTGCAAATTATGCTTAAGCGACTCTTCCAAAGTCACACAGCAAGTCAGTGGCAAACTAACTGCATAGCTGCTGTGCACAGTCATATGCCTATCCTGAGGTACATGACAATGCAAAATCCAGATTATTCTTTTTTTTTATATTCATCCTATAGTCCTAATTATAAGATAAGTTATTAGGTTTAGTAAGTTAATTTTATTGTAAATGTTCTTCAGTTATGTGCCAATATTATGAGACAAGTAATTTACTCCAGGACAATTTTAGGATACTTTCTTTAGTTGGGCCATTGCTATTTCCATCCTTCTGTTGATTAACCTGAAGAGCAAGAGTGAAGAAAAACACAGTACCCTCTGGGATACAGCCTGCTATTTGAAGCGTGCCTTCCAAATGGACAGACACAATTCACTCAGCGTACAAAATCTTCCAGGCAAATGGTCAGCAATGTTCTTCAGGTGTGTACCAAACCAGCCATAAAATTGATGCTGCCAGCTCATCAGGAACTGCTACTGTCTGTAAAGGAGTCTAAGAGATCTACCCAAGGGGTACCTTCTTGCTTTAACTGAACGGTTCTTCTTCTGGGAGCCAATTTGATTTCTCGGCTCTGGGAAAGGGGGTTCACAATGGACATGAAAATACAACTCTGGTTTTGTCTGGAAGACAGTTTGTCACTTCTTCTCTCCCACCAAAACACAGGTCCAATATTGTCTATATGGAAAAAATATATTGGCTGTTTGGATAAACAAGAATACACACATATGCTATTACCAGTCTGACAACACGCATTGACTCCCACAGAATAGCACGGCAAGAGCTCCTTTTTCCACCTACATTCGCGACACTACGTCCCAGCTTACGTATTTACGCAGCACCAACTACCAACATATCTATGGTCTGCTTCTACAGAAAGAGGTAGAAATGAGATAATACACAGCTGAAAACCATTTTTTTTAACCTCGTTGTCACTCAAGGCGGCTTTGAAATATACAGGAGCTTTCTATAAGCAAGGGTTGATCAAAGAATGAGAATTAAAATACTTAGATGCCACAGAAACCATTCTGAGTTTTGCCAGGATCAGCCCTCTTCTGTCCCGTAAAGTGCTGAGCAGTGCCGTCACCGCAGTGCATCACCATGTTCGCACTGAAAGCAACTGCAAAATTCTCCTAAGGGTTCAACAAATACAGCAATTTCAGTGGCAGCCAGGGACACTCAGACACTCCCATGGCTGAGTCTGCACCTTTCAGATCACATGTGAGGACTATCCTCTAATTCGCTGTATGGGACCCTTCTCAAGATAAGATCTTAACAAAAACATTAACGCAGCTACATGTATTACACTGCCAGTGTGCCTCCCACGTAGGAGGGTTTGTCCTGAACCCTTAGGCGAAAATTTCTCCTTACATCCACTGTCACACATTGTGCCATGCGGTGCTGGTCTAAATGGTTTTGCTTCTGTCATTCATAAAGGTAACATCTCCAACTATTTAAACTGAAGGACGTTTCGGCTCCACATTTACAGAGCACGTCAGGAGTTTTTAGGAGGAAAGCTACAAGGGAAGTGTGGTATTATTCTAAGAAACAGTCTTGCACGGGCATTAGGCAAACAGATGTCTTCAGCTCCTGTAGGACCTGGCCACTGACAGGAAATAATTCTGCGAGTGGTGCTTGGACAGATTTCAAGAGCTGAAGCGTAGCAGGCTGATTACCGGTTCTCACCTTTCAATCTGAGACCAACTGGGAAAGGTCAGAGCTGCTGCTGATAGGCCAGACACATGGAATTAATTTAAGTGTCTGGCAAACACCTTCACCAAAATATGCTGAAACTTCTGCTATTTAAAGTAGCTCAGCAAGCCGAGTTCGTTATCCCACTTCAATCACAAAGCTCTCCCTTGCTATAGGCGTTGTTGCAGCACAGAGCTAAGCAAAATCTGAAAAATCGATGTGAGCAGCAAGACACACGCCCCGGGACCTGCGGTCCCCGCTGCTGCCGGGAGCTGTGCGAGCCAGGCCAGCGCTGTGCGCGGCGTGCCCATGCTGCTCTGCAGGCGCGCAGCCTGTGAGCGGGATGCTCTCTGTTGCGCTAGCCGGCAAACCACACTAACGTCATCTACAACTTAGAAAACACTGCAGTAAAGGTGTAGTGTCACGGGCTACTTCAGCAGTCGCCAGGGCCCTAACAGATGGGGATATGTGGTTTGTGCAGCCACCGTCACACCCAGTATCGCGGCACTGTCACCGCACTGAAAAGATCTTGCAGGGTGCCAGCTATGCTTTAGAAGAAGATACAAGTGTGCCCAAGTGGTTCTCTCTGCTTTAGCTTATTTTTAAGTTCTCATCAAAGAAGTCATTTCACAGAAACTTTCTCCAGCATGTTTATGACCCAAATTCCATGGTTTTAATTCTATATTTTCAGACTTGAATCACAAGTTAAAAATAAACTGATGGAATAAAACCCACACCTTCCCTCTCTGAGACACACTCTCACACACGTACTTCTCATGTGAAAGCAAAGCGATGCTTCAAAAGGCTTAATGGCAAGAGCGGTGCTTCAGGCATCCTGCGCGTTATTAAAATGTCACAGCGGAATCAGAACCCACCTAGGAAAACGAAAACAAACAGTGCTGTTGCCAGTATGCGCTGCAACTGCGGAAGAACAAGCTGCAGGGACAAGTTGTGTTTACATTTATAAATCCAATGCTGGGAAAAGGTAAAGACTAAGGGACGTGAAGAGAGGAGGAGGCAAAACAGTGCCTCTGCGGCTTCATGCAGCTCACACTTTGTCATACTGACGCAGGCATGGTCACGGGAGATACTTAGGGTGGCTCGTCTCTCTTTCTGTGTCTCCTGAAAAAACATTTACGGCCTAGTTTTTTATTTAAAAATCCATTCAAGTCCTGGAAACAGGCCAAAGACAATAGCCAGATGATCAAGGAAATTCAGTACTTTTATAACAAGGAAAAAAAAAGGAAACGGCCACCCACGGCTTGCCACCCGACGGCAAAGGGGTTCGGCGGCAGCGGCGGCTCAGGTGCGGCGGCGGGGCGTGGAGGCCGCTCGGCCGAAACCCCTGCGGCCCAGCCGGCCCCGCGGGCACGCCTCGGCGCTGGGCACAGCCCGGGCCCCCCGCGGCCCCGCGCACCCCGGGCCGCGGCCCGCCCCTCCGGCAGCCCGGGCGCCGCCGCGTCCCGCTGCGCGGGGAAGCCGAGGCGATCGGGGCTGTGCGCGGCGGCAGCGCGCCCGCGGCCTTCGCGGAGCCTTCGTCCTTCCCGGGCGCTCCGGTTACAGGCGCCTATCTGCCGTCCATCGGGACACAAATCCCCCCCTCCATTTGATCCCAGCCAGGTGTCGAACGGGACCGGCGCTCCCCGCGGGAGCGTTTCCCGGGCGACAGGCCCAGGCCGCAGCTGCTTCATTAACGAGCCCAGGCAGAAAGAAGCGGCTGGCGGAGGGGCCACGGCCAGCGGCCCCTCCGCACCCCCGCAGGTCGCCCCTACCCGGCCGGGGCCGAGCCCCCCCGCTGGCGGCGCGGGGCCGGGGCGCCGCCTCCCGCCCGGAGCGAGCGGCGGGGCCGCGGAGGACCCGGCCCTCGAGCAGCAGGGGGCGCTGTCGCTCTGCCGCCAGGGCGCGGGCGCGGGCGCGACGCCTGGCCCGGAAGCGGAAGGGGCGGGCGGCGGCGGCGGCGGCGTGGTGGTGGTGCTGTGTGGTACCGTGTGTGCTGTGTGTGCCGGTGCCCGTTGTGCGGCGGGAGGACCCGGCCTGGCCCGGCCCGGTCCGGCGGTCACCGTCCGGCGGCGGGGCATGGCGGAAGCGGAGGCGGCCGGCGGCGCGGGGGAGGGCACGGCGGCGGGTCAGTGCCCGGCCCCGGCCGAGGAGGGCGCGGAGATGGCGGCCGTTATCGGCGCCACCGTGCCCACCGGGTTCGAGCTGACGGCGGCCGAGGAGGTGCAGGAGAAGCTGGGCTCGGTCTCCAGGATCAGCAGGGACCGGGGGAAGATCTACTTCGAGGTCCCGGCCCGGGGCCTGCCGCAGGTCCGTCGGGCCGCCCGCCCCGCTCCCCGCCCCCGCCGGTGCCCCGGCCCCCGGCCGCCCGCCGGCCCCCGCCGCGGCCCTCGCAGCTACGGCTGTGACCGGACGAGCGGTGGTTTTAATGCGAAGGCGAGGAGCCCGGCCCGCCGTGAGCGAAATGCTCTCGTTTGAAAGGCGTTCGTTGTGAAAAACACTTGGAAATTCTGCTTTGGGAGGCTTGGTTTCAAAAGCGATATCGCGGTTTGTTTTGGTTTTGCAAGGGTGGGTGGAGGCAAAGATGGGGAGCTTAAATCAGTGCAAAGCAGTCTTCCTTCTGGCTTTGCGCATCAGTTGGTCACCCCCGTGTAAACAAAAGCGGAAAAATGTGGTCTCTTACATCTACCTGTAAGATGGCAAAACGCCAGTTACAATAAACACAGTCCCCTGGGCACCCGCGGTCAGTAACGTGCCACCCCACTTTCTCATCTCTCCTAGGTCCATCGCCTAAGGTCAGTGGATAATTTATTTGTTGTTGTTCAGGAGTTCAAAGACTATCAATTTAAAGAAAACAAGGTGAGTTACTCCTCATTTTTCAATCGGTTCTGGGTTTTGGAGTGGGTTGTTTTCATTTAAGACTAGTTTCAGAAAAGTATTCTGTTTCATGAGCAAGTTGGGGTTTTTTTCTTTTATTTGTGATACTATCGCAGTTCCTCTGGGCTGGCTAGTAAAATGGAAGTGCAGTCGTGTTGTCTAACATCATTTCTTCAGTTAAATGGGTTGCGTGGGCAAAATCTGGGATGAGAGCTGATACCACGCTTGTAGGTCACGCTTAGACGCAGGGCAGTAAAGTATCACTTCAGTCACTTAATTTAGTGTTAGCTGTTCATTTGACAAGATAAATGATGAAATGCTGTGAGTCCTGTGTCTTTAAGTGCAGTTCAGTTTAGTTATGGCAAAAATAGCAGAAAAAGCTGTAAGCTTTGCTTAAATGTGTAGTGGGTGACATGTTTAGGAAACTAATTTGAGAGACTTAGAAAAAGGACAGCTTTTAAAGGGATGGAATGACTTCAAAGTATAACTTTTTTTGTCTTTTAAAGGAAGACGCTCTAAAGGATTTGGAAGATTTGGTTAAAACACTGCCTTGGACCAATCCATTGAAAGTTTGGGAGCTGAACAACAGCTTGAAAAAGAAAAAGACAAAACGCAAAAAACATAATCTGCAGAGTACTGCAAGCAAAGAGAAGCTGAATGACGATGGAGAAGAGGAAGGAGTAGATCAAAAAGATGCTGGTAAAGAGGAGGACTGTGCCCAAGACGCTGCAGGGGGAGAACCCGCTAGCAGCCAGGATACAGACAAGACACAAGGAGTGGCATCCCGAAATGGGGAGGAGGAGGATGATAATGAGCAATCAGATGGTAAAGACGAATCGCAGGCGGCTTCTGGGAGTGAGACCAAGGCTGGTGACGGTAAGACAAGCGAAGGAGAGGCGAAGGTGCTGAAGTTCCGTGTTACGTGCAATAGAGCAGGAGACAAGCACAGTTTCACGTCAAATGAGGCTGCAAGGGACTTCGGTGGAGCTGTGCAGGAGCACTTCCAGTGGAAAGCTGACATGACTAACTTTGATGTAGAGGTATGGTGTCGTGCCTTGGAAATACCTGCATTTCTATTGTAAAAATTCTTAGTTCTTTAATTCTGATGCTTAGAGATCTCCCAAATGCCTTCAAAAGATGACTCTGGAACTAAAAAGTGGTAACGCTGAAATCACGGCCTCCTCAGAAGCATTCGCTTCATTGGCACGTTACGTGCGTCCTCAGATCCCACCACTCGCTCGTGCTGTGGCTGTCCGTAAGAATGATCTCTCCTGTGGCCCAGGGTGGGCACCTCTCCTCTTCCTCGGGTCCCTCTTTTGCTCTGCAAACGCTGTCGTCTTCTCCTCAGGTTAACATCACTGCACCCCGTGCAGCTGAGCGGGTGCTCCAAAGCTTTCCACTCTCCCTCAACCACAGCAAAAGCTCTGGTCCCGAGTATTACCTCCTCCTATAGCGCTTGGTCTCATTCATATTTAAATATAATGTAGGCACCTTCTGCTTTATTTTTACCCCATTAAATCTCTCTCTAATTCATTGTTTTATATCGGTGTAAGTCAACAGAAGATATTCTGTCTAGAAGCTGCAGTTTTATGGGTGAAGGGGACAGAAGGGGTTAACATTAACTGTCCAGTGTTTATTCCTTATCATAGGGAAAGCAGGGATTTGGAAAGGAGGACCAACAGACACGATCCATCAGTGGTGCACGACCACCATTTTTGAGGGGCAGAGAAACTAAGTTTTTCTGGCAAGTCTGTTAAGGGCTGGCCCACTGTTCTATAACAATATTTTCACCTTCCAAATTAATATGGTGGAGGGGACCAGGAATATGATTTTTATTGCTGCTTTGCAAACACTTCACTGTGACTTGCAGGACTTACCCGACTTCTCCTCCATACTTATAAAACAAAACTTTTTAAAAGTCAGCATAATGGTTATAGCACTTTTTGAAGTCTTGTGTAAAAGATTCTGTGTGAATGAGAAAATGCTCGTTCTTGTTCTGTGTGAATGCTCTCCTGAATTTTGTCCATTGTTGCCATTAAAATGGTGCATTGCTTTTCTTCCAAGAATGCTCTTTTATACATAGTTCCTGTTTTTTAAATTACCATCTAAGATTCTCATAAATATTTAACAGGCATACTATGGAAAACTTCTGTTACTCCTGAAATTTAGTTCAAGTTTTTTTCTTTAGGTTCTCCTGAATATTCACAATAATGAAGTAGTTGTGGGTATTGCATTAACTGAAGAGAGTCTCCACAGAAGAAATATTACACATTTTGGACCCACAACTCTTCGTTCAACTCTCGCTTATGGCATGCTTAGGTCAGTGCGGTTGCATAGTATTATATCATTCTCAGTTAACAAGTCATTTTGTTTCAGAAATTAGATCCTTTATCCCCCCCACTGCTTCCTCAAAAGCAGTTTCTGTTAATTCTAAAAAAAAAGGAAAAAGGAAAAAAGCATACTTGCTGAAACAGCGTGCTTTGTAATTATCAGTGGATGTTTTCCAGCTAAGTAAATGTTTGCTGTGAAATTTGCCACTTCCCAAAACACCGTATCACATTCTTGAAAGTATTGCACTGTCTTGCTGCTTATAAAATGCTAATTAACAAATGGAAAAAATAATCACATACAAGTTTTTTTGTTAGAAGGGCAGAATAGTGTGATTAAAATAGTTCAGTTTTCCTTCCTTACAGAAACTCACGTTTTTAAGACTTTTCTCACCATATCTTTTTTTTCTGTTCCTCAGACTTTGTGATCCACAGCCAACAGATATCATAGTTGATCCCATGTGTGGTACAGGTGCGATACCAATAGAGGTGATTCTTCCTTTATTTTTTAACTTAATAAAACCTGACAGTATCTGCAACTGAATAATACGTGTACGTTTTCTTAGTAGTAACTGAAGAGCAAACTCCAAAAGTATCTCACCAACTTTTAAACAGGTTCAAATACACTTTTTGTAAAACACCTCGTTTTCCTTCCCAAAGCTGTAGCAGGAAGAAACTAAATCCAAAAGTATTTTGAGCTTTTAAGGTGCATAATACTTATAACAGATATCTGATACAGAATTTTAAAATCATTGACATCCACTTCCAGTTGCTTTGTCGTATTCTGTCACATCTCAGTAATTCTTCTGTTTGTTTTGTTTTAAACTAAGCAGTGTTGATGTTAATGTTGCTTATTATCAATGTTTCCCCCCAGGGAGCTACAGAATGGCCTAGCTGCTACCATATTGCTGGTGATAACAACCCACAAGCTGTAAAGAGAGCAGCAAACAACATCTGTTCTTTACTAAAGAAAAATGAGAATAAGGAAAGGTGAGAAGAGTACAAGTGATTGTCTTTTGCTGTAGTATTGTATGTAAAGAAATCCGTTTTGCATTGATGCATTTGACTATCTACCTTGTTCATGTTTTCCTATTTATTCTTTTGCTAACGTTATAGACCTCCTCAATTTAAGAATGTTCTCAGTAAACCATGTCTGAGATAAACGTCTTTGCACTTGCAGCAGTACTTCCCTGGGCATACCCTTAGACATCATTCAGTGGGATATTTGCAACCTCCCTTTGCGGACTGGTTCTGTGGACATTATCGTGACAGACATGCCATTTGGAAAGAGGTGAGGTATCGCTGGTAAAGTTACTGCGCTTAACTGCTGCTACTGCATGTGCTTGCCTGCCCAGGGTTAGGGTTCTCTCTAGTTACTTAACAGGGCCTAATTAAGAAGTATTGATGTACTCTATATTAAAAATGCAGGTTGAAATTAATAGTAAATGTGGTCCTGACTGAGCTAATCCATGTCTGAAAGACCAACAACAGTGAACTATTTTCCGGTGATCACAGAGGGGATCTTAATTTATTTTGCAGGATAGGGTCGAAGAAGAAGAACTGGGATCTCTATCCGGCCTGCCTTATGGAGATGGGCCGGATCTGCACACCGGGGACGGGCAGGGCTGTGCTGCTTACGCAGGACAAGAAATGCTTTGCCAAGGTATGTTCTGTGAGAGAAAGTCAAATCTATTTATGCTTGAAAATATATTGAGTAAAAAATTGTAAGCTGACTTCATTTCAGACAATGATCTATTTTTAGAGCAATAATTAGTAACATTTAAATGCAGTTTTGGACCTGAAGAACCATTTGACATTGCCATCAGAATAATCAAAAGTAATTTCTAAAGCAAATTTACCCTTATTATCTTATCTTGAAGCCGCCACCACTCTTTGGCTGTTTTTTTGGATTGTAGGCCTTGTCACGAATGGGACACATCTGGCGCAAAGGTCAGACTGTATGGGTGAACGTAGGGGGACTTCATGCTGCAGTGTATCTTCTGAGACGCACCTGGGAAAGAGCAGAAGAAAAAAGATCGTTCTGGTAACCTGCATGGAAGAAGACAAGAGGCACCTCCAGAATTTGTCAAATAGCAGTCTGGTAAAGCAGCCACCTGAGAGCACAAGTCTGTCAGTTCCTAAGAAAAAAAAAAAAAGCCACCAAACAACCTGTGTAGAAATTGTGTAACATGAATATTAAACCAGGGATCAACTCAAGAGCTACCAGTTGTACTATGTGTTCTGAAACCTTGTTATTTAAACCACCTCTTTCCTCCTGGCCACCCAAACTGAAATTCAGTAGTGGAATTAGTAATGCTTTCCTTTGCCTGAGTCTTCTCTACCATGTCCATTGTATTTTTCAGTTAAATGTTTATTTCTCTCCTTATAGTAGAAAACATGTTGAGGCAGCTTTGGTGGTAACAGTTAATTTATTTCCCAAACTGTAGAAATTGTATTCGTGTCTTAAAATGACTAACAGGACTACTAAAGACTGTTATCTTGAAGGGTTTAGAGGTAGTATCTCTTTAACGTAGGATTTTTCCAAATTGCAGTTTTTTAATTTATACCATTGCCCAAATGTAAACTAAGATAATAAACCAGTATCTGTTTCTTTATGGTCTGATAAGCAAATGCCAATTAGTAAACAGTATGCTGATGCTACCATTTTTGTACCTGTTACCTCAACTTAGTGCTAATTATTAGTAAATATCTAATCCATATTTTAATGTACCACTGCCGTGGGTGAGGGAGGTAACACACACAGCCTTAGCAAACTGTCTGTAGTTACAATTTGAGAACAGAGATAGTTCAAGCAATTATATTAAAAAGTTCACGTTTTCAGTGTCTACTGTAGACACATCAAGGTGGCAATATGTTTAAATTCATTAGGTGATTGAACTACTGTAGTTATGCCGCAATACTTACAAAAATATATTACCTGTTCAATAACTTGAAGTTGCAAATATTTTTTCGTCTGTAAATGTACTGTGATTTCTCAAGCCTCTTACTCTTTGCTCATCAGAGGCTGAAGACACTAGTTACCAGTTTGCCATTTTCATTGAAGTGTATTCATGCAAAGTATATAAGTGTTTAGAGGTGAATTAACAAGTATTAAAGTTTTAGAAGTTTTGCATAGGAGACAAGTCTTAATTGCGTTCTTTTTCTGGTCTGTGTCCAGCAAAGGATAATGCAGCTCTTTATTTACTACACAGTTGTCTTTCTGGATAAAATAGTGCCAACAGCGTCCATTTAATTTTTTCCGACACTGCAATGGTTTATATGAGAGCGTCAAGGTGATGTACACAGTCGTTGCATGAGGTGGCTATCTAAATACTCCTGCTGTAGTGATCTCTACAACTTAACCTGGATATGTTACATTCTTAAAATGCATTAACACCTTGGTGGTTTGTTACTGTTGAGGTTTTTTTTTGTTTTTTTTTTTAAAGGAAAGCCAAGCACAGTAACATTTTAAGAACTTAAGAGTGTGCATTTTGAAGCTCTTTTTTTTTTTTTTCTTTCTCTTTCTCTTTCTTTCTTTTTTTTCCCCCTTGAGTTAAAGATCAGAATGAGATTAGTAAAATGCCAGTCATCCCTTTCGGCCAGAAAGGGGATAAGGTCGTGCTTTGGTTTTTCAAACCACAGCTAACATTAAATAGATTTAAATCAAATTGACGTGACTTAGCAAACTAGGCTTTAACTAACATCAGGAGATGGGAACTAAGATTATTGACCGCTGCAGAGAATTTATATTTGATTTTCAATACTTGTCACACTAAAATGACTGTGTCGTATTTCATAGGAAACAGTAAGTTTGAAATCATTAAAGAATGCAGGAACAGGATGATGTACAGTGATGTATGTATATCTCTGCTCTCTTAGAAACGTCAGTCTGCGCTCCGAGTTGTACAATTTAAAGCAGTTTCTCTTAAAGATTGCACTTCTGTTTTTATGGAAGATAGGCACCAGACCCTGAGGAATTTTTAAGTTTTTCAAGTTTTTTTAAGCTTTTTTCCAGTGAAGGCGATCAGCTTCCTTGTTTATATACGCTGTGTAATCCCACAAGGCTGCACCACGGTCTTACGGTACCGTATCTGGAACACGCCCTCCTTCACGGTGTGGATTTACCGTTTTCCCCTCATGGGAGGAAAGCGCGGGAAGTGACTTCTTTCGAACGAGGGCCGGCACCCAGGCCCCCCGGACAGGTTCTGGGGGGGGGGAAATGGCTTCTCTTGTGTCATTCCCTACCGGTTGACCCGCTCCTCCCTCAGGGGCTGCTGGCGGGACGGCACCGGAATGAGGAAAGGATCCCGCCGCTTGACTGATCCGCTCCCCGCCACGGCGGCTCGGCGACGCGCATGCGCGAGGGGGCGACCGCCCCCTCGCGCATGCGCGTCGCCGAGCCGCCGTGGCGGGGAGCGGGCGCGGTGATGTCGCCGCCGGGACCGGGGCCTGAGGGCGGCGGGCCCTGCCTGCGCTCCGTTAACACGCGTGAGCTCTCCGAGGTCGTCTTCAACAACCGTAGCCCCCGTTCCGTTCTCCCCATCTGGGTGGATTTCGAGGGGAGGCCGCGTTGCTACCCGGTCCTGCAGCCGCGCACCGGGCGGATCATGCACAGCTACCGGGGTGGGTGCGGCTGACCGGGCTGGGGGAGCGGGGGGTCTGCGGCCTGCCTTCTGGCGGGCACCGGTGGGCTGAGCTGGCGGCGGCGGCGGGCCTTCCCCGCGGGTGCAGGGATGAGAGGCCGGCCTTCCGGCTCAGGGCACGGCAGCCCCGGCCGGCCGCGGGAGGCTCTCCGGCAGGCAGAAGCCTGCTCTCCGTGACCGGCCGTATCGGCTCCAGGGGCCGGGGGACCGCACAGCCTTCCTTTCCTCTCCGTCCCCCTCTTCGGTGGCATCCACCAGTCGTGCAGGCTACCAGGGCTCCGGCGGTGGCCTCTAAACGGGAGCTCATTTGTGGAGCAGATCGGTTCCTGACGGGTTGCCCCTCAAAACTGCTCGTTAAAAAGCACCATAACGGCTGCGGTTCCACCTTGTTCTCTCCCAGGTCACCTCTGGCTGTTCCGGGACGCGGGGACGAACGACGGACTCCTTGTCAACCAGCAGGAGCTGTTCATAGCGGCTCCCAACGTGACTAAAGCAGACATCACGCTGCCAGGTAAACAGCAGGACTGCGTATGCCATGGAAACCGATGAATTTGGTACTTGGTCTCTTCAGTGGACTTCCTTACACTTGGACTTCAGTGTAAGGATCTAGTGAGAAATCAAGCACTCAAATAATGAAATCTACCTCAAAAATAGGAAGAGATCGTGAGGGTTTCTAGATAGAGCTGTGTCATTGCACTGTATTGATTAGAGCTATTGACAGACCTCTCATTTATAGATGTCCCTGATGAGCTTCGTAGGTTGCCTCATGACAGGAAACAACAAGTTCTTTTCCTCTCTTTCCAGTGAACTTAGTGTGTTGTGAATAACACCGCTACGTGTTATGTTCTCTGTTGACGTGCTTGGAGAAGCACTGTCTGTGTTTGAGGCAGCGGCTAATGAGAGCCCTTGTAACGAGGTTGTGTCTGTGTCTTTGTTTTTAACCTCAGTGTTCACCCTGAAAGAGAGATGTCTCCAGGTTGTTCGCAGTCTGGTCAAACCAGTGGACTACAGGAAACTGGACATTGTTCGATCGTTATATGAAGAGCTGGAAGATCATCCTGATATTAGGAAGGATCTTCAGCGGCTTTCTCTGGAGAGAAGTGAAACGTTGAGGAACGGAATTCTGGAATAACATGATTACTCACTCCAGACTCTTTAAATAGCAAACCACTGAGCTTAAGCAGGGATAGCCACCGCGAAACATGCCAAGAACTAATGTCTGTATTTTAAGTTCTGAAGCAAAACTCGGTTAAATTGATGATGGTAAGTCAGATCCAAAAGACTAAACTGCACATAGAAGCACGCCGGCTTCCTGATGGTTCAGTTCTGTTCTTCATTATGCATATTGCAAACCGATGACTCTAGAGGCCTTGTGTGGATGAAGCTCAGAAGTTTTATTTGGACTATCTCAGAACACTGCATAGGGACATAAGATCAGGTCATCTATTTGGAGAATATGCGTACAGATTAACTTTGATTGTATTAGAAAGTAGATTACACCAAGGATTAACTTAATCTAGACTCTAATGAGTGGCAGACCAACACCGTGGCTTGAATAATTTGTTTTTGATGGAATTTCACCCTCTCACACTTAGCCTAGATTTGCCTGTGAATCACAAAGCGTGGGCAGTATTTGTGTATGCAAGGGTTTCCATCAGCACCTTCTGAGGACCTGACCTGGAACGTTATGTTGGTGGAAAGATGACGTGTAAATGCTTGGGGTTTTTTCTGCCTCTTACCTTTGCATTTATAAACCCATGTCATATCCACTCTGAGGCTGACACAGTTTTACACAGATCATACCTTGAATGCCTTATTTGTCCTTCATGATTGGATTCTTGCCTAGTGGATCTCAAGGTGATCCAACCTAGTCAGCCGTATAGACTGGATCCTCATTTTGGTACACTTGTCCTCTGCACCTGCTTCCCCAGCTTCCTGTACAGGCCTATCAGGTAGCGTTCACAGAAGGTAGATGCTTTGAGTCCTACCTTTTCCCATCGTGATGCAGTAGTTCAGGTCGTAGCAGGAGGCCTTTTCAGGGAGCGTGGACCACTCGAGTTGCTAGTGTCTCCTAAGGAACAGACAGTATCAGCTCCTACAGGCCAGTTGCTAGATCCAGCTCACAAACAGATCCGTGCTTTATTAGAGGCTAGATAAGCAGAGAAAACATTTCTTTACCTATATTCTCTTCCCCCCATACCTCAGTTAGAATGTGTGTTTGTGTGAATGTACACACGTAATTCAAAGCAGCATTGCTTTTGGCAGATGCATGAATTGTCCACCGAGTAACAGATGTAGTGCTGTTCCGTGTTAGAAGCAGACTGATAGACGTTATAGCAGGTTAGTTCTGCAGCATACGTTTCTTTCCAGTTACACATTCTAAGAAGCACAGCTGTGAAACTGAGAATATCA
Source organism: Platalea leucorodia (assembly GCF_965183815.1). Classification (NCBI taxonomy): domain Eukaryota; kingdom Metazoa; phylum Chordata; class Aves; order Pelecaniformes; family Threskiornithidae; genus Platalea; species Platalea leucorodia. The sequence goes on from NC_138831.1 coordinate 15,779,134, forward strand.
ACATATTCTGTAAGTATGAAATGTTTCCCCTTTTTGTAGACTTGTTTTTCTTACGTATTTGAAGTGTACGAATTGATCTTTGTCATAAAAATGTAAATCCATGCTAACTTTTTTACTCTAATTCTGTCAGATAATTTCACAGTGCTTGTGACTGTATGCTTGTATTCCTGCAGTGCTCCTGGAAGGCATTCTAGCTGATCAGTAACAGATACTTTTGGACTGAGTTTACAAACTGTTCAGCCCCCTGTTGCTGCCAGACTGCATTGTGGCTAACACTAAACTCTTATCCCACTTTAGGCAGTGTCTGTGCCTGAATGTAGCTACAGTACAATTTCTGCTTTTACCGCCTTTTGCAGATCTCTTTCAGAGAAAAGGGAGGCTGTGCAGGCCTCGGGAGTGGACGTCCGTAAGTCACCCAGCTCCTAGGGAGCCCTTAGGTTGGAGGGTGCCGCACTCTGCTCCTGCAGGTGGGGTCCTGCAGAGGCCTGAGAGGAATCTCTCTCCCGATGTCCTTGTGATGCTGTGCATTACGATTGACGTGGCAGTACTGGCAGCCAGGTGTGGAAAACTGGCCTGCTTGGCTCCGTAGTTTTTCTTTCAATGTAGTACGTGTTAGGTCTTAGGTTTAACAGATCTGTACATATCACAAACATTCTGTGTATTTCTGATTTATGTGGGATCTGTGATCTCTTGTGTTGCTTATTAGAATAATTTAAATTTATTCCATTAGCCTGTGACTTCTTCCAGTATACAGCCAGTGAGTGTTACTTTCCTAGTACAATGTTTATCACTACTAATGGATCAGATTCCTTGTGTTCCTGTGTGTTAGCGGACAGAAAAGCATACTTACCTATTTGTGACTCGCCCAAAACAAACGTACGAGAACTACCTCATGATCTCATTGCTCATAGGAGTATCCTGTCTTTGCTTAACTTTTAGTTATAGCTGCTGGATTCCAAGGCAACTTAAATCCTTAGCTAAAGAGCAGCTCCTGATAGGCACCAATTAGTTGTGGATGCTTTTTGTTAATTTGCTGTGCTTCAGCCCTTTTTCTAAGGGACATTTTCTGTCCGCTCTTTCCAAGATTGACTTGAGGGTGGTTTGTTACTGTGTAGAAAGGAACCAAAGATCCATCAGTCCCTGGACAGCCTGACTGATGAGGGTACACCCAAAGCAGGGAGCGTGGGATTGTTCCTCAATGACTGTTCAATTTAAATTGCATAAAAATGCAGAAACAATTGTCAGGATAGAGACCATCCTTCAGCTGTGTGCTGTCATCTGCTGTCACATATCTACACAGTCTACCACCTTTCGCTCATCAGTTTGTGTTTTAAAAGTGTAACTTACTTAATTCTTTGGAAGACTGTGTGCATTTACCCACAGAATCCCAAGTAGAAGGTGGCATTTCCCTGAATCCTTGAGGTATGTGAGTCCTAGGACAGGAATTTTACAAACCCCGCTTCAGTTCTTTAGCTGTAGGATTTTGTTTGAGCACAGATGCTGTCCATGCACAGCAGGCCAGCTGCTCTCAATCCCCTCCTGAGGTGGCAAACACCTCACTGGCAGAACAGAGGCCAGACGGGGACTTTTGGATTCCACACCAGGCAGCTTTCTCGAAGTTAGGCACTGTAGCATCTGATTTTTAGGACCAAAGTACATTATTTGGATCTAGCTTTACAACTTTATACTATCATTTCATTCTGCCAACAGTAGCTGACTACTCTTTATACAGCCACTAAGAGTAGGAACTACTTTATTTTTAAAATAATGATTGCCTCTTGCTTAATGTATAGCAAGAGGCAATCCATGCTTGAAATCTTATACTTCCCTAGACAAGATAACAAAGGAAATTCTGCTTCCATTTTGCAGATGAAATTGAGTTTTCCAAAGTTATGCAAGAAGTCTGGGAGAGGAAGGGACTGAACACAAAGTCTGATGCAGAACCCTGTTCATGCAGCTGCCTCCCCCATTCCTCCCCCAGCTGTTTTCTTGCAATGTGGATACATTTTCTTGCGATATGAGTTCTGTAACTACTTAGCTAATTTTGGCTCTGGCATACCACCTAAGTGTTGATTTTCCTGTTGACAAATCACGAAATAGCTTTTTTTTCCATACATCAGGTTTAAAAACTTAGCAACTTCCTCTCTGAGATGAGAAGCACTTAGAAACATCTCACACAAATAGCTGACAAGGTTTTGTTTTTACAGGCCACGGAGTCACACCTGACGTTACATTTGATCCTCTTGTCACAGTCTGACAGCACTGTTACAGGTCTTGCTGGTTCTGTCTTGTCTTTTTAACCGACATGGCAGTGATTGTGAGCATGTTAAATAACACCATCATTTAGCTGGGCTAGTCTTAAGAGTCAAATTATCAAATGCTCACAAGACCCTACCATGGACTAGTTTAGTAATAACATCAGCCCAGCTGTGTATCTTAGTTTTTTTACTTAGAGGCATTCTAGCATAAAACCAATTTGATTACATATTGTTTGTCATTGGAATGCAATAGCTCATAACATTTCTGGTATCATTTGGTTTTCATTCGTCAGCCAAACCTATGGCTTGAGTATTTTTTCAAAGTGCAAGGCACTGACTGATGTAAGGGAGTGATTGACGTAAAAGCCTGTTCAATTAGAATTGTTAAAGCAGGTGTATAAATGCTATACGAGAAATTTTTGGTCATTAAAGAACTCCTATTGATAAAATATGTTTTTAAAAAAATAACAATAAAACCAGATGTTATAGATGGGTAAACTTCTGGAGAAATGCTCAACATATGCAAGAAAGTATATGTCTTCGGTTCTGGAGTGCTCCTTTGGGTCAGAATAAAAAAAGGCTAGAGAAAACCCCAGCTGGCTCTAAGACATGAACATTGGAAAATGGAGCCTCCTACTAGTTACTCAGCTAGATTAGTAATGAGTGCAAGTTGTCATGTACTTGTGACAACTACATTAAAAATGTGGATAGTTTTCAGTCGGAGTCATAGCACTGTCTCATTTGGCAGTCGCGGGAGCAGCAGTAAATCGAGCAAGAGGTCAGGACCAGACTGACAGTTCCCACTGACCACAGCTGCTGGGTGCGGTGCAGTGGGAACGTGCTGCTCCAGGAGGTGGCGAGTCACAGCTGAAGGTGAAAAACACCAGAGAAATAACCAATTATTCTGTCATTCGTTTAGTGTCCGAGGGCTCAAGGAGAGCACGCAGCAGTAGAGAGTCCTGCCTAGTACCTCATTATTTGAAAGTGAAGGCTAAACAACAGGAATATAGGATCATTCTAGTCTCTGTTCGAAAAAGTAAATTTCAGTTCCCTTGTAAAATCTTTTATTACATACAATGTTTAGTGCGAAACTGAAGCCGTACGCACAGTTAGATGCATTCTTTCCCCTCATTTTCCCATGAGGCAAATAGTCCAAAAGGTTTCACAGGTTTTTTCCAGTACCCAAGGGAAAGAAGTGTCCTTTCTTCCTGCTTTTATCCAATTCTTTGGAACACAAATGTCAATCTCATCTTACGTGACTTTCAGAGATGCCCTGATCATCTTCCCATGACAGAGAATTTAGGTATGTGTCAGAGGGACAGTAAGCAGGGAAACAGAGGGGAAAAAAACATAAATTCAGCTATTACTGTTGAAAAAGTAGTACTACTGCTAAAACAGTTAGGTCCCAAGGCAATCTTTGAATTGTGATATTTTAAATAATAATACACTTTGGATATTTTTGTTTAGTTGTTTTTCTGTCTTTTGACCTTGTAGCTACATTAATATAAATTTTTCAGCTTTTCCTTGCCACAATGTTGCTATTTGCAATTAATACAAAGGACCTAGGGCTAAATATGAACAGAAAGAGGAATGGGTTACAATTATGTATTACAAACTGTCCCATGATGGCAGAGGTACAGCTATAAGGCTCTCCAAGTAGATCGTTTTGCCAGAATTTGTATTTGTAGCATGTACACTGGAAAATTAATTAATTAGAAATGTTTATCAAAAGCAGATTAAATACAAGAAAAGAAAAAAAAAAACATTTAGAAAAATTGTTGACTTTAAGAATGTATTTTAAACCTAATCCTTGATTAGCGAGACCTGGCCATATGACCACTTTTGATGGTTTTTACTTCTCACTCCCTGCATCTGCTACTATACTACATATAATAAGTGAAATCCTATATGCTGCAATGATTGTAAAATCCTGGCAACAGTCAGACTGGCAGCAGGATCACTGCTCAGTATTAGCTGGTGGTGCTTATTACTGCCCTCTCTGTTGGTACACATTTCTTTCTTAGATCTTGTGAGATCTTTGAAACATTCTCAATTCCCAGTTGCAAAGCACCCAACACAGTGGGGAGCATGGTTGGTGTAGCTCTTAGGGGGACCCACATTTGAAAAAAAAAAAATACACACACACACAGACACACACCGCCATGCATACATACCCGCACACCCCCCTATGGGTGACCACACAGACACCCATACGGGTGACTAAACCACTTGCTGACTGCCCCGGAGACACGGCCAAAGTCTGGGCTGAGCAGGCAAGCCAGCTCTGCTGGGCACCGCTCCTGACCCGCACACATCTCGCTTTGTCTGTGAGCAGCTGTTGCACAGCCTGTGGGCAGTGCCAGCTGTGCGTAACGTGCAGTAAAGCATCTTTCACCTCCATCACGTGAAACTTGTAATTTGGCAACCAGGCTGGAGCAATAAGCGCTCATGAAAAGGAAAATGTGCTTTGCCTTTGGGGCCCGGGCCTGACGTCAGCCCGAGCAGGAAGCAGTGGAGTGTGGTCTGACCCTGCCAAGAAACACTCGGCTCTTCCCCCAGCAAAGAGCAAGTCAGGCCGGGGTGGGGACAGGCTGCCAAGGCCAGCCCCTTTGAGAAGAGGAAGCTTTTCGAGAAAATCAACCCTCCACAGCGCGCAGAGGAAGCAGAGACTGGTGAGCGTCACTGCTTGTAGCCATAGTCCCTGCCCTAGGCGTGCACCATGCGTAGCCGCTGCTGATGGCCGCAGCGGGGACAAAGGACTCTCCGGAGCGGGACTGCGACATGATGACCCTGCAGCAGCCGCACCTGGCCCTGAAAGGGGGCTCCCCCGCAGCTCTGTACATTCACAGCATGCCTGCCTGGGTGCTGGAGGATTTCTGCCAGAAGATGGACTGCCTGAGTGACTACGACTGGATGCGATTCGGTGAGAGGGCGATGGTGGGGCAGGTGGGCTGGCAGCAGGGCTGGCGCTCCCCGAGCCGGACGGGGCGGCGATGGGGGCGCACGGAGCGGCAGCGCGTTTAGGACATGTGGTCAAAGGGCGCAAGGTTGGGGCGAGGTACGCAGCCGTCCCCACGCAGGGCCTCCAGCCAAGTCATTCCCCAGCGCTCAGAGGAGTACATCCTGTAGACAGGGAATTCCCGTGCGACAATCTTTTTTCACGGTCAAGGATCAAGCGAAACCTCTGATTAATAGGTGGAATTCCAGACTTCTGAGTTCCCTTGGCTTCTCCTGGGCAGCCTGGCTCCCTCCCCTCGCTCTCTGCTATCTTTCGCACTCCCTCTCTGTTCGCGCTTTATCTTCTGCTACTTCTCGCTGCTTGCCTGTTTTCACAACGTCCCTCACATGTGCTTAGATGTTCTATTTTTTTCTTTCTTCCTTCGCTTCATGTATATTCCCTCGTACTTACTGCCCCTATTTTTCTCGGTCCTGACCATGTCCAGTTAATAAGTATAGAAAATGCAGTCCCTGAGTTTTTTATTCTTCTTCTGTATCCCAGTCCAAACAATTCTAACCTGAATCTTTTCTTAGTTGGCCTACCTTCCTTTATTTAACATGGTTTAATTTCATTCAAGACTTCACTAACTCTGCTGAGTAAACTCTTACCCCAGCTAAACTTGCTGACCTAGGGTGGGATTCATCTCTGCTCTCTTCAGATGCATAAAACTGTATGTCTAATGTTCTTGTAAAGCCAGCTGAGGTGTGAAGTCAGAAATCTTTGTTTCCGCACACGGTTTCCATTCCCTGGCCCCCAAGCCTCTCTCCTTCAGGCTAAGCAAGGAGCACATCAGGTGTAGGTGAGCTGAGAGGGGCTGAGTCAGACCGGCACCTTCGGTGGCTATCTCCACCAGCCCCCAGAGACCACAGATGAGCACAGCTGAATTTACACAAAATCCCAGGCCAGAGTGACAAGGTAACCATGTGTCACAAACCGCTGCTTCAGCACAGTTCATCCTGGCTTCGCTCCCCAGACCCTCTGCCCTCCGTCCCCAGGGCAGGCAAAGCCTCTTGCTGCCCTCAGGCAGGCGCTGACGGGTGGGGAAGCTGTGGCATAGCCCCATCCCAAACGCAGGGGCATACTTAGACACCTGTGTTGTGCTAGCGTTCTCGTTCCTCGCCCTCCTCCAGCCCATGGCTGCAACTCTAACGCTTGCGCTGTGGCCAGGCGCATCGGATTTCGCGGGAGCTAAACAAGGGGAGGTGGGTTGCATGTTGGTAAGGGAGCCGAGACGAGTACAGAAGGGGTAACCAGCCTGCTGCGTGCATTCGCGACACGGGACAAATGATGTAGGGTCAGCTTTAGCACGGTATCTCCTGCTTTTAAAAATAGCTGTATTTCACCGATAGCTTTATCTGACTGTAAATAACACCCAGATGATTCAGTTACTATTTGGCTTACCATAATATTGGTATTCAGTAATGTAGGCGGGAGTGCAGTCTCAGCACTGACTTCAGTTACCTATTTTGGGAGAATCACACCAGGAATTTAATCTGAACTTATTTTGGTACAAAGTATTAAGGTGAAGGAAGATTATGGGGAAAATATGCTGAAAAGTGTGACTGGGGTTTATTTTTTGGGTCTCTGATATAACAACATTTTTTTCCAGAATAGTCAAAGGAATAAAAGGCATATCTTACTTTGGGAACTGAATTTTCTTTATGTCCACATAGCTAGTTTATTGTGATCCTTCCTTTTAAAAGCATGTAAATGAAAAAGCAAAGTGTGTCTTGCACCTTAGCTTTCCCTGCTTGCACTTGCTTGGTTTTTCTAATTTTTAAACAGAAATATCCGTTGTCTCCCACTAGCCTCGTACGTGATAACTGATCAAACAGAGCTACGGAAAATCAAGTGCATGGAGAAGACGGGGATCAGCATAACAAGAGAGCTCATGTGGTGGTGGGGAGTGAGGCTGGCGACAGTGCAGCAGCTCCTGGACCTGCTGCAAGCACTGCAGCTCTACCGAGCGGCCCAAGTCATTCTGGACTGTGAGTAGCTGCCCCTTCCTCCCACAGGGAGTCTGTGCTGCTTCTCAGAGCGCCTAGACCCAATCCAGTAAATCTGTCTTGCTAGCTGAAGAAACTTTTTGCTGGGAGTCTCATGCTCAAATTCTAAAATTTCTCCACTGATTCTGATTTTCTGCTCTCAAATAAAATTTGTGGCGGGAAAGGAAGAGGTGACATAGAGGAGGAATCACACGTCCCTCTAGTTCGTCATCCCACCTTTGTAGTGGCCATCTTAGATGCTCCGAGAGGTGCTGAAGAGAGATTGTCTGTGGTCTGAACCAGGGGTGGTACTTTCATGCACCAGGCAGGGTTTCAAAACAGAGCTTAATTATGAATGTTTTAATTTTTCATACATTCTTGTTTCTCTGTGAAATGTTGTCATTATACTCTAATTGTCAACAAACTCAGAGCAGAAAAACATATAATCACTTGGCTATGCAGCCTGCTTTCCCGCACCATAAGAAAAAGGTTATGAAAAAGAGAAATGGTTTATCGACTAACTACATTACTATTTCTTTATCCCACTTCATATTTTCTCTATTCCTATCATAATGTTCTCCTCGATCCCTCCATAAATTAAGCAACTGTAGTCTTTTCTAACTCTTTGCATGTAATTCTTCTCACCTATCCCCAGTTTGCTCTATTTCAGATTTGTCTTTTTGAGGTAGGATGATTACAGTTTGAACTCAGTGTGTCTAGTTAAGGTAAATAGTTGTCTTATAGAAATCACAACACTTAAATATAATTTTCCTTTCCAATTTTCTCCATTGAAAATTATGTTTAAATTGCAGCTGTCCAGTCTTGTAAGCCAAATTGTACCTCAATCCAGTTCTACCACGAAATCTGTTGACCCCTGGACAACATAGTGTCTTTCTGTATTGAGTTGCCCCAAAAAGTTGGGAGTGCCCTTTTCACACTTTCTGGAAATCAGATGTTTGTATGAATTTTGCCATTTCCCCATAGAGAATTACTAGAAAGAAAAATTACAGATTTTTGTTACGTGGCAAAAAATGCTTAGAGAAGTACTGTCCAGGTGCATATGGGAAACGCTCAAAGCTTACGAGGGCGTATGCTTCCACAGGTGGAAAACGTGCAGGAGCACCATCTGCTTCTCGCATTCTGTGTCAGGGAAACTGTCGGTGACACGGGTGGTTTTGAGTTACATCACGAGCGGCCGTTGCACAACAGCAGCCTGCCTCCACAGGGCAGGGCCGCCAGCCGTCAGAGGTGCCGCTGGCATTCGCCGCGCAGCAGCTAGAGGCATTTCTAGTGGGAAGTCCAATAATGCATCATGGGTTTCTTGCCACAGCATTTCTTTGTGTAGCACTGCTGTTTCTCTGTAGTTTCCTGGCATTAGCGTGACTTTTAACCTTCATTTTGGTATGGCAGAAAAAAATCTTTAACACTGGTATTCTAAATTTCTATTTTCTTTTTTTAAAAAAAGGAATATTAAGTACCACAGGACAAGCAACCTTCAAGCAAATTCTGTCTTAGTACATCAAACACAATAACCACAGACCCTAACGAGAGCATTGCTCGGTTAATATAACTGATTTTGGCATCACCCATATGCAGCCTTTTGATTCAGCAGATCCACTTTCTGACTGAATCCAGTCACAGCATTCAGCTTAGGAGACTGTAACAATTCTTACTCTGCATTCCTCAGCAAAGCAAAGCAAGCTACGGGAAAGTGAATTCGAATCTGTTTCAATTTGTATATCAGTAATCCAATTGTTAATTTAGTCACAGTGACTGTGACTTTGAGGGTCCAGTCTGTGGGTGGACAGGATTGAAAACAAAAGCTTTTTTTTTTTTTTTTTTAAATTTATACATTGAATAAATGTGATCTAGATATCACCAATGCAATAAGCCTCGCTCCCCAATAATGGTATTTTTATGGATACTCTGGAGTAGAGGGTGACTTCCATGATGTGATGACACTTTCGCTCTGTGCCTGTTCAGTACTTAACACAGTTGATTCGTAGTCCATAAAGAGTTTCTGGGTGCTCTTATATAACACAGTATAACCTACCACACCTTAAACTCTAATTAGTTACAGTCCTTGCCTTCCTTCCCTGTCAGAGCGCGTTCTGGGGCCCACCTTTGTTTACAGCTGGCTTATTTCAGTGTATTCCTTTACAGAGTTCATTGACATTTCTGTAATCCCATTTTACACATTGTGATTTAATTAAAAAAAAAAAAATCATTCAAAAATTACTGAATGTTTTTACCACTACATAATAGCAGCAACAATTTTCAACATAATTTTTATCTGTCATGGAAAAGACTGGATTTGTTCAGTTAATTATGATACCTTTTCTTTCCCATGTGGGTTAATTTTGCCATTTTTGCAAAAGCTGAGTTCAAAGAGCTTAGAAAAATTATTTGTTGTAACAACTGAGATGCTGCTGCTTTCACCCCAAGATAGAGGGTTTTCTCTTTTCTTGCAGGCCTTTAGAACAAGACCATGAGTAGATTTCAAACTGAGATTAGTTCAGCACATTGCAGTGGTGAATCATTCTAAGAGAAGCTTCATGTATTTAATTTCAGAGAGCTATTGCTTGCAAACCACAACATTGTTGGATTCAATCTGATGTATAGCACCTTCAGTAAAACGACCCCCTGGATCTCTCTGATCATGTAGAATGCAAAGAATCAGGATTCCAATCCAAGAGCAGCTTCCAGCAACATCGCCATTAAAAATAAAGATACAACACAGATGAAAATAATCATCATCACCGCACAGAAACATTCATCACCCTTCTGTTTGTCTGACTGGTTTGCTTTTAAGTGGTATGTCAGGATCACTGTAGCTTGCGCAATATGCACCTGACTGCAAGAGGGGATTACCTGCTCTCTCTCGTGCTTCTGTGATTTACTTTTTTTTTCTTTTTTTGAGCTTTCTCAAAAACATTTCTGAGACTTTTTGGACTTCCCTTGCTACAAGCTGGAAAAACTGAGGTTTTTCCCCCTGTTAAAAATAAAACCCAATCAACTTCCTCCAGGCTGGAGGAGTACACTTTGTGATTTCTAAGAAAAAACTTGGTTTCTAAAAATTGTAGTTGGCTGATGCAAGTAAACAGGGCTCTTTATAATGATTTCTGCAGGCTAGATAGTAAATAGGGAAAGTAAATATTAAGAGATCATGGCAAGAAATGGACATACTGAATTCAGCTCATTAAGACACTGAACTGATGTAATAGACCTAACATACCTGACAGCTGACCCAAACTGGCCAACGAATTACACTTCTTACTTTTTCTCCTTGGAGAGCCAGCCTATGGGGGAGACACCTTCCTCCATCTTCCCCTGTTCTGGGGACTGTCATGGTTTAACCCCAGTCAGCAACTAAGCACCACACAGCTGCTCGCTCACCCTCCTCCCCCACCCCAGTGGGATGGGGGAGAGAACTGGGGAAAAAAAAAGTAAAACCTGTGGGTTGAGATAAAAGACAGTTTAATAGGACACCAAAGGAAGACAAAATAATATTAATGATAAAAGAATATACAAAGCAAGTGATGCATGATGCAATTGCTCACCACCTGCTGACTGACGCCCAACATTCTCATGATCAACATTATTCTCATGCTAAATCCAAAACACAGCACTATACCAGCTACTAGGAAGAAAATTGACTCTATCCCAGCTGAAACCAGGACAGAAGGCTAGATAAAGAGAGTTTGAAAGAGGATGGAAGAGACAAATCCTGTGGAGTGATCAATTCTTATTTATGCTTCTGGATGATCAATATTAATTTTTGCCCCAGATCAATTCAAATGCAATAAATTGGAAAACTGCAATGAAATGATCTTTTTAAAAAACTTCTTATAGGTGTCTTTTATATTGAAGTCCATAGCAAAATTTCATATTTATTTAAGTGGCAGAAAGTCTGGATTATTTTGTTGTTCGGCCATGTGGAAGTAGTTAATTTTTTCTCGAATTAACCCAATACAGGCATTCCACTGTATGCTTAATCATAAGCAGAAGTGATTTCTAGCAGGATCTTTTTAGGTTTAGACAAATCTTTGAAGTCTTTACCCTCTATTTCTGCTTTTTTATCTATGTCTGAATATGCTTACTCAGGTGATTCCCCTTGCGCAGATATGGAGAATACATTGCTTGTTCTATTGGGCGCTTTAAAAAACTAAGTGGTCCTTACATCACCATAATTCTATTCATTCTGACTTAAAGGGATCAGACACAACACACAGGTAGATGTTTTGCTGGCAGATTACTTCCAGGAGAGTTCTATCTCCCTTCAACAATTTCTTGCGCTACTCTAGTCCCACTTCTGAATGTCCATAATAATAATTTTTTTCTTATGTCAGTTCTTGAGCTTCAGTAGTGACCTGTTTGTCTGATGTGCAGGAAGTTGCAAAATTCATGAAACCCCCTGAAAAATAGGTTGAAAGAGGGAAGTGGTTCTAATTTTAGAGACTTCTAGGTTAAAGTACAGGAGGGAAAAGCCAACAACTGCAGAATACAAGGACTGTCAGTTTTGACTAAAGGCCTGCAAACTGTTCTATAGTTGATTTCAAAAACCCGTAAAATTTGGGATTTCATAGCATTCTGACACAGTAATAAAGAAACATGCCTGATTTTTCTGAGTTTTAATTTTAAGACCTAGTTTCATTCAAACCTGCATTCAGGGGTGACATTGAAGAAAGTGGATACAAACCCCAAACAGAGGTCAAAGGAAAAACTTGCCTAACATGAACATGCCCACTTCTACCATTATTGCTTTTCATATACTCCTACTCTTCAAACCTTAGTACACTGAAACTGTCATAGCTTGTCTTCTCTTAAACAGTTCTACTGAATCGTGGTTTATTATAAGGAGCACAGATTATAAACAAAACATACCGCTTCCTGCTTGTTTCAGATGCTCCCAATGCGTTCTTTGTACAAAAAAAAAGAACAAAAAGCTATTATCCGATTTGAAATGCAAACAGAGGCCTGTGGCTTTTGATTCCAAGATCACCACCATGCTTAAGATACAAAGTTGATAAAACAGCGTGACAAAAACCCCTTGTGTTAATACTCATGCTTATTTTCTTTTATATAAAAATAAAACATTATTTTTTATTTTTAAGAAAATGCTAAATGTATTGCTGATAAGAGGTGCCAGGTAGAAACAAAAGTTTAGAACTACAACCAGGAAAATGTTGTTACCAGGCAGTAGAAAGTCCTTATGTCACCCCCAGTGCAGACCGGGCCTTACCAAGCTCTTTTTCAACCTCAGTTTTAAACGCATTCATGGATAAGAATTCAGCTGCTTCTTCAGGAGATTTTGACAGCCTTGTATATCACAGTATCTTGAATATTTTTTCCCCATCCTAACTGTAGCCTAATCTAACTTTAGTAATTCCTTCTAAGATGTACATACTTTCCAAGTCCCTGTATGCTGAAAGCATCTTTGTACTTCTTTTAACCAGACTTCAAGTTGCTTTTTCAGCCTGATTCTGAGATTTTGCCAAGCTGTATACAACATAGGATATTTTAGAGCTGTAGTGAATCAATAATTTGGCCTTTAATTTTTCCTTATATATCAGTAAGTCTTGACCTTTGACCATTTTTATGTTTCCCCTAGATTGTCTCCAGTTTGTTTCTTACTGTTCATAAGTAAAAGTATGATTCTTTATTGCAAATAGTTCTATATAGGAAAGTGTTTTCTGAGAATGAGCATGGTCATGACGCTAAAACCATACAATTGAAAATAGTCCTAAAATATTTAACTGACTAAAACCAGCACAATTCTGTCAAACTTCCTCTCAGTCCCATGACAATTAAAAAAGAACTAGATGCCTTCTTTAGGCTGGGAGATATTTGTGATTTGAGATCACTGGCTGAAGGGTGCTATATAGAAAATGACAAAATAAATACACTGTTATTGCTAATTTGTTATCATAAGAGACTGTATATCTTTTGCATAGTCATCACTGGTATTTGTTTGAAGCTATCACTTCTTATTAATTTTCAGTAGTAGTTAATGTCATTAATATGGTCTGAATTTAAATACCAATAGTATTCCAGCAATTTAACAAAAAATTGCTTGAATGTTCATTTTAATGTTCATGTTAATTTACAGCCTGTTTTCCTGACTAGGATTATTTCCTGATAACTAATTGAAGTCAGACTCTATTTTCCCTGGTAATCTTTATATTTCCTTTGTTCTCTTTTGAAGGGACATCAGCCTCTAATATTACCAACTCTGAAAAAGAAGAGCTGGTAGAGCCACCTAAACAGGAGAACATATCTTTAACTCCCACAGAAAACAAAAATAGAGAGAGAGAAAATGAGATAAGTCTGTTGCCATCACCAGACTCTTCGCATCTGGGAGTATTACCAGCAGGTAGTAAGTAAAGTAATCGATTCTGAATTTGCTCTAACATTGAAATGACCATATAGACAAGACTGCTTCCCATTCGCTTTCAGTATAGTATAATTAATAGATTGCTCTTCAAAATGGTCACATTTGAATATTTGCCTTTTTCCTAGCACTGTTGTCTCCTGAGCTGTTTATTCCTAACTTTAGCACACAGCCTCCTGTTCCTCCTTCCTGTAGCTCTCTTGGCCTTGAGAGATGCTGGCTGTATCTATCCTGTGGGATCTCAAGACGTTTCCCAGGTCTCTGTGAACACCCTGGTCCCATCCTGGCTCCATGCTAAGACTAGATCAGTGCATACTTTTCCTGCTCCATGTCCTTCTCTCCATGCAAAATAAATCCAGGCCAGAAGACAGCCATGCACAGGTCAGCAGGCCCCTCTGCCTGGGAAAGGGAGGGAGCAGAATCACAGGACATACTGAGGAAAGCATCTGACCGACAGTATGGACGTAGGGAGCTCTATGTCCCTGAGCCAAGACCGGAGACATCTGCGTAGTTATCTTGCAAAGAGGAACCATGAAAACAGCTCCATATCTTCACACAGTAGTTCACATTTTGGCAGCTTCTCACAGATTATTTTTGTTCAGGAAATTCAACAAAATACCCCAGGCCTTTATAATTAGTCACAGGCTGTGGAATTAGAAAAATAAGGTATATTTTCAATGCTGTTATTTCAATTTCAGGTGCTGTTTCTGAAGGAGCCTTGTATTCGCTCCCTTCTCCACCACCTCCCCCAAGAGACCTTTTGAAATCCTTACAGTCAAATTGTCCTGTTCCATCAAGTGTGAAGGTAAAGCCCTGTAGTACTCATTGATTACAACAATTAAAATTGTCTTTATGACATTCTGTGTTTTTTCAATTAAAGTTTATCCCTCTACTTGTATAAAATATAAATCTAGTGAAAAAGTGGGGCTTGATTACAATTTGTTTGGACTGAATAGAATACTAATGCTTCAGTTAGATTACTTACAGTTTACATCACTTTTTTTGCCAGTGGAGGACCAGTGAGGGAAAAAATTAACAATATTGCATACTGCATAGCTCAGCATGGATAACATGCCCACAAAAAGCAATTAATTTTGAAGATATTTCAAGTATAGATTTTACAGAGGACTTAACATTTCTGGTGTGATCATAGGACAGTGCAATATGTACCACTGACTAGTCAGAATGGCATACTTCTTTTAGTTTAATTTTATACTTAAAATGTGGTTTCTGCTCAAAACTGGGCTAGTATCAAATTTAAGTCAGGTTGCCCAGAGCCTTGTGTAGTGACGACTGAAAATCTCCAAGGATGGAGGTTCCATCACCTCTCTAAGCCCCTGTTCCAGTGCTTAACTGTCTCACTGTGAAAAGTTTTTCTCATGTTCCTAATGATTTCAGCACACAGTCTCCTGTTCCTACCTCCCTATAGCTCTCTTGTCTTTAAGACACTCTAGCTAGATCTGTCCTGTGAGTTCTTAGAGTGTTTCCCAGATCCACATGCACACCCTGGTCCCATCATGGTTCTGTCTTGGCCTGTTTTCTTTGGTTTATTGTGTTCGAGTTTTTTTAAAGAAGATTGTGGTTTAAGAATTTAAACTCTTCCAAAATAACATGGTTCAAGAGTACCAGCTGGGAGAGAAGATTGCTACAAAGAATGCAGTAGTTTCAGAGTTTCTTGAGAGGGAGTTAATGTTTTGTTTTCTCAAGTCTGGAGCACATGAAGGTTGTGAAAGCTGCGTGATTAGGCTACAGTGGAAATGCAATAACAATTGGCATTAGGACTTGCCACACTGGAAGCCACAAATTACTGTGCAACTGACACCAGACGCTTCAGAAGTAGATGTGAAGTTCTTACCCAATAGATTATGAGAGACCGTACTTTCTGATCCAACTGTTTCTTAATATATGCCCCAGCCATACAGATTAACATTTTTGTAACTTAAACTAACATCACTTCAAATAAATATATGGACTTTTAAACAAAACTAGGTCTGTTTTCTGGGAAAGGTGGAAATGCAAATTGGCACCTGCTTTCAAGTCTCTTCTACTATGCAAAATTTTTAAATCAGCAAAACACATCAAGACAGGTATTACAAAGGGAAACCCTAATGAGTCATTGCACAGTACCTTTCGCGGTTCCTTTCAACAATCACAGTGATTGCTTAAATCATGGAAAAGAAAATATGACAGCTGAAAGAAGGAAAAAGCATATGAATTTTCATGAGATAAACTTGTTTCTTCTACAAATGTGTAGCCTTGCAGCTCTTCTACTCCTCAGCAAGAGACAATGAGTGATCTCCCCAGCGGGAGTCTTTTGTGGACCCAGAGGGAAGTTACTAATGCCACAAATGGTTTCAGTGACAAGAGCCGAATTTGTGAAGGTACTTTTGCAGATGTCTACAAAGGTCAGAGGAACAACATAGTATATATCATCAAAAGACTGAAAGAGGCAAGTACTCCACCTTTTCTTTTTCTTTGAAGGGGGTATGTTATTAGTATCTCTTGAACATTAGCAGTTGTTTAATATTGTATGGGCAAGGAATCAGAACGGCTACACAAGAGGAGAGGTAAAAAGGAAATGATGTAAAGTAAGTAAACCTAGATTCAGCAACACATATGAGAGATACTTACTCATGTGAGTTGTTTTATTAACTCTGTCCATGGTAGTAGCCTGCAACGTAGCTACCTGCATTGATGATTGGATCAGAGGTGTATTTACACTGTTTTTTTTCTAATTTTCAATTAATTGTTGCCTTTGACACAAAGTTGCCATCAGTGATACTTGCCTATTTTCTAAAGTAGCTTGTCATCTAGAGACTAAAAGATCTGTATAAATGCAACATCTTAATAATTACTATTGACATTCTGTTGCATGTTTCCACTTTTCAGATGGAATGCACAAGCCCAAATTCCACCCAAAGATTCTTTCACACAGAAGTACAGATTTGCTTTCGGTAAGCGGTTGGCTTTCAGATGCAGCCTGTGCGATTCCTGCATGTGGCCTGTTGCCCACGTGTTTAGTTTAAGACTGCTGCCTCTGTCTCCTGGGCGCTGTGCTGTTCTGGGGACAGTGGGGTTATGCACTGCCTCTGCAGAAGCCCTGGGGAAACAGCATGCCTCCCGGTGATGCTGCAGGTCCCTGCTGAGCAAACGCAGCCGCTCTGCCAGTCCTGGAGATGGTGAGGAAGCGGTGCCTTCTGGAGCTTTGTATCCCTCCTGCTTGCCCAGAATGGGGCTGCGCTATAACGATCCCTCTCTGCTGCTAGGTTACCCAGCCTTCTGCAGTCCTGCTCAGGGCCATTCTGTGCCTCCAGCTGCAGAATACAATTCACAGTTGCCTTGAATTTAGGAATTTATTCCAGCTCAGGAATGTATTTTTCTGTGTTGCTCTTAGTTCATTTGCAAATCATTGTTGATCTGTGCCTGCAGGTGTTGTCATGTCAACATTTTGCAGCTGCTGGGTTTCTCAGTAGAAACTGGATTGCACTGTCTGATATATCCATACCTGCCTAACGGATCGCTACAAAACAAACTTCAGTGTCAAGTAAGCAAATAATCTGGGTCTATGATGTGTCTGTGACTACAAGTCCTGTCCTGTTATTGTATGAAAAGCAATTATATCTCTTTGAATTCTGAGAAACAGCCAAAAAAAAAAAACCAAGTGCCCAAATATCTTGACTGCAAGTACTAGAAAAGCTGCAGCTCTTTCCCAGTCGTTCTACTGCAAAGCAGATCAGGTCAACAGGAAGTTTCTGCTGTGCAGCCTTTAGATTTTTAAAGTAATAAGGAATCTGCAAAATGTGCTGTCATGGTTTAACTGCAGCCAGCAACTAAGCACCATACAGCCGCTCGCTCACTCCCTCGCCACCGGTGGGATGGGGGAGAGAATCGGAAGGGTAAAAGGGAGAATACTCATGGGTTGAGATAAGAACAGTTTAATAATTGAAGTAAAATAAAATAGTAGTAATAGTAGTAGTAATAATAATAATAAACATTAATAATAATACACAAAGCAAGTAATATATTGTAGAATTGCTCACCACCCACTGACCAATGCCCAGCACGTCCCCGAGCAGCAATCACTGCCCCCCGGCCAACTCCCCTAGTTTATATACTGAGCATGATGTCATATGGTATTGGCATAGCCCTTTGGCCAGTCTGGGTCAGCCCCCCTGGCTGTGCCCCCTGCCAGCTTCTTGTGCACCTGGCAGAGCACGGGAAGCTGAAAAGTCCTTGACCAGTGTAAGCACTACTTAGAAACTACTTAGCACTACTTAGCAAGACCCAAAACATCAGTGTGTTATCAACACGTTCTCATCCTAAACCCAAAACACAGCACTATACCAGCTACTCAGAAGAAAATTAACTCTATCCCAGCTGAAACCAGGACATGCGTCTATTCATATTGTAATATTTCATTGGATTTGGGAATACGTTTCTGTAGAATCCATCATCGTATTCATTGGCATAATGTGCTATGAAGTTTTACAAGGGCTTAAGAGGGAACACTTTGAAATGTTCACGCCTACTAAAAGAGCATTTGCAGAGGAGATCATAGGGCAAAGAAACATCAGAAAAGCAATCCATTGAAACCAGCGCTATGTCTCAATAATGGCCAGTACTTGATGGTTTGGACAAGCATGATCCTTGCTGTATCCTTATCTCACTGTGTCCTAAGGCAGGCAAAATGTGCAGCACAATATAGAAGAATAGGTTCCTCAGTTGGCCTAGAAATCATCAGTTTCTGCCTTGGATCAAACTTTGATTTAGGTCAGCAGGAGTTTTGATTGGGACTAAAACTCAGTCTTTGGTTTTCAAAACTGCTAATGTCTTACAGTTTTTTATTCTATAAAATACCAATTTTTTCCTCACTTCCTTGCAGGATGATTCTGCTCCACTGACCTGGGAGATGCGAATTAACATTTCTATAGGACTCATCCGAGCTGTAGAGTATTTACATAATTTTGGAATTCTTCATGGGAATATCAAAAGGTGAGGGGTTTGGCCTATCAGCACTTCCTTGGTCACCTGTTAATTCCAGGATTTCTTTAACAACAATGGCTGAAAGCTTATGCAACTTTTAAATCTTTTTAAATTTTGTAATTTGCAGTATCTTTTTGCTATGTCTTGTTCTGTAGGGTGTTTACCGTTTTATGTTTAATCTTTTCTAAATGATGGGTATATTCTTTTGTAGTAATTTTTGGAGTGCTTGTTCTTCCCCCTCTCACTTTCTACCATTCTTTATCCTTTCATTCATACACAGCAGGCCAAACGCTGGAAACTTTCAGCACTTAATTTTAAAAGTGTAAAACTGTAATTCTTTACGTCAATTTAAAGTAATTACTTGACCAATATTGTTATTTGTCTTTCTTTATCACAGCTCAAACGTCTTGTTAGATGAAAACTTTACACCAAAGCTTGGACATTCAGGTCTGCGATTGTGCTGTGTTGATAAAAAATCAGAATATGCTATGATGAAAACCAAAGTCCTACAAGCTTCCCTTACTTATCTGCCAGAAGATTTTATCAGACATGGGCAGTTAACAGAAAAAGTTGATATATTCGGCTGTGGTGTGGTATGTTGCCTTTTTCCCATGTTCAGTTGCATTCTTTGGTGCTTCTAGACAGGAAATTGGATATAAGAGCATGTGCCTCATATAGTTGTTTTGCCAGCAATTTCATGTCGTAGTTGCTGACTATATAATGTGTTGAAATCCTGTTTTTAACTATGTTCATACTCCATATATACTTCAGTTTGTGGCAAAATTAGGTGAATCTTTTGAACAACAGAAACAAAATTGTTTCTTGTTGCAAAAAAAATATTACTCTGCTGATAGTTTTTAAAAAAAAAAAAAAAAAGAGTAGCAGAAAAACCGCAGTCAGGTTCTCACAATTCTTGCAGATTTGCCCTGTGAACTGCTACAAACATCACCTGTTAATTTGGAATTTCAACTAAACTAATTGATAGTCTATGACCTCACCTGTCTCCAGGTGTTTCCATTTAAACAGGAAGTTACTCTGTTCAGTGTGATTTCTTATCTAGATTTAGAGTGGCTCTCTTCTCATCCTTTGTTTTAATGATATCTATTGTATCTAACTACAAAATTTGGACTGGGCCCCAGAGGTAGATCTGAAGTGTCATAAAGATTGCCCAGATCTGGCATTGTTAAGCTATCTGAAGTAAAAATATAATTTCAAAATGCCCTGGCAGTTCAATATGTCTTTAGTTACAAAACTCACTTTTAAAAATAGAATTATTTCTGAACAAATTGTTTTATCTTCCAAATATACTTTCTAGGTCTTAGCAGAGATACTGACAGGGATTAAGCCACTGGATGAAGGAAGACACCCTGTTTATCTGGTAAGAAAAAGCAGGCATAATGAATACTAACACGAGTGAATGGGGTTGCTGTCATAAAATGAATTTTCATTTTATATAAATACAGGTTGTTATTTGCAATCTGCTGTACACATCCTGAAGAAGGGATGTTTAGAAGCCATATCCTGGTCCCATTAACATTAATAACCTACCTGGCTTTAGGTAGAAGCAGAATATATATTCCCATTCACATACCACACTCATGAGTGCTGGCCTGATTATATTAGGAGATACTCCAGAATAATCGGTGTTTAAATACATGCTTATTTAAGAGACAAGGCTTTGTGCTGAAATGCTGCTGCATGGTTTCTATGTGCCAGAAAGAGGTGTTATGAGCCAAACTGAATGGTGAATGGGGAAACCTGGGTAGGTGGTAACTGCAGTTGCTCATCATGATGTTTATCAGGTGTTTATGTATTGCACTGGTGTCTGGAATTTATATCCTGGCCAATTTACCCAAGCTGTGATTAGAACTACACAAACTACTTTCACAAGCAACTAGAACTGGCCAGGCTCACTGAATGCCATTAACACCATCGTCCTGAAAACAGACTCCACCTATATTCCTTCTATGGGATGTGCTCTTTCTGATTTGCCATCTTGTTGAAGCGTTTGAGGGGAAAACGATAGTATTCTTACTTACTATTTCCAAGCAATTCAGCCATGTTCAAATGGGTTCAGAAAATAAAGGATCCTAGGTTTCTGATTTCTTTAGCAAATGTTTAAAAACACCTGTGCAAGAATGCTGCTATATACATTGTTGATTTTCATTCCTATAAATGGGCATAAGCCTAGAAAAGCTGGGTCTGCTTTAGTGAATTTGACATTAGACACCTGCAGAGAAAAACTTTGACTTTCTCCCTCCTGTGAAAACGAACATTTCTGTCAGTTGCATGAACAGAGATTCTTAAAGCTTTTAGGTCTGTAAACGAGCGGTTAAGGAGCAATAATAACAAATATATGGCAAGAGTCATATTCTCAGTGATTCAGATAGAAATAAATGTTTGTGTTAATTTTGCCTTCACTAATGTCTCTCTTTCCTTTGAACAGAAAGATATGATTGCTGATGAAATTCAAATAGCGAAAGAAAGCTCACACTCCAAAGTAAAAAATTTTGAAAAGCTAGCTGCCAAGGAAATATGCTGTAAATATCTAGACAGGAAAGCAGGACACTTGCTGGAAGAGGTTGCTATTGATTTTGCCTCAGCCATCTGCCTTTGTCTGAGAAAGAAGAATTCTAACATAGCAGAGGTAATATTTTAAATACATGACGAAGATTTTAGTCTTCTTGACAGCAAGGTCTAAAGCTACAGCATTCATGCCTTATTTTTGAGAGTGTTGACATAGGAGAATGTGTGTAAGCAGGCGTACAGGAATTATTCTGCATTCACAGATTTTGTTGTTAAAAACAGGTGCTTGAAATTATGGAAATAGCTGAAAATAAATTTAGAGAGCATTACATCTGTGGAGGCAGCACTTCTGGATTCTCCATGAACACTCCAGAAGAAACGGATGATGAGACAACTAGTCTCAGCATGGATGTGCTTTCTGCAGGGGAGAATAAAGAGGACAGCACACAGCCAGTGATCCTGACAAGTGCCAATCCATGCACACCTTTAATAGGAGCTGTGTCACCTGACATTTACTGCGGTCAAATGTCAAGGGTCCCTTGTGAATCAGATGAATCAAGCAGTTTTATATGGAATCCTTCAGAAAAATCTACAGATGAGCTATCTAGCAACAGCTGTAACAATTCAGAAAATACAGCAGCCTCTGTTTACAGGATCAAGCAGGAAAAACCTGCAAATGGACTCCAGGAAAGAAATGCGGCATGTGCCAAAAGTGATGACGTCTTGGAAGCGGTGTCTACTGCACAGAGCACCTTGCAACAACAAAATGAAGACCTTGACTCTTCATGTTCTTCACAAGGTAAATGTAGAAAAATCTGAAGGGTGCACACAGAACATTCAAAAGCATACGATCTTCAAGCTGTTTTGGCAAAACTGCCCATGCTCCTGTTATGATAACCGAAGTCTTTGTAAAAGTGATCTAGGATTATAATAGTAGGGACAAATTACTGTCTTTTCCCAAATTCCAAATTGCTTAGGTTCTTCTTCCTACTTCTAAACACATTTCTCACAAAAGGAAATCTTTTCTCCTTGATAAGGATTTTACCAATAAATCTACAAAATATTTTCTGTTCTTCTATCAGATGTTTTTATTAAGCCAGTTTAGGTTGTCGGGGTTTTTTTAATTTAAAATTATCATTATTCCTGAGACAATAGATGGATTTTTTTTCTCAATATTTGGGCTTTTTTGTTTTTCAGCATTAGCCAGAGAGACATCTTGGAAAATAAAGATAAACGATCAAAAAAAGAAGCTAATGGAAAATATTTTGCTCTATGAAGAAGACAAATTAAACAGTTCTGAACTTTTTGAATCATAAATTGGATGGATTTATTAGCAGTGGCCAGCTCAGAAGAAGAAATAAGGACTGTCTCTTCATTAGAAAGATGGTAAAAGTGTACCTTTCATGTAAGGTTAAGTAAGTAGCAGATTTGGATCAGAAACTTGAGCCCTGACTGAAGAGAACAAAAACGATCACACTGAGAAGAAACAGAAAACATCTGTTCTAAAGCAGATTAAAGCACAATGCCACTCTGTAAACAGAAATGCCTTCTTCCTTTTCATCTGCAATACAAAAAGATATGGCAAACACAAACAATTGCCAAAATAATTTATGATCCTTTTGCAGTGTATTTCAGAAAGCATCTACATATAATGTATGTCTTATTAAAATACACAGTCCTAGAAGTTATAGGGCAAGCACTGATCAGCAACCAGTTAGCAATACCCATTATTGTTATCCAACTGTGTACAAGCAGACAGAAATCTTCAGAGAGATTGGAGTAGGTTTCAGCTTTGAAACGAATCTATCCTATTCCGTATTATGTTAGTCCACACACTCAGAAACACTGCGTTACCAGAGAAAGGAATTTTTATGCAAGTTCTCAGATGTATTCTATGATGTGACTCGATCTCAATTTGAATTGCACTGAACATACTTGTAAGTAAACAATTTAAGCCACGTTAGTCTACTCTATGAGCTGCTCTACTACATATATACATATGACACCCTTTGAAGTCTAACCTTTAAGTTAAGTTTTGCTGTCAGGAGGTCTAAGACAGTGTTGAATACTTCATAAGAGTATTTCTGGAAGTTAATTTTTTCTAAAAGTGTCCTTTACATGTTGTTAAGGTTTGTCATTGTGTTTCACATGGCAACTGTTGTATATTTTGGATTAGGGACAAGATTTTAATTTAAAATATCTTTAATTTTGTTATAGGTCACTTAAAATTCGATTTGTTATATTTATTTTGGCAATGGGTTAAAGAATCGGTGAAAGACGAGCTAGTAAGTGGACCTGTTCATGGTGCCACGCTCACTACGTATTCTCAGAGAGGAATTGTTTTGTGTGTCTCTTGGCTTACCCAGCATTAGCAGCATTGGGGTCAGCCTCAGTGATCACATTTAAAAGAAAAAACATAGAAACTGATATGCTGTCATATTTATTACCAAGTGAAAGCCCCCTTAAGAAAGTGTCACTTTTATTCTTATGACTATTTATTATTTGTAATATTGTTAGCATATTCCACTTTTCTGCAGTCTAAGGAAATACAGGTTTATTATAAACAAAAAGAACTATCAGAACATGTAGCTCAGCTTACAGACAGGTGACTGCTGCCTCCTTAGCATAGGTAATAGGGCCTGATGTACAGAAAGAGCTAAAATTCACAATGGAGTTCAGGGAATATTTTAAAAAAATATTCATTTATATCTAATTCTTTTAATTGGAATTGTGTAATGGTATAGTTTTCCTAGCTTTGCCTGAAGGTCTCCGAGTAAGGCCTCATATCTTCTGTATTTGTACAGTACAGTTCATTGTAGGTACTATTATGAGCAAGTAAAAGTATTTTAACTAAAGACCTGAGTATTAGAATCATCTACACATTTATCAAATTGATTTCTACACTAAAAACTGGTAAAATTCCTTAATTATAAGTGCCTTGGATACTGTCTATATATTTGCCAGTGTCAGTTTTTTTATTTTACCAGAATCAAACCAAGAAAACATTGGTACTCACATAAGAAACATTGAGTATATTCAGATTGGTCAATAACTGCTTAATTCTACATGAGATTTAATTGAGATACTTTATGGTGCTGAAAATTTAATATTCATTGTTTTTCATGGGTGTGTTTTGGGAGATCCATGGTAAATACCTCCGGTCTCCTCCAGGAAGAAATGCACATAGACACACCCCAGAGCTGAATGGAAAACCTAAGTACATTGTACATTGAGGAATATAATTTAGACACAGTTCTGTTTCACAAAAAAGCTTTAAAGGTTTTGTTCTCCTGTAGCCACAAAATGAAATTGTTATCCTTTGACTTGTTCCATGTCAGTTTTAAAATATTCTGAGGTGACATACATGGTCTTGTAGAGTTACGTAAGTATATAATGTAACATGTAAGACACTGTGTAGTCTTACAATAATGGTACTCTGTTACATAACTTGGCTATTCAGTATAACGTATGTTTTAATCTCAACTTGTCAAATTTATACATTACCATTTACTAATACCTTTGTGAATAAAAAAAA
The DNA here is from genome assembly GCF_965183815.1 of Platalea leucorodia. Taxonomy (NCBI): domain Eukaryota; kingdom Metazoa; phylum Chordata; class Aves; order Pelecaniformes; family Threskiornithidae; genus Platalea; species Platalea leucorodia. The sequence goes on from NC_138831.1 coordinate 15,803,810, forward strand.
AAAAAGAAAAAAATCCTTTCTTTATAGCCTGCTTTTTCATGATTTATGGCACAGAAAAATGTGTCTCAATCCACCATATTTAGGTAAATTTGTGTTTGTAGGGAAGCAGCTCAAGGTCTCTCTGCACACACTTAATCATTACTAATTATTAGTACAAACACATTTATTCAGTCTTCATTCACTGTTAAATAGCTGATTTTTTCCTTTGAGGCATCCTTAGAGAAAAATTTCACTCTAAAATTAATAATTACAAGGGTTACTGAGATATGACTGACAATTATTGTTGTTTAGATGCACAATCTATAGTATCCTTTATCCTTAGGACATTGTAGCTCTTTGTCAAAAATGAAGGACAACTCTGTGTTTTTTTATCCATGAATACCAGAATAAGGGTACAGAATATAAATGTTAAAAAATATAGTTGTTATAGAACTACAGAACTGTGCAAGTAAAACTAATTTGGAGATCAGCACCTCCCAAGGGTGCTGTTAAAACCTAGAGGCTGAACATCATCCTATATTGTTGATTAATGGCAAGAATTATCAGTTCTTTGACACGTTATTTTTTCTTGTATGTTTAATAATGTGAATAAATACAGACATGGAAGCATCATGTCTACTAGCAAAACTAAGAAGGCATTTAAATACGTGGAGTGTGAGGAAAGCTGCATTACACCATTCTGGAGGTTACTAATTGCTGTGTAACCATTGACTGCATCTTATGTATCCTTTGTACTAGAAGATTTTTGTATCTAAAAATGAAATGTCCATGCTATGAAACATACAGCTTCCAACATGTGCTAGGGTTTTGGGTTTTTTTCAGGCAACAGTGAAATAGATGCATTTCCTAACATTTGATGAATCATGTTTCCTGGTGCTGTTTCTTATACAGTTGCTGCCGGTTGTTAAGGTAAATAGTAAGTTTCCATAAATTGAAAGACTGGACTACACCTTCAAGCATTCCAGTAAAGTGAGTGTACAAGAACAACCCAACCACGCATGACATTGATCTATACACATTATTATTAAGTAGAATCTTTCTAGGTTTGACAACTTGAACCTGCAGTGGAAAAATTCAAATAAGTATTTCAAGATATAATTCCTACAGCAGAATATTATCATTCAGAGAAAACAACTGCAGTATTATCTACGAAAAGCTGCTGACTCTTTAGAAACCCTTAAGGTATTCGTAGTGTACTTCTCATGTGTTCACGCAGTGGTGAGTAACCCTAATCCCGAGCTGTGTGAGAGGCTCATCAGAGAGGGAGAAAGGAGCTGCTGAGCCCCACAGAAAAATCAGCGTTTGCATCTGTGGGAGGGTGCGTTTGACAGGCTGGGAAAGGCAAGCAGCAAGTAGAAGAGAAAACGGCATGACTGCACAGCTAAGTCCATAATAACAGTTCTCACTGAGGACATGCTCATCCCCACGCACCAGCCTGCATACAACCAAATGTGTGTTTCGTATTTTGTGTGCTGTTCTGCACAGCGCCCTTGCCCAAACTGATGCCTTTCAGCTGCGGTAATTCATACAGTACAATCCATGTGGCTTTTGCAGCATTCCCAAGTGATACAAATATCTGTTTCTTTCCTTAAGTCCTCTAATTAATAAAGCCTGTCCCGCTGAGAAAACGCTCGGTACAACAGCCCACAGGACACCCCCGGCCGCTCCTCAAGCGCCTTCCCTGCGCTTCCCGCCCCGCGGCAGAGGCTGCGCCCTCACAGCTGCGGGCCGGGCCGGGCTCCTCAGAGGGCCAAGGCCAGAGCCCACCCCACGGTGTATTTCTGCCCGTGCTGTTACCACTGACCCTTTCCTGCGGAGCGGTCTGAGTGCGGCGCAAACGGGCTCCGCCGCAGCCGGCGGCGGGCCGGCGACCGCCGCGGCGGGGCTGAGAGGAGCGACTGGCGGGGCGGGGCGGGGCGAGGCGCCGCGCCCTTCCCGGGGTGCTCGGCACAGCCAATCGACGCCAGAGGCGGCTGGAGGCCGCCCAATCAGCGCCAGGGCTGGCCTCGAGGTCCCGCCTTCGGGGGCGGGGCTGTCTCCTGAGGGGCAGCCGCCCCGCTCGCCCCTGAGGTGCTGCGGGGTGGGTTGGCCCCGGCGCCCCCAGAGCGGGGAGCGGCTGGGAAGCGGGGGCGCGGCAGCGCCCGGGAGCGGGGCCGGCGGCGTGAGGGGCGCAGGGCACCTAGCTGGGCGCAGGGCTCCTCGCCCAGGCATCGCCCGCTGCCCGGGGGGCGGCTGCCGCAGCAGCTGGCCCTGGTACTGCCTGCGCAGCCAGCCCGGCGCGACGGGACCGGGCCGGCGCGGGAAGGCCTGCGGCTGCTGTGGGCCGCCTGGCCGCGGGGAGCGAGTTGCGGCTTCCCCCGCGGCCCCTGGCGAAGGGCTCTCGGCTGGCCCAAGGGCGCCGTCCTCCTCTCTTCGGGCCGGCGTAGGCAGGGCCGTGGGGCCGTGGGCCCAGCCCCGCAGCAGGGGCTGCGCGCCGCGGTGCGTGGGGTGTCCCTCAGCCTCCGCTCCTCTGGGGAGCGTGGGTGCTGATCCGAAGGGCTTCTTCCAGATGCAAACGTAAGGTGTCAGGATGAGAGAGCGAGATGCTTTAAAAGGCAAATGCTCTTCGTGGCTGGAAGAGCCAGAGTTTAGGAGGTGACTGCAGGAATCCTACTGCTACAGCAGCATTAGTAAAAGTACCTGTTGGTTTTTTTTTCGCTGAGTTTGGGCTGGGATGGAGTGACAGAGGTTTGTCCTATAACAATATGCTGTTTATTGGCTGTGTTTTAAGGTAGTGGTCTGAAGTGGGACATATGTAGAAAGCAAATGAAAGTTGTTTGCACCTTGTTTCACAAGAAGATTTTATATGTGTGGCTCTAACGTTTCTAGCACTTCTTACAGAGTACTGGCAAGTGTTGGTGCTAAAAATAACTTGCGAAGTCTGGCAACGGGTTCATGTTCTACTTTATCCCTTCATGATGAATAAAGCTGTTTCTGTAAGAGCAGAAGAGGGAATCTGACACTGCTTACGTTCTCCCTGGGAATTGCTAAGACCAAAGGAAGAGCCATGGACAGCATTTAGCTTGCCTGACATCCTCATGCCAACAGCAAACAATGCTAACGCTTTAAGTTTTTGTCTGTAACTTAAACTTTTTGCTAAACTCTATCAATTAGTGGTTACTTGTGTCCAAAAGCACAAAGATTTAGTCATAGTCTTTAAATACATATTTGTATATAATTATGTAGTGTCACTGTTTGCCATCATTCAGTCCCACAAAACTTTTGTTATCAGTGATATCTTGTAGTCTTGAGTTCTGTTATTGAAAACAAGCCTGTAGATGCACATGTAAATGGAAATTTCAGGTTTCTGTCATCATTTCCTTTTTTTGCCAGTTAATAACTCCTGGGGGGCAATCTAATGTCATTTGTTCACTTTAAAGGCTTCTAGTGTTGTTCCTGTCACACCTATTTTTAGTTAGGAAATAATGTTTCTTTGTGGAAGTCTTTCAAATCTTGACTTCCTGTTCTTGCAACAAACTGCAAGAACGAACATAACGGATTGAGAAAGTGCTTTAATTACAAAGCTGATGTGAAAATCCCTTGTTACAGCAGAGCTATTTTTATTTTTTTGCTTAGCTTACAGTAGTTTGTTGGTTTCTAGAGACCCTCAGGCTTTCTAAAAGGCAGATTTTTATCTTAACAAGTGAGGCAATGAAATCATAACATACATTGAATTTGTGTTTTGTGTTGGCCAAAACCAATTGTATTCTCTTTAACTATTTACCCTTTTTTTAATCTGTATAATTCAATAATGTTGTCTGAACCTCATTTAGTATCCTGTGATGTCTGATGGTCATTTAATACTTCCATTCAGCTAGACAAATACTGATGTGTTTTATTGTGAGCATAAGTGTGACCTAAGTGAAACTGTAGGGAATCAGACTACTCCATTTCCAGTTATCGTCCTGGCTAGATGCAGTTTTGTAGCATCTTCCCTTTTCTTGGGAGGGAGGGAAAAGGTCTCATCCTTTAGGTTGTTATTCTCCCCTAACTCACATACTATCTGGTTAGTTGTTCATGACTGCTTAAACGTGTTGCTAACAAATATACTTTTTAATTTATTATCTAGCTTGAAAATAAACTTAAGTGTGATGTGGTAAATATCGTGCAAAGAACAGAAAATAAGTGCAATTTGAGAGAACAACAGGCTGAAGATCACAGGAAGAAGAAAACAAAGCATCAGTGATCCACAGTAATATGTCTTAAAGCACTCCGGAGTGTGTTCAGAAAGTCAGTAGGGGGAATGGTCAGAAAGGAGGTATCTCCACCAGGTGAAGTTCAGGCTGATAGCCCTCAGTGCAGAAGTCTTGTAAGCTCGGTTGCACCTCAAAAAGCATCAGTATCATTCCAAAACTTGAAGAAGGCCAACAACGGCAACTCTGTTCAGACAGACAGAAAACAAAAGCAGCTGAAAGAGCCTGTGGCTGTCCAGTTGTCATTCAGAATGACTCTAAAGGACACCCTGTGCCTTGTTGAAGCACAGTCACTGAAGAAGCCTCTCCAAATTCTGCATTTGTGGATGAAAAAAGGTGGTGAGTATTTCTTTGTTGAATGGATGTGTTGAAATATTTTTGGGATCTTAATGGTTAGAATCTTTTTGAAAAAATTTAAATCAAGAGGATGAAATGTTTTCAGTCTGTTTCTTACTTTAGGAATTTCCTCATTTTGTAAAGCCCAGTGTAGTGATGTACCATTGGGGGGGGGGGGGGGGGGGAAGAATTAGATCATTCTTTAGATTGGGGAACTATTACAATTGAAGTGACTGGATATTTTCCACTTCCCTAATCTATAAAGAATTCAACACTTGAAGTCGTTATAAAATACTAGCTGCTTATTTTGAGGGGCTCTTGTTATTTTTTTAATGTGATGTTACTATCAATTTTTATTTTAATAGGAACTGGGTTGATTATAGCTTAATTAGTTACCTTATTTCATTTTCACAATTGAATAATCATCTCAAATTAGTGGAAGAAGACAACTTTTGCTTCTCTTAAGGGTTTTGGAAAGCAAAAGTAGTACTGCATCCTCTTCAATTTAGGGAGCTTGATTACAGCTGAAGGTGAGTCCCGTGGTGACTGCATTTGCCTTTTCCTAATGTGATTTTTTTTTCTTAATATATATATTAATTTCATTCATTATCTCAAATCATTAGTAAGAATGAACCACAAAGAAATAAGCATATTCAGCTGCAGCATGAAAAAAATCTTAATTTTGGGCACTTAAGTAATACTGGAATGGTGACTGATCCCAAATTAGCTTCTGGTTAGGGAAGTGCAGGTGAATGACTTGGGACTATCACAGACATGCACTCTCCCCTTTCCTCCTCCCCTGCTGCATCCCATCCAAATAATACCTGAGGACATAATCAAATATTTGTGTACCTTTGTGGATGGCTCCAGGTCATGTAAGAGTGCTTTGTCATACTGTTACTGAGTGCATAAAGGAATATTGGTTTAGGTGGTGTTTTGCTTTTCAACCCTGTGAGAATCCATTCCTTTTTGTTGCTGAAATCTGAGGAGAAAGATGAGTTTGGTGAGGTTCTTGACTTGATCAGAAGCATTAATAAGTGAATAGAAACTGGATCTGGGTTGGCAGAGAGAAAAAAACATGTTGTTACTTCGGCTTTTGATTGTGGGGGTTTTGTTGTTGTTAAAGAATTGCGTGCATCTTGGCTAGGTCACCTTCTTGCCATTTGTTGTATGCAGTATTTGGGTTAGGACAACCAGTTGTCGTGAATACCCAGGTAATTACCCAGCTTTTGTTAGATGTTTTCACGTCAATGTCATTGCTCAGAAATAAGATAACGAGAGTGCTGGTTTTGAAGTTATCTGTACTGTTGTCAGAGGGTTGAGATCTAGCTTATTTTTTCAAATAGATTGCATAGTTGTTTTGGAAGAATCCTAGAGCAGATGTCGTAGGAGTAACATAGGATATTTTATTTTTCTGTATCCGTGCAAATTGTACCACATGAGCACTTCCTGAGCAGTATAATCACAGTGAGAGCTGAGGTTGCTTTTTTTTTTAAAAAAAAAAACAACTCATGTCAATATGGGCAAAAAGAAGACATTTAGGAATTTTTCAGTGATTGATGCTAGTGTAGTTCACTGATGCCAACCTAAATATCTGTGTGCCAGCTAATTCTGATAATTATGCAACTTACTGTTCTTGAAAGTGTTTTATTGAAATTTTGATTCTTTTTTCCATTTGGTTTGCAACTCAAATAAAAAGAGATGCTAGAGCAAATCAAATTTGGTATGAAGTTTTAATTGGAAAAAGTCTCCTGAATAGTTGGTACTTAAGAGTGAGTTTTGCGTTGAAAATGACATGTATTCCATGATGTACACATACTTTTAAGGGAAGTCTAGAGATGGACAAATAATTATACACCAGAAATACTGAACTAAATCACTTCTGCCTCACTATGCAAGGATCCTTTAATATATTAGACAGTTTAAACTGTTGAAATTGGGAGTCAGATGCTAACTGCCTTCTGTGGATGTGGTGATAGGACAGGGGGTAATGGTTTTAAACTAAAAGAGGGGAGATTTACATTAGATACAAGGAAGATTTTTTTATTTTTTTTTTTTTTTATGGTGAGGGTGGTGAGACACTGCAGCAGGTTGCCCAGAGAAGTCGTGGATGCAGTCGAGTTGTAATCATGCTAGTCCAGTGCTTTGGTCTTCAGGCATTGCTTTACTGGCAGCTGCAGTGTCACAGAACCATTCCTGGAGCAGGTCTGTGGAATTCACTGCTTTGCCCGTTTATTCTTCTGCCTCCAAAGCAAGAGAGACTGTACAAAAAAACCTTTCTGAGCAGAATACTTGGAAGAAAATAGGGAGCATCGGTTTCTACTGGGCACGTTAGAAAGCACCCGAGACCCGTTTTGTCCTTATGATCGTTGTGCACTACTAGGTTGTACTGCCCTCTTGAGGTTGATGTCATATCTGCAAAGGAGAAAATACTGCACACATTTATAGGTCCAAAGTTTGTTTTTTTTTTCTCTAGATCACTAGGAAATGCTGTTGGGTTTTTTTGTGTTGCCCTTTTTTTTTTTTTTTTTTTTTTAATTTTAAGACAACCTTAGAACGTTCTGCTCAGTAAGCTGGATAAGCAACACAGCATAATAGCCCGTGCCTTAATTTTTATTCTGTAAACTGGCTTAGCCATACTTTTTTCTTCTTGGTGAGTAGACTGTATCCTGCACAACTCTGTCAGAATTCTAGAAACAGCGATCCTAACTACAGTGCTTCTTATTTTAAGAAAGGATTTATGTAGTATCTCTGGCTGACAGTTTTCTTCCTGTACTGTTGGGCAGCTTATTGGCTGACTGTTTCCATGGAATATGCTTGGAAAATATTAAGTATAAAAATAACACAAGCAGTAGATCTGTTGTGGATGATTGGAGTTCAGCATAATAAATGCAACTTCAGTGCTCTTTCTGACTCTTCCCTTTTATAACACTTCTGCAGGTTTCAAAAGTACGTGTCCACATACTTACCCTGGGCTAGTCTTGCTTTAGTTTAGAATTGTTTACTCCTTTTTAATCAGCTTCACCCTTCACTTCTAATTCTCATTTGCCTTCTGGTGGAGTATAGCACAAGATGGTGCTAGTGGCATCAAAGGGATCACTTTGATTTAGGTGATTAAGTCTGTGACAGGAAAAGAGAACATGTCTAACCAAAATTGTAGTTTTATTTACATTTATCGCCTTAGCCTGTTAAAGAGTACTTTATAAATGTCTTCAAGAGGAAATTACAGAAAACGTTCATGGATTATCAGACGTCCATCTGGGCTGAGGTACAGAAAAGAACATCTACTACATTGGAGCATACTGGTTTGTGCATTTGAAGGCATGAAAAATTACCTGTACCTCTGATGTATGCACCAGCGTGGATATGGTTCTGAATCCAAGCAAGCTAACTGGAAATGTGATTTTTTTTTTTTTTTTTTTTTTAACTGAAAGAGATATTAGATGGTTTCCTTGATAAGATCCATATTAACAAATCCCTTGGCAGTTAAACTCAACTGAAAGTTGAGTCCTTGTCCATCTAGTTTGTGTAGTTTATTACATGAACTATCTAGTTTCAGCTACTCTTAAATAAACAAACAAAAACCAACCCCACAAGTAATTGCAGTTTCAGCATAAGCTTTATTCTTTATTATGGATTTGTATAGAAGTGTAAGAAGAGGTTTCCACCAGTTTTAGAAAGGACTCTTATAGCCTTCAAACACATAATTTAGAATAATCACTATATTTACTAAGGAATAGAGATAAAATAAGAAAATAAGCCTATATGTCAGCCTGTGATTAACCTTGCCCTTTATTATTTTTCGCTCTAGGCTGTATTCTTCCTTAAAAGATAATCTGTTCCAGTGTCTGTCAGGGCAAACTGCTCAGGTTCACATACTTCTTTCTTCTTTAGAGTTTTGAAATCAGTAGTAATTTCATTTTAAAGTAAAATTTAAAACAAATCAGGCCATCTATTGCTGTCTGTCCTTCATCTTGCCTCAGTTTTTCATCCGAGTTTCTAAAAAGACAAAAGATAAAGATTATTTTGGTAATTATTTTGATTGATAGTCTTAATATTTTTCTGAAAATCCTGTTTTGATAATCTGTCTAAAAGTTCTACAAGTGTTCAACCGAAGGCAAAAGATAAGGTGGCTTTCACATACTTACATTCTGTATGGGCACATATGCAGAAGACTTATTTGTGTAATGGCCATAGAAGTAGCCCTTCAGAAGGAATTCAGAGGAAAACAGAGAGAGGACCTTGGGGGAAGTCTTGGAAGCCCAAAAAGCAGGGTGAAAGCAGAAGCATGAAGTGATTTGTAGTTGGAATGTGTAACGCAGATACTAAGACTGACATAAACATTAAAATAGAAGATTCATAAAGATCAGCTTAACATGGGTGAGTACAAATAAAGCATGACAGGATGTAAAGGTAAAAACCAGACAGCACGTGGTGGGAGTTGAACTCCCATTAGGACTTTAGTTATCAGTGAATCTGCTAGAACTATCTTGGTTATAATAATGTTTTTAATACTTTTCACCATGAAAATTTTGAAGGTCTTAGCTGAGAAAAAAAGGGAAATGCTGGGGTTTGAGGGCAAGGGGTAAAAAAAGATTGGTCACGTAAGGAAAGCAAGCCTTCTCCTTCTGCCTAATATACTTTAATGTGATTCTTCAAAGTTCAACTAGCAGTTTCTGAACAGCAGATACTTCAGTGATTCTCTTAGTGGTAACTTAGTCCCAATCACTTCTGAAATGCTGCTGTGAATGTCTTGCATGACAAATTAGATGACAAAAGTTGTTTGGTTTATGGTGTTGATGTTTGGTTGGGTTTTTTTTGGTTTTTTGTTTGTTTTTCTTTTTTTTAAAAGCTCTGCTCTTATGACTTGGTTGGCAGTACCTTTAGTGTTCTCTTCAAGCATGTCCCCTAGCATCTTCTCCAGTGCTTGTCCATATTCTTGATACTCTTCTTCTGTTATCTTGACACCGATTTCAAAGGGAACATTAAACTATAAAAACATTAAAAGACAGAGTTTAACAGACAAGTTCTGGACAAGGACACTGCAAGTTAATTTTATTCATGGGAATGATGATAAGCAAGAGGTATAAAAAGTTATTCCATTTATTTGCTTATTAGTGCTGAGACATGTAATCAAAATCTCAGAAACAGGGTGTACAGCTACTGCAGACCAAACTGCATAATAAACTGGAGGAAAGAAAACTTCACAAAAAACCTCTCATTATTGTATGTCAGTTCTGAAATGTAAGTGAATCCTAAATAGGAGATTGTGACCTGAATTACTGCTGCTGATTTTAAATCATTTCATACCATCAATGCTGGCAGTTTTCATGTGCCCTTTCCTACTTGCCTTTCAAGTTAAAAATGATTGTAGTTTTAATTTGTACTGCCTCCTGTGACAGAAATTGTATTACCCAACCCCACCCCTTAAACTTGTACGTGAGCAAGAACAAAAAATACAAACCTTAATTTCAATACTGTTACTGTCATCTTCTGCTCCTGCTTCATCTGTATCCCAAAAGCCTTCTGTGCCTCGACGATGTAATTGTGCTGTGGGTTTTTTTGGATCCTTTTGTTGCTAGAAAGCAAGCAAAATAACATCTATATATTCTTTCCTTAATCAAACTAGTTTGTAGTGGGGAAATTAGAACCCATAATTAACACAGATGCAACAAATTAGCTGAAGACATTGTACACTTATCTATGTATGATATGTAGGTCTATAATAATTGTACTGCCATTGCTGCATGCACTTTAATAGGAATTTGGTTTAAGGGTTCCTTAAAGAACAAGCACCTTACAGTTAATTTACAAAGAAGATGCCAACAAATTATTTAAATGAATGCTTTCTCTTCAATTGTTCTTCTTTTTCAGATTAGTAATTCTTAGTGAATAAGATTAGATACATATTCTCATAGTATGACTATAATCCTAATGGTTTGTTACAGAAGTTCTCTGGAATAACTAACTCCTTCTTCCAGGAAATAAATCTTCAAAAATCTTCTCTGAATGCTGTAAAGATTATTGGTTTTAAGGACTTATAGATGAGGACAATCTTGAGAAAGTATTTTTCTGAATTTTTTTACCTGCATTCTTTTATATTCAGGGCTTAAAAAACTAGAGCCAGCCAGAGTAGTTTCTGTCCAGAGGATGCTGTAAAGAATAATTCCCAGCAGAGTACCTCTGAGAAACATGATTATCTTTGTGAGGCAGGATGTCAAACCTGAAAGCATAGGTTGAAAAATTAAACATATTTTACAATCTCTGTATTTATTCAATCCAGATCCAGTGCAAATCTTTCTCCTGACTTGAATGACTTGAAGTTATTTCTAAAGATGGATGTATAAAGCAAACATAATTTTTATATGCTAAATTTAAAAATATCCTGTCCAAAAGAGATTATTGCTTACAGTGTTTTCTTCTATAACTAAGATATAGTAACTGGAACAGACAGGTTAGTGGAGAGGAATTACACAGGAAAACCGGCAAAAGCTGAAAATGCTGTGAAACTTTACCTGGTTAGTTTCGGGGCTGCACCAAACAGCTGCTGTCTGAAGCACTTTATATAGAGAGTGGAATATTTGTTCTGTGCTATAATATTCCTGGAAATGCAATCTGATATGTATTTAAATGCCTTGGAAACCTGGCCTGCTTGTAAGATAACAAAATCAACAAAAAAGTGAAAACAGTGCATAGATCTGTTGCTGCACATATTTTTATGTATAATGAAATTGTGTAGGGATTGAAGTGAGAGTTTCCTTTTTTCCTGTGGCATTAACATTGTTCTTTTTAAAAATTAATTAATAGCTGTAACACGTATTTTTTCAAAAACGAAAAGCGCCAAACCCTTTTTATTATCTGAGGTGGTATAACAGAAATGGAGAAGTTGAGCTTTATTCCTGACCTGTGGTGACAGCTATGTTTCTCATTTTTGCCTTTAAGTACGTTCCCTCTCTTCTGTATTCTCTCCCAGGTTCTGTTTTATCAGATTTTTGTCATCTTTTGCTGGAAGACTGAAATTGAAATGATACCTAGGAAACTTGGCTTCCATTACTCTAAAAGTGGAATGTTAACAAATTTTTAAAACTTCAGTGGAGATTAGTAGCAATGGCTGAAGGTCTAGAAAAATCCCATGAAGAGAAATTGGGAATTATTTTTTTTCCAACTTGAGAAAGAGTAGGAGAAAGAGTAGGAGAAAAGAAGGAATATATGATGAAGGATGACAAATTTGCAACTTCTGTTGCTTGTATTCTACTTTACCTTGAACAACATAGCTAATTTGTAGGATCCATTTTACACGGCAGCCCCACAAGCTTCCAGTAGTAGGATTCAGGTAGGCATGGGAAATATGCAAAGATGGGAAGATGAGGAGGAATTTAGTTAAATCAGATTTGCTGTTGGAGAAAATGTAACATGAAGCCATTTATAACCATCTTAACTGTGCTCTGGCCAAATAAGATTCTGTATCTTTAGCATATCTGTGGAGCTGGAAAACTAGTTTTATTTGGGCATGCAGTTCCATTTTGTTTTCTTCTGCAAACAAACATGACTTAAGAGCTTTCCTCTTTCTGTGTCTCATGTTGTGGCTTTCTGTTTGATTATTTCAAATATTGTGCAGTCATGCTGTAAATCAGATTTGTGAAATGATCCAAGTATTAAAAGAAAATCACTTCTTAAATGTATCTGGGATCAGCTGAATTGGTAAAACTGAGGAAGCTAGTAACTGTGATAAGGGAGCTGAAAACAAATGGAGGTGATGGGTCAAAAACCCCTCTAGCAACAAAGCTAGGTTTAGAAACTCTGATAGAGTTAATCATCTTCAACTTGGCTTTTATCTGAGGGCTTGTTAATAAAAATACCCGCTAGCACAAAGAAAGCAGGCAGAGCTTCTGGATCCTACCAGAAACAATAAGGAAGCAGAAGCCCCTTGCATTTTCATAGCACACTGTGTTGTGTTCTGGGCCGGCCCTAGGATCAAGCTATTTCTGGATTCCCAACAGGACAGGGACATAGGTCCCCTGTAGCTTCCAGGAGCTTGCTATTGGATCAGCATCTTCTGCTTTACTTCTGTCAGCACTCCAAAGTAGTGAGGAAAACAGAAGCGTAGGATATGAATTTAGATAGGCTGTTGTACCAAACAGTGTGGCAACTGCTGTGGTTTTTGTTTGTTTTCTTAGTTTCAAGTGACCACATTTGCCATTAAAGACAGCCTAGTTACCCGTGTATTAGTAGGAGACATGCCAGAAACTTCATAAACTTAACAATGCAGATTAAACAATAAACTTTATTTCTTATGTGGAAACTCCTTTGAGTCATGACAAGACGCACACTTTTCTTCTCAGGCTAGACAGTGAAAGAGAAGAACGATGGTGCACTGTGGGCACAGGAGAGACCACGTGGGCATTCATCAGACTGAGTAGCAATTTTAAGTTCTTCAGTGTGAAACTTATGTTGAGTATATTCTTTTTCTTTCTTTCTTTCCCCCAGTCCTGACCCCAAGTATGAGGAGAGGATTAGCAATCCAAAACCATGAAGCTTATCCTCAAGAGCAACTGAAAAACTTTCGCCTAATACTTGTATTTGCAATGAAGAAACTGTTGTATTTGCAATGAATAAACTGTGTAACTCTTGAATAAACTGTGTAACTCTTGAATAATTTTTATCAATTGTAATTGTTGGGGATACTTTGATCATTACTTGAAACAATTTTAATACATTTCATCTTAAGTACTTGAAACAATTTTAATACATTTCATCTTAAGTAGGAAGGGATAACAGGCTGAACTGGGCCTTGCTGCTAAGTAGGTTTGAATTCTTAAGTATTAAAACACATAAAATATAAGGATAACTTTTTAATAGGGTGAATTGTGGAACCTAATACCCCCACAGGCAAAAACTTGTCTTCTGTACAAGTTAGCGTTCTTATTACTTAGAATGAAGTGTGGTAAAAGCTAACTAAGAATGAGGTTTCATTTTTGAGCCTTTTTATTGGAGGTAATGATGTGCTTGATTTCAGGTTTGTATAGTTTCCACAGAAGTTAAAGCCAACCCAAAGCGCTCTTAAATGACCAGGTAATCTGTATCAAAGAAGAACAAGTGGGTATGGTACTGGGAATGAAAGGCTGCCTGTTCAGCTTAGCAGTTATGATTATGATCTTAGAAACGGAATTATGATCTAGATTATGATCTAGAAACGGAAAACAGCTTGAAAGAAAAGAGTGCTTTGCTGTATAATTTGACATGGAACTGTTTGAGCGTAATGCTAATTTCTAGATGAGTCGATTCATTTTTTTGGGTAAGGCTACAGTGTATTTAAACAAGAACAGAAATGTTGCATACTTCTGTTGGTATACAGAAAGATAATTCATGTATGTGTTTCTGTGAGAGCAACTAGGCTATTATTTGGCAAGTACAGATAACTATCATAAAATGAGGTTTGTTTTTCTAGAAAAGGCGGTATATTATCTTGACTATGCCAAAACAAAGACTGTGCCTAGGAACCGCTACCTTGGTGAAGGTGGAAGGCTGTCAGTTGTTGTGTTGCTTCAATGCAACTGAAGAGTAAAGGGCAAATGTGACCTTTAAGTACTTTCCCTCTTGGAGAGGAAGAGCGCTTTAGCTTTACGCTGAAGACATACTGAAATGTGGTTGGCTTGAGCCTAGTCTGTGCCATTGTACTTCAGGCAAGTACAAGTTCAACTGAAGGCAAAAATTTGTTCTTTCTTACACTATATACAGTGTTAGTTTCTAGTGGACTAATACCTGCCCAGCTATTACAAAGCTAATACCATGGATGGGAGGACAACATGACTGTGGCTTGACAGAAGGTAGACTGTAGACAGCCTTGACAAAGCCCTTGTGAAAAAATTATTAAATACAGCACCCCAGGCTTTAACCAATAGGACTTTATTCTGTTGGTATCTCAACAAAAAAATACCTGAGGTACAGTACAGAAGTATGGCTAAAAAAAAAAAACCTTCAAATTATGGTTTGATTTATTGATGTTGGTTAAATAACCAAGTTTGAGATTATTGTAAAGCAAAAGACATATGCATTCCACTACTCCTTTTCATCTTCAGGAAAGCACAGAGACTTTCACATATCCAAGCACATTATTTTCAGGAAGATCTAGGCACCACTTCACTACTACCGGAAGGGTGAGCTAGCATGCCATCATCTAACGCTGAAAACTCCACCAGCCCTTCCCCTCACTGGAAACAAAGTTCTGGCCTTTGAAGGGACAGAGCATTTGTCCCCTTGCACAAAGGAGTTCCCACCTCACCAGTATGATGGCCGCCTCCTGTTCCTACTCAAGGGCTTGAAGTCTGACCACAGCATATCCAATTAAATTTGATCCCTAAACCAGAAAAGCAGGGTACAATTTCTGCAGCATCAAGGAGTAGTATAAGGCACAGTACTTTGCTATGCTCTTTACCTTAAATTTAAGGGAATGTCAATTAAGGCTGATTATCAACATATTCTAGCCTCCCAATAATAGTTATAGAGTGCTCATAAAATTGGATAATCGTTGTTTCCCATGTTCATGTCCAGTTTAGATAAAATCAGTTCTCATCCGGTTCAAGAAACATTGCAAATCAGGTATAGTGATCACTTGTTGCAGGTGGGACATTCACTCATGCATCACTGCTCGTTCTGCTGCCCCTCTGTGACGGCAGACACCCCTCCTTGGCCCTTGTTGACATCGCTGATACATGCCCACAGTCCGTCTACTGATTCCTTCCATAGCGTGACCTCAAAAACAGATCAGGAAGACATTTCAGCCTTAATACGTTCTCAGTTTCCCATTTCCTTGCAACCATCACATCACTAGTTTAGTGACAGTCTACAGTTACAGAATTCAAGTGTTGCAGTGTTGTTCCAAGTATCAAGTTATTTGTTGCTGTATACCGAATAATTATCCGGTGGTAAAGGGAGAATATGTGAATTCTGCTGTTAGTACCCTACAAAATAAAGTTAATCCTGCATTTCTAATCTCCTGTAAGGACTAAGAATGCAGTGCAGGTAGTTTGCCAAAGGTTAGGGTCTTCCTCCCTTTTTGATGTGTTGAAAGAAAGAAATTCAGCATTGCAGCAAAAGAGAATCTACAACAGTCCTAAACAAAAGTGACAACAGACTGTCTCATCTCAGCTCTTCTGAAAATATGGCATGCAGGTAAAAGCCAAGGCAGCAGTACTCACTTTATTGTCTCCTCCAGACACTGCAAGAATGTTTGCAGTAATGGACCAACTCACATGCCAGACAACATCATTGAACTTGTGCAGCAGCTTTGGTGACCATGAATTTCCAGAGGCATCATCGCATGTCCAGATAAACACTCTACCATCCTACAAAAGCAAGCAGACCGAGGTGGTTGGACCACAGAAAAAACAACCTCGATTGCACTTACAGCTACGTTTCCAAATCACAGCTCCGATACGAACCCTAGATGTATTTACAGGCATTTTTGCTCAACACAGCAAAGGAGCTGTTTTCTTACTATAGCTAAAAGCAAGACAGGAGTACAGCTTTCTGATGAGAAAAACTACGTGCAAAAGGTGACTTGCTAACACCAGAGAAGAGGTCCCAAAATACATATATATGTCAGCTGAATTTTTCCCCAGAATGAGATTTTGCTTTTCAGTCACATGATAACAAGTTAGCTGCCTACTGAGTAGCCTTCTTGCTATTAAAAAAACCCAAAAAAACCCCCACCACATGTGCAGAATTATTAGCAGCAAGAACACTACAGTCAATATGAAGGTTGAGGACATCAGAGCTGATTAAGAATGCCAGTTATTAGAAAACAGTATTTTTAGCTGGAAGTTCAGTGAATCTGATCCAGACACGTTAAAAATACAACTTTAGTTTCAACGTCTTCCTCACAGTGAAGCCATCCTGCTCATGATTTTCAAAATATAAGATAGTCTTTGGTACAGAACCACACACATGCAAACCTTTGTCCAGAAATGTTTCCACTGGGCTTCTGAGGTTGGAAGAAGCAGGAATCAAAGGCTCTTCTGCACAGACCCAGATATAGCAAGGGATTGCCAAGAGGACCTGGTACAGTAGTTCTGTCCTTACTGTTCCTTTACTTCCTTCCCCTTTTCTCTAGTAAATGGAAGGGAGGGCATTGAGAGCCTCCCTCTGTCACTCCAACAGAAGCCTCACCTGTGAGCAGCTAGCAATGGTGCTTGTTGGCAAACCTATGGATGGAGCCCAGGCTACATCTCGAACCCAGTCACTATGGGCCTCCAGCTTCTGCTCTTCTTTCCACTGACCATCTTCTTCCCTGAAAACACATTTATACAGTCAGAAGGGTGGCAGCAGCAGCCAGTCATATTTCTCATCTCCTCTTCTGGAAGGCTTTGGTTTTGTAGCTTTCAGACTTCCAGTTTATCCAGACAATACAAAGCACAAGCGTTTCCCACTCTTCCCCAAAAAACTCTATGCCTTGAACTGACAAAATCCCTTCCAGGGGACAGAAAGTAGCATAGGCAACGAGTATTTGATCTTCAGTTACTGTACAGAAATCTGCTGTTGTCCAAGTGACGGAGGTAATCGGAGACAATTAGAAAGCCACTTTCCAAGATAAGATTAAGCGGGGCTGACACAAATTGCTATAACCATGTGAGCGATATTGTACATCGCTAAGTTGTTTCCATTTTTAAAGCACTTCTTTAAAACAATAATTCAAAGATGAAAGCATAGAGGTGCTGAAAATATTACCTGAGATACTAACAGGGACATTCAAAGACTATAAAGGATATCAAGTTTTATACGTTCTTATGTCTGGCAAAAGAGCACTTACTTCCAGATCTTGACAAGGTTGTCACAGCCACCAGATGCAAATCTTTTGATGTAGTTTGGTTTTTGACCAGATGGTTGTTCTATAAGGCTTCCTGGTACAACAGCAGGAGCCCAGCTAACTGCATTACATCCAATCTATTTAATGAGAAAATATCATTACTAAAAGTTGCTTACTTTAAATAAATAAGTAAAAGCTGCTGTGGGGGAAAAGGACACCTAGCATACTCTCTCTTGGCAGGGGGAAGAGGAATAAGCCCATCTCAGGAAAAGAGGAGTCTTGCACAATGCTGGATGGATATAGGATGAATAAGAAATCCAGATACAGTCTAGTCTCAATAAGGCACTTATTCAGAAAGCCTTAGGTAGCTAAGTAACTGGTTTATGTGCAAATATCATCTTGGATATGTAAACAGTGCAGACAGATATAAACTGAAAAGACACAAGACATACACAGTTGCTAAGATTTAGGAATGCAGGAGTAGAAGGAACCTGCGGGTCTGGAGCCCAATTTCCTTTTATTGAGAGCCACTGCCATTAGCTTATCAAGTTCTGCTGAAGCAAAAATCTCCACTGTTTTGGGAAAAACATGAGTCCTGCAGTTTTTCCAGCTTCCGTTTATTTACAGTCAGTTTGTACAGGTGTTCTTAGTACCAAAGCCATTTCCTACCAGGTAACTTCCAGCACTACGTTTAACAAGAATGCTTAATAAACAAGTATTATCAGCACTGTTTAGTAACCTTCACATGTCTTGTTTTCTACTTCGTTTTAATGACTACAAAGTATACCTTCCCACTCTGGATTAATTTAAAACAAGTTATTCTTGATTCTGGAAAATGTTTCACATCATTTCATTGTATTTCAGTATTTATCTAGTCTACAAGTTCTTTGAGGCATCAGCTCGGTGCTTATCTGTTCTCCAAGAACCCTGTACTGCTCCAAAGGAACTGACTTACCGTATGTGCATTGCTGATCTTTTTGACTTCCCATTGCCCGTCGCCCGTGTAGCTCAATAACGAAATGGCCCCGTCAGAGCTCCCGCAGGCCAGGATCAATCCATAGTCGTGTGGTGCCCAGCAGACAGAATTCACTGTGAAGGGTGAGACAGACTGGATTACAACACAGTGACGACCTAACATTGGCTAAGCGATTCACTGACTAATATTAGTGGGATAGTCATTAAAAGTGAGCAGCGTTGAAAGCTAAGAAAGAGTCAGCATTCCTGATTTTCAGCAAAGCCAGTCAATTAACATTGTTTACTGAATGACGGGAAACTGCCTTTATTTTTGGCACCCTTTTACAAGGAGAACACCAAAAGAGCACTCCTAATGAGAGATTAAAAACTCTGACTATCCCTTGCAAGAGGGAAGAGTACCGCTGACTCTAGAACAAAAGCTGAGTGGCAGGCATAAGTCTAGATTAGCAACAAAACAAAGCTGGAGTCTTCTCAGATCTGCATGTAGGAGGACCAATCATCTGAACAAAACAATTTCCATTGTAAAACAAAATGCAGCATGCTAAAATCCACCTTTTTCCTTTCTTCCTGCAGTGGATACACACAATATTTTCCTCGAGAATTCAGTACCCTACCATCTTGTAAAGCTGATTTGTGTGTAAAACAGCTCCTATGCAAACATTGTATGAATCGGGACAGATTATCCAGCAATATGATATTACATAAATGTTCTGTTTATGCTGAATAGACTTACTGTCTCTCCATTAATTTATCCCTGTCTGTCTGATAAAGGCTTTCTTCCTTAACACCGATGGATTTATTCCAACCTTTCTGAATCCTCTCATATCCCCAGTCTCACTTCCCAGCTCCAGACCCCACGCACCTGAGGAATCATGCCCTGTGTACTCGTATGTCTTTTCCCAAGTGCCGTTTTCCTCCTTCCAGATAATAACCTTCCTGTCATAGGAACAGGAAGCCAGGATATTTCCGTACATAGGATGAGCCCAGGCAACCTGCCACACGGGACCTTCATGCCTGCAAGAAACAACGCTATTTGGAAAAGCTGAGAGAAACCCATTCCAGTGGCGGCTGTTTCACAGCCATCATTACTGTAAATCGGTGTTCTGTAAGTGATTAATGCAGTGATATGAAGAATATGAGTAACGCTGAGATGAAAAACAGCATACAGGACTGTCAGACAAAGCCATTGTCATCGAAAACAATTCCAAACATTTATCCTTATATTAGCAATTAAGATTGTGAGTTTAATTCTTGAAAATTATAGGTGTCAAGTATTTAAAGAATGAAAAAGTCCCCGTGTTATTTCTAACTGCCCCCCCCAGCCCTGAAGAGCTGCTTAGCAACAACCAGCCATAGTAATTATTACCTTGGAGGAATCTACCATGCATCTTATGTTACCAAGGGGCAAAATGACAAAATATTAAAGATTTCCACAGATTAAAATCTTCTGCTTACGACACTTTACCCTCTCAGGTCCGCAATGAGGATTTGCCCTCCATTCCGAACATCAAAGATTTTCACGGATCTGTCTGAAGAACAGGTCGCCAGCCGGGTGCCATAGTAATCCATCTGAGCATCGTGCTGCAAGGCGACGGAAAAGCTGCTGTCAGCGCGTGCGAGCTCTGCTTTGCTAACAAGTCTTAGAACATTTTAAAAGTAGCTGTAAGAGTTGTGAACAGCTGACCGAGTCCCAGCATGACAGGTTAAAAAGGATGGTTTTTAAACAATCCAGACAAACCACATAAGTCATTATTTCCCCAACTGCTGTTTTCCCCAACTATACAAATGTTACGCAGAAGTAATCTAAGGAATTCAGAGCAGTAACGCACAGCATTTTCAGGAGAGGACAGGAAATTAGTGCCGCTGACTGCAAAGCCTTGACCAGTGATGTATTTTTGTTTAATATGGAAAGTGGATGTAAGAGTACTGGCCTCTCATTTATATTTGAGACATCATTATTTAACTGGGCTCCTTGCTTCTACAAATTACTTTTGAAATGTTTCCTCCTACCCGTAGCTACACATCTGCTCCCGGAAACATCCATATAAAGGAAAATGAGTTTCATCTGCTGAAGTTCCGTACCGTTTAGTATACACAGGACAGCATATTGCTTCATAGAAATGAGCAAAAACAAGCCTAGGCATGAAAATTAAAGTTTTAAATCATTTCTCCTTGCCCTGGTAGCTACATTTTCCTGTCCACACAGTACAAAATAGCGCTATCAGAATTTCAGACGGCGTTCTCCACCTCATATCAAACGTCCAATATCCCACATTTCATACAGGCATCTACACGACACTCTTCACCCCCCTGACGAAGCGCCAGACGGCAGTTCTGTGAAAGCCGGCGAGGGCGCCGCTGAGGCGGCGCGGGTGCCGGTGCTAACGGGCAGCCCCCGCACACTTACTATCATGTCCTCGTGAGAGGTGTCCACCGTGTTGATGACCGAGACCTGCGGGGGGAGGAGGAGAGACAAGAACAAGCACACCGCACCTCGCAGCCTGCCGGCTGAGAGGGCAAGGCGCGGCCGCCGGCGGAGGGCCCGCCTCGCGGCACGCCAGCCCCGGGACGGGCTCGGGGCCCCGCGGGGCGCCGGAGCAGCAGGCGCCGGCCGGGGCTGCCATGAGGCGGCAGCCGGGCGCCGTGCACCTGGTGCCGTGCCCAGGCGCGACGCGGGCTCCCCGGCCAGGGAGGCCGAACCCGGCCGCGCTCGGGCCGAGCAGCGGGGACACGGCCGGCCCTCCGCCCCGCTGCCCCCGCCGCCTCTCCCTCCTGCTCCCACGGGCGCCGCGGGGAGGGGCAGGGCGGCCCGGAGCCCCTCCGGCGGCCGCCCCACAGAGCCGGGCCTGGGCTGACCTCCCCCTTCGCCCCCCGCCTACCATGGCGGCGGCGGCAGCAGCGGCGGACCCCGCGGTGCTCCCCGGCGGCGAGCGGCCCGGCCTGGCCTCCGGCCGCGCTCCTCAGACGTGGCACGGCGGTCCGACGCCCAAACGGCTCCGCCGCGGCGCGCGCCCCGCCCGCCTGCGCGCCGAGGTTCCGCCTGCGCGCCGAGGTTCCGGGGGCGGGCGGCGCGGGCGCTGCCCTTGCTCCGCCGGCGGCGGCGGGCCGGTGCCTCCGCGCGCGCCCCTGCACGGGCCCGGCCCGGCCCGTCGCGCGCTTTGTGTTCCGCGGAGCCCCGGCACGCGGAGGGCTGGCGGGAGGCGGCCAGCGCCGGCCGCCCCACGGGGCTCCCGGCGGCCCGGGGCGCCCGCTCCGCCCGGCCCAGCGCTTGTGGCCGTCCCGACCCTTCTCCGCGTGTGACCCCTAAGCTGCCCCCGCAGCGCGGGGGACCCGGCATCTCCCCGCGGGGCCAGGGCGCAGCGCGGGGGCTGCCCCGCCCCGCCCCGCCCGCCGGTGCGCAGCCCTCGCCGAGCCCTGCGCAGCGGGGCAGCCCGCGGCAGCGCCGGCCGAGCACGGAGAGGCAGCCTGGCACCGCCGCGGCCCGCAGGGCTCCGGGCTGCCGCGGGCCCCGCCGGCAGGGGCCGCCCCGCCCCGCTCCCGGCCGGCGAGGCCCCCCGAGGCCGCCGCCCTCGGTCCCGGCCCGCCGCCTCGGGGGGGCGCCCGGCCGGCGGCGGCCCTGAGGGGAGCGGGCGGGCGGGCGGCGGCAGCAGCAGCGGCGGCGCGACCCCGGCCCCTGCGCCCGCCGCCATCTTCCCGCGCAGCCCCGGCGCCGCCGCGATGGCCAGCGTCTCCTACCACATCTCCAGCCTGCTGGAGAAGATGACCTCCACGGACAAGGACTTCAGGTGCGGGGCCCGGCGCGGCCCGGGCCGGGCCATGCGGGCGGCAGCCACCCGGGGACGGCGCCTCGGGGCCCTGGGGGGGGGGTGCACGGGCGGGGGGCTTCCCACTGCGGGGGGGTCCCTCCCCGCTGCGGGGCTCCCGTCCCTCCCACGGGATCCCCCTTGCACTGGGGGAGCCTCTGCCTCAGGAGCAGGCACGGTGCCCCCGACCCTGCCGGCGGGTGAAATCCAGCTGCAGGTGCGCAGGATGTTTCCGTATCCGAGGAATTAATCAGTTTTATTTACAGTATTTCAAGCCAGCCGTGTTCTTCTGGCTGAGGGGGGGGATGTAGAGACACCAGCAACGTTCCCCTCCCTTGCCTAGATTACTGCATAATGGAAGTGAAGGCGCAAGCAGAGTGGAAGGGGGGATAAAAGTCTTAACAGCTAGCCTTCGAATTCTTATTTGTTTTGCAAATGAAGAACATGGTAGCAAAAATGCTGAAACGCTTCTTAGTTTGCTTTTCCGCTAGAAGGTTAGATCGTCAGTGCATTAAAAGGGCTGAGACACACCAGTCTGAGCAGCCGTGTAACCTGGGTGATGGACGCTGCAGATATTGGCTGTGCTCAGATTGCTTTAAGAACTATTTCTATGCAATGGGAAAATATGCCTCCCTAACGGGACTAAGATTCTTTTATTCTCTTTGTTTATGTCAGCAGAAAAAATTGGCATCATTTTAGGCTTCGGACCAGTGGCTTGATATTTAAGGTGCTCTATAAAAAATTGTTAAAACTAAAAAGTATGAAAGATTTCACCCGTGAGCGTATTGTTCTCTCAGTATCAATCTGGAAGGTAATGTTTGTGCCAGACTTGATCTTTTAAGGTCTTTTAGAAGAGAGGGGTTAGCAATATCCTAAAAGTAGGTTGATTTTGCAGAGGCTGCTGATGTTTTTCTGATGTTAAAATAGGTACTTTTTAAAGAAGTCAGTGATGGAGTAGTTGCACAAACAGTTTGTTCAAAGAATTTACGGTTAATACTCCAAACAAGATGTGCCCAACATAGGGCATGTGCCATGTTATGGAGATACTCCAGGGCCATTTCCTCCCAGCACATGGTCAAACGTGAGCCTGTCATCTGTCTTCAGTTGCATGGCCAGTTATAGGACCAGGTTTCACGTGCTTCCCTCTCATAAATGGATCTGTGTGCCAGCTTCCGAGGTTCTGTGGGCAGGATGGCAGCAGGTAGCAAGACAAAAGCTGGATGTCTTGCCGCGGAAGACTCTGTTCAGCCTGTGGCCATAATTGGTCATGTTTGTTCTACGCAGACATTGAACTGCAAGTGCAGCTTAATAGCTCTTGCAGAATCAAAAATAGATTGCATATTGTTAACATTATAGGTCAGAGTCCCTCTGTTTTTCTCAGTTTGGATTTCAGGCTGGATATCTAACAGCACAGCAGTCCCTCGTTCCAGATGTACCTACTTGCTACTCAAGAGCAGGCTTGCAGATTGAAGACACAAATGTTGCCCTGGTACATGAGGGCTCTTACATGCTGAATGAATTACATCAGAGCCTAATTTAAAGTGGAGGTGTCATTTGGTAAACGAGAGGGAAGAGTTTCTCTGTGGTTCCCTTTAGATGTCCATCCCTGTGCTGGGGCTAACATTAGAAAGGAACTAATATACGATAACCACACATATATTTCTCAGAACCTCAGACTTCTAAACTAGCACCTTTTACATTTCCTGCTCCCAGGAAAATAGATACTTTCCAGAACTTCTCAATATCCATTTTGATATTGTCCCTATTAGAAAATTGTATTGACTAACAGTCAGCTGGGAGTTTGTTTTTCCTTCTAAGCTGGAATGATAAATACTTGCTTGGTTTTGCTCACGGGAGAAAAAAAGTACAATTGGAAATGTTCCTTCATGCCAAATATTATCTTACATTGTTAAGCAATTGTAAGTATAATTAATTGGACAGTGGATAAGGACTGAAGAGCAGACAAGTGCTTCTTAATAAGGGGACAGCAGAGAATCAGAAGTAGGAACTGGAGTGGTCAAGGTTGCACATACCCTGGGAAAAAAATAGCTTTTGTAGAGGTCTTTTCAGCAATGGAAGCCGTGGCACAAGTGCAGCATCTGTGATTTGTTTTGTACCCAAGTGACAAAAAAAGCCTTGCATGCCATTGACAGCATTGCATCCATCACCAGCAATGCCTCAGTGTAGCAAGATGTTTAGTATCTTTTCTCTGGAACAGAAAAAAAAAACCCAAATTTTGAGAGGGAGTTAAGCAAAGAAAGAGGATGAGTGTGTGGATGACACAACTGTTTGGATTAGTAAAGGCCGCCAGGAGCAGAAGGATATAAACAAACTCTGGTTGGGCGGAACAATAGCAATCAATTCAGCCTAGGGAACTTCTAAGGTATAGTTTGCATGGAGTCATGACTTTATTTTTCATTTTTCAGCTTGATAGCTTGATCCCCTTCTCCATGTGTGGGATCATACTATCAGTGCTAAATAAGCCAGAAAGAACACAGCCAGGTGCCTTTTTAGACCCTAGACTGGTTTTCCTAGGCCTGGCATTTGGTGAAAAAAAACCACTTATGATTCTTTTTCTAGCATAGTTAATGATCTTGATTTAGTCACTGAGAAAAAATACACAAGCTGGGTGCCAGTTTTAGAGTTTTAGTCTACCCCAACCCTGTTATGTATTTTAAGGAGAAGAGAGAAGGTATATTTCTCATTTTCACAGATTCCTTAGCTAAAACCTTTTCACCAGCTACCTCTACCTGAGTTTTCCACTTGTAAGACAGCAATTATTCTTTGTACCTTATTTTTCAGGACAGTGTAAAGGGTTGTAAGTTACTCTTTGAAAGTGTGTTTTCATACAAGCACTAATTGTCAAGTTTCCTTGTCCAAAGTGATGCGAAGGACATGCATTTGTGTCTGTATATCAGCCAATCCACTTTTGCTATATGTTCTTTCAGGTTTATGGCCACCAATGACCTGATGATGGAACTGCAGAAAGATTCGATAAAACTAGATGAAGACAGTGAGAAAAAAGTTGTGAAAATGCTTTTGAAATTGCTGGAAGACAAAAATGGGGAAGTACAGAACCTCGCTGTCAAGTGGTAAGAGCCTCGGCAGTAGTTACCATGTTCCTTGGCAATAATAAGGCTGTCAGGGACTGCAGAGAGTGCATTAGAGTGGAGCCTGGCCCTGCAGCATTGGCACCTTACTCAAACCTCCCTTTGTAGGGGCTTTCCCTCTTATGCTGGGCACAGCAGTCTCTTTCTCTGTTGATATTCAGAAAGGGTGAGCATACAGATATCTTTGTGGAAGCAGTAGGTGATTTTGGAAGTAGTTCAGTGTTTGTATTATGAATCTTACCATATTAAAAGTAGCATGCCTAAGATTTTATTTCTTCAGAGGGAAGCCCAGTTTAAAATTTTGGTCATCAAGTTCCTCTGCTTTCTTGGGCTTTGAAATCCAGTGCTGAACTTCCCAGTGGTCCTGTCTGTGATAGAGATGGTACTAAATGTGTATAGCCCTTCAAAAATGGCATTTGAATTTCAGGTTCGAATCCTGCTCTTCAAGGGCGTTTTCATTAAAGCTTATAATGCACTTGTTTTTTTTTCCCTGCTTTGACTCCCAAGTGTAGCCTGTGCTGTTGCTTTGCCTTTGACCGTTTCAATTTTTGTTTTAATCCAAATGAAAAAGGCAGAAGGTTCCTTTATTACTGAATCATCTGATGAAGTGATCCTACTGCTGACATGTTCTTTCCTGTCTCTTTCCCTCAGCATATCTAAATGGGAATGTTCATTCTAGAAATGAAATTGAATGGGTCAGTTCACGCACAGGGCTCCAGAAAGGTGGGCCATTTAAAGACAACTTTGGGTTCCTGTATTTTTTTCCTACTGTGGATCTTATCCATATTCCCTTCTTTTTAACCGTATATTGCTTCTATCCCTGTACTTTTCCTGTGACCTTTGGCCCTTTCTGATTCCCACTGTCCTGACTTTTTCTGGCCCCGTTCCTGTCTTTGCCTGCTTTGGGTTTGTTTATTCTATTTTTTAAAGCAAAATGGTTGGGCACTGAACAGAGTACAAATTTCTTTGTCTGTTTATCTATGGTTGCATTAGCAATAAGTCCATACTCATTACAGTCACTAATTCATCCAGAATGTGATAATGAGAAGGCCTCAAAATGGAACCGGTAATATTGCCTTTTTATACTTAAGGAGGTACTTAAAACAGTTAATGTCCAGTCAGTTATTCCCAGCCAGGTGGTGAGGATCTCTAAGAAGGAGAAATGTGATGGTTTGAAGGACACTGGCAGTTGGATTAGGCCCAAGTGTGGATCTGTGCAGCCCACATCAGGATTCAGGTGTAACTTAGGAACTAGAGAGGTCTTGCAGTTGATTTTATCATCTAAAACTATGATCTTATTTCTTCAGAGGAATGCTGAAATCACACTTCACACCCAAAAAAACTCACAAATTTGAAATCCATATAAAAACTTGCCCTGTTTCTGGTTCTGCGATTTTTTTTTTTTCAATTTAAATGAGTTCCTTAGCTTCTCTGTGCCTCAGTGTCCCTGCCTGTAAAATAGGGATAACCATCGGTTCTTTTCTGCATGTTGAGGTGTAAGATTGAATGCTACTTGGACTTGCACAAAGTCTTATTATTTAGTATTTCTTTTCTAATTCTTGTCCTTCAGAGTAGCTACTCAGACTCTAAACAAGCTATTATTGTCCCAATTGTTGAATTTAGGAATAGTTTTATACAGAACAGGCTGCGTGTGAGTTTGCTTTGTGTTCTCTGGGAAGCACTGCGCGTATAGTGTTTATTAAGCATGCTGTCAGGGTAATTGTGGTGTGCCAGCAGGGAGACAACTACCTGTGCATAGGTGTTCCATACAGTTTGCATTACTGGAGCTATGCCAAAAGGAAGAGAGAAAAAGAAGACAGGAGATGCATTTTTGTACAAGGATTTTATAAACTGTGTCCAGCAATAAACGTTGTAGAATGCTAGCACCATGTCTTCTCATACAAGCTCTTAAGAAAATGTAAATCATCAAGGCCAATGTTTTGACAGTCCTGTTCAGCTCCCACTGAAGTCAGGGACTTTTACCACTGACTGTTGGGAGCAGAACCTCTCCTGTGTGTAAGCTTCAGTGAAAGAAGGGTATGTTGAAAGCCCTACATGTCTGTCTGTCTCTTTTTGTACTCTATAGGCAACTGGTAGCCTTTCCTTTTGAGCCCTATAGACATGTAGCATTGATGACAGTCCCCAGGGGTCAGTGGCTATGCCCTAGCGTTATGCAGCACGCAGAGCCAAAACCTCTAGTCCCTCTTTTCTGTACAACATGTGAAAAGACAAAAAAACAAAACTCCAAAGAGGCAGATTAGTCCTTTCCTTCACACTGTTTTCTATTTTCACTTGGTTATGTGAAGGGGAAAAGAGGGGAAAAAAGAAATGTGAAACCTTCAGGAACTGGTTATTTAAATATATTTTTGCTCTGGAACAGCAGCATGATGGTACTTTTAAAATTCTAGAACCCTGTTTAGAAAAATGGTTGTGCTGCGCATGAATCACAGGGAGCTGTTCAATTCTCATATGTTTTTTGAACCCAAAGGAAAAGATCTATATTATTCAGTTCAAATCATTCAGTTTTCACTAGTCCTCACAAGAAATGGAACAAGGAAGCAGTGACTAACATTTTGTACCTAGCACAGAAATTGGAGCGCAGCCACGTCACTGCTACAGCAAGTAGCTTCTTCTCTGCAAGGTGGTATTGACTCATGGGAAATAGAAAAATACCTATAGCATCTGTCAGAAATCTCTGTTGAGGCCCAAATCCCTCAAAAGTCATTTCTAGATTTGGGCATGAAGAATTGCCTAGTGGTGTTAATCTGCAAGATAGGGCCCCAGTTCTTCATCTGGGCAGATCAATCAGTGGGAGAGGAAGGGTGGCGTAACCGTGGGGGCTTGGGCATGGATCTCTGCCACTGGTGGGTCATGGGGCCATGGGCAAGCTCACTCAACCTGTAGAAGAGTGATGTGTTGTTAGGATTGAAATTGGGCTCAAAGTGTTCTCTGCGGATGCTCGTTAAAACAAGAAGATGGAATTTTCTATGCAGTATGATGTTTCCACTCATCTGCGTTTGCTTCTCATGTATATTCTAGCAACCAGATTTGCTATCTGTGAAACAGCAATTTCTTAGTAAGGGATACAGAATATTCATGGAAAACAAATGCATTTTGAATTCTTTAGCTTAATTCAAAGAGTTAAGTACAGCTGGTTAGGGAAGGAAAGCCGTACGTGACTTGCTGAAATACAGTTAATACTTTACATTTTAGCTAGTTACCTTGTAAAGATGCAAAAATAAGTACTTGCAAACAAATACTGACAAACGCTCTATGCACAATTTTGAATACAAACTTACCAGCAGAAAACGTAGGTTATTAACAGAAAGTTTTTCTGATAATAATAATAATTTAAACAAAGCGCAGGGGAAAAGGAGTGGTCTTCCCTCTGTTGTAATTCTGAGCCTTGACTCAGGTAGATGTTTTCACACACACGGCAGAGGGCAATAGGTAGCTAATTGTTTGGGAAAACCCATTTGGCATTTCCTCCTGAAAGTCAGATTTTGATGGTTGGTTTCTTTTTGTTTTTTTTCCAAAACCTGACTGTGGATTTTACCATTACTCTGTGTAACGTGGTTGCTTTGGTTCAAATTCATTGTGTCATAATTTCTGAGCTGCCCCTTCCAGTAAGATAACTACTGGCCTCATGTTTGCAGTAGATGATGTGAAATGTCCTCCTACAAATCTGATCTAAAATTCCCTGAAGTCTGATATAAAGTTAACTGAGGCAACAATGCAGGGTATGTAAACCTAGGAACACGATGTACTGCAGGATATCGGTACTTGATACTGATGTTTTGGTAATATTTGCACTTGGGGCTGAGCTGCCTTTAAGGAGGAGTGAGCCCGAGCACCCCTTTTGGTGGTGGAAAGCATCCCTCTTCCTCTTCATTCTGACTGGCGTCTCCTCCCACAGTCTGGGCCCGCTGGTTGGCAAGGTGAAGGAGTACCAGGTGGAAACCATCGTGGATACGCTGTGTACAAACATGTTATCTGACAAGGAACAGCTGCGGGATATCTCCAGCATTGGACTGAAAACAGTCATCTCTGAGCTGCCACCAGCTTCTACAGGTAAAACGTCTGTCCCTGTTTGTCAGACTGAGGCAATAGGGAGTCACAGCCTTTGGGAAACAGAGGAAAACGTGCAGTTCAAGGCCTAAAAGTTACAGATTCCTTATTCGCCTGCTAGAGGACAAGTAACGAAAAGAAGGAGGATAGTAGAAGTTGAGACACTGATGTGATTAAAGATGGGATGAAATGAAAACTTGAGCTGGTCACCCTGAGGATACTTAAGCTGAAACTGCATCTGAGTTCTTGGAGAAATCCATTTTTGTTTACAGCAATCCCTAAAGCATTCAGTGTCCGTCAAGATATTGCTGTTCGGGCAGTCTTGCAGGGCCGTTGATCTCCACATCAGCAATGCCACTACCCTCTGCGATCTCAGCAGTGCCAGCACTGCACCACCTCCTGTCCACAGCCTGGCTGGACCGAGTCTTCCGACTGCCACAGCTACCCCGGTTGCTTCTCCTGCATTTGGAACTACGTATCCCAAAAATGCAGCAGCTATTCAGGAGATACCTGAGGCTCCCAGAGATATAAGTTTCCTCTGCAGCCATCTCATGTATCTGTTGTTCCTTCATGGTGGGTGGCCATGGCAGTGCTGCCAGGCTGCTGGATGTTAGGTTGGGAGGAGAACTAGAATTAGTATGCAAATACTTGCTGAACTCCTCTCTCAATTTCTGCAAAATGTTAAGCTCTTGTGAGCCATCCTTTCAGGATTCTTTATTTAACATACATCACATGAACTGAAACTGTTTTAGGGTATCAACAGATAAGTCATCTCCTTAAGGGCTGGGATTGACACTGTGTGGGTAGAAGGCAGCAAAAGCATCGTGGGTTTGCTGCAAAATGGAGAGGTTGAACATCCTCCCCTGTGCTGTCTTCACCCTAAGCCCCACTCCGCATGGTTGCTGTTGCTGTGGTGTTGTCTCGAGCAAAGTGAAGATTTGAAATAATAGTCCAAGAAACAGCGTGTGCCTGAGGCAGGCTCCCCTCTCAGTGTTGTACAGCAGTTAGTGATGCTCCAAGGATGTTCCCCTTCTGCTTTGTCTCTGTTGCGTCACGGAGGCTGTTCAAAATGGTGTGGGAAGCAATTCTTCCTCCCTTTGAAAGTTTTGTGGAATCTGAAGCTGCTTATGCCTTGCACTGAACCAGCTGGGAAAAAAAACCACAACAAAAATCAGTGTTGGGACAGGCACACCCCAGCACGAAGACTAAACTCGTATCTAGACATTGATCTAGACTGTAGGAGATTGTGATTCTAGACTGTGGTTGTAATCTCAACAGGTTCTTGAAGCTGGGTTACATATTATCTTGCGACATATTTATCTAGTTCTACCCTTAAATTTCATCATGGAGCTGAGAAACAGTTTCTGTCAAGACTGCTCTTCCTATGGAGAAAACCTCAATGTGTTGAAACTGAACATTTTCAAGTTAAAAACAGGGAAAAAAACATGCCAGAACCTTCCCACCCACCTCTGCTCCCTGCATTGCATGGGCCTGGGAGCTGCCTGTGAGACAGCCAGGCCGTTTTAGGATAAAAGACACTCTCCAAGAAGAGAAGCTTCTTCCAAATAGTTAATGCATCATACCGCAGAGGCAGACACCTCGCTGTTTGCAGTGTGTATCCACCATCTCAAACAAAAGCTGGTTGACTGCTATTCTGGTTAGGTCTCCCAGTGGTGATTTCTTTTTTTTCTAATGTAGGAGGGATTAAACGGTTCTTAGCAGTAAAAAGACTTCCTTTTAACTGACAGTGGGGAAAAATCTCTCTCTTGCAGGCTCCACTATGACAGCAAATGTGTGCAAAAAGATCACAGCCCAGCTGACAGGAGCCATTGGCAAGCAGGAGGATATATCTGTGCAGCTGGAGGCTCTTGACATCCTGTCAGATATGCTGAGCAGGTACCAAAGGATTTCCTTCTGGCAGCTGTGTACGGCAGGGGGCTGCATGCATGTGTTTGCTTTTGATTTCTGTGTTTCCCTAATCCTACTACGAGGACTTAAAAATAAAGGATTTGGGTTGGCTGCCACTGGGTAATGTCTCAGCAGAGCAGATTCTCCAGCAGAGATGAGAGACGACATGCTGAGCCCTTCTGTGCTTGGGAATAGCAGTAACATTGGTGATGGATCCCACAGAGGCTCAGTTCAAACAAATGTAGGGAGGGAGAGGGCAAAGCAGGGAAGTTTATTTTAGCCCTGTGATCTGATCACACATGCATTTTTTTTTTTCTGGCTGCCTCTTTCTCTTGTTACATAAGTCAGAGTGACAGTGTCATATGTCAACTGCATGCAGGAAATTATTGACAAACACCCAGGTCATCCGGAAGGACACTGTCAAAATCAAACTCCTCCATGATGGAGACAAATAACCTCTCCCTGTGTTATACAGACCAAAATGCCAAACCCACCCTTTTCCTCTCTCTCCCCACAACATGCATTAAGTCTTGCTGAAGGACTTTTACATTTTTTGCTGGCAAGAGGGCTTTTTCTCTGAGGCTTTGACTTTCAACTTCTGTCTTGTGCTGTTGATTGCAGACTAGGGGGAACACTCTACTCTTTCCATTCCTCCATTCTGAACTGCCTCCTTCCCCAGCTGACAAGCCCCAGGCTGGCAGTACGTAAAAGGGCCATCATTGCCTTGGGTCATCTTGTCTTGACCTGCAGCGGAAACATCTTCTCAGAGCTCACAGAGCATCTGCTCGCCGAGCTGAAGAGGAATGAGTCTACTTCTACTACCAGGACATACATTCAGTGTGTCGCTGGCATCAGTAGGCAGGCTGGACACCGCATAGGTAAGACAAGTAGCTTGAGACAGCGCTGGGAAACGTGCATGCATTTTAGAGCAGCTCCTTTTAGTGGTAAAAGAAAGTGTGCTCACTCTGTTCCTAATGTATTAGTGGCTTGCGCTTTGTGACTCCCTCTGTGGTCCTGACCTGGCGCTCTGATCTCCACTTGGAAAGGAGGAGACACCAGAGTAACTCTCTGGCTGCCCTTCTGTATAGTGATTTCATCTCAAGGTCTTGCAGTGCTTCCCTGCTCTGAATTAACACCTCTGTGAATTAGGTCAGTGGATTCACCCCATTTTAAATGAGAGGAGAAATGGAGGGCAGCATATTGTATTACTTGTCTAAAAGATCTGCCAGAACTGAGATTAGGTCCTAGAAGATTTCTAATCACAGCTCTTTCCATGACAGAAATGCCAGCAAGGGGCTGAAGACAGGGAGCAGGGGTCGTCTGCTTAAAATCCCTGGAAGGCTGGACCATGAGGTCCAGGGGAGGAATGCTCTGCCAGGCACACGAAGGAAGTGGCAGATGGCTGAACTGTTAGCTGCTCAGATGAGTGAAAGCTGGAATGATTTTTCACTGCTGCTTACTTTGTCTTTCCCAGGAGAACATCTGGAGAAGATAATTCCTCTGATTGTTCAGTACTGTAATGTGGAAGATGACGAGCTGAGAGAGTACTGCTTTCAGGCCTTTGAGTCTTTTGTGAGAAGGTGCGTGTCCTTGAGGAACAACTGTGCACCGTCCTGTGCATCAGTGTCCTCCTACTGTAAATATCTGTACATTCAGCATCCAGGGTTGAGTGCCTTCCTATATACATTCCTGTTGGGACAGACAGTTGACAAATGCAATCCCTTCTTTACATGCAGAGATGGGCTTGAGTTATGAGCTATTTTACCTCAACATGTGAGAGTGTATTTCTGTATTGGTTTTGCAGGAGTGGGAGTTTTCCTTGTCCTTGGAGGATTCCTCAACAAGAGGGAATTGCCTCACTCCTGGTGTGTGGAGGGAGTGGGAGGCAGGAAGGGGGCTCAGGCAGAAGAGCTGCTGAGCTGCAGCTCTCCTGTTGTTTGGTCAAACGTTTACAGCTTGTCTTGGAAAAGGAGTCCTGCAGAGCTGCTGAGGTTTTCTCCCGTGAAGGGAGGGTTCAACCAGGTGGTGAAGGCAGGTGTTTTTTTTTTTTTTCCTTACAGAAGTCATTGCATCCTCTCCAGGGGAATGTGATCTTGCTTTGTGCACAGCAGGAAGGAGCAGCTCTGGTTTAACTCATGTTAACAAAATGTTCATATAGTCTGTGAAGCATTTTGGGATCCTTTTGAGTTGAATTATGTTATTGGATATTTAAAATTGCTTAGTCTTTAATTTATTAACTCTTAGTATTTTTATTTGTCGTGATAGGTGCCCAAAGGAAATTGACCCTCACATCCCTAATGTGATGGGGTTATGTTTGAAGTACATCACCTTTGACCCAAACTACAACTATGATAATGAGGAGGAGGAAGAGGAGGAGATGATGGAAACTGAAAATGGGGAGGATGAAGAGCAAGGTGCCTGCTTGTGAGGATGACTGTGCTCAGCAGAACACTGGGTTAACATTTCTCCCCTTCCTGCTTTCTCACCCTCTGTGATGTTAATTTTCAGATCTGTTTCAAGACAGTCAGTTCTTCTAAATGGGTTATTTTAATTTACCAATGGTAATATAGCTGTATGTGCAAAGTTCCAGCAGTAATTCTGAGTTTGTTAGTTTTACTCTTTTCAGACAGAGTCCTCAGATCTCTGCCTGCCTTAGGTGACAGTGAAAACACCGAAACTTGAACTCTGAACTAGCTTAGCTTACTGTTTTCCCTGTGCCTGCTGACTGCAGGAGTTTCTGAGAGCACATCCAGCAAGCAGCCAGGCTTAACGCCTGCAAATCCTGAGGAGCAGCCACTCTGCCATCCTGATTGTTGGAAATGCTCCCTTGTGCTCCCAGGGGTGCCGGTGCTGCTTG
This sequence comes from Platalea leucorodia, assembly GCF_965183815.1. NCBI lineage: Eukaryota > Metazoa > Chordata > Aves > Pelecaniformes > Threskiornithidae > Platalea > Platalea leucorodia. Next base: position 15,837,904 of record NC_138831.1, read on the forward strand.
CAGCCTGCCAGGCAGATCTCAGACCCCTGCTCCGAGCAGTTGACATGATATGCATGGCTTGTACTTCAAGGGAAGGTGTGAACGCTGCCGCTCTTGCCTGTTCTCTGGCTTGTCCAAACCTCAGGTGGGGACACCAAGCATTTGAATGCAGCTGTAACACCAGTTCCTGTCTGTCCTCATAGTTTAGCTCTAGTAGGCTTAGGCTTGTGTGAGAGCGAGGGCTCCTTACTGGGGTCCTGACAAAAGGGGATTTCTTGAAAAGAAAGATATTACAGGCAGATCTAGAAATTGCAGTTAAACAGTTAGCCTCTTACTGCATCTACTGGGATGTTAAGCAGTGTTACCTTTTTTAACGAGGCAGCTAGCCAGCATTTGTAGCTTACTCTGGTTAGAAAAGGAATCAGAAATCTTTGATGTGGTCTCACTTATTTACAAGACCGGACAAACTCCTGTTTTCCCTGGTCATAGGGGAGGTCAGGCAAGCAAGCAGTACTTCCAGGCTGTCGCAGCCAGCTCTCCTGCCAGGGTGTGTCAGAACCATGCTGCTTTGTCAGGCTCCAGTTTTTTCTTGGTTTCTGTGTTGCTTCCTCTTACATTTCCATCTAATAGGGTGTTTTCCACATAGACACACTGTTCCTGAGCACAACAGCCAGCCCAAGCTTGTCTTTGCAGTCACTTAGGGGCTGCAGAGCCTGTACTTGTGCCCCTCTTTGTGAGGCTTGTTGCTTTTTTTTGCAAGAAGAGGTATATGCTTAACTGCTATTTTAAATGAAAGCCTGCAATTTTGATTTAACAGTTTCAGGGCAACTTAACTCAGCCTACAAACACAGCAGCCACACAATTATATTTTTATTATAAGGTAGCTATTTTTTACTACTTTGTAGCAGAAGAAAGCAAAGCTACAATCCTGAACACTTAAAAGTGCCACCAGTAAAAACATCTTGGTCCACCACTAGAAACGTCTTAGTCATCAGTGAAAGCAATCTGATACTGTCTTCAAAAGAGACCTTTCACTTATTTTCTGAGTCATGTTTACTTTGAAGTGAATGTTAAGCCTTGGTCAGATAGGAGGGGTACCTTTAATGCCTGTTAGCTATAGACAACATTTCATAATGTCTCTATTTACAGTTTCATATAGTGTGGCAGCTAAGAGCAAAAGTTAGAACAAGTTCCCTGAAAGAAAGGCATTTTTGTTTACTTTCATACTAATTGGGGTAAGATCATGGCCGGCTTCCTGGAGAATATGTTAAATGTGCTGTCAATAACATAGTAAATTGTTGAACTGTTTTGTGCCATTCAGGAATTGCTAAGACAAATATTTATGTATTTCTGGCTTTAAAACCCGAGAACCTCATTTTCCCTTCAAAACAAAAGCCTTGATGCCTGAGCTGAAGCGGACAGTAAGGGTTTAAACATTATGGTTTATTCTCCATCAGCTGTTACTTGGAACAGAATAATCTGACACAGGGCAGCCCTGGGTCATGTTGGCTGGTAATGACGTCTGTAGGGACAGGCTATTCTGGACAACTTCATGTTCCCCAATGTGTGTGAATTACTGGCATCTGTTTGTCTGGTCAGCTGGAGAGGGAAGCTCTGAGGATCAAGTGATCCTCTAGCTCCGGTTTTCTCATAATGGTGCACCTTGTTTTCCCTTGTCTTCTTTCCAGAAAGCGATGATGAGTACAGCGACGATGATGACATCAGCTGGAAAGTCCGCAGGTCTGCAGCAAAGTGCCTGGAGGCCATTGTCAGCAGCAGGCACGATCTCCTTCAGGACTTCTACAAAACTCTTTCCCCGGTCTTGATAAGCAGATTCAAAGAGAGGGAGGAGAATGTCAAAGCTGACATCTTCAGTGCTTATATCTCCTTGCTGAAGCAAACGCTGCCCATCCAGAGCTGGCTGCATGCTTCAGATGGCTCTGGCAAAGATGACGTTCCCCTGACAATGCTTCAGAACCAGGTGCGTGAGGAGATGGTGGGCTGGATTAAATCAGAAAGCAATGAAGAGAAGTACACACCATGCCACCGATGAATATGCCTAGTAGTTAAGCTTGAGAACATTGCAAGCTGAAGGAGCCCTTGGGCACGCAGCCAGAGGGGACCAAATCCTGAGGGCTGACCATTTACTGTTTGTCTCCCGCCATTCCCAGGGAGAGAGCGCTGAGCCAGTGCAGGAGCGCTGAGGTATAACCTGTATTGCCCCCCTCTGCTAGACTCTGGCACGTGTTTGCAGACTGTGTATGAGACAAGTTAGCCTTTTGGTGAGGTGTCATACTGTTGCCTGACAGTTACTCCAGCTGCTGTTCAGGAAACTCATTGAATACATCGTGGTAGAAGCGTACCAGAGTAAGGCACTGGAAGCTCAGTAAGGTTTGGATCTGGTCAGTAGGCGTGTGAGAGCATGCGACTTGGTTCATTATGGGAAAACAGCCAGTGGCTTCCAGGGTAGCTTGCTGTGGTTGTGCACACAGTCTGCACATCACCGCTGATCATACAAACAGTAGTGGAAGCAATTTTGCTGATGCACTGCTTTAATTCAGAAGTATGCTGGAGTAATTACAGTCAGAATAATTTAGCCAGACATGCTGATCAGGGCTCTGCCTAGCCCAGGATCCTTGCTAACGCTGTGGTCCACACATGCCATTTTAGAAGAAAACAAAAGAAACATTGGAAATAACCATGTTGTTATAGAGTAGCATGACCGTGAAAGCAGCTCTTTCTGGCCGATGCTACTACTGACTGGTGAGTCCTTGAAGCAAGAGTGTTAAAATCCCTGCCAAAATGTAATTACATCACTGATTAATCATCTTACATCTTACAAAATATTTATTTAAATAACTTGTACCTCAGCCCTGTGATTTGTTTTTTGATCCCACTGAAACACTGGCAGGGTGTCCAAGTTTAAATATAGTGATAGGACTAGATCCTTAAACAGCAGACCAGGAAGGAATCATAAAACTCTAAGCTCTTTTAGCCGTGTGTCCTGGTCTGATCATTTTGTTGTGTTTCTTTAAGCTTTTGTGTTAGGGGATAACACCAACTTCAGCAACTTCTGTTTGTAGAATACAGAAAAGAAGAATTAAGTCCCCTCCAGCTCTTCTGTTCATGTATTTTTTCTTCACATGCACTGTCTTGTAATCTCTCCCAAGTCCATTCTCCTCTGGTGAACAAGTGCACTGTTTCTTGCTGTCTCCCTGTTCGTTCTCTTGCTGTACTGTTAGGGCCTCTGGCTCAGCTGAGCAAGCTGCTTTGGTAGCATAGCTCTGTGCCCTGGAAGCTGGGATGACTGATGTGTTTCCTTCCGGTTTTCTTTTCCAAACTGCAGGTCCCCAACATCGTCAAGGCCTTGCACAAGCAGCTCAAAGAAAAGAGCATTAAATCAAGACAGGGTTGTTTCAGCCTCCTGACAGAACTGGCCAATGTTCTTCCCGGTTGCCTGGCAGATCACATCCCTGCACTAGTCCCTGGTAAACTTGTCCGTGGTCCGGGGGTGAAGGAGCAGGGTTGGCTCAATCCATTCCTAACATGTATGCTCCTTGCCTGCGTGTTCCAGTTTTATTCCTGTATATTATCTCTGCTCAGCGTCAGGACATACACATCAACTTCTGCTCCATGTTGATGTGCTAAGCAGCTCCCAGATCAGTCCTGGCTTCTGTCTACCACTGAAAGCCAGGACAAGAATATCAAGTTCATTTCTGCAGTCCCCTGAAGAGATGCTTTTAGGAGGGCCTGTTCCAGCCTCCTTTGAAACTAGCTGGAATTATGCTGTTAGCCTGCTGAGACACGAGAGCCGTTTTCTTTTACAAAATGTAATATCTTTTTAAAAATTATTTGTATTGAGTGTTTATTTTATTTGAACAGCCACATTTTTCTCTGAGCTTTCCTGCCTATAGGTTCATGAAGCATCCCACACTGCTGAAAGGCTCATAATACCAAGGTCCTGCCTTTGCTTTTGGTGTGACTCTATAGTAAATATAAATGTCTCCTGTGATTGTCCTGATCCATGCACCTCCCTCTTATGAATTAATAGATTCAGAAAAAACATTCAAACCAAGAGTCAGGTATGACTTCAGGGGTGGCATGCAGTATTGTTGTAAATGTTTCTCATTAAGTCTTCTGGGAAACATAAATATGTGCCGCAGAAATTGGACTTGGAATTACCTCCTTTCTGCGAAGGCAGTCCATCTTCAGTGGCCCACAGTTATGTTCCAAACAACAATAACAGAAGTTGTAAAACTAGATAAACATAAGAGCCCCTGCTTCTTTTCTTTTTTGTTCTTTAAAGACTTGCCACAGAAGTATGAAGGAAAAACTTCATTCCTGCTGCCTGGAGTGCCTGATGTTGAGACTAGGCTTTCCTAGTCTTAATTTCACGCCATTTTGTCATACTTATTTGCACTTGACTAACCATCCCTTCTCGTCTCAGCCCAGGATGACTTTTCGAATTAACTTTTTAAAAAGTTTTCGTAGCCAGCCATCCAGTACTGCTACAAAGAACAGTTATGTCTGAATTGGTACTTCCTGGAAAGCAGAAAGACGTCAAGGAGAGTAGCTCTCTTTAATGGCATGTATCTTTTGGGTGGGGAGAGGAAAGAAAGAAAACAGATTCTGGTTGTGTCCATTTTTTGAGGGGGGGAGTTGGGTTGGTAAAAACCACTTGATGAAATAAGACAGCAGTCATTCTTGTCTCTTCTGCATAGGTATTGTTTTCTCCTTGGCTGATAAATCCAGCTCCTCCAACATGAGGATTGATACACTGTCTTTCCTTCATGTTCTTCTTTGCAACCACCGGCCAGAGGTATTTCATCCTCATATCAAAAGCCTGCTACCTCCTGTTGTGACCTGTATTGGAGACCCCTTTTATAAGATCACTTCAGAAGCTCTGCTGGTTACTCAGCAACTTGTGAAAGTTATCAGGCCTTTGGACAAATCTTGCACTTTTGATGCCAAGCCCTATGTGAAGGACCTTTTCCCTGGTACTCTGAAGCGACTGAAGGCAGCTGACATCGACCAGGAGGTGAAAGAGCGTGCCATCTCCTGCATGGGACAAATAATTTACAGTCTGGGAGACCACTTAAGCACTGATCTCCAGCCAACCTTGAAGATATTTCTGGAGAGGCTCAAAAATGAAATCACCAGATTGACAACAGTCAAAGCATTAACTTTAATTGCTAGTTCTCCACTTAAAATAGATTTGAGACCCATTCTAGGGGAAGGTTTCCCCATTCTAGCTTCCTTCTTGAGAAAGAATCAACGTGCCTTGAAACTGAGCACTCTGACTGCTCTGGACATCCTGGTGAAGAACTACAGCGACAGCCTCAAGCCTGCCATGATAGAGTCTGTCCTAACGGAGCTCCCCGCTTTAATTACTGAGAATGACATGCATGTTTCCCAGGTGGCTATCATGTTCCTTACTACGTTAGCTAAGGTTTATCCATCCTGCATCTCTAAGATCAGCGGTTCAGTTCTTGCTGAAATCTTTCAACTTGTCCACTCGCCTTTGCTCCAAGGAGGGGCACTGAACGCTATCATAGACTTCTTCCAGGCGCTGGTTCTGACGAAGACGGCCACCATGGGTTACTCGGAGCTGATGAAGCAGCTGACTGCACCTATTTACTCCTCAGGTTCAGCCGGGGCATCAGTGACGTTACACAAACAGGCGTATTACTCTGTTGCAAAGTGCGTGGCAGCCCTTTCCTCAGCCTGCCCAAAGGAAGCCCCTGCGACAGTGAACCAGTTTATCCAGGATGTAAAAAACCCCAAGTCCAGCTCTGCTGTCAAAGTGCTAGCTTTCCTTTCACTGGCAGAGATGGGGCGCACCATGAACCTCAGTGCTCAGAGAGAGCTCAAAACCGTCATCCTGGAAGCATTCACTTCCCCCAGCGAAGAGGTGAAATCTGCTGCTTCCTATGCGTTGGGGAACATCAGCGTTGGGAATCTTAAGGAGTATCTTCCCTTCATGCTGAAAGAGATCGGAAGCCAGCCCAAGCGACAGTACCTCCTGCTGCACTCTCTAAAAGAAGTCATCAGCTCCTCCCCGGCCGATGGCATCAAACCTTACGTGGAGGATATTTGGGCTCTGCTTTTCAAGCACTGTGAGTGCACAGAGGAAGGGACGCGCAACGTGGTGGCTGAATGCTTGGGGAAGCTGACTTTGGTGAATCCCTCCGAGCTGCTGCCCCGTCTGAAAAAACAGCTGTCGTCAGGTAATGGGAAGGGCAATGGTGAGAGTGGGGAAATGCCTTGTTTTGCTGGAAACTCCTCTTGTAAACTGCTGGTGGGTTCAACAGGGAGCAAAGCCAGTCTGCAAGGCGAGAAGGAAACAAGAGGGATCTCTGCAAGGAGGAGCACTGGGTTGCACAGGGTGCAGGAGGGTGTTAGGAACAGGGAGTGCACATGAAGGTTGTACTGGGGCAGGATTTAAACAAGGAGATTGTTAAGACAAATCCTCTGTTCTCTTACCTCTTCAATGCATGTGTACTGTGACCAAAAGCAGAATATGCACTTCAAAATTACAGCAATGCTTTTGACTCTTGATCTTCCACTGGTTTTTCTTCCTGTCTTCATCGCAGGCTCTCCACATGCCCGGAGCACGGTGGTAACTGCAATCAAATTTACAATTGCAGACCAGCCTCAGCCTATCGATGCTCTCCTGAAAGGCTGCATAGGTAGGCTAGTACAAATAGCAGTGTGAGCTGGGAACATGCGATGCATTAGGCATCGTTAGCAGCTTGGGGATTTTTCACACCTATGTGAACCTCATCTAATCCAGTTTTTATCCATGTTTCTCGGCTTTTGGGATTACAGAGCAACACTGCCACGTGAGTCCTTGTTAAACGCTCTGATACCTCGCTCTTGGCCATGTTCTATTGGCGACAGTTTTTTAGGGAGCATAAGTTCCCTCTGCGTTTGAACTTACAATTCAGGCATCTCACAACAAGGATCTTGTAAAATACAACCTACATTAAAAGGGTCTTATGTCTAGGGAGCCTACATCTCGGAACTGTTGTGTAAAACTGGGCCTTCTCTTTCAGAGAAGTCTGAGCAGATGAGATCTGAGCAAGAAAAAAACAAAACCAACTCCCTTGAATACCAAAGCTTCTGATTTGACTGTAAGATGAGGTAGCCAGAATCAGGTGGTTTGTTTTTATGCCGAAATGCAGGAAAGTCATGTTTCTTCCATTTACTGTATCCCAAATGAAGGCAGGGAAAGCACCTCTAATGTCTCTGTTAGACTGCACCCCCAGAGTTATTTTACTATAGGTGCTTTTATAACCAGGCTCCTTGAAATACATTGTGATACAGTTTTAAAATACTTTTAAAACACTGCAGCAGGACTGACGGGTGTGTTCTTAACCCACAGGTGACTTCTTAAAAACTCTTCAGGATCCAGACCTGAATGTTCGACGTGTGGCTTTAGCCATGTTTAATTCTGCTGCTCACAACAAACCTTCTTTAATCCGAGATTTACTCAATGCAGTTCTCCCCAGCCTGTATAACGAAACGAAGGTCAGAAGGGAACTCATCCGGGAGGTATGTCAGTAGTTCGGCTTGGGTGCAATACGGCAGCGACTCAGTGCGTGTGAAGCTGAGATGAAGCTGTCGCCCTGTCTGCTGTTAGGTGACAGCTGTATTTTTTTTCTTGTTTAAGGTAGAAATGGGGCCATTCAAGCACACAGTGGATGATGGCCTTGACGTGAGGAAAGCTGCTTTTGAGTGCATGTATACACTGCTGGAAAGCTGCCTTGACCGACTGGATATCTATGAGTACCTGAACCACGTGGAGGATGGACTGAAGGATCACTATGACATTCGGGTAGATGCTGTGCCTTAACTGCTGGAGGGTGGTGACGGCACTGATGTTATTCATTCTCTGGGGGCCTGGGCTTGAATTGAGCTGGTGTGTCACCACAGCACAGAGTGCCCCTGCCATGCCGTTTACTCTTCTCTGCAGCTGCTGCAGCCTTTCATCTGACATTGTCTGCTCTAGTTTGACTGTGGTGGCCTTGAAAACGCAACCCTGGTGTAGCTGGTTTTATAGGGAATTTACTAAAGTCTAAAATAAGTTCCTTCTGCCTTTAAACTTATGATTGTCACTTGCTCAGTGTGGCCAATGACATTATATTAAAAAAAATTTAGCATTTTCATTGTTGATGGCCTCATAGTTTAATAGGAAGCAGTACATCCTTTTCATACTATCATTTGCTTTACCTCCACTTAGACATGTGTACAGCAGTGGCACGATCCCTGTGCTGAACGTCGCCATTTCTCTCAAAGGCTGTCAGACCTTTACCGACACCCGAGAGCAGGGCACCCCACGCACCTGGGACCAGAGCCCAGCTGGGAAACTCTTGTACGTTGGCTGCCAGCGGGTGCATTTCTAATACGACCACAGCTCTTCCTAAAACCCCTTGCACAAGTGCAAAGAAACTCAGCACTGTGTGGGTATGGCACGACACCACAGGGAGAACCACACGCACGGGCTTCAGCAGAGAGGATCCACGCTCTAAGCCCGGGGGATCGGAGGGTGCAGTGAAGCAACGCCTGTTTTGTCTTTCCTCTTTTGTCTAGATGCTGACTTTCATAATGTTGGCTCGGCTGTCCACACTCTGTCCAAATCCCGTGCTGCAACGGCTCGAGCGACTGATTGAGCCACTGCGGGCAACTTGCTCCACAAAGGTAAGACTGGGCAGAGTGTGACGCACTGGGGGTGGGTTCTGTCACAAAGCCACCTGTGCTGGTAGCCTTCTCCATTACTGCTTCTGAGCAGCCCGCTCCCCACACTCCTCGGGTTAGGAAATAATCTGCTTGTCTCTGTCCCTGCTGGTGTGTCCGATTCTTTGTGCCTCTACTGTCTTTTCTAAACGCCAAGTAAAAACGGTGCTTTGGATTTGTAGGTGAAAGCTGGTTCTGTGAAACAGGAGTTTGAGAAGCAGGATGAACTGAAGCGATCCGCCATGAGAGCAGTAGCTGCTCTCCTGACCATCCCTGAAGTAGAGAAAAGTCCAGTGATGGCTGAGTTTTCCTCTCAGATCAGATCCAATCCTGAAATGGCGTCACTTTTTGAAAGCATTCAGAAAGATTCTGCTTCCCTGCCTGCCTCAGAGTCGATGGACATGAGCTAAGCAAGATCTGCCTGTTTACTCCACCACCTTCCTGCCCTCGCAATGCATCAGCCGAACAGAGACGCCACAGATGGGGCAAGGAAGAACGTCATCGAGCTGGTCTCTACTGCAACAGCCACTTCCAAGTCACTGGGCACCAACAGGAGAAAATGGCTGGTTCCAGCTGTGCTTGCATCGGACACCTCGCTGAATTTAACGAGATAGGTGAGGGACGGGAAATGCATCCTTATGCAGGGGAGGGGCTGGAAGAAGAGTATACTAATTTTTCAGCAAGTTTTTAAGGGGCGTACAAAGCAATCGAAATTGAGCTTGGTTCCATGAAAAATGGAAACTACTGCCTGAAATATTTCCTTACTGCAGTACAAAGAAAAATAGTTTAAAATGTTTTGTTTTTTTTTTTTTTAGCCACTGCACATGCACTTTCTACCCCAAATTGCCTGAAGAATGTATTTATATTGTTTCACTAAGTAACATGGCTAAAAACTAGAAGTCACATCTTTAATTAGCGATGAGCATTGTAACCATAGGCCCTGTTTCAAAAAGAGGAGACTTGCATTAGCCGAGCTGCAGGAGCTGCACAGGGGTACCTCGTTACCCAGACTCCCCAGCCTTCCACCTGGCACCCAATTCCCAAAACGGGCACCAGTAGTTCAGTTTCGCATCGCCCAAACACTGGAGAACACATTATTGCTTCGCTTCCATTGTTACAGTTTTGACTGCAAAATACCTCAACCAGCCGTCTTCCAAGAGATAATTACTTGATTGCGTTACAGTGACAAACCTTACCCTAAGCTTTCCTTTGCCTTTAACACAGGCTTACCTTTCCCCCTTCGAGCAGCTCGGCGTTCGTGTTGAGCAACCAGCCGCAAAGGTACTGATCTACGCTGAACTCTGGTCACTGAGCAGCAGCAGGCATTGGCAGGAAAGCTGGTATTCAGTATTTTAGCATCAAAAAAGTAAGAAAGAGAGGTGAAAGTCAGTAGCCAGAGGCGCAAGCAGCCCGCACTGACCCTTCTGTCATTTGAAAACTTACTTACTCTATAGTGGCTGTTGTGTTCAAATCCTGCTTTGCATAGGGGAAAAAAAGCCTTAAGAGAGAGAGGACATAACAGCAAATTAGAGGACAAGGCCACCATGACACACTTCTTGTAGCCATGGAGCTGTAATAAGCTTTCATTTCTCCTTTTTTGACAGAGTGGTTGATGTGAAAAGTAATTTATAGTGCCGTGTGAAAGAACATCCATTCTGTTTGAGTGGTATAAAAAATAAAAATATACTTGTGAAGCTGCGTGCACTCCTGAATTCATTCGCTATCACAGTGACACTGCAAATCTCTACCACAAGCGAGCGTGCTGCTGCGAGCCCGCCCTCGGACAGCCGGGCTCACGCAGCGGTTGCACCACAGCCACACCGCGGGCTGCCGAACCCCAGCAGCAGGCAGCTGCCCCACCTGCACATGGGCACCAAGCCGAAGTCTTTCCCTTTGGCCATTCAAAACACCCACCAGGATTCGTTTTTACATTTTATTAAATACATCTTGGATGTAGAAGCTGGTTTATTCATTCTCCTCACTGCGCAGTCTGGCGTTGGGATTGGTGATCTTGATGGCGAGCTGAGCGGCTCTCTCCACGATTACCTTCCGGTTCTTGGAAGACACGTTGTGAGCAATCTCTGCGCAGTACGACCTGTTGGAAACAGACCGCGCGTCAGGCTCGGCTCCGACAGCGCTGACAGCAGACAAGGCAAAGCACCGCAGAGGCGTCCTGCCGGCGGCAGAGCACAGAAGCATCACTGCGCAAGAGCTGAACCACGCGACTCCAAGCCCAACCCGTTCTGGCCTGAAGCAGGAGCTCCCCGCCAGAACAGCTCAACCCTTCCGCCCTCCTCCTTGCGAACGAAGAGCCAGTAAGAGGTAGCTTTTAATGGTGTTAATTATTACTCTTACTACTTTATTCTGAAAGAGGTGCTACAAGTAGATTTAGGCCTGTGTCTGAACAGATACGAAGCCACAGTTCTGATCACTATTTTATCAAAGTGCTGTAGGTACAGTGCTGTTGACCACCACCATGATGTCATACTTTTGCCAAAGGTACGAGTTTGCCAGCCGCGAGACGCCCTCCTGCCAGTGGCACTGCGGCACTAAGGAAACCAAGACGACCTTCGTGCTCTTAAAAGCAACAACTTCCGTCATCTCCCCCCGACTGCGCTGCCTTTTTGTCTCCCGACCCAGCACTGTTAGGGGACGGGCAGCGCGCAGCCCCAGCGCGGGCAGCAGAGCTGCCGGCCACGGCTCCACACAAGGCAGGGAGCGCGCAGGCCCTGCAGACTTACTTGTTGCTCATCATGAGCACTTCCAGCTCTTTGACGTTGTGGACCAGGAACTTTCTGAACCCCGTGGGCAGCATGTGCTTTGTCTTCTTGTTGCTGCCATAGCCAATGTTGGGCATCAGAATCTGGCCCTTGAACCGCCTGCGAACTCTGTTATCAATACCTCTCGGTTTACGCCAGTTGCGCTGAAGAAACGCAGAACATATTTAATAGTTACAAAACGAGATCAGTCTGAAAACTCCTCCCTCAAGGTAACAGCTCCAGCCAAAACCAATCTCCAAAAAGATCCACCGTGCCAGGCTGTTACAGCGTGGCCTGCTGTTCCAACACTGACCCTTTGTGCTTCAATTCACCACCAACCCTAACGGCAACCCTGTCCGACTGTCCCAGAATTCACTTTGCAATGAATTTCCAGTGACTTCTTACCTTGATCTTGACATAGCGATCCGACTGATGGCGGATGAACTTCTTGGTCCTCTTCTTGACGATTTTAGGTTTCACGAGAGGTCTGAGAGCAGGCATGGTGCCTAAGATAAACAGGACCGGTATGAGAAGGGAAACCCGACACAAAGGCGATGTGTTACTGCACTCACAGCACGTGTAGCAGACTATCTTCCGCTCGCTGGCCACTCTGGAGGCTAGCGAGGGAATGGGTATTCATCTGCGGTGTCTCTCCCTCCCGTTTCCGAAGCTGGAAGAGCACTGAGAGCTCTCCAGATGCGATCCTAGGAGGTCACGCGTTGCTCAGACGGCTTCCACTGCCGCGTTCACAAGCGTTGCGTTCCCCACCCATTATTCTCCTCCCCTAACAACTGAAGAGCCCTTCCAACTCCAAAAAAACAGGCTTCTACAGCGCAGACGGACAGACTGATGGCGGTGCAAGTTCTGTTCTTAAAGATTAGAGGTGACTGAGACTCACCTAGCGCAAACCTCCTGCAGATCCAGCTGCAGCTGCCTCCCTGGTCAGCACCCCCGCCAGACGGCGCAGCCCCCCAGCACTAACACCAAGAGCGGCCATTTCGGCTCACACTCTCCGCTTCACCTTTGCTGGAAACGAAGCGCTCGGGGCCGCCCGCGCTCCGGCGGGCCCTGCCCTGGGCCCGGTCCCTGCCCTGGGCCCGGTCCCTGCCCTGGGCCCGGTCCCTGCCCTGGGCCCGGTCCCTGCCCTGGGCCCGGTCCCGCCCCGCGGTGAGCGCCTGGACGGGCGCGGGTCAGGCCCCCGCGCTCCCCAGCCCACGCCCGGCCCCGCTCCGCGGGTGGGAGCGCGCGGCCCGCCGGGGGCCGCCCACGCCGCGGCCTCGGAGGAGGCCCCGCTACCCGGCCGCGGCTCCTCCTCGCCCGCCCCGGCGGGCAGAGCCCCCGGCCGCCGCCTCGCCGAGGCCCGCCCGGCCCCGAGAGGCCACGGCCCCGCGGGAGGCCGGCTCCCCGCGCCCCGGGGAAAGCGTGCGGCGGAGGGAAGGGGGGGGGGGCGGCCGCGGCGGGCGGGCGGCCCGCGGGGGGCGGATGGAGGCGGATGGACGAGGACTCACCGGCTGCGCGATGGCGCCTTCCGCGGCAGCGCCCGCCGAGAGAGGAAGGCGGCGCCGCGCGCAGGGGCTTATGGGATGCGCGGGAGGTCCTGACAGGTCCGCGCGCCGCCGCGCCTGCGCGGAGCGGGCACCCGGCCCTCGCGGGGCAGCGCGGGGCCCGGGGCCGCCGCCGGGAGGTGGCGCCGGGTGGGATCCGTCCGGCGGGGACGTCCCGAGAGAACGGATCGATGCCTCCCCGCGCCCCGAACCGTGCGGCCCGTACGAGGCTGCCAGGACCTGCCCGCCGTCACTTCCGCCAGGCTGTCCCCGGGCGGACGCGGGCACTGCTTCCGCCAGTCCTGCTGGCCGGGCGGGCGCCACCTGGCGGGGCGGCGGCGCGCCCCGCCCGGCCCCAGGCCGAGCCCGGGCACGGCCGGCCTGCAGCCCCGGCGGCAGCTTCGCTCTTTCACCGGCGCCCCCGGCTGGCGCCAGGCACGGCTGGGGCAGAGCGTCCCCGCCCGTGGGCTCGCTGCTGCCGCCAGGCCGAAGCCAACCCGAAATGACCGGCCCCAGCCCCGCGGTTCCGCGGCGGCGAGGACGGGCAGGACAGCGCTCCTGGATCCGCCCGCCGGGCAGGGGCAGCCGCCCAGGGCGGGACAGAGCCCGGGGAAGAGCGGAGGCTGAGGGCGCGACGGCCCCGGGGCGGCTGCAGCCGCAAGGGGCCCCCAGACGGGCCCGTCCCCCGCCGCGGGCAGCCCCCGCTCGCTGGTTCGCCTCTCGGCCGGGACCGCAGCGGTGCTCGGTGACGCCAGGCTGAGGACGCAGCCCGGGCCCTGCTGCGTGCCTGCGCCTCCTCCCCGGCACCCCGGGCCCTCACCCTCACCGTCACCCTCTGGGGCCAGGGCGGCAGCTGGCAGCGCCAGAGGCACCGAGGGAAGAGCAGGAGCCGGAGCCCGGCAGCGGGCGCTGAGCCGCGTCCCCCTCCGCCACCCACGCCACGCACACGCTTTAACGACAGCTCTCGCGCTTAGCTTATGCCCAGGGAGCACGGAGATCGTTGCCTTTCACAAAACACCTAGGCTGTTACTGGACAAGCAGAGGAGCTCCCAGTTGAGAAGTGTATTTTGGTGCCTGTCCGGCTCCTCCACCTTTAACCTGAACATACAGTTTGATACCTTTGTTTTCTCCATCAGCCGGGCCCAGATCCCGTGAGCTGACTGACGGACCAGAAAGCCGCGCTCACATCACACACTGCTGAGAGAGAACGTCAGAAGAAGCGGGTCCGCCTGAATGCAGCACCTGCGCCGGTCGAGCGCCCTCCCTCCCCAGAGTCAGCTGCGGTCAGGGCTGCAGAGGCCAGGACAGACGGGCTCGGTTGAACGGACGTAGCTGAACAAGGCGTGTGCCCTGCCAGGCTCCATTTCGGGGAGGTACAGGCGTACCTTGTCCAGAAGATGACCTGGCCAGAAGTTATTGTCCTTTGACTTGCTCATGTGCGCAAACTTCATTTGCGTTTTATTCCTTTGAAACTGCCTAAAAAAAAAAAAATAAAATAAGAGATAATAATATATTTTCCAGAAATAAAATTCTGGGCAGTTTCACTGCTGCTGCTACAAATGGCAAAAGCGAGACTGACAAGAACCAGCTACCAGGGCTTCCAGGCGCTGGGAAGCTCTGCCAGACCTGTGCCCTTTCCGATACTTTCGAGATGAGAGTTACGAATGGTTTTGTTTGAACAGACTGAGATGATGATCCCCAGTATTTCCTCAGTGGCACATTCAACCTGCCAACCTTTCAAACTGGGCTGCCAAATGACCTTTTTGAAGATAATTTTAATCCAGCTTTCCTTGTGTTAGATCCAAATACTTGCTGGATAAATTGAATATGTCTGTCATTATTATAAATTATTTACATTAGAAATGCCAACTTGCAAAGCTGTCTTAAGAGCTGATACGTTGCCCGTCACTGCAGTATCTAAACACTCTTTAACTGAGACAACAAAGAAAGTCATGCTCTACTTTGCTCTATTTTTTCCTTCTAAAGGTTTCTCCACCAATCCAAACAGTTTGGATTGTTCAATTTTTGGAACGAGAAAGTTCTTTGCCGCTTTGGCAGCCCTGGTCTGGTAGGAGGAAGGTGGGATCACGCCGCTTGCCTCTGAGAACCAATTCTTGTACCCCTGTAACACTCAGGGTAAACTCAGAACAAAGGCGTCACTTCTTAAATGGGAGTCCAGTCATTTAAGAACTGAGCAGAGTTTTTGTTTTCAAAGTGCTATTTACTGCTTTCTGAAAAAAAATCAACCCATGCAAATGGCCTTGAGACGTTCTGATGTTAGGTTTAACAACTGAAGTGCAGTGTTTTCAGTATAACAGGAGAAGGGTAGCTGCAGCTGTAAGGCCACCCAAGATCAGAGAGTAAAGCTTGATTCTTTGGGATTGTCTTTCTTCCACAAGAATAAACATTCTCTGAGTGGGTTTCAGACAGCAGAGTCAGTCTGAGGAGGACCTTCCGAGGAAAGAAGAGTGTCACCTCTGTAGCTCTCTGCAAGTTCAGGGTACAGAACCAGACCCAACTAGGCTGTAACGCTCCTGCCGGGCACCACAAACTGCTCACCGGCACCACTGCAGCCCGATGACTTCACTGAAATACAGACGCGGCCGTGCAGCCGAGCGGAGAATCTGCCTCTTCGCTGTCACTGGCTGCTCCCTTGCAGCATCCTGACGTTTCACTCCAGCGCCTCAGTCCACCTCCAATGTGGCAGGGACCGAGCACAGAGGAGTGACACGCAACAGGGCAGCAGGAGGAGATCCTAAACCCTCTTTGAACAAACCTATTTTCTGCCTCTTTGGCCTGCTTTCTGGATGCAGTTCTGGATCTGGATGTGCTCACAGGTGACGGAGCAGGATCACGTGCTGAGGTGTAGGATCCTCCAGGCTGCCTGATCTGCCTTATGTCTTCTCCCTCTTTGATGATCTTGTCTCCCGGGTGCAGCAGGGCTGTTGGCAAAGTGCACAGTGAAAAGAAGACAGTCATGCTTCGCCGTGCCCCACGATGGGGTGAGGACAGAGGATGATGAATGCATTTACCCAAGAAAACCCTTCAATTCTCCTGCTGCCCCAGGCCTGTCCCCCAGCTGCACCCCCATCCAATCCAGATCACCTCTTCTAGTCTGCGATGCTGCCCAGGAGGGGATACGGCCACAGCGCAAAGGAGGAAGGTGTGAGGGCCCCAAGTGCACTGATAGGACTTAATGGCCCTGACCGGCTCCACCCAGGACCCTTCCCACAGGCGCAGGACCCCCATCTCAGCTCAACCCTTGCCCTTCAGTCCCACTGAGCTATGCAGTAGCTGCAGCGGTCTCCAGCTCAGCCACAGCCATGTCTGTGGATCGGCCAGGGATCCCGCCGACCCTGACCCATGGACTTCCCAGCTTGACCTTGGACCTGCCACATCACCATGAACTTGTCTGATGATGTGGACTCTTGGTTGAACCTGGCTACCAACCCAGGGGCAACTGGCAACTGCGATACCACAGCCAGCTGTGGTATCGCACTGGGCCATTGCTGTGCCCAGACGCCGATCTGTAGCACCCTTTGCTATCTCAGCCCTGCTCTGGCCCTAATGATTGTTTTCTGATCCTAACCAGCAGCATCCCATAGCCCTGCAGGGCTGCAAACATGCTTCATCAGCAGCCCCTCCTACATGAGCCATGTTTCTGAGCTTGGGAAGAGGCACAAACATCTCAGATTTACTACATTCACATCAGGCTTTACCTTTTACCAAGGTCTCTGCTTTACCTTTCTGCAGCATTAGCTCTGTGAGACGACTGTTGCGTTCTCTGCACACCTTGAGGCTCTTCAGATAGCTCATGAAGCAATGCCTGCGGTACTGGTCCACCAGTGCCCCCATGTCCCCCTCTGCAGTTGACGGCAGGCAGTGCTCATCAACGGCTGCAGCCCCAGATCTCACCAGACGACACTTTTCTTTCCATTCTAGCGGGCTGTCTTTGTACTGCAAGTAAAGGACAGGTCCCTGTTAGCACTGCTGGGCAAGTGCATCTGTGCGCTTGCCAAGGTGCTCCAAATAAAGTGTTTTGGGGTGAATTAGTCGGTGTTATATTTCCATTTGATCATCTTGCACTTACCCTGATAACTGAATAGGACAAAGTGCTTACCAGCATCTTGCGGGACAAATCTTAGTCCGGTGGGCACGACAACTCAGTGATCAGGAAAACTCCATCCCCAGACATAAAAATTGTTTCATCATCATCTTTTTCGTGCCATTTACCCATAAAAAATGTTAATCTCACCAAAGCATTCAGAAGCTAAACCAATTGTTTTAGAGGGCTTGTAACACCTCAGCTGCAAGTCCCACATGGTCAAGAGACACTAAACAGCAGCTCCCTGCCTTGCCTTTCCTGCTGTACCTCTAAACCTGTCCTCTAAACCACCCCACACCCGTCAACGCATGCAGGTGCACTTGTTTTCCCGCCACATACACCATACCTTCTTCCATCGCCTCCTGTCTCTGAACTGTTTTCCAGCCTCTTCCATTTCATCATAGCTTAGATATCTGCGTTCTGGCTCAGTGTTGACTGGAGGAACTTCTAACAGCCTTAACTGTGTTTCAGGCTTGGTAGGAGCACGAGGCTTTGTCTCTCTGGCTTTGCCCCCAGCAGAAGTTACACAACTGACAGTTGTGCAAGTGTCTTTATGGAACGGAGCTTGTACACCTGTGATAGATCAAAAACCAAACAAACAAAAAGCCCAGAGGAACTGTGTTACAAACTAGCAGAAACACCAAGGCTGATCAACATTTAAGACAAAAGGCTTTTGCATTTCATCCAAATTGGAACTCCCAGCAGACTCAGATCTTTGAATGAAAACATCCTTTAGCTTTTGATCCAGACACAAATATTACAGACGGCCCCATCCCTGCTTTGCAGTTTCCCAAAGTGTTTTGCTGTGTTTCATGCTTACGAAGTCTGTTTATTCTACAAAGCAATTAGTGCAATGCAACGGCAGCAAAATGCCTCTTCTCTCACAGATGTGAAAACTGCAGCTTAAGATGACACGGGTACCATGAGAAGCCTTGAGGTTTGGGTCAGGTTTTAAAAGATAACCTCTTCTGAATCTGTGTTTTCCAGCTACCACCAACAGCTGGAGGGAGGGTCTGCTTTTGATCACCTCGATGATCAATGCTAACTAACAACACCTAGTGCAGTACATCAACCTCGGGGTTCAGATTTTAAGCCAAACGCAAAAGACTGGATAATCTGTCTCCTGCAGTTGGGGTGACTACAGTATTGCACACCTCCTGGACCCTTCAGCTTTTCCCCAGAGAAGTCTCCTTCTGTCCACTCTGCTACAGGGCAGTGGCCTCAGGGAACCACATTCTGGATGCAGTTCGGTATTTCCTGTCAGTAAGGACACAGAATCATAGAATTGTTTAGGTTGGAAAAGACCCTTAAGATCATCAAGTCCAACCATTAACCTAGCACTGCCAAGTCCATCACTAAACCACATCCCTAAGCACCACATCCACACGGCTTTTCAATACCTCCAGGGATGGGGACTCAACCACTTCCCTGGGCAGCCTGTTCCAGTGCTTGACTACCCTTTTGGTGAAGAGATTTTTCCTAATATCCAACCTAAACCTCCCCTGGTGAAATTTGAGGCCGTTTCCTCTCGTCCTATCGCTTGTTACTTGGGAGAAGAGACTGACCCCCACCTCATTACAACCTCCTTTCAGGCAGTTGTAGAGAGCAATAAGGTCTCTCCCCTCAGCCTCCTTTTCTCCAGACTAAACAACCCCAGCTCCCTCAGCCGCTCCTCACAAGACTTGTGCTCCAGACCCTTCACCAGCTTCGTTGCCCTTCTTTGGACGCGCTCCAGCACCTCAATGTCCTTCTTGCAGTGAGGGGCCCAAAACTGAACACAGGATTTGAGGTGCGGCCTCACCAGTGCTGAGTACAGGGGGACGATTGCTTCCCTGGTCCTGCTGGCCACACTATTCCTGATACAAGCCAGGATGCCATTAGCCTTCTTGGCCACCTGGACACACTGCCGGCTCATATTCAGCTGGCTGTCAACCAGCACCCCCAGGTCCTTTTCCACTGGGCAGCTCTCCAGCCACTCCTCCCCAAGCCTGTAGCGTTGCATGGGGTTGTTGTGACCCAAGTGCAGGACCTGGCACTGAGCCTTGTTGAATCTCATACAATTGGCCTCGGCCCATCGATCCAGCCTGTCCAGGTCCCTCTGTAGGGCCTTCCTACCCTCCAGCAGATCAACACTTCCACCCATCTTGGTGTCATCTGCGAACTTACTGAGGGTGCACTCAATCCGCTCATCCAGATCATTGATAAAGATATTAAACAGAACAGAGCCACTTTCCCAGCACAGTGCTCTCCTCTCACCTGTTTTGGTCTCTCTGGATTGTCCTTTCATCATTTCCAGCCACTGCTTTTGACATTCAATCAGATCTTCATTGCTTATAAAATCTCCCCTCTTTGAGGAAGCCACGAAGATGATCACGGTCTCCAGGTCCTTGTCGCTGATGGGAACTTTGCTCTGGCAACCAAAACCAAAATGACAGAGTCATCACAAAAACATTGAGGCTGGGCCCAGAGCTAGGAGGGGTAAACTCTGCAGTTGTTCCAGATGCTTTTGCAGGGAAGGATGGCACAGAGAAAACCTGGTGAGGTTTACTTGGGTTTATCAAATATTAACAACTTTACTGGACCTTTGCCGCCCTCTGCAGAACTCTCAGCTGTTACCATGCCGAACTCCACAGACCTTGGGGTTTTGAGAACATACTTTTGCTTGGACTATAATATCAGACTACATCTGAACTGATAAACCCAAATAGCCCTGAAAGTGCTCTTCCGAGGCTCTGAACCACCGTAGCCTGCGGACAGCGAGGGTCAGCACGAGCGGTGCTGTACAGACGTGTGCTGACAGGCAGTGCAGCGGGGATGTACATGAGACTGGTGAGGACAGGTTAAGTATCGACACCAGGAGACTTGATGCCAGTTCAGTGCCTACCAACAGCCACGGTACTGAGGAGGGGCTCTCTTTAGAGACTGTGAGGCAATGGTTTCGCTCCTTCCTGGGACTCACTCCAGGTGACATCCAGCTTCTCTGCACCTTTCCCTTCCCTTTCCCCTTCATCTTTCCCCAGGGCATGGGAGCAATTCTTTGAGGGTAAGACAAGAGAAAACGTGCCTTCATGAAGCTCCATCATTTGCTCCACGGAAACCACTCTGGGTCTGCATGCAGGAAAACATGGCAGAGTTGTGGCAGTTCATTCCTTTTCAGTTCCCGACATACCGCTTTGATGACGTGAATGAAGTCTTCTCTCGTGATCTTCCTTCTGTCCATACCAGCCTTCTTGAACACGTCCACCAGTGTCAGCTTCTGCTTGTGCAGGAGGTTATGCAGCGTGACAAGAGCTGGGGGGTACGGTGCACGAATAAGGGGAGGGTGACCTCCCTGCCAGGGCTGGCAGCTCGCTGGTGGTGAGCACTGAAAAAGAGTGGAGAATACCCTGTTGTAGAAGTCACTTTCTAGCTCAAATGGAATCCAATACATAGCAAGGCTTGCTAAAGCCTTAGGCTGCAAGCTGTGAACTTTCACCTAGATACGCTCACTGTATACTGAACTTTTACTTAGCTACATGAAGGAAGGCTCTGAAACTGGTGCAAACCAGAAAGATAAGGTAGCCACAACTGTCAGCAGAAGTCACATCCATTAAGATAAGAAAAGGAATGTCCCGCCTGGAGACAGGGAAAGGACCCAATGAGGAACAAGAAGACCCCAGACCCAAATATTGCTATTAGATCAAACCGTCGTGTGAGGGGAGGGGAACTTAAATTGTAAGGGTATAATTGCCCAGGGATTTCTTTGTTTGGGGTCCCTCCCCGGAGGCACCCAGCTCGAGCTGTCTTTTACCGCTGTACCACTCAATAAATTAATCTGGTGTATGCCGCGTCGGAGACCCTGCTTCAGGGAAACCTAGGGTCGAGCCTGAGGGGAGAGAAAGTGCCCAAGGGTGAGCGTGTGCGTGAGCGCGGAGTCGGAAAGGGGCACCTATCGGCTCAGTGGAGCTGCCCGCTGCGAAGGGACGCCGGTCCGAGCAGCGAAAGCCTCTGGTGGTGTGTGTGCGACTCCCTGGGGGGGGTGTGAATGCTCGGGCAGGTGCTGCTCCTTTAACAACCCTGAGACCACTGCTACCCAGAATCTCCATGCCTGCAGGTGCCGAGGCTGCGGCAGGGTCCCAGGAGACACAGTGCAGCGATCCCAAGGACAGCACAGCTCCTCAGACACTTACGCCCCGGCTGCAGGTCATGGCTGACTTGCTTTCAGCCCTCCTCTCTGCTCTGCACGCCTTTATTCTTTCCCAGACTCTTTCTTCCCGACTGCTGAGGGAAGGCTTCCCCATCAGCCATTTTTCCACATCCACGATGCTCTCCAGCTGAGATCGGAGCTGCTTCCTCTCCTCCATCCAAGCCTCCAGCTTCTGCGGGTCCCTTTCTGCATCGGAGGTGACTTCTGGAGACCCGAGGCTGCCCCCTCCCTCCGGGGGCCGCTGCAGGCCAGGCGGGGGGCAGCAGCCTGCGGCCCAGGTCGGCTTGGAAAAGGGAGCAGCTGCTTTTGCCATAGGTGGGACAAAAATAACGCGCCGCCTGGGCTCGGGGGGGCGAAGCCTGCTTGCTTCCGACTGAGAGCGCAGCTCGGGGTGTCTGTGCTTGGGGCGACGCGGCTTGAAGCAAAGCTCCGAGGCCGCCTCCAGCTCGACATCGGTCGCTGCGGGTGACAACAGCCAGGCAGCAGCGGTGCTCGCTCTCCTCCGGCCAGGCCCCGGCCCGGGGGGCCGGCAATGGCGGGCGGCGGTGCCGGGCTCCCGCCGTGCGGGCGGCGCGGAGACAGAGCGCGGCGGGGAGGGCGCGGGGCCGCGCAGGCCGCGGCGGAGGGCGACGGCCCCAGCCCCGCCCCGTCACCGCCCCCGCCGCTGTCCGCTTCCGCGGGGCGGCCCCGTGCCGCCATGCGAAAGGCCCAGACCCCGCCCGCCGCTGCCGGGCCGGTGGCCCCGCAGGAACCGGTGGCCCCGCAGGAACGGGCGGCGGGAAGGACAGCGGCCCTCGGCCCACCGCACCCGCGGGCAGGTGAAGGCGGGCTGGCTTAGCCCAGCCGCACCGAGGAGCTCCGGGGCTGGCCCGAGGGAGCAGGCGCCACAAAAACCGCCATACCTTTATTAAAAGAATAGAGACTTTAAACGTGTTGTGACAATGACGACCCGAGCGGGGTACGCCACACAAATATTCAAGAACTTGATGATCAGAACGACACTTTAAAGACACCGACTGCACAGAGAGCAAGTGGGCGAGGGCCAAGGTGCGTTCACGGCTTTTTTCAGTCTATGCTCAGTCTCTCCCGGTTCTCCCAGAGCCAGGCGTGGTACACGTTTAACTTGTGGTCCTGCGGCTGTACCTAAAACACAGCGAAAGCGTTTAATGTTTACTGAAATACCTTCTCTTACAAGGCCTCACCGGTCTGACGCATTTCCCCTCCCAGCTCGGGGCCTCTCCAGGCCTGGCAGGGAGCAGCGAAACGCGGCGCGGCGGCAGGCCGGCCTGCCCCCCCGTGAACCAAGGAACGCCGCGCTCCGTCAGCCCCGAAACCACCCACCCCTCGCAAATCGGGAGGGGGGTCCTCCCCCAGAGCGCAAAACGGCCCCTCGACCGCCCCTCGCAGCCACCCGCCGTGGGAGGATCCCAGCATGGCAAAGGCCCCGCCGACACCGGTCTCGGAGGGACGCCAGGATCTGGCTGGCAGGAAACAAGAACCCGGTTCTTAACAGAAGCAGGGAAGAGACTCACCCCCACATCAAGAAAATAAGAAAAAACCCACAGCAAAAGTGGAAAATTACAGAGAGGGGGAATCAAGGTGACAAGTCTTCATTTACAGGTTCAGACTTGTAAAAGGTATATTCTGGGAATTCCACCTACTGAAGATATAAAAATTGCTATCTTTTTTTTTTTTAATCCAAAGGAGACCATAGGTACAAGCCCAACAATGCCAAATGACAGAGCCCCGCTCCCGGCAGCGCGCAGCTCCTGGCAGCACAGCCGCGCCACCCACCTCCTTCCATTCGTTGACACAGAAGATTCTGTAGGAGTCGTTCCCGTACTTGCCGATCCCGTGCAGCTCGATGGGGTACTTCCACTGCTTGCTCAGGTACTCATCTGCAACGTACAGTCACAGACTTCACTGCCTGCAGGCAGGCAGGTCGCAGAAAGCAACTCTGGACAAAATCCTGATTCTCTGCTGTTGTAACACATCTCCACTTTGGAACATTTTAAATGAAAAACACAAATTTTAGCTATTTCCTGGTGAAAGTAGGCGATGAATCCCTATGCGGTACATCTTAAACACCTTTTAACCAAATCACTGAGGGTGAGTTCTAATTA
Organism: Platalea leucorodia; assembly: GCF_965183815.1. Classification (NCBI taxonomy): domain Eukaryota; kingdom Metazoa; phylum Chordata; class Aves; order Pelecaniformes; family Threskiornithidae; genus Platalea; species Platalea leucorodia. Next base: position 15,861,336 of record NC_138831.1, read on the forward strand.
AATCTCTCTCCTCAGAACCCACAGAGGAATGCTTTTATTCCAAGTATAGAAGATATCAGAATCATAGTAAAATTCTGGCTGGAAGGGCCTTCTGGAGGTCACCTGATGCAAAACAGAGCAGAGCCACCTTATTACAGTGCTGCAAAACACTAAATCAGTCTTGCAGGTGTTCGTATCTCCTTCCACTCAAAGTCGTCTCCCAGACAAATGTCTCTTGCAGAACTCATCATGTATGTTATTTCATTCTCAGTTAAGACAACAGTATCAGCAGCTTTACATATGTAAGACCAACATATCCCAAAGCTGCATAAAATAAACCACCACCAATATTTGCCAAACAGAAGGAAAAGTCACAAAGCACTATTTGAAAACAATGCTGTTTGCCTTGCTAGTATAATTTAGAGCATTCCACAGACATATTCAGGAAAACCTACCTGAGAACTTGATGATAGTTTTTGCTCTGAGTTCGTAGAGGCCGAGAGGTTTGAGCAGCTCTGACATTTCTTTCCAGTCTGCAGTCCTGGTTATTTCAGGAGAAGGATACTTCTTAAGGAACTCCCAGAGCACAGGAATTGCCATTTTACCTAGTGAAAGAAATCATCATGAACAGAAGACTGTGCAGGTAATTCTCTTTTTCTATTATCTATGTATGCTTTCTGAAGTGAGCTTTTTCTGAGGCAAGAGTTCCAAATTAAAGATTTTTTTTTTTTTTTTTACACCGACACAAATTAATATACATTTATTCTTTCATTAATGCTATTTAAAAATGGCAGCTGTTCTGACCCTGTAACACCACCCCAACATTTATACAACATGAAATTCTATTACTCTATTTACCTGAAGTTTTATTGAGAAATATGGTTGCAATGAGAAGTTTCCATGGATCATGGAAAAGTGTTTCTTGGACCAAATTAAAAGGAGAACGTGGAGGAGTCCATTTTCTGAAGGCCTTCCTTCTAGGTGGACTGGGAGCTGTACACAGAGGCAATACAGGAAAAAGTGTTGGGCAATAAAGAATGGTTTTACCTATTTAAATGAAAAGAATTTTAAAAAATGAAGACCTTTTGAAGCAGATTCGTCTTTGTGGGAGCACTATATGTGGATGAAGCAATGGCAATTCACGCAGGAATTTTACAGAACTGCAAGGGACTATGCGTCCCCTGGCACGGACTGCAGTAAGAGTCGAGGCTGCCTGCGTGTGCCCCGTGTTCCACGTCCCATGTGTTTTCCGAGGAGAGAGGCCCTCCCCGGCTCCTGTGTAAGTGCAGAGCAGCAGCCACAGGGTACAGGGTTTCCCCCAACAGGGGAAACACCTCAGTGGTCTGAAGAGAAATTCCCCAAAGCCCATTCACCCCATCACCTCACAGCTGCTAAAAGAGCTGCTGAGGCATTTGATACCAGCCTTAATGGTTTTTTGCAAGATACAAACCATCAAGGCTTAAAATGGGACAAGATCAGCACTAGCGCAGTAAGCCGAGCTCTTTGATGCCACCTGAACACGGCCAACCTAAAACTGGAAGAAATTTTCCATAACATCACTCGATCTTAGGCCATCCTATTCCTCCCCCCATAAAAAAAGGATTTATTTCCCTAAAGAATATTATACCTTCTTTACTGTATTTACTTGAAAAATATGGACTCGTTTTCCTCCTATCCACTTGTGTTCGTGGGATTGACTCTTCTGTAAAGAAGTAATATTTTAGCATTAAAAAAAAAAGTACAAGTATTTTGCTGTCACGTTTCATACACCATTTCCACTTTATGTTGTGATGGAAAGACAAGGATTTCTTGTAGGTGTACAGAGCATAAATGTGCTTTCGAGTCACTCCAGTACTCCTCTGTATTTCAACTCTATGAAAAATCTTCAGAAGATAAATGGTTACTTTGTGACAATTTGACATAACAGATTCTAGCACATGAAGCAAGCTAAAACTAGCCTTTTTTATGAATCAAACTAACCAACCGTGCAACAACATTAAAAGAGTCAGTGCAGTGAAGGTAATAAACATTATTATATTATGCTATACAGCTAAAGAGATCAGTAGGGTTAAGTTCCAGTTGTGAATAAATCTGCATTAAGTTGAATGCTGTTGGGTAAAGAAATGAGACAGATTCAGATGTCAAAGTGGCTTGACCTGAAAGAGAATACTTTGCTTGTATAGTCAGGAGGACCCCCGGCAGAACGTTAGGATAATATTCTGCTCAAAAACACACAAATACCTGGTGGCATTTTAACTGCTGTGAAGCTTTTCTTGTCACGTGGCTGCAAGATGTTAGCATCCGTTTCAGTGTAGGACTTAAAATCCTGGTTACCTGGATTCCCTCGATCTGTCTCTTTCCCTGTTTTCAATCCATTGGTTTTCTCCTCAGATTTTGCAGAAGATGCATCATTAGAACCTGTCTCCGCACATTCCTCCTCTGCTCGGCTCCCCAACTCCCTTTGCGAGCGAGCTGTCACTGACCTTAGCCGCGTGTCTGACCGTGACCTGGAAATTCTTAAGAGAGTTTTTCCCGCACCCATAGGGTCTGCATTCTGATCATCTGTGCCCTGACTATCAGCGACACACATGTCCGTCTTTCTACAGAATTTCTTGTTTTGAACGCACTCAGTTTCCTGATTGTTACATACTCTTCTCTGTCTTTTGTTTTGGGTATTATCTCGATTCCTCTTTTCTGAGCTCTTTCCAGTTTTCTTATTCTGAGCACTTTTCCCACCTGCCCCCTTTTTTTTGGTTTTCAAACAGTCCTCTGGGTTTATGCCTTTCATGATCAAATCTTTGCTTTCCAGAGTGGATGTAATGTCTTCCAGGTTTTCATTTCCAGTCTGAACGTTTCGAATTCTGTCCTCTTCACCGTTTTGTGTACCGAGGCCTTGCACTTGACTGTGACAATCCTCATTTTCTAAAACAGTTCTCGCAGCTTTTGTGCCATACCTTGTCACCCTCGAACGGGTACTCCTCTGGTAAGGAGCAGTAAAATCAAAATCTTCTGCTTTCAGCGTCGTCTCCCCAGTTTTCCGAAAATACTCCACAAGTGCACTTCTCGATCTTATCTTATTTCCTTCAGGACTGTGGTATGAAAGAAAAGTAAGTTAGCGAAGAGTTCTTCATTCTCTCGCTCTTCACTTTAAAAACTGATCGAGTGTTTAAAAATCCCAAATGACAAAAGCAGTTGACAGGGTGACGACTACACAAGTTTCTGTGCCTTGACCAAAAAAGGTCTACACTAAGGGTTCCCAGGTAATCCTGCACACACCGTGCACTGCATCTCCCGCGCTCCAGGTACGGCGCACACACCGGCGAGGGCGGGCTCGCAGCTCCGGGGGGGCAGCAGCCGTTCGCCCGACGGCGGGCGGCGCTCGGCCCTTCCCCCGGAACCGGCCCGCCGGCCCCGCTGCGCCCCGGCCTCACCTGACAAAGCAGACGTCGATCCTCCCCGCCGTCCTGCCCGACTGCCTCCGCCGGGTCACCTTCTGCCAGCCGCCGGGGACGGCGCTGGGCCCGGCCGCGCCCGCTTCCCTCGCAAGCCGCCTCTCCGCCGCGGCGCCGGTGCTCCCGCCGCCGGGGCCGGGACGCTCCGCCGCCTCCACCGCCGCCCCGTCTCGGCTGCCGCCCGGGAGGCTGCACGGGGAAGGAGACGTCCGGGTGGGACCCTACTCCGAGCGGGGGGCTCCGCGGCGCGGCGGGCCCAGGCCCGGACCCCCACACGGCGCCGGGCCCGCCACCGCCCCGCGGGCGCCACCTGCCGCCATCACCCCCGCCCGGCCGACGGGCCCTGCGCTTCATCCCCGCTCCGCTCCTCTCCTCTCCGCTCCGCCGCCATCCCGCCCCTCGCCGCGGACGCCTACCCGCCGGCCGGCGCCGCAATCCCGGGCGCCTCCATCACGTGACGCCCCGCGGTACCGCCCCCTCCCTCCGCCTGCGCGCGCGCGCCCCGCCGCCGCTCCCGCCTCCTGTCCTGCGCAAGCGCGTCCCGGCCCCGCTGGCGGGCGCCCCCTGCCGTGGCGGCGGGCCGGCAGGCCCCCGGGCGCATGCGCGTTGCCCGTGGCGCCGGCGGGGCGGGTGTAAACAAGGGCCCGGCGGCGGCGGCGAGGAGGCCGCGGGATGCGGGCCGCGCTCACCTGGCGCGACAGGGCCGAGCAGTGGTGAGCGGCCCTGGGGGAGAGCCGGGACCCTCCGCCCCGCCCCGCCCCGCAGTGAGGCGGCCTGTGACAGGAGCCGCACCGCGGGGCGGCGGTGGGGCGGCGGGCCGGGTGGCCGCGGCCTGGCCAGCGGGGCCCCCCGAGCAGCGGGGCCCCTCGGGCACGGCGGCGGCGCCTCCCCGCGGTTGGGCGGGCGGCCCGGGGCAGCTCGTTCAGGCCGCGCTGGGCTCGCCAGCACCGGCGCGGGCTCTGCCCCGCCAGCGCCGCACGGCGCGGAGGCTGCGGCAGCCCTGGGCTGCCTGCAGCCAGCCGCTCTCCTTCCCCTCGGCAGGCCAGCTGCGGGCGGCAGCGGCTGGGTCCCTGCGGCCTCTCGGTTGATAGCGGTGATCCAGTAACGCAGAGTCTTTTTGGGGGTTGTCTTTGCTTTTTTCACGTTACGTTTAGCCAAAGGCCAGCAGCCTGCCTCCGCATGTGTGTGGTTCTGCTTCCAAGGGTACCGCTGCGGGCATCTCCCAGGCCTCCCATCGGTGTCCAGGCCGGGAGCCTGGATGGTGGCCAGTGGCTGGGTGTCCTGCGTGTGGGGAGGCCATCACGGAGGGTTCTTTTCGTTTGGGGGGTTTTCTCGGGAATCAGATATGCTCTCAAGTATGCAATTAACAGTTTTTGTTATGTGGCATCTTTGATGTTAAAGGAAGTATATTTTCTGCATACTAATACAGGGTTTTCTTGGGGGGGGTGTTTTTTTTTTCTTTAGTATTTATGATCTTGCATTCAAACCGGATGGGACTCAATTGATAATTGCTGCTGGAAATAGACTGCTGGTAGGGAAACTTTTTTTTTCTCTTGCATTTACAGCTGTATGAATATGATTTCTTTCCCAGTAGCTTATGAATATAAGCTATCAAAAATCCTCTTATCTCTACTAGTCCAGCCTCATATCCACATACATATTAATGCAGGCTAAGTGTAAAGTGTTTTGAAGTTTTTTAACATTTCTTACTAAGTTTCTATTTCCAAAAGTAATGAGGTTTAAGTTACTTGCATCATCTCATTCTCTCGCACCTCACCCGGCAGTTTGAAATCCATTAACCTGTATTCAAATGTAGCACAGTAGCATGGTATACAAATACGGCACTGTTACAAGTTTCATGCAAATCTCTGTGAAAAGGGGAAGGAAACTCAAATTGATGTCCATACTTTGTGAGAAGCTTCAACTATAACTTTTTGCGGTTCCCTGGGTCTGCTTGCATGCTGCTAACTCATCGGCAAGAGCAGTTCAGGACCACGCTTCTCACGGTTCCTGCAAAGCTTTCGGATGGGATGGGTGTAGAAACTGCAGGGATGGATGGATGGCACGATTATAGAGATGTAGCTCCGAACTGCAGGACAGCAGGCTCTATTATTTTCAGTGCTCACAGAGTGGTATATTTAATGATGTTCCTTTCCAGTAGTTTATTATGTTTAAACATCTAATGCAGGGAAAGAAGTAAAACAAGCTGGCCAAATGAGGTGTTTGGAAATTTCTTTTGTGCATGTATTTTTCTAATACTGTGTCTTCTTTCATTCCGAGAAATATTAAGTTAAAGAAAGTTGCTTCTACAGTTTAAAATGTTTTGTCTTGCATGGACTGTATGCTATGCAAAAAAGCAAACACAAAAGAAAGTGTATAATCTTGTTGGCCTTCAGTAATTTTATATCCTAGTCCTCACCGGAAGATTTCTATGTATGTTTTTTCTTTGTATGTTTGTTTTTGTTTTCTCTCTGTTCAAATAGGTATATGATACTTCTGATGGAACCTTAATTCAGCCTTTGAAAGGACATAAGGACACTGTATACTGTGTGGCTTATGCTAAAGATGGTAAATATCACTTCGGGGGGCTTTGTTAGTCTGGTTTGTAAAGTGCCTATCTTCTGTTTCTTATTGCTAGTTGATAAATACAGAAATCGGGGTTGTTTCAGTAATGGTATTTTGAACATGTGTGTGAGTGCTGGGGTTTTGTTTGTTTGTTAATGGAGAGTTTGAACTGCCATACAAATGCTATGTGCAGAAGCACCGTATTTTTACATGTAACGCTACCTGTTAATCCAAGAACTGTAGTCCCCACTTTCCCTCCCCTTTTACTTCAGTGATGGTTAAGTTTATGTTTGTGGGGTGATGTGAGGAGAAGGCTTACTCCAGAGGTCCCTCTTTCTGGTATTCCACTTGCCTCTGATTTTTATTCCCATAGTTCCTCCATCCCAAAGCTTCCCGATCTTCTCATCCTTCACACATTACCATGCACACTACAGGCCTTATTCTGCTTCCAGTTCTTTCATTGCCTCCGATTCTCATTCTGTGGGGACTCAAAGGACTTCCTCTCAAACACTACTGTTTAAGTTATAGGGTATACCTGTGAAAATGTACCATTTTTCCCTTGACGCTGTTAACATAAATCTCCAACCTGTGACTGACAGTGTTGGCTACTTGCTTGCATGGCTGGGCTTTAGCGAGGCGCTCTCCGTGGGAATAACAAAATAAAGTCATCGGAGTTTCATGTAGTTGGAGAAGCGCAGTCACATCAAGACAGTTGCAGTGTTAGGCCCTTTATTACTTGAGCCTTGTCAAGTTCAAGAACTTCTTGATCTCTCTTTGATTATTTGGAGTTAAAGTGATTTTTATGTGTGGGATTTAAATTATATTTAATTCCTAGGCAAACGTTTTGCATCTGGCTCAGCTGATAAAAGTGTGATAATTTGGACTTCAAAGTTAGAAGGAATTCTGAAATACACGTAAGTGATGCCTTTCAATTCTGTGCCTCTCAAATGGACTTTGATTATGCACTTCTGCTGTCAGAGTACGTGCTGTTAGATTTGGAAGAAGGTTGACTAAGGTCAGAGAAAATGCTAGTGAGTGGGTAATAGGAGAGGGAAGAGGCAAAGAACAGCCAAAGTATCTGAATGAGGCAGGAAAGCAATTAAAGGCATAAAAGAAGTCTAGATAAATCACTAAATTTAGAGGGCTGGCAGAGAACTGGGGAAATTCTGTATAGATCAAAATACAATGAAACACAATATGACTCTGATCTTGTATAATAAAATGAATATAATTCTAGTTCAAAGACCAAACTAAAGATGAGATTTGGTACTTTCAGTATATTTCCATCTTTCTTCTGGCTTTGTTTTTATGTCATCTCTCTTAAGCGACATCTTCAAACTGTTTCTGAATGTGCGTGTACATTTATTACTAGTTAGTTTGCACAAGCTAGTGTACTACTAGGAGCGTACACAAGCATACTTGTTTTAGAATTTGGGTATAGCCTTTAATCATATTTCACAAACCACCATCTATGTACATTTTCAGCTAATCTTGATGAAATACAGTGAATCCTGCCACTTAGAGACAATTTTTTTAAGGTTTATTACTGATTTAGTTTACAGTAATTGCAGATTAATTTGATGTAATATGAACTGATCGGATTATTTCTGGCATCTGGCAAACCTTTCAGCTATCTTGCTGAAAGTCAGAAAAGGGGGCATTTAAGAATGATTTATTGAAATATGATTGTAACTTCATTCTAGGCATAATGACTCTATACAGTGCGTTTCATACAATCCTCTTACTCATCAGTTGGCATCCTGCTCTTCCAGTGATTTTGGTATGTCTTCTTCCTCTAACTTTTCCATTAAGCTAGTAAATTCTGTTCAAGTTGTATAGCTAAGCTAACTACAGATGGGTACAGTTCTTTACATCCAGAAGAGGTGAGATATAAAGCTACCTAAAGTTAAGTAACATCAGATACTTATTTAAATCACTTAAACTCAGTTGGAAAGGACTGTGCAGTGAGGTGTAAATGTACTACTTTGGTGCTATGATGTTTTTGCAGAGACACCCTCTGTATAGTTTGGATGGATTTTTTTCCCCCATTGACTGATAAATAATGGATATTTAAATGTCCTTCTAGCAGTGGATGAGACTTTGATCCCTCTGAAGTCCCAACTGAGTTTTCTGACAATATTAGTTTCTAATTTGAACACTGGTAAATGCTTACTTGTAATTTACTTTGGCTTTTTGTTTGCTTTAATCAAGGCTTGTGGTCTCCTGAACAGAAGTCAGTCTCTAAACATAAAACTAGCAGTAAGATTACTTGCTGTAGGTAAGTTTTAAGGATTGTCTGTGTCATTTAAGTTAGTTTCAATACAAACAATTCAAAATAATATGCAAGCTTAAAGAAAAAAAAAAATCAAGTAAAATAGTTCAACGTATGCAGAGATAGCACCTAGTAGTATGAGACAGGCTCTCCTACTTTGCTTTTCAGTAGCATTGTGTACTTTGTGCTGCTTCGCCATTCTCATCATTAAAATACCTGAGTAGCATTTATAATGCTCCAGTAGGAATATGATACTAATAGTTATCAAAGATGATTTGTTCTTTCTTGTGTAGTCTTCTCGGAGAGAGCTTTTTTCTTTTTTTTTTTTTTTTCCTTCCTTTTTTTTCTTTTTTCCTTTTTCCAAAGGGTTTTGGTTTTTGTTTGGTACTGTTTATAACTGAATTCTTCTGAAAGTGTCAGAGAGGTGCTCTGGTCTTGAGCAAGTGTCTTAACTTCTGTCTCCCTCTGTTTAGCCATCTTGTGCCAATAACAATAAAATGAGGAAAAATAATTATACTTTTAGTTTGTAGAGTTTTTAGTCTTCTGCGTTGTTGGTATTTTCAGTAGAAGGAGATATTACCATTATGGGGAACCTGAAGCAAGGGTACATTAATTTGTGTAAAGTCATCCATCTAACTACAGTAGAGATAAGAATAGAAACCAGGTCTCCTCTGTCCCAGCGCCATGCAGTTTTATCTGATCGGTGTTCTAAATGTGGCTTTTAAAACAGTCTGGTCTACTGCCAACACTGTCATCCTCAAAAATGTATCTGTTACTTAGCACATGTTAGAAGTATTACAAGCAGATGATGGCTTTAATTTTTTTTTATTTCTACTTTTTTTTTTTATTTCTGTGTATATAATAAAATGTTCTTGCTGTAGTGCATGCTGTTGCCATAAATGTGGATTTAGATGCATAAACAAACTCTAGGATTACTGGCTATCTCCCAGAACTCCCTCTTAGAAGTATATTTCAATCTATCATCCCTATTTGAGTATGCTGTACCATCCTACCTTCCTGCTGCTTGTTTTTAGTAGTTTGCTCTTCGGTATGTCTGTGTTTTATCAGCTGGACAAATGATGGCCAGTACCTTGCGTTGGGGATGTTCAACGGCATTGTCAGCATAAGGAATAAAAATGGCGAAGAGAAAGTTAAAATAGAGCGTACAGGGGGTGCTTCATCTCCAATATGGTCAATTTGTTGGAATCCATCCAGGTAAATAATTTCATCCTTCATTTTTTCATGCTGAATAGATAATCCTTGGCTTATTGGTTGCAGAAAGGCTTGACTTTTATCCCTGCTGAAACAGATTAATGCCAACTACGTTACCTCTTTTTTTTAAGTGATTATGTATTGGGGTTTTGGCTTTGCTGCTGGTCTTTAATTGCATGGAGAGACTGGGAACAAGTTCCACTTAGATCATAGAATCATAGAATTGTTCAGGTTGGAAAAGACCTTTAAGATCATCAAGTCCAACCATTAACCTAGCACTGCCAAGTCCACCACTAAACCATGTCCCTAAGCACCACATCCACACGGCTTTTCAATACCTCCAGGGATGGGGACTCAGCCACTTCCCTGGGCAGCCTGTTCCAGTGTCTGACTACCCTTTTGGTGAAGAAATTTTTCCTAATATCCAACCTAAACCTCCCCTGGTGAAACTTGAGGCCATTTCCTCTTGTCCTATTGCTTATTACTTGGAAGAAGAGACCGACTCCCACCTTGCTACAACCTCCTTTGGGGTAGTTGTAGAGAGCGATAAGGTCTCCCCTCAGCCTCCTTTTCTCCAGGCTAAACAACCCCAGCTCCCTCAGCCGCTCCTCACCAGCCTTGTGCTCCAGACCCTTCACCAGCTTCGTTGCCCTTCTTTGGACACGCTCCAGCACCTCCATGTCCTTCTTGTAGTGAGGGGCCCAAAACTGAACACAGTACTCGAGGTGCGGCCTCACCAGATCTCAAGAAAGATTTCTTTTTTCTTTTGTATTGTTTTGTGGTGGGTTTGGTTCTTTTGGGGGGCGGGGGAGGGGGCAGATTCTGTTTGGATTGGGGGAGAGAGAGGGGAGCTGTTTTTTTCAGTTCATTTCAGAGGGAATATTGTCCCAAATATGTGAATAAACAATTGCTATTGCAGTAGGTGGGAGAATTTTTGGAGTAGAGCAGATGAACAAGAGGAGTCAGTTCACAGCTATTTAGAGGAGATACCAGTACTGAAATCCAGGCCTGGCAGTAGGCAGTATAGTCAGACAGAGGGAGAAGACCATGAGGAAGAAGAGAGCTCTATGGATTTCAACTTGTGAGTGAAACTTCAAAAGAACGTGTATATCTATATTATTTAGAACAGTAATTTACAAAAAGGACCAAGGGCAGAGAGTATTATGCAGGGTACAAAATCAGATATTCAAAAGTTGGGAAATTCTAGATGAATAGTTGCCTATATGGTCTTAATTTATTCTGCTCGTGTGTGCTCATTATGAGATAGTTCTTAAGTATGTGATAGCATGTTGCTTTTCCCCACAGGTGCGTGCATCATGTATTGAGCAAAGGGAGGCTCCTTACTAAACAGTTACCTTTGAATTAGGTTTTCTGTCCCGTTTTTGTTCAGTTTATGGCTAGAGGCATTATTTGCAGCAGAATGTTCAGATTACCATCTCCCTTCTTCCTAGGCAAGAAGCTGTGGAGAAGGTGACTCTCATGTTTGGCTCCAAGCTGAACAGATCATGTCAGAGTACCAAAGCTAACAAATCTGAGACCTTTCCTTGGTCTGCTGCTGGTCTCACACGAACAATTTTTTTTTCCTGCCTTACACTGATAGTTGTAGTTCACTCTTGCTCAGCTGTATTGACTTTGATGTTATGGTGGCTTTGTACTACTGTAGCTAAGATCAGAATCCGGGCCCAGGTGGTTCAGCTGTTCAAGGAATCATTAGGTTCACTGTACCCACGGCTTATATAGCTGTATGTGAAGTGATACATCAAGCTTTGCAGTTATTCCTGTAAAGGAGACTGATTTTTCTTTTGTGTCTCCAAGCTGTCTTCCTTACTTCTAAATGGCAAGATGTATATGCTGTCCTTCCAGTTTGTGGTTTTTTTAAAGAGTAATATGAAGTAAATTCTGCTATCCTATTACTTGGTTCTATTGCTCTAAGAAATGTATTAATAAATCGCTGTGGAATTACTACATAATTTTTTTCTGGTTTTGGTTTGTTGTTTTGTTTTGTTTTTTTGTTAGAGATGAACGCAATGATATTTTAGCTGTGGCAGACTGGGGTCAGAGACTTTCCTTTTACCAGCTTAGTGGCAAACAGGTATGTTTTAGAAAGTGCAATCAAGAGTGGCAGGGTATTTCTGATTCTGTGTTGTGTCCTATATTCAAAATGTTTGTGTACTTGTGCTTTATTAGCTACCTTAAATGTTTTCTGTTTTTCCCAACCTTTTATGAGTCTGCTCTTTTTTAACCTTCTTTTCCTTCAGCTCTTGTTTCTCCCATGGCAACTCAGCTACTGTCTTACAATTGTTCTATTAAAGCCCTTACAACTTTGCTGACTTTTTTGGTATGGTTTACTGGTCTGTAGAGGACATCTTTATATTTTTTTCAACTGGTTAAAGGGGGGTTTGTGAGTTGCTTGCATTCTGAGTAGACTGGTTTGGGACTGGAGGGATTCCTGGATGTATTTTAGAGCTGCCTTTGGGAATCTTAATATAGCCAGTGGTTCTGGGGTATTGAAAAGTTGCGCATGGCCAGAGAGGTGAGAAGAATGGTATCAGTGACGGCACTTGTTGCCTTGGGAAAATATGAAATGATCCTTTTGTTAATGTTGTTGATTTTTTTTTTTCTTTTCCCTTGTAGATTGGAAAGGATAGAATGCTCAATTTTGATCCTTGCTGTGTTAGCTATTTTACTAAAGGAGAGTATATTTTACTGGGAGGTTCAGATAAACAAGTTTCCCTCTTCACAAAGGATGGTGTACGTCTTGGAACCATAGGAGAGCAAAGCAGTTGGGTGTGGACATGCAAAGTCAAACCAGACTCCAACTATGTGGTGAGTGGGAACATTTCTCTGACATTTTCACAGACAATTTGTCATATAAGGTAAGACCATAAATTTCAAGCTCAGTTGCTTAGTCTAGACATTCTTACTGAGGCAGCAGAACCTAAGCAGTGTCTAGTGAGGTCTTAGAACTACCACCAAAATTAAAAATATCCTGCAGAAGTAAAACTTGGGCTGTAAGAAGGCTGTAAATGAGTGTAACACCTGATTTCAGATGGTAAGGTATTTGCTGCATTTTGATTAAAAAAGAGAAGGGAAAAGAAGAAAAAATGGCAGTTAATAACTTCTAGGTTGACCAAATCTAATTCTATGATGGGAAGAAAATGTTCAGATCTGTTTGAGTTTCTAGCATTACACCTTGTGGAAAATGCCTGTAAGGCAACTGTTAGCCATAAATGCTGCACTGTGTCATTGCACAAATGTGAAGAGATACAGAGCAAATTTAAAAACAAAAACCAAACACCACCACCCCACCCTACCCCCCAAACCCCCTCCCCCCAAACCCCACCACCAACAAAATAAAACCAAGCCCCACCCTACCCAGCATAGTGGTCTCCATGGTCTATGATGAGATCGGTCCTCCTTTTGCATTGCACTTTTACCACTGTTTAAGTAGGCTGTAATTGGTATCAATCTACATATTATGCAGGAAAAGGAACGTAATGCTCATATAAATACTGCACATTTTCCCAATTCTCACCTACATGTACCAATTAATTAAAATTATTTTCTTCTTGTGTTCAGGCAGTAGGATGCCAAGATGGAACTATATCCTTTTATCAGTTGATTTTCAGCACTGTTCATGGCCTTTATAAAGATCGCTATGCTTACAGAGACAGTATGACTGATGTTATTGTCCAACACCTCATCACTGAACAAAAAGGTAATTTCACACTTGCAGTCAGGCCAAAGCTTCTCTCTCACTCCGTTTTGGTTTGTTTTTTTTTTTAATTAATATCCATCAGAGCACTTGGAATATATGCTGCATGTACCAGACAGATTGTTGTCACTTTGACAGTAAAACTGAGGAATACTGTTTGCAGGATGAGAGTGCAAACTTGGATTCTGGAGGATCAGCGCTGACAAGCTTAATGAAAGATGTGGGGATTTGAAAGGACGTTGGGAGGGGCAGAGGCTTTTAAGATAAGGTTTTAATCTCTGCGAATGAGATAAAAATACTGTACATCATATTTAGTTTTTTTTTTTTCTTACTTGCAGCCTCAAAGGTTTGTCCTGATTTTGTTTCTTCATATCCACTGGCTTTTTATGGCAAGGAATCAAGTATTGCTCCAGAATGTGCTGTTGACAAATAATAGAGGGTGATAAATTGTGATGGGGATAGTAGATTACGTAGATGCAGAACAACAAACATATCCAAGCAGGAATCTGCTTTTAATTTTAGAGGTGCTTTAGAAAGATTCAATTTTAATGTATTAGTAAGTTTTCTGATTTCTGTATCCATTATTTTCATGTCAGCTTATACTGTATTGTTTTTGTGTTTTTTCTCTCTAGTTAGAATAAAAGGCAGAGAGCTTGTAAAGAAAATTGCAATCTACAAAAACAGATTAGCAATCCAGATGCCAGAGAAAATCTTGATTTATGAGTTGTACTCGGATGATTCTTCAGATATGTATTATCGGGTGAAGGAAAAGATAGTAAAAAAATTTGAATGCAACTTGCTGGTTGTATGTTCAAATCACATTATTTTATGCCAGGTATGTCACTTAAAAACTGGAGTAGTCTTGGGGTGCATTCAGACTTTAAGATAGCTGTCCAAATAGCTGGTAGGAAAAGATTGTACTGTATAATCTATTACATTTTTTTCCCCAAGGTACCAATGTGTAGTGCTGTTGTAATGTGCAGCACTGACATACTTCTAAGCAATAGCTGTGGCATGTCACAGGTGGCTCTGTTTCAGTAAAACAGTGTCTGTAGTGAATTTGTTAAATTAGCACATGATCCAGGGGAACTTTTGGGTGGGGGTGAACTACTAGAAAAAGGTGGGGTTTTTTGGTTTTGTTTGTTTGTTCATAGCATTGGAAAACCTTAAAGAATTCACCCTGTTAAATTGAGTATTTGACTTTATGATTTTTATATGTAAAAGTAGGCACACCTTAGTATAGGTATAAACATAGCACATCAAAGACACAGAGTTTTATTTTTACCTCCATGCAGTATTTTGTATGTTATTGTGTCTTCAGGAGAAAAGATTGCAGTGCCTCTCATTTAGTGGCATTAAAGAACGAGAATGGTTGATGGAATCTCTTATTCGTTATATTAAAGTAATTGGAGGACCTCCAGGAAGAGAAGGCCTCTTAGTTGGTCTAAAGAACGGTCAGGTAACATATAATGTCTGGTTTGTGTCTTTTCACTGCAAATAAAATCTGTTCTGTGCTCTTAGGGGGAGACCTTAGGAGCAGCATGCTCTTTTACAACCTAGAATTGTATTTGACAGAGTCTCATCTTGTGATTAAAAACTAATTATTTCTATCTTCCACATTCTCTGGTGGTAAAATTCATACAAACATGCTTAACTTTGTCTGAAGTCCATCAGTTGTTAGGAACAACTGACAAAAATGGAGTTCTTGGTGAACTGAGAGAGGGTTTGTCTTTAGTGGGCGTTGGGGGGTGGGTGTGTGTATATACACTTTTCCTGATGAACATCCACACCTTCACAAGTGGTCTAGAGGTGAAATTGCTGTCTATTTCACAAGCCAGTTAGCAGCTGAAAATGTCAAACTGGAGCCCAGAGGTATTGATACAGAGAACAGAAATAGAGAGGAAGCTGAGATCCTTTGTGTCTTCTGTATCTGTGCTATATATTCCTGTAGTATTATATTAATATAATTGTTTAACTAGTGGAGCATTAAAAAAATCCAGGATGTATAGCATATGATTTATTTGTATAGGCTTGCAACCTAGAGTATATTGTGGAAACAAGTCTTTTCAAAATACCTCAAACTGAAAGTATTTCCTCAATTTTAATGCACAGTTTATCTCTGAAAAAAATTGCAATTGCATGCTTTAAACAGCATTAAAGTTTGTACTTGCTATGTTATTTCTAGATTTAGGAACAAAAATGGATGAACTGACTTTGGTTTCAAATATGTCTAGATTCTGAAGATATTTGTCGATAACGTCTTTGCAATCGTCCTGTTGAAGCAGTCCACAGCTGTGCGCTGTCTGGACATGAGTGCATCCCGAAACAAGCTGGCAGTGGTTGATGAAAATGATACCTGCCTAGTATATGATATTCATACTAAAGAGTTGTTGTTTCAGGTAAAATTCATAGGCTTTTTTTTTTTAAAAAAAAAAAAAAAAAAAGGCGGGAGGGAGGCAGGAAGTGATTTGGAGCACAGAAAATACCAAAAGTGTTGCTGTGCAGAAATTCCTATAGCTGTCATTTAAGTAATTAATCACATTTTGTAGGGTTTAACTGTGATCTATTTCTCTATCGAAACTACCCTTTTAGAGATGGTAGACAAGGAATTAGAAGACAGGAGATATATGTGAGCAACAGCTGAATAAAGAGCACTCAAACATGTGACCTTTTCAGTTTAATTTAGAGTGCTGTCCTGGTTCCCTTTGAAGCATTACAGTTAATGAACATTTTGGCTTTATCATTAGCACGAACAGAATTAAAGCCTAAACTTCTTTGTTCGTTCTGTATTTCCAGACTATAAAATGAATAATGATAATTCTTTCTTCATTGGCAGTTTAGCAGTCACTCTAAGGGTTCACTCATTAATGTTGATGAAACGTTTTCAGAGAACGCTGGCTAGAAAGTATGAAGCACTACAAAGATAGGGTCTGTAATTTTCTTTTTGTAACGGGCAGAAAAATGATCAATTAAATGTGCCGGCTAACTAACAGTGTATTACTGTGGAATTTTATATTATGTTCTACAGTTTGATAGTAAATACAAAAGAAAGACAATTACAGCTGTTTATTAAAATGTAAAATATGTCCCTGTAAATCTGTTTAGGCATATACTAGGCTTTAGAACATTACAAACGTAAATAATAAGCGCATGCATGCATGTGTGTGTGTGTACACAATCAGGCTATAGGATGTGTAGGTCAAACGTTCTAGCTGAAGGATGCATCTTTCTTAGGAAAGATGATGTGATTGCATCTGTTGTAATCATTAATTATTTTGCTTGTTAGGAACCCAATGCTAATAGTGTGGCTTGGAATACACAGTGTGAGGATATGCTTTGCTTTTCTGGAGGGGGTTACCTCAATATCAAAGCTAGTAACTTCCCTGTCCATCAGCAAAAACTTCAAGGCTTTGTTGTGGGTTACAACGGCTCCAAGATCTTCTGTCTTCATGTTTTTTCTATGTCAGCTGTTGAAGTTCCACAGGTAATCCTTTAATCTCATTAAGTGTTGCTTTACATTTCTTAAACATCAATGTTTAAGAAGTGAAGAAGCTTTTCTGAGATTTGCTCGTATTCCATTACCAGAATGATTGCAGTTCACGCTTTCTTCATCGTTAAGTTATATTGCATGATCTGTTTTATTTTTGTTTATTTGGCATTAATTAAGCTAACTTCCTTTTTGCTGTTGTTGATTGATTGTTGTTTCTAATTCTCCCTTTGTACTTGCAAATGCACATAATGTAAAAGCAAAGATGAAGATATGGTGCGGGTGTTACCTCTTCGTGTATTTTTACTGTAGTCTCTCTATGTACCTTTTCTCAAGTTGCAATTTCATTTTTCTTATGAGTACCTCAAATACTGTCTTACTGTTGCTTCATCTAGATGTGTTTAGGCAATATTTAAGCTGTATATTTTACTCTGAGTGTATAGTACATGTGTAGTCTTTATATTCTAAATGTAGAGATTAACTTCAACAAAATGCTATTTTCTGTGTTATGGGAAGCAATAAAAGAATCTAAAAGAGTCCAAGAAACAGAACAAAAAAGGGAAAGGGGTGGGGGGGTGGGGGATTCTGACTTAGGCACCCAAGTGTGGGCAGGGTTTGAAACTGAGAGTCAATGAAGAAGGCAAAAGTGCCATGTGCTTTTATTAACTGATGGATACCTGTGTTATAGACCCCTGTCTGTTCCTCTGAGGCATCATGCAGATCCTTAATTAGGCGCTGGGCTGTCCGGTGTGGTTGACAGCCATGAGATCGACCAGGCCTAGTACACTCTTTGTCTGGCTTTGGCATGCTCTAGGCACCACTATGCCACAAAATTATTGTGAAGTATCACAGAGGCAGCTTTTTCAAAACTACGCTTTTGGAGAGAGGGAGTGCCAAAAAGTACACAATTTTCAGATAAATTGATAAAAATAACATAGAAATCAATCTGCATACTGTCTTTGGTTGCAAACCCAGAGTTAAAGGTAATCTTAATTGCAGTGCTCCCTGTTCGTTCAAAGGGTTCAAGCTGTAGCTGCAGATCCTGAGCCTTAGTCTGTCTGTGTCAGCTTGCAGTTGATGGTTTCTCATTTTAATTCCCTTTTAGGGCAGGTCCTTGACGTCAGTGTCTTTTGGGCTTAATAGTCGCAGTCTTGGTAAAATAGCACTGTCATCAGGGTTGGCACAGAAGGGTTACTTCCTCGTGATACCTCTTCCCATTGTGTCTGAATATTTCCAGGGATGCTTCACACCAGGCTGCTGTGCCACTCTTCATGCTTTTAGCCTTTGAGAACAAACTACCCCCTCCTTTGCTCTGCTTCCATAGTATTAAAAGAAAAAAAGCTCATTGTACATAACACTTAACATGTCCAATGCTCAGAAGAATTCACATTCTTAACTACTTCTTAATATGCAAGGAACTGAAGATTGCAAGATGGATGAGTTTGGAATATAATTAACCCAGCTTGTCTAAAGATACAGTAATAATCACCCCAGAATGTTGTTCTGTCTGTTATACATAAAACATATATTTATTCTCTGTGGAGCTTGTAATGGTTGTGATTGTAATATGTTTGGTTTTTTTTTTTCCCCCAATGTATCTAGAGAATTTCACTAATATATCTCAGTATTATGCTTTCTAATACATGTTTTTCAATGGAAATCCTCAGTCTGCACCCATGTATCAATATCTGGAACGAAAAATGTTTAAAGAAGCCTATCAAATTGCGTGTTTAGGAGTAACTGATACTGACTGGAAAGAACTGGCCATGGAAGCCTTAGAAGGGCTGGAGTTTGAAACTGCTAAAAAGGTAAAGCAGATATTTACTTATTTAGCTGAAAGCTTGTTTTATTTTTTTTTTTTTTTAATAGAGAGCAATAGATACGGTGTGTGTGTATAATATATGTTTTATGGCTGGAATACAAAGCGGTGTTCCTGGGTCACTATCTTGCTTGTCTTTAGTGTCTATATGTTATACCAAAGTAAGTACCAAAGAAAATGTTGGTTTGTTATATACTCAGGATGTTGAGATGAGGTTTTAAACTGAAATAGAATTTATCTCTCTAGATAAATGTCATGTTCTAAATCAGTGTTAAATGCAAAGAAAATGGTTTCTTTCATCCGCTGGAAAATGCGTTAATGAAATTGAGGGAAATAGAACTGGAAAGTTTTTCAATGGTGCTGCTGACCGCCGGGTGGCAGCAAAGAATGCCTTAGCTGCCTTCCTCCCTCCCTTCCCCGACACTGTAAGCCTACTCTTTTTTTTTTTTTTTTTTTTGCCCCCTAAGTATGTAATATAACCTCAGTTCAAATGTGGAGGTTTCGTATTCTTTGTTATTTACACACTAACGTTCTTGGAAGACAATGGTGATGGGATGTCAGCATTTTAGTCATTTTCTATCTGGAATGCCTTGTTTATGGGAGTGGTCTATAAATGGGTATATACTGAAGAACAGAGTTTTCTCCAGCATAAAATACTTCCCTATTTTCTTTCACCACCTTTTCTCAAATAAGAGAGGGTGAACAGAGTTCAGTGTCATGAATATTGTATGAAAGACAAAACATTCTAAAAATACGCAGGGAATGGCCTGTAATGATAGGCATCTTTTTAATAACAGATTTTTTTAAAAGGAAATTAAATGCTTTATTTTTCTTTTTTTCTTAAGTGGAGGCATCAGAATAATTCCAGTTTCATAGATGGCTGCATGCAAATAGATATTCTTAAAAAGACATTTTCAGTGCCTCCTTGGAATTTTAAAATAGTGCCCTCTTAGAATTAGAGCGGATTAATTTGAACAAAAGCAGCTTCTTGACATTAAAGGCTCTCATAGTTCCTAGTCTGATCTGGTATAAGCAGAATATTCTATGCCCTCTTAAGCATTAGTTTGGTGAGAAGTCTTGAACGTGTGGTCTAAAGAGTTAAATTTCTATTTTTTTATGCATGTCAAGAATAAGTGCTAAGCTGCTGTAACTCGCACGTGACTTTGCCACTTGAGACTTTGGGTTGCACATTTATCTCCATTTGCAAAAGATATTACACTGTCTTGCAGTACTGTTATCTTATCATCTTCTTACTTCCTTTCTTCTCCCTGAGCTACTTCCATACTGAATTTTCAGAATGGTATAAAGACCATAAGCATATGTAGTATGCTTTGGCAATACGATCAATTGTATGTTCTTCCTTGTAATGTTCTACTTTGTAATAGTTTCCTTAAATTTCCTTGTCTGTATCATGCCTCACATCAAAATAGAAAAGCTATAAAATGGGCAGAATAAAAGTATTTAATATTTTAAATGGCATTTTGTATTGCTTGGGGGACTGACATACGTACACCTACTAGTCCCTGCCTTTGCTGTTTATTTTCAGTGATAAGCTGTTTGGATTGTACCCTTGTCTTATTTACTGTAAAGTCTCAGGGGCCCCAGTTGTAGTCAGAGCCCATCAGCTTAGAGACTACACAAACCTCAGCATATTTCTGTCTGTCCTGTGTGCATGAAGACAGTTTGATTTTTATGCATAACAATATTCTGTTCATTTTTCTGGCTTTTCAAGTTAATTCTTTTTTTTTTTTTTTTTTTTTTTTCTTCTCTTTTCAATAGGCATTTACCAGGGTACGAGACCTTAGATATTTAGAATTGATCAGCAGCATAGAGGTAAGAGAATGTTAAAGATAGTGTATTTTCTTACACTTAATACTATACCAAAATTGGTACCTTCTGTTTTCGAGGAACTTTTGTTCGGATAGTGCTTCTGACAGTTGGAGATGTGTTTAGAGTGAAAAATCCTAATTAGCAGAGATGACTCAAATTCTAGTCATGTGACTGAAACTTCGCGGAAAAAAAAAATGGGGATGTGGGACAATGAGAACTTATGAAACTGTCTTCAGGAAAACTGGAAAAATGTTCAATATTCAATAATTGGTAGAATACTACTGTGCTAACAGAGCTTAGTACAGAATACTTCATAAACATGAGTTAATTAAGCCTTTCCTCACCGCCTGGAGGTAGGTAATTACTATTATCTCCTCTTTGCAGAGCCAGAAACAGGCCCAGAGAAATAAAATGACAAACTCGAGGTCTCATGACAAGTCTGTGGCAACTGGAAATAGAATTTGGGATTCCTTGCTTCCATACTGTGCTCTAATCACTAGTTCTTATTCTTTTCACACTTCTTGATAGAATTTCACTAGACAATAACTGTCTGTCATGAGCACATTAAAAGACATGGTATCACCCTTGTCCTTCTACAAAGACTGCATGATAATGCTTAGTTTAAAGATCTGTGTTGAGGTGGCATAAAGGGAATTCCTCTTTCTCACGCTAATTAGATTTACACCTTCTCTGAAAGAATACATTCCTTGCCTTCCATTTCTGCAGAGCTGTCCTGGTTTTGTCAAAATGCCACTTGGTTGCAGCTGACTTTTCTTGGTGTCTACCATGGGACAAAGTTCTGACACACACACCCCACCCCCACCCCGCCGCCTTTTTTTTTTCCTTTAAAGAGTAGATAGGTAGATGAGAGCATTCTCTCGTCACTGGTAACCTTTCTTTTCCACACATGCTTCTCCAGATCTGCATCTATTGAGGATATTCTGGAATTGTCATGTTACGTTCTGTTTAATAAGAAAGACTCCCTTTGTAAATAGGCATAAGCTTACTTTCAGACTTCTTGGAAATGCTCCTCCTGAAGTAATGTAGAACTCTCACTGCTTACTCTTGCTTGTGGTGTATCGGATTCCTTTTAAGGCTTGTAAGGGTGTAACTAAGCACACACGTGCCATTAATATGATGGTTTTCTTTCAGTAATGACACATTTTTTTTTTTTTCTAATTGATGACAGCAGGAAACGTAACTGCCAGAGCTCTGTATCTGGCAGAATTCTATGAAGTCTTTACAAAACGGTATAACAATTCCTCTGATTATTCTTTTAACCAAGTTTTTAAAGGGAACTTTCAACACCAGTCCAGTATCAGCCTAGTCAATAAGTGTGACCAGCAGGAGTGATGCCTGAGTCTCCTTTGGCGGTAGAGAATTGAATTTGTATGCTTGTGGAATGCTTTCCCTCCTTTCCTGCAGTTTTCTTTAAATTCAGTTCACATCTATATATTTCCATATGAGGTGGGCTAATGGTAGTAATAATTTTATCCAAAGCAGGGTATTAATGTGTTTCCAAGATACAGGATAAATATACACGTTAAAACACGCACGCACACATACGCATGTGTGTGCACATATATATGGTATTGGTCCCTTGAAGTCAGTGTACCTCTATGGATCTGATTCACATAAAGAGTTTCTCTGTGGCACTGCATGCACTTTGCCTCTGTGGTCCCTTGCCACGCAATCAGAGTGAGCAGTTCCAATTAGCAGGAGAGTACGTGCAGGTGCTCTGGAAGCAACTGCTGCCTACCTGAAATCATGAGCTCTTGCGTGTGGGGACAGTGGTGGTGATACTGCTTTTTATTCAGAGGCAGGTTAACATACTTCTTGAATCTGCTTATTGCTAGCAATTATTTTCATGTTTGTCATCCCACCCGCACATATTGTTAATTTTGCCAAATGATATGCTAGTGAGTTTATACAGGAGAAAATAAGGAACCCATCAGATGCCTTTTTTAAAATAGCATAGCATAATGATAGCGTGTGTTCATTTTCCTGTGTGAAATCAAGAGAAGTGATTTTTTCATCATTTTGGTTTGTATGGTGACATTTAATTTTGCTCTTCCTAATTTTAATTAAGAAGGGATTTAATCCTTTAATTATAAATTCACCAGAAATGTAGGAGAGGCATAATTATCATATCCTGTTACAGATTTTTATTAACAGTTAAAAGCTAAGCCTGAAAATCTAACTCTTCAATGGCTATTTCTCACCTACGTCCTGATCATGTAGAATATTTTCTACATCTCTCTCCATTTTTTTTTTTTTTTCCCCCAGGAGCGGAAGAAGCATGGAGAAAACAACAATGAACTGTTCCTAGCAGATGTTTATGCCTATCAGGGAAAATTCCATGAGGCAGCGAAGTTGTACAAAAAGAGTGGACATGAAAACCTAGCTCTCGATATGTACTCTGATTTACGCATGTTTGACTACGCAAAGGTAATAGTTTGCAACTGAATATTTAAATGCAGAAATATTAATGTAACTGTTTTCAAAGTACGATCCTACAAAAGGATTGGATGAAATGCAGGCTTTGAATTCCAACTTTATTTTCTCAGTTAATTGATTGAAGCTTGCTTGGTTTATAAGAGGAAAAATGGCTATCTTCTGTGTCTAGATGTAATGGTAGCCTTTTTCTTCAGAGTCTACTACTCAGGTAGCAGATTGTGTTTTGTATCGTCTCAAATGTGTCCATGGAATTCATGGCTTTTCAGTGGATTTTTTGTTGGATACCACCAAAGGTGACTCTTTCATTGTGACTATGTAGTATTATCCATAGTAATTTTCTTTTTTTTTTTTAAGACTAAAAAAATCTCATTTTTATGACTGTTTCTTCCCCATTATCTCGCTCAAGAGTCCCTTTTCATGTCTTTGTCTTCCAAAAATGATAAAGTAGTACACGTGCAAAGTGGAGGTGACTGCACCATGCATTTAATTCACTTCCATATTGTAACAAAAATATTTTTCTTTCAGAGTTTGAACTTAAATAGGTATGTTAGTTCTATATTGATGTATTTTATAAGGTGTATAATATACTAACCTAGTATGCTTTTGTTTACTAGAGAATTTTCTTCCAAAGATTCAATGTCTTGGCTTTTTTTTTTTTACTCTTGTTTAAAAAAAAAACAAAAAACACAACTCTTGTTTAAAACTTCCATGTAGAAATAAATTGAATATGGTTTTAAAAAGTGATGTTTTTATATGGCGATAAGAAAGCATTACTTGGCTTTTAAGTCTTCTGTGGTGTTTTCTTATCAAAATCCCTGAGAATGCATGCACTGTTTAGTCTCATTCATCACTCATCAGAGCCTTATTCTGCCCAATACAGGACAAAGACTTTACCATGACATGCATATAAAATCTTTTAGCATAGATTCCACAAACTGTGCTACAGAGAGATCTTTTTCTTCCAAGAGCTTAATATAAATACTTTGGGGCTTTGCTGATGTAAGTCTGATTTCCACTATTTTTGGCTGATGAGTCTTTGTTAGCTTCAGTGTTTTGGCTCCTCTTGAACATAAATGTAATTCATAGATGAAAATTTTCCCATAAGTCTTCATAAGAATCTTTTAATTCTTGGCTGTAGTCATGTCTATATTTAACTAGCAGAGAGCAAAAGGTCTTGTGTCTCCTATCCTTGAGAGTAACTCCATGCAGAGGAAATTAAAGGTACTTGATAGCATATGAAGGAAGCTTCTTGTGCAGGGAGTGCACAATACATGGAAGAATATGTAAAACCCCCTTGTTTGCCATTTATTTTTCCAAGGAAAGATATATGGGGAGGGGGCGGGGGGTGTTTTTCTGTGAGGTTTGTTTGTTTGTTTTAATGCTGCCAGGGCTACGCAAAGGGACCCTTACAGAATCTGATTTCTCGTGCTTGTGCTTGACTTTGATTAGCGCTGGCTAGAGAGCCCAGACTGGAGGCAGAGGTCAGGAAGTCCTTTGATATCTGGTCATAGGCTTGTTATCGCAGTACCAGATCACAAATTACTGAGAACTCACAAAAAACTCTTTATACTATAAGAAGCTGAGCTTTTGATTTGGGGCTTATTTTGGTGACCTAAGCTGGAAAACAAGTTGTGTCAAAGATACTGTTCAACTTGATTCTTTCGCTTCAGTTTTTCATATTCAAAGATTGTCATGACATCTTTATAGTTACTCACTGGAATCAGGGCTGTGTTGCAGTAGCTAACGCTAGAGCAAAATCCTCCATGGAGCTCATTTGAGAGCTGACAGAGAGAGGGGGTGTAGCTCTATACCTGTCGACTGGCTGCGTCAGGGAAACTGGTGAATTGTGGTAGTGGAACAGATCCGTTGTGTGGGTGCTTTTTGTGGGGGTGTTTTGCCTGTTTGTTGTTTTGTTTTGTTCTTTTTAAACTTCAACCAGAATTTATGAGAAACACAGAGGATAAGGTAATTTTCTACTCTCTTTTCACCTTTCCATTTCTCCTCTGTTCTAATTTTTCATTGGATAGAAGCTGTTTTAATGGACAGTAGCCTGTTCTGTTAACAGACAAAATTGCCCTTAATAGATCTTCTGGTGTTGAAGTACTTTTTGTTTGGGTTTTTGGTTTTTGTTGTTGTTGTTGGTTTTTTCCTGGCCCATGATGTCAACAGATGTGAACCATATGGTGCCAGGGCTTTGGTAATGGCAGAAGAAGCTGAACAAACTATTAGAAGTATTTCCAAAATGGTCATCGTCACAGCATCCAGGCTTGGTGTTTGCGTTCCTTGCAAAAGTCCAACCAGTAGTTTAGACTCACTCTCAATTTTGAGCAGCTGTCATTCCATCCTTATAAAAGAACTCCTTTGATATAATATAATTATCAAGTGTCTTTGCAGAAAATGAAATTTGAGCCTTTAATTGATTTGTGGCTTGGCATCCTGATGCTAACATATGATTAAGTGGGTATACTGTTAACTAAGCATGGGGTGGGGACGGGTCATCTTTGAGGATGAAACTGTACCTTCTTGGCTTGCAAAAGAAAATCTGAAACTTGGAATTGATCTATTACAGTTTTTGAGATTAGTACTATTTTGTTCTGGAAAGACATGTTGCTGAAAAGCATGTGGAAATCATAGTTTGTATCCACTTAAACAGGCTCAGTAAAAGCAAGCTTTCCAAGAAATCAAGTGGGGACATACTTATTATCTTTGAGGCATATGTACCATCCTTCTCCTGGCCCTCCCAGAATCTCCCACTTTTTTTTTTAATTGAAAACTATCTAAATGGGAGACTTGCCATTGTTTCCTACCAAACATTGGGCCTTGATGATTAGTTGCTGAAGGCTGGATCAGTTCATGTTGCTCTGTATGCAGTATTTCTCTTCTTAGGAGGCATAATGATATTAATTTTAAAAGTTGTTATGTATTTTAGAATTTGGACTGTAACAATGTTTGTGACCAGAAGGTAATACAAACCTTTGTATTGCGCTATTTCAGGATTTTCTGGGATCTGGAGACCCCAAAGACACAAAGATGCTAATAAAAAAACAAGCAGATTGGGCCAAGAATATCAATGAACCAAAAGCAGCAGTGGAGATGTACCTCTCTGCAGGCGAGCACATGAAGGCCATAGAAATCAGTGGGGACCATGGCTGGGTTGATATGTAGGTTTTAGTTCCATCTCAGAGATAATATATAATGAAAGCTCAAATGAGTTTTTCTGAGTTCCGCATAATTTAAAAATAAGACGAAACTTGTTTGATATGTGCCTTTGTTTATATCAGATTGAGTATTTGAAGCACATCGACAATTAAAAATGTTTTACATATGTTTAGAGGGCAGGGACATAAATATGTTATGAAAACAAATGCATTACAACAGTAAAGAGAATGATTGGGTTCATCTGTAGTATGAGACTGTCTTCTAAAATATGCATGCCTTAAGCTTTTCAGAGTAATCATCACAGCAGTGCTTATATGTGATAGCCTATTTCGGTTGTTTTAAGCTGTTAAGGATAATCATCTAGTAGGTAGAGAAGACAACTGGAGCACAGAATCCCTAGAAATTCTGGGGCTGCTCCTGTCACTGGTCAAATTCTTCTTGATTTGCAATAGGTGACACTTTGGGTCGTTTGCGGAGTTGCCATAAGATCTTGGACAGGTCACTCAGCCTTCCCTTGCCTCAGTTTTACCGTGTGGGGGTAATGTTTATTCAGGAGTCTTTTGTTTAGGTCAGGGTTGAGGAAGTGTGTCCCATGTCACTTAGTCACGTAGGACCTAATCCCTCCGTCTTCATGACTGTGCAAAAAGTCTGAGATACGGAATTGCACGTATGAGTAAAGATTGAAGGAACAGGTTTCGAGTTTGTAAAAGGGGAAAAAAAAATAATTTGGAATGTTTACTGAAAACTGTTTAAACAGTGTTGCATGGTACTACTATTATGATACTTATTGAACAATAACTGATCAAAAGTGAAGTTATTACAACAATTAAACAAAAGGCAAAACAACAAGGCAGAACCTGAAACATCTGGCTTCTTTTTACTGGGTCTAGGTTAATTGAAATTGCTCGAAAACTGGATAAAGCTGAGCGTGAGCCTTTGTCAAAATGTGCCTTCTATTTTAAGAAACTTGATAACCCTGGCTATGCAGCAGAAACCTACATGAAGGTTGGTGACCTGAAAGCATTGGTCCATCTCCACGTGGAGACTCATCGCTGGGAAGAAGTAAGCGTGCCCTTGATGTCTGTGTTTAAAACCACTACTTATTGTTTCTGGCTGCAAGAAAGGGAGACAAATGTCTGCTCCCCCACCACTGTAGTGAAGGGAGAGGCAGGAAGGGAGGCTTCTGTAGAATGTGATTCAGAGTATTTAAGGTAATTTTGTATGCTCAGTGTTTGTTTGGTGGCATTTTTGGTTTGTTGTTTTGGGTTTTTTTTTTTTGTCTTTTTTTTTAGTTTCCTGGCTGAATATTTCTTGGTCTTGCTTCTGAACGCCTTTTTCGCCTGTTGAGTTACAGTTGCCCACTTCCTATGGTAATCCATGGGATGCTTCTAGTCCATCAGAAAGAATAAGTAATAATTATATAATGGGAAATTCTGTTTTGAACTCTATTATTTATAATTTGGACACACCGAAGTGAGAATAGCACACACATAATTTAGATCTGATGAACGTGTGCTGTGTTAGTGTGGACCCCACTCTATAACTGGATTGATGCTTCTGATTAGGTAAAGCCCTAACTTCACTGGCTTTTTTCATAAAAATGTGGGCTTGCCAGTACCATCCACTTCACAGCTGGGGTCACCATTAATTTTGTTCTTGTTTTCTTCACAGTAAGTTTTTGATAGGTGTAGTTTCCTAAGAAAATGTTTTCAAAGTGCTGCTGCAATTGACACCCCACACCCCCCAATTATATGGGTGCTTTGGAAAATTGTAGCCTTAGTCCTTTATTGACAAGGTAGTAAGTTCAGAAAGTGAATCTGAACTGCATTTATAGTGTTACTTCAATTTCTTTAGAAGATATATTCAGTAAAAATATTTTTGTCTCTTGCTGTGAAATCTACTAAATTTCCTAGATAATCACTTTCAAGTTCCCCTGTTTCAGTAACCAGGCTTCTACTATGCTTAACTTCTTCTCTTTTTGTTGTTGATTGCTTTTTATTTTAAAATACATTAGTTTCATACTGGAGAAAATATGGATTATGCTCTCTATTCTGTGTATGTATTTTTATTGTGAATTTACTTAGAGCTAAAGGATTGATCCCATGGCATATTCTAAACCCTTTAACTGTTTAAACCATGCAGTATTCTAAAAATGAATTTTTTATTTACCTCAGGCATTTGCTTTGAGTGAAAAGCATCCTGAATTCAAAGATGATGTCTATGTCCCTTATGCTCAGTGGCTAGCAGAGAATGATAGATTTGAAGAAGCCCAAAAAGGTAAGAATGTCACTGACAGATCACTGGTCACTCAAAATTTACTCCATACTTTTCCAATACAGAATATGCAGTCTCTGCCCTTGAGAGTTTCTTATCAGTGGGATTCAAAACCAAATAGAATCCATGTTTTCCTACTGGTCTTAAAGTAGCTGGAAGTCTCCTTATTTGATAAGAAAATGTGATGGATCTGTCAAAAATGATGGCATCTAAATACAGGTCCAGATTTTCCATTGCATTGTGTATCTGGGTGTGGCATGTGGCAACAGTATTTGGCATGTCATCAGAACTGTCTTTATTAATATTTTTATCACAATAGAATTCAAAATATGGCATCCACCTTGTACCCGAATGGAAAGCATAGTTTTTCCTTACATTTAGGTCATGTTGGGTTTGTACAAGTAAAATTTTCCTGTTTCTTTAAGAATTTTCATATATTTTGTTAGGCTTATAAAATTACCTTTAAAGAGAACTGTCAACCTTCCATCATGTGGACAGGCTTAAAAATTTAATTCATAAACTGTACCAGGGACAAGGAGATGTTGAAGCAAGCTCCATGTGGAGCCAGCATGTTTTTAGTATGGTTATGCTTCTCAGGTGCAGCTCCATGTGACTGTTGCATCTGCTGTTTCCAGAGCCAGCTCAGATCTAAGCGTATAACTGCATTTGCTTATAAGGGCCAAACTAGTGAACATGCCAGACACGATCTGTCTCCACACAAAAGCAGTTTGTGTGTCTCGGCACCAAACTGTTGAGCACCTGGTTTTAGGGCAGTTTGGTGGTTTGCACATAGAACTCTGTGAATAGAGGTATATTGGTCCCAGTTTGTTCCACAAAGCTCTGTGCTGCTGTGGCTCAGCAAATATAAATGCCCCAGAACTGGGTGAGCTAGAGATCATTGTGTAGCTGTGTGAGAATTTGGTTATATCTGAGCTAGCTGAAGTCAGGAGGCAATTGTGTCGTGGGGTTGGTTTTTTGGGGGGTTGGGTCATCCCCCCCGCCCATCCCCATTACCCTGTATGACGACTGTGTTTGCCAAATGCATGTTTACCAGGTGAGAATTCAGGATCTTACTTTATACTGGCTTCTGAGCATCAAATAAAGAAATGCTGTTAATAAATAATAAAAGGATATAGTAAATTCTATACTCTTTCAAAATAACTCAGCATTACAAACCAGAGCATTAACTTCAAACATTAATTTATTGTAGTTTTGAATGAAGTTGTGATTTTCAGTGTTTAGGTTGCCATTGTTTGTATAGAGATCTAATCATCATAGCATTTTTGCTCTTTTCTATATTTAAAAAAAAGCAACCAGTATTGTACAAAATCTATGAGCTCAAAAGCTGCTGAGACAGTGCAAAAGCCACAAAATACCTTCAGGTTCTTCTCATGTTCCATTAGTGTCGCTGCTTTCAAGGAGAAAAATACCAGTGTATAATCCTTTTTATCCTGCCCTGGATAGACTATTTGATATTGGCTAAATAGACTGCTCTTAATTTTAAAACATTAATTTCAGTTAATTGATATAATCACACTGTAAAATCCTCTTTGTTTTGGCCTTCTTTGTAGCATTTCACAAGGCTGGCAGGCAGAGTGAAGCTGTAAGAGTGCTGGAGCAGCTAACGCACAATGCTGTGGTTGAAAGCCGATTTAACGATGCAGCTTATTATTACTGGATGCTTTCCATGCAGTGTTTAGATATAGCCCAAGGTAAGTAACTGAGAGGAAGTTTGTATTTGTTACCGTCTTGTGCACGTAGACAATTACTGTATTGTGATAGCATTGCTGCAACTCCTTCACTGTTCTGTGGCTTTGGTTTTGTGGTTTTTTTTTTAATGCTGTGTATAACTCCGGCTTGTGCTATTTTTGTAGTCCCCCTGGTTTTCCCATGTGGTTATTTAAAACAAATAAGCAAAACAGCAACGTCAGCATGCATAGGCCTCCTTTTGAAATCTGACTGGAATCAAAATCATGTCTCCTGGGACTATGTATCCTCACGTACCTTCCCACAACACACTTTAACTAGAGAAGCGATTGGAGGGTTAAAGTATTAGTAAATAAAAGATGGTCTTAAAGTGTAAGATAAATCTAGTACCTGAACAAAGGTTGGAGAGGTACTTTACAAATTATTTCTGCCAACAGAGATAAAATTGATTGTTCATTAGCTATCATCCTTCTTCTGAATGTATTTCAGTGGGAGAGAGGTGGAGCCAGTAGTTACTAGGTGTAATTTAGTCTTAATGAATACAAAAGATTGATAATACTGCCTTTTGCCTGGTGCTATAAGTACCTTTTTTTCTTTTTTTCGTTCAGCTGATGCATGATAGTGCTGATCTGTTACCATTCAGGTATTTTAGAGTTGCAAACTTTTCCAGTTGGCTTAGTAGTGTATATAATATTTACAAAATGAATGTTTCAAAACTTATTTTATTTGTAAACTCTGAAGTTCTGGATGAGGTTTCCAGTGATGCACACCTACTATTTTCTACCTTTAAGCTGTAGCCTCTAGCTGTTAAAACTGTTGCCTCAACTGTTTTGTGTTTTACCACGCTTGTTTTAGACTGGAAATTTGCTCATAAAAATGGCAAGTCTGTGTAACGTGTGGTTTGCACAGGTAGATGGGACACACTTGAACTGGTACATACCTCTTTTGGAAGTGCTGACATTAAAATTTTAATATGCTGTTTTCTTCCAGCTGAGTCTCATAGACTCATCTTGGAGACTTATACTAATGCCTTTGCCTCCCGCAGAGAATGAACAACAGAAGACTGAAATGTTACAGAAGTTTCATCACTTCCAGCATTTGGCAGAAGTTTACCATGTCTATCACTCTATTCAAAGATACACTGTAAGATACTCACTTTAGAAGTGTATTTATGCTTCCTGAGCATTTTTCTTTAGGGAGTCCAGAAATAACTATGAATAATTAATGACTTTTCAGGCAATTAAATATTGAGTGTAGATCAGTGATACTGTATAGTAACTTTATTTATGTCTTTATTTTATTATACAGCCTTCTGCTGTACTGTACAAGAACTTCTGTTGTCTTAGTTGCTAAAAACTGCAGTGCAGTTTTAGCAGATCTGTGCTTGTCTCAGTGTGGGTAGAAGATATGACGATGACCGACTTCCCACCCCCAGCCCTTTTTTGCTAGCTGTATTGGTTTGGTTCCTCAGGGACCTGAGCCTCTGGTCCTACACAGGCTACAGTAGGCTTTTTCTTTAGTCACAGGAAAACAAGATTGAACAGAAGAAGGCACCCTAGCTTAGGGATTCCTGCAATGTGGTATATGTATCAGCAGTGATGTGTGTAAATTACTCCAAAATGATGTGTGTAAACTCCTCCATGAGTGAGGAGCTCCTGCTACTTCCAGCAATTACAGTAATGTTGCTGCCACTGTTGGTGAAAATACCTTTTGCAAAACATTTGAGAACCCTTGATCCGTGCCCTTGCCCAAAAGAAGACTCTGTGCTGTGGAGGTCTTTGCTGGTCAGACTACTTCAGACCTTACAGTGGTGGAGACTCTACACTATTGCCGGCCAGTCAGCCCTCATTTTTAAATAGCCTGTTAAAGATTCTGTTTTAGCTACATGGATCTCTCTTTTTTCTGCATGTAGCAGGCATGAGCTTTGGTGATAGACAAGCAAAATCCACTTGCTATATTCTGTCAGCACTTCTTTTTGCAACTGTATGAAAGAAACACAGTACTTCAGATGCCTAGCACTGTGATGGTTAGTGATACGAGTTGTTGATTTTCCAGCTTAGAAATATGTGTCTGTATTTTTAATACTGCAGGAGGAGCCTTTCAGTTTCCACTTGCCTGAAACCCTCTTCAATATTTCCAGGTTTCTGCTTCACAGCTTAACAAAGGAGACTCCTTTGGGGATCTCAAAAGTGTATCCTTCCAATACAGTACAAAATCTAGAAGTTATCTTGTGACATACATGAAAGGAATAATTGATGTTGATCCACAGTGCAGAGATCTCCTGCAGGGTATCTTCAGTTTCAGCTGTTGGTTATAGTTAAGGGAAACTGACTTTTGTCCCTAAGGAAACAATCAGCATCTTCAAACCATTATGTGTTTAACTGTGCTACCTTTTTTTTTTTTTTAATAGTTTTGGAGAGCTGTACAAATCAACTAACGTGTAATTCTCAAACCCACCCACCCAGTCTGGTGTATCACCTTTGTCAGAGAAGCAAGTTCTAGGATACCAGTCACTGCAGCAGGATGTTGGCTCCGAATCTTGACAGTGTTGTTGCAAGGAGACTGAACTGAGACAGGAGGGGGGGTGGGAAACAGGAGCTTTTGCTTCACATGAGGCTTGTGTAGCTGTGTAGTGTCTGTCAGGCTAACATTTGCACAGCTTTGTTAGTGCATATTGCATCTTTGGAGAGTACTTCATAAACGCTCTGTGAACCCTGTGGAAATGCACCTGTCTGTAAAAGATAACAAGAAGGGTCACTGGATGCCACAGGGAGGCCTGATTTTCTTGCTTTCACTTCATTTATGGCTTTGGATGGGATGTTAGCTTTCCTTTTCATAACTTCCTCACTTATAAATGTATAGTCTTTCATAAAGTCTTTCATAATATGCCTTGTGATCAGTAGCTTTCTAAACAGCAGTTACTGTTATATACTGATGAAAGGGAAAGACAGCCCTTGGTCAATGATGCAGAGCATATGCTTTATTTCCAATAAGATCATGTGTATTTAGTTGGTGTCCGTGGGTTGCTGGTGTTGTAAGATTTTTTTTTTTTTTTTTTTTTTTCTTTGGCTAGGGAAAAATCCATTCACCCTGAAATTTTGTAAATGGAGTCAGAATATTTAACCAAAGCAATGTTTATGTAGGGTCAGTTCTTTATCTTTTAGTAATTACCCACAGACATTTTGATAGTTCTTTCACACTGTTTTTAAATGGAGTTATGTAAATAGATTTCTTCTGTTGAAGCCTGTTTAAAGTACCAGTGTAGGATATGCTTCATTGCACAACTTCTCTGGTTAGAAAGCGTATTGCAGTTTTTCCTAAATGCCATTTGTATTTTTATTCCTTAATTAAATTATAGCAATACATTATTTGCCCTGGCAAAACAGAGTAAAGCTCTTGGTGCATATAAACTGGCTCGTCATGCCTATGACAAGTTACAGGGACTGCAGATCCCAGCTAGGTTCCAGAAATCAATTGAGCTGGGCAGCCTGACAATCCGATCCAAGCCATTCCATGACAGTGAAGTAAGTTGTGATGTGTTTCATGTTAATCATTAATATGTGGCCTAATCCAAGAATCTGACTTGCTGTATGCACAGAAATATCTGAAATATATTATGCATAGCTGTGTGATATAATTGTATTTCTGCTGGAAACAGTGTCCTTTTATTGTTATTCTTCAGGTCAGACTTCCTTTTGCTCCTGAGAACAAATTAAAATCAGTCCTTTCTTTATGGGCAGCTTCCATCCTCCCTCTCCTGTCTTGCATCTACCTTCCTCTCTGCCTATTAATTCTTTCAAGCCTTTTTCTCTCCTGTCCACATGCAATTACTCCACAGTCTTTGTCTCTCTCTCCAGCTGGAGGTCACTTTCATTTGTCCTGCTCCTCGCACTCCTTCCCTCCTCCCCCTATCCCTTGAATGACCTTCCTTCCTTAAGTCTTATTTTAACACCTTTTCTTCTTTAACTGAAGTCTGACTTTCTGCAGTGCTCTATAAAGCCATGTCTTATGGAGTACTCACTAAAAATAAATTGCATTGTGTGAGTGAACATGCACCTGGCCACCTGAAATAATAGAAATACAATCTTAAGAACTGCCTAAAATAACTGTGCTCTTGAAAAGAAGAGAGATGAATTAATTGGAGAACTTGAATTTGACCAAACTTTAGAGCAAAAAAACTTCGCTTCGGTAACCTTCTCTTCAACTTCTTTTGTCACTGTGTTATTTGATGCAGAATTCTGCTTCTGTTACTGGAAAGGCAAGGTGAAAATTTAATTGTTAGAATGGTGAGGACAGCTATTTTTAATGTGAAAACTTGCTGTTTTATTAAAAAGGGAAAGCATTTTCAGATGTTAAAGGATCTGATTTCACAGCAGTATTTCTCCAGATTAGCGCTGATGTAATATCAGTGGTGTAAACCAAAGGAGCCCGTATTTAATTGAAAACAAAGAGTTCAGGATGTGCTGATCTGTTGAAGATTACTGTGCTCTGTATGTGTTTTTGCAGGAGCTTGTGCCCTTGTGTTATAGATGC
Source organism: Platalea leucorodia (assembly GCF_965183815.1). Taxonomy (NCBI): domain Eukaryota; kingdom Metazoa; phylum Chordata; class Aves; order Pelecaniformes; family Threskiornithidae; genus Platalea; species Platalea leucorodia. Next base: position 15,895,797 of record NC_138831.1, read on the forward strand.
TCTACCAACAACCCTTTGCTGAATAACTTGGGGAACGTCTGCATTAACTGCAGACAACCTTTCGTCTTCTCCGCTTCCTCCTATGGTGCGTTGGAATATTGCATTTCGTTGTGCTTTTCAAGTAGATAAATGTTAACTGAACAGAGTAGGTTAGTACTTGATTTGTTCTCTCTGCAATGTTATTTGGACAAACAAATCTTTCCTTTTAGTGTTGTTAGATTTGACTAAGTTAACTTCTTGTCCCAGGGATAGTTGGATTTCATTGCAAGATGGCAGCAGCAGCAGTAAAGCATTGCTTTGTTATGAGGCACCAAACGTATAAAGTGTTTCATTAATCCAGATGCAATCCTTTGAGAAGTTGAGGCATTTTTGGTTTATTTTAGTTTTATTTTATTTAACTTGTTTCATGAGAACATGTGGGCAGAACACCACCGTCAGAGAAGCTGAGGGTGTTCATTTCTTAAGGGGCACAGTATCTTCTAGGAGGTATTTTCTGAGTTCTTGCAGGTCAAATGCTCCTTGCTTTTCACACCCCTTTAGAAGTACTGCATCTGGTTGAGTTCTATTTGGAAGATGGCATCACAGATGAAGAAGCTGTAGCTCTCATTGATCTTGAAGCTCCAAGAGTGAATAAAAGAGAGAATAAATGGCAAGAGATGATGAGTGACCGTATCCTTTTGATTAAAATGGGTTTCCGGTCCTTTTCTTAGGGGAAAAAAACAATGATTTTGAATTTATCCCCCACCCCCCTTAGATTTAAAATTTTCTTTTTGTCCTATGACTGATGTGAGTACAATTGCATCATGTTTCCTTTTCAAGTTAGTATAACAACAAAGTGATGTTTTAACTAAACCTAATATTTTCATAAAGCTTTTTTGTCAGAAAAATTTGTTTCTAATCATGTAAAATATTTCTTTTTAACAATGGAATGTCATGCTTTACCTATTCTGTTTTTAGCTGCTTTTGGTAAAGAAGGGGGGGAATCTGAAGTGCGTTATTCACTTCCAATAACAGCTTGCTTAAGAGGCTGCCGTCTCTTAGCCAAGGGAAACCAGCATGGACTTTCTTCATAAGCATTCCTGTTGGAATCTGTTTTGTAATGCTTTGGCATCCAGAGCTCACAGTTGCTGTGGAGGCCATATAATATTAGGTGTGGAGTAATGCACAAGAAAACACAATCTCTGACTAAAACTGCTCAACATGTAATTTAAATAGGTTGTTTCATTTGCTTTTTGTCATCTGGCAGAAGGGGGCAGAGAGGGAAGGAAGGCAGAGCTGATGTCATACTTGGTTGTGGTCAGTTTTGCCATTCTACAGCAGCTGCAATGATAAATTTCCCCAGTCACTGTGAATCACAGCAAGCCCTTCTCTAGTACTTTCTATAATAATCTAGGCACTGTAGCAGTTTGAGAATACTCTGACCCCTTGGAGCAACAAGGATACCAGTCCTGCTGGTATGCTTTCATATTTATTCTGTGAGTCCGAGCTACTGTGAGGATAGCTAGTTTTATAGGAACTCTGTTTCTTCCTTAAGAAATGCATTTAGATGCACAGAGTTTGAGGCTTGATGACAATACAGATATTATTGAAGATGACGATCCCTTTACAGCGAAACTGAGCTTTGAGGTAAGAGCCTTACCTGTATCTTCCAGTTGTTTCTTTCTTGCTACCAACATAAATGAATAGAAAATTTTAACTTGCAATCCATGCTGTTCTTCTGGTGTGAATGTGTTACAAAGACTACCACAAGAGAGATACAAAGCAGGGGACTGGAAGAGAGGGATGGAACTTGAGAGGGAAAGGGATTTACTGGTTAACTCCTCTCTTTAAACAAAACCAAACCAAACCCCCACCCACACCCACCCCACCCCCAAAAGAAAAAAACAAACAAAAAACCCAACAAAAAACAACAAAGATCTTAAAGTAAACATTCCTGGAATTTCATTTTATCATCATAAAATGATACAATGGGGCTGTTCCCCAGGGTATTTCTGTGTCTAGGCAGTATACCTATAAAACAGTTGTTACTGTGAGGTTTTAATAAAGGCTGTGGGCATGGGTGTTATTTACAAGGAATTGTGTTAAAATGAATAATGGAAGCTCACTGAAACCAAGTTAGAAATGTGGCTGGATGCTGCTGTCGCTGAAGGTATTGATAAAACTGACGGTGAGTTTGGTGGAACTAGACTCGGGCCAATTCTATATTAGCTTTTTCTACTGAATTTTACTTTGCTTCTTACAAAGTATTAATCCTTGAAGGGCTTTGCAGTTGGTAACAGTAATTCTTTCTAAACCTGCTTTCCTGCAGCAAGGAGGCTCAGAATTTGTTCCAGTGATTGTGAATCGTGCTGTTCTCCAGTCAATGAGCCGGAGGGACGTCTTGATTAAACGCTGGCCAAAGCCACTGCGGTGGCAGTACTACCGTTCCCTGCTACCAGATGCCTCCATTACCATGTGTCCATCATGTTTTCAGGTAGTGTTTTCATGGAGAGGTTTAAAAACAAAACAAAACAAAAAACTCCACTGAGCACCCTATGCCTGAAACAATTCTACTCATTGAAACTCATACTTTAAAATGTATTCAACAAATTCCTGAATGATGTAGAGACAGAGAAAGCGATGAAAGCCAAAAAATAAGCTGTGGTGCACAGAGGAGCAGCTGCTTTCTGAAAACTTTGAGGTAGCCGAATTTGAGAAGTTGCACTGACAGCAAGCCAGAGCCTCTCGAGCAAACCTTGGCTGAACAGCAAATGCTGATTTGTATTTATTTCTTTTTGCTCTGCCCCTCTGACTTTCAGCCTGCTCTAGCAGGGAAAATCAGTCAGTAACTAAGTTAGCTTGTTCAGTCCCTCTCCCTCTCCTTCCCCTCTCAGGAGTGGCTTTTTGAAATACTGGAATTCAGTCACGTGTGCTTACACAGAAACTGTCTAATTTTTGTCCTTCCTTCTGCAAAAGTAATTAATTGGTTTGTGCCTTTTCAGCAACGTTGGCAGTGGTCTGTGAAATCTTGCTGCTCTATTTCAGGTTATAGCGCTCTCAAGCAGTTGAAAGTAAGAGGACTAATTCTCTTGTAATGGCAGCTTCAGAATGTCTGTGCCATAGAGAAGCTGTTGAGCTCAGTTTGCATTTTCTTTGAGCTAGTCACAGGCTAACTTGTCCCTAAATCTGTTCCTAATTAACAGATGTTTCACACAGAAGACTATGAGCTTCTCATACTCCAGCATAATTGTTGTCCGTTCTGTCGACGGAGAATAGATGAGTCAAACCAATGAAGAAAAACAATCTTATACCTCAACTGACAGACTTCCCTATGGGCTTGGCAAAACACTTCTTAGATTCATAGAGTTTTCCTAACAACTTGGTTAAGTCATCTTGTTCCATTTTGTACATAAGAGTGGAACTGAGTTTGAAGAAATGTAACTATTTTTTTTAAATGAAAATGTCTGTTGTTTGTGAATGTCCTCTACATTTCCCAGGCAAGCAGCTGAAGTGCCACAGATTCTTACAGGAATGTTTCTAAGGTCAAGTTCAGCCTTGAAGTAATTGTCGTTCTTTTTCCAACTTGTGTTAGGACTTGATTTGCTCCTTAATATGTACCCGTTATTGACAGATCTTCAAATAAATGGGACTATTTTTCACTACTTTTTGTCTTGGAATTTGCTATAATGCTGGTGCTGCTTCTGAGCTTGTATGGTGTGGTTTATTTATTTATTTATTTATTCTTTCTATTCCATTTAGGCAAGAACAGCATTAGAGTTTAGAGCTCTTCAAGTGTGATCTTAAGAGTTACACTGATCTTAGCATCGAGGACCAAGTGGAGAGGGGTCGAAGCTTTTAATCTGTATAGAATTCACCCTTGTTAAAACACAAAATGATGTTGTGCACGGAAGTATGCATTTCATGCTAACCCAGCTGCCCAGACATAAGTACCTCAACTGCCCACTGTCACGTATGTAATCCTAATAACAGTAGCCTGACATCATCTGGTGTGGAATGCCCCTTTGGCCAGCTGTCCCAGCTCTGTCCCCTCGCCACTTCTTGCCCACATCTGGCCTGTCGCTGGGGGGCACAGAGCCGGGGGGGTGAAGAAAACCTCAGTGCTGTGCAAGCACTGCTCAGCTACAGCTACAACCTTGGTGTGTTATCAACGCTGGCTTAGACACAAATCCAAAACACAGCACCACATGGCTGCTGTGAGTAAAGTTGACTCCATCCCAGCCCGCCATCGTACTCCCGGGTAGTTGAGTCTCCTGAGGACGATCACTGAGTAGTTCTCTGACAGCGGGAGAATTTATGTAGGCAACCAGCTGGGCTGGATTTGAGCTGGGAAGCAATAGGTCTCTTGACTTTAATCCAGTATAAATTGTGCCCATGTTACCATGAGTTCTATTGTTGTTATGACATCCCGTCTGTCACAGCCTCCCTTTGTTTTGAGTGGGAAATGATGTTCTACTTTACTGTCTTAAGCTATTGGCTGAGGTTGTTGGGTGCTGGTAGAGCAGCTACCGTGTAAACAGCACTTTGCCTGTGAGACTGGTGATGTCTCCGTGTCTGCTTGAGTTCCTCTTGCAAGTGACACTGCAATGGCACTGCAGGGTTTCTGAGTCCCTCAATGGTTCCTGACCAAGTTTGCTTAATTTACCACTTCAAAAACATTCTGTTCTAATTATCACTCATCTGCTTTTCAACTCATCTGTCACTGTTTGCAATGAAGACTTTGCGATTGACATGGATAAACAATGCTGTTTGAGATGTGAGCCAGAATGGAATTCGGCTTGTTCTCCCAGAACTGAGCTGGATTTGCAGAGCTTGTGGGAATGAAAAATGATAAAAATAAATAGGCAGGGTTTGCCGTGACACAGAAACAAAATGGATCAAGCAAGGAAGCTTTTTTTTTTTTTTTTAAACAAGTATCTGAATACAGTCTTTGTTTGAAAAGTGTATTGGGCTCATGCCTTGTGAAGATGGTCTCATTCCAGGCTGCCCTGTGCCATTGAAACTCTCGGGTAACTTCATGACAAGGAGTCCCTGGACGTACAAGAAGTCCCACCACGGTGCTTTTGTCTGAAGCTATTGCGAGTGGTTGACCAACCATTTTCTTCCATTTGCCCTGTTCTACTTCATTACTGCTTGCCTGTCCCACTGCTGTACTCCCGTGGTGACACATGCCAGGCCCTAAGCTGCTAACCTCAGCAGTGGCTTATTGCATCAGAGCTTAAGGTGGCATATTTGCGTATTGGGAAGATAAACCTTTAATCCTTCTTGTATGCCCAGGTACAACTATGGACAGCTGCATTTGCAATTAGATAGTGGCACTGCTCTGGCCTTGGCAACACATGTGAAAAGTTAATTGAGAGGGACTTAGGATGAGCGGAGTGTGTGTGAGGACGTGGTATTTTCACGTTAACTTGAAGGAAGACCTTTGGGACTGTCCAGAGCGATCGTGGCCTGCCTTTGGTTACAGCCAGTCAGGTCTTCCTTTGTCCATGGTGCCAGCACTTTAGCCCTTTTAGACCTTCTCCACTTAGACCAAGCTGGAAAACGTTCACTCTCTTCTTTAAAGAGAGTACAGAGCTTTGTGCTTTTTGCCTTTAAACTTTTTGCATGTGCTAAATTAACCCACAAGAAACACTGGTAAAAACTAGGCCAGGACTGAAAGAAGTTTATTAAGGCCAAGAGGACGTGAGCTTCTGCCCGCCTTGCACCCGTGAGCTCTAGCAGCTGTGGCACATCCTCCTGTGCTGGATGAGGCACTCACAGTCACCCGCTCCTCTGCTCCTGGCTGCAGGGAATGTTCAGCTCAGGCCCCCGGCTGCGGCCCGAACAGCAAGGGGAGGTGCTCGGGTCCCCTCCAGCCTCTGTCCCCTACCAAGGGACAGAGCAGACAGTCCTTACCTAGCCTCCGTGGGGGAACCAGCTGGTACCTGCATGCCAGCTGGAATGTTATTGACTGCTAACGAGAAAGGGGATAAACAGTGGGTGGAAAAAAAGAGAAGAGATGGGGAAAATAGCTTTGGAGCTTAAAAGATTAATCATGATGGTGTGAACTGTAAGGAACCACCTTCTGCAGAAGAGAGATCCTCTGCGGTTGGCTTCATTGTGTTCACTCTGCTGTACATGTTGTCCCATTGCCTCTGAAAAATTAAGACAAGACAAGGTCTAACTCAGTTGCTGGTTGGCACAAAGAGCATTTCAAGCACAATTGAGTGCGTTGGGTGGGGAGGCAGAGAGACACGGAGGACATGGGAGGCTCCCGCGATGCCTTCCCCTGTGGAATTTGATGATTCTACAAGGTTTTGGGGAGACTGAAGATGTCTGCCAACCAGCATATGAAGTTGAGTGTTGGCTTCAGCTGAGAACCTCCCTTCAGTGCTCTTGTCCCGCAGCCTTCTCAGCACCAGTGCAGAATGATGCCTGTCCAGGACAGATGGACTAGGTTATTTAATAGGTGTTACCAATGTAATTGGCGTGACCCAAACCACATACAAAGCCAGGCACAGAGGAGACGGTACAACTGGAAACCTGCCAGTGGCAACAGTGTTTCACTGGTGTTCAAACCTCCCCAGCCAAATCCTGTAGCAGAAAAAGAGGTGGCTGAGAGCATGTGGGAGAAGGGTTGGTGATGCTCGTGCTGCCTGAGAGCACCCTTCTGCAGCCTCCCACAGGGAATGGCAGTTATGGTGGGGATGGCTCTCCAGTGGGGACTAGCTGGTGTCGTGGACCTGCTTTCCCCTTATAAGAATGGGCCTGGGACACCCCTCTATCACTGATGGACCACACCACACCACACCACACCACACCTGCCCAGCCCAGCGACCATCTGCAGCCCCTAAACCCGCAGTCGTGGGGTTTTGAACCACAAACTTCCCTCCTGTTAGCAGGGGACAGAAAGGAGCTTCTGTCCGTGGGCGAGAGCTGAAAGCTCAGCCTGGGAGCCTTGAGAAAGTGTGGCCAAGAGAAGTATCCCCGTGTGCCTTGTCTTTCCCTGGCCCCCTCCGCCTGGCAAGCCGATGGTAACGCCTTGCATTCCCGGTGGGCATGCAGAGAGAGTGCCTCCCATTCTCTCTGTGGGCAAACTGAGGCATTTCACACAGGCGGGCAGCGCACCCCTGAGTGCCCAGGGAGGGTGGACTGGTGAGCTGTGGATGTCCAGCTCTGGATTGTGGGGTCCAAAGACTGCCATGGGTGCAGGGCCCACCCCAAACCCTTGCTCCCTGCTGAGGAGCAAGGCTGTGTGAGTGGAGCTGCTGTCCGGTTTGGGCCCCCCCAAATGAAAGGTGCGGTGCGGAGCTATCTCTTTATACATGACCATGAGCTGTGGTCTCCAACAATGACAGTGCGGGCCAGAAACAGGTGTCACCTTAATACCTTCCCAGGAAAGCCAATTACCCCTGGATGATTATGATTAATAATTCTCTAAGCCCTAATTGCGCTGACATCAATGCCTGGAGCTTACCCCAGGGGGCACTTTATAAGGGGCGCCCTGCAGAGGTGAGCGTAGCCACTTCTCCTCGGGGTGACGGCAAAGGCTGAGAGGTGGCGGGAGCCCCACTTCAGAGGCGATTCCCCCGCGCTCAAAAAACACCCCTGAGTAAGAGCAAAAGGCACCTCACGAACCGCAACCATGAACGGGACAGAAGGCCAAGACTTCTATGTCCCCATGTCCAACAAGACCGGGGTGGTGCGGAGCCCCTTCGAGTACCCCCAGTACTACCTGGCTGAGCCCTGGAAGTTCTCGGCGCTGGCTGCCTACATGTTCATGCTGATCCTGCTTGGCTTCCCCGTCAACTTCCTCACGCTGTACGTCACCATCCAGCACAAGAAGCTCCGGACGCCTCTAAACTATATCCTTCTGAACCTGGCAGTTGCAGACCTCTTCATGGTCTTTGGAGGCTTCACGACCACCATGTACACTTCGATGAATGGGTACTTTGTCTTTGGAGTAACAGGGTGCTACATCGAAGGCTTCTTTGCTACGCTGGGTGGTAAGTTTTCCAAATATTCAAAAATTTGCCAGGAATTGCCCCAGATTTTAGGAGGGGGAGGGAGGACGCCCAGATGACCTTGGAAAAACATGGTATCTGGAACGTCCTTGGTCTGCTGCTGATGTGGGCTGAGGCAGCTGCAGTGTTTCAGGGTGGGAGGTGAAGAAAGTGACAAATTACTTTTTTTTTTTTTTGACCTTATTTTGGTAGCCACCTGCTCAATATCCTGAGAACAACAGTGCAGCAATGAAAAGCAACCAGTAGCAGATTTTGCAGTTGCTGGATTTGCACATCTTTTTGGCTTGCTTTCTGACTTGAGAGATGACAAATTTGTTCTTCCTGTTTCGTGGGGCTGAGCCTGTCATTCGCTCTGATGCGGTGTATGGTGGCGCAGGCTGGCAAAGCTGGCTCTCCTCCCCATGCTAGCCAGGCTTTGACCGAAACAGCTGTTAAATAAAAATTGTGTCTCTAAAAATGCCCTCCTCTGTTCAGCTCAACCTTCAGCCACAGGCAACTGTTTTACTGGTTTGGTCCTTGTGGCACAAGTTTCCTGGGAAGCTGTGGGTAGCAAGGGGAAATCCTGGGATGATGGACACTTGCTGCATCTCAGAGAGGGACCGTAGGCTTGCAGGTGCAGGTGCTGTCCGGGATGAGTGGTAGGATCCAGCTATGGATCACAAAACACAGCAGCAAAGTGGTTACTGTGGGTCAGCAGTGCAGTGAGGAGGTGTCTTCTCATGCCTTCCTACTGCATCTGCCCTTGGCCTTTGTTCATTTCTCTTTCCGAGCCCTTGGTGGAGATTTACCTGCTGCCAGGGGTCTTCCTTGGAAACAACAGTCCGAGGAGGCCTCGTGCTGCCATCAGTGCGTTTTTCTCCTCCTGTTGCTCAAAGTCCCTGTGTCCCCATCCCTCTCTCTCCCTGGTGCAGGTGAAATTGCTCTCTGGTCACTGGTTGTCCTGGCTGTCGAAAGATACGTAGTGGTCTGCAAGCCCATGAGCAACTTCCGCTTCGGGGAGAACCATGCCATCATGGGCGTTGCCTTCTCCTGGATCATGGCCTTGGCGTGCGCAGCTCCCCCGCTGTTTGGCTGGTCCAGGTAGGGAGGGCACTGTGCCCGGCGCCTGGGGTTGCGGGAGCCTGGCTGGCGGCGACTCGGCCGTGGCTTCCAGCTGGTCTCCTCTGCTGGGTGCTGACCTGCCTGGCTCACCTTGTAGGTACATCCCCGAGGGCATGCAGTGCTCGTGCGGGATTGACTATTACACTCTGAAGCCAGAGATCAACAACGAATCTTTCGTCATCTACATGTTTGTGGTTCACTTCATGATCCCGCTGACAGTCATTTTCTTCTGCTATGGGAACCTGGTTTGCACTGTCAAGGAGGTGGGTACCTGCCAGTGGTGGTGGACTGGGGCCCACCCCCGTCCCCAGGGCTGGGAAGGGGCCCATGCCAGGCTCCAGACTGGTGACAGAAAGGGCCCTCGGGGGGCCAGGCTGGCCCTCCATGAAGGGGGAAATATCAAACTCCAGATGTGCAGCTCAATTACCCCAAGCCCTGACCCTGCGTCCCATGCCGGCGCAGCCCTCCCCAGCTCCATCACGTTTCCATTCCCTTCTGCCCACAGGCTGCCGCCCAGCAGCAGGAGTCTGCCACCACCCAGAAGGCAGAGAAAGAAGTGACCCGCATGGTCATCATCATGGTCATTGCCTTCCTGATCTGCTGGGTCCCCTATGCCAGCGTCGCTTTCTACATCTTCACCAACCAGGGGTCGGACTTTGGTCCCATCTTCATGACCATCCCAGCTTTCTTTGCCAAGAGCTCCGCCATCTACAATCCTGTGATTTACATCGTAATGAACAAACAGGTAACTGGCAGGATGCCAGGCGATCTCCTTTTTTGTGTTTCGCTTTGTAACAGCTTGCAGAGAGTTACAGCTCTTTGAGGTACCTGTGAGCCGGGAGAGGAGTTTGTTTCCAGGTGATCTTGTTCCGGCATGCAGGAGAGTGACTGTGCATCTCATCCTTGGTGTTGCACAAATCTCATAAATGCAAGCCCATCCCATCTGAAATGACCCAGGCACTGGCTTGGTGGAGGAGCTGGGACTGCATCCGTGCCGGCCCCCTGTGGCAGGCAGGGCGGGAAGCAGGCGGGGCTGGCAGCAGGTGGCGGGAAAGGAGACTCCACCAGCATGGTGCCTCCTGTGCTGTGGTGGTGGGGGCTTCCCAGCAGCTTTGCCAGGCTCAGAGGCAGACCCACAGCCGGAGCTGCCTGAGATCTGCCTGCCTCACCCCAGGCTTCCCTCTCTTCCAGTTCCGTAACTGCATGATCACAACCCTCTGCTGTGGCAAGAACCCGCTGGGTGACGAGGACACGTCTGCTGGCAAGACAGAGACCTCCTCCGTCTCTACCAGCCAGGTCTCTCCTGCGTAAGCCCCGCTGGAGTGGCCAGTCCTCGGGGTGCATGTCGCCGCCCCGGGAACACGAACCTGGCCCTGCCGCTGCCACCGCCTGCCCCCGCTTCACCACGGCCACAGCCCCGCGGGGCGGGCTCCTCTCTCCTGGCACTAGGAACCCTGGGAACAAGGCTGTAAATGTGTACACACGTTTTCTAATTAAAATGCAAAGGCTTAGCTCTTCCACTGGCGTAAATCCGTGCTTTTCTGTTGACTTGCTGAGAGCTCGTGCCCCCCTGCTCCGAGCGCAGACTCTTGGGTCTGACGCCCCCGCCACACCTGCATGCCCTGTGCCGCCATGCATGAGCCCCAGCCTGCGGTGGAGCCACCCTCGCCTCCCTCGCCCCACCTCGATGGCCTGGCAGGGGCTGGGACACATCCCTGCCTCTGCCACCGTGGGGGCTGGAGCTGGGGCCACCTCCCAGCTCTGCCACTGGAGATGGCGCCCGGCTGGTGCCACCCAGCCACTTGGCCCTGCCGCACTCCGGCTGCCCGGAGGCAAGTCTGACTGCTGCGAGGTGCCCCCAGCCCTGCCAGGTCCTCCCAGCTCCAGCCCTGCCCCACCTGCAGCACCTCAGAAGCCCCGGGAGGCACTGTGACCCCTCCAGGGGGGATGGGATGGGGTACCCGTGCACATGGGCCCCTCCATGCCGCAGAGGTGATGGTTGTGGATCCTGCCCAGCAAGCAGGCGGCACGGAGGGGACCTGGCGGCATGGCGTGGCATTGCACGGCACAGCATGGCACAGCCATGTGTGGCCGCAATCGGATGTGCTCAGGGAGGGCTCGGTGCTTGCTCCTGCAGGCACCCAGCGCAGCAACATGCACACAGTGTTTGCACCCTCAGCAGCAGCCCCGCTTGATGTCCCCCCAGGAGGAAGCACCCCTCCCCGTAGCACTGCTGCCATTCATCCTTAGGCATCTTCGGGCCCCCTGTGGCCTGGGGCTGTGCCCTGAGACACGCGGCTCCCGGTCCTCCCGCGCACCTCCCTGTTTCAGCTGTAATCAGTTTGGCATCAGCCCAAGTAGGAGGTTTTGGCCAGTGCTTGTGCTTTTGAGGATTGATCGGTGCATTGCTAAGCTTCCCTCCCTGCTGTAGCAGGCAAGACATGGGAGCATATGGCTCAGAGACGTCGACATATGTTTTAAGCACTACAAGATGGCATATTGCAATTGTAGCAGTGTTCTTCATTTTTATTTTTAGCTCAGTTATACAAATAAGATGTTTTTCTCGCTGTTCAGTGTTATCAACATTTGAAACTATTTTTGTACATTATTATCCTCTCTGATTTCTAATCCTATGCAGCTTTGCAAGGTCTAATAGGGAACGTATAGAACCCATGCAAGTTAAACCTTTAATAAAGAGCAATTTGCAAGTACAATTCTCTCATTATTTTTTTTTATCGATACTTCTGCATATTCAGTGAAATCTAAAGATTAGAGGTTTATGAATAATTCAGTGTTTAGGCTGATGTCTGATTCATGTACTTCAAATCTGGGAGCTGGTTTTGGAGGGAAGAGGAGGAAGGATTTGGTGTTTATTTGCTGTCTGCAAGGCTGTGCTCCACGGGAGCCGTGTGATGCTTGGCACTGCAGCTTTCCCGCCCACGCCGGACTGGCCCCAGCACACGCTGGAGATGTCCTGGTCCGAGCCCACAGGCTGTCACCCCATGCGATTCCCAGCCCTACAGCTGCTGCTGGTGGTGGTAGAGGCAAGAGAGGGTTTGGGACACTCAGGCGGGTGCCGGAGGCATCATGGAGCTGCCGGAGAGGTGATGGCCGGATCCAGGAAGAGGAGATGGTCGGAAGAGACGCACCCATCCCTGCTGTGGTGCCAGCCCCTGCAGCCCTCCAGTGTCCCCACTGGCCCCTTCCTGGGGAATTTGGAAGCAGACTGGGAATGGAGCCAGGAACAGCCTGGTCGTGCTGGTCCGGGGGGAGCCGGGCATGCGGGGCATAGGCATAGGTGCCTCTCCTGGCTCCTTGCTCCAGTCCTGGCTCCTGCTGGCACCTTGGTCCTCTGCCAGGATCTGGCCCCTGGGCTCTGCAGGTGGGTGCAGACCTTGATGAAGGTCTTTCTGGGCAGCACTTTGCACGTACATTGGCGCGGTAACATCTGCCAAGTTGGGCTGTGAACCAGCCCTGCTGTCACGTAATCCCAGCCCTTCCTCAGGCTTGCAGCTCCCCCACGGCTTTGACAGACGATACGTACGAAAGCCCCATGACTCTCATGTACAGAGGAAGGGACTGACGTGGCGCACTGTGGAGAGACACAGTGGTCCCCAAGGTGGTGACATCTGCGCTGTTCCTGCACCAAAGAGCAGTTGGTGAATTACTCAGGCTGGCCTCGCGAGCGCAGGCAGAACAGAAAGTAGCACAAATATCCGACCCCGCTGGCACAGCGGGGAACGTGTCCACAGTATCACAGTAGGAGTTATTTTTAACATAGACATGACACAGAAGTGCCCTAGGCACCTCAGGGACCCCAGATGGCCGAGGGCTCAGCTCACACCTGGCCCATGGGACGATGCTGTCCTCGGCATGGGGCGGTTGCTGCACCAGGAGTTGGCACAGAGGGGATATGGAGGGGCTGCCCACGTGTGGGGCTGGGAGTTCTCTCCCCAAGCACAGTGGGATTCGGCAGGCCAGGGGTTCTGCTCGTGAGTGCACACCTAGGGCTACTGTGGGAGAATCCCTCCTCCTGCCTTTGCTGGCCAGCAAAGCAGCTCTCCATTTTCTTCCTCTTGTTTGTGGGATTGTTTTTCCCCTCCCATTATCAGGCTCCCCTGGCAGTGCAGCCCCCCGCTTCCCAGTGGGGCTATCCCAGGTGAAGGGAGCTGGTACGTCACACCAGTGCACCAGGAACGGGTCCCATGCAGGTCCCACGCCGCGGGCTGCCTCCCCATCCGCCCCACAGCAAGTGCCGTCAGCAAGGTTCAGTCCCAGCACCCGCCACCCACCAAGCAGCAGGCAGGTGCCTTTCCCCTGCGTGTTCAGGTCGATCACCCTGCGAACCCCCTGTCTCTCGCCGCTCTCCAAACCCTCTGCTTGGATGTACCCCTTCTCCCTCCAGCCCCTCGCAAAGCTTTGGCAAAAGGCACTCGGCTTCCCCGCCACCTGCTCCCACCAGGTGGGCAACCAGAGCAATTAGCAGCTGCTAACAAGCCCCTGCAGTTAGGGTGCTAATCAGATAAATTAGCTGGAAGTGAACTGAGCCTGTGAGTAGGGGCAGTGGTACTGTGAGCAGAGCTGGGACTGTCTGGGCCCAGAGCTTTAGGCTGGTGTGCACGTGCTGCCATGGAGCCTCAACCAGGTAAGGGGTTTGCCAGTTGCTGTGGGGCTGGGGCTCTGGTGGCCACGGTCCCTGTGAGGCTGCGGGGATAAACAAGGTTGTGGCTGCTTGGCTTCTAGAGGGGCTTTGCAGCCCTCAGGGGGTGTGAGTGCCTCGGCCTGGGCCCAAGTCCCAAGAGGTGCCTCTTGCCTCTCCCAGCAGCTGAAGCTGCCAGCACAGCCCGGCTCCCAGGTCTGCTGGCCCGAGGCCGGCGGCCACCACACCCCCCCACCCTGCACATGGTCATTGAGGCGCTGCGGGCCCAGGATGAGAAGAAGGGCACCTCTGTCATTGCCATCAAGCAGTTCATCCTGGCCAAGTACCCCACTGTGGACCCCATCCGCCTCAAGTACCTGCTGAAGCGGGCGCTGAGCAAGGGGCTGAGCTGTGGGGACCTGGTGCGGCCCCGCAACTCCTCCGCCATGGGGGCCACCGGCCGCTTCAAGGTGAGCAGGGGGTGCCTGCCCTGAAGCAGCGGGGCTGGGGGCTGAGGTGCTGCCTGGCCCCACTTTCACCCCTCTCTTATCCCCAGTTAGCCCCTGAGAAGCTGCGGCACAAGCAGCCACCAGGCCAGGCAGATCCTGACAGAGGACAGGTCCCAAAGCCAGGAGGGAAAGGGACCGCCAAGCCCCCCCGGGCCCCTGCGGCGGGTGCGCGACAGCAAGGTAAAGGGCTGGTGGTGCCATGAGCCACCCCCGGGGCTGCTCCGACCCCGTGGAGAGGCCCCTGCTTGGGCTCATCCACTGTCCCTTCTCCCACAGGCACTGTGGAGGAGAAGCCGACAGCAGTGAAGCGGAAGCCGAGGGCAAAGCCCACGGAGGTGAGTAGGGCCCAGGGGTGAGGCTGGGCGGGTTGTGGCAGGGCAGCAGCCTGAGGTGCTCTTTTCCCTCCAGGCCCGGCCGCCAGCAGCAGCGAAGCCCAGGAGCAATGGAGCGAAGACCCTGCAGGCTGCCAGCCGCCCCCGTGCCCCTGGCAAAGGGCGTTCAGGGCCCCCTGCGGCTCCGGCTGCTGAGGGTGCAGGAGCGGGCGATGGTGGCAGCCCTGTGGGTGCTGGGGCAAAGGGGTCCCGAAAGGCCCCAATGGGAAAGAGCAAGGGGAAGGCACCCAAGGTGGTACAGCAAGATGCCCCCAAGGCGAAGCAGGGTCAAGGCAAGGCGAGGAAGCCCCAGGCAGCCCCAGGAGCCGGCCAGGGGGAGGCCAGGCTGCGGAAGGCAGCCCCCGCCCCAGCAGGCAGGAAGGCTCGGTAAGGGGAACTGGGTGGCCCCGCTCCCTGTGGGAGCCCAGCCCTGCTTCCAGCTGGGCCCAGGCCCTCAAGGTCTGAGTCAGTTTTAGTCCCCAGGACAAGTTTTAATTCTGTGTTCACCTCCTGTTAATAAAGCTGCTTCACTGCACTCATGGAATGGCATGACTGCTGCCCTGCTCGTGGGTCTCTGCCCCTGTACTCCCATCTTCCAATGACAAAATCCCCCAGCTCTTGTCCCATGTGGCATGGTGGTGAGCTGGTGCTGCAGGCAGCTGCCTGCCATGCCTGCCCTCGTGGTGGGGTGCCCTCTGTGTCCCCAGCCACTGGCTGCAGTGGCACACCTGGCAGCCAGCAGGGCCAGGCTTTGGGGGCAGTGTCTGTGCAGGCTGGCAGTGATGGCCCAGGCAGGGGGCCCTGGGACCCATGGGGCACAGCATGGTGACACCCCTGGGCACTGTGAAGCTCGGACTTGGCCAGTCCTGCTAGTGTGAGGCCATGGTGCCTGCAGCCTCAGTGTGGGGTAGGTATCTGGCCCTCTGCCCTCCTGGCTGCCCTTGTGCTAATGCCTGGCTGAGCTGGGATTACAGGAGTGCTGGGGCAGCAGGTCTGGGTGCATGCCATGGGCAAGGGTCCCCAGCACCAGGGGGAACTGCCTGTGCTCTAAGAGGAAGATAGAAGTGTTTTAGGGCTCAAAAAAAAGTTTGGGGTGTTTGCTGTAGATTACAGCATTACTTGTGCTCTTGTTATCTATCAGTGGCACAGTGCCCACCTCTAAACCTGTCTTGCTAGCTCCTGTGGGTCAACATATGAACGCTTTCATTTAATAGCTTTAAATGCCTGAATTTCTCTTGCTCTGCACAGAATGGAGCCATTCTGAAGGTCAGCCTGATAATGCAAAGGGTTACAGTCCTCCTGGGCAGGAAAAAATAAGTGGAAGTAAAACTCTCTTCCTAAAGAGGATTTTGCTAATCTTCAGCTGGCCTTGCCAATGCCCTCCAAGGCTCCTGGCCTTGCTTTGGGGCTTAAGCAAGAGCTGAGCAAACTAACTTCTCTTTAAACTTCAGCCTTGGCCATGTTGATCCATCTTTAATGGAGCCAAAACTTGTGTCCCCCCTAGGGACATAACTGAGCAGAGCTCACCTGGCCCTTCAGTGATGGTTAACCTCACAAAGCACTGGTCCCTAGCATGGAAATGTCCTGTAACAGAACTGGGCAGGAGCTGTCTCCTCTCTCACCAGGCACCCAGTGTGAAACATGAGGCTCTTCACTTTGAGAGAGTCCAAATCATTTAATGGCTGGATTTAGCTTTACTAAGAATCAGCTTTCTAGTGGGAAAAGAAAATCCTGCTGGTGCCTGGAAAGAGCAGCTTTTATGGGGGGAGGTGGAAGAGAGAGGATTGAGCAATGCCATGGTTATTAAGACCTACAGGCTGCGGCTGGTGTCGTGGCACTGAAGCCAGAAGCCTTGAGGGCTGGTGGCAGTTGTGGTGCAGAGCGGCCGCTGGGCTCCCCAGGGCTGGGAGAAGACACTGACCGTCCTGTGGGCTGACGGCACCTGGCAGAGGTAAGGGTGTCCGGCCCTGGGCGCTGCTGTGGTGTTACTGGTCTTCACGTGTGCAGCACAGCGTGTGGTCAGTTCAGGTGTGTGGTTGTGTCCTCACGCAAATCTTCCCCTTCCCGTGCCAGCTCCTGTTCTGGTGGGAGCCATGGTACCAGGTCGGGGCAGCGGTGTGCAGCCGCAGCGTGCTCTGCAGGAAATCAGGGCTCTGCAGCCTACAGAGGTAAAAACCCATCTTGTATGGAAACAAGGTGGTTATCAGCTGAGCTGCCAACCCTGAGCATGGTACCTCTCGTACACGCAAAGCTTGCTGCACACCCCCAAGAGCCGTCCTCCTCCCCATGCTTCTGTGTTCTGCACTGCGTGAGCGCGGAGGTCGGCAGGCCGGGGTGGTGGAGAGCATGGGAGGAGAGGCACCCCGTCCTTAGGCAAGGGACAGCAGCCTGACCTTGCCGGCAGTGATGGGTGTCTTCCACGATGTCGTGTGTCCTCTGTGTGCACACAGACAGGAACTTTACTCCACAGGTTTCAGCACCTTGTTTTATTACAAAGATAGGCTTTTCCAAGAGTCTGCCACTTCCACTACACAGCAGGTAAGGGCACAACACCCACAACACGTGCCAAAGTTTAAAAACATGTTACAAAGGGCTCGGGGGTTCAAGGCAACACTACAAACCCTCAAGCTTCTGCTCCGTTGAAGTTGTTCCTTTAAAATGGTTGTAGCAACTACTTTTTTTTTTTTTTTTTTTGCTTTGGAAAAAATTAAATAATAAAGCAACAGGCCCCGATACATGGCCCAGTGACATCACCTGGAGGCAAACTATACTGTCGGCTCACCTGTATTCTTTCCTTGTAACAACATGGCGCTATTGCTCCATGGACCTCTTCCCACCTCCAGCCAACCTCAACGTTCTCTGCTACCTTGGTCCTTCTCACCCTTGCCTTCCATGTGCTGGGCCTGCCTATATCTCTGGCAGCTATTCACAGTTTCTAAAGGAAAAAAAAAAAAAGTCAAGATTTTTTGTGAAATCACTTTTAAAATAAAATGTAGCCCAGCTACATTCTTAGAGTTTCTATTCTGAATCCACATCCTCAGCAAAGACGTTGAAACCTCCACAGTGTATGTACTTTTTTTGTAGTTCTCTTCTTTTTAAAAAAAAAAAAAAAAAAAAAAAAAAAGAACAAACTCTGTTCTTCCCCTTTCCCTCTGCTCCCTCCCTCCCCCCCTTTTAACATACTGGATAAAGTCTATCATTTGTTTTAAAATAGATATCTATATACACATACACAATTCTGATGTTCCAATTTCTGACAAATGTGGCATTACTGCAAATGATGGGATGGAGGCCACCTGTCCATGGCAGTGAGTCACCCAGGAGGAGTTTTGGTGGACCAAAGTCATCTAATAGCAGGTTGCATCCTTGCCAGCTGGATGAGTAACGGAGGCTCACCTTAGACCCTGCCTGGAGTGAGGTAGTAACTTTTTTCTTTTTTTTTTTTTTTTTTTTTCTTTTTTCTTTTCTATTTGGCGGTTTGAAAATGCGGTGGCTACATCTGGGTTTACCTTTCACGGGCAGGTTGCCTTTGCCTGCATGTGAATGCTGGCTTCAAGCATGTGGCATTAGCTGCAGTCCAGCCTCTACAGAGGGGCCTGCGTGATGCTGGAGAAGACCAGAGTGGTCACAGCTCCCCAGCTGCAGAAAGGACAAAGTTGCCAGCAGAAAGGAGAATGGGCCACCAAGCTGGGACGGGGGGTTTGCCCCAGCATAGATGCTGCAGGACAGCAGTGAAGTTTCGATGTCTGCGCAGTGGGACCCTGCTCACTGACCCTGGTGTAAGGAGGCGTGGGACACTTTCTGCCTTTATTTGCAGCTTGGGGTGCTGGAGCTGCTCTGCTGGCCTGCGAGAGCATCGTGCTGCCAGGGGATGGGGTCCAGTCCCTTTGCCTGTATGGGCCAAAAAAAAGACACGCAGCAAAACTGCGCTCTCTTGGTTGCTCTCAGGTGACCATGGTGGGCTGGGTCCGAAGCAAGCAGAACAAGCTGCTTTCGGAAGACACCTCTGTAGCACTGACCTCGTTTGTGGTGATGATCGCAGGGAGATGCTGGAGCACGTGGGGCAGAGGGAGGGAAGATGCTACCTGGCATTTTGCCCTGCACATGGCTCAAGCCTGCCCTCTGTCAGAGGGCTGTCAGCAGGAGCTAACCCTTGTTGGCACGAGCGGCGTTGCTGGGGCAGTGCCATAGATGTGTGCGCAGCCAGCACGGCAGGGAGACCGGAGCGTGAGGCAGAAGTCCTTCCTCTCACCCACTACATCTGGTCTTCTGCTTCTAGGCAGAAGCCACGCCTGTCACCAGCTGGCTGAAAGGTGGGTCGTTAGGGGATTTTGCCTACCCACTGCAACTCCAGCTCACTGTGCATGCAGATCTGGGAACCTGGGGAAGGGGGAGCAGCCCTTCCCACGCTGTCTAACAGGTAACACGCTCCCTCCAGCTCTGTAACAGCTGTCTCTGTTAGGGGATAAAGTGCTTTCACCATGCCTTAGTTACTTGGGAAGCAACTGCTTTGTCTCAGCCCTGAATTCCCCATGTTGCCCAAGTCTCAGATGGAGGAGTGGTTATGTTTACACATACAGTACAAAAATGAAAAGGCACAAAAATACACAGAATGCAGCAGATAGTGAACAGTTGATAGAGTCCCTGGTGTTGGAAAAACAAGTATGTCAGAAGGATGGTGTGGAAGGGAGCTCAGGCGTTGCTCCGATGGCCTTTCCCGTCTCTGCTCGTTACTCCCTGAGGCTACCCTTCTGCTTTGCGTCTGTTCTTAGGGCTTCTGCAGCCCCGTCTCTTGTCCTGAAGAACCACAAACGGGGATGCAGGGAGCCACTAACCGCTTGGGCGCTGATTAGAGGAAAGTGTTGAACTGAGCTTGCCACAAGTGTCACGTCTCCATTTCTGGTTGGCAGCAAATAAATTATGGGTGCCACAGTGCAGACCAGAGGGTTTTTGAGCTGCTCGGAAAGGTGTCTCGTGGCTTCTTGTTAGGTGAGGGAGCCCTTCAGCCACGGGCCAGGCCTACTCCCCCCCAAAGCTGGTTTGAGAATGACCCTGGCGGAGGCGATCCATGGTGGATCTACGGTGTATCCGCGGCTGAAGGCAGGTTCCCTACGGCACTGCACTGCAGAGAAGGTCACTTCCAAGACTGCAGTCGGCCTAGGCTTCGCTGCAGCACTCATAGATGTTATCTTCCATGAGCGCAATCACTTGCTCAAACTTGTGCTGGAGCTGGGTGCGCTTCGTCATGGGGTTGGTGTCCAGGGCGGCCACGATCTGCAAGAAACACGGGCAGGTGGGCGGCTGAGGCGGTGTGGGCAGGGGTGCCCACCCGCCAGCCCAGCTCCCCCTGCCAGCCCTGTTGAGCCTGCATCCCAGCCAGACCTCTGACAGGGAGAGCCCACCCTGCCCCACAGCCCCTGCGCTCCCACACCGCAGCACCCTCCCGCTGCTCCAGAGCACAGCCGAGTCCCTGGGTGGGGGAATGGGGCAGGAGGGGAATGCAACTGAAAACCACTGTAATAATAAAGCTCACGGTGTAGAGCTAGCTCACAGCATGGGGGTACAGGGGGTGAGGAGCCAGCCAGGGCCGCTGCCTCAGCTGGGGGCGGCGGATGGCAAGTTATTTTGGGTGTGGACTGTATCGGCATGCTCTGCCCTCCTGAAAGCATCTGTGGGTATACACATTGGGCAGCCCTGCTTCAGTCCGGCCCAGCCAAATGCTGTTAAAATCAACCAGGAATAGCTGGCCTTCTCTTCTAAGAAGTCGTCAGCCAAGGGATAGGAGAGCAGGTGCGTCTGTGTGTGCATGTATTACATATGTGTGTGGGATTATGCAAAAAATGTTAATCCCTTTTCTGCGGGACTGGATGCAGGCGTCTGACCGCTCGGTTACAACATACTGCTCGTTATTCCCTCCACAGGTATGCTGGGGCCTGAGTGCAGCTGAACCCACTTACCTGGGAGCGGTATCTCTTGGCGTATTTGTATATCTCAGCCATGGCGACGTTGGTGTTGAATTCATTCCGGTATTTCTTTATAAAGACAGAACAAAGAGGGGAGGAATATTAACGTGATGCAGGAAGTGAGTTCCAGCCCAATCAGCAGGCATTAACTAGATTAAAAGACGGTTTTGCCTGGGTATTTTTGTTACTGTTGCATTGATGCAGATGGACTTTTGACTTACTCCTTTAAGGAAGGTGCATTTGCTTACATCAGAAACGGTCTCAGTCTTTTTAAAGCCAGCCTTAAATGCCCACGCTTGATAGCACTGTTTACCCTTCTGTGCTCAAAGCTGTTTCAAAGGATGGGGCAGTGCAAGAGCTGGGTAGAGGAATGCCAATGGAAAAAACCCACTTGGTGGCTGAAGCTAAAACGCCATGGGGAGATGGTTTGATTTTGAGGAAGCTGTGGCATATCGCTGGCAGGACTCGGATCCGGAGCATGGCTGCCAGCTCCCGTAGCTGGTACCAGGGCCGGCATCCCGCACCTGGGCTGCCTGCCAGGGCCGACTGCCAGCGGGCTGCCTGGGACTCGGGGCTGGCCCAGGCAGTTGGTGCCCGGGGGCCAGCTGGCCGGGGGGCTTCAGGACTGCGCAGATCCTTTTCCAAACTTCCTGGCTCTTTGGCACCGAATTTTGCTTTCAACTCCCAGTGGTGCCAAAGCTAGTTAGGTTCAAGCTAACTCATGAGTGTTTACTGCAGCTCCGACAGTAATTGAAGATGCTTGGAATTAGGTCAGATGAAGTTTGTGCGTGGAAGTTTGAAGCAAAATATCCTTTCGTGTTTGCTCCTTCCAGCATCTAAGCAGTAGCTAATTGCAGCCTATCTGCGTTCCCTGCCGCTCCCAGACTCCCACTGTCAGCCAGAGCAGAGCAGGCTCGGTGCTCCTTGCTCTGGCAGGGCACCGAGCCTGCAGACCTGGCCCCATCCCCGGCACGGGGGCACGCACCGGCTGAGCCCCCCTCCACCCGCCACAGCCCAGCGCGCCTTACCCGCGACTCCTCCGCGAGGTGGGCGTTCATTTCCTGCTCGCTGAGCGGGGGCATGTCGTGGATTTGCTTGTAGTATCGCTGCACTATCTTCCTATACTCGGGGATCTCCTTGGCGTACAGTAGTTTATTGGTCGGGGAGTCCTAGAGCAAGGGTGAGATACTGAAATCAGGCACTGTATTGTTCCTGGCGGAAAAATTTTTATCCTGTTTGTCTGACCAAAGTGCTAACCATCAAACATGGACTTCAGCTACAGCTGGGTTCAGGAAACAGCTATGTCTTTGGTCCTGGCTTTACACAGACAGGAGTGCGGTGGGACAGCACCGAGGCACAAAACAGCTAATGACAGAGGCGCTTGCTCAAGCACATCAAGGTGCTGCAGACAGGTACCATCTGCCTGCGGAGCCACAGCACTGTCCCTCTGCCATTCTTCCTAGCATGAGTTAAAACGTTTGTTAGCTACAGTGCCAGTGAAGGTGGTCTAAGTGAATGTGTTTTAATTTGCAGCAATGGCAGGCTAAAAAGCATGCACAAGGTCAGGCGAGGTGGCTTGCTGCCAGGTGATGCGCTGCAGATGAGTAGCATGTGTAGCACAACTGTGTGTGTTAGTTAAAACACTTGTGCTCCGTGGCTCTGTGTGTGGAAATTGGTAACAAGGCAAGGGCTTCTGCATGCATTTACTCTGGTCTCTTGAGCAGCCAGCTTGATTTAAACTGAAGAACAAAGCTCTCTTAGAAGCTGAACTTTGTCAGTTGAAATGTTGCTCTTGGATTTTTCATGTAGCTTTGATTTATTTTGCGTTGGCTAACCCAGCCTGCCTGGCCTATATTGAGTGCATGTGAAGTAATTAACAGAAAATACTGAGTTCTCTTGATTAATGTCAGCTTGGACAAAGCAGTCTTAACCTCCCAGCCACACGATCGGGTTGTACCAGTGAAGGCATAACCCTGCTTGCACTCCTTGCAAACACAAGCATGAATGATTTTAACCTCAAGGCAATCCTGCCCCGCTGATATCATTACCCCGGGAATGAACTTGGCTGACTGGACCAGCGTTGCATCCCAAAGGGAAACAGCCCCAGGCTTGGGGACACGGAGGGGAGTAAGATCAATGTGTCCTGCCGCCCCGACACTGGAGTGCGGGACTGCTCCCTGATGCTCTGACAGGTGGAGAGGGGAGGGAGGATCTTCAGAGGAGAAAAGCATGGCAGGGCTCTAGCCATGGAGGCAGCATCGTCAGCTGTATCGGGCAGTAAATAAGGAAGCCCGGGGTAACTGCAATCTGCTGCTGCAATATGTAGCGTAGCTAATGCTGCAGGGGAAATGGGAAATGGGCACCAGGCTGTGCCATCAGATCCCACAGCAGTTTATTTTCAAACCCAATGACAAGGCATTACAGGAATATAGCCAAGTTACAGAGCCTGCTCACAACATTTTTTTTTTCCCTTGGAAACACAAAAGAAAAGCATGCTGCCTCTTTTTTAAGTTATTTTTTAATTTGTGTCTGATTTGTCTGTATGGGTACTGGTTTATTAACTGCTTGCATGCTGTAGATGTACAGAGTCTGAGTCTGCTCTCACATTTGCAGTATCAAGAGCAAAATGCTGAAACCCAGGGAAGAATCTAGCCTGGAAAACATTCAGTGATATACTGTGTGTATATGCAAGCTGATTTTTATGCTGAGGATTTATTCTTCCCACATTACTCAACAATTCCTTCACTTATGCTATTGTATTCTTGAAAAATGTTTCCATCTGCTGTCTGACTCCAGCTGACCCCTCTTCCCCTTATCCACAGCTTGACAAGGACAAATGGTAGGTGTTTCGTAACACATGCAAAAAAAAAGTCCCAAACCCAAACAAACAAAAAATCAAGCGCTCATTAGATCTTCCTCCAGTATTAACCTCTCCCAGTGAAGGCTTCCTGTTGCTCTCAGTCTGGGGGATGCACTGAGCAGCGCCCGCCTCCTGCCCCTCGCTCCGTAGGGTCCCCTCTACGTCACACGCTGGGCTGCTGCCAGCCCTTGGGGCGGGGGGGCGGCGGGGGATGATTTACAGCATTTCTTAATAAAACTTATTTATGTCGGGAAGTTTCAAATGTCAACGCTGCACTCAGCCAAGCCAGTGGGAGAAGAGAAAACATGCGCACTGGACGTCTCGCTGCCTCCCAGCCCCGCGGGATGGTGCGTGGGAGCCTGATGGTGGGAGAGGAGACATTGCCCGTGCAGCCTCGCATTTACTCAGAGCCGGCGTAGCTCCCTAGGCAGGTGTGCTAGGTCTGATGGGCTCTGACCGTGTGCCAGAGGCGGCCAGCATGTGATGGAGACACTGCCACCAGAGAGGAGCACCAACTGCTTGGCCGGCAGGGCTGCTGCAGCAGCACCCAAGTGCTTCCCAGGTGCTGACGGTGTCAATGGGGTGGCCCTGGGCAGTCCCCACACCTCCACATGAGCCAGGTTGGGTCTGTGCCGCCTGGGCAGGCTTAGCCTATGTTCACAAAGGCTCAGCTTGCCTCCTGAGCTTCTCATGGCTCTCCCAGGTGAGAGGCTGTGCAGAAACCACTGACAGTGATGATTAAAGCTTCACCTGAAGCTACATCATTTTCCATCCTGCCACTGGGACTTTACATTGTCCCTCAGCTGCTGTTATGGGATTTTTATGCTAATGCTGTCCCGAAAACCAGCCCTGACTGAGACAGCTGGGCTCCTGTGCCGAGTCTGCCTGTGCCCGGTGCCTGTGCCCAGAGCAGAGCTGACACCCACCCGTGCTTGCCTTGGTACATTACACCCCTGCCCGACCCAACAACAGAGAATATTCGTCTGCTCGTGCACCCGCTCAGCCCCGTCAGGAAGCGTTACAGACACTGCGCTGAGTAAGCTGGGCGCTCGCCTGCGACCGCAGGACAAATACGGCCACTGGGTAACACTGAGCGCACAAGCCAGCGGCTGGGTCTCCCTCCATCCTCCGAGCCTTCCAGGCTGGGGCCTTGCCCTTTGTTCATCCTGCCTGTGACTGTGTGTTCCCACTCCCTGACCGCTGTTTGTGACAGAGGGGGTGCAAATTTCAAGCTCAAGCCTGAACAAAGTGGTGGGGAAGGGAGGGGAGAACTCATCCTTGGAGCCAGCCAAAACTCAACTGCGTGACCCTGAGCAAGTGGCTCCCAGCCAGCCCCACTGCTGGGGGAGGTTGGACTGGGTGACCTCTGACAGTCCCTTCCCACCCGTACTGGTCTGTGTCTATGACTGCCTGAGCAGGAGTGAGATGTCCTCTCTGGATGGTACCTTGCCCAGCTGCAGGTCAGACAGGGAGCAGGCGTCAATGAAGGCCTGGGCTATCACAGAGAGACAGGCGTCAATGTGGTCTGTCTTGTCAATGTCAAAGACGAACTGGGGGTTCTTCAGGATGTTGACCCAAAACCTCAGAGGTAAGCTGCGAGGGAAACAAGCCAAGAACACACACCAGGTGAATTTTTGTACTCCAGAGGGAGAGGGGAGGAAATGCAGGGAAGATGATGATAGAAAGCGAATAGTAGAGAGGAAAAAAACTGAGGAGCCGGCTTCTGCTATTTAATCACATCCTGGTAGTGTACGACCCTCTGCCTAGCTAGAGGAGCAGGCACATATCTTCACCCTGAAGAGACATTTCTTCAGGCTGAAGCATGCGGCACAGACAGGAGACTTCATGTACAGCCTTGTCTAGGTGAGAGTATACCCTTGTTCCTTCAGCAGCTTCCTGAGCCAGCTGTGGTCCAGAAGAGACACTGGCAGGTTTGCCTGCATGGAGCTATTGAATCAGGCTTCCCCACTTGCTGATTTTTGTAGCAATGGTGTCAGCTCCTTTTCCTTCTTCCGCAACAGTAATCGTCATCTGGTTCTGATGGTAAGCCTGGCCCCGTGAAATGCATTTCATGTGTCTTTTTTTCTGCTCTCTCATCATTTTCTCCTCCAGTTATTTCACTGCTCATTTGGCCACAACACAGTTTCAGTATATTGCTCGCTCTTCCTACCATCCCTCAGCAGCTGAGGAGTGAAAGCTGCTATAAGTCTTTGCTTTACTGGCAATTAAAGGTAATGAAGGATATGCAAATCTGTAACTCAATGGTTGTGTCTGGATGCCTGCTATCCTAGCCAAATTTGTTTTTAATTTTCACATGTTGGGCTGGAAACGGTTACTGTCCCTGCAGCCTCAGAAGCGCTGAGCCTCTCCTCAATGCTTCCTCCAAGCTCCCTGCTCTCCCCAGTTACATCTCCTGGTTTCTCCCCTGCTCTATTTCCCCCCTTCGCTTTGGCTGCCCCACCCCATTCCTACTGCTCATCACATCCCTCAGCACCGCTCCTGGCTGGTCCCCAGTGCTGCAGTGCCTGCCAGCACGCTACTGTCACAGCACCAGCTCCTGGAGTCCTGTGAATACCCTGGAGTCTCAGTTTGGTTACAGAGATAAGTCGGGAGAAGTGCCCCCAAGGGCTGAAAAGCCAGAAAGCAAATGAAATGGAGCCAAACATGCTGTTTTTAAAATCTTCATGATGTTTTAAGACCTGACGTGATTTGGGACTCAGTTTCAGATCTCCAGTGCTTGGAGCTAACACCATTGCTGTCTCCCCTCATCCCGTCCCTCTTCTGTTTTCCCTTTAATTATTTGTACTAGTGTGCCAGTTCGTTCTGCCCTTTATCTGCCTATGCCTCTTCTTCCAGCTTGCCATTCCCCTGAGCTCTGTGTTTGTTCAAAGCTCTCCAAGCTTGTGTTTGGACTCATATTTCGCCAACCCCTCCTCCACCCCTCCTGTTTTCCAAGTCCCTCTTCTACTTTTAGCAACCTAACGATTAGCCCAGGACACCAAGGCTTTGCAGCTGCTGCTCCTGAGAGATGGAAGGAAGGAAAGAAAGAAGAGATTTCCTCTTCCAAACCTGTTGGTCTTCCAGATGTGCATAGTGTCAGGGTCTGTGATCCCTCTTTTCTCTGCTTGCTCCTCTAGGAAGTCAAAGAAATACTTCACGGCCACAGGTGGTTTATCATCTCGGATACTGAGAATGGCTTTGAACAAGTCATCCAGAAACTTCTGCAGCGTGCCCTGTGGGACAAGCACACATGATGAGACTGGGGAAAGCAGCAACACCCGAGCCCAGAAAAACAGCGTGAGGGGCTGCGACTGCTGCGCACAAGGGGAAATCCTTTGCTGCCAGTTGGACAAATCAGAGGAGAAAAGGGATGCTGAAGCAGGGAGGGAAAGGTTTGTTTCTGCATAGCGATATAATTAGCTTGCATTTGTGTTTAATTTCTTTTGGCACTGAGATTTTCTTTCTTACTGCTAGGACCTCACATCTGTGATTGTTCTGCACAGTAAATACAAAGAAGACTAGAGACTGCTGGCCATTCTTGTGATCTCTGCTCCAGTGAGGCATCATGCTGGGATTAAAGATGGGCTGGGAGCCCAACTGCTGGAGCTCAGCACTCGCAGAGAGTGGGGAAGTTCAAATCTGAATTAAGATCGCACAGACATTCCCCCGAGCTGAGCATCTCCATCTCCCTTCCCAGCAGGATCTCTTGCTGGGGAGATGGGTTCACGTCTAAACTGTGCATCACGAGCCCTGAGGCGACCAGCAATCCCTTTCATGTGCACAGACCCCAGACCAGCCTGGGGAGATCGTGTGGGGCTTCATGCAGCAGCACTGCTGCTCAGAGGGCGAGCTGGAAAGCTGGAGGGAACCCAAGGAGCCAGTGGTGCCCAGAAGACTCGCTAAACGTGCTCCATCTGTCCAGGACACAAGAGTCACACTGCCCCTCAAGAGTGACCGTCCCCACCATGCTCCTTCCCTAGAGCAGGCTTCTTGCTACAGACCACAAACAATAATCCCACCTGCTGCGAACGAGGGCGTCCCACCTCCTACCTTTGTGGAGAGCAGCCTGGTCAGGTAGATCTCTGGTAGGACTTTCTTCCTATGGCTCTGTCTGTGGGACTTCTTATGTTCAACTGATTCATCAGTTGGGAGAACCTAGTCCGATATAAAACACATGTTCAGAGCGCTCCTCTCCGGAAGTGTCACACTGAATTTTCCTTTAAGTATAGAATTTCAACTGCATATAAAATTCAATTAAAGAGCAGTTACTGTGTTATAAATACACCCTTATATGGCTTTAAAAAAGTGATTCGTAATACTCAGTTTTTCTGACATTTGTTTCTCTTGCGCTCTTTATTGCTCTCTCAAGCTAGATGAATAAAATGAAACAATCAATCTCACTTTGCATGTTAGTCTGCTCGCCTTCCTGGTCTCTGTGCAGTACTCCTGTGTGGCTGCAGTTTAGGCTCCCAGAAGCAATGCACAAGGCTTCCGTGGAAACCAGCTTTTCTTAGATTTGGAAAAAGCTCAAGAACAATCAGCCAATATTCCTACCCTGGCCTTTTCAGAAACAAAAATAAATATTCCACTGGTCAGGTCAGTTAATTACTGCTCTATAATGATCTAGCAAGCCATTTAAGTCCATCTTGGCATTGGTTCACATGTGCATATTCGGTTTGCTGTCCCTTCTCCCTCCTTGCTCTGTGCGTACGTGCGTGTGCGTGCGCACGCGTGCATGCATTGTGTGTTTGTACTCTATTTGAGCACAGAAAGTTTAGCAGAGAAAAAAAAATGAGGCTATAAAATATTGTTGTTGTCCATAACACTTTTTTTCATAACAGCTTTTAGTAACATTTAGCACTTCATACTTCCAGCATGGCGCACAAGCAGGAACTAATAAATCTCCCCAGCCCTGGGAAGCAGGCGGCATGCCAGGAGCTCCTGGTAGGTGACTTGACCACGGCTGTGTGGGGTGCTACTGGCAGTGCTGCGCCATGCTCCGACTGCGCTCCTGAACTCTCTGTGGCTGCTGACAGCTAGATCAGGCACAACAATTACTTTGCCATCCTGGTAATTTTTTATTATGTCCCATAGTACTAAAGCTTGTCTACAGATAACCTTTCTGCACCTCTTTGAGCCCCTCTGAAGAAAACTAACGAGCCCTGATCCAGCTTGTTCATCACATCTGACGTTCCAGCCCACAGAGGTGAATTAAGTTAATATCAGCAAGGCAGAGAAGCTTTGCTCCTCTTTCATCACATCATACACTGAAAAAACAGGACCCATAGACTTAAGTGCAGGAGAGACGAGGGATCACTGCACGCACACAGGGACGGACTGGTCACCTCTTTGCTCCCAGTGCTTTCCAGGCTGCCACCTTCTGGGGGGACATCTCCCCAACAGCCAGCCTGGCAGAGGACAACCTGGCCCCCCTGCCTGGCTGAGGGCTCACCACAGCCCGGGGCCTGCCTGCCCCAACGCGGCAGGGACCGGCTGCTGCCAGAGACGAAACGGCCTGTTTGGCACCCATTTGCAGGGATGAAAGCAACAGCTTCCATTGTCTGTTAACGGCCAGCCATCATAAAGATGAAATACATTGAAATACGCAGGAGATTAGATGGGCACCCCTCCACTGCTGCAAGGAGCCCTTCCTCCAGCGCCCCATCGGCCCCCCTGGGCTGGGCCATGCTGCCCGCCCATGCTCCGCCAGCGTCCTTGCTGTCACGGCAGCAGGAGAGGTCTAGGGGAGCGGAGCGGAGCCGCTGCTGTGACCTGTCCCCTGGTGTGCCGGTGCCGTGCTGCAGAGCGGGTGTCCTGGAGCAATGGCTCTGCTCCCCAGCAGCACTCCCCTGGGAGGGCAGGAGGGGAGAGCGGTCCCCAGCCCCCTGCCACGCAGCCACCAGCCTCCCCAGCCAGGAGCGGGATACTTACCAAGTGGAAGTACTTCTCGGTGTCCAAATCCTTCACTGTGAAGAAGAAAAGAGAGACACAGTGGCTCAGCCGGGGGACCCAAACCAAAACCCACCTCTGCAGATGCCCTCCACGTCAGGAGGTGTTTTGCTTTCCCCAAGAACCCCAACACCAAGCTGGCGTTCCCACCCCAAGTGACCTCAGCATTTTTTCTTTGTTTTGGGGTTGTTTATTGCCTTCTGGGGCATGCGGCAAGTACCTCAGGAAGTACTTTAAGGAGGACTTGAAGCCTCCCAAGGGGTGTTTTAAGAAGGACTGAAGAGGGCACGAGAGCAGGATCAGCCCAGGGGCTCCTGCGTCGTGATGCTCTGCGATGCCCTGTGATGCCCCACTGTGCCCTGTGAGGCCCCGCAGCCCCGCACGCCCTGGGCCATCTCCCAGCCTTGGCATCGGGGCAGCTGAGCCTGAGCAGCTCCTTGCTCCCACGGGTGAAAGGATTCCCACTGCAGAGACAGACTCGGTGTGGGCAGCTGGGAGACAGGGTTTGAAACTCCTTGTTCAATGTGAATTTTTGTCTCCCTTCTTAGTCTTTTTTGACTCTCTGCACAGCCTGAAACCTAGAAGTATGCTGGCAAGAAACTGAACATGTGTAACTGGGAAGCAAAGGGCTTTTCCAATCAAGTGGTTTCAGATCCTTCCTTTTTTTCACTTTGTTAGCACAGATTGAATGCAAACCCCTAATGAGGATGTGAGATGAAAGGTGCAAACACCTCTATCTTAAGGGCTGGGAAAGTACTCAGCACCCCAGCAAGCAGAGAGAGGAGGATACTGGATAACACATTTTTACAGCAAAACCACAAGCATGACACTTGCATCTCCCGCAATGTGTGTATCAGAAATGTATACTTCCCAGACCTTCATTTCTCCTACAGAAGGAAAAGCAGGCACAAAATTCCACTTTTGCAAGTGACATAGACAAGCTTTAAAGTTAGAAGGGATGTGGAAGCCACCCAGTCTCCAAGATCAGTCCCAGACTCTCAGGGATCTTTGACCTCTCCAGTGGCCACTGCAGCTTCAACCTGCTGCCCGTCCCCCCGGTCCGGCTGGAGCTCCCCTGCCTGCGCCTGGTGGGGAGCATTCGCTGCAAAGGGGAAGGGGTAGTGCACAGCCCAGCAGAAGCCGTGCAGGGATGGGCAGTGACAGACAGGGCTATCCAGCAGCGCTGACATGGATGTCCTCGTGCCGAGACCATTACAATCCTGGCCACCTGCAGGCCAGCGTGCCTGCTTTGCCCACGCTCTGCAGAAGCCCTGCTCCCAGCTCCCCGCACCCCTCTTCCGCCCTGGGTGCTGGCTGCAGTTCAGGCAATGCCACCACACACGGCAGTCATTAAAGCTCTAAGTGTCTCCACTCTGCCTGTCTGTCTCGCCATCAGTCCCACCTGGGACAGCTGCACTGCTGCTGCCTGCATGGCAGGACTCAGACTTGCAGTCCCTGTGGGGAGCACGGGCGAGTCGCTCAGCTGTAGCAAGGGGGAACCCCGCGGGAAGGAGGGAGGTACGTCTCCTGCAGCTCCGCGGCTGTCTCTGCCCCAATGTACACCACAGCGTGGGCAAAGGGGGTTTGCAGGAGAGCAGTGGAGACCCTGCAGGACCCGGAGGGCTTCCTGAGCATGTCCTGGGCTGCCAGCTGGCCAGCTCGCTCGGCGGTGGCAGTCCTAGTCTGTGCTCAGTGTCTTCCCTGGCATAAAGGTGGCCTGATGGATGCCCAGCTCTGCCCAACGCGCCACTACGAAAGGGTGCTCTATGAGTGCTGATAACGCCAGAGCCAGCCCTGCACGGGCTAACACCACACCCCAATGTCCAGGCAAGGGGGCTGGCAGCCAGCTCTCAGCATCCCTGGCCAGAGACACCCCTCTAAAAACACAAGTGTTTCTTCCTGGTCACCAGCAACAGGGGAAAAGAATTGAGACATTACCTCTGCTCAGCGTGGTGTCCTTCTTGTCCGACAAACTCATGGCCAGTGACGCCCCTTCAGGGATCTGCAGAGGAAGGGAAGAGCAGACGTCAATGACAGCGGCCTTAATGGTGCTTCCCACGGAGCTGGGGACAGCCCTGGGGAGATGCCAGGAGCCGGGGGATGCTGGTACAGTCGCTGCTCTGCCACAAACGTCCTCTGTACCTGCCCTGCCCCTGCTCCCTGGCTTGGAAACTGGCAGTAATGGCACTGCCCTGTGTGGAAAGGGTTTTTCAAATGCACATACAAGATAGCGAGATTCTCAAATCCAATGGGAATCAGGCTAATACATGTATCCAAGATGCATTTTTGGATGTCGACACCACGTAATTTGAAGAGGAAAGAGTGTTACGCTATGTAGACGCTGTTTTGCCTTTCCCCAGAAGGGGAGAAGGAACCTGGCCGCAGCCCGGACCCGCGGGGCTGGTACTACCTCTCTGTGCTGTGGCTCTGGCTCTCAGCACAGCAGGGCACCGTGCCAGCAGCGGGGCTCCACGGCACGGCTGTTACCCAAATAATAGTATTAATAACTACTCAGCTCCGTTTTTGATTTTCCATGCACCGTTACAGACCAGTGAGGATTATGCTCCCAGGCATACCAGGGAATATGGAAATCATATTACAATTTCTGGTTTCATTTAATTTTAAAAGGAAAAACGGTCAAGAAAACAATTTGATTCACATTTCCCCACATTTTTGGCCTCCGCTCCTCGATGGCATCCCTACCCCCTGCTTTCAGGGCAGGCAGTGACAATTGTGCCAGTGATTTCAGCAGGAGCACAGATCAAGAGCAGAGTGATACTAATCAGCCAAGCTGGTGGCCGTTGGGAATAGGAGCTTTTTTTCCTCTTCTTTCTGTTGTCAGTAATAACTTGTTTTGCATGAAGAGTGTTTAATTAGTTTCAGTGTGTTGCAATATTAACAAGCTTCTCGCCAGGGCAGATGTCTATTCCCCGGAAGCGCTCACAGAGCTATGGCAACCTCCCTGCTTGTTCCTGATGATCCTTTTTTTGGAGGGGGAACTGCAGCTCACCCCTGAGGTGAGGCAGGCTCCGAGGAAGCAAAGCTTTCTTGCAGCATCAGCGGGTTTACCTTATAATGTGCTAATGTGTTGAGTTTCTTCCTGCCATCCTCCACCACCGAGGTGTCATCAAGGTCCCGGAGGATGTAGCTGTCGGTGCTGGTGGCGAACCATTCTGAACACAGAGAGGGGAGAAGTGAGACACCAGCCTGAAGGAGGCATGTGCAGCAGGGCCTGGGGCTCGGCCACGCAGCACTCAGGGGCTGCACAGCCCCGCTGCCAAGGCTTCTGGGGCTCTGTGAAACCAAAGAGGATGTTCAGCAATGGCCTCCAGGGTTAGCCCCTGGAGTGGGGATTTCCAGACTAGAGCAGACCTGGATGGAGCTGGGAGAGGTGACAAAGGCTCTGCTCAGAGAGACAGGGAGGCGCACATCTCCCCCTGCCCCTCTCCCCTCTCGCCCCTGAGGGCTGTGTGGGATCTGCCCTGTGGAGGACCGGGAAGGTGAGATGCCACGTGGCCTGCACGAGGGTCGGTGGCAGCTCCCCGTAGGGCAGAGCTGGTCACGTATCTGTGACCGGGGGACACGCCACATATGCCAGCTGAGAGGAGCAGAGCCCCGTCACTGCTCCAGCCCAGGGCGTTCTTCTATGGAGATGCCCTCTGGCACTGACTACGTTGAATGTCACACCTTGTGACTGCCGCCAGCCAGGGTGCATCTCCATGGCCCGCTGCGTGGCACAGAGGCACCACAGCCAGCATGGTTTCTCTTGCCAGCATTGGGCTTGGATCCTTCTTATATTTTGGGATAAAAAGTTGACCACTGGGTAGATAAATGACAGATCTGAATCTATGGCAGGACAGGAGTCCATGGGCTCAATTATAGCTGCTTATGGAGAGAAACATATATTAACAGGGCATGTGCAGGCTCAGGGCTGTTTTAGAGGGTACCTGTTCTGGGGTTAACACTACAGGCTTTAAAGGGTGCAAGTCCAAGCATTCCTCTGCTCAATCTGGGCTTTCCTAAAACTTTTTTCCAGTTACATGGCTCCCTCCTGCCCACCAGGATCTGGTCCCCTCACTCACTCCTGAAGACCATCCTCAGGAAAAGGCTGCCTTGATGTCTGCCCTCTCATCAGTGCTGCTTCACCCACTGCCTTCTGATAGACACCAAGAGCTACTGTGCAACATCAGGTGCTTCATCTGGTTTTAAGGACTGGATGGTCCAACGCATCGGGTCCTTACCGAGGTCGACGTCTTCCACCCTTGGCCACTGGGAGTAGGGGACGTTCTTGCAGAAGGCCTCCAGAATCTTCTCCTTCACTTGGCTGAGTGTGTCTGTGTCCATGGCCCTGACGCTCAGGGAGTCCATCCCGCAGCCTTGGAAGGAGACGTTGAGGTTCTGCGGGAAGAGGCTGGGTTAGGGGTGACCTGCCCAGCTCTGCTGGCTCCCAAGGATGCACGGAGGCTGCTGCGCCAGCACAGCTCTTGCTGGTGCACTCTGGGCCCTGCGCTGCTGGAACTCAGGCTGAACAAATGCACTTATCTAGGCTTTACCACTAGTGAAGGGCGCTGATTTATAGCCCTTGGAGGCTGAAGGCCCCTGTTTGTTGACAGAGCCAGGAGGACACAGGGAGCAACACTGCAACCTCCTTTCACAGCTGCCTTGCTAATGGGCCTTAGCCCTGACACGCAGAGACCACCTTGGGGGTGGGAGGAAAGGTCAGCCTCTGTAACCAGTCATGTCCTCAGCTTCTTGGCTCCGACCGGTGACGAATGGGACTGCCAAGGCTCATTGCTCAGCCTCTCCCTGACGCAATGGGCCGAGCTCCTTTGTTTAAACAAGCTTTAAGCACACTGCAGGCTGGGTCTGCTGCAACACTGGAGTCCACCACCAGCACCACCCAATAACCTGCTCGAGAATGTACTGAACAGCAGGACAAGCAGCTGCAAGGGGCTGCAGGCTGCCACGAACACCAGCTCGGACCTCAGGGATGCCCAGATACTACTACAGTCACAGCAGAAAGCTGTAGGGCAATGAGAGTGACTCTTCCTATTAAAAAACCCTCTCCTCTTTTGGGAGCTGCTGCCACGCCAGTCAAGCAAGGAGCGGCAGAGTCCAGGTGCCTCCTCCTCTCGCAAGCTGTGCAGACCCATATGCTACAAGCGTGGCGTCTTCCTCCTGCCTGGGGGCTCTGTTCTGGGACAGCCTCAGCTCGGCCTCTGCTTGAGTCCTCCGCTCCTTGGTGCGCCCGAACCTGAGGGCAACACTGCGCCTTCATTTAGTGGTGGATGCAACCCTGAAGCCATCTCACTGCCTGACTGGCAAGCCCACAGCAGGAAGCTGCAGATGCCAGGAACATTGCTTGTGCATAAGCACAGATGCCTCTTAGACAGACACCTGGTATACGTGAGATTTACGGCTGGGATTTTCACAGCCTAGAGGTTCCTTTGCAAACACTGATTTTAAGTATCAGGATACAGAGTCACCATCCTTGACTATGAGAACAATGTGAGTGCACAGATGAAGTCCAATTTTTTTCCATAGCATTAAATGAAGATGTTTTTTCACATTGTATACTCTGCAGGCTTCTTTTTTAAAGCAAAGGATCTGTTACCAGCAACGTCGAGGATTGCTGGTGAGTTAGCACTAACTCTGCATTGCTCTCCTTCCTCCAACATACCCTGTTCACTTTTGTTTCTCTTCTTGCAAACAAAGTAGGAAGCAGCTGCACTTCCCCTGCTCAGACTTATGAAGTTACCATTTCTGCCGAGAAAGCTAATACTTTGCACCCTGCTGCTAGCCCCTCTCAGTCTGCACTGTAAATTTACAGGTCAATTGGTAACAGGAATCTGCAGAGGATGTGGAGCTGGAACCTGCTCTGAGTTATGGTGATGCACATCTGGGGTAACCCACTAACTTCAGTGAAGCTGCTCCAGATTTATGCCAGGTAATTGAAAGCAGGATTAGACCCAGACTCTGGAAAGGCATCTGCTGAATTCTGCGTCAGGCACTGGAGGGAACTGAGCCCTTCACACGCACAGCCCTCGTCTGCCCTGTTCCCACAGGAGGCATTTTCCAGAACGGCTTTTCAGCACCACTCCTGTAACAGCCTGGGCGAAGCACTCACCCCGGGACTCAGGTTTGCAGCCAGCACCTTCCCACTGCTAGTGAAGATGCTCTTTTGCTGGGAACAGTAAACCTGTTGCTTTAACTCTCTGAATACGGCAGAACAAATTTTCTTACCTCCCTCCACCCCTAATCTGAGGTACTTAGGTGACCCACCAAGGGATGGACATGAAAACAAACAGTCATTATGAGCCTTGCTCTGTAGTCGTGTGCTTAGGCAGCGGCAAGGTGCCTGTGCAGGTGTATAATTTATGTGGTTATTGCACCTGCACGGGTACCAAATCAGCCACTTGCACAACCACCCTACCAGGGTACACATCCGTCAGACCCCCGGGGTGTAGGTACTCACCCTTGGCTTTGCCTCAATGTTCTCCCTCAGGAGCCACTCTTCATTGAGGGTGTACCTGGCTTTCCCCGTGATGGCATCAATGGACCCTTTGTTAATCTGCTGTTTGATCGCACAGATCAACAGGAAGAAGGGCTCTCCGACCGTCTCCTGGGGGAAGGAAGGAAGACGAAGTAAGCAAACCAGACCTGGCAGCAGTAACTCCTTCCAGCAGCATGGTGGGGACAGGCTCTGCATGGACAGTGAAGGCAAGGGAAAACCCTGGTGTGCCTCCACACACCGGGAAGCGGGACTGGTCCATGCCAGGCGCTGTGAAGCCCTGGCAGGTGCTCAGTGCCATTGCCCACCAGCATCTCTTTGAGGTTGCTCAGAACTTTTCAGACCTGTGGCAATGATGTGACAGCACAGACGGGAAAGAGGACATAATAGCCGACAACAGCCACAGGCGATTTTCGGGGAGGGTGAACTGTGATTGTCAGCACCAACATAACCCATCCAACTTCTACAGCAAGTACTGTAGGGCTGTGGATTGCCACCAGCAGGCTGTGCCAGCATTTGCTGTCTCACGGGCAGAGTGCTTGGGTACTGCTCAGAAGGTAGGGGCATATGTGTAGCTGTGCTGAGTGGTACGTGCACGCACGATGCTCAGCAAAATACAAATGTGCATTAATTTACATGTGAAATTACACATGAACTTCAGGGAGAATCTGGCATACTCTGGTACAGAGATGTTTCTTGCAATCTGACAGAGCGCATACTGTACAACATACTGCACTCAGCAGAACAAGGACAGGGCTGATGTGCACAAAAAAAATGGTCTACAGAGCTATTTGGGTGCCCAGGTTTCTCATGAAGGTATCAGCTGAAACCCTCTTCATGCTGCCTGGTTTGCCACTGAAATCCATGGAAGTGAGCCCACTGCGTGTGCCTGTGGCTCTGGGAACTAGCATTCATACTTCTCATACCACAGCAGAGCCCTGATCACAGCAAAACAGAAAGGATCAGGGTCAACAAGCTGTTCCCATGTGACAGCAAGCAAACACACCATTTAACTCCTTACATTCATCAAACTTCGTCTTACAGGAAAGAGGTGAATTGTGACACTGCTGCAATGAAAACAAAAAACCTAACAGAGACCAGCTATTTGTGATGTGGTTCAGCTACGTGGTTTAATGCCAAGTTTCTGATCCACTTCTGTCTGCTACACTGATGTGCAACTAAAACATAAGCTATTTTCTTAAGAAACTTTTCAGTACTGGAGTATATCCCATTCTCCCTAATGTTCATGTGCAATTTCCTTCCAACGAGGCAAGTGCAAATTATTGCACATTTATGTACTTTCTGAGCATCACACACATACCGCACAAACATTCCTGCCATCTGAAATCCTACTCAAGACAACAGATATCGAATGATTTTGGTACTTCTCAGCTAGGAGCTGATAAATCCTGTTCAATCTGCTTCTTAATTAAGACTTGGTGATTCTTTTATTCTAATTGCCTTATAATTGCTAAAGCAATTAGTTTGATGTCAATTTTGATTTGGCTGCATTCGGCGCAGTTGACGATAAGACACTACAGCAGGGCTGTAGGTGGGCACACACCATCTGTGCCAATGGTGCACCCGCTTTATTTTCCGAGGGCAATTTTTTTTATGAACACAGGGAAGCTCCTTGGGCCTTCTGCCGGGGTTTAATGACTTCCTGCAATGCTCCTTCTGAGCAGGCAGCATAAAACGGGCTCAGCAGCAGAGCTGCCGGTGCTGGAAATGGAGGAAGGCACGGCTTCCAGAAAGCAGAAAAATATGTGAATTCTTGGGGATGTGGAGAAGTTGCGGATTGTGAACAGAATGGAGGAAGTGTCAGAAGATATAAAGAAGAGTTAGTTTCTGAGACAAAGGCAGGAGTACGAGATAAGAGGCAAGGGGATGACACTGACACGGAGACATCCCCGGGCTGCAGTACCTGCCTTCCCCATAAAGTGATGTGAACTGTGGAGCACTGCCAAGCTGACCCTACAGAAGTGCTGACAAATCCTGATGATGGCCCTGCTACAAACAGGAACTCTTGTTTATGTCACATGTGCATGAGCGCACAGCGAGGAGAAACCCAAGGCTAAATTCAGCACCAGGTTTTGCAGCCTGCCCCGTTCCCGCCGTGGGAAGCTCTGGCCCTGGCCCTGGCTCCGGCCGCAGAGCGACCATGAGGGGGCTGCCAATGGCTACAGGGCTGCCTCCAAAAACATAAAAATGTGTGAGTCCTGCTGATACAGGAGCTCTTTACAGCTTGAAACCAGCAGAGGCTGCACGGGTCGGGGCTGACCGTGTGGCACCTCCCTGCGCGTGTGCAGCGGCACTGGAAGGGGCAGCCTGGGGAAGCGGAGGAGCGGGCATCTCGGACCCGCCGCAGCGTGCGTGAGCAGGATCAGCCCCAGGACTGGCCGCATGGGAAATAACGACAGCGCTCTGTCGGCGAGATACTATTTCTGTTTGGCTTTTTGGCTTTCAGGCTCAGGAACTGTGGGATGTTATGGAAATCTGCAAAAGTGCTAATCAGACAGCAAATTTCAAAGAGGGGAAAGAAGGGCTGGCAGGCAGGGACTAGAGATAAAATGGCAAACTTGGAAACCTCAAGCATTGTTCGGAAAACTCATCTGGAAGCGAATCAAAACTGTCTTTGGACTTGGCTAGTTGGGAGAAAGGAAGTTTAACTAGAAGAGATCAGTGCTGATTCAGGACAAAAAAATACTTAAAAAAACACAGTCTGGGGCCTTTTTTCCTCCTATTGTGAATGTATTTTAATGAGACTTCATTTTCATTTTTGACTGAACTGTTACGGGCTCTTAAAGCTACCCAGGGCACTGAAATAACTTTGCAGTAATGGAAAGCACAGTTCAGGCTGGCATTATTTGAACTGTTTCACGCACGATGAGCGTGGGAGGGCTTGGTTTTTATATGCTTGGGAAAAAAAAAAAAAAGGTTTAGAGCGCAGACTGGATTCACATGTTCCTGCCCTATTAACAAGGCTGACAAGTCATTAGAGATGTCCTCCCAGGAACACATTACAGCCATTTCCAAAATGTCTTGGTGAGGCTGGGGTGGGAAAATGCGGAAAACAGCTGCTTATCCCAAGTGCCTGCTAATTTTGGGATGATTATCTATTTGCATTCTGTGAAGAACCAAACCTCAGCTCCATCCCACATGCAAAACTTTGGGAAGTTTGCACCCAGACCTAAAAGCTGAATTCCAGGACCTTAATTTCCCTTTAACTCCCGGTCCCCTGATCCTGTTAGGAGCCAGGCACAATGGTAGCACTGTATCTCATGGGGAAGGCTTTTTTCCCAGCATTTTCCACCAAAGCTGTAGCAGAAAGTAGAGGCATGGACCATTTTAGCTACGATTCTCACTCAGTTCTACAGAAACAGAGGTCTGCATCGATTGTGCAAATGCTGCGAGTTTCCTCTGAATCCAGTCCCAAGCAGCAAGCCTCCTGCTAGTTCTTCATCATATCTATCTTCTGCACGCACCAAGCCAAACCTCCCCCTGTCAGTGTGGTGACTCCATTGCCTTCAGGTGCCCTCCACATGTTCAGACCACTAGTAACTGTGGCCTGCAACTCCCTCCCAGCTGAAGACAGCTTCTTCAAATCATTTTCCCCCAAAACACAAATGGATGGACTGTTAGGCAGAGCACTAATACGAAACAAATGTTTCGAGCATGTAGCGTTGACTTACAAGGGAAAATACAAGCACTTGGAATTTTTCCACTGCACAATGGCAGGGACCTTTGCAGCAGCTGTTTCAAATAGACATTGTGATTAATGGGGATAATTCAGGAATGAAAACCAGACCCATCGTCACACATCTGACAGACCAGTGCTACAGGCAGGCGGGCAGCCTTTTTTTTTTTTTAACCAAGAAATGCCTCTCTGAAGGCAACAGAGTTTGATCCAGAGGAATGCAAGGCGTTTGACTATCGCTAGTATTTAAATCACAGGCCTGAGCTGAAACCAGACCGTGCGTAAGGAGGTGCCATCTGTCTGACTGCAGTGGCTCCGTGCTCATTTGCGTGGCGGGGAAGGTCCCAGCTCTGCCGATGCAGACCGAAACCCCTGTCCCTTTGCACAGCTGAGCTCATGTCCGCCTGGGACAGTCAAAGGGCCTCTCTGGACATTTCTGTCTGATCAGTTCTCTTCCTCCTCCATATTTCAGCAGGCAGCTCGGTTTCTCCTCTGATCAGGTCCCCCACCCTCACTGTGGAGCACATGTGATGTGAAAGTCTCTTGGAAATCAACTCTTTTATTTCACCCTAGTAAGGAAACTGTTTGCTTTTCAGAAATGGGAAATAGGCTGCAGTAGAAAGTGCTGTGATGGTCTTCACTGCCATGGCTTCAGGCTGAGCATGTGAAGCAAGGAGGGGACTGCAAACCCAGCGTGCAACATTAGTCCCTGCCCACAGGCGGATGGAAATGCAGGTTCAGCTGGTGGCCTGTCAGCTCTGCAAAGGGCCACTGCCGCCCCACAGACCTGCTCCTGTCCGTACCCTGTCCTTCCTCCTCCCTCCGCGGGGCGGGCCAGGGCTGCATAGCACAGAAAAGCCAGTTCACAGCTCACACCAGCATCGTCTGCACCTTCCCAGCCGCAGGACTGCCACCAGCCCCACCACAGACCCTGGACAAGCCTGCAGCGATGGGCAGCTCCCCAGGGAAGGGCAGCGCGCCAGCACTTGGGAGCTCCTCGCCATTAATTAGCTATGTAATGTGCCCAAGTCTTCAGGCCTGCGTGATAAGACTCAACTTTCTTTCCTCTTTTTTTTTTTTTCCTGAGAAAGCCTTCTTGCACAATGTCCATTTTTAGCACAAACTGGAGTTGGATCAGATGCCTCACATGTGGTCTCCGCTCTCCAAAAGGAGAGATCAGCATTTTTTTTCTCCAATGGTTTAACTACAGGCACAAAAATTGAAGATTAAAAAAAAAATTACTAATTCACTCTTTTCTGCTCTTACAGGCTGGATAGTTGTGCTGCATCGGCACAGCCATCCTCATTCGCTCCTGTAACTTTTCTTTCATTATACTGGCTAATTATGTGAGCTAAAATGAAAGATTATGAACTACAAAACCACAGGCTTTAGGACAAAAAGTGATCATCAGCTGGGATCAGAAGACATTACGATATATATAAGGACAATACAGTATTGCTTCTGTGGCTATAGCAAACACTTTGGGAAAAGAGATTTTTCAAAGGCTTTGTCAAGGCTCTCCCCTGTGGGTATAATGGGGTGTCCTCCAATTAACTGCCGTGGAATCAATTAAGTTATTGCTCAATTCTGCTGGGAAATTCCAACCAGAATTGGCAAACGTTGGAGATAAAGCACTGAGCAGATGGACTGCTGATGTGCTCTGAGATGCCAAATATATTCCTTTTTGTTACTGTCGGAAGACAGTCAGGCTTCTGGGACACACATCCCACTTCTCCTGCTAAGATCTGTCTGGCCAGCGTGGAACCACGAGGATGCCTCCCATGCGAGAAGCCCCACATACCAACGGGCACCGACATGGAGCAGCCCCCTGCCCCAGCGCCACCATCCCTCCCAACAGCCGGGGCGCTCGGGCTCGAGACAATGCTGAACTGGGTGGCGACCATCAGTACGGCTGCGCGAGACGGTCAGAGAAAATAACAAATAACTGGAACGGTTTCCAAAACCTCAAGCCATTCTGGTTATTTTTCAACCCCCCTGCATCTCTCTTCTCAAGCATGCTGAAAACGTTAGTTTGTGCTCTGGCCTTAGGAGAGGCCTGCCGCAAAGTCTGATCACACCAAATCCCCAGGCAGAAGTGGAGAAGCAATTGAACTTAAGGTTGCTTTTCCATACTTGAACCTTCCAGTACACTGGAGTTTGTCAACCATTAGTGACCGTTCAAGTGGCAATGCTGGCAGGTATTTAGGTCCTCAGTTGTCCCATGCATCCCTCATTACCTCTGCACGCAATGCTGAACTCACACCCACAACAGCAGCGATCTGGTTCTCTTACTCTGAGATAGCTGTACATGCAGATGGACATCCAGTTGGTGAGCATCTTCTCCACCACGGATTCCGTTCTCCTCAGCATCAGCTTGGGGTTTTTGGAAGCTGAAGCATCTATTAGATCCACCAAGAGGTCCTTCATGATGCTGGTGTAATACTCCAGTTTCCCATGCAATGCAATAGTAAGCAGGGAGGCCAGATTACATCTGAAACACAGAATTGTGTATGACAGGCACCAATCCAACAAGACTAAACTGCTGACTGGCATTAAAAAAACCCCAAAACACAAAGACAGTATTTCAGACAATTTTCATGAGTCTTCTCAACAGTGTTAAAACTTCAAACCCTCTTTCAGTGCTGCAGGACCTTGGGTCAGCTCAAACCCTCTTAGTGATAAACCAAGTTTTCAGGGATACAAACGCTCACGAGTGAGTCACTCATTGTACCTTTTGGTGTTCTTCAGGATAACGGAGGTTTATGGCCGTATGTTTCTAATAGAAAAGTGGGAGGCAAGTGTAACTCAACCTTCAACTGAAATGCACAGCTCCAGACATGGGCTGGATTGCTTACAGGTTAGGAATAAATCAGTCTCCTACAGCTGCCAAGTCTTTGGTTCCAAAGCTCATACCTGTCTCTAACAGCAAAGTCCTTCTGTTGCTCAAGAGCATGGACAAACACGATAAGAAAGTGCTTGTTGTTGAGTAAGGTGGAGAATAGCGAGATTCCTTCTTCCATATTGGGTCTGCAGTTTTCAGGGATCTGAAGAAAAATTTAGAAAGCAGAGTGAGAAAAACCCTGCTTGTTGTTTTGCTCCAGCTTTTATCCTTCCTGGCTGCAAGGATGTCCCTGCTGAACGCAGAGGTACTGAGCTGAAGACCCCTTACTCCCTCTGCTTGACACAAGTCAGAGGCATGCTTTCCTAGTGAGGGCACGACT
The DNA here is from genome assembly GCF_965183815.1 of Platalea leucorodia. Classification (NCBI taxonomy): domain Eukaryota; kingdom Metazoa; phylum Chordata; class Aves; order Pelecaniformes; family Threskiornithidae; genus Platalea; species Platalea leucorodia. The sequence goes on from NC_138831.1 coordinate 15,938,621, forward strand.
GCATCTGGGGCTGTATCAGAAGCAGCTCAGCCAGTGGGGCAGTGGCAGTGACCATTCCTCTCTGTTCACCACTTATGAGTGAGTGGTGACCCACTCATGGTACGCCACATGGAGTACTGTGGCCAGTTTTCGGCTCCCCGCTATGAGACGGATGTTGGCAAACCGGAGCAAGCGCAGCTGAGGGCTGCCAAAACAATTAGTGGGCATACAAGAAGAGGTGGAGAGGGCTGGGTTTGGTCAGCTTTAAGAGGACGTGGTAAGAGGATATCTTACTGCAGTCTTCAGCTGCCCCGTGGGAGGGCAGAGAAGAGAGCCAGACTCTTCTCTGCCAGCAGTGCTAGGACAAGAGGCAAGAGACACCAGCTGGAGCATGGGACACTGATTAAACATAAGGAAGGAAGTTTTCACCTTGAAGGTGGTTGGATACTGGAACAGTGCCCCAAGAGGCTGTGGAATTTCCATCCTTGAAGATATTTGACACAGCTGGATAAGGCCCTCAGCAACCTCATCTAGTTGGAGCTGCTTTAAGCAGATCTCTCTTCCAACCTAAGCAACTCTCTGATGCTTCAATTCCTACTTCTTGTCCACATGAAATCCAGCTCTGGGACAACAGCTTTTATCAAGTCCCTGCTTGGGAGAAATCTCATTTATGATTAACTGCATATGGGACTGAAATGACATACAAGATGATACAACCATGAAGAAAAACCCACAGCGGAGCCAGGGAGGATCTCAGGGCAGAGCTCCTTCGTGTGAGAGCAGATTCACAGATCTGCCTTCTCCAATCAGCCAAAGCAGATCCGATGCTGGTATGTGTTAATTGTTTTGAGTGATCAAGCATCCCCCACGCACCACAAGAAAACGCATGGCATTGTCAACGCACGCGAGTATGGTTAGCAACCACTCAAGAGCATTTGTTTTGTTAGTGGGTTACTCACTTTCCATTCCCCCACCAGGAGCGGATGAGTTTCCTGGACCTGGGAGCCCACCTGGGAGCTGAGCTGCTGGGACGGCAGAATGTAGCACTCCTCGTAGAGTGAGGAACACTGCAACCAAGCACAGCGTTAGGGGAGAGCGACTGCACCCGGCCGGGGAACTCCTCATTTGTGTGCACCGCAAGGGGACGAGACAGGGAGACATGTCATCAGGACTGAAGACCACCCGTTATGAAGAAATGCATTGGTATGGTTTATGAAGCCTTTAAACACTTTGCAAGACCCTCTTGAATGAGCAAACACCACAAGAATGGGGGGAGGCAGATGTCTGCACAGACACAAGGCTGTTAGGGTAGGGAGACTGCAAATAGACTAATTTGACAGCTAGAAAAATCCCAGAAGAGAAAGCATTACAGAAGACTAAGTCAAAATAGAGGAGTACAGGGTGTTTTAACATATGTAACTTTTGAAACAGATGGGAAAAATGTTTAAATCTCTAACATTCATATATAGCAGCCTGAATCTTAAAGACTCCAGTGTGCAGATATATAGATTGGATAACTTAAAAACCTGAGTAATAACTACTAATGAAACACTCTGCAGTCATAAATCATCATCTCACTCCTCACCACTGAAATTCAACTGCCTCAAGGGTGAAATACAGCCGCTGTTAAAGGCGCACAGCGACACAGCGGAGCAGCCGGTGGCGGGAATTACGGCACCGGCGCGTCTGGTGCAGCCCTGGAGGAGGACTCTGGGTAGACAGACTGGGACCAGGCACCCAAGGGGCGTCTTACTGGGAGCACCATGTGCCCAGCCTTTGACAGAGAGGGGAGAAAGGGGGAGACAGAGACATCTAACGAGCTCCTGAGGACCGGCAGAGCAGCTGGGAACACTTGGTGGCACGCTGCATGGAACAAAAAGCCCCCTCTCCCCGAACGCCGACGGCAGATACACCCTTCAGCGTCTGCCAAACAGAGTGGGGTGACATTGGAGCCCCTGGGGAAAAGAGGGAGTCCCCAGCACTTTCTGCTCATGTGAGAGCGCTTTCAGAAGAGGGTGTCCAATGGCATCAAATGGGGGAGCCAGAGCGACTCCTGGGATATTGCTGCCGCTGGGATCCTATCATGTGTGAGCAAGCCTGACCTTACTTCACACCCCAGGAGCTGTGGCTCCACTTTTGACGATAATTGAGGCTGAAATACGTGACAACTAAATATATAATAGTGGAATGATTTGTTACACTGTAATAACCCTTTAGCAGAGGGAAAGCAGAGCCCTGCTCTGGTTAGGAAGGACCTGGGAGTGATTAGGTGCCCGTGAAACACGGTATCGCCTTACTTTGGGGAAGAACGTCCGGGTGACAAAGTGCTTGTACTCCAGGAACGGGATCCCCTGGCTGCGGTTTAACTCCTTGGTCAGGTCTGTCATGTCTGTCTGCAGTTCCGCAAAACCTTACACAAAGAGACCCGCAGATGGTAAGAGCTCCAATACTCTACCAGCTGAGACAGTAAGCATGCTGGCACTGGAAAACATGGCGTGTCTCATCTCTGCCTCCTCGAGCCTTTCTTTTGAGTGGGCTGAAGCAGGGTTTCTTGAGGAGCAGCAGATTACCATTAGGGTTTAACCGTCAGCCCTATGCATCACGTCCCGGAGCACTGACAGAGAGAACGTTTACCCTGCCTCCAGGAGAGCAGCCCCCAGCCTGGTTCTGGAGGAGGACCTCAGCCTATGCTGCAGAGTCACGTACCGCAGGGACAGCAGATGCAGACGCTTGGATTGCTTCTCCCATTGCTCTAACAGGAGCGTGCTGCAATTTTTGTTTCACCCAGTTGTAAAGCACACTAAAGATTAGTGTGGCCTTCAAGCAACCTTCTGACATGGCCAAGGGCCATTAACCCTGAGACAGGGAAACCAGAGGAACTGGAGATCAGTGGCTTGCCCAAGTCAGGTAGCAAGACAGCAGCAGAGCCACACTTGCAGCCACTGAGCCTCATTCACAAACCCTGCCAAACCTCAAAGGTGATGACAGAAATTCTCCTATAAATAATTCTACAAACTTCTACAGAGTAGAAGGCTTCAACCCTGCTATTCCAGCATCTCCCTCCTAGTCCTGCCTCCTCCTCGGTGCCCAGCACAGTGACTTACCTTTGCGGATTTCCTCCCGGATCTGCGACTCCATCTCCTCCATCTGGAGCAGGGTTTTCTGCCAGTAACGCTCTGCTCTGCGGCTCTTTGTGCAAAACACAAAGAGAGCTGAAAAAGAGGAAGGGAACAAGTCTTTGGGACTAGGGCTTAGGAGCAGCTGCAGCTGGGATCAGAGCAGTCCTCTGCTGACATGGGTGCAGAAAGCTAAACTCAGTGTTGCTTTAACACCTACAACAAGACTGATATCTGATAAGGCAGTTGTCGATTATCTGTAAATAAGTAAAACCAGCTGGAATTTAATGATCATGCTGTAACTGTCATCTTCAATTTAGGTCTGGGCTGCCTATATTCAGCTTAACTGTATATTAATGTATTCCAGCTGATTAATGAATACAGATTTTAAGACGTGTACCACCTGTATGACAGTATTCATGTCTGACAGTCTTCCCATGCCTCCAAAAATATGTTTCTAATGACAGGTGGTGCATTTAATAAATAGTGTGCATTATAACCTTTATTAAAAATAAATTAAATCCCTATTAGAAACACCTCATTTGCTGTGAACTGACAGGTTTCTTGCTGCACAGTCATTCTGGGCATACAATGAAAAGATACCCTAGCCAGAGGACACAGGTGTGTTGCACAGCTTCCAGTGAGGTTAGCAAACTGTTGTGCCTGCTCCAGATCTGCAGCTAAGCAGGCTTGCTCTGTTCTTCATACTCTTTGCCAGGCGCCTGTCAGGGGCTGTTACTGATGACAGGGCCTCAGGCTAGGTGGACCTTTGGGATGGTCTGAGACAGTCATGCCTGTGAGTGAGCCCTCTTCAAGTCAGTATGAGTCCAAGACCAGTTTCTCACACCCTTCTTTATTTCGTATAATAGTAGCTACTAAGTGTTTGGGGAAAAGGGTAAGTTTATAAATATCACAGGCTCAAGTAACAGAGTTGAACTGTGGATTCAGCCAGCAAATGCTCCATGCTGCAGGAAGCTTTGACCCTCAGTACTGGCTTGGTCCTGTACAAAGAAGAGTGGCTACTTGCTGCACCTAGACCAGTTTCAGTTAGTGCACAACTGCAGCACTCAGAGGTTTCCTGAAGTGTGAATGAGTCATCTTCACCCCTCCACATGCAATGAGAAAAAACCTCCGCAAAGCCTGGAAACTCATCGTTCTGTTCCCTTACCTACGACAGAGAGGACCAGCAAGATGCTGCAGATGACAATGGAGACAATGATTGCAGTCTCTCCTCCCCCAAGGTGAAGCATCGCAATTGTGTAGTTGAACTTTCCAACTTGGATCTAGAGAGGGAGAAGGAAAAGCAGGAGCTGAGCAGCATGTTGCCAAGCGGCTCAGAGGTCAAGCAAGGAGGGACTACAGGGCAGCGCTCAGCAGACCTTTGCCCGAGGATGTACTGACCATGCTGGCTCATCCCACCAGGCTTCACGGGGAGGCCAGGCTATGCCTTTCACTGTTGGACCTTGGGGACTTTGTGTGTCTCAGAAGAGCCCAATTCCCTTCCTGCGTGCTCTGGCGGAAAGCCAAGGCTGGCTCACAGCAGGCTGTGGCACCGCAGTGGTGCCCATCCTAGGGCCACCATAGGGCTTTGGTGGCAGAGCTGCAAGCTCCAGCCCACGTCACGGCCCCACCGTACCCACCTCAGAGCATGAGACAACACTTTCTTAGAGAGCTCACCATACCATACAGTACTACTTGTACTGCTTTTACTAGAAAACCACTTCCACTTATCATGCGACTTTTTGTTATGCCTCTGAATGGCCTTTGAATCCCAGCTGCACTCTCCTTTCTCCTCCAAAAGCAGAACTGCTGCCACTCAGGAGAAGTAGGGTAAAGAAACTTTAAAGTCTTTGAAATACAAATAAAGTAAGGGAATAAAAATAAATTATAATGAGACCAGGGATGAGTAATGATCTTGCGGCTAAAGCAGTGGACTGGGTGTCAGGAGGTGCTGGCTCTGCTCCCAACCCGTACTTCTTGTGACACCAAGCACAAACCACTTGAGCTCAGTCGTTTGGTCTCCTGATCACCAGAAGGAAAGACACCAACACACATCACAGACAGGCTGGTGAGTTTACTCGGCACTGTTTATAAATGGCTCTCTAGGCCCCTGGGATGAAAGGGTTCAACAGCATCACCTGATAAGGGAAACTCGTGACCATGCAAGTCTTTCCCTTCTGGAAATGCAAGTTTCACTTCTCTCAAGGAACGAGAAGCGAGAGAAACTTGAGCAAAAAAACTGAAGTGAGGTAGGGAAGAGATGGAATAATCTTATGACTACATCTGTGTCACAGAGCACCTCCAGGAAAGGTGCACACAGTCAGCTCTCAGCAGCTGGACCAAAGTAATGCCACAAGCAAGGCCTTCCCACCATGTCCATGCATCAAACACCGTGTAGCACACAGCTCCATGCCTGCCAGGAAATCCAAGCCCTTGCTCTCAGGAGCGCTGGTGAGGGCACTGATGCTGCCAGCTGAAGGCTTCTGGACAAGCCTGGAGGTCTGCCCCTGCGCTGCTCCCTCCCCAGCCAAGAGAGAAAGGACTGCCCTGCCGCGGGCAATGCCCGTTGCCGTCACCCAGGGTCAGGAAAACCTTCAGCGCCTCCAACAATCAGTGCTGGACCACACGGCCAGGCTCTCGTGGCTCCAAGCCCCAATGTGCCCTTATACCAGCCCTGAGACGGACTCTAGTGCTGACGGTTTCTGGTATGGTGCCACTCGGCAGTGTCCAACACTAAGAGCTTTGGCCTCCTACCCAGTGCGCGTTGGATGGGGATGGGGAGCCACGAGTGCTGCACAAGCATCTGCGGAGGTTCGTTTGACAGTTTGCACAGCACCCTGCCTAGCCTTAAGATTTCCACCTCTTTCGTCTGAAATGTTGCAATGAGCCAAGTCCTCAATGTGTTTTAAGTCTTTTTTTTTTTTTCCCACCAACTCAACCTTTTGCATTTCCCAGAGGAGAAATCCTACGCTTGCTGCTTAATTCAGTGTTTAAACAGTTTGGTCATGAACAAAAATGGGTTTGAAGGCCTTGGCAAGCTTCTCTTCTTTATTTGGACAGGTCTACTCAATACAATTTTTTGTAAGGGGAATTAATTAGGCTGCAGGTTAAATGGCAACATTTCCTGTCACCAGCACGTGGTGGGGGGTGCAGAAGGGGCCGGGGCCGGAGGACACCCCGCTCCTGGGAAGAGCTGTCGGGGCTGGGCAGGACTCCTGGGGCACGGGGCTGCTGTGGGGGTCACTGGGAACTGTGCTCTGGCTTATGGAATGGAGTCGTCTTGCAGCCTCCCAGGGTGTGAACGGGATCCCCTTGGGACTAAACTAGACCAAAATCAAGCTCCAGCTCACCTAAGGCACTCCCAAAAGAGGTACTCAAAAGTGATCCCCCAAAACACAGGGAGGCTCAAGAGCCCCATCTTCATCACCAGCTCCTTCTCTCTACAGACAGCTCCTGCTGCCCTGTGCAACTTGCTAACATGGACCTGGCCCAAGAACATCTTCACAGAACGAGCATACCCAAAATCACAGTCAGAATTAAGATCAACAGTGGGCCATGTTTTAAAGGGCTGTTTTCCTGTGCTGATCACTGCAGATGTGAGCTCTACCGTCTAAACAAAAACAAACCAGGCAGTCACAACAACAGGCATCTCAGCTCACCAGAAGAGAGAATTTGCATCAGCAGGTGAGGCTTCTGCAGCCCCCGATAGCTGTCCTTGATGTAAATCAGGTAGGGACCACTGTGCCAGTCCGGCCCTGTGTTATCAAAGCCATTACAAGTATAAGCTGTTGCCTATGAAACGGCCAGCAGGTGATAACTCAAACCATATATGAAGGTTTAAGTGCATACAGACGTGAATACAAGTTGATTATTTAGCTGCACTCTCACTGCTAGTACATTCTTAATAGCTATGTGATACTTTAGGGCTGGGTATCATTCTCCTGCTTCCTAGGGACCTACTAGGGCATTGCCCTGAATGTTTTATGTCAAACCAAGACTAGGAAACTCATAAATTCCTTTTCTTCCCCAAAGGGATTTCCCTGTTTCTCAGTTCTCACTAAAACCAAAATTACCCTATTTAAAATTTCCATTAAAATGACTTGGGAAATTCTGCTACTTCTGCATTTCCATATTTCCAGTTTGCAACAGAATTTCATACACCACAGACTGTAACCAGTAAACTGGACAACCCTGTCAGTGAACTGGTGGTGCACCTTCGTGCCTTTCTTCTGGGCAGCGCAAGTCCACAGCCTCCTCAACTCCCTTCGCAGCCTTCCTCCTCCTCCCTGCCCATGCCGCAGGCTCCCACCCATTCACTGTTAACACATGGACTTGAAGGGGGGCTGCAGGGTCTCAGACCATGGAGATGGAGGCATTTTTCTCTCCAGATACGAAGAGCCATAGTCACATCCCTGCGTGGCAATGAGCTGCACATGACATGAAGGAAACTGAGGGCGAGAAGAGCAGTAAGTCAAGCCCTCTATGGAAAAAAGGGCAGTAACAAAGTATTGTGAATTTTGCAGACACAAAGATGAACAACAGCCCTGAACACCGAGCTCTGCAGTGACAAAACAGCAGCCCCTGGGAAGCAACACAAAACTTTCCAGCTCTCCGTACTCCTCTTGCCCTTCCCGGTCACACACAGGGACCCATCTCCAGTGGCTTATTGGAGCTTACTAAGGGTCAGATTCTCATGTCCACTTGTAGCTCTTCTGCTAGCAGTAAGAGGCCAGCTGACTGAAAACTGTATGGAAATCCCCAAACATATCTCATGAGGGGCAGAAAGAAAATTACTGCAAGTGACAAAAACTCACATGCCTGGGATTTCACAGTGCCTTACAAGAACTGACAAAATCTTCTTCCCCCCCAGCTTACAGCACAATTAACTCAGCAGGCAGCTGCTGGTGCCCCACAATTCGTTCAGAGCATGGCAGCCCCTCTCCATGACTCAGGGCAGCCTTAGCACTGACCACACCTGCACCCCGCCAGCGAGCTGCCCTGGGGACAGCTGCAAGCACAGTGTGCCTTGTCCACCCTTCCGTCTGTGTGGCTTTCTGCAAGGCTGCCTGTGAGCATGCCTGGCAGGTCCTGCCCGCGCACACAGCTGACTCCTTTGCACCCAGGGTTTGCAACAGGGACCCCTTCTGCCCTGCGTGCTCAGAGCGTGGAGGCTCCTGGAACTCACCGTCACGGGTAACTGCCTTTCCGAGGTGCTCAGTGACTCGTTGACAGAGCAGTGGATGACTTTGTCCGAAACAATCTGGATCTCGCACGAGATAAGGCCAATTTTCACTTGGTACTCATTGCTTTCCAGGCCCAGGCTGTCAGGCTCTTTCTAATGACAAAAATAGAATCAGGATGTCAGTCTTCAGAGTAGCAGTTGGAATTGCAACTGATTTTCCTGCTTTACTTTCTGTATTCCCTGCTGTCTTTCAGATCTGGGAGGACTCTCCCTCACCAAGGACATTTTTCCAGCACTCCACAGGAAACCCAGAACTGGGCCATTTCCCATTTTCCTGTTTCCCATTCCTCACTCAGCATGGGGCACAGGACGAGCAAGCCCCTCGTGGAACCTGGAAAAATCTGCTTTTGATCTGCCCTGGCTGTGCACCGCAGATAAGGATCTAAGCGCCCACCTGGGAGGGGGGAAGGATGTACAACAGAGGAGATAGCAAGGGGATGCGTCTGCAGAGCCTGGGAAAGGGGGAGTGCGTTTCTGAAGCACGTTGTAACCAGTGAGGATATCCTGCAGTGAACAATGGCCTTTGAATTACTATTGCGCATTGTCTGAGCCACTCAATTGCTGTACCCCAACTTCCTTGTGAACTGAGCTGAATTCAGTAGCCAAAAGAGAAGAATGCATGACCTGTTTCTGCAGGAATAAATATCTATTGTCAGGACCTTCTGGAGTACCTGCCTGATTTCAGGCCAGTGCATTATCGTTCCTTTTCATACGTCCAGTATTTTATTTAGCTTCTTGCTATTACATCCTTCAAACACAGCGCTCTGTCATCATGCCTCAAAGGGCATCCTCAGGTCAGGCTGTGTCTCCTGGTGAAGACTGATGCAGGTGCAGTTCTTGCTCAGCCTGCTCCTGTGCAGGTCCTGCCTCTCCTGTCCTCATCCACCCCCCTCCTCTCTCCTGCATTTGTGGACAGCACTTAGGACTGAAGCGCTACCCAGTGGGGAGCAGGCAATACCCCTGAAGAAGCAGAGCTGTTAATGCCACTCTCTTACATGTATAACCAGAGTTAAGGGCTCGCCAGGATGGTGCTTGATCCACTTCTCCTTCTTGGCTGTGAAGAACTGGGGGTCAGCATAGTACTCCAGGCTGAACTTGCTGATGTGCAAGGCCTCCTCGGGGTACATCTCCTCATCCAGAGCTGGACGGTCATCTGCATAGAGGCGACCATTGAGATAGAAATCGACAGATGCGGGCTTGCTCCCTGCAGTGATGTTGGAGGCAGCTGGAGAGGGGCAGGTGATGACAGTGTCGGTGTGAACCTTACAGTTCTGAAAGCAGGAGAGAGCATGCGCATCAAAAAACTGACATCCTGAGTGTTCCCTCCCAGCCTTGCTCCCAGCCCAATCTGTAGCATGGGGTAAGGTCTCAGCTTCACACCCCGAATGTCTTCAGGCACTGGGCACGCAGCCCTGCTCCCAGTTACCAGGCGATACCCAGCAGGGACACCCACCGTTTGCTCTCTGCCGATGCCACGGACCACCATGGATGCATTCTGGACCAGCTCAAAGCCTCTTCCTTCCAGGGTGATGGTCCTACCCCCGCTTCAAGGAGAATGGAAGAAAGAGAGGGTGATTGCAGAGGACAACACAGAGCAGTGAGGTGCAATGGCTGGGTGTTGGCTGCTGTCATTTTCCCAGGGACGTTTCCCAGATGCTTGAGCAGAAAATGTAACCCAACAGCTAGTCTTTCTCCTACTTGCAGCAAGCATCCACACTGCTACCAAGATATCAGGGAAGGAAGGAGGAGCAGCTGTTGCTGTGGTGGAAAGGGGGGACCTCTTCCAGCAGGAGAAAACTGTTCCCCTTTCTCCCATTCCCCAGAGGAGCAGCCTGCCTCTGCATGCCAGGAGTACGCAGCAGGTTGCCCAGGCCACCAGTGGTGTAAGAGGTTAACTTCCAGCCCCTCAAAGCAAGAGCAAGGAGATGTTCCCTGTTCCTGCCCCTGCCCCACAGAGAACTGTAACTCCTGGAGAGGGAAGAGACCACTTGAAGGTTGACAGGGATCCTGCATCTCCCAGACACTTCTGATTTAGATCAAAATGTGAAAGTTGTTTTGTGTTTTGGATCTGCTGCCTGGGGAATGCGAAACATGGGCCTCTCAATGTGCAGTCAATTAACAACAGTAACGAGGGCCCTGATGCACACAAGACTGCTAGGCAGAGCAAGGGGTGGGGAACCAGCACTGCTTGTCTGCTGGGGACAGCAGAAGCTATACCCTGGGTTTACCTTCCCCTTCCTCTGTATCACATCTGATCTGTTTGGAGTATCTGTCAGGAACAGTCAAGACTTACAAATCCCATTATCTCAAGACCACTCCAGACATAGTGACTTTGGGTCCAAGGTAATATCCTGTAAATTACCACATAGTTATGATCCTGGTTTCTAACTAAGAGCCTGTCACATCTGCAGATTAGTTTACAACTTCTCTTCTGTTTTACACTTTGCTTACACAGATTATTTTAGCAATATGGCAAGATCAATCAGATCCAGTTAAATTTTTACACAAGTTATTGACCACTCATGGTCAACAGCCCAGCAATGCATTGGAGCAGTCAGGCTACACGAGCCACCAAGTAGTCTGAAGAGAGAGACTGCTGTCATGTTCTCAGTGGTCTGAAATTTGGAAACTGCTGTAAATACTAAGAAAGCAGACCAAGGTGACAGAGAAATACCCTGGTAGTTTCCCTTGTGAATATGGGCAGTGACATTCTTCCACTGTCTCTGTGTTTAGATACCGCTCTCGCCACTCAGCATAGTTCGCAGGCCTGCTAGGAGCTGAGGTTGGCTGAGTCACTGCTGTGCCTTGTCATTAACTTTCCCACAGCCTGCATCTTTGGCGCTGCGCTTGGGAATGCCGAGACACGGCTTTGCTCCAAAGGGATCAGACCGTCAGAGCCTGCTGCATGCACGCTGCTTTCAGCGTGGTCCTGCAGGCACAGGCACTGGACTCTCAGATTTCTTGGTCAGCCCTGGGTTTTCCAGGCTCCACAGCTGAGGAAGGTGGGATTTCACTATGGTATCCAAAGGAACAGGAGCCTGAGAGCTCCACGGAGAGACATGAAATTAAAAGCAACACGCTTTAAAAATGAAATACTGTGACCTCAGGGAAGGCTGAAATCCAAAATCCCAAATGTCAGCTTATCCTCCAGCAATTTTACTGCGAAGAAAAATCCTCAGCGTCTCATAGAGCCCCCCACCTGAACCTCCCTAAAGCACCCACCAGGTGTACACAGTACAGTTACCAAGGCTAACTTTTTTCCATGTCTTAAATGTGCTGAAATGAGCTATGGACAGTCCTGGTGTGTGAGACCTCTCCTACTCCAGTGCTGGGGTACCTTGAAGCACCCTGAGAGCACTCTGCGGTGCCCCTTTTGTACCCGTCTGCAAGGCAATGTGTCAAACCCCAGGGCTGAGAAAGCCCCGTTCTCCCTGCAGGACTCTCTCCCACCAGCCTGGAGCCGACCCTCTCTTTTGCAGGCAGATGCAGACATGTGCCAGCTCTGAAATGGATGTCATGACGCTGTACAACAGCGTGGCACAGGGCCCTGATACTGTACCCTGCCTCCTGGCTGTGCTTCAATGACTCCTGCGGCTCCTGACATGGGATTTGCTCAGGATCTACTCTGCGTCTGCATGGCTTGAAGCACAAAGGCCCTTGCGTTACCTGCAGTGGGCTACACCAGGATAGTCCAATCAGCTCTGCGCTTTGATGGGAGAGCACTGTTCACTTTTACATCCAGCAAAAATTAAGAGGCTGTTCTCAACAAAGGCCACAAATCCTGGCAGACTTGGCTGTCTCTGCTGGGGGAGGGTTCTCACCTGATCTGGCTCTTTTTGGGGTTGATGTCTGATACAATCGGGTTCTTCTCATACTTGAACGTGATGTTGTAGCTGGCACAAGACTTGTTCTCGAACTGTACACAGACTCGCACGGCCGTGGTGAGCTCCGCAGACGGCATGGTGCAGGTGATGGTGCTGTCGTTGCGGCTGTGCAGGGAAAGGCAGGGTAAGCTGCAGAAAGCCACAGCAGACCGAGTGGCCGGAGCCAGGCACCGCGGACCTGAGTCCTCCCAGAGAAGCGAGGCGGTCAGCAGAGACAGGCAAGAAGGAGCTTCCAGTCACATGCCAATCCCCTATTAATTACATTGCCTACTAACAAGCAAATCTGAGCATATACCATCCTAGGCTGCCAGACTGATTTTCCATACAGCCAAAGGAAAAGGGCAGGCTCCTACTTCTTCCCGCTGATGAGATGGCAACACACAGGAGGAGGGGTTTCTTCCGACCAGCGAGCTGCTGCAGGAGCAGGACCCTGGGTGTGCAGGTGCCTTCTGCCTCCAGCAGATGTGGGAATGAAGCCCATGTCTGCTTCGCTCCCAGGGTAATGATCCTGGTCCCAGACCACCCAAGGGGCCTGGCAGCATCCTGCAAACAGTGCGTGAGAAGCACTTCGTTTGCTGCTGGTCGTCGCCGCCACATCACAGCAAGACCAATGCCATCACTTTGCCAAAGAAACTCACCCCATCCTGGTGTCAGGCACCCGCACCATAGCTCTGCCTCACTGCTCCAGGGATAGAGCAGGCAGCAGCCAAGAGGGCTGGTGAGGATGCTATGCTGGCTCCAAGGCTAGCAGCAGCACGCAGTGGTGCCCCTCACCCAAACCCCATCTCTTCCTGATCTCCTGCGGGAGATCCTTCCTAACCTTTGGCTCTTGTCTCTAGTTCAGTGCCAGCCCCCAGACCCAGTCCCACCTGAGGTCAGTGCACTGCTTGGAGGTATTGACAAGGACACGGAGCTCAGAGCCGACGTCCAGCCTGCTGCCTCTGATGGTCACTCTGGTTCCTCCAGCCTTTGGGCCATTCAGGGGAGCTATGGACTGCACCATGGGAAGCTAAAAACAAAGGGAAAATCTGTTTTCTAGCCTGGTAAATTCACATTTGGATACTCCACACTGCACGCGGGAATTGCTTCAGTAAATTTAAGTATCCAGTATTGTGAGGCTCTGAAACAGCAGCACAACAAAAGCTTTCACTGGCAGGGTTTCAGAACAAGGAGAGAGGGACAAGTGCTGAGGAGTGAGATCATATAAAACGTCTGTGACTCTCTGCAGTCCCTAAATTCTGGCAATAAATGAGACATGAGTCCAAACTGGAGCCCAGGATCCCACCAGTCCCTTCAGATTTCCAGTGGAGGGTCCAGAGCTGGCAACAGCTCAAGGTCCATCAAGAAAAAGAAATTTCTCATTCATTCCAGCTCCCACCATCTCTGCCCTTCCAGATCCATTTCCTCCTGAATGTGAAGGTAATGCTAAAGCCCCGCTGGATGATGGCCTTGAGATCTCTGAAACAGCCACCTGGGTCTAGATAACTGAATATCAAACTCCTTCTTAAGGAAGCTTCAAATCTGAATCTCTTGAGGCGACAGGAACTAAGGGGGAAGTTACTTTGCCTCTCACCATTTTCAGCAGAAATTAGCATGTATGTTATCTGCATTTGCAGCCCCTGGAAACCTTCCTGAGATTCATGAGCTTGAGGCTTTGATAACTAATGCAGCGCTGAACCCCCATGCCTGCTACACAGACCGCCCCAGGAGAGTCTGCTGGGCAACTTCCCTGCTCTGGTTTGAATAGAACACCAAGGGCAGAGCAAATAATTATTTCAAGTAATTGGTAATTCCCTGTCAAACACCGCAAACCCTGGAGGCATGAGACCCGCCAGGCTGCGGAGTGCGGCTGAAGCCTGCTCACTGCCACAGCCCGTCCCTCGGTGCAGCTGCAGAGCAAAACCGCACCGAGGCAGACTGAAGAACACGGGCTAACCTGCTTTGTAGTGCCTAGTGCTAATACCCTTTCCTGTCAATCCCAGCCACACAAACATGCTTATTAATAGCTATCCTTGTCCTACCCTCAGACCGCTTTATTTCTCTACAGCCATTTCCTCTGTTGTTTCTGATCATTACCCATTTCCACAGGATTCATTTTGTTAATTTGTATTTCTCTGAGTGTCTGCAGGCAGCTGTCTCCTGCCCTTGGCCCCTAACCTATGCATTCAAATCTGCAGTTACAACAACAGCAGAGAGGATTATTCATGTTCCCCAAAGCCCTCCAGCTCTTCCCCTCAGCAAGAGCCAGCGGCTACTGCTCTCAGTGCATTGCCAGCACTGATTGCCTCCATCGCAACTTTTGCAAATTCAGCTCATTTGGCAAATTCAGCTCATCCATAGCCTGCTATAATGTCCTGAAGAAGTCTCTCGATCACATTTCTCCCTCCTCCTCAGCAGAATCACAGCTGAATACTGTCTCTTCTAGATATGTCTAATAGGCGCTTTGAAAGATGTAGCACACAAACAATATTTTACAAAGGACTTTCTTTGGAAGGGCAGTTCTAACAGTCTTTTAGACTTTTTCAGGTAACTGCTATCAATACTCAAGCTCAGGTCTCAATGAGACCAGCCTTGCATGGTGTAGTCTACTCCATCTTTCACTCACTGTCTCATCTCTTCTCCAAGCTTTGCTGAGACAGACACAAGACAGCTTTCTGCTGTGCCACCTGAGCAGAAAACGGCTCCTCTCCTGTTCCCAGGAGGACAGCCTTTGCCATAAGCCTGCTCAAGAGCTGCCAGCACAGAGCTGTCACGGACCTGGTTTGAGCTCAGTGATTGGCTTTTGCTCCTCTTGCTTTGTTTAGCGCTGGTGCTTTTACAGGTGTTTCCTGAGAGGGCTTTTCCTTGCACACCGAAAGCTGGCGAAGAAGCTGCCCAGCCCTTTCCCACTCTTCAGGCCCTTCTCCTCTTTGTCAAGAAGACAATTGACCCAGCAGCGGGTGATGTGGTCGAGTCAGCACACGTGTCCTGATGGCAATGCACCAGAAATCCCAAACCCAAGGTCTGTTACTGGGGCATACCCCAGCTGTACCTTGCTCCACTCCAGAATGCTAGATCTCTAAGACGTTGTGGATGTGAACATGGATGCCTGGAAACGATGGGAATGGGTCCCAGAGCAAATGTCTTCCCTGGAACTACTGCTGAGGCAAGGCTGGCAGTGCCCTCGCCTCACCGGTCCCCTCCTCATACGCTGCCAGGCCTGGCTCTGCTATGGGGCGCTGGGATGTGCCACGCCTGTGCTGGCTGCGCTCTGTGTAAACCTCTCTAAACTAAATACCTAACACGTGATCGGTTACAGGGTGGGGGATTACACTCCATGATCCTGCCCTAAATTCCTCACAATGCCTACCAGGAATCACATGTCGTTTCCTGGGGCCCAAGTCTTCTTTCAAGCCACTAGACTGCAGCACAGTCTATTCTTCCCCAGCACAAGCACAAAGACTCCGAGTAAACAGCATGCCCTTGGCACCCATCCTGTTGTGTTTGCCCTGGATGCACGGGGCTGCCTGTGAATAGCGTCTAGCCAGAGACGAGCGTGCTTGCAGGAAAGAGAAGAGCTGCATGGATTTCTTTCAGTTTTATAGAGATGAAAGTTATCTTTGTGAGATGGTACAGTACAAAGCTATAAAGGGCTTTTCTTTGTATAATGACATGGGGTTAGCTTAAGTCTAATCCCTACACGTTATTCTCATGCAAAAACTAAGACAATCTCTGCAGCAAAAAATATCAGTTCTAAATAATGTGAGTCCATCATACGTAACTTACATAGCCCAAAGAGACTTTGCAAGTCCCAAAAAATCTCACAGGTGGTAATGGCACTTCAGCAAAAGAGGAGGAAGAAAAATGAGCTCCTTTTTATAGCAAGAGAAACGATGATACAGCTAGGATAAGTGATAAACCACTGCAGGAGCTGAGACTGGGAGCAAGGTTGTGTCTGACGACACCCTGGCTGCAGTCCGACTCCTCACACTCAAGCCCAGATTTGCCAGACCTCGCTCACGTAACCACAGGTGAGGAATCATGTCAGCTGCTCCCTGAGGACCCTGATGCTTTTTGTTGTAGATCCTCTTTCTAAGCCAGCTGGGGGCACGGGGGCTGCAGGCTTGTTTTAAGGGATGCAGGAAATGTCAGTGTGAGAATCACCAAAGAAACACCCAGGAGGCAGCTACTCACCACATAGGAGTATCGCTCCCTGGACTTCCCTTCCCGGCTCACGTTAACCGTCACCACATCAGAAAACGCCTCCTGAGCCTCTCCAGTCTGGCACACGATCCTGCGGACAGGAAAGGGGAGCTTGGCGGTCGTGCCACCCCACCAGAGCAGAGGGGGAGAGCCCACGGCCTCCTCCTCCTCTGCACTCTGCCCAGTGCCTGCTGCAGGGGTGGGCTGGGCAGCACCAGCCGCCCCGTGCCTGGCGGAGGGCACCCACGTCCCACCTGCGCCAGGTCATCGCCCCGCTCCTGCCCGGGGGCCCAGCGCACCAGGCAGCCCGAGGCCAGTGGGCATGAACGGGGCGAGTGACGGGGACATGTAGGGTCAGGGACCAGCAGGGGACATGAAGGGGACAGGGACCTCCTCCCTGGCTCCCCTGACACTCACGCCTCAGAGACGACGTATCTGTCGGGCAGCGGCACGCACTGCACGCTGCCTACCCTGACGGCACCAAGGACGTCGCTGAAGCGGCGGCCCAGGTTCCTCCCGCGGATGGTCAGCAGGGTGCCCCCCTCCAGCGGCCCGCGCAGCGGCTCGATCTGCGGCACCAAAGGAAAGGTTGGAGGAGAACCACAAGGAAGCTTCTTGCCTTCATCCCTGAGCCTGTGCCTGTGCCCACGTCCCACTTGGCCCCCCATGAATAAGACGGAATTGCTTCTCACGCTCCTGCTCCCCCCACAGCGGGCCCACTGCCACACTCCCCTTGCTGCAGCTCTGCAAACGAGAAGCCATCGCTCGTTTGGTACCGGGCTTTGGTCAGGGTTGACTCCAGCTGCAAACACATCTGGGGTGAAACATCACTCCTTCCACACCACAGCTTCAAAGGGAGTTAGGGCAGAGACAAACCCGGAGACTTGGAAACACAGAGGAGGGATGCTAGTGTGCTGGGAAGAGACAGTCCTACCATCATGTTTTTAAAGGCTGTCCCAAACACAGCAGGGCCTTTCAGGACAAAAACAAGACAAAAAGCGTCCTGAGGCATGAAGCGTGGCCAAGACACCAGCACTGCGGCACGCCAGGGCGCAGGACGAGTCTGGTGCCGCGGGAGGAGAAGGCTGTTCCCCATTCCTCTCCTATGTCACTGTTTTTTCACCTGGCAGCTGCTGACCCCACCGCTGCAAGGGGACAGGGTGCTGGGCGTGATGCCATTCCACCGCCTGAGGGGTGTCCCCAGGCAGTGTGACTGCATTATTCAGCGGGTGAGACAAATCCTTCCAATGCAGAAATGGCTCTTTTCCCTTTGCAAAGGCAATGGCAGACAAAGCCAGCGCAACATGCCTGGTGGCACCAGCTAGCCAAGCTGGCCAGGGCTGGTCAGGACCCACCACCAGGCTCAGTGCCCTCCTTCGCCTGCTGCATTGCCCTCCCCTCCAGGAGGGCTCTACGCGGGCTTGTTTGCCTGCGTGACTCCGGAGGATTTGGATTTACCAGCTACTATTTGCTAAGGAAATAGTGACAGAGTCCTGTGACGCTCTGCGACCTGAACTGTGGTTTCCTTCCATTATTTTCTGGCGAGGTACTGATAACACTTATGTGTGCTGGGGAAGGACAGGTTCACGGGGGAACACCCCTCTCCCAGGGTGACAAGAGGGAAGAATCAGGCAACGGGGATCCTGCAGTCCCTCCATGCAGTGTTACAGCACCCGGATTTTGAGCAGCTATCACTACACGCCTCCCTAAGAACAGATATCCCATATCCTTGCTGATTTTGATGTTCACATTAGCTGTTCTGCCTCTCCAGCTGCTTCTTTCCTAGGGAGCTCATTTTAAGATTTGCTCTACATATTTTCTTTGCTATTTGTCAGGCACAAATTTGTTGGCTCATACCATACCTCTACACAGAACCCCAGATCCAAATACCCCCAACAAACACTCATTCAACTACAATTTAAATAAAACTCATTTCAAAATGTCTAATGCCAAAAGGTCCCTCTGCCAGTCTTAATCTCAGCAGAACTGCAGAGCACGTGCCAGCAGATAGGGCTCATGTTCACATTTCAGCTATGCTCCATTAAATGCTTTTCCTGATGAGAATCCTTCAGCTGACCCTACAAATCTTTCTCGCTTTTACCAACCCCAGGAACTCCAGGACATTTTGATTGTGCTGGTGTTGTTTTTCCCACTAACATGATGAAGACTTGATCTTGTCACTAGCAAGATGTCCTTGGCATCAGGTGACTAGCAGCATAGAAAGTCAGTGAATAATTCAGCACTGGTCTTGACTCTGTCCTGTGCCAGGGACAAAGCGCGGTTCCTCATTTGTCCCCAGCCGGGGACAGCGCAGCCAGTTTCAGCCCTCCGTGCTGTTTGCCATGGCGCACACACCCTCCACGTTGCATTCGGGTCTTACCTTCTTAATCTCTGGAGCTGGACAGACGTCTGAGATGTGGGGGGGCTCGCTGTGCAGCCTGCAGCTGGAGCTGCTCTCACTCCAGATGCAGCGGTGCCCCAGGTCCTCCCTCCCCAGGCACTGAGAACAGTCAGCACTCCCAGTCGCGCAGTTGTACACCTCCACTAAACCACCAGAGACAACAGAAAGTGTGAGCTCCTGGGCCTGAGACTTTCACAGCTTTGCTTAGCTTGAGGCAGTCAAACAACCCCCCCACTCCCCCTACGCCCCCCGGCTATATTAATCGAAGTAACATCTGAAATCCAGTGGATGAGCAGAGCAGCTTGCACATACAGCAAGACGAGGCAGCGCTTGGCTGCCATCCTGAAGATTTCCCAGAAGGACTGGGTGCTTGTTCTCACTGCAATATAATTTAGCACTTTCTTTTCCTTTTTCTTTCCCTTGAAAAACAAACAACACCCAAACTCGGAACCTTTTGTCAATTTATGCTACATGTTTCCAACTCTCAGCATCCACATGGGAAGCTGCTTTGCAAAGCTGGCTCCATCCTGTTAGCAAAGCAATCACATTGCTTCCACACTCTGACAAAAATCGGCTGGTTACAGTGCTTTGTACAGTGTTTACAGTTCCTTTCCTTCCCCCTGGTGACCACGGGCCCCTTGCATTGACTTCTCCCTTCAGATCTGCTCAGCTCAGCTTCCACGTCATTTTCCTACACCGCTTTCACCTCTTCATTAGCTGGTGCCCTAGGTTACATTTCCTCTCCAGCCTAAAGACTTCTGCTGCTGGAGTGTGGGTATCCGCTGAGATAAACAGCCAGAAACACTCAGGAAACATTGCTTTCACACCCTTTTCCCCAGAGGAGACTTTGCAGGAGAACATAAAACAAAGAAACAGTCACATTTTGCACTTCTGCTCATGGGAGGATCTCAAGGCACTTCATAAGCAACTAACGAATCCCTCAGCCTTCAACCGTCTGCCTGTGCTCGTGCTAATGAAACGTCATCGGCACCAAGGGAGTCTCCCATCCTCCACAAAAAAATGAGCTTATTTCACCCAGTGAGTTACACTGGTTAGTTTTCCACCCAACAGCAAAAAGAGCTGGGATTCCTTCAGTGGACCACCAAAACACAGTTTACAATAAAAGCTAATGAATATTGAAATAATAAACACTAATAACAGTCATTCCATTAAAGACAGTATAAAAGATGCAGACATTTATAACTGGCCCAGCAGATCTCTGTCTCTGCTTGCAGGTCAGCCTCTCTAATTTTACTCGCACCAATCTGATCAAGGCGAGGAGGAGCCAGAGCAGCCTAACGGTCCCACAGGATCTCCAAATATTCTGGCAAATTCAGATCCATGCAAACACAGTCTGTGTAAGCGAGCTCTTTCTCTGCACAGGAGGGGAGGGGATTCCACACTCCTTCCGCTGTCGTTCCTGCTCCCAGCACCACCCACGCTGAGAACTAAGAGTCTTCTCTTGCACATCAAAATAGTCTTAGCTCAGATCTCCCACCCCTCTCCTCGGGGTTACCTCTGTATCTCAAAAACATGGACACCCTCTTCTTTCTGCAAGGAAGTCATGTCTCATGCCTCCTCATGCTGGTATTTCAAAGGTTATTTCACCAATGTGGAATGCTTTGCCAGATAAGCCTCCTTTATAGACTGGGATTTACTATGGAGAAACCTTTTCATCCTGGGTCAGTGGCTGACGGTGTTAATGTCTCTCTACCTATTACAGCTGTCCTCCAAAGAAAATCTCACTTCAGGCATCTAGTTCTCATTTGCATCTATGGTAAATCAGTTCCTTCTACTACAATTGCTGACACTACGGAGAGGGAAAAGAGCCCAAAGCTGCTGCCTGCAGCGAGAGCACACAGCTAGGTGCAACACCGGGCCTCTGGCCAGGGCAGGGAGAGGCGGCTGTTGTGCAAACGCGGGCTCCGTTGGCCAACTGGCTGGGCTTGTCCTATCTAAATGCCTTGTCTGAGTGCACTCTTAATCTGACTCTTTGCCTGCCTTCCTTAGTCTGCTGATGTAGCAAGGGCTTTTTTTGGGAATCCAAGCGTTCTTCCCAGAGACAGAGAGTGGGCCAGGGGTGAAATGTGTTTACACATTTTATTCTTTCTCAGCACAGGAGGAAAAAAAAAAAGACTCAATTTTTACAGCGTGCTGAACCTTGATGCCACGCTCCTGTGAGAGCTCATGGCAGAGCCCTCCCCCATCCCTTATCTCCTGCGGGAGGAATTCCTCCCAACCCTGGGGACGCCTCACATCTCTGCTGTGACCAAGAGCACCAGCACACCCCATCCCACATGCTGCTGGCAGGCAAGACCTCAACCGCTGCCTGTGCTCAAAGACGGGGCTTGACTTTCCCGGGGTGTAAAGGGGATGTCCATGGGCGTCCGTCTGGTTTCTGGGCAGAGGTTCACATGGGAGCAACTCCGGGTAAATATGTTTTTTGCATGTGCCTGAGAGAAAGAACTGAGCTGTGCCCGGCTGAGCCATGGTCTCTCTCCTGAACCCATAAACTTTGCCAGGATTTTAGAGTCATTCAAGCTGACCAGATGAGAGCAGAATAAAAATATTTTCAACTCAGACCTGTCATCATCTCTGGACTGTCAATAAATCTGTCTGGTCTGTCTTTCAGCTGAAGGTTCACTGGAAAGAGATGGCTTTTCTCTGATGTGTGGAGCTGCACACAAAAAACAAATAAACAAAAGCTTAGGAAATTTAGTAAAATACGAAGTTCCATACGCACACTACATGGATTAACATTCCTTGTGAGGCTTCCCTGACCACTGGTTCTCAGTACAGGAGGATCTCATCTTTAGCAGAGAGAAATTGAGGGAAGGCTGTTTTCTGTTTTAATTGTTTTTCTGAGGTCCCAGCGAAGGGCATGGCACACACCGCAGTGCGATCAGAGCCCTGGCTTGCTACTATTTTTAGTAGCAACGGACAGGAAAACTAACAACCTGGGCAGTCTGTGCATTTTCAGTGCCGGGCTACAATACAGAATTTTCAGGTGATGTGACGGGAAAGTGCTCCCCTCCAGCTTCTACTTGCAATATTCCCATCAGTGGAAGCCCAAACGTTTGCTGCATTTCAGAGGTGCAGCTTGCCCTCCAACAACCACACACTGCTCTTCAGCGAGCATCTGAGCATTTTCTCAGGCCAATTCCTAGTTCAGAATAAAAGCTACAGAAATAGTAACACTGAAAGGTGGCCAATTTTTTTGCCTGAACTGAACTCTTCCCATTTAGAAAGGTAAACAAGCAGTTCTTTCCCAAACCCCAGCGGAGCAGGCACCAGACCCACTGCAGATGCCCACAGAGCAGACAATGCAGCATCGGTGACTTGTGAACACCCTTCCAGCATCAGCACATGCAAAAAGCCTCTTGCTGGAGGGGCAAACCGGGTTTGCACTTTTCTCAGCTGGAAGTAGAGGGAGGGAGGAGGGAAGGCGGCATCCCAGCTGCTGGGTGGGAGGCTGGGGACACGACCCTCCCTGCCCTCGGACCTGCCCCACACCGCAGGGAGAGCAGGGGCTGGCAGCCTCACCCCCCGACTCACCAGCACGTGTACGCACTCCACGGCGGAGGAGTTCACCCACCGGGCTTCAAACGTCCTGTCTGTCCCAAAATGGCACTCCAGAGCCGTCTCCTGGGAGAGGGAAGACAAGGGCAGAACGGCTGCAACAACCATTTTGTGCAGTTCTCCATCTCAGTCAACCGATACGGCAGGCGCCATGCCTCACCTTGTTTCTGCCATCAGTACCTGAACTGCATTCAAGTTAAACAGGAGATCAGAACTCGATACTGTAAACGGGGCTGGGATCTGTGCCTAATTAATCCTGCTCTGTTACACACCTATACATAAAACTGCTGCAGGCCAAGCATCGCGCGTGGAGCCAAGCCCTGTCCCTTGCTCTCGCCCAGCGTGCTGCTGTAAAGTGTCATGACCAGGCATGGGGCAGCCGCTCCTGGAGCCGGGGACATGCAGCACCTGCAGACCAGGAGACGTGCCTGACCCACAGCACTCACAGACCAGGAGACGTGCCTGACCCACGGCACACACAGACCAGGAGACGTGCCTGACCCACGGCACACACAGACCAGGAGACGTGCCTGGCCAGGCTGCACTCTTATAACCCTGCCAGCGAGGTACCTGGGCTGCTCCGCACCGGGGGCGTTTAGAGCTCATGCTGCAATGCAGACTGAGAGCCCGTGTGGTCCCAAGCTGCCTTGCCCTAACCAGACCAAACCAGTCCATGATTTGGGCTCAATGCCACCTTCCTTCTCCTCCTAACAACTGCACAGAGCAAATCTCTAATTCCAATGAGGACCCAGCCACGAGTACGTTCAAAGGCAGATTTTCTGTGCTGTTTTCCTGATAACACAAAGATGATATCCTGCCCCGAGTAACTGCTGTGCTCCCATCCTGCAGGAAAAAATCCTATCTCCAAGCAGGTTGATGTTCCACCACTACTGAGGTCTAACTACCCTTTGAAAACTGACAAATCTGATAAAAGACATGAAAGAAAGCGCCAGACTCCTGGCAGGCAGCTGCTGGCTCAGCGAACACACACGTGGCCATGAGGGGAAAACTGGAATCTCCAGTGCATCACTTGGACCCAGGCAACTTCTGCTCTGCAGGCTGGCTTGTGCCCCTCGGCTCTCGCCTGCTGCCCGGGCAGTACCCCCACAGCAGCGAAACTCGGGGGCACATGTCTCTGATGCCTTGCAAGCTCCTGTGGAGAGGAATGGAGAAGGAACCCTGCCTGGTGCCCCGGGACAGATTGCGGATGGTGGCAGGAGGAAGCTGGACTGCCAGAGCCTCTCCAGCCGCCCCGAGAGCGGCAGTGCCTCGGCCCCCTTCCTGCTGACTTCATTTCCTATCGGGTTACATGCGGTATTGCTTCCTCTTCAGCCACCTCCAGCATCCACAGAGGAAGAAGGATTTCTCGCCCTTTTTTGCTGATTGTGGAGGGCACATCCTCGTTTGCAAGGCCGGACCTGTGCAGGAAATGGCAGCTCCAGCCAGGCAGGGAGAGCTCATCTCTGCTCCCCGCGCCAGAGGGCATGAGGTCTGGCAGAAGCGGTGCCTCCGCAATGCCTGGCAGCTCCCCCGCCACCCCCAGCACAGCAAGCTGGGCAGCACCATCAGCATTTCCAACCTTCTCCTTTCCCTGCAGAGAGAGGAGTTGCCTGGCTGTCCGGCATGCAGGTTATCCTCCGCAGGGGCACGGCGATCCAGGCCCCACAGGCCCTGCTGAAGACTTGACCCAAAATGACACAAGGCAGCTTTCTACAAATACCAGAGCTTAGTCAAGTATTTTCCCAGTGCCCAGCCTCCCTGCCCCAAATTCCCCTGGCTCCTCCTGGCGTGCGATGCATCTCCGAAGGCACCATTTGGTGTCCACTCCTGCTTTTCGCCCTATTACAATTCGCATGCCAGAAAATTTCACAGAAAGGATTTAAAAAAAAAAAAAAAAAGCTTCACAGTGACCACCAGAAGTTAAGTGAAACCATATTTCTGTGCTGTACTCCAAGCAGTGGCTTAGCCAGCACAGGGCTCTCTGCCCACAGCTCTGGGCTTTGTCCTGGCTACCTTGCTGCATACCAGCCTACGCTCATCTGAACCTTCCTGATCTCTCCAGGAACTCATTTACCTTAGGGAAAGTCGCGTTAGCCAGTGAGATTGTAATGTCCCGAGATACTCCTGTGGGCATTGGGTCCAATGAGGCAGGTACAATTCGCGGACAGTCGATTTTCTTCTGTTAGGTACAAAACGAGACAAAAAAAAAGAGAGAGGTTTTAGCTGGGTGCATGCTGAGCATCCTCAGTGATGAGGCAAGAAGACACATCAGGGCCTTTGATAAGGTTAATTTCGCTGCATCTTTAAAGTCAGATCACACTGTAGCCCCAGAAAGTGAAATACCAAAATGGCACCACGATGCACAGTGCGGTAACGCCACGTGGAGCCTTCCTCCCTGAGTCACCGGCTCTGGCACTGCCTTAAGATCCACCCCTCTGCTAGCAGTCAGATAACCATGGCAGGGTGGCTGGGTTTCCAGGAGGGCTTGTCCGCAGCCATGGGCCAGCAGCCATGGGCCGGCGAAGCGGGGAGTGCAGCAGGAATTGCCCCCTCACTCCTGCCTGGCTCCTCTGCCAGCCTGGGGACATCGGCAGCTCCCGGCCCCTGGGCGGTGGGGCTGCCAAGCCTGCACTTTCATCTTCCTGTGCTGGAAAAAATGTCCTCCCAGGTAAAAAGCAAATGCGTATGCACTCAGCTGCCACTCTGGGCAGCTCCCTCATTACATGCACTTAAATGTTAGAAGACGGGGCCAGAGTGACACTAAAAGGAGGCACTGCAGCCTACAATGGCAAATCTACCGGTGTGACTCCCCTCCTGCCAGCGGGAAGCCGATGTCTCACACACCACAATGTGCATTTCTGCAAGACTCTGCAGAGATTTTGCTTTCCAGCGGTCTCCCTCCTGCACAGTGTGATTTCAGAAGTGCGCGGGGGTTTGTGTGTGCGCGTGTGCGCGCAGAGGAAAGGGTATAATGAGCTGTAGGGGCTTCAGCAAGGGGACTGCAGCAGTAGGACAGCTGAAATGAAAGGCCTAAATGAAGCTGAAAAATGATTTTAAAAGGTCATCTGTTCCCCTACTTTTGTTCTCACTTTAAATTGATGGCTCAGATACTGGAGCTGACTCAGTATTCAAGTCTGTATGACAAGCCCATCCTGTTCTCTCATGAGATGTAAATCACACTGCAAAACTACAGCAAAAATGAAGCCAGCTTCTCTGTTGCCCCAGGGTATATCCAGATTAATGCCTTTGACAGTGGAGCCATTGGGGTAAAAGACAACAAAATATTTGGTGCATTATGCAGAATAATTTGCAGCAGGCAAGATTTCCTTCTCACTTGCACTAAGGGTTACCCCACTGTGACTCTGCTGATGACAGTGCTGCTGCTGCTCTCATGAGAGGTAGAGCCTGTCCTCCTAGCGCTGAGATGCCAGGCAGGACACATCCCTGGTGCTGGACATGCAGAGAGCATGAGGCTTCTCTCTTGCTCCCCCCAGACCTAGCTAGGGGTCAGGGAACTATCTGGAAGTGCCTGTTTGACTGTGGAAAACACGCTTCATTGCTATCAGGACACTCATCTTAACCAAGCACAGTTGGTGCTGCCTAAACAAGGAGATTAAATAACAGAGATGCACACGATAAGAGAAGTAAAACAACAAAGCAAAGCACTGGAGAGAGATTTCAGTTCCAAGCCTCTTCTAGGAGAATCAAAAGAGTTAAAATAAAACCAGCAGGGCTACAACTGAAAATTCATGCAAAAGCTCCTATGGCCTGGTGTGTCCTTGCATGTCACAGCAGCTGGCACAGCTTGCTAGATAAATACACTTTAGAGGACTGATTAACTTGTCGTCTTGCAGCCCCTTCTCCTGCTGTTCATCAGCGGCCAGAAATAGAGCTTTCCAGCTGATTGTATCATTCACGTCTGGATCAGGGCAAAGGGTCTGAATGTTTAAAATGCTGCGGATGAAGCCAGTATGATGCTGGCTTCCCGACGGAGCAGTTTTCAGGTGCAGCCACACCAGCAATGGTTTGTTTACTGAAAGCTCTGACTGTAGGATGAGGCACCATGTTTCCAGGGCTACAGAGCACCTCGTCCTGCAGGCTGCTCACTGAAATCAGCAGGAAGAGCTAAGAAAGGCACAGAGATAAAACAGGAATGTGCCCAAACCAGGTGCAGCATCCAACCGAACTGTACCTCTGGAGTAGGAGATCAGAGGTGAGAAAGTGAGGATAGGCACGGTTATCCTTAAAGAAGGATAGGCACAGTTATCCCTGCCAGAGGGTAACCCTGGCTCTCATCGTTTGCTTGAGGCAATGGAAGCACAGTGGGAAGACAGGGTGCAGCTCTCCCTAACACATAGGGGAGGCTCCTTGAGACCCATGTCCACAACCCTAATTTCCTCTCTCTGGGCAGAAGAGCAGCTGTTCCCTGTGATGATGCACAAGCACCATGTGCCACGCTGTCCCGCATGGTCCCCACGGCCAGGGAGGCAGATCCAACGCTGGGCTGCTGAGGACCACCCATCCCAGCACCTGTGTGCCCACCCTTCACACCGGCACTGGTGCTCAGGAGCAGAGCAATGTCTCTGTTGGGTTTGATTTCAGCGGGGCCAATTCTCCACCACGTGGCTGCACAAGCGTGGGGTGCCGGCACACATGCAGGGGCAGGAGTGAGCTTGGACAGGGCAGGGACGCCCTGCCAGCTCGACGGACCAGGCAGCCGTGGTGCCTCCAGCCCCGGCTTGGACGGCTCCCCGTTTGCAGCGCTGCAGGCAACGCTACCTTGCCCTCACCCCGCTCTCCCTTGCTCCTGTGTCCCAGGACATCCTCTGGCCTCATGCCATGGAGATCCACCAGACTTGATGGCTGGCACACCAGGTCCTACGGTGACTCCAATGCCATGGGAGGCATCACTGGATGACAGCCACAGCCTCAGGTGTAGCTTTACAGGGGATTGTTTGGGTCTGGCCCCAAGAGGCTCTGTGCAAGAAGCCCCGTGCCATCCCACCAGCGGCATGGGCACTGCAGGAGGGTTTTACCCCCACACTGCCCGTTTTACTGCTTGTCCCCCCCCAGGACCCCCGTGCAGGGGAGAGGACAAGGCCAGGCTCTGCCTTGTGGGGCAGGGAATGAGGGGGCAGCCAGATTCAGCAAGATCCGGTTCTCAAATCCGCCCTGGCATCTCCCCGGACGTGGTCTGGCAGGCACGCCTGGGTTGAGCCACGGAAACACAGCACTGCCTGCTCCGCTGAAAAACTGCTCTGCCCCTGCCTTTCAAGCAGCAGCTACGCTTAAGTCAAAGGACACAAATTATCTCAGGCAATTTTTGTGTTTGCCAGCTGAGTTACAGGCTATGCAGTGCTTTGTCAAGGAAAAAGTGAATCCAATAACGTGGGACCTTCTTCAGAAGTCCTCTCGCAGCCCAAGCTGCCCCCTCGAGATTTAATGAAAGACACACCGTGTACCAGCCGTGACTAAAAACACTGATGGAGGACCAACAGACACCTGGCACAGGGCAGACACCCCACCGCGCAGCCTCAGCGCGTGGGTCCCACACCAGGAGCAGCTATCGATACTTTCTGAAACCTGGGAAGCAGGCAAAGTGGAGGGCGCTTCCTCAAACTGCCCGGTGTGAGCAGACATTCACCTGGAAGCACAACCCGTCCAGACACACTTCACAAGCCAGAGGACAGACCAGCGCTGTCCTGCGCTGCCAGGAGCCGTCACCCCGCTGCCAACCAGCAGGGACGAGAAACGTTTCCCAGGGTTTTACACTAGACATGACTGCACGGAGCTGTGACTTGGTGGCCCCATCTCCTTCCCCATCCCCTGCACTTGCAGCCACCCACCTCCTCCCCGCTGGAGGGGAGCAGATGGCAGAGCTGGCCCTGGGGTTGAGCCCAGGGGGTGAGGGTGAGACGTCTGACATGGGGCCAAACTCCTGCCAGCAACAAGCATGGGGAACCACTGGAAGAGCTGAGATGAGAGCAGAGCACCGGTGCCAAAGGGATATTAAATTTACAGTGTAAAAGCTTGGCTTGGATCTATGGCAGATTGATTGCTAAAAAGCCAATTTTATTTAAATTAACTTCAATTTAAATTTCAGAAGCAGGAACACACTGAGCCTCTGGGTTATTAAAGCTATAATTTGGAAAGGGGCGATTTTCTCCTTTAGACGAGCACCACCAGTGGTGCTCCCGCAAATTATTAACATACCGCAATAGCCTAGTCAAAGCTAAACGAATTGTAAAGTATCGCTACATTTATTGCATTACTCAAACCCAGGCGTCCCAGGATGCAGAGAAGCAGTGGCATTGCTCCAGACATTAGAGGTGATGAAGAGCCAAGGGACAGAGCCTGCTGAGGGCACCAGCACAGCTGAACGCTTTACCCAGGCTGCCAGCCTCCTCACACACACGTGCCTCCAGGCACGGCACGGCATGGCTGCAGCTTACCTGCCCTGCATGCATCCCCCTCCTGGACACCAGCAGAGGAGGGTGCCGCAACTCCAGCCCAGGACAAGCCATGGACAGCAAGTGCCAGCCGCTGATGGAGGAGACTCAGAGCCTGTTGGGAGGAGTGGCTGAGACCGTGCTGAGCACCAGGGCCCAAAGACCCTCCACAGTCGCTAAGTAAAGTGAGGCTCAGCCTGGGGACCTCAAGGCGAGCCAGTCTGAGCCTGGCCTCAGCCCCACGCTCACCCGCGCTGCCAGGGAGCACTGCGAACACGACGCACGCAGAGCGGCACTCCAGAGCGGCCCTCCAGCTCTCCATCTGCTGAGCCTTTGGAAGTGAGACGTGTATCACGGCATTTCTGACTGCAGAGGCTCCTCAAGGCCAGGCAGCACATCAGCGATGCCGAGCAGCGCCATCCTCGGAGCTGTCCCCCACCCACCAGGGCAGCACTGCCAAACCCAGGCCATCTGCCTCCATCCCTGGGAGAAGGAAAACAACAGCAACAGCACAGGGACGTGGGAAGGTCTCCCAAAGCAGCAAAGTTTGACGGGCCTTACTTTCATCTGCAGCGCATCCTCACACTGCGAGTGGTTGGAGACACAGGCGTAGGTGGAGGGGCACCAGTGACACTTCCACTTGGTCGAGAGGCAGCTGGTGCATCTGAAATGGTAAAGGTGCGGTGAGAAAAGCAGATTTCAGGCTGCTCAGGGGAGCAACACCTCAGCCGTGCAATCGATCTTCACACATTGTGTTCAGTGTTTAACGGTGCCCAGAAAAAACAATCTATGGCAGGCACTGGGCTGTCCTCCCCACCCCTCCCTGGGAGCTGGCAGGGGATGTGGGCAGAGCTCATCATCCCCAATGCCACTCTGAGGCAGCTCCGTGGTGTTACCCCTGTGGTGCCACTGCCTGGTCTGAGGCCACAGCAGACGGGGAGCCACCGGCTCCGGCTCCTCCTCTGCTTAGTGAAAAACACTCTTTTCCCCCAAAACGCTCTTGCCCCCCGTCCATCTCCCCATGAAGCCAGGCACGCTCATGCCCGATGAAGGCTCTCCCCTGCAGTTTGTGCAGGGCATGGGACTGCCGGTGGGCAGGACATGGGGATTCCTGTGGTCAGGCTCCGTTGTTACGCTCCTGAGAGGTGGATGACTTCCTGTGGGTGACACCAGACCCCTCCCCTCCAGCCCACCGTGACTCACCCAGGGCTGGCAGGGGAGAGAGAGCACAGGGAACGCGCCCCTCCCCACACCTCTCCCTCCCTGCCCCACAGACCCCCCAGGGATTGCTGGGGAGGCCAGCTCCGCTGCCTAAGGGTTAACAGAATGAGCTTTATATAAAAATATTATTCACTTTTAAAAAAACCCCAACATGTCCAGATGGCTCCAGACGCCGCAAGGACCCTCCTTTGTAAATCCCTGGCAGCGCAACTGCTATGCCCCTGCCAAACCCTGCCCAGGCCCCCAGCCGGCCCGCTGGCAGGGAGGCTGCGCTCCCTCATTAACCCCGCGCGGGGGGACCCTCGTCCGGCTGCGCACGTGCACCCTCCCAGCTTCAAACCGCTCCGTCTGCCTCCATCGCCCCGGTGCCATGCGGCCAGCACAGCGCCACCCGCACCCTGCCGCCGCCTGCCCGCGGCGGCCCAGTTGCCTGCACACCGGGGTCACTTACGCTCTCTTTGGGTAAATGTTTCCCGTTCTTTTGCAATCGTAGATGGTGAAATTGGCCCGGATAATGTTTTTGCTGTTGACCCGGAGAGCAGTTTCAACGACCACGTGGTCTGAGAGAATAAAGCCAAAGAATATTGGGTTGCAAGAGCCTCTCGCTCACACTCACGCTTAGAAGACAAGACAGACCCTTGGGAAAACAAGGGCTAAATCTGATTTGTTTTCTCTAGGGCTTCCTCCAAGCTGCATTTCAGAGCTTGGACCATTCATCTTTTGCCCTCTGACTTTCAGCTCTTCCCTCTTAAATCAACGCTTTACATCACCCTCACCAGAAAAGAACATTGCAACTTTCAGCAGAAAAATCCAGCATGTTGTGCAAGTGTTAATTAGCAGAGTTAATTATTGTCTTTGCTTACAGTTGGTGCTAAATGATATTTTAAAAAAATGTGGTAATTAAAACATGTTAGTTATCATGTTTTAAAACCCCGCTCACTTTCCCCATGACAACAAACCCACAGAGAAGAGTGGAAATCCCTTTTTTGGCTACTTAACATGCTATACTAACTCCCCCTTCCCCCAAAATTGCTTGGTTTTTTTTTTTCTTTGCAATTTTGCCATATAAGCACCAGGGACAAGAGACAATGCCTCTTTCAGAATATGTACAATAAATCAGCACATTGGATTCCAGAAATTCATTTGGACATTGCCGTAACCAACAATACAGAACAGTTAATGATCTCCCATTCTTTGGATAGCCAGGGAGAAAAACAATGCAGCTTTATAAACTTGCCTATGAAAAGTGGGATTTTCAAAAGGACTGGCTAATTCTTCTCCTACTGAAGTCAGCCATCTTCAATAGAGCATTCACTCCAGGCTTGAAAGACGAAGATTTAACAAGCACTCAAGTCTGGAATGAAGCATCAAACTTCTCAGAAGAAGCTATAAAATGGGGCTGTCTCCATCGCTAAGTGGCCAGTATCAGATCTGGTCAAGGCTCAGTTGACTTCAACCAGATCTACAGGTGCTTGCCACCTCCAGAACACAGCTCCATGGAGCCTCAAGATGGGCATCCCATTTGGCGCCATCTGAAAACAGGGGGATACTAGAAGACCTCAGTTTGGCTTTTAATTGCATAAATGGGATTAAGAGTTTCTGAGCTGCCTTTAGGTACGCACTTGCTCTTCTTCCAGAACCTCTCCTGAAAGGTAGCACATGTTCAGGAGGGAAATTAAACAAAAGCAATTGAAAATATCAATATATGTAGCAACATTATTTCCCCAGGGCTAAAACATTTTTGTTTTAGTACTTACTAAATCTAAAGCAGAAGCTCTAACCAGATAAAGCTTAATAAAATAAGTACATGAACTGGCTTTTAAATTCTGATGTTTAAAATAAAAATTGATAGATTTTAAATACTGTCAGTTCATGTTAAGATGGTGGAACTCCCACGCTTTAAAGTCATATGCCCTATAAAACAGAAGCAGCTTGGGTCTTTTTTTCCCTGGATGCATGATCTGCACATACAATTGGAAAAAGAAAAAAAAACTTATGAAAAATTATGTCCATAAAAGTGGTTAGAATGAACCAGCCTTGTCTTCCTCCACATACCTTGGTCGTCTGGAAATGCTGGATATCTCTCGCGTGGAAGTAAACTGCAATAAATGAATTGGTTTACATAATCTCCAGCAACTCTGGCTACTGTGTGGATATTATTTCCATAGTCACATGAAATATTTGTTCCATTCAGGTTCGGGATAGTCCCATTTATTTGTATTATCAGGGCCTATATTTGGACAAAAAAAATCAGTTATTATGGCAGAAAATGATACTTAGAATTTGTCAATGATGTTTTACAAGCTTTTCATAGGCTAGGAACTCCAAAACAAGTCCACAGATGATAGTCATTTTCTTTCATTTTATGCACTCTGAACTCTAAAAGCCATCCACATACAAAACCTTGCTTCAGTAGTAAGAGCTCTGTCACCACGACCTCCAACAACGGTAGCTGGTGTGTTACCAGCTGGCATGAAAACCCAGCCCAGGGCTTTTTTTGGGAGACCACTCAGAGGAAGCAGGATGCAAAGTTAAACTCTCCCCAGCTGCCCAGGCTGTCCTCGACCCACGCTGCCTGCACGAGCAGAAAATGTTAAACTCTGCTTCTGAGTGCCTGAACCTGCCAGCTTGCACCAGTCCGTACCAGGGACTGGTGACAGGAGGTGTCTCATGGGAGCCTGCTGGGAGGGCTGCTGGGGGCCAGCCACAAGCCAGTGTCCCCCCCTGGCACACAAGGGCCAAACGGGCTGGCTGCAGGCGTTTCTTTTCGCCGTCGGCCTCCATGGGGAAGGGATGGGAAGTTTTGCAGAAAGAGAATGCTTTTGAGGAGGGTGACTCAGGAAAACACACAGCCCATGTGCTCAGCTGGCTTCCCCTGCCATCAGCGGGGTGACTCCCTGGGGACCCCCAGCCCGCCACTCCTGTGCGGCAGAAGTGGAGCTGGACCGGTGCTAGGGTCCCGTGGGAACCCTCTCTCTGGCTCTGGTCTGGGCTCTGCCCCAGCCGCTGCCTGTTTACGAGCAATTTCCCCATGTTAGGGCTGGTCGAGAACTTTGGCACAGAGCGGTTTTTGCCATTGGGAGAGGGTCTGTCTTTAAATGAAAAATATTTTGATGATAACATTTAAAATATCATTAAAATATTGTTAAAAATAGCAACAATAAAAAACCAGAAAATGAGTACATTTAGCTGTCTGCAGCTTGTCTTCTCTATTTTGAAGTTTTACAAATCTCTCCAGTGTATTTAGTTTAGCAGCTTTAGAAGCCCTGTTCACCTACAGGCTCAGCAGCTGACGTTATGCTGCCTTCCAGGGTGTTGAGGCACAGGAGGTCACCTCCAGGCGCTTTTGGGAACCTTGGCCTGACTCAATAGCATACAACAGAGCTCAGCATCCCCATGACCCATATCTGAGCTGTGTGGAGCCGTGCTGCTACGCTAAAGGAGCATAGATATTTATCAGTCCTGAGAACAGGTAATGACTCTATGGGATGCTGCACATGATTAATTTGGTATTCACATCAAACGCACCGGGTTCTCTTTGTCGATATTAATCTCGGGCTCCAAGATGGTCATGGAAGGGCACTGCTGCACTCCTTCACTCGCGCTTGCCCAGAAGTTGGCCCCTGTGAAGTTCGTGCACTCGTGCTGCAGAGAACACCTGCAATGAACAGGGGAACAATTCATGGTTGATTATTTTTAAAACAGGTGATAAAAATGTTGACTTTCTTGTGAGGGAAGATCCTGAGAAAATCCTGTGCCTACACCTTTTTCCTCCATCCATGCAGCTAAGCCTAAAGCTTTGCTGCTATATTTAAAGTGTCTGTTTGCCACGATAAGAGCGCATACTCCCACGAGCATCAACGGAGCATCAGGATTCAGGGTAAGCAAGAGCAGGCAGGCTGAACCCAGAACTGAAAAGGAGAAGGTGACATTTTGTCCGACTTCTTCAATTTGTAAACGCAGAGTCTAATTTTGTAAATCCCTTTTTGAGCATTGATTGTCTCCTACACATAAATGAATTGCAAGGGCAAAAGATGGCCTTTAACAGGGTGTTGGCTCTCTCAGTCCCATGGTTGGATGCCTGCAATATATTCTTTGCACTGGCAGCTGACTGCAGCATAACAATGCAGCTAGTTAAACCCTGCCTCTGAAGAGCATCCCAACCATTTCAGACCAAATGCAATTGTTTTTTAAAAGCACATATTTCGTAAGGAATGGACAAAGACTAATGGTAGTGTGACTGTGTGGAAATATAAAAGGCACCAGAAATTCTTGGCCAGGCTTGAGGGACTAAGGCCATGCCAAAGCACACTGGGACACAACCAGTCCTACCTGGTCTCCATCGTGCACCACCCGCAGTAAGCGTCAGCGGCGGCCAGGCACTCCATGCACGTTGAGTACTGGTTGCAGGCAGCCACCTTCACCCGTGTCATCTGCACAACACCACCACAACTGCTTACAAATGGTTTACAACACCACAGGAACACTCAACCCGACGGGGATGCACCAGTATGGTCATGTGTAGCTAGCAACGAGACACCAGTGTCTCGGGCTACTTTACCGGTTAGCCTGGACCAAGCCTTCCAGAACGGACAACAAGGAGCAGACCCCGGCACCACCGTCCTCTGCCCCGCACCACTCAGAGGTGGGTGCTCGGTGTACGACCGGCCCGCAAAGGGACCGGCACCGGCAGCTGCCCACTGCCCTGCCGGTGCCCCAGCAGAGCCCGACCCAGCCGGGGGTCCACGTGCCCCAGGGCAGGTAAGGACGGCCAAGGGATGGGGTTTGCTGCTGCTGGTGTGGTCGCCCCACGAGGTGCACAGCAGCGCTGAGCTGAGCAGCTCCTTTTCAGCTGGCACCTTAGCAATAGATGTGTGATGGTCAGGCTACGGAGAGC
The DNA here is from genome assembly GCF_965183815.1 of Platalea leucorodia. NCBI lineage: Eukaryota > Metazoa > Chordata > Aves > Pelecaniformes > Threskiornithidae > Platalea > Platalea leucorodia. The sequence goes on from NC_138831.1 coordinate 15,973,571, forward strand.
GACACCACACCTTTCTGATGGGTCAGATGGAGATGGTTTCACAGCTTGTCCCTCCCTGTGAAAAGCTCTCACTCAGACCTGCAGAAAGCGCCTTTCAAGACAGAGCTGAACGCTATCTGGCTATTTACAAAATGGCCAGAAAGCAAAACCGCTCTGGGAACCTTAATTTGTAAAGAAATCAAAGTACCTCTGGGGACTTGCTCAGCAGGAGCAGTTGGAGGGAAAGCATGTGTCAGCTTCTGCTTTTTCCTCCCTTGATTTCTGAACATTTGGGAAGGAAAACTGAGTCATTTGGTACAGCGGGGACTGACAACATGAGGTGCTGAGAGCCCTGAGCTCCTACCAGGTGAGCACACCTCAGACCGTGGGCTCCTTGGCCTGAGCCCCGCTCTACCTGCAGCACTTCACTGCTCCCCAGCCCTGTGGTGCTCAGCATCCCCCCAACCCCATCGAGCTCCAGGGAGCTTCCCAGGATGCTAATTCCACCAAAGAAAAATTAACTCATCTCGTTTATTGGAAAAGAAACAGACAGAGGAGAGCATCACAAGTGCCGCACTGGGTGTTTGATCTAGCCCAAATAAGGTGCACAGCCCAGCCTGGGAGCTGAGATGAGACAGTCTGAAACATCGGCTAAAGAGGCATCATGGGAGGGTTCTGTGAAATGATAATGACCAATCTGCAGAGAATTAAGGCTTGGAAAATACAAATGCAACATATAACATTTGTGGTTGTGCATCTGTTTTGACAGATTAAAATGTAATTCAGGACAAACCACCAGCGCCTGGAGCACTCAGCTCTCGTCTTCCTCCTCTGCTCACTTGACGGAGATGAGACCGTCTGTTTCTACCTGCTGCGGCGTTCCCGGTCTCCGCAGAGAGCCCTCCTCCCATCCAGCCCTCCTGCCGGCCAGGCTGAGCAGAAACCTCCCTCAAGGATCATTTCTGACAGGCAGACTTTTTGTCTGTAGGATCTCCTAAAAGCCTCCTTAAAGACCATGTACTGTAATTTTCAGGTTTCTATACAGGAACAATCTCTGCTTATTTCTGCACTCCCGTAAGCGGGATCAGTTTTGATATCTTTCACTCTTCTTTTACCTTGCCACCACAAAGATGAGAAAGCTTGACAAGCTGGTCTGCTCAGCATGACCCCCCGAGGAGAATGGCCAGGCACAGGTACCCCCCCTGGAAAGCCCTTTGACACCCCAGCCAAATCTCTGAACTTCTTGGCTCTGCCCATTAATGTTAAAGCATATTTTATTGTCCCTTCCTGCTGCCAGCTTAGTGCTGAATGCTAAATCAAATGCATGATGCTCAAAGGACTATTTTGTTCAAGACTAAAGGTCTCACCTGATGGGAGGTCATCAGATAGAGGTAGGTGGAATCAGAAGGGTCAAACTGCATGATGGGGTGGACAGGCTCTCCATAAGCCACCGAAATGGATCTCCTGCTAATAACCTTCATGGTACTGTCCAGATTAATCTGTAGTGAGAAGAAGCCACTCATTGAGACCATTTTTCAAACACTGTGGGTAGAAGATTATTTTTCCTCAGTTATAAACAAGAATCAAAGTGGTATCTAATGGTGTTCCACATTTACAAGCACTGTAAACCTCTACACACTTTGTAAGCTGCACACACAGAGCTTTACTGAAAAGCCAGCTCTGTCCTATAGGGAAGGTAGTAAGTGGTCCAGAAAGCCCAGGCCATGGCCAGGAGCAATGCCCAGTGATGAACAACCCTTGATCCCTCTGTTTAAAGCCCTCTGTTTGAGAGGCTGCCTGCAAAACTTCTAGTCTAAGGCTCTACCCACTGCACAGCTCAACTGCCCGGCTGTTTCCAACAGGCCACAGCAGTGTTACTCTCGCTTTACCCTAATGTAAGTGGCACCAGCCTTCAGCCCTCATTACATACATATGTGCGTTTCTGTTACAAAGAACATTGCATTTCCAAAGCTTAATGAAAAACAGTGAAAATCAGCAACGGGGCTGTATAGCATGGCATCCCTTGCTCCCTGCGTATCTGAAAAATAAGTGTTGTCATTCCTGGCCAAAAGAAGCTTTTATCCCTGCTAACTCCAGAAGACCATGGCAGCTGCCGCAAGAGAGCCGAATCCTACCTTGCCTCATGAATCACCAGCTGAAGCGCTGGCAGTGATGGAAGAGGCTGCAAAGCATCAGCCTGCCTTTCAGATCCCAGAACGTCTTGGCATTTGACTTGAAAATTCAGCAAATTAAATGTGGCATTGCTGAGAGGAAATAACAATAGGGCTACACAATTTCGCGTGACAGTCACTTTTCAGCTTAAAACAGAAAGGGAGCGAGGAAAATTCCTACCTCCTTACAAGCAAGGGAAGGCAATAATTGTAAGGACCAAGCGAGCCTCTGCTCTCTGGATTAATTAATTAACATAGGATTAATTAATTCTTACACTAGAACAGCACCGACATGTCCTAGTAAGATAGCACAAGCTCAAAGCAGAGGGCTTCCCTCTGCTAAGAACGATATGCAAGCACTGCAAACTACTATGCAGAAAAAGAAGGGGACTATCATTATCCCCATTTTAAAAGCTGGCTATCCAGAAGCTAAATGATTTGCCTGGGATCACACAAGACGTCCATGAACTGAGTCCCGACGCCCTCCACTTCAGCTTCGTGACCATCCTCTCTCCCTTGCTGAGATTTGCTCTACGCTTGGCTGTTTCTAGGTGCCTGTCCCTAGGTCCCTCTGCCTCCTGGGCTCGGTTACCCTACGCTTTCACTGCACAGGCACTTTCCCTGGATCCCTGTGAGCTGCAGGCCCCCAGGGAAGAGCCACCGCAGTGGTGCAGAGACCACCCGTCCCCTCGCCAGAGCAGGGCCGGGGCGTGCTGGGGGACACATGCTGCACTGGCGCTGGCGAGAGCAGAGTGGGCGGAAGTTCTGGGTAACCCCACCACAGCCTTCCAGACCTGGACACGTGGGGACGCGCCAGAACAGACCTATCCCACCCCCCGACTCCTTCGAGGTCATTGCAGCCTGGCACACCTTGCCCTGGCCACTGCTTCCCAAGGGCTGTTTTTCCTTTAATGACTGCTGGACGTGGCACTGATAATGGCCCTCACGAAATGCCCATCTGCAGCCTATCTGATTAATTCCCCATACATACCCCCGGCAGCCATAATTGCTGCTGGCAGAAGCTGGTTGAGCGCTATTTCTGCCCCTTTGCTGTCTTTTCTCAGGCAGCAAATCTGAATGATAACTCACGCGAAGTATCTTGTATCCCGTGCCAAACAACAAGGAGCCCCGAAGGTAAAAGGGCTTCTGGTTATGCAGCTGTGTTGTAGAATTAGATTAGAGCTATCTGAGCAAATTATCCCAGCAAAGGGTAGCCAGGAGCCTCTCCCTAATGGAGGCTCAGCAGATAAGGCTGCTTTCTCTGAGATGATAATGGAAGCAGAGCTGTTAATACTGTGTGAACAGGGCTGCGCTGCGTGGGGTATGTGCCGCTCCAGCTCAACGCACCTGGCTGGGGTGCCAGCTTCCTCCCACCCTCCTGAATTACCTGCCCCTGAGGGCAAAAATCAAAGCAGTGAGTTTCTTTGTGATCGTTCCCACATTTTTGCCAGGAGCACTTGGATGCAAGGGAGGAGATTGGATCAGTTTTCTTCTCTCCAAGCATTTTGATCCAATATTCCACATTATGCACCACTCACCCCAGGCTGAGACAAAGCAGCTATCACCTGTGTCTCTGCTCCAGGGCTTTTCCCCCCTCTCCTCTGTGGACTTTCGATGCTGAGAGTACACCAAACTGTTGTGGCTGGCTGGAATCAAAACTTTCTTTGGCGAACTTCAAGTGCTAAAGTTACTGAAACCTTGGCCTTGCATCTTGGCTCTGGAGCCAGGGTATTACGTTGCCCTACATTGCCTTTGGCACATTATTTAAAACAGATACTCCATCAGATGCGTGGGTTCACACCTGCTTTGGATTCAGCTGTGATGAAGCATCTCTCGGTGATTCCCCTGTCTACATGGAGCCTTCAAAAGCCATCAGCTCAGAGGGAGAATTTATTAGAAAAGCTGTTAATAATTAAATGCTGCACAATAACATTTCCAGCATAGGGTTCATCAAGAACATTCTGCTCGCATGGCAGCCTTGAACAGTAATTAACGGCCACCAGTCACCAGGCAGCATATATCACTGTACAGATTACGGCAGCATCCAATTACTTCTTCATTGCCAAACAAAAGCAGGTGCTCAGACAAACTCACAAGAGACATTGTCCTCTGTGCAAACCAGAGGTGCTGGAAGGGGAAGCCCCACCACCCTCCCTGTTCCCCCAGCCCTGCCTCCGCTGTGTTGGTGCTGCCGGGCTCCACTTGCCTTCAGGAGTCCTCCGCTGGCAGTGCCCAGGAATACAACGGTGTAGTTATTGACGCTGGCCACCGCCACTGCGGTCAGGCCGCTGTAGGTGAAGACGGGGGTTGCTGTGACGGGGTTCACAATGGCCAGCGGGTGCTGAAGGTGTGCTGCTCCACAGTCCAGCTGCTCCGGCTGCAGCTGCGGAGAGACACACATGTCAATGGGCTGCAGCAAACACCAGCGTATCCCCCACGCCATCACCACCTCGGGCTCAGTGTGGACAAACTGCTGATGGCCCTGCTGCAGCCAGGGAAAGCTCCTCACTACCGAGTCATGGGATAGGAAAATGTAACTGGTTAATACAGGACCAAAGAGCTGTAACAGAGCTTCCTTTCTGCTTGCCAGATCTACCCTCAGAGGCAAATCCAGACCAGGCTTTGCTGGTGATGAGCTGCCGGAGGAGCTCTGCCCTTACCTGTGCTATGGGCAGGACCAGGGCAGCACCGGGATTGCTGCCAGAGCTATCCAAGGGCACGCCAGGAGGGCATCCTCCAGCCAAAGGCCCACTTACTGTAGCAGCACCCTCACCTCAACACAAAAGTCAGGTGCGATGGTAAAAAGGGACAAGGGGGCTCCTTGCCCCCCTCTCCCACCAAAGCAGTCAGAAGTCTCTTCTCCGGCACGGCGCTGGAAGCCCCTCGCCAGCAGGGGCTGCGCCGCAGGTGAGGTTTCTCAGCCCACCAAAGATGAGCTCTCCCCAGCAGCCGCCTGCCCTCGCAGAGGCAGTTGCTCTGCCCGCAGAGGGCTGGTCCCACGCATGGCCCCAGCGCTGCGATGGGTCCCCCTTCCCCGCTGGTGAGCGCTCGGAGCGTGCAGAGCCATGCTCAGCTGGGGCAGCTGCAAGCCCAACAGCCATCTCTGGCTCCTTCCCTCTCAAACAAAAGGTAAAGCAAAAAGTTCCTCCAATAAAAGAACTGAAAATATTATTTCCCTGCAACTAAGTGAGGAAGTGAGTGAGAACAGAGCCAAGGGGGGGGGAAGTTTGCTGGAGACTCTCAAGACTGTAAATCCTGGCTCTGATCTTGCTGCTACTGCAATCAACAGCAAAATTTCCACTGGTCTTCCACTGGGACAGGACAGGATGGAGAAGCTGCCGAGTGGGAGGAGGCACCGCGCTGCGGGACACAGAGGGAAGAGCAGTGGCTGCAAAACTCTGCCCAGAAATGGTGGAGCCACCGACCCTGTCCAGCCTCAACCCGCAGCCGCTCACTGTGCCCCAGGGAACAAGTACAGCTGTGCCCTGTGCCCAAGACCACAAGTTGTTCATTATTTGCCTCTGGTTTCTGCTTTCAAGCTGTTCCTCGAAGCTCTGGGGGAGCAGGAACTGCCTTTGTTACAGAAAAGTTAAATTCAGGACAGCAGGACAGCAGGCGCCCGGCTCCGGCAAGAACCGCAGCAGGGAGCAGCACTGCTGGGGCTGGTCCCGGTGGACGAGCTGCCCAACACAAGGGCTGGCAACCGGGGGCATGAGGCCAGTAGCAAGGCTTCCGTGTCAATTCGCTACCAGGTGCCAAGGGGCAAAGGCAGAGGACAATTGTTAAGGACTCCTCACCTGTGAGCCTTGTATGTGAGCAGGCGTTTGGCTCATTTGGCCCAAAGTAAGACAACAGACTTTACTATCCTGTGCTAAATTAATTAGCACCGTTGCTGCATGACAGCAGCATTTGAAAATGGGACTGATGCTTCATATTCCTCCTGCCCTGTCGAGATGCACCCAAGATTTATGACCACTCTCGCTGTGAATCCTCTGAGACTCTCCTTATAATTTCTGCTCAGACAATGTGGATGGATTCAACAATGTCTGACTATCACAACAGTCTCACTGCCAACAATTCACCTGCTGTCACTCCTACAGCAGCTTTTATGTAGTGCTGTGGGTGCAGCCAAAGCCGTTCAAATGACGGGCATGTTTCAAGGGCCATTACCACCTCATCTACAGTGTCATTTCAGGCTCATCTTAAGAGAAGCCGCAATTGCTCTGTCACCCTTCCTGGGTGACGGCATGCAGCTGCAGGGCTGACAACTGTGGGTATTTGCAGGCTGCCTGAAAGCACACCAAATTAAGGCCCTGATTGTGGGAAGTGCTTATACAAAACTCTAGACAAGAGACTGCTGGCGGACCGCAACCAACACCCCTAAAACTAAGCACATTTTACGCATTACTGAACTCCACCATAATGTGGATATCCCTTCCAAAATAATCGTCAGGAGTGCTAATTTAAGCAGAACAAATGCAGGGATTTGAGGCTGTATCTGTTAAGAAACTGGACCACATGCTTCCACCAGGCAGGAGAAGTTGACAACCAGCCTGTTTAGCATACTCCCTTCTCCCTGGGCTGAGTGCACCAGGGCCTGTATTTTAATTCCCTTATTATCATTATTATTTCATTAATGGAACCAGACTAAATCTTCAGCTCTCCCCTCTCTTCAGCCCGTTTAGCAGATTAGGCAAATCTTCAGGCTTTGCAGCGAGCGCGTGAGACCCAGGCAGGACCACCCCTCCGCTCCGACCTCGTGCGCGGCCCCCGGTTTGGGGTGCATCTCCCGCCTTGTGTCTGTCCCCCCTCCCAGCCACGACCACACGTCTTGGGTTGGTGCCACATTACAGCAACGTGTCCCTGGAAAAAAACGGGGAAGGAACTTGCTAAAACTCAAAACATATGCAAAGCAACGGGGCTGTGTCTCTGGGAGCAAGGGATGGCGTTCCCTCGCCAGACCACAGCTGGGCTGGTGACCTCTCTGCAGGGGCCGGGGCCGATCCGTGGCGGGGCAGTCAGCGTGGGGACAGCAGGCTGTGGCACTGCCCCCTCCTCCTCCTTGCATGGGAGAAGACAGCAGCAAACCCCACAGGGCTTGCTGTGAACTGTGGGTGCCAGCCAGCTCTTGGTCTTTTGTAGCAGCTAGTCAGCAAACAGCACTGGCTTCCGGAGTACCCGGTGCCATCACAGGCCCACAGCATCCTCTGTGCAATGGCACACACAGCAGGCAATTCCCCTGTTCTGCAGAACGGCTCATTGCCCCTGCCCGGAGGGAGCACGCCGCTGCAGATGGGTCCAGGTCTCATTTCCTTGCTGCTGGGTTAGGGCAAGCGTGCTGCCGCAAACAGCAGACTGGGTCCTCTCCACGAAACCACCCTAATCTTGGTCCCGTGCACCCCAGCAGAGCCCACATCCGCCGCTGCTGCTGCCGGTCGCGTCAGACGTGAAGTAACAAAGACTGATTTGAAAAACTTCCTCTGCTAAAGAGAGTGCCAAGCAGGAGGCAACATGCTCGGAGCTGCAGCTCGGTTCACGTGGGACTGAGACGAAAGGATCAAGTGTGGACACAAGTGACTTCGCTAAATGCATTTTGCAGTTTTAAAGCATTTCATTCTATTAAAAAATAAAATCGCAGTCCAAATTCTTAAGTGTGTATGTTTCCCCCCGTAACTGGGCAACACAACTTTTTTATACCATACAGAGGATACAGCAAGCCATTCATGTTTCTGATTTAATGGTCCCGTCCATTCACAGCCAGACCTTTAGAAATGCACTTGGGTTAACTTATTTGTCTTGGGGATGATTATCCCTAGCCCTTCTTCATTACTCTTTACGAATATTAACCACCCGAAGCTCACAAGGCTCCTTCCAGCTGGGAAACTGAGGCACAGAGGCACCTCAGACCGCCTGGGAGCCCGAGGGATGCTCAGCACCTCGTCTCCGCAGCAGCTGCCCAAGGAGCTGGTACTGGCATTTGTCTGCCAGCAGCTTCGCTGCCTCCCAGCCCGAGGGACGCAGGCCTTTCTTCTCACAGGTGGCCGAAATCATGGGAAGTTCCTTATCTGCTGCGCCTGCCTGTGTATAAATCACGCATTTCAGACCTAATATCAGCGCAAAGTGTTTTCCACAGTAAACAGGACGTAACTATTCTAACACAGGCCAAGCTTTATTTTGGCCACATACATCCTTCCTCTGAAACACCTTTCTTTAAATGACATCAGCTCTTCCAACGGACAGGCAGGAGGAAACATATGGTGTTTCCCTCTCTCGAGTCTCAGGGTGGGGTGACACGCTGTGCTGCTGCTGTCTGTAAACCACAGCACCGAGGGGACATCTTAACTCTGTCACGTTAGGGTAAACAGGATACGGCCAAGTCACATCCTTCTGCAGGCACCAGGCAATCACCGCAGCTCGGGAAATCACACTTCAAGGTTGTGCTAAAAGGCCTTCTCCGTGCGGAATGGGTTAAATCTTGCTCCATCTTAAATCAAACTGCCCTACCCTGAAGTGGGGAAACCATGAACGTTAAGTTTTCTTCCAAAACCTGCATTTTAAAACAACCCTGTGGGCATTTACTGTATTGCCACTATTTTTCTGCTACACACTCCGGATGCTCAGTAATTCACGGAAATATTGGGTGGGTCTAGATTCAGGTCCTTCTGCACCCAAAACATTTGACTCTGCCACTTTGACGCTAACAAAGAGCCACCTCGGGCGCAAGCTGGAGACAACCCACAACCGGCACCGGCCGAGCAGCGCTGCTGTCACCCCATGCACTTGCAAGGAGGGTGTACTTGGTATTTTTGCAAAATTTCACAAGTGATGCAAATTAATTCAAACCAAGGAGCCACATCTAAGAGGAGGGTTAGTCAGATTAACCCCTGAGCGTGATTGCAAAAACAAAGCAGGACAGAGATAAAAGATTTCCAGCCACATCGGAGCTCAAGAGTTCAGCTATTTTCACGGTGTGAGTTCAGTTCTTTATCCCAGGCCTAAAAGGAGCAGAAAAAGTGATTTCCCAGAATTTCCATGACAGCTCCCCAGGCCTGGGCGCTGCGCCCCAGAGGCAGGCGTGCAGGATGTCCCTTCGGGAAGGAAGTCTGCTGGAAACAGAAGGAGGAAGAGGAGTGGTGAGGCAGCACTCAGGAAAACCATGAAACGTACTGATTTCTGCATCCTGTGTTTGTGACCTTAAAAATAGTTTTTAAGCAAAGATGGAGTTTATTTCTGAATCAAAAGCAGGCTGCAGTTCAGAAAAAAGCCCTGCAGCTTTTGCTTTCAGCAAAGCTTTTCTGACTCTGCTACAGCAGGTCTGAAAGCTTCGCAGAGCAGCAGTAAGTGGAAAGAGAGTCCGGCCCCTTTCATGCATCGTATCAGAGCGGATTAAAGTGTTGGCTTCTAGCATGCCTGGAGTCCTGGGAAAATGACACAGCCAGCATCCGATAATCCGTTCCAAACTTGTTGATTTGTGGGACTTAGCCATCATCTTCATAGGCTCAAAATTTGGCAGTTGCTCCCACGCAACTGACATTTTCAGGCCATTAAAGTCTGTGATAAAAGGGCTCTAGTTTTATCTCTTGCCTTCCTTAACATAAACCATTAGGCTTTTATTAACATTTAGGTATGACTCAGGGAAATCTCTGATTGCAGAGCAAATATTCAAAATAATTCGGATACTGTCTGAAGAGAATAGCAGGACACGGACTCAAAGTTGAACAGTAGAGAGAGGCTAAAAAACAGCATGGAAATATTGCACAGACACCGTAGGAAAACGGGCAGAACGAGAGCTGGTGGCAAGCTGGCCTGGCTGCGTTACGAAAACAGAAAGTACAAGCTCTCCTCTGTGTCGGGCAGACCCCAGACTGGCCACGAAACCCCTCCCAGGCAGAGCCCGTTCATCCCGGAGCCCCCCTCCCCATGCTGCCAGCAGTTTGTACACACAATCACGCGTTTATCTGCTGGAGTGTCGCAACCAGAGCTGTCAAAAACAGGCTTTTTGGGATGCCTGGAGGAAAATGTCATCCTCAGAAGAGCACTCTACTGTTAAGGCACTTGAGACGTAAGCCGTCTCTAATTGTAGTGCTGCCGCAAGAACAGGCATTATTGCAGAGCTCCTCTAACTTCCCATCATATTTTTTAGGCAGCGGAAGGCAAATCAACATGCACTCTTGGCCAGTCGAGGCACTCGGGCTGAGAACCTCTGATAAAATGAATCTTGCTGAATTTTCCTCGAGAATCACCCACAATAAGCAATCAGCACATCCCCAGCACAGCAGACGTCCTTAAAAAAAGGCTTAAAATGAGATTTGCACCCTGGTTTCACTGTTCACTTAGACCACAAGTTTCTTGAGCAAGGAAGCGGCGGTTTTGCTGTGTTTTGCACATTTGCACAGTGCCAGCCCTGGCCCACAGTGCTCTGCAAGCCACCAGCATGACACCAGTAGCAGGCTGTCCCAACACCCATCTGTCTGCTCTCAGTGGCAACCAGGATCACATCTCACCCATGAGGAGCCACAGACCCGGCTCCACCATGCCAGCAGCTTTTCCAGCCCAACAGCATCTAGACACAGCGGGGGGCAGAGTCCCAGGGGGTAAATCAGCACCACCCGACTGATGCCAGGTGGCCCGTCAGCATCCACAGGACCTGCCCAGATGCTCCCCGAGAGCGTGCGAGAGCCGCTCGGCAGCAGCCCTCAGGACCTCTCCTGCAGAGCTCTATGCTGCTTCATGTCCTGGGAAACCACAATGATCCGTGTGCAGCCCCCTGCACCTCGACCCCGACATGAGCAATAGCTGGGATGACTATCACCTCCATCCCCAGATCGGGAAAGTTAGTATCTTGCTAAAGAGGAGTAATTGCCAATGAAAAACTATAACCTCTGTCACCCTCCCCCCGCCGAATCACCCCTCCCCAGCCAAACGCGCATCCACTGCACTGCAGCCAGCAGCACCAGCAGGAGAGCCATTGGCCACACGGAGCGAAAAGTGACCGTGTCAGTGCACCCGCTCCTCCCTCCACTGCCAACAAATGGCACCCTCATGCTGAAAAGTGTTCTTTCAGCTTCTGCAGAGCTCCTGATGCCTGGCAGTTTTTCAGCCTCTTATCTTCATTTTTATTTTACAGGAAAGCTTTTTTCCCCCCATCTTATAAAACTCTTTCTTCCCTCTCCCTACTCTCTACTCCAACCCTTTTCTTTCCTGCCAGCTCCTGACATTCACTCTCGGCAGCTTCACATGGGACATGCACCTGATTAAAATGACCGAGGAATTCAGGCTTGTGTCCCTCACGCAAAGTATGCAGAGCAAACTGGGAGGGAAGCCCAGCGAGCGCAGGACCGATGGCTGTTGGGGAGGGCAGGGTGCAGCAAGCACTCTGCAGACAAGTGGGACTTTTCATCACCTTAGGCCTGTTCTGCACTACACAAGAATTACTCAGGAATCTGCACAACCGGAGGCACGAGATGCCCGCCAGCGCTGGGTCCCCATGCCACTTGTCCTGCCCTTCCCTGATTTCTGAGTTTTCGGCAACGGTCAAGCTGCTTGCCCATGACAAGGTGAGAGGCTTGGCACGCTGCGTGCCTGAAGCCAGACTGAGGGTCAGAGCTGACCCAACAGGCTGAGCCCACCAGCCCCCTGAAAGCAAACGAGAAACTGTTTTCAGTGAGTCTGCAAAGACGCAGATCTCCAGCCAGTCAAAGACCAAGCTTGGGTTAGGCCAAACTGCTGCATCTAAGCGGCAGGAGCCACGTTCACCTCCACCGCAGCCGCAGACCTCAAACCACCAGAGGTGAGGTGGTTTGAAACGCCGGAAGGTGCTCTCAGCACCACGTCTCATCTCAGAGGGTAAAACCCAAGCTCTGGCTGCTGTTCAGCAGCGGCAGCCCTGGGCAAACCTCACGTACGCCTGCTCAGCTGCTGCCTGCAAGAACCTGTCTCGGAGGGAGGACACGGTCAAAAGACTCGGACAGGACCAGGGAAAAGCTGGGCTGTAGGCAAAGCCAGTCAGTCTGTAACGGCAAGGCCAAAGCCCGACAATGGCTTGAACAAACACAGGCTTCCTACAGCCATCCATCTTCCGCTGTGTCACTTCAGGTGCAGGAGGAAAGGGCGGGAGGTGTCTGTAACGGGAGCCTTCCTCGGGGTGTTAGGGAGGATGTAAGAGCTCCAAGGAGTCCCTGGAGGCTCCAGCCTCAGCTCCAGCAGCGGCACCGAAGCTGGACGCCTGCAGCTCGACAGTGTGATTGCCCCCTCAGTCTTCTCCACCACCTCCTCCTGCAGGAACTGGCCGGACTCGCGGCCATCCATTGCTCCGCAAGCCCCAACCCCAACGTGCTGACCCTTAGGCTGAACTACTTACTGGTAAAGAAAGACAAGGGCAACGTTGACAGGAGACTGGCAGGACCTGCTCTGCACAGACCTCCCCCAAAACACCTCCCCCCTGGCCCGGGCAGCCCCAACATGGGTCCCGCTTCCTCGCTCCGCACAAGCCGGGGGTCTGGCACACGCCAGCACTTCACTCTGCAGAGAGCTGAAGCAGCACGTGCGACGGCACGGGGAACTGCTCAAAGCAGAGAAATATAAAAAAGTAGCAGTCTCTTAACTGAAATTGCACATCCTTCATGCTGCCAGGAAGACTGGTCAAGCTTATTATGTTAGCCTTCATCCTGCATTAAATACAATACTTCAGATTATACAATCAAATCCCCCAGGAATGGGCAGGCAGAGGGATTAACAAACAACAGGCTCCAAAGGGGTTGTCATAGTCAAAATAGCATGCATTTAAGCAGCAAGAGTTTGTACGTCCTTTAAATTCATGCCCGTTGGAAATGCGGCTCCTCTGCCCTGCTCCCCAGGGACAAGGAGCAGAGCAGATCAGCCGAGTGCGCCTCGTCCCAAGGACGCTCGTGCTGCTCTGAAAGCTGAACTAACGTGTCCCCCTCGAAACCGTTTGGAGTAAGATGCCTGATTTATTCAGGCTGTATTTTCTTAGCTGCTCTTTCCTTGGGAGAGCCCTCCCTTCCACCACTCAAGCTGTGTTTCTCATTTATGTTGAGCTTTGGCTTCAGTAACCAATTTCAAACTATTCAAACTCCTTCCCACAGGGAGGAGTCCTGGGTGAACTGTCAGTTTGGCTCCTCGATCTTCGGGCGTTATTTTTTTATCGCTACTACTAACTCTTAGCACTTTACATGCTCAAAGTGCTCGGAAGGCATATCTGTGCGATTCTGGGCTGAAAAAAGCATCCATTAAAGTAACAACTTCTTACCTAACACAACCGGTCTTTTGCATGTGTCAGTTCAAATCTGCTTCATTTAGCAATAGTTTATAGTAAATGTTTTCCTGTATTTTCCTCATTAGTTCTGCCAAATCAATTAAGCTCTGAGATAATGAGCAAAATTCTACTCTTCTTTTATACATCCTCAGTAAAACCTGCCCCACGCCGCCGGGCCGCTGAGGTCTCCTCCATGGGTAGCACTGCGCGGATCGCCTGCCCAGCAGCCTTGGCACCGGTGTCCAGAAACAAAACAACACCACTTGCTCCCGGCACCCAGCCCACTGCGGTAGTTTGGCATGGAAAGGTTAAAAAAAGCCTTTTTGGTCATTAACCGAGCACTCCAAATGTGGAAGCAACCAAGACATGAAGACATGGTGTAAGGAGATGCACCGCTTCCCCAGCTCACCGGCATACCCTTCCTCTACCCTAATGCATGAGATACAGACCTCTGCCCTCATTTTTGGGACTGAGAAAACCCAAGCAAACAGGTTAAATGGATGGTTATGGAAAGCATGAAGAATGAAGGTGTAAGTGCAGGCTCCTCTGACCTGGGGCCAGCCCTTGGACCCGCACACAGTCTCCTCTTGCAGGCGGCACCTGTACAAAGCAAAAGATATTTTCCAGGCATCTCTCTGAAGGCACTGTGCTTGTTGACTTGCCAGTATTGCATCTCTACAGCTTCTTCTTTGGCGGTCCTCCCTCCCCACCCAGCCCCTCCAATTAGGAAATCAGGATCCACAGAATAATTTCAAAATTTGTTAAAAATCAATGCTCCTACTGGATTCAGCAACCGAGCACCTCTCTTATTTGGTCCAAGTATGGAAGGCTTTGCTTTTCTCTACCCTTTTATGTTTTTCTCTGCCTGTCTTCAAGGTTCGTAGAAACCGATGTTTCCAAAGCTGTTTGGAATGATCCACTGCACTTTGCAGATTGCTGTGGTACCAAATCTCAGCAAAAAATGACACTGCAGTTAGGTGATCCCAGGGACATAACATCACAACCCCAGCTCCTCCCCAAAGCTTGAAACCTGTCTTCAGCAGCTTATTTGACAGTGGCCAAGTAGCCTTTCTGTGTTCCGGGAGCCCGAGCCCGTCGAGGTGGCCGGCACACCGGCTGGAGCGCTCTCCTGGCAAAGGGAATCCCAGGAGGGATGCGCGGGAACTTCCACCCACCCCAGCCTTCTGCCATGTGGCTCATCCCAGGGACACGCACAATTCAAACCAAATGAAAAAGTCCAGGGAGGAAATCATCTCTATCAGTTGCTCTCCAGATGAGGATGTCTGTCCCCTCAAGCAGAGATTTAGCCACAATTTCCTTCCCATTTAATGACCTGCCACACTGATTGCCGAAAGCCTGACCTGAGGCCACCGCCTGCATGAGCCAGTTCCCAAACTGGGGTGCTGGTCCACTGCTCTCCGAGGAACCACATGCAACACCACACCATTCCTGGTGCCTCTGTACTGCTTGTAGATAACAGCTTGATCTACGAGGTATACTGAAGGATGGCAGGAACTCAGGAGTCAACCAACTTTGGAAACTGCTGTTTTATATTACATTAAAAAAAAACCCTCATCTTTCATATCTCCCCTTCTTCATTGAGTGCTACCATTATACTGTAAACCTTTCCCAGCTCCTCCTAAAAAGATCACTCTACACACAGCCGTTTTCTAGAACATTCCAGGTTTTCAATGGCCCCTTTTAATTAGGCGATCGACCAGAGATGGCTTTTAGCCACTAGCAGCTCACAACCCATTGAATGTTGGCAGCGGTCAGCAGACGGTGGGATGAAAATCTAATAGCTGAAGGGTTTTTGCTCCAGAAGGAAGCAGTACGAAGCAGCATAATACTTTAAACAGAGATGAGACAGAAACAGGAAGACAAGTTCCAAATTTCCTTCAAATAATAGAGGTACGTGTTTGCAAAATCCAGACTTTCAGACAATTTTGCTTCTGGGTTAGAATCAAAAGATTTCTATTCCAGTGCCACTTGCAACGCATAAGCTGCAGAAATCTTGTCAGAGCAACAACCCTCCAATGGTTTGGGCCCAAAAAACGGGCAGCCTTGTTCCAGCAGCGGGTCCCATCTGGCCAGACTGCTGCTGCCCAACATCAGCCGCCTCCCACTGCCTGCACCGCTGGCACAGTGGCCAGCGCGGGTTTGGTGGCCGCAGATTGAAATGCGAGCCTGCAGCTTCGCTGAGGCCCGAGACTTGAATTGGGGCTTGTGCCCTGGACTCAAGCAGCCCCACCATGAGCCCCGAGCTCCCTCTGTGTCCTGCAGCTCCCACAGCTGCCGCTCACCTGCGTGGTGGCACCTCTGGAGCACGGCAGCAAACCCAAGGACTGCAACTCTGGCCATGCCACCTTCAGAGGAGGGCACAGCAGAATGAGACCTCCAGTATGGAAAAAAGCCTGAATAGCCAAGTTAGCCCCTATCCCATTGCCCACCTGAGAAACACCACAAGGCAATGCACCTCTTGTCCCACCCCTGACCTGCAAGGCTGTGCTTATCTGTGGGTTCCTTCCTCCAAGAAACAACGCATCCTGAACTGGAAAGGAAGGCACAGGGGCTGGCAACAGCAGATCAGCTCTGCTCAGACCACGAGCTGCTGCAGGACACCGCAGCCCCCATGGCCCCCATCCCTGGGGATGTCCTGGTCCCAAACCCCAGCACAGATCTGCGTGAGGAGCCAGCATACGCTCCCCACACTGGACAAGCCCCACTGACACTCAGCGGGTAACGAGGCAAAATCATCACGGGCTTTGATATCAGCCCTGCTCATCAGCACGCCACATCTAACAGGGGCTCATCCAGGCTGTTTGATATGGGCCTTCTCAGGAGCAAGCCATCCCACGCCCCCACTAGCCTTGCTCCGCCAGAGCAGCGGCTGCCAGAAGAACTGCTGTCCAGATGTTAGAAATTAGTACTGCTCCCTCTGCTCAAAAACGTCAATAAATTCTACCGGTCTCTCGAAGTGGGAGATTGCCGTAGACAGTCTGCCACCTCCTCCACTTGCTGCAAGGTGTTAGATCCCAACTTGAAAAGAAAACAAGAACTTGCAATAATTTCTTTACCAACCTAAGAAAAACCAAAACAAAACCAAAACAAAAAAAAGGAGCAAAGCAAAGCAGATCTCTCTTGCAGATGCAGTGGTTGGCTCACCCCCCTGCCATGCCATGCCTCTGGGTACGTGTGCTGGGGACGGTGACACAGCAGCACTCCAGCACTCAGGACCTCAATTCAGCTCCTGACACTGTCACCCTCTGATCAACCACAAGGCATCAATCAGGCAGTCTCTTACCACCTACTTTCCCCTGTGAAAAGAGGGCAGTAATGCTTCCCCAGCCCAGACTGGTGCACTGTACCGTGGGTTCACAACACCAAACACATCTGTGAGTGCACGGGGCTGGCAGTGCTGCCGCAGGCACAGCCCTGTTGCTCCTTGCACAAGGGGCACAGCACATGCAGTAACACCTCTGGGCGTCACCACGTGCCCCTGACCATGGAGCCATTTCTTCCTCCTGGTCAAGAACGTTGACCCCCGTCCATCACGTCCTTGGTGCAAACGAGCAGTCACACGCCTGTGCGCACAGTCCCTGCAGCTGGGGAGCCCCCGGCCGCAGCGGACGACTCCTCGCGCGTGCCGCGCACGAGCCTGAGCCGGGAGGCGCAGCCACGCTGCTGTAGGTAGCGTGTGGTGGCACTCAGGTGGTTATAATTGATTGTTTCCAACCGCTGCTGGTTCAGGCTTGCCTCATGTTTGCATTAAATTACCGCAGCCAGGGGCTCAGACCTATTATGTTTCCAACAACTTGCTGGAAGAGGTCATCAAACCAGAATATCACAACGGTGCAGTTGCCTGCAAGTTTAAATAGATGCGTACTGGGATTTTCAAGGCATAGCGAGGTATTTTTACAGCATCCCCAGGCACCCGTCCACATCTCTAGGTGCCTTTATTCACCTCTCCAAGTGCCCTCAGCCCCATCAATCCTCTCTCTCAATCACTATAAAATAGACTTTGAAAAATCAGAAAAGAGATGGCAAATACCTTTATTTCCACCCACCAAGACCCTGCAGCTGAGCTAGCACCCATTGGGGCTCCCAGGGAGCAGGTTTGCATTCACGCATGGGAGCCAAACGCCTGCCTTGGAAAACTTCTGGGGCTACACAAATAAAAGTGGTTGAAAACCAGTGAATGAAGGGACTGCTGCCGATATATGATCACCACCTCTGTACAATTTTATGAGCACTTCACAGAGTGTTCCAGTGTCCTCCCGGCCATGATGTACCTCCACGTGCAGCACTGGACTTGGCCAAAATGATCCTTTTTCTGTTTTCCACCTAAACCATTATTTAGTCACAGGAGATTTGATGAGCTCAATGGATCAAAATTAATCTGAATTTCTAGCTACTGAGAATAACAAGGTGTGTACAGCCAGCTGCAGTTACGGCTCTCCAGAAACCCGAGGGGGCAGCTCTGGTCCCCCTCTGCAAAGGGACCCGGCGCCCGCCTCACCCAGGCCAGCCAGCACCAGCCAGCAGCACGGGCCCAAGGCTCCACAAGCAGGCAGGCGCTTTGCCACGGCCAGGACCCGTTTTCTGTTCTCTCACCTAAAGCAGCACAACTTCTGGTTTCCAGGCACAGAAACTTCTGCTACTTCAACTGAATTTCCCTTTGCAATTTGGGATCTGTTTGAGCTTGAGATGCAAAGCAGGGGTGAGCCCCAGGGAATCCCAGGAGGTGTGTTCCCACCACCCACCTTCGGCTCGGGGGCACCGAGCCGCTCCCCGGGAGACTCCCCTGCTCGGCACAAAGCACCGGGGCCTCACCGGCCCTCGGCAGTGGGAAAGCCCCCAGGCGCAGGCAGCCCACGGAGCTGAGCCTGCCTTCCCAGCAAGGACGAGATTCACACGGCTCCTGCTCTCTGCTCCCAGCTGCCTGCGTGTGCCTTGACTGCAAGCAGAAGGTAGTATTTCCACATAAATTCCCAAGGAAACGTACCCAACAGTTAGCCACGACTCGCTAATACCAGGTGAGAGACAGAACAGGTACGCCGTACTCGGGTTTAAGTCTGAAGTCTTGCAAAGCCCAGCAAAGCTCAGGCTGTGGTTTGAACCTCTAGTCTGGGGCATCCCAGGTCTTGCCGGCCCCTCCGTGGGCAGACCGGCCCCTCGCCGCCCAGCCCTCGGATGGCAGCTTGGAGGGACACTGACTTCCCACTGCTTGTAAAAAAACATCCAGAAGCAAATGGATTATGGCGATACAACAGCGTGGTTCAGCTTTGCAGTAACGGGGCATTTGCACCTTCAGGTGTGTGCTACCAGCGCCAAACACAACACGTTCTGTGAAAAGCAGAAATTAAGTTGCTACAAGAACTCCTGCTTAATTTTTAATGTACAAATTAACTGTAAATTCCCAGTTTCCTTTCTGTGGCTAATCCTCTAGATTTATTTGAGTAGATGTAAGGTTAGAGCACATTTATTTTCATGTTTGGAATTTCTAAATTAGTATAAACCAGCACTTCAAAGTAACTCAGCTCCTATAAAACCCAATCCCATGGAGATGCCACAGTATATTTGGACAGTAAGTAGATGCTTTGTCATATTCCCACGTGTATATGAGGTTTTTTTCTTTGGGAACATTTTCTGACTGGTTTCAAACCACATTTCTATGCCCAGGCATACATATATGCTGAGACTGTTTATACAGTCTACCCAAGGAGTTCATTTTATTTAACAACCCGTTATAGTAAAGCTCACTGGTGGGTATCTCATCATTACACCACAAAACACTGTGCTCAATGAGCATGCAGGATCTGACACAAAGCCACAAGAGTCAGAAACTTGAGAATTAATGCTGAAATGCATCATTATCCCAGGCCGCCATGCCTATGTTTTTCAGCACAGGAAACAAACTGGATTTTCAGCCTTTTTTGAGTTGTAGACCCCAAAACATTTCCCAGGAGAGATGCAGATCCCTGGCTAGCAAATCCAAGTCTAATGAATACAAGTGTGCTTCTCCTAGTTACCTCTCCAGGAGCTTTTAGAAGGAGAGAGTAGGGCTCGGCACGGAAACCACAGAAGACGAGGAGTCCGGCATAGCTGGGAGCATGGGATGGGGTTACCAGCTCAGCTTTTCCTCAAGTGTGCTTGTTCATTGCACGGTGTGTTTTATTTTGTGTTAAACTCAGACCCCCACGTCAGCCTATGTTTGGAGACCTAGAGCAGGAAGGTTTGTAGAGATGCCTGGAAATCCACATTTGCTTGCCCTCCCGGCCACGGCCGCGGCCGGGAGAGCGGGGCTGGGACTGCCCGGTAGCCGTCCTCATTTCCCTGGCCAAAAAGGCAGCTGCTGGTTGGAGCAGCACAAAGGTACCTGGTCTGTCTCCCTGCCCAGACGCCACCCTGAGAGACGGGGCAGTGGCAAGAGGATGCCATGGGGGCTTCTCTCTGCTGGGATGTGGCGGTGATGCAGCATGGCCGCCCGCGCCGCAGGAATGGCCGTACCTTTATTTTCAGTGGCGCCAAGGGGGAAGGTGCTGGGACAACCCGCACGGCCGTTCCTCTTGGGCCACGGGGAAGCCAGGGACAGGGTCCTGCCTTGTCTGCTTTCACAAGGGCTCTGGCATACTGCAGCTGCACCGCACTCCAGCCACGCAGCTGGTGTGACCTTCAAACCTACTGGGCCATGATCCTGCTGGGGCAGAATAGTTGAAATATGAACTAAACCCACTCAGTGTCCTCGGGCTTTGATAAGCTCTGTCAGCACATTGC
Organism: Platalea leucorodia; assembly: GCF_965183815.1. Taxonomy (NCBI): domain Eukaryota; kingdom Metazoa; phylum Chordata; class Aves; order Pelecaniformes; family Threskiornithidae; genus Platalea; species Platalea leucorodia. The sequence continues at coordinate 15,993,773 of NC_138831.1, forward strand.
TGCAAATGACGTTAAAGACAGTCTGCTACAGAGAACTCATACTCCTTTTCTCTCCTGGGGGCTCGGGTCCAAATTCCACCCAGGCTTCGAGTGGGCAAAACATAGCAGTGACTCCATGCGAGTATTTCATTTTAACTGCATGTGTTACAACAACAGCCCAGTATTTGCCACAAAATTCATTATAAAAAGCTATTTCTGTTGAAGGAAAGCAATCCTAGCACTCACCCACTCACTCTGAGTACAAGAACCCAATCCAACTAAATCCTTCCCTAATACATCCTCCTTCCCTTAAGCTGCTGCTGCGAATTCACCTCCTCAGTAAGTGACTTTTCAGCAGCCCTCACTGAGAACAACCAACCAGCCTCCACTCCTGCCCCAGACCATGCTCCTCTGCACATTTTCTCCACGTCTCACAAAGCCGTTAAGCATGTGCTTAATTGCAAGTTAGCACTTCCATCCCCTTCCCAGGCCGAGCTGGTGACTCCCCTTGCCCAGCCCTGGGGACGCAGGCTAAGCGGCCACCCGGGCTCCCCCGCCAGCCGGCGGAGACACACTGTCCCCAGGGCCACCTGTCCCACCCACCCTCCGCAGCCCCCTGCATGGCTGGTCCCACACGGGCACAGCGGGAGCCACACAAGCGGCTGCCACCATGCCGACCACAACTGCTCGAGAGCACTCCCCTACACGGGGATGAAGCCCCTCCATTCACTGCCGGCCTCCCATCGCACCTCTCGTCACGATGCTGAGGGGTAACGAGCCTGGCCCTTCATCAGCGAGCGGTGCCGCGAGGACAGCCGGGGATGGCCGGCACGCCGAGGGCCTGCTGCCGAAACCCATCACTGGCGGCCGAGTGCTGCAGCTCCCTGGCTGAGTCACAGCCGAGTGCTGCAGGAGAGGAGCATTCAATTAGACAGAAGAGCACACAAGGGGGCAATGATTTTCCTTTCACACCGCATTACGCCTAACAGCCCATGCTCCGTATTTGTAACAACCAACTACTTCAGTGCGCTCGGAATGAATCAGGCCATCATTAGGTTTTTATTTTTTCTTCCAGAAGGAGCTTTAAAACCCAACCACCTAGTCCACAGGAAGAACTAATGAACCACAATTTTGATAATACCGGAGCACCTATCACTGATGCATAGGCAAACAAGAACCTGGAAATGCACTAACGGGTGGAGAAGTGGAGCTCACAATGGGAAGGCAGCTAGATGCTGATCTGCTCTGCCGAACCAGCTGCTGCTTTAATACATTTTCCTGCTGCGCTCCCAGGGCTGGGACACAAAATGTGTTAGAGTATTTCATTGTCTTGAAGGTGGAAATTGATGTTAGGTTTTTGCAGCACAAAGAAACCAAATATTACAACTCTTCTCTTGACACTGCCACTCTGGGACTTGAAAACGAAAACAGCTTGTTAACTTGTTGGCAATTCTAATGATTAAGTAAAAGGCAAAAAAAATGAAAGGCTCTCCTCCTTCTGACTGGTAGGAAGGCTTCCCAGCAGGCTTGGTCAGCGGTTTTAGAGGAGTGCGCTTCAAGTACATGGGAAGTGTAGAAATATTAAGCATGAACGAATATTAATGGTATGCTTCATTTGTATCCTGCTGTACTTGACATCAAAGGATCTCAAAGCAGCTTTACAAATGTAATCTTATGCTACATGTGAGTTTGGTTTCTGAATAATAGTAATAAATACAGGAGTATGTGGCAAATCAGGAAACTGAGGTTAACTAGAGTTAAATGACTGGTTCAAGGACAGCAACACAGCAGCAGTGTCAGTCAGGACTAGAACCCGGTTTTCCCTGTCCACCCTATATAACCACGAGCCATACTGCTGTCTCCACGTAAACAAATTTTCTCGCAGCCTGATCTCGCCACAACAGTAAACACGGAGGGTTTCTACTGACTTCTATAGGATTGAAGAAGCTCAGTGATTTCTAGCTTGCTCCTCTGAACCTCACGTGCCTTATCGCTTACCCCTTCGGGGCCACAGCCATCCTTCACGGACTGCCTTTGTGGCACCAGCTGACACCGTACTCCTCGTCGCCTTCCCCGCCTGCCCAGGGAGCGCTCAGGGGGAAGGACTGCCTCCAGGAGCACGCTTTGCAGCGGAACAGGATCGCGGGCCAGACTCAAAGACAGAGTGAAATCTCATTTCTGCACTGAGTCTCCCTGAAGTCACCAGGGAATTAGCTGTTTAAATACCTTACTGGATATAGCATTTCGTATTTTAAACATTAATAGACTGGTGTTAGTCATGATTATTTTCCCTACTGAACAAAAGTTAGAAAAACCGGTATCTTCCCAACAGTCCCAGAGCACTGAGGAAGCTCAAGGGTGTCTTTCTGCCATGGACTTTCAGTTACAGCTAGGCTGCTGCCTCTCTAAGCACGCTCCAGGAGTCTCAGCCACAATGCCTCCTCTTGACCCGCCTGGTAGAGCCAGTTCAATCCTGCGAGGGGCTGAGGGGCTGATTCGCAGGGATGCTGAGCTGCAGCCACAGCCAACAAGAACTGCGGGTGCTTTCTCGTACTGTAAATAGAATTCCTGACTCCCAGTGACTCCTCTGAGAGCCGTGACCATGCCAAGGCTTCAGGACTGGGCACCCAGTGTTTAACGCACCGAGTCTTTGTGGAATTAACTCAAAAGCCAGGACAACTACCAGATTCCCTGGCTGTCAGGCAGCTTGTGCTTTGCCACCAGGGAAAAACTATTCAACTTTGCTAGAGTAGGTCTATGAACCAGTGCATTAAGACTACATATTTTAACACAGCGTGGAGATGCCACACTAAACACTTTGGTTACCATGGGAAACCTTTCTCTCTTTGCCACTGGCATTGCACAGGGAAGCCCAAGCCCCAACGCTCTCTCTTGCCTTTGAAATCAAACAGATGTTTTTACGATCTTTGATGGAGCTGAGTTATGCATCCTTCCCAGAGGAAGGGAAAAATGCAGTGTTAGAGCAGCCCTTTTTTCTTCCTTTCTTTTTTTCCTCAAGCATCGCATATCTTTAGTGAAAGGGAAAACAGGCGTCTTTATCTGGCGTTAACATTTACGGCCACTTGGTAACAAATCGTGACAATGGCAAACTTTTACCCCGAACGCAAGGAAACAAGGCCGCCTGTGTGTGCCTGTCCCCTGGCAGGGCTGCCCGGCCGCGGCGGCGGGACGGACGTGGGAAGGGACCGGCGGGGCTGGCGATGCCCGCCGCCCTCCCGGCTGCGCAAGGGCACGGCGGGGGAGCGGGGACAGCGCGCCCGTCAGCCGCCCCGGCTCACCGGGAACAGGGCGTGGGAATAACGGCGTCCCCCGACAGACGGGGGGCCTGCCCCCCGCACACACACCCCCCCCGCTTCTCTGCCGGGTACGAGCCCCGCCGCAGGCTTGGCTGCAGGGGGAAGCAGCCGGGACCCAACCGGCTTTGACGGGTGACCCGGTGCGACACGGCCCCCGCGCCGGCCCGGACCGCCGCGGGGCGCGGAGAGAGCGGAGCCCGGGGAGCGGGGAGCGGAGCCCGGGGAGCGGAGCCCGGGGAGCGGAGCGCGCCCGCCCGCCCGCCCGCCCGCAGCGCCTCGGCCGCGGGACGCTCTCCCTCCCGGGGGAGGCGGCGCGGCAGCGGCGGCAGCGGCAGCGGGACGGGACGGGGCCGCCGCCTCCCGCCGGCCACCGGCTCCCCCCGCGCCCGTCCCGTCCCGTCCCGGGACGCCCCCGTCCCTGCTCCCGCACCCGCCCCGCCCGGGCGCCGGCGGGTGCCCGCCGCCCGCCCGTACCTGTATGTTCCTCTTCTCGCAGGCCGGGCCGGTGCCCTGCACCACGCTGTCCAGCACGGTGACCATGCCGGCGCCCGGGCTGACGAAGCAGGAGTTGCGGGCAGCCCGGATCGTCTCCTCGATCTCGGCGAAGCGGAAGACGCAGAGCGCGGACTGCGGCCGCCCGCCGCCGCCGCCGGCCCCGGCCCGCTCGAAGACGCCGAAGAGCAGCTCCTCGGGGGGCGGCGGGCCCGGGGCGGGGGCGGCGGGGCTGCGCCAGGCCGCCCGCGCCGGGAAGACGGAGACGAGGCGGGTGAAGGCGTCGGCGGCGCCGCCGCAGCGCAGCCCCAGCTGGATGTAGGACTCGGTCAGCTTCTTGGTCTCGCCGCTGCCGTTGAGGGTGGCCTCGGCCGCCTCGCCCAGGCAGATGCGGGCCAGCAGGCTGTGCGAGGGGCTCTCCTTGTCGCCCGCGTTGGCCTCGCTGTTGAGCGCCAGGTAGGCGTAGGGGCGGCGGGCGGGCGGCGCGGCGCCGCGCTGCAGGAAGGCGCGGACGAAGCTGAGCTTGTGCCGCGCCTTGGCGCCCTGCTTGATCTTGAAGATGTTGTCGTCGGAGGGGTTGATGTCGAAGGTGAAGAGCTTGGCCAGGTCGCCGCGGGCGTTGAGGGCGCGGATGGCGATCTCGGGCGTGTTCTCGAAGCGGTGGTCCTCCAGGCTGTGGTTGCGGGGGAAGAAGGGGCTGCCGAAGCCGGTGTAGGTGGCGGCCACCAGCAGCCGCGCCCCGCCGCCGCCGCCGCCGCGGCGCAGCACCAGCCCCACGGTGGAGGCGTTGGGGTGGTTGGCCGCCACGTTCAGCATGCTGGGGAAGACGGTGACCGGGTCGCTGCCGCCCGGCGGGAAGCGCACGGCCACCGCCGAGATGTTGGCCATGCTGCGCAGCTGGCAGAGGCCCTGGTAGATGGAGCCGCAGACGACGAGGACGCCCTGCTCGGGGTCGGGCTGCAGGATCTTGTTGTAGTTGTTGGTGAGCACCTTGGGGTGCTCGCAGGAGGCCTGCGGCAGCTGCGGCGCGTGGCAGAGCGGGCTGTCCAGCACCGGCCCCACCGCCGCCTCCGCCTCCAGCGCCAGCTCGCCCCCCGACAGCTGGAAGAGGCGGTTGACGGCCGCCAGGTAGACGCGGGAGCCGGGGCCGTCCAGGGCGAAGTTGTTGGTGGGGGTGGGCGAGAGGAACTTGCGCTGCACCTCCAGGCCGGCGGCGCGGCCGGGCAGCAGCGGCAGCAGCAGCAGCAGCGGCGGCAGCAGCAGCGGCAGCAGCGGCGGCAGCAGCGCGGGGGGCCGCGGCTCAGCGCCCGCCGCCGCCGCCGCCGGAGCCGGAGCCGGAGCCATCCCGCCGCCCGCGCCGCCGCGCCGCAGAGTGCATGAGCCCGCCGCCGAGCGGCGGGAGGGGCCGGGCCGCGGGACCGCTTCCTGCGGAGGCAGCGCGCCCGCCGCCGAGCGACGCCCGCGGGAAGTGGCGGCCGCGGCGGGTGCGCGGCGCTGCGCGGCTGGGGGCGGCGGGGCGCGCTCACGGCCGCGCCTCCCTCCCTCCCTCCCTCCCTGCCTGCTTGCCTGCCTCCGCCCGCCCCCGCCCCCCCGGCGTTACTCACGGGGGCTCCGTGCCGGCCCGTCATGCGAGGGTGGCGAAGTTACCGGCGTCCCCCCGCGCCGCCGGCCGGCCGCGCACCGGGCGGCACCGGGCGGCACCGGGCAGGACGGCGGCCCCCCCGCCTCGGGAGCGGCTCCTCCGGGCTTTCCGCCTTTCTCTCCGCTGTCTCCTTCGCGTTTTCGAGCAGAACGGGCCGGGGGGGGGGTGGGGGGGGGGGGCGGGAAAGAAGGACTTTTCGCATCTGCGGAGCAGCACGGCGAGCCGGAGCCGAGATCCCCCCGCAGCCCCCCGAGCCGGGCTCGGGGCAGGGACGCGAGGAAGCGGCGGTCGGGCTGGCCGGCCCCGGGGCAGGCAGCACGTGGAGTGGACAAATACAAGAACGTAAGGGGAGGGGGTCCCCGGGGGTCCCCCCACCTCCCCCGCAGCACGGACGCCGCGCCCCTCCCGTCCGGGCGGCCGCGCTCGCTGCGCGCCTGGGGGGAGCGGGGGCACCGCGGGTGTCGGCTCGGCCCCGGGACACGGCCCGCCACGGCCACGGCCGCGGCCTCGGGTCGCCCCCCGGCCCCGCTGCCGCCCGCCCGCGGGGACAGCTCCCCGGGGAACGGGGCGGGGGGCGCAGCCCGGGCCGCCGCCGGGATCCGCCCCCAGAGAAGCTTTGGCCGCACGCCTTGCCAAAAGCCGAGTTCAAAATAGGACTGTGCATCTCCTCCGCCCTCCAACGGGCTCTTTTTTAACTGTGGAGAAAAAAAAGACACAGGGAAAGAAGTGATGATATTCCCAAATTCCACCCACTGGAATCCACAGCGGGGGGAACAGCCGCGAGATAGCGCAGCCTCTGATCCACCCTCCCTTATCGGCATGGGAACGCTCTACCTGCGTGGCTGAAGGTGTCAATTCACATCTGCTGCAGTTCTTCCCTCATCTGCAGGCATGTGAACTTACCCCTCGTCGTGGAGGGGGACGCGCTCCGAGAGCAAGGAGCACTGCTAGATGAGGCTCTATGGAGAAAGTCAGGGTCCGTCCTGGGACGGGAGACGGTCTGGGGCCATGCTCTCTGCAGCAGATGCTTTGCCCGCATTGCTTACATCCCTGCTGTCTATGTGAGAGAGCGCTGAGCGGTTGGCCAGACCAGCACTCACCTCCTGCTGCCCGATCACGACCCAGGGCACAGCTGTAGGCTCAGTGCACCCAGGAGGGTGCTCCTTGGGCAGCACATCCAGGTCCCCACGCAAGAAGGGGGACGGGTGGGCTCCAGCGCACGGCAGATACCTCGGCTGTGGCGCTCGCAGCAGCACTGTGTGGACTCTTCAAGCTGAAGCGACAGCAGAGATGACAGCCAAATGAAGCGGTTATAGGATGTGGGCACAGCATCCTTGTCCCAAGCCTGAGTTTTCACTAAGAGCAGAGACGTAGCTGGAGCACCTGCACGGCGGAGGAAAGCAAGGGGGAAGCTCGTAGGCTTGGTGCAGCAGTGCATCGGTACAATGGCACAGGTCGCCTTGTAAGGGTTGAGCGTGGGGGCACCTTGCCATCCACAAATAGCTGGCAGCATTTAAAGCAAGGGTGGGAAATCGAGGTTGGTATTTGGTCACAACCGCCTGGAAACGCTCTGCAGGCGAGCCCTGGAAAGCTGTCCTCCCTCTCCCTGTCCCCGAGCGTTGCCTTACTGCCCTGCCTGTTCTTGTGGCACATATCTTCGTTTATACAAAACATGTTAGCGAGGCTGATGAGGATTCTGCACGACTTCTGCTCTGGATAAAAAAATCCTCTGTTGTTGTCTAATCTCATTTCTACACCTGCCAATTTCCCTCACCCCCTTTCCTGTCCTCCTCGCCCTCTTCAGAGCACTAATTAATACATAACTGCCTTGGCCACGCCATGTCCACCGAAAATGTGCATTGAATTAAATGCTGTGCTTTTGTGCTATCTAACTCATTGTCTCTGCTAATCATATCCTTAATTAATAGAGTTATTAGCTGTTTTTAAATGTGGGACTCCCAGTTGTTGGGGTTTTTTTTTAAACTACAAGTTAGCAATTTTTAAATGTGATCATGTCTTTAATTGCATAGAAATAAACCCCCATGATCTCAAACCCTTAATCTGCCTATTTTAGGATTTCTTATGGCTGCTTATCCTGATAGTAGAGCATCTTCCATGTAAAATCAGCCTTTTAAGGCATATCAAATTAGGTTCCAGATTACAGTCAGTTAAAAAAAAATTAGGCCAAAGAACATAGAAAAATGTGTGACTTACCCAAAGGTATCCAGTACTGGCTTTGTCAGAAAAAATCCCCTAGGAGCCCTGACTCCCATTTCCTATGCGGAGCAGTTATCTACGCTGATACAATTAAAGCGAAAATATTTGTGGTATTGAAGGATTATTTGACAAAGATTTTATTGTTGTTGTTGTTGTTAGGAAACAATCCTCTGGTAAGATGCTTTGAGGGGAATATTTTCCAGAAATGATTTCCCACCCCTATTATCTGGGCTGTTAGAAGCTCCAGTGAGTATTTCAGGGTAATGCTCCTAATGGAGTAGTAGAGGTTTTTAAATCTCTCATACTCAGATCTCACCATTATTTTTTGTTCAGGAAGAAAAAAAGGTCAAAATTAAACCACATGCCTCTTGCCATAGACCATCACCCCCCTGCCAAAGTCCCTTCCTCTTTGACTCCTGCGCAGGTTTAAAGATAACAGCCTTTCAGACATCTCTGTGGGGGAGAGGGGCTGTGTGCACAAGAACTCAAAAACACTTTAATTATTAATAAATATATTTACACGAGAACAGTTTCCCTTTAGGGGAAACATGAGTTACTCATGCAATTACTCAGGTTATATTGACTCAACACTGTCAAAAAATAGGATCTAATCGCTTTAATACAGGGAGTATAAACACCTATTTATTTAGCGGGCTTATCTGCAAGGTAACCATAAAGCGCTCTATGGATTTGGGAAGAAAGTTCACCTTCACACGCCAGAGACGGCCAGGTTTGACTCGGCACCTCTCAGCGAACACCAGCAGCTGGTGGCGGGGCGGAGGAGAAGCACTGCCTGCGGGACGGGTGTGCGGGACCACCGCTGCCTCGACACCCGGTGGCGGGGACCCCCTGTGCCTGGAGGCATGGAGGGCTGGCTCAGGAGCTGGCACCTGGGAGAAGGGCAACGCGCTTTGTGTCCTTGCTTGTGGCGCTGGGCGCATCGGGAAGGCCTGACTGGGTGGCGTGGGCCATCACCCCAGTGGAGGAAAAGCCAACAGACAGCCTCAGCCACCGCGGAGCTCCTACGGGAGAGCCCCAGCCGCCGCTGCGCAGCAGGTCAGAAGGTCCCTCTGCTCCTACCCAGGCAGCCAGTCCTTTTTTTTTTTCCATCTCCTGCACTCTTTGCCTCTAAGTGTGCTATTTGGGTCATTTTCTATATGATTGCAGGGCAGGTTGGCAGGAGACCGTAAGGCGCATTCACAAACACTTAGCAGACATGTGTTTTGAATTCTTTTCGCTGCTCGCTTTCCCTCTCAGAAACCCATACTGATGGTAAATGGCCATTGAATAGCTGTACTGGATCAGAGCAGTGGTCCAACTCATGCCTTTTCCCCACCCTGAGAGAGACCACTAGCAGTTATCTGAGAGAAGAGGGTAAGAGTTAGGCGAGAGCGGAGCAGTCCTGCTTGGTCTCCACCAGCCCAGCGCAGAGCCAGCCAGGACAGGGCCCTCCCCGGAGCGGCATTTCCAAAGAGAGAGGAGCCGTGCACCGGGGAAACGCGAGGGGAGCTGAGGAGGAGCTGAGGAGCACTTGGACACACAGAAATCATTGCCTGAACAAGAGCTGTTCACCATACTCATCTGATGCTCTCCAGTCTTGCCTGCCACCCTGCCTTTGTCCCATCAGTTGGTAGTGCCTTGTGTCATCAGGCTGGATGCATCGGCAAAGTGCTCACTAAGGCACTCCAGGGCACTCAGAAATAACAGAGGGCTTGGAAATACACTGATTAGCAATCCTTGGTATATTTTTGGATGAGCGTGGACTGAGTCCCTATTTTATTGTTATTAATCTGTATTGCAGCCACTGCTCATAGAGAAGGAGGCCAGATTGTCATTACTGTTATTACTAATGATTTAGCACACTGGGAGTCTGCTAGGTGCTTAGCAGAAAGATTAAGGCAAGGTCCCTTCCCAAACGTCCTTTATCTAAACACACACTCTGGTGTGGTCTCAGGCTTCACTGCAAATGGCTGTAGAAGAAATCACACCGGCGCGGCATGCTTCACTGCCACCCTGCTGCCGGCCTCCAGCCATGGTCTGAGCAAGGAGGAGAGGGATTTATGGGGACCTGAGGCACTTTCTGAGCAAAAATCATGCTTTTTTTCCTCAAGCCTCTTTGTTTTCAAAGATGAACCTTTCCCAGAGTAATATAGAGCATTGCTCCCTTCAGAGTATGTAATGCAGTCATAACCTTGTCTGCAGCGTGCAGCCGGCTGACGTGTTCACCGTGAGGGATTTGCCTCCAGAGAGGAGCTGTGCAGACAGAGGTTGTGAGCATGAAAAGGTCTCCTTCTGGGTTAATGACAGATTCGGTGCTGGTGAAAGTTCACACACACAATAATGGCAGGATTTTCCAGACCAGGAGGTTTATCACAAGGCAATAAAAAAAAATGTGTCTTTTGTAGTCTGTGCTGGGCTTTGACCTGGGCACTGTGAGTGGAAAGCTAGGATGCAAAAGAAGCAGGTTCCCCAGTTTCCCGCAGGTCTCCTTGGTGACCCGTTGCTCTTATTTTCTTTAGAGGCTTAGGAAGGGCTCAGCACTCACTCCCCCCAACTTCACACCAGTCAGGGCTGGAAACATGGCTGGTGAGCTCAAATGCATCTCCAGCTCTGCTCTGCAGGAAGTTTAGCACGTGCTGGGGCTAGTGGTCGGATGAAGACACAAACCCTTCGAGCCCCAGCCTCGCTACACTAATGGTCTCTCGTCCATACCTGTCCCTTGTCAATGCAGACCATGGGGCATCGCTGGCAGGCATGGGTGCAGGTGTGCACGGCAGAATAAGTCCCTTCTTCAGCTGGATCCCGACCAACACCATCCTGAGGGTTTTCTGGCTAGACGATCAGATTCAATGTGACTACAGGGTAAAGGAGGGTTTCATCCAGACCTGCTCTGACCTCTGGGGAAACTGAAGTGCATGGCACCTCTCTGAGCTTCAGAGGGGTGTCAGATAAAGGGTGTTTCAAGACCGAGCACCCTGACTGACGTCCTGCGAGGACAGCACAGGCACGTTTCTCAGAGCACAGAGGTGGGAGGACGTGAGCCCCCAGCACCCAGGTGCACAGGCCCTGCTCTGCGAGTCCCATCCCAGCAGCAGCCTCGATGCCCCGCTGGGGCCAGGCAGCTGCTCCCCCACCAGGTCCCGAGAGCTGCAAACGCCACTGCCCAGCTTGTGATGCACCGCAGCCGGGCTGCCAGCCGGCAGAGCACTGGGGTCCAGGGGTGCAGGACCGCAGGCATGGGACAGGCGAGGGCACAGCCCCGCAGGGAAGCTGCAGCACTGGTGCAGTCACTGCGGGCAGCAGTGGTTTTAGCACTGAACTGCCCAAGCAGTGGCTTGTTAAGTGCCCCCCCCCCCCAGGGCTGCAGGGCCTTGCCCACCCACAGCATTAAAGCTCCTGCTGGAGCGGCAGCAGGGCCCGACACAACAGGGGCCAGCCATGTCTAGTCTGCGTCAGGCCGTCCGTGCTGGCCCCGCGCGTCTTGACTGCGTTCCAGCAGTGTAGGATGCAGTACTTGGCTCCGAGCAAAGGAAGCGAATGCAACATAAAGCAGAGCATCCCCTCGTGGGATTCACAGCGGGGGCCATGCTGATTGTTCAAAACAAAGCATGGCTGCATTGGAAGCGAGCCTGGTTTTTACCCCGGGATTCACACATGAAGGCCCTACCTGACCCAAACAGCAAAGCCCTGCAATAACAACCAGCAAGGCTGATCCTACCAGCTTTGTTCAAACATCCTCCACCAAAGCCCGGAGGAAGCTTTTCCTTATGAAGTCAGGCACGATCGTGCCACACTCTTTGCAATATGCTAACTTTCCAGTGAGCAGTTGCTCAATACGTGCTTAAGTAGACAGGCCACCACTACCCGTTAACCAAAACAAATGGGAAAGGGGGAAAGCTTACAACACAACAATTGCTTTCAATTAGAGGAAATATCTATTGCCAAAATATGTCAGCGGGATTTGACAGACTACATTTTTAACTGTGTACAACCGAAGGACTGGCTGCACTAAAAGGCAGCTTAAACAGGGATTTAATCCCCTTCCCTTCCTTTCCACAGTATAATCACGAGGCTGTAACTCTATTATTACAGCCCACACTACCCTTGTTAACTCCAACCAATTTGACTTACCTCAGTGGCTTCAATGTTATTCTCTCCCGTGTTTACTGGGCTCGTTGAGGCTTCAGTGTCAATGCTTATTATGTGCTTTGAGGTGAAAGGGTTAAATGTGGTTAATTGTAAAATTATTGTTTGCTTTGCACATCTTAATACAAACCTAAGCATTTTGGTTAAAATCTCATAATTCCTTTAAAAGATATACCATGTTGCCCTGAGCTCTGAGTCCGCTCTGTATGTGGTGTGTCCAGCTCTAAGCATCTCTGGTCTCCACCTCGCTGAACAGAGTAGACCCCAGACGAGTAGACCCCCCCTCAGCTTGGCAGGGCCTGTTGCTGGCAAACCTCTGTATACCCCAGGCAGCACCTCCCAGCTCCATCCTACATCCTCAGTTCCCTCTGACAGGCCCTGTCCTAATCCCAGCCAAGCGGCCACGGCCACCACCTGCCCTGAACCAGTTCTGCAGACGGTGCTGGACCCAGGGCCTGTGCAAATTCATTGGCTTCTGCTAAGGTCAGCCCCAGCTTCAAGTCACTTGTCATTGCTGTGACCCTCGGCCAGGCACGTAGCCCTTGCCAAATGCAGCCCTGCACGCCATCCCGTAGCTTCTGCATCCAGCTGTAGCGCTGACTCACAGCCTCTGCTAGCCTGAGCCTCAGCTAGCTCTAACCCCAGCCTCGTAACGCCAGCCAGCCCCAACCCCAGGCCTTGTTCAGATAAGCCCTTGACAGCACCATCTCCAAAACCTACCTGAGCAGTAATTACAGCACCCGTCAGCAAATCGAGCTGGGTACCAGCACCTCTAGCCCTAACCCTGCCAGGGACCCTCCTGGTGTTTACCCAGCCCTGGCCCATCAGTCCCATCCTCCAGCACCCCAACCTTCACCCCCTGCGCCATCCCCACTTGAACTCCAGCCCAGAGGTCCCTGTCAGTGACCCACCTGCGGCCAGCCCCAAGCCATACCCCTGCACCCCAAACCTGCCCACAACGTGCCCATGCCACTTGCAGTACAGGCAAGGCAGTACTCGGCTGTTGCGGGAAGACCCTCCTCAACCTCGCTGCACCCCGCATGGGTTGATCAGGTCCTGCAGCTCTTGTGCCCTGTCCTGGCATTTGAATAGAGGTGCAGGGTCAGCCTCTCCGAGTAACTTATTAGCAGGCATTAGTTACAAATGTATGTGCCCACTGCTTTTTACTAGGAAACCTGAAATGTTTTCATACCTATGCCTTGCAATGGCCTGCTATCTGCCATTTTGAGATAAAGCTTTGATGTGCTGTGTCCAGCAGCATGTGTTTTACATTGCCTCTAATAGCTGTCTCTCATTATAATGTCACTTGTAGGGTGTCGTCTGGTCTTGTATATTTTTGGACATATTGTAAACAGTGTGATCTCGTTCCTGACATTTCCCTGGTGACCCCAACAGTCTTAAAGGTTTACACGTTTCTCATGTGCAGTCAACACATTCATTAATCTTAGAGATAAGCCAAAAGTTAAAAGTCACACGCACACACATATATGTATAAAAAAAGACATGTGTGCACATACACATTTAAAACGTCAGCAAGTCCTATACTGGACTAGTTTGTAGCATTTTGAATTTTATAGCAGAAAAGCAGAAAAGGAGAGCTGTCAGGTGGTTTCAGTTTAGCCTGCAAAGATACTGTCTATGTACAATCTGCATGCTTCTGTGCATATATATGTCTTTGTGTATGAACTCACCTCAAAATCAATGATGTAAAATATACGATGTTACAAGACTAATGGAAGCATTCACATAAATCTTCATACAAATGAAACCAGCTTTTTATTTGGACTATCTGGATAACCCGGTAGAAGGGGCACCCAAAGTGCCTCACCCACCAGTGAATGTGACACTGAAACTGAGCAGAAGTAGTGGCAAAGCAAAGAGAGATGGAGCAACCTGCTGATACGGCTGAGGAAAGTGGAAAAGAAAAGGTAATCAAGCAGTCTAAATAGCTAAAATGATCTTTCAACACTTAGTCTTTTTTAAAATGTAACCACCATACAGTTAAAGATTGGGGTACTTTTATCACTTGAATGTCAGCTGTTCCATCTTTCTATCTAAGCAGTAGTCTTTTTGCTATTTTCACATCCACATATTACATTGTACATAGGTGTGCTGTGTATTTCAGGGGTCGTGGGTGTCACAGGGGACTCCCTTTTCTCAGCATCTTCTGCCCCACAAGGGTCAAAGGAATCATACAAACAACACTGCCACCTTAACCGCATTCAATGTAAGCGGTCACTTACCCAGGGAGCAGAGCAGTAGCTTCGTTGAATCAAATGACCTGCTTAGCCCTGGAAAGGCCAGGGAAACAGCAACAGCCCTTCACTTCATGGTGTTCACCTGAAGAGAGAGCAATAATGAGCTTTAACAATAATGAGGACTAACAAGCTGCAGGTGCTGGCTCTGCGCTGAAGGTGACAGCCTGGGTGCTGAGCTTCTCTGCCTCTTGAGATGAGGTGTGTGTCGGGAGGATTTGATCACTGGAGGTTGGACAGAGACAAACTCAGTTCACTCACACCGTCGGGTCAGATTTGGGCTCTGTCAGCTTTTGTGTCCTCCCAGACCTGAACCTGGGATTTCCCACCCATTGACTTCCACCTCCTGTGAACAGCAGCAGAACACCATCCGGGGCAGGACCTGCTCTTGTCTCCCTCTTGCTCTGCAGGGCCACCCAGCCTCCAGCGCTCGGGGCCGAGCCCAGTGTTATTCCACTCCTCCCCGGCGAGTGCCTCGGCCATCCCCACTGGCCAGGGGAGGCAACCAAGCGTCTGTCAGAGGTCACGGTGGGAAAACACACATTTCACTAGGTAACTTTAGGGTGTGTCATGAAATATGGGGCCTTTCTCCTCCCTGCCAGTGAGTCCTTTCAGGCCAGGCGGCTAAATACTCACCTGGAGAGCCGCTGGCATATAGGAATTAGCTGACAGGTTTGGGTCAGTTCCCAGAGGAGAGGTGCGAGTAGCACCAAAACCATCACAGCTGGCACTCATTAGGCTCTCGCCTGCAACCCATGCAGAGGTGCCCAAGATGGAGCGAGCCACCGAGGTTTCCGTAACCTGGAATTTGACCTCGTAATCTTCTTATCTCCTTCTCGGTGCTCTCTGTCCTCTCGCACAGAGAACAGCTTGTCATATGAGGGCAGGCTCCTTTAACCTACTTAATGGTACTTTTCACCTTCAGGGTCCTCTCATGCACTGGGTTTATCTTTCGATCGATGTTCTTCTTCTAAGTGATGTCTATTTAAGCCTGGGTTTAAAAAAAAAACAGCAAAACTTACTTCTGGTTTCAATCAAAACTGTCGATCAATTGCCTTGCTCATTTCAGCCTTGCTTAGCAGTGTTTAGACTTCTTTGCACAGCACTCATGAAAGAGTCCGGCGGCCAGTCCCTGAGCTCCTTGCACACATGGAGGGGTTTCTTATCTCACAAATGGTCCCATTGATTTTATCAAGCTATTTGCTAAGCAGTTCAATAATCGTCACTAGCAGGGATGACAGAGCATGGCCCATAGTAAACAGTATCTTTGTCTAAGCTCGTTCCTGGGACTGCAAAAAGGAAGGGCACGTTGTTCCCAGCAGATCTAACATTTCTGGGGCTTTCAGTCAGACACCCATCTCTGGCACCAATTCTCCTTAGCAAAACTAGAACGGCAGTCGCAGGGCCCTGTCCTGCACTCCTCTCTCCCTTGCATGAAACCTACGGAGTGAGCACAGTAGCAAGAGTGGCAGGATCTGGCCTGGTGGCTGTTCACATGCAGAAGGTTGAATAAATATTAGCAGTTAAACTAGTAATTAACCTGCCAGTTGAAATATCCAACAGATCCCATGTTTTCCCCCAGTTGATGCAAATGAGAGTCGATTGTAAACATCTCATGCCTAAATTATACCTTAGAGAATCCAAGTAACACAGTTGGCCTTGCCTGAATTATTTCAATGAAAACAAGGCAGACAAATGAGTGTAATTGTCCAACTTCTTTCACTCGCTAGCTTTTGCCTTGCTTGGAAACTCTTGCAGCTGGACGTTCGTGCGAGGTTTTGAATGTAAATGTACCTCTTGCCTCCAGATCTGGCACTATTAGCAAACCAGTCTTTCTTTTATCCTTTCTAAGATAGAAAGTGGGGAGGAGTAAAAAATGGGAAGAGCTTGTTTGTGGCCTGTATTTCAGATGAACATTGCACTCCAGCTCCCAGACGATCATCAAGAAACTGGTGGCCAATACTTTTGTTATTGTGCTGGGGTCTCACACTTAATCAGCTTCAGATCTAATAGCTCTGATCCCATGCAAGAGATGGGGAAAGACAGCATGTAAAAATATATCCGTTTCCCTATGCCACTTCACTTGCTGCATGAAACTTTGCATCTGTTTTACACTAAGAACTAATCAGAACAGCTCCTGGCTGGAGCTTTTTGTTCCAGAATCAGACAAAAAAAGCCAATGTCTACTTCCTCCCTAAGGGGCCAATTCTTCCCTCCTTTCATGTGCATATCCTCCATGGACACAGACTGCGGAGGGAGAGAAGCATCAGAAGAAGCAACCGAAGAATGCATGGATTTAGGAAATACCAAGCAACCAAAGAAGCCGGTCCCAGCGCAGCTTTGGTTAGCCATATGTCTGCGTAGCACTCGGTACAGGTGCTAGACACGGACGTTGTGACTATTGCCCACTAGCCACAAAACAGGCTTCAGTGTGAGGTACGCAGCCAGACGCCAGGTGACCTCTGCTGCTGCAGTACCTGGTCACGCTCACCCAGAGGGACTCCGCGGTACTCTGCTGTCACCACACACGCTGAAGTTTAGCCTCTGCATTCACCCTGCCAACAGGTGGGCTCTGCTTGCTGTAACAGCAGGACTGCGTGTGACGTGGGAGCCAGAATTTGAAAGCAGCAAATGCCTTTACGGCAGCTTCACCAGCTCATCCTCGCGTATGTTGTTTACCAGGATTGCAGTAAGGCTGCTGTGGGGAAGCTGCTTGTTGCAAGGCCAGATTAGTAATTTGTTGGGAAGAGCTGAAGGGTTGGGCTGGCTGCTCAGGACCAGGAGGGGATGGTTTTCTATAACATGTTAATCAGTCCTGACGCTGGCAAATGCCAACAGAGCCACAAAACAGACAGATTGCCAGGTGGCCATACAGATCCCTGGCTCTGTACATACCAGGAGAGAAATGGCGGCACGTTGAGGGAGAGTGTTGGAAAAAGGCATTTGTATCATACCTTTGCACTCATTGCCCCTCTCGTAAGGAGCAGTCGTCTTTGCAAGATGTCTAACAATGCAACTCTACTGAAGAAAACAAATAATACTTTTAATTTCAGGAGGGCTAATTGGGAGCTTAAAGCTAGACACACGATCAAACACCTTCCTGATTTGAGGAAGGAAGAGAATAGGGCATTTTATTTTCAAGCAGCACAGTACAAGACCCTTTCCACTTCGGAAAAGCAAGCCTATGTTTCTTTATCTTTTCCTTTGCTGCAGATTCATTGACTAATGAATTCTTACCAGCTGTAACATTCATCTGCACACTTAAAAATCAACCTTGTAAAAGACTACTTGTCCACAGTGAGTAATTCTTTTGATGGGTGAGTAATTTGTCTCTGTGGAGGGGCTTATGTTTGGTTTATGCTTTTGCTGCTTGGGATAGCATGCAGTGGGAGTCTGCCTGTTTTGCATAATTGTGTACTTTAACTAAGTGTCAAGGGAATTCAGAGTCAGGGGTGGGTAATTTCATTTTTATTGTTATTAATGGGAACTGAATAAATAAATACAAAATAATAAAAAAAAAATCAAGCGATGATCTGATTCTTTGATTTTTCTCAAGATTATCCCAGTAAAGGATGCAGGAGACAATATGATGGCTGGGCTGGGAAATTTCCATGGCAGTTTTTCAGGTGCTTCCTAAAAATGTTTTCCATTAAGTGTCCCTAGAGGTCCAGTATTTGTGTGATTATTGGAAGGAAGAGGTCTTGATTTTTCTTTCCTTCTTTAGTTTCCTTCATCTAATGGCTCCTTAAGACTCTGCAACCACATTTTTCTTTACAGAACACAGGAAATAGCATCCCTTGTTTTCACACTTCAGAGAGGAGACAAAAGAGACCTTTTGGCAAAATGTCAGATTGAGAGACTGATAACACCCCAAATCATTTCAGACTATGACTTGTGGCCATGTTAGACTCAGATGTGAAAACAAAACACATACATTTTATGTTGGCCACTTCGCTCCATTCTATTAAATTAGGACTAGTCATTAGCTGGTGGAGGGGAAAAACATTTCCATCAAGAACCAGGGCGGGGAGGTTGCGTCTGACATCCCCTCTCCTCCCTCCCCCAACTTTCCAGCATTTTCCCTCCAGAGATATTGGTGTGAAACCAGCTCACATGACAAATTACAGTGATTCATAACCCAGCTGCAGTCTCTGTTGACAAGCCCCATCGCAAAGCAATCGTGTGGATTTTATGCACCCCGAGCGCCAGGGAAGAAGCCTGGTGAGTGGCATACAGCGTGCTTTCAAGAGAGGTCTGATACAACTTGGCTGAATTCAGCTACAGCACGTGAAGGCCAAATGGCTGTCACTTGACAGCAGTTAATAATGTAGTTTTAAAAGGGATATTTTCCCTGCTAAATTAAATTTCCAAGACATCACCATGCATCTTCAGCCTTATCTTTTTGTCTGGATTTTTTTTTTTTTGGCTCTCCTATCAGTCTTTAAACACACAAACAGGGATTATACAGATAAGCCCACAGTATGGTTCGTTCTAGCAGTGGCTTATCAATCATGGTTAATTAACTTGGTGGATCCATAAACTAGACAATTCAACGGCGATTCTCTTTTCACCACCATCAAGTTAGGAAAAAGCTTAGTGACCATTTCAGAGGTGCCAACCTGTCGTCTGTGGGCAGCGCAGCAACCGAAGCACAGAGATCCCTTGCACTTGACGAGGACGTTTCAGCCTGCACACGGACAAGTGCATTACAGCCATCTCTCTCCGCTTTCTACCATGTTACCTCCCCTCCTTTAGGAGGGCTGGACTTTGCCACAGGTTTGCATTCATTTGCTTACAAGCTTAAAGCACTTTTGACTGCAGGCCAGACGGACACACAGTTACCCATAATGTCCAACCAGCTACGCTGGCCAATTCATTATTTTCACAAGCACTGATTTACACACGCTGATAAGATCACTCTGAACTCAGTGCCCCAATGCAGGGGCCAGTCTGGCCTCCCCACTTTCCCTCCTGTGCCTGGATGAGGGTGCTGGAAGCCTTGTTCCCCAGATGATCCCCAAAGGAGGTTGTACTGGTTTTCAGGGGCAAGGCTCTGATCCCAGGGAGCTGCACAAGGGCCACCCCCAGCTGCGTCAGCAGGACCTCCTGTGCCACCTCATGGTGACGAGCAATACTCTGGAAACCCCGAGCCATGCAAACTGGGAGCACTTCCTCAGGGACTCTACCAGTTTCAGTTCCCCAGGATGGCAGACATGGATGGCCAGCACTACTGTGGCTGCAATATTTGAAGACCCACCCAACAAGAGAAGGATGTCCCGGCAGCTTCGCATGTGTTTACACATCACTCACCTGCAGTTCCCAGCAGCTCTGCAGGATGCACCCAGTTCTTCCACAGCCTGCCTGTGGGCCCCACGCAGCCTTGCTCTGTGTTCCTCAACAGGGCATGCTTGCCTCTCTGCGTAGGTGTGTTTCAGAGCTGGTGCAAGGATTTTCCCCTGATCTCGCCTGATGGTGCTTCTTGGGGCTGACAGATCCAACCGTTTGATTGTGGATCCGTGCACGTAGCCCCTGCCTCCAGTGGATCACTGAGCAGCAGCAGAGACCCAGGTCTCGTAGCAGTGGGCTTCTGCATTAAACAAGGGCAAGCTCTGGGGGGAGTTCTGTGCATGGTTATAACATCCACGATGTTTCCATCTGGGGGACTCCTCCACTGCAGTCTCCTCACCCCAGGCGATCACAGCACCGAGATGCCCACTTCTGCTGTGCCAACAGTCGGAGGGCTGCTGGGGAAACGCTGTGCCTCAGGCTGGCCGTGTCTCCTGGGTCCGGACACAGCCCCCCTGCCTCACCCTCTCCTGCAAGGTCTCTTACACCAGAGATGGCATCTATTTCAGCCTGAAGCTACCTCCTCTTTTGCAAAGCCTGGCTGAAGCTGCAGTGCCTTGGATCAGGAAATACTATGTAAATAACATTAACATGCTCACACTGCATCCAGAGACCCTGGATATGCAGCACTGGCTGAGTTAATTGCTCCACTTTTAAATCATGGTCCTGGGGGGTAGAGCCAAGCGATTGCAACCCAGGCTGAGCACCATGCCACGGTGCGCTGACGCCAGCAGCGCAGAAGCAGTGAGTTTCTCCCCATGCTGAGCACTGGGGAGCAGCAAGGGCAGCCCCAGCACAGGCAGAGCCCTCGCTGACAGGGCACAGCCCTGCTGGGTCTGACCACAGCAGGCAGAGGCAGGTGCTGGTGACAAGGTCCATCAACAGCCCCAGGCAAGGGAAGCAATGCACCAGGTCCAGGGTCCATCCAGGGGGTCCTGCGAGGAGCAGAAGAAGACAGGACCAGAGACAAGGCTACAGCAGAAGTCCAAAGCCCATCCAGGAGACAAGGCTAAAGACAAGACTGGAGACAAGCTGTAACATGCCATCAGTGGGCCCATCCAGGAGATGAGGTGCCCTACAGTCCATCCAGAAGGCAAGGCCAGAGACCGAGCTGGAGAGGAAGAGCAGCACCTACAGCATAGCCCAGGCCAGACCTGAGGACCCAGCCCTGGGCTTAAATGAGCTCCTGGGCCCTGGCCAGGGGTGTGGGCGGAGGCTCCAGGTGGGGCTGCTCAGGGCCATTAAGGCCTGTTGGTGTCTGACACCAAATCTGCACCCAGGATGACAGCGAGCTCAGACAGGCCCTTTCTTGTCCCATCCAGCGAGTGTTGATGGAGCAAGAGGGGCCAACAGGTCCTTTAGCAATACACCACCATGTAACGGAGACCCTGGTCTCCCCACACGGTGACTGGCAGCCGTGGGAGCCATGTGATGGAGGTCACCGTGCGCCGGGCTCAAGGGGCTCCGCGCACATCAGGTGCCCCCAGCCCTCAAGGGATGCCTGCAGCGAGATTTAGGCCAGGCCCAGACCCGCTAGTGAAGTTATATCTAACATGGGACACCGGTGCTCCTCATCAGACCAAGGGCCTAAAAAGTGGCTAATATCTTGTCTGGAACTTAAACGTCTGTGTCGTGCCAAGTGGGTGGCGGTTGCTCTGTGAAAACCCCGAAGGAAGAGGTATTTAGAGGTATTTTCACCAGTGCCTCCGCTGAGGCACTCCATAGCAGCAAAAATGCAGAGGAAGAAAATGAAGGATTTCAAAATAATGACCTAGGCTGATTTCGACTCCAGAGTAGATGAAGGGAATGGAGCTGGGATCCGCTCCCATCAGATGGAAGGAAATTGGACTATTTCCCGGACAGATTGGCCCCAGCTGGGAAAGACAGAAAGAAGGCAAGGAAGGAAGATGGTTCAAGGAGGAGAATAGCAGCTCTGAGATACCGGGCATTTTCAAGAAAGCCAGATTAGATATATTATCAAATCAACAGCATTAGACACGGCTGGCAGTATCAGAGGAGCCAAGAGACAGAGCTTGTCAAAGCTGATAGTAAATCAAGGTGGAAAAGCAACCAGGCTTCGTGTGATTTTTTTCTGAGCATGACAAAAACTGTGCTCTGCCCCCACCTGCAGCTTGCGGGGGAGAGGAGACGCACTGGGGGCTGGCGAGCGCTTCAAAATCTCTCCCACCTCTCAAAGAGGTCAGTGGCTGGAGACTGCTGTGACTCCTTGGGGGAGTGGGGACTCTGCCTATCGCCACAGCAGAGGGACGCAGCAGGAGGCTCTGAGCACCAACATGGGGGCAGCCCGCGCTCACCTCGGCGGAGGAGCAGCCGGCAGCGGGCACGCCGCGAGGCCCTTCGGCACCCGTGCCTCCATTCACGCTCGCGCAGGAGCAGCCCAGCTTCTCGCCAGCGCCCAGGGGGCTCAGGAGTCCCATTCCCAGACCCGTCACCCATGCCATCGGTGACCGAGGGGATGTCATTCCACCTCCCTGTGCCTGGCTGGAGGAGGGCTGCTCTGCCAGGCTGCTTGGCAGGAGTCCCTTAAGATTAATTAATGCGTCCTTAGCCAGAGCTTCAAGCATCTGTTAGAAGCTTCCTTGGTAAAAAACTTCAGCCCTCCCCAGATCCTCCTTCTCTGAAAGGGCAGGGATTATTACCTGTATGTTGTGACAACTACCTGCACTGTTCGAAATTCTCAGGGTTTCCAGATGCTCCAGACAAAAAATCAACCATCCTGGGCGAGAGCCCACAAGCTCAAAGCCAACAATAAAAGGAAACAAACGAGTACTGATTAGTGTTGGCTTGCTCCTCTTAAGAAGCCCGTGGGTGGGGAGCAAGGCTTAGGGGAGCACAGGTATATCCTGAACCTCAGCCTGTGTGTCTGTGACCTGGCAAGTTACTGAAACTGCTTGTGCTGAAAGAAACAGACCAACGCATGCCAGTAGCTGCTCCGCCGGCCGCCTGGATGGGGCTCGCAGAGGGACCTCCTTCTCCATTTGCCAAGGAGGAGCGGCGGTGGGAAAGGAAGTGAGTCAGAGCTGAAGCGTGCTAATAGAGAAGTGAAAACAGCACCTTTAAAAGCTGTGATCTGGCTTTGGACTGCGGGGATGGCCACAAGCGGCGGAAACGGGAAGTGTGGCGAGAAAAAACAGCTAATTCCTGCTCTCCTCTGCCCCCGCTCCCTGCCCAAAGCCCGCGCCCACGGGGTCAGACCCCTGGCTGGGGCCCAGCACCAAACCTCCAGCCTCCGGGAGCAAAACCAGGGCTCATCCAGCGGGGCCTCGAGTGCTTCTGCCAGCGGGGCGGGCAGTGAGCTCTGGGGCTGCCCAGCCGGCCGTCGGGACTTTCCTGGTCCTCAGTCTGTGCCTTGAGCCTGGACGTGGCCTCACCTGGTGTCACTGGGGGGAGGCACTCGGGGGCACCAGCACTGTGTCCCCACTCCCCCACTGGGTCCATGAGCTGCCGGCAGCCAGCGCAGTGCCGGGGGCCTCAGCGGGGCTGCTGGCGCTCTGGCTGCCCAGGGGCACCCTGAACAGACCTCCTCCCGCCCTGCCCCTGGTCTTGTTGGGGGGGAAGATGCCTCAGCAAGGGGAAACTCCAGTGTGAAGCCTTCTGGTCTGGGTGGTGCAGCCGGGAGGACCTTCACAGTCCTGGCTGGCCTTGGCTGTCCCTGGACCCATGAATTCTTCTGGATGCCTCTGTCTTGGAGGGGGGGCAGCATTCTCCCACCAGCTGAGCCTCACCATCACCCCGATGAGATCCGCAGGGACAGCAGCTACCCCATGCACGCGCTCAAAGGGAAGTCTTAAAAATAGAAGGCGGCGGAGCACGTGCCAGCTCTGCCAGGTGCCGCAGCTGCAATAAAATCAGCGCGGGGCTCGAGCCAAGCCAGGCGGGAGGGGCGCGGGCTTCACCCACGCGCAGTCCCCCGGGAAGCTGGCTGGCACGTGAGGGGTCCTACGGCACCGCTGCGCTGCGCTCGGGTACGAGGCTGCTCCGACCACCCCCGGGCAGCATCAGGGCAAGTCCCCAGGGCGCGGGCACCCGCTGCCTCGCTGCCTGCTGCTGCCTCTGGGCGGCAGGCACCAGCGAGCCCTGCGCCGGCAGTGCAGGAATCCAGAGGCAGAGGAAGCGAATTGAGCATAATTAAATAAAAGCCCTTTTGTAACCCAGATAGTAGCAATCTATCTATCTACTCCGCTGCCATTATCAGTCCTGCTCACTGCTACGTCTGTGTAAAAGATGTTTAGGTTAGTCTAACAAGAGCTATTATCTCGACCTACAAACCGTGCCTTGCCCATGTTTCCGTGTTAGACGCGGAGACTGGGCAAGTCCATCTTTCCCTCCCCTCTTCATACACTTTGTGCTTATCAGCCAGCACAGCAGAGAGGAAAAGCAGACGCTCCCCCGTGTATCAGCACTCCACAGCAGCTTGCTCCAGACCTCCCTGCGAATGCCCGCGGCAGGAATGGCTTCGCCGCCGTGACGCTTTCACGAGAGCCAGCCGTGCCAGCAGCAAGCCCTGGCACAAGCCATGGTCTCCAGAGCCACTGAGTCCTAGCCCCAGGCTCAAGCCTCTGCTCACAGGCTTTCGAGGCAACATGCTGTGGCGCTGGCCTGTCCCCATAGAAGGACCCGAGCCATCCGGGAGTCAGATGGGACATTCCGGCTCACTCAGTTTTTGAGTCGGTGAATTCCTGTGTGGAGCCCCATGGGCAGCTCCTGTGACTCTCCATGCACCAGAGCAAAACAAAAGAGTGTCCGGGACAGTGGAGCCCCAGGTTTCTTTTTGCTGATGGGAAGAGGGGGAAGGATTTTTAGCGGCCCAGTTAAAAGACATTTCCTGGTCAGCACCCTGCTTTTACCAGCTCACAGCCGTGCCCTGTTCCCACCCCACGGGCATCCCTTGCTCTGCACACCGTGCCCTCCCCAGTCTTGGCTGTGTCCACACCACGCCTCCCAGTAATTAACCACACTATTAGCACTTGGCAAAAGCTGCCAGCTGTAAGCAAGTGCCTGGGAGGGGGACATGGCAGAAAGAAGATGGGCATTTTGCTAACAGGAGAGAGCATCTTCAGGCTGAAGCTCTGCAGGCTTTTCTTGCCCCAGGAGGAGCAGGCAGCTTGTCCCTGCCGGCTCTGCCCGCACTGCCATGTGCCTGCATGCACTGTGGGCCATCTCCCGGCAGCGCTGGCCCAGCTACCACCTCCAGACCCTGCCGCTCTGCAGCGCTGCCACTGAAGAGGTCCCTCCTTCCCTGGCTGGCGTCAGGAAACGGGGAATTTATCAATGTGGCTGTTGTTCCTGCTCTCTCTCTGTCCTATCCCCAGAGAACCTTCAAATCTCATATGGTTTTTTCCCCCCTTCTTTTTTTTGTTAGGAGCCTACCCTGCACCAGAGAAAAGGCGCCTTTGTGTCTGCTGCTTGACACGCAGCCTCACCAGAGCAGGGCTGAGGCAGGTCCCTGGGGACCCTCGCTCAACGTGGTTCCCCTCCGCTGCTGGGGCAGGTCAGCAAACAGGACAACATGTTGTCCAGGAGCCAGAGGAGACACCAAGCCTCGAGGGCCGGGACTGCCAGCAAACGCAGACCGCACCACAAACAGGAACACGAGAGGCAGCAGCAGGGGTCAGACCTGTGTGCCCAACAGAGCCTGTCTGGCATGCTAGCTATGGTGGATGAGGCAGGGAGGAGCATGCCACCAAATTTTCATAGACTCCAGCCCCACTTTGAGGAGAGGAGAGGAAAGCTCCAGATCAGACAAATGACTAATTTTCACTGTAATCACAGACACAGCCATGCTTAACACAACAGAAGCAGAGCATTCAGCCTTACACGAAAGCTAGTTTGAGAGCCATCAACGTGTGCCACAAACAATTATGGCTTGGAATAGCTCCCTCCAGGGCTGGGGCAATGATGCGTTGCAGAGCCGTGGCTCGTGGCCGCACAATCCCTTTCCATGCAGACGTCGGAGCTGAGCGCAGGCCTGGATGCTGTGCTGGCAGGTGTGTGTAGGATCCGGAGAGGGACTGCCGAGCCCGAGCAGCGAGAGGGTATTCCTCACCTGGGCCGACGTCGGCTACAGGGGCAGATGCAAGCAGTAATAACCACTGCGTTACTTCCGTAGTGATGCTGAGCCACGGGGGAGAGGGTTCCTGCGCAACAGGAACAGCTCAGGGTCTTTGATGCGCTGCTGCAGTTGTTGCCTGTGGCCCAGTGTCAGAGAGGAGAGGCTGGGACGTTTGTACAGCAGGGATGGTCCGGAGCCCATGGCAACATTGTCAAGGTGTCTGTGTAAGTGAGGGGGTCACAGTCCCCACGTCACCTCTTACTTCCCCAGTGCTGCTCTGGGAGAAACAGCAATGACAAACCAGAGAAGACGCTTGTGCTGGGAAACACAATGGTTTTGCCTGCACGTGGGGCGACCTGGGCCGTGCAAGCACCCAGGGCTGCTCCTCGTGGCCATTCCCATGCCCGCTGCGCACCCTCCCGTCGCTGGTCAGCCAGATGCAGCCCAGCGGCACACTGGGGTGCCAGGATGCAGGTGGCAAACAGTGCAGCCACTGTGGGAGAGCCAAGGCCCCGGGGGGCTCCCTGCCCTCCTTCGGCCCTTGGCTCTGGCCTGCCCTGCTTGGCGGTGGCTAGCGCCGGCCCCGGGCTCCGGCGGCACTGGCCTGTCCCATGCCCCAGCCAGGGGGCCTGGCCTGGGCCTGGCCTGGCCCGCCGCCCCCACCCCCGCTCCCTTGGCCCCGAGCGGAATCTGGCCCGCAACAGCCGGATCCGGGCCGTGGCTCCCAGCCCTTCTGCTTCAGGACGCCATATGCCCGGCAGAGCAGGAAACCCCTCAGTGGGGGCTTCTCCCTCCATCAGCACGGCCTCGCACAGGGGGCATCCCCTGTTCAAAGCGGGGGCTGGCGGCAGCAGGCCACGCCGGGGCCGGGCGCCAACGCGCTGCGTGGGCCGGGCCGCCGCACGCCCCCGGTGCCTCAGCCTCCCCTCCCGCGCGAAGCGGGCGGGCGGCCGCGGGGGCCATCGGCGCCTGTACCCGGGCAGGAGATGAAAGCCGCCAGGCTGACGGCCCTGCGGCCCCGCGGCCGGCCCCGCCGACACCCCGCGGGCCAGCGGCTCCTGCGGCGGCGCCGGGGCGGGATGGGGCGCCGGGGCGCGGCGGCGGCCGCGGGCGCGGGCCGGGCGCGCCGCGCTGCGGGGCTGCGGCGCCGGGCGGCCGCCAGGGGTCGCCAGAGACCGCGGGGCGGGCGGGGGCGCGGTGCCAGCTGCCGCCGCCAGGTGGCGGCAGAGCGCGCGGGGGCGGGGCCGCGGCGCGGCCGGGCGGGGAGGGGCGGGGTCTGCGGGGAGGGTCTCGTCTGCTTGGGGTCGCCGTAACTCGGATGGGCGCCGTTAAAACCTTTCACCGGATCCCCTGTAATTAAAGCGACTCGGATGAGAGGCGTTCCGATCGCACCCCCGCGTTGGCGGGCCCTCTGGCAGCACCTGTGCTGGGAGGAGCCCCGGGCAGGGCCTCCTGCGCGGCGGGGAGGGCCTCGGCCCCGGTCCGGCTGCCGGGCCGCCGGCTGCCCGGGAGGAAGCGGGGTCCTGGCCGTTCGGAAGGGTCGCTGGTTCCTCTGCGTGCACCCGCCGGCGTGGAGCTCGCCCCGCCGGAGCTGCCGGCCCCGCGCTCGCAGGCCGGGGCACCGGGCCGCAGGCAGGCAGTCCGGCCTCTCCCGGCCGTCAGCGGCGCTTCCCAGCTGGGCAAGGGAGGGATGGGACGGACGGAATGCCAGCCGATACTCGCCTTACAGTCTGTTTCCAAAGAGGGAGGGAAAGGAAGATGTGACCAATGCAGGAGCAGAGTTGATTTGAAATAAGCTAAAGACCTTTCAAAAGGCCGGTTTTGGAAGGAACATAACCAAAGTGCCCGAGCAGCCTGGGAGAGCGGTGTTACACCCATGCTGAGCATCGTAACTGCCTCGGGATGCGTGAGACAGAGCAGGAGGATCGGAGGGATGTTATTTCCTTGAAGGTGTTTTCTGCCGAGGAGTGCTCCACCAGTGAAACGTGACTTGCTCCTCATACGATCCCTCTTCTCTTCTCGGGATCCTCCCCTACCTAAGCAGGACGTTCATTTCCCAAGCACCCCGCTTAGCGCTCGGGGTGCGCCTGAGAGGGGGGCGAGCTGCGCTTCCGGGTTCCTTCCCCCCGCGAACCCAAACTCCCTCCCCTCGGTCGGCTCACCTGCGTCAGCAGTCTCCCCTTGAGTGACATTTTCAGCAAGGCCGAGGATGAATGGGAGTTGTCTTGACCCAGAGCTTGCGTTCACATTAAGGGGCTGGAGAAACGCGTGGGTGATGCGGAGGTGTGGCAGCAGTGCCCAAACCAGCTGGAAACGAGGAGCCCAGCGAGCAGATGGAGCAACGTGGCGTCACACTCACGTGCTGCTCTGTGCTGGCCGGACAGGCTCGCGGGTCACTGCTTAGGGCTCCCGCTCCCCTACGTATCACAGCTAGTGTTAGGCATAGAAGTTTCCTTACCCCCGCAGGATTTAAGTGCTTTTTTTGTGTCTAGGGGCAGAACTTCTGAAGTACTTCGGACCTCTTGATTGCAAGGCAAGGTGAGTTATTACCTGTGCACAGGCAGGGCTGCACGCAAACCTGCACTGGGGAGGGAGGCTGAAAGCACACCACAGCTTCCCATCCTGTTCTTGCTTTTCTCCTCAGGCAGCGGTCCCTATTTTGCATCAGCATTCCCTATTTTGCCCCTTTGGGCCACAGCTGGCACAAGGCTGGTACAAAGGCAGAGCACGCGCACATGCCGACTCTCATTCTAAGTTCAGAGGGGATCTGGCTGGGGATCTGGCTAGGGAATGAACCACTCGGCAGAGCTGGTTTGCCCAGGGATGTTCCATTTCATGCTCAGGCAGCAGAGAACCCACTTCCCATTTCTGCTGAACTCCGGTCAGAGGGGGAGGCTCCACTGAGGCCAATAAACCACTAACCACCACTGTCTTTTAGAGAAAATAGATTTAGGGCTTGTTAAGAAACAACTTGAAGACAGATGTCTTGCAGTAGCGACCTGTTTGCCCAAATTTCCACTATCAACACATCGACGTGTTGCGATTTGACCTGGGAGAATGACTGCTCCAGTGAGAAAGATCAGCCAATTCTTCACCTCCACTGTGACAACCCAGCATAGCCATACCCTTGCCACATCCCTGTTTGTCCCCCAGGACCTGGGTGGAGCTAGCAAACCACTTCCCACAGACTAACCAAAAAGCTGAGTAATGACTCCTAATCCTTTAAATAATGGATTAAAACTGTTGATGTGGGAGTAGGCGGCCACTACTTTCACCCTTGGTCATCATGCCCGCCCCATTGATCCTGAGCCACGTTCAACAACCATACTCTGAGTCCAACCAGCACCTATCAGGTGACTGCCCCAAAAGAACGCAGAAACGTTAAAACTTCACAACCAGCACCCATGTCCTATCTCAAGCCAGACAGCTCTAGCAAAAGCAGCCCCATGCACTTGCTTCATCCCTGATCTGCTGGAATTTGCATTCTGGTTGTGGGGAGACTATGGGGAGAAAATCACTGCAAACAGCTGCTTCTGCTTTTTGATCTCTCGCTGGTTTTACAGCTCTTGCACCTTTTCGTGAAAACAGAGAAAATGACTCCGTCCCTTCCCTTTAAAAAAGTTGTTGCAATTCCCTTCTCAGTTCTGTGTTCTCAAGGCCACATGACCAGAAACCAAAAGGAACAACTATTTTCTCCACATCAGTGAGGAATCTGCTCACTTCCGGCTTGTATAAATACTGAAGAATTCAGAAATTGGTAGACAAAATACTTATATTTAGAGTGGTAGCCCAACCAACATCATATGGGCTCTTCCCTTTCCTCAGAGGAAGAGGGAGTGGGCTTTCGGTTAGTGAATGCTGCCCTACCAGCTGAATTCTTCCTCGTCAAAGCTGAGCTGGGGCCTAGAGCTGCTCCATCATGAGATCCACGTGAGAAATACAGGGGAGGCTAGAATCGCACCTTGCTTTCCATATGCAGCTCAACGCGGAGCTGATCTTGCAATCCCAGTAAGGAAAAAGTCTAAAGAAGCAAGAGCCAGGCCCCGTCCCTTCTCAACCGTGGCAGTCCAGGTTACAGACCTGCTCAGCGGTGGAAAATACAGGACCAACTCCTGGTTCTTCAAAGACAGACGCCTCTTGGGCAAGTCACCTCATCTAATTGTACCCACCTCCAAATTGAGGTTTACAGCACTGCAGGTAGGGAGGGTAGAGAAATGCCGTGATGTGTGAGCCACACAAACAGGTCAGGCATCTGCGGGAATGGCGGTGACCCTGCAGAGAGGCTGTCCCAGACTCCAGGTGGACTGGAAGGAAACGGATGAGGAAGAATGCAGTGCTGCTCTTCCTCCTCCGCCCACAGAGACCAAACAATGCAGCCAATTTATTCTCGCCATGGCCAGGTGATGTATGGCTGATCACAGGATGAAGTCTGATGATCGGATCTATGGAGAACTTCCTCAGATTTTAAGCTATTAGGGCTCGGCACAGTTTTAACACCCCCCTCTTTTTCTTCCTGACCCCCCCACCCCATCCCTTTGGAAACATGCAAATTAAGCCAGTGTTAATAGCTGAGGTTTTTATTTAAAGTTTTTTATATACAGTAAAAGTGTCACAGATAAATCTGCGACAATCAGACAAGACAAATGTAAATCTCTCTCAACAATTAGCAGCTTAAGATCTATAAACTACAGTGTTACGTTCACAAGTGTCATTTCTGTACTTTTCAACCCGTGCAAGTGAGTTTTTCTGTTTATTTTTTTACACTTTTAAAACACACTTACAGCTAAGTCAATTGCCTACTACTATACCACCTGGCATACACAACACAGACACACAGGGTTTTTAACTCTTTAGCCACATTCAGAATTCACTTAAAAACTGGCAAAACTACCCAATCTTGAACCCCTTTGTAGCTTGGCTTCTTTTGTTATAATGCTGCTTTTTTAATTAAAAAGAAAATGCATATTTTCAAAGCTGAAAGACAGTGCTTTTCTGTCCCAGTGCAACATGTACAGAACTCAACATTTAATCTGATCAGACCCTAAGAACTCATGGGCTTGGAGTAAACCAATGAAATAATCGCTGTGAGCATGCTCAGTATCATTAAACTAAACTAATGAGGCTGAGAGAAAAGAAAACTTAATAAAATTTAAAATGGTAAATTTTTTTGCATCAAGATTTTCTTTCTTCTTTACATCGAGAAAGCAAATGGGGGAAACAGGTGAACTTCATTGGAATCATAGAATTTCAATGAAGAGCTGCTGCTTTTTGAACTAACACAGTCCATTATATTCTTCCCTTTTTAGATGCCAAGTTGATATGTGCTAAACATATCTAAGCAATTTCAGAATCATTTCAACTCTGAATATGAAATGTTTTGGGAAACATTCTGCAACTCAGAGATGGTCACTAAAAAGTTTACATCCAAAGGAAGGCTAATAAAAGGTACTCACACGCACACTCACATCCATGGCAGAAACTGTCTTCTACATGTCATCCAGAAACGCTTCATCAAGAAAGCAAACACAACCACTTACAAGGAAAGGGAGCTTTAAAGCTAGAATCACATTTCCAACAATATAATCATTGTTAAGCTATCAGAAATCATCACAGACCTTCAAATTGAAGAGGGAGGAAAACCCCAAAACGTTCTGCTAATGCAAAAGGCAAAACACACGGCAGTTGTGTTAGGATATGAAAAGTGGATGCAGCATCATATATGGCATTACTGCAGACAACTTTCTGGAATGGAAGAAACTGTCGAGAGAGAAAGAGACAGACAGACAGACAGACAGACATTGTCCAGAACCATATGTACATGGCCTTCACCAAACAGTTTTGAGGTGATAAGTTTCTATTAAGCCTGCGCCTTCTGGCAAATTAGCAAATGGTATTTACTGAAGACAACACAGAGCTGAGACACTAAAGGAAATTAGGATATCAAGAAGAGGGACAAACACTTCCTTCAAATACTACGGACGAGTGGCACCGAGTGTCCAGACCCATTGGCTTTCAACTCCTTCTTGCTTTGACCACATAAAAACCTATCACGAGCAATCCTAGTGTGATCAAAACTGACAAAAACAGAGGTGCAAAGGCCAGGTTTCAGAAATCAAGGCAACAAAACTTTTCAATTATGTGCCAAATCAGTTCTTACTGTTATGCACACCTTTGACCTTTGTTTCTGACAAAAACTATGTAATGGGAAGACAACGGTTACCCATGTAATTTGAATCAGCCAGAGAAGGGTGGTAAACAGAACAGAGTTTCACTGGAGCTAGAAGCATGGTCTAGGGAGGGAATGTTTATGCAATCTTTGCTCTGTCTGCAACTCTAGAAAGCATGATTATTTTTGGCTTGAGTCAGTTGCAATTGGCAATTTATGTTTTAAGTAGGACAGGAGCAGATTAGTGCACATGGTGACAGAGAGAGGTGTGCTGGGATCCCTGGGGAGAGGGGTACCTGAGTTTCCTGTGACTATGGAAAAAAATAGACAGAATCTCTGAAGGAAGAAGGATGGTTGGACGGCAGAGGGCTTGCCTCCACTGGCAATCAGAAGACCCTCAAGGCTGTTAACCTGGTTTGAGGGAATTTCTCAGAACCCAGAATCTGCATCATAGCATAAAGTCCTAGGCTTCTGTTTATATATATATATATGATGTACATGTTCCATATATGTATATGTATTATTTCCACTGGTTTAGGTCACTTGGGCAACATTTGGTTCCTAGAGGGAACTTAAGCCTGGAAGGAAGGAAAACAGTAAGATCTAACTAAACACCATAAATGGTTTTGAAAGAGAATCCTGGAGTCTTTTTGGATTTCACGGAGAAGGAAGTTACAGTGAAAGGGACACCAGTTAAAAAAACAGCGTAGGGCAAATGCAGATTCCTTGGACAAGGAGCCTGCCTGCCAGTACCAACAGGTCACCAGCAATAGCATGTTGCTACGACTTGAGAGTTACACTGGAAGCTGACATTTCCTTTAGAGCTTTGAAAAGGTATCTACACCAAGTACTTGCCCCCATGGTTGAAGAAGAGGATGCTCTCTGTGGCACACCACACAGATACAGCGTACAAAGAAGATCTCTACACAGACACACAAATGATCTTACCAGAGCCTGACAGGAGGAAAACTTTGGTTTTACTTTTTAGGGGTTTATTTAAAAATTAAATCAGAGCTATTTCTGAGACAACCACTGTTTTAAGTGGACTGTTGATTCAGTATTTCTTTCCTTAAAAGAACCTGTCTTTTCCCTAGGAAGGGATGAAGAGAAATTCCTTATTCTTGTCCTGAGGCCAGGAATTAGAGTTGATGTGGAAATGAGAAATATAAACATACTCTCCTTCACATCTGGAGAAAGAAAAAAAAAAAAAAAAAGCCCTGCATGACAAAAATGTGTGGAGAAGATAGATGTTTTTCATGATGCTGCATCTGTATGCTCAGGAGGACAGATAAATGGCATATGAATAGCGCTGCGCTCCAGACAGGCTGGCACTAGAAACTACTCTCTGCCCTCCTCAAAACTGTTTCAGGACAAGACGGCTCACAATTATTCACGCATTTCTTCATTTAAAAACATCACTTCTTTATTTAAAAGGAAAAAAAAAAACGTAATGACCCTCCCGACCCCTTCCAAAAAAACCCCCAATAATAATAATAATAATTATAATAAAAAATCCTATTAGAAACAATAAGGAAGCACTGAGAGTTTGAGTATTACACTCTTCAAGTATGCTGTTCGGATTTTTTTTAAATCTGTGAATATACATATATAAAAAAAACCTTAAAAGTGCGACCAAGGGCTTCTGCTTAAAGATAAGTATTTCAAGGACTACTTCAAAATACTGTAGCACGACTGTGCAGTTACTGTGTATGGCATGAGGCTTCCACTTCATATGCTTAGCAAAGTTAGCCAGCCTTATAGAAAGTTATTGTAAGTCAGGTTAGCACAAATGGTGAACCCAGATGCTGAGCTGGGAAAAGAGATCCACACGTTGTTGTTTTTCTCTTGTTAAGGAAAGAAACCACTCTGAACGCATACATTTGGACATGGAATGTGAGCAGACTTCACAGTAAAAGTTTAGTGTTACAGGTTTGCTGCGGTACCTTCATTCAAGGCTGTGCACTAGATTTAGCTTTGCTCATCTTAAGCTAACCACATTCTCTTCTTCCTGACAGGTTTAGTACAGTAGTTCAAGCCACAATTTAAATTGCCCATTGGTATGCTCCAAATTTCTGTATTTTATTTATTTCTTTTGTACACTTTAAAGAATCTTAAGATTTGCATCCAAAGAGAACCATGCTACATAAAAATTATCCAGGATTCTCGCCAAAAAGAGTTCTTGAATAAAATCTAAAAAATACTATTGCAATGCATCTCGCAGAGAAAAAACGTTATTCTAAATGTAAACAAATTCACTCGGACACTTTAAAACTTCAGCGGAGTAGTTGCTGACTAATCTTTGCCACGCTTGCTCACTGAGAGCGCCGGGAGGAGGGTGACGCAGCCAATTCCTGCCGCCATCATCTGGGGGGAGACAAGAACCGTTCCAAGTAGCCGGTGATGGCGTCCCAGTGCTTCCACAAAAAGGCAATGAAAACCACTATAAATAAAGTGCTGAACGTCCTATTGCGAGTCTTCATGAGTGGCACGACGCAGTTGGCCACAGTGGAGACGAAGACGAGGAGGACAGCCATGACAGCCAGGAGGATGTTGATGAACTTCCCCAGCAGGTTCCTGGCCGTGGCGTTCTCCAGCCCCTCCAGCTGCACCACTTGCTGCTGCTGCTGCTGCAGCTCCATCTTGGAGATGCGTGTCTGGCATGCTTCCAGTGCCTCCTGTCGGCAAGAACACACCGCTGGGTTGCCAGCACCCCACAAGTCCACCCCAGTGGTGGACAGCCCAACGGCTCTTACCTTACTGATTAGGTCAGACCAGGGCCACCCTCCCTCATGCCTTACGCACCTCCTGCAGGACATGAGTCACTACACTGATTTCATACCCTGCAGCGGGAGTAGAGGAAGCTGTGCCATTTCATGTGATTGAGGGTGAGGAGCCCCTCATTAACTAGGTACTGCCATTTGTAACACACCACGTCATCTCATTTACACCAGAGAGGCTCGACAGAGATGACAGGCTGGGGCAGAAGTCAGGCTTCGTTAAAACACACGCTTCAGCTGCCACTTTGCAGTGTCAGCTGCCTGTCCCTGCACGTGGTGCAGTGGTCACCTGAGACCTTACCATCCTTCCTGCCTTGCCGTCAGACCCAGAGGGAGGAAGATGCTGACAGCCCTCAGCAATCAGACAGACTTTGTCCAGAAAGGGGGGGGCTACCCAGTGAGCTGCTCACTTCAGTTTTGGTTTCAAGAGACCACTGAGGGGACAAAGGTGCTGTGTCCAGCCAGCACTCTTCCTCCTCTTCCTCTTCTGGGACGCGCATTCCCACAGCCTCCCATTTCCATCACTTTCCTTGCAGTGGCTCGTGCTTATGCGACCCTCTCTGAGCCCGTTCAATTCTCTAGTCAACCTGGCAGAAAACTAAGTCAACAAAAACAACTAATGAAAAACGCCTGGCCACATTCTGCTTCCTTAGTGAGCTGAATGAGCTCAGGGAAATGTTTGAGGAGCACCAGGGCTA
The DNA here is from genome assembly GCF_965183815.1 of Platalea leucorodia. Lineage (NCBI taxonomy): Eukaryota > Metazoa > Chordata > Aves > Pelecaniformes > Threskiornithidae > Platalea > Platalea leucorodia. Next base: position 16,028,881 of record NC_138831.1, read on the forward strand.
GGACTGCACAGCTGGCGTCACAGGAGGAAGATCTCCTCCTCCAGACTGCAGCAAGCTGTGGCACTGGCATAACTCCAGGTGACATTGCAAGGGTTGGAGAAAGCAGATGTCTAGGAGAAGGATAAGAAGCACGAGATTTATGAAACTGCCTCTAGGAAAAGGAAGGAGAAGACTATTCTGTACAAAACAACATCTCTAAAGCACTGTTGACTTGGGTGTGATTGTTTTCAGACCTTTTCGCCATGCTGAACCTCAAGTGGACCAACCCAACCTGCAGTACAACACTGGCGATATGCAGCAGGTGGGCTAGGGATAAGGAGGAGGGGTTTTAAGACAATTAATGCAATGAGACATTTCTGCTCTTGGAGATAGGAAGTTACAATATTTCCATTAATCCTCCCTCAGAGTTGCTCTTCTCAGACCTAAAGGCCTGAGACCTAAAGGCCAACTTCGAGTAACATCTAGAAGTCTGCAGCAAGCATCAGTCTTTCTCAGACTGATCACTGAAATAGGAACTAGGACTCCTTGCCTACCGACTAAGCTCTGTCACTGTTCCTCTGCAAAATCAGCCCATGCTCTTAACTAGTTTTTCATGCAAGAAAACTTAATGCCTACCTTTTCCCCAGCAATGCTGAGGAATAGTCTGTCCCAATTTGCAAGTTTACATTAAAAGTGCTGAATCATAAAATGAAGATTAAAAAAAGCTATTGAGAAATCCCCACTTCAATTTAAGTTTTCAACCTTACTTCTTCCTGCCGTGTTAAACTAGAAAGGAGAACAAAACCTGAATACTCTAACATTCCCCCCAGGCAGAGCCTCCTGTTTACTCTGTCAGAGGCCACGGCACCACTGTCCACAGACGCTCTTTTGTTTTAACCTTAAGTTAAAGGTCATTGTCACCTGTTACATTTCTCTGACATTGCATCATGTCTGTGGAGCTCAATGAAACATGAGGGTCTCTCTTCAGTTATGGTCCCTGAAAGTATGGGGCAAAACTGATCAGCCTCCTCTAACAGGAAGCGACCTGGAAGGACATTGCCTCAACGGGACCTGCAGCTGGACCTACAAGCGTGCCAAAAGCACAGCCTGCTCTGTCTCCAGAGGAAATCGCCTGGCTGAAGCTCCTCAGGGGTAGAAAAGAGGGAGAACTTTGACCTACAATTCTCTGCTCACGCTATAAATATCTCACGTCAGCAATCAAAACTGAGATGCCTGCTAAAACTAGCACAAGTATTTAAAATGGACGATAGATCTGTTTCTGAATAGGCCTTTCTTTATAAGGTTTAGTGGCTGCTCAGATCATTTCCCAGGTCTTTTGCTCTGTGGAAGGCCCTCCAACTCCATAATCTCTGTTTCCATAGCATTGGTCTTTTACATACTGAAGGAAACTTCTCTTTTAAAAATACCTCCTTATTTGGGCAAAACCAACAGAAAGAATTGCTTCCTGACTCAATGTAGTGGATACACAAAGCCATTTTTCCTTAGACATACGTGATCATTGCTCTAAAATTAGTGACACAGAAACACACCCTAGGGTCAGTTTACTGGGAACGCTACTGTAAAAAAAGTGTTCAGGTCATGGCCCATTAGTTTCTAATACCCTACAAAACCCTGTACAAAAAGTGGATACAGGCTTCCACTTTGCTACAACTTATTTAAAAACGCTGCTCCACACCAAGTGGCAGGCTCCCTCTGCAGATGAACCTGCCTGCTGGTGCATGGGCACAGCCCTTCTTTACAAAAGAAGTTACTTGGAGAGATACCCGTGGTCAGAGGCCCTTTCAGAACTCGTCAATGTGCAGTTTAGCAATAAAGCTACAAGGATTATAACGAAACATTGAATCGCAGAAGTATTTCAAAAGTGAATGAGTTACAGAAAGAGCAGGTGGAAGACAGGACTTGAGTGTCCTTGTTTCTGTCACCCACCTGGATGTCCCGGGCTCGCTCATAAGACTGATAGGCAATTTTCTCCTCCATGCTGGCCAGCTCCTGTTTTAAATTGAGGATCTCATTCTGGTGGAGCTCAGTCAGGTCATTTAGCTGCTCTTCGAGTCTTTCACATCTAGAAATGATACACATGGTACAGTAGCTTTAATGAGAAGAGGATGGCAAAATTACACCAGTAACAATCAAGCAATGAACATCACAGACTTTTTACTGAAAACTAGTGTGGCTACCTCAGTCATTACAAAAACATGCATTACAATGTAAGGTGCTCTCACTGGGAATTAAAGAAATCCTTTCTACCAGGTAAGGTATGTTAATCCTCTTTGTATCCTGGGGAAAAACACACAGAGCGGTTAAATGACAACTGTCAAGTGATGCAAGAAATCAAAGACAGAATTAGAACAGAGTAAGTTATTCCCCAAACTTTTGCATAAACCAAACAGTTCCCTTCTAATACCATAAGGTCGTAAGCATTTTCCTCTACACTTGGAACAGTAAGAGGCATAAAAATGACACAGAAATTAAACGTGACCGATGCCTCAGAGAACATGATGGTCCTGTCTGATCTTTACATGTGAGATCACATGGATATCTTTGATTTTTTTTTCCTGTATCTCTCATGAATGATTCAGCTTAACTAGCAAAGACCATCATATTATTTACAATGAGGGCACATGAATCATTAACCTGCAGGCTTATTTTTCAGTTTGCTACTAGTGAATGGACTGGGAGCAGTCCTGAGAAAGAGGGTTGCCCAAAAAACTGATCTACAACAACTCTGAGAGATACAGTTTTGTTTCTCATTGAGGGAGTTTTAAATTTACTTCAATGATCGCTCCATAATGTTATTTTAGCACTTTCAAAATACATTAGGGATACTTCGCATTTGTATGTAGCACATAAGTTTTGGATTTCAAGTCCAAATTTACAAGCAACTCATGCTTCAATACTCTTTTAAAATCAGGCAAGTATTTATATTACTTCCAAAAGGTAAACATACACAGAGAGCTAGGCCGCAGCTCAAGGGCTGGGAGCAGAGAGCTGGGCACCATCCATCCCATCCTCTTCCACCACACTTCCCACTAGTTTCTCATTCTTGCTTCACTACGAGCGACAGCTCCAATGGTAACTAAGGTATGGGTACAGCCCCTGTGGCCGTTGGGGTTTTTCCACCGTAATTTCCACTGACTGTCTTCTCATCATAACAGCATGGAAAAAGCTTACTGTATAGCTCTTATCATCTGACCCTTGATATTAATAACTGAGAAATTCGACACAGAGATAATTCCCGCTTCCATGTTTGTTTCAAGATTTTTGGTGCTTCACAAGCTAAATATTCAGAATCTGTAGGCACAAGCTAGCCTTTAAAAATAGTCTTGGGGTTTTGTTTTTAATTGAAAAGTCTGAAGACAACTTTCATTTACATTCCCAATGTAATATTGCTTTAAACTAAGAAGGAGTCAGACATAGCATGACAATTTCCAACAACGAAACACATGTGGTCAACCCGCAGTGAGACTAAGACAACCACCAGCTGACACAGCTCGGCCCAGAAAGGTGCCACAAGAGCTGCGCAACCGAGACAGGACACACAAGAGAACTGGTTTCCCAAGAACGACAAGCTGCAAACAAGGGAATAGCCATGTGAAGACTGGCTAATGAAGAAGGAGCCCAGATAATTAATATTGCCATTTGTTCCCACCCAACTTAAAAAAACCGACTTGCCAACAACCAAGAAATCACAACTAAATCCACTCTAAGCCCCAAAGGCAACATAAATTACTTGAAATATATTCAGTTTGTTAATATATTACAAAATTCTCCAGTGGCTTTATTACACAAAAAGGGACTTAAGCATTTCTGAAAATATCATAATTATGTCTTTCAACCTCCTCCCACATAAACGCCCTTCATAAAACAGCTCTTGCCAGGCAGCTTAAATCCTGTTCTCTTAACAAGAAACAATTGTATTTGAATAACTTCAAAACTACCTCAATCTACAGGAAACATAAGGAAACTCTGCAAATCCGTATAGTTAAGAGTTTAAGCATAATATGATTAGCAAAAGGGCTGGCTCCAATCCTCCCTGTCCTGAATGCAGGACTACCAGCTTGTTCCCAAACTACACTTCATTTCACTGCTCAACCCCAGAGCTTTTGCAGTTTGCACCCAAGAACTATGTGCACTTTCAGAAACTGGTGTGTTAGGCAACTGCTGGAATTGGGTTAAGAAAAAAAAAATAAAAACACAACCTACCCAGACTTAATTTTGAAATTACACTACCTCCATTCATCTCCTTTTCACTCCTTGTCCCATTATCTACAATTTAGAAAATGATTTTTTTTCTTGCTGTTTTCTACTGGTGTTCAAATTGGAAAAGCTAAGAGAGGTTTATGTGACTTAGAGGGCCCAAAGCCAGGGTTTTCCTGTTGAAGGATGGTTCACATTTAACTCAGGTATTACAAAAATAAAAGGGATAGGACACCTGTCAAGAGGTTAAGATTATACTTACACTTCCCTCTCTAATGTATGAGTGCCAGTGTCTATGCAACAGACTCTAAACTTGCCTGTGAACACTGCAGTGCCTTGAATGACCAAATCCCACTTTATTTCAGGTACAGAAAATATCTCATTCGAGTCCAAGAATTATTTTTTCAGCAGCTAAAATGTGAAATTAGTAGTCTGTAGATTAACAAGCTCCAGCACAGAAACTTCTCTGCGTAACAGATCAGTGCCGACTGTCACAAGTATCTCATCATCAGAGATGTTCACATGGAAGACACCCAGTATACTGCTGGGGTGCTCGGCTGAAGTACGGAATATGGGAACACTTCCTTTAAAAAAGCCACATCAGATTTCCACACGTTTTCTGAGGCTTGCCATTTGAGAATCAGGGAACTGATTTGAAAAAGGCTAAGAAACACAGTTATGACCATCTCATTTTTTAAGAGCTTTAAGGCATTTTAAAGTAATAGCTGCAAAATACATGGCTAATACAGCATATGTAAGAGAGAGACATGATGATAAAGACATTTTATCTACACTCAGTAAGTGCTCTGGAAAGTAAAGAAACTCTGACCAAACTGATGCTAAAAGATCTTCACAGTACACTGTGAACAGAGTTTAATACCTCTCTTCAAGCCTCTCTCAAGATGGACCTTTTTTTTTATAGCTACGTCATACAAAATCTCATCTGATCTTTATTTTTATGCTACTGAACACACTGCTTTCAAGAGCAGAGTATGAGCTAAAAGCAATATCTATTTGCAATATACTCTAAGTCTGCTATCTAGATGCTACACGAAGGACAGAGCTTGCTCTCCAGGGAGCACGAGTTGCTCTGGGTGCCCCCATCATGCTGTGTTTCCAGCTCTGAACCTCCCCTGGCGGAAGACGACAGCTTTGCAGGGACGTTTCAGTGCTTTCATGGCTGGGTAAGGATCCGCCTGACTCAACACGCTGCCTTTGCTGCATGGACACACTCCAGAAAGGCCTCTTCAGCCCTTCTAGACCTCAAAGGTTTAGCAAGTTTGATCTAGTGATTTTAAAATAAATCATGAGAACAGACTGAAGTCCAACAATCAGACTACAACAAAAATCAGATAAATGAAAGCACCAGCGTCTGGCATTTTGGCTGATGGATTTCTCCTGACAGGAATGTGGGAGACCTAAATGCCCTTTCCAAGGATGCTGGGCTTGGGAAGAAACCCAAACCCTCAGATTGGCCATGCTCCAAATATATGAGCTCATGATTTCACCACGTACAAACAGGTTCCTAAAGGGACACGCATGATGAAAATACTCAGCAGGAACTTTGTTTCAGTCTCAATAGCACAGAAAGTCCCTGCTCATATCAGTAAACAACCGCCACCTTCCAACCGATGAGATAAGCAACAGGCTATTTCAGCACCCACTCCCAGTACAGAAGAAACACAATGATGGCCAAGGCACCGCCAGAATCTTCCTTCCTCGATGACTCAGCCCTGGCGGAGCGGCGCGGTGCTCCGGGGCCAGCACACACTGCCAGCAGGCAGGCAGGGCAGCACAGCCCGCCCCGGCCTTCCCGAGGTGCCGCCAGGCCAGCCCGGGCACCCTGCAGCACCAGGGCGGGAGAACTGGAGTGTCTGCATCAGCAAGTCCCTGCCCCAGAGCCAGTTAGCAAACCGGCAGCTACATGGATTGATAGGCAAGATCTGCAAGTAGGGAGAGGGAGGGAAGAGATTGAGGTGGTCATGGAGAACCTGAGAGGCAAGCCATGGCTGATAAACAGAAACTGCATGAACACGCAAGGAAAAAAAGATCAGAACTTGCAAAAAAGTAGAACATCTAAGAAAGAGGAAACGGACCAAGACCAGCTGAGAAAATGTCATGGCGTGTGCTTTGTTCCAGCTCCCAGGTACAATACAAATACTCAGTGTTGCCCTAAGAGCAAAGGCTTCTCCAAAATACTTCGTTTTTTTTAAGCTCTAACTGAACTCAGTGCATGTTTTTGAAAACTTCCTGGAAATGGAGCAGAGTTACGAGGTATTTATAGCTTTTAAAGCCAGTTATGATTAATTTGAATCCCCAGCCTCCCAGCTTCAAACCGCAACCTCCATTCCCATCTTTTCATTTTTTCTGAAGAGAGCTGAGGAACAAGAGGGGTTCCTAGTCAGAGGAACAGGTGCCAGCCCTCCCCGCCAAGGCAGCAGCATCCTCTCTGCCCTTGGACATATCATGTAATCTTCCAGTTCTCAAGGCGATGTTGGCTTTCATCTTCATGGTGTTTTAAAATACAGAAGCTATCAAACAAGAATCTAGATTTGTACAATAAGGTATTAATCTCGCTGTGATTAACCCATGAGGTCCTTGCAGATTGTGCAGTTACCTGCCCACCTCTGAAAGCCTGCAGAGGCAAGGGTACTTAGTGTGGTTTAACCGCCCCTCTTTAAAGGTCACACCTTTAATTAATTTGCATCCACATTCCAAATGGCAGGTCTAAATTACTATCTTTTTACGCATTTATAAGCCAAATACAGATTCTCCCGGAAGGTTTTTACTCCAGGCTGCCTTGGTTTGATCTTAGGCTCTGGGCTCACCTCAGGGGAGCACTCAGTAAAGATTAACAGCATGTGACAGGTATGACTTCATACTGCACTAGTATGAGGACCTACGTGAACCTTGCTAAATGGTTTCAGGAAATAACTAGCCAGATTAGCTGACAACATACATCAGTCCCTAAGGTCTTCTATTGTACTTTCAGGCCGCTCCTTCAGCTGTACTGTGCTTGCATATAGCGTTCCACCATGAATGGCTGCTGCTGTATGTGTGAAACAACAACCCACACAGCAACAGACAACAGGACCCCTCTCTGCTGGGGAGCGGAAGATCAAACTCCATATCACTTCGTTACGTGACTTCATGACAATGAGGCGCTAGGAACCAAAGTTGCTGTGCTAGGCGCCGGTTTTGGTCAAATCGCTGATTGTTGCAAAGTGGGATTAGAAAGTGGTGTTGGTCTGGCTTTGTCTATCCAAGCTTTGCAAAACACACAGAAAGCTTGCTGTCTCTACAAGATCCTAGCAGGCTAAGCCTTTTCAAATGTTTTTCCACTGATCTGGCACCAGCATGTCTAAAGAGCTGTAGGGCAACTCCATGTCCTACTGTGTAAACCAACACAGCAAGTGGCACAGGGTACTTCAGAAAGCCTGTCCCCACACCCAGCAGCTCTCCTGAGCCTCACAGGTTGTGCTTCACAGCCTGGCTGAAGTGACGAAGGCCATAAGCAACTTCATTACGAAAGCCTGGTGTCCTCCCTCAGAACAAGGACTTGGGCCCCTTGCATTTGTTATTTAAAGTTTAAAAAGTGCGGTTTATGAATCCTGTTGATGTGGACTGCAGTGTCCTGAACAGCTGCAAAAGGGCAGCTGGTAACTCTTCCCTCCCAGGACAAGCCCTTGCTCCCAGCATGTGATGGCGAGGACGCAAGACATTCTGCTGGAGAGCATGGGGCAGCCTGCTGAGAGCTCCCTCCCACTCAGCAAGGAAGGGTAAGGGAAAGCGTTCCCTGAGCACCTCTCCGTGGCTTGCTTTCCCTGGTGGGGGTAGCCTCAGGGTGGCAGGAGGAGCTGGCTGCCATACCATACTGTCAGGCTGCATCCCTGAAACCACCGTCACCCCTCCCTTGTGACCTGACTGGGGACCGGCAGTACTGCAGCAACTCCTCTGCCTTTCCATTCCTTCCAGCGAGGGGAAGGCTGATGGAAACACGAGTTACCCGCTTCCAGAGCCATGTAACCTTCACGACAAGAGCACTGCCAATATCTGACATTTAATTTAACTTCATTTCATTGAACCCTGCCACTGTGGGGCTGAGTGCAGAAGGGAAGGGGATATCTTAGTTTTGGCACATGGGCAAGATTGTGTCTTTTTGGAGAGCCCTAAGAAAGCTGGATATTTCTTTCTCTGGTAGATATGGATCTGAGTGTTGGAGGAGGCAGGGTCAAGATACTGTCCACATGTAGTTGCCTGTCTCTTGCCTTGACCCAAACCTTTGCAGGATTTTTGCAGGGCAAATCACTGTCTGGATAATAGTAACTGCATCAATGTACTCCCAGTCTTTTGGGACACCTTTCTAAACCTATTTGGCTTGACTTTTTATCTTGCAAACACTAAGAAATTACTTTTTTCCTTGTTATTTCTTTCTTGTACAGACAGGGACATGAGCAGCAAGATAACAGTATTTACAAAAAACAAAGCTGGGAAGGCAAAATCCTGAGAAGACCGCAGAACTTCCCAACTGAATCAGGCTGCTGGGAACAAACTGCTGAGTAGTGCTATCCAGGACTCTGGTGCTCTACAACTCACAGTATTTAGTTCTGAAACAAAGTACAAAAGTACATACCTGTACCGCTCCTCCTGCAGAGTCTGCATTATTAATGAGTAATCCCTCTGATAGCGAACCTTAAGGTCCTCAAATGATTCTTCCAGTCTTGCCTGTGTCTCTCGAATTTCTTGAATCTCATGCAGTATTGCATCAAACCCTGAGCTCTGCATATCCAGAGTGTTTGTTTTGGAGCTAGAAGCTCCCACAGGGCCCCCTGTTGTGCTGTTGGCTCCCACTGAGCCCGACGTGGCACTGGAGCAATCTTCTTCACTGCCATATTTTGGGCTTGACTGAAAGTTCTGAATAACACCTAGAGCCTTGCCGCCTGTCCCATCTTCCTGGCCTTCTTCTAAAGAGTCTTTCAGATTAGCAATATTGTCTGCACTCCCAAATTTGTTCCTTATGAGAGAGGCAATCTCCCGGGGTTTGGAAACCACAGCTCCTGCTGCTGAATGCGTGGCTTGGGAGAAACTGGAAAGCCCACCTTTTACACTGTCTACTACTCCCTCGCTGAAGCCAGTGACTTTTGCTCCGACATCTTTCAAACCCTGATGCATATCCCTGAAGACATCCTTCGGCTGCCGAGGGATCCCATTCTGTTCAATCTCTCGCAGCTTTCGATGGTAATGCTCTAGTTTCTTCTGCAGCTGCAAGATGGTCTGGGCTGACTTTTGATTTTTCTTCTCAAACACTTGCTTAATGCGGGCGCTCTGCTGCTTGTCTGCATTGTTGGCCAGTTTCAGGTACTCTGCCACATTGTCATCACGGGCTGTTTGTTCGATTTTGATCTGCTCGGTCAACTTCAGTATCTTTTGTTGCAGGTGTGTGATAGCCACTTTTGTACGCTGAGGATCTGGGGTCCCATCAACAGAGTCCGCGTTGATGCTGCCATCAGTGCTCGAGGCCACTGCACTGGAGGTCTGCGCTAAGCTGCTGACTTCCAATCGCTCGATCTAGGCAAGGAGAGAGAGAAATATAAGTGCTAATCACCAGCTTCACTAATACAAAACCTTTCCTTCTTTGTGCCAACCAACTTGACAAGTAGCGTAATTTTGCAAAAATGCACCTTTTTTCAGCTGGCCACGGTACGGTATCAATCAATTGAACTTCATGCGCTTTACAGACATCTAGTGAAAGCTGAGAAAAAAGCAAAACCCCTCATACCTAAGTCAACTTAATGGCCTCAAACAACCAAAAACTCAAGCACAGAGCAAGACTGAGCACCCAAGTTTGGCAGGCTGAGTTCTCTGAAGTTTTGGTATAAGGTCAGCAGCTCTATCAGCTGACGAGTAAAAAGACAGAGAAGGTAACCGTGAAAGAGCAAAAGCCGCACAGATCAAGCATACAGCAAACCCAAGTTATTCCCAGTGCTTCATCTGTTTGTATGAAAGCAAGCAGTAATAAAACTCACCAGAAAACAAAACATCTACCAAGGTCAGGGCTTAAAAGAGAAATAAAGAGCCCTTCAGACCCCTGAATGCACGCCCTGCCTCAGGCTGTCAGGCCCGCGGTGCCTGCTGCAGGCGATAAGCCCTGCGAGCAGGTGCCTCCAAGGGGAAGGAAAACAGACGGCAAGTTTCAAAGGACAAACCCCATTTGTAGCCCCCCAAAAAGTTAAACGCTCTTTCAGCCCAAACGAACCACACGAAGTAACCAAAGCGAGCGCCGGCGCTTCTCCCTGGCTGGAAGAAGGAAGGGCCGGGCGGTTCAGCCGCCCCGCGACACCCTCCCTCCTCGGGCCGGGCGCTGGCCACGCCGCGGGACCAGCCCGCTCAGCCCCGGCGGCGGTGCCGCGGGGGGGCCTCCGGCCGCGCAGCGCCGCCCCGCCCCGCCGAGCCCCCGGCCCGGCCCGGCCCGGCCCGGCCCGCGGTACCTTGTCCCGGCGGAGCAGCAGCGCCCGCTCCCAGTGCATGGCTCCCGCCGGGCGCCCGCATGGCTGCGCCGCCGCCGCGCCCCACCTGGGCCCGGCCCCGCCCCTTAAAGGCGCAGCGCCCCGCCCCGCCCCGGAGCCGCCCCGGGGCAGAGCGGCCCCGCACCCCCGGCCCGCGAAGCAGGCCCCGTGCCGGGAGGAAGCCCTTCCGCCGGCTGGGCCAGGCGCCCACCGGGCGGCACCCCGGCCCCGGCCCGGCCGCGCAAACGCCGACCGCGGGGCCGCGTCCGGCAGCGTGTCGGAGAGTCACCGGCGGCCGCGGGCAGCCGGGAGCGCCCCGGCGCTGCAGAGGGGCTTCCCCAGGCGGGAGGAGCGGGGAGCACGGGCTGGATGCTGCGGGGCCACCGAGCCCGGTCGCCGTCAGCCCCCGAGCGCGAGGCCTGCGGGAGGGCGGGCAGCGCCGCTGCCGCGGGGGCGGCGGGGGGCGATCGCCGCCTTCCCCCCATTCGTTCTCGAGCCTCGATCGGTTACAAACCCCCGCGCCTCCAGACCACGTCACCATCGCGTAACACTGTTGTGTTTACGGAGCTCTAGCGGCAATTTGAAAGGTAAAGTCTAAAAATGACACTTGGTCCCACTTCCACGCCCATCTTCAAGAAAGAAATCTGTCGTAATTGCTTTTAAACCGTGCAAAACCAAATACACGGTTTGGCTTCTGCAGACACAGCAAACAGCCCTGTAGCATGTTGGATAAACAGGTTGTGATTCACGCCCTACCCATTTAGAAAACAAGCTTTAATGGTACGCATTTCTACTTCTCCCTGGACCCAGCAGCTTGATTTAAACACAGGACAGCATCCCAGATTATTCTATTTAAACAACTACCAGCTAACTCATAGCTTACTCCCCAAATGCAGAACACACTTCCGTATTTGTCTTGTGAATATATACTTTAAAAAACAACAAAAAAATGCTATTAGAGTTAATTGTATCCCCCTCTCTAGTTTCAATATTCTGTATTTAATGCAGCAAAATTAACACCCTGCAGTAGACAGGCAGCGCTGCCGTGTGCTGCAGCAACACCGGCTTGCGCCGAGCAGGGTCACCAAGGCAGCAGCTTTACACCGAGGTTCTCTGTTTGCTATCACAGCAATAGGAAAACCTATTAGACACATGGAAAACTCAACCGATGTATTTTCCAGAGGAGCTCAGTTGCTGGAAACCACAGAATACCAGTTTTCAGTCTGTAGTGACTCAAAAATATCAACTGCTCTCTTAAATGGGTTTAGTTGTAGAAACCCTGGATCTCTGGATAGATTAATGGAAAATTAGTGCTGAGAATTCATATTAATCAGTGGGACCAACAATATGCATGACATTAGTACTGTACAGAGAATATGCTGTCTCTGAGATCTAGGGACGTGTATTTTGGAGCAGTACACATTTGGTAAGATACTTCTTCTTGGAAGTTGTAATTTCATTAAGATCTTCCTAGGACTGCCACTGATCCGATTGCTTTGTATGGTCCAGAAGGAAACAAAGATCCCGCGTGCACAGGGCACGGCCGACCTAGAGAGTGTCAACCAACTCCCCGTGGCACAACTGCTTAGTGCCTCGTCTGCAGACCCCTTATGTGCAATAGGCACACAGCTCGATTTACTGCTTTGCCAACTCGCGGTAACCCGTGAAGCAGCACAGCGTAGGCTTTTCTATTCAGCACACTGATACAATCTTATTACTCTTAATTGCCTTACAAAACACGCTGGCTTCTCAAAAAGAATCCTACCAATCCATTTGTAACGATCTGTATCTACTCCAGAGGAAGGAAATTTTAGTATTAATGGCAGATGAAAAAAAGAAAGATCCACAAATACGATGCAAATTTTTCAGAAAGTAATTTGAAATAACAAATAACTTTTTTCCCCCCCCATAAATAAATACTTTTGTATTGGGCAGTGGTAAAGGTGAGTGAGAGTGGGACTGACCCGGTGTCCCAGAACCAAACAACTCTTGATCATGTTGGGCTGTCAGCTCTTCCACAGCACAGATTTGCTCTGAGCTGAAATTTGCACATTTAAGTGTTGTAGAACTAATGGGACTTCACCATTACTTTGCAATAAAGAGCTTCTATCGGCTTAATTCACTCCCAGTTGGGTCTAATTAGCGTGTGTGTAAATTACACTAATAGTACACTCTTCCTCTCAGACACGAGTTTCGTGAGAGAAAAATTTTGTAGAAGCTTTCTCTTGCCCCCTTTTAAAGTCAATGGACTTCAGCATCTCTCCTCAGATTATCTTCCTATACCTGTGCCAGAAAATAAACCAGAACAGCTACAGTAGAATAAACCATGTTGGGATAATTACTTTATAATTACCAGCTGTATGGATATTATTCTGGAATAACTAGAAAGGTTTTTTCAAATTAAAAAGCGAACAGCTGTACAAAGTGCTCTTCTGGAACAGAACTGAGATAATTTAAGTACTTTCTCCGTATTGACAAGGCTTTAGAAAGGGAAGACTCAGCATGAACTGGGTCCCTGGGAAATGCTGGTGACATATTATTGATTTAAGATGACTGGCAATCTGTCCTGAAAAGATGCTGGTAAATTAAATACTGTAATGGCCAATGTTTGTATAAAAATAGCGATTACAATTCAATTAGTCAATCTCCCTTGCAGTACAATTTTCCAGTATATTGAGTCAGTCCAGATAGAGCGGACCTGCATGACCTCCTACCAGGAGGTATACTGAAAACTGCTTTGGCGTTATGCCATGAACCCAATGAAATCACGTGAGGACCTTATGCTTTCTCCCTCTCAAGATCTTATCAAATTCCTAGCACTTTCAACACTGTCAGGCTTTCCCTCCTGTACAAGTTTTTTATGTATCTGTTCTGCAACACCCAGCCGAAACAGAACCTATGATTTTGCCTTTTGGCGTTGCTGAAGATTAAACACAACATTTCTTTAAATGTGTTTCTCCCTTCTTTTAAAACTACTTCAGTAAATGCACATAGCACAGAGAGTCATTCACCAGGAAGATGGATTGTTTTTTTTAGACAAGCAGGGCAGTTGGCTTAAGCAAACAGCAGAATTCAGAGCAAGCCTACTGTAAGGAGATTGCTCAGCTCCTGCTTCCTCCTCCCTTATATGGAGCTTTAAAAATGTGACTGAAAAGCGTCATGTTACTTGGAATAAAAATATATAGGGCAAGGTGAGACAGGGGAGCTGAGGAGAGCAGGCCGGGAAGGCAGCTAACAGTGCCTGAGACGCCCGGATTAATCACGCTTCCTGGTGACTGAGCACCCCGAGCGGCAGCGAAAACTAATCACGAAAAAATTCAGAAGTTGTTTTGTTTCCTTTTCCCCACTGTGCTGAAGGCAGTACAGTGATACAAGCAGAAAAATGTAGGAGACTCATCGAAACTCATAAGGTTGAGACTTCCCGTTTGGAAACACCCCTCCTTAACAGCATCGTTGGCGCGCGGCTGGCCAAGACGGTGCGCTGCGGGCGCAGGGCCGGGCACCGGGAGCAGCCGAGGCATGGCGACTCGGGCCAACCCCTCCACACCCGGTGGGCAGATGGTCTCCTGCCTCAGGCACGCACAGGAGTGGAGACCCGCAGCCTCCGACGACAGCTACAAGCCAGTTAGTTCATTAGTAAATGAGGTCTCTAATTAACACCTTACAGGGAATAAAAATCAGAGGGGAGGAAAAAAAAGTGTGTTCTTCGTGTCTGACCACGTCTGCAGTTACAGCACCCAAAGGCGCGTGTCTGCCCCACGGCCCCCGCTCCATCGGAGCCCCGCGAGGCTGGGACCAGCTCGCCCTGCGCCCTGCAGAGCACAGGTCCTGCCAACCGGCACACCCCAAGCCCTCGGGTGACACGGCAGGGACGTGGGGTGCCCTCTCTGATCCGAGGCGAGAAGCAAGGGCCTGACTGCTTGCTCTTTGTATTCCCAGAACACGCCCTGTATTTATTGGAACTATTAACTGAATGCTCGATATAGGTAACTACTTTTCACTTCCCTCAAGTCTCCTTAGGTTTTCAGCTGGATACAGAATTATTTACGTCCTGCCCCCATCTGCTGAGTGGTGCCTCCAAACTCCAAACTGACAAATTATTTTAGGGTACCTTTATATGAATTTTTAGGGGGGGAAAACCCACCAAAAATTAATGGTAATAAACACAATGGTGAAAAATAAGTGCTTGAGAAAGTTTGTCGCAGAAAAAAAAAAATACAACAAACCCAAAACAACCAAAACCCACACAAAACAGTGGGTTTTGGAAATGGACAGTACCACTATAAAGACAGGATCAAAATTATTTTGGAAAATATTTTACTCGACCAGTTGCTTATGGTCTGCTGCTGATGGAGAAAACAAATGCCAGGGAAAAGGAGTTGTTTTTTTTACTTGCTGCTTTGTTGCAAACCATAGCTGGGTGAATGGACCTTGGTAAATTCTCACATTTCCAATGGACTTATTCCTGTATATTTGTCAACATGGAATACTGCATTTTATTTTTCCTTCTAAAAGCAAAAAGATGGCAAACTGCACTAAGTAGAAGATTTAGAGACAGTATTTCTTGACAATGTTCAGGATCAAGTCCCTTTAGATTCAAGAAATTTTGTGAGTAGGAAGATATCTGTAGAAAAGGGGGGCTGAGATTACTTAAAATTCATGATTCTCAAATTTAGCTTTAATTTTCTTGTTTCCATCCCAACATGTTCTTGGCAATGTTTCTTATTTTGAGGAGTCAAAGGAGGCTTAAGGAGAATACCTTTTATTGCTTTCATACAGAGGTGACAAACACTAGTACACAAATATTTGTTCAACAAACCATGTGTCACATGAAGCAGAATCCATCTTTTGGATGCCGCTGCAGTTTCCACTGAATTACTAACAACCCCAAATTCACATTAGTTCCACAAGTCCTGCACTTCAAGAAGAGCTGTCTTTTTAAGAGGTATGAAGCTGAGAGCCTGACAACCTATGGCTGAAGAAAACCCACAACTCTTGATACAGGGACAGGGCTGTTAACCTCAGTGTCTTGCAATTACACTGTAATTTCTCATTTGGCCCTGCATTTTTCCTCATTTCTCTCTACTTCAGTATTTGTACAGTGCAAAAAATGTGCTGAGGCCATTAGGCCTCAGTATCATTATAGACTGGCATTAAACCATCTAAATGCATGTTTGTATGAAGCCATGCACAGAATTCCTGTGAGGTACAATGAAGAGATATTTAAACATCATGAATTACTATGAGGTGCCTTCAATGTATTCAATTAAATGCAATTGACAGCCAGAAGTCACCTCCCTGCATGACACCTGCAGCACGTGATTCTTTAACCACCTGAGTCAGGGTGATATCAACCCTTCTGTCCCACGAGTAGACAGCGTGTAGCGTCCCTATTGGATCTGATAAAGACATAACATATTGCAAAATTTATCATGGGCCCCAAAGTAAACAAAAAAGTAATACAAATTACTCTGCCTGACCCACCTGGCTGATGCAATGAGCTATTTATGACCTACGGCTGAGATAGCTTTTTCTAATGCTTTGCTTTTTAAAGGATGTTACAGAATCACAGACCGGTTGAGGTTGGAAGGGACCTCTGGCAGCCATCTGGTCCATCCCCCTGCTCAAGCAGGGCCACCAAGGGCCACCTGTGCAGGATCACGTCCAGGCGGCTTTTGAGTACCTCCAAGAACGGAGATTCCACACCCACATATTACATTTGTGGATATGTCTGTAATAAAAACTTGGACCTGTAACCCTTTTTGCCTGTCTGCTGCAGCACTGCCACACATTTGATACTACCAACTCTTTGGTTCACTATTTATTTCAAATTGCATGTTTATATCATTGCAAATCCTGTGTAATAGCATACATAAGGGAGAAGATTTCTGTTCATTCACCTCTCAAATACAGACAGAAGATCCAAATACTGCTGCACTGAACCATCCCTAGAAACACAGCAGTCCACTCACTCAGGTGTGGACTCATTTAAGAATCCACCCTCCCTCAGCAAGCGCTCAGTGCGCACACATGCTCCTGCACTACGTAACATCTGCCTTGGCTTTACTGCCAAGAGGAATACAACAGAAAAACAAAGAACAGGTCCGGTGTGATTCCTCATGACACACTATGCAGTTATCCTGCAAAATTTTATTGGCCGATTGAATCTTCAGAAACTATAGCAGCTTTGCATTTTAACAGGCTTCCATCTACTCACCCACAGAAACTGCTGGTCATCATCGCCAGCAACTGTTTTGAGCTGTCCCTATTACGCTTCTAAATCCAAATCAAAACCAAAACTGGCTAAGGAAAGCGTACAAACAGATGGACAGCTCAAGGAAGTCTTGCTGTGTATTTTTCATAGTACGGCTCATTGGTTAGATTATAACTGGGGTTTCTAAGAGAGATAAGCAGCCTTTGCCTGTGGGCAATTAGCCCTCAAGACGGTGGGAAGATCATCCTGATTATGGAAAAAAAATACCATGAGAAAACAAAAATGAAAAATGACCCTGAAAAAAAATGCAAGAAAAAGTTCCAATAAAATCCCTTTGCCTGCCGAAGATAACAGCTAGAGCAAGGAACCAACTCTGGTAACACCAAGAGGAAATGGCTTTATACCTTACTCACAGCAGTTAAACGATCACGAATGATGATTACCCCAACACGTGTGCGCTCATGGTACATCTGCCAACCCAGAGCCACGCATGTGGTTCCCAGCATTCCCGCACGTCCTCACTCTGCAGAAAGGGGAGGAGATGGCAGATACCTAACAAGGGACAGAAGGGCTAGTCGGCAACCGCAACAGAGCAACATTTCACAATATGCTCGAGAGACTCGCATGCAATTTAGCATTCCCTTTCTCTGGTGGCGGTGCCAAGTTAAGCAGCTCCCTGCCTAACTGTATTGGCACAGCAGGGGGACAGAAAGAACAACAATTCGCTGTGGGGCCAAGGTACCAGCTAACCTGGGGACTGACTCGCATTAGGAATAACACAGCGATAAGGAACTTGGAGGTGTTATTCTTCTTAACTAAGGTCCCAAACCTGGTTCACCACAAGGCTCCACACACCGTGTACCAGCAGGACTGCAGGAACACTACAGGAGGGAAAAGGGACCTGCCACTGCTTAAGTTGGCGCTGGTGTGAAAAGAAACACACATCAAGCTATGGCCTGAGGTACACATACAAACCCTCACCCACAACTTGATAGCCGGTAAAGCCAGCTGAAGCATGACTCTCCCATGGCCTTGTCACCTAATTCAATATGAAATGGAGATGTGACTTCATATGCTGCTTCAAGTGTCAGAAACAGAGCTTAGCTATAAAGCAATCAGCTGTATTTTCCTCCTATCTGCCAGCAGCAGCAATCTCCAAAGGAGACCAATATTTCAACTTCAGCAGTCGCTGGAGGGTGGGGGGGAACAGTGGAAGATGCTGCTGCCGCGTGACATCATACTTGCTGTAAATAGAAAGAATTGCACGTGGCATCCATCACAACCAACGTAACCAATTCCACAGGGGAGCTTCAGGAAAGTCTCTGTTAGTACAGTACAATCGCTGATCACGGGCGTGCCCTGCAGCACAGTGCTTCCAGCACGGCAGAGCTCGGCAGGCTCTACACGTTCCCCCTGTTTGATTCTACCTGCCTCGGGCACCGTGCCTCTCGGGAAGCAAACGGTATCGCTTACTAACTGGTTAAGAGGTAACTGAAGCTACAAAGCTGAGTTACACCTTTCCCACCTGCGGTTCACGCACATGCAACCCTGGCCGCCGGTCAGCCAGGAGTGGTGGGCTGAGGCATACAACGCCACGCAAGCGGTTTCCTCAGACGGGATGGTGACGCGCAGGACCAGGCACCAGCTCTGCCCACAAGTATTTATTTACACCCTAGAGACAGAAGGGGACTGACATAACACAGTGTAGCATCTCCCTGAAGTTGACATCTCTGGCTCCTTTAATTCTTTTTAAAAACTCAGCTGCCGCCAAAGACCTTACCTTCTTGACCTCAAACTTCTGAAATCTTGAGAAAAGATATTTTTGAATGCAAAAGAGTAAGGCTTGGTGGTCTAATTCAGTAATGGTTTTCCAAAGCTACAGACTAGTCAAGAAGAAAATCAGTGGTGCTGGTTGAATAACTGGGGCAGTAACGCCGACATTATGGGTAAGGCAAGTCCAAGGGAATGAATAAAACAATCTGAATTGAAAAATAGGAAAGAACTGAATTATACACAAGGGTTTGCAGGAACTTGGTTTTTGAGGTGAAAAAGGATGACACAGCAAAAGATATGGCCAAAATAACATTCGTGGATGTTTATTTTAGCAGCTGCAGATTTTTAATCAAGGGGGGACTGCCAATCAGGCCAGAAATTACAATAATAAGGATAGGAAATGAGGTAAAGCTGAACAAAAATTAAGTATAGGAACTGGGAGGAGAGGGTGGGTTTGGAAACAAGTTTATACAAGCTTTTATCAGAAAGTGACTATGTAAAATGTCAGTGGTTTTTTGTTTTGGTTTGGGTTTTTTTGTTGTTGTTGTTGGGTTGTTTTTTTTTTTTTTAAAAACTCATTCTTGTTTTCTGAGTATGTCCAAATCACATCTCATTACCTTTGAGACAAAACGATTTGTTAACACTTCCCAGGGAGTAGTCTGAGGTTTTTTTATGCTTCTAGCTGCTATCTGATCAATACAGATTATTATTGCATCTTACATATTCATTTGTAAAGAACAGAGTTCAATTTTCAGATGGCAAGTTAAATTTGACTTGCAAAGCAATGGAGCAAACTGGGTCTGGAGTCTGGGAGAACAAACGTCTCTGCGTGATCACTCTGCACAGAATAGCCACATGCACGAGCAAGGATTTCCCCCCTTTTTCAGATGATTTTTTTCTGTTTAAGTTTGACATGCAACTCATCTCCAAGTATTTAGTCTAAAGGGCTCCTGTACATGAACACAGCAACTGCACTTCTATACTTACTTCACTTCTTTTTATTTATTTTTAGTTATAGTATTTTCTGCGGGTACAACACAGAGCGTGACTGCAACCAGAATTCATCCTGGAAGCAGTTGATCCAATCAACAGTTTATACAAAAAAATAAATATTTCAAAACAGCACTATTCACGTTTCCTGTGAACATATTTCTTTGCCATTCCTGTATAGCACTTCTTGACATATTGTTCCCTTATTTAAAGCCCTTCCAATATAACATACACATAGTACATCAGCTAATATTACATTTGCCAAAAAGCTATGCAATAGAGCTGACTTCAGAGATTTTCTTTCCAGTTCAAACATAGCTTGCTGTTTAGCTCCAAGTGCTGCAGGGTGCTCCTACATTAGCACCAGCTAAAGATTGCTCTAAGTGGCCAACTTAGCTTGCCAAGGACAAGGAGAAGCAATGTAGGCAAGGGCAGGCACTACAGCACTAGAACACGCACGCTCCCCGGGGCTGCAGACACACGGCACGTGTGCCGTCAGAAACCCCGAAGAAGAAAACACTAAGCAATGAGACATCAAAGAGAAAGGTGCGTTCAAGGGATGACGAATACCCAGCAGAGTAAGGCAACAGGGCACTTGTCTAGAAATCCATAGCAAACACTGAATTAACTAAATACTGAAATCACTATGTTGCTTTCAGTATTCTCGTAAAAAGCGAGAAGCCTCATCTAGAACTCCATCTAGAGACAAATCTTACTGCAGCAGCATCTCCACAACACCAGGTGAAAAGCTCAGGCTACCCTGACAGCAGAACTGCCCATATCTGATTTAGAGAGCACAGAACATGGTATCCTGTGCTCACTACTTCTCCCTCCAGCTCTCAAGAGGTGATGTATTAGCCTGATGTTACACATGCCAAGATGCAAAGTATGCAGATCTATCAACCTGGAATGTGGAATATAAATAAACCCCTCCTTTCTTACTGCCCTCTACCTCAGCGGCCTGTACCACTTCAGCTCTGGATTTCTACCAGAGCTGTTCCCAAGAGCCACCTGTGCGTCACTTTTATTATGAAGACTGATGAATGCAGTGAGAAAAAGTACACGTCCCAGTATAGAAGATCCAGATCTTCCCAAAGAAAAATAATGAGTCTATTGAATAAATGGGATTAGACATATATGCTTCAAACACAACAGTAACACTATACAATTTCTCAACCATATCTTCTGCAGATAACAAATCCTAGGCAAACATTGATCTACAGCAAAGGCAAATGGCAAAAAAAAGTCTGGATCCCTTATTTCTTTTTTCTCCAAATACTGGAGCCACAATGCACTGGAGAGCTAACTGCAACAACTCTAAGAGAAATATCTTCTATTTTGCATTGGAGATCGGAGTGCCAAAGCCCTTACTGTCTCTCTTCAATATTGAATAAATGTGGAGGGGAAATACAGCTTACTGGTAACTCAGACTTGTGAAAGGGCAATGCCTAGCTACACAGCTAAATGAAACCAAAGAAAAGTACTTATTCATTTCTGAAGGTCACCGACTCCATGGGAAGCAGTAGGCTCTTTTTTTTACCTGGAGGAAAAATATGATTCTGCAGTTTGTTTACTACTTCCTGAAAATACATTTTGCACAGCTAAAATAGCAAAACAAGAGGTCACATTTAAAAAGCTACAAATCCAAACATCTCTCTCTGACATCGGGCTGCATTTACTAGCCTCTTCTGTCATCGTTCATTGTATCATACAAGCCAAACCCCAAAACAACAAAACCAGAAAACCCCCAAAAGCAGCACCACGTTTGATCTTGTTTATAGATTGCAACACTCACTCAGACAGGAGCCTTTTTCATAATTCCCAGCTTCTGAAGTGAAGAAAAGCTATATAAAAAAACAACCACAGAAATTCAACAGCAGTGCCTGGAGGAAAACGCAGCGTTTCCAAGACTGATGCCACAAAACGAGGTCAACTTCTACCAGAGATTTAAATAAAACAGCAAATAAGATTACTAATGCTGCTCTAGTGATGCTCCACAATCTTCTCACCTTCACAGGCTCACAGAAGTCCCTTTCACAGCACACGCAGGTACAGCAGCACCACATAAACATCACCGCGTGGCCATCTGCAGCCCTGGCCCCAGTGCTAGGTACTGCTCGGGCAGCCTCCCGCACTGCCTACCCGGCTCCATCCATCTGCCAGGCTGAGAGGGCTCTGGGCACTTGCTGTATAAACACCGCCTCTGCCAAAACAAGCATCGCTGTGTGCACAGCTCCTGTGCTGCTGATGCAAACCAACAGTTAGGCTCAGGGCTCACAGGCGGGCTATGCACCCCTCCTTCAGCTGGGAGTATCTGCTTCAGATGCAGAAAAGGGCCAGGACTGCGAGATTTAAAGCTACAGGGCTTTCCATTCTGTGTTCAACGCACGACACTATTTTTAATACTGCACCTTTGAGCTAAAAGAATTGGAGACGATAACAGACAGCCAAATCGGGAGTAAATCAATAGAATCAAGGCGACATACGCGTTCCTCAGCACACACAGAACAACGCGCTTGGTAGCAAGATTCAAGCAGAATTAGAAATGGAGATTCAAAGATGCACAGCAGGACATAAATCCACCTATATACTATATGCTCTATTTATAGCACCACTGAAACACTGCTATTTAAAAAACACTAACTAAAATTTTTAGAAGATTAACGTGGTCTCCTGGAAGGCTGAAACTCTAATTAGAAAGTAATTGTCACATAAGGACTCAAGTACAAAACAGAGCCAGCAACAGCATTTTAAGCACAGCTGTCACCGGTGCAAGAAGAAACCTCACCACCTCTTAACCACCACCCTTGACCTCCTTGTCAAAGAAAAGGTGTTTTACTGTCGTATTTAGAAGATATAAAGCAAAGGCTCATCACCCTGTTTGTGACAGCTCTGCCCCACAGCACCTTACACCATGAAGCCCTGCTCCTTCGGGCTCATTTTTAAAAATCCACCCTCGCTTCATGGCTGCTTCTCCACTTGTTCTTCTCCTCTGTCTCACTCATATTTCCTGTTTGCAGCAAACAGGATAGAGAGAGATGATCACAAAGCCAAGCCATATATAATCTGAGTTTGAGATCTTCAGAACCATTAATTCAGAGTATGCAAGGCGTTCCCAAGGCTAAAATACTAGGAACTGCCAAAAACAACAGAATGAAAATAGGCTTTTAGAAGTTTCCTATGGCATTAGCCACGCAGCATGTTTGCAGCCAGCATGGATACAAGGACATAACTTCCAATTTTTCCTTTCTGTCTGTCCCTTTGAGCCAGATGACTCGTAGAGGCTCTGACAGACATTATGGTGGTGGGTTTGGTAGGTTTGGGGTTTTTTTTAATTGTTAGTTGCAGCAATGCACAGATAATGTACAAGTTTGACCCCACGTTGCTTTCCAAAGTCCAGTTCCTCTTGATGTGAAGAAATTCTGCACTGACATGTTAATTCATAAAATACAAATTTCAGCAATGTAACCAAAGAGAAAACTCTTGACTGACTCAAAACATGGGCAACATGTAAGAAAATACTACTAAGAGCAAAATTCAGTTTTCATTAGGAAAAAAACAGAAAAAAGAGGAATTGAAACCTGAGAATGTGTTCTGTAAGAACCAGGGTTAGAGGAAAAACATCTAAAAAGCCCCATTGTCTTAAATTATACTAGCATGTCAGGTGGCATTTCTGGAAAATCATTATGACCGAAGAGCAAGTATATTGTAAGGGGCATTTAGAACAGGAATTGAGAATGAAGACATTACATAGAAAAAGAACAATAAAGTCTGATTCATGCAGAAGACAAGCTGTGTTGGTGCAGAGATATTAACAGATACATCCACAAAAGCATGTTGTGCTGTTAGAGAACAGGACATGAACGGTAAAGGATGAAGGGAAAGGAAAAAGAAAGGTGGCAATCAAAACAGTACATGGTGCAATTCTGCGACTGGGCTGCACGCAGTCACCAAATTTTAATACGCCGCGCAGGTCTCTGGTATAGATCTGGGTTCTGCGGTGGAGAGTCTACTGTCATTTTGCCTAGCATGAACATGCAGCAACAAGTACCAGCACTGCTGTATCAGTAACGTCTGCTCCTAATCCCATTCCATAATGCATTGCTACCACATAAGTTGCCTCAAAGCCATTCCTTGTTCAGCAGGTCTGCGCGTTAGGTAAAGAGATCCCAGGAAGCACTACTGCAATAACTGAAGCAGAAACATGCACAGAACATGAATGAAAATTAAAACAATGCAACTTACCATATTACCATATATTCAAAACTGCAACGTAGTGCCGCAAAAATGATTGCAAAAACCGGAAATTACAGGAAATCTAATTCAACTGACATTTGTATTACCATTTCTCTGTGGGTATTCTCATGGTTAAATGGTAAGAGGGTCTCTAAAAATTACCTTATGGGAATATTAGATATTGAGATTCTCTGATCACAAGAGCACCGCTCTAATAAATGGCACACACAATTCAATCTAGCAAAGCTGTTGTAAAGAAGGCTTTTAAAAAGAAATGTTGGTATTACTCACTGACCTATACTAAATGAGGATCCCACCCCACATCTGCAAAATCTTTGGAATCAGCCAGTCATCCAGGGCATGCAGAAGAGTTTTACAACAATGTACCGCACTGCATTGCACAACGCTGCATTGCGCTGCACGTCTGCCAGATAACTTCTGACTGTATCAGCCGTGCTCCAGACCAACTAGAAGCAAGAACCAGGCCAAAAGGCATCCACCCTGTTGCAAGAGTCTAGTGAGAAATCTCTGCTAAAAAAACAATGTCCAGGCTAAATACAGAAACTGAAACAATTTCTATACTTGCGCAAGTTCAGGGCATACACTACATTTTGCATCGCAATCTAACACAATGACAAGAAATTAAAAAAAAAAAAAAAGGGGTCACAATTCACTTTTTCAAGGAACTGTTTTACATTCTTACAGCAGATTTCACTCTCAAAAAACAGTATCTATACTGAGAAACCCTCCAGATTTCTAGGACCTTTTATCTACTAATGATAGCAGATAGATACTAATGATCCCATCTAACAGAGGTGAAGGGGAAGGGAGGTGAAATTTCTTGTACAGAATGTGATTAACCTTATTTAGGAAGCAGTTTATATTGGGTACAACACAGCTTGATTCACAGGAATTCTACTGTGATCTGATCTGTGATCAAACAGATCATTTCCCCATATAAAGCAACAAACAAGTCCATGAAAACACATGAAAATATGCTCATTATTCTACTTAATATAATCATACAGCCTTCACAAGCTTTACAGAGCAATAAAACCAAAACCAACCTACCAGGCTGAATATCACCTCCATTAGGAGAAATCAGGTTCACTCCTGATCAAAGAGGAATGCATGTTTTCTTCAGTAAGTTTTTTACACTCCCAAAGCGTGGCAACAGTGCACTGATGTTCCGTGCTGTTAAAAGTAGACTTGTATATCCACAAAGAAATAGAAACATCATAAAAAGAGCACCGACAGCTACTCTTCTATGCAAACGAAATTTAAACAACTCTGGCAAGTTGTAATCCAGCCGTGTGCAAGTCTCACTGCTGCAATGACTCCCGTGGGGCGGCTGCCCTCGCCTTGGTTCTCCGAAAGCCTCGCACAGCAGGAGACGAGGACTACCATAGCAGAAGCCAGATGATGGGTTTAAGCCTCAGTAACGTGGAGGGACACAGATGGTCCCAGGTGTCCAAGCCAAGAACAGAAAAAGCCTCGTGAATTGAGACAGCGCTGAGAACGGCAGGGAGGGGATGGGGGCACCGAGCCCCGGCGCTTGCGCGCAGCCCTTCGCTGCGGTCTCCCCGCACCTTCCCTTGGCCCCTGCCAGCGAGTCCCCCCGCTCCATCAGCGGCAAGGGAGGTGCAGCCACAGGTAGCTCGTTTGCATTCTACAGCATTTCTTTCCTGAAGTTACTCAGTAAAACTGGAGAGAGGAGGGAGGGGGTAGGGGGAAGGCAAATGAGCTTTGATACAGCTTAAAAACTTATGGAGATTAGATGCTCATATGACCCCTATAACAAGATGAGAACTCTTTCCAAGACCTCTTAAAACCAAGACGTTTAGGGAAAAAAATACAGTAGGGGCTAGATTCCTGTATTTGGGGAAATCTGAATGCTGTCAAATATTAAGAAATGCAAAATATGAAGCAAGGGAGTGAGAAACTGGTAGAAAATTCAAGAACTGAGTTCTGATCATTCCTTCACTGTGATGTTCCCTAAACTGGTGCTTAGACTGTGGAGAAGAGGCAACCACCACACCCTCTCCCTCACCTACAATATTTCACATGTGAAATGCCTCTTTTGAACACCTGAGGTGCACATCCAACTGACGGGAAGAGAAGCCAGTGTTAGCAAGCTCCTCACAGCAACAACTGAACAGTACACTCTGCATCAGTGAAATTGGGAAAATGAGGACACAAAAGTAACAGTTACAGGAAGACAAAACCCTGAAAGGGCAACAGCAGAGGAGTCTAAAAAGGCAGACTATAATTACCAGCAGAAAACTGGGCCAGCACCATAGCAGGACATCCTTGATTTGGCTCCAAGTCCTCAACAGACACCAGGAGCAGAGGACTCAAGAGCAGAGCTGGGCACCGCGGGGGCACAGCCGGGCACAGGGCGGCTGCCCCTGCCACCCCCGGGACCTGCCTCCCTGGGGTCCCACACGCAGCCCCGCTGCAGGATTCACCTGCTCGCTGCTGAAACCAAGCGTCTGGGAGAGCGCGGCTGAACGCCGGTATTGCCGGCGCACCAGGCACGCCCTCAGCAGTATTTCAAGTGATCCAAGGCCCAGTGGGCACATTTAAGAGAAAAATCAGATTCACAGTTTGCTAGTTCATGTGATACATATGATATAACTTTGTCCTGTGAAGCTTCGGACGTTGCGGTTTCTAAAGCTTCATGGTTCAGATTTCTAAACTCCATTACTCACTTCTTGAGACCGCTGCATGTAGAGACACTGGAATACCAGGTACAACTGATACACAGCAGAGGTAAGTGAGAAGAGCAAGCACGTGCTCAAACCCTGAGTGCTAGTGCTAAAACCATATCCTTATCAGAGATTATCCTGGCACAGCCTTCTCGTGCAGCAGAAACCAGGTCACTCCATTTAATACAAAGCTACATAAAATCAGAGAGGAACATTTGGAGAAATAAAGGCTGAGCTCTGAATTCAGCAAGTGCAAACCAGAAGCTTCAGTAATCGGTGGCAAAGTAAATGTATAGTCTATTCTGTTTTTTTTTTTAATCCAGTACTGAAACCAGTCATTAATTGAGATCCTGGGTTTAGAATACCTGTTCAGACACAGGCTTTATACTTGTACAGGTCCTGCTTCTTGGTGATTCAGGAAGGATTACTAAGAGGCCAACCTAGCGCTTGAGCATTGCACTTCAATAAAAGGAGAGTAAGCTGGAGGTCAGCCCCTTTCACTCTCTCTTTCTGGGTACAGGAAAACTCAAGGCTCATGAAATCAAAATCTGCTTTGAACCTTCTGAATCAGGTTCTCCAAGCGAAGGATGACAGGTAAGAGGGAGGAGAGCCGGAAAGCCAAGCAAGTGGTACAAACCAAATTACAAGGTGGTAAAGTGCAAGCACTTGGTATCAGCACATCAAATTACAAATATTAGATTAGACATCTACAGACATCCCATGACCAACATAATAGGTGGGGGGGGGACAACGACATGGAAATCAGACTCAGCCTTCTCTCGTGCCCAAAAGATTTAATCTCCTCTTCTGCATCAAATGCAGACAAAACCAATCACAAGCATCACAACAGGCTGGAAGATTCCCACAGGTGATGGACTCTTTCAACTCTGTATACAGACACAAACACAGGGCAAACACACTCAAGCAAAACCGCATGTATAAGACAGGTCTTACTAAAAACGGGGTTAGACCAAGACAAATTCATCAACTTCCAGGTATGCAAGGACTCCTGCAATACAACTTCTGTCTCTTTACACTTTAGGAAATTTTTCACACTTCCAAGTGTACTTATAAAGAGAGAAAACTTTAAGTTAGTTACACCAGGCAAAAATTTCCACCTCTGACTGTCCTCAAAGGGGGCACTTAAATAGGTGTACAGCTCACAAATCCCAAGCGTTAATTATAAAAAGCCAGCTGAGGAACCTGCTTCTGTCACTGTGTCACTCCTAGTAGTTTCAAGACTAAAACTTCAGATAGAGAATCTGTTCTAAATGTAAGCATTAGTCAGCCATTTACATATGGATGATGCAGCTTCAACCCTCCCCTCCAAGGAAAGTGGAATTACACAGTGGCGTAGGATACAAGAGCAGATGTAGCTGAAGGCAGAAAGCTGGCCACTGGAGGAAGCACAGTCCACGGGGAAAGGCTACACACGACTGCCCCGTGTGCAGCGAGTCCCAGACAATTAACTACTCATCACCAGCAGGCAGGGTTGGAAGGAGACGAGCGAGCAGAAACCAAGGGTGTGTATGCATGCATAGTAATGAAGGAAGGGAAGTGTGTGCACACAAGTGCATGTATGAGGAGGAGGAAGGAAGGGGAGAAGCAAAGGAACAATTGCTTACTAAAACCTTAAGACAGAAGGACTTGCTTGGCAGCCAACACCTTTTAAACAAGTATTACATCCAGCAGCTTATGCATGGATGTGTGTGTTAGGTTTTCATTTTCTTAACTCTTGATACTCACAGGAGTGACAGCTTTTTAAGTTATATCAGTTTCTTCATCATGTACTTTTTGTGCCTGACTAAATCTCTGGTTGTACATTGTAAGTACTTTTTCATACCCAAGATAAACATAATACGATTATTTATCAGAATACATGTGAACTGTACCGTGTATACATTAGTTTTATTCACTTGCAATTGTAAAACAGTAAAATTATTGCAAACGTTGTCATAGTTTTCAAATTAATAATCTGTATTTTCTAGTTTTTCTGCCAGTTCAACTAAAGAGGTATGTGTCAGCAACTAAGCATGGTGCACATGGCCTAAAACCAAAGCTCATCAAGATCAGCAAACATTGCCTGAGTTCAGCTGGGACTGTGCTCTCAACATCAGTCAACTCGTTTTCAGGACTTCAGAAAGAAAACATTCTTTCTAAAGTCCAAAGAATTCATAATTCTCCTGATCTGCTTGAAACATAACAGGCTCAGCTTTCTTCTAACTAAACTAGGAAATCCCCCCTAGATAAATCCAAAATGACTGTATTTTTACACAAGGAGTACAAAACACCTGCTTTACAGTGTCCTTAAAGATCACTTCAGCTCCAAAGGACTCTGTTTAGATAGAGAGCAGGCAGGAAGACGCTCAAGCAGTTTAACTCCTTCACCAAAACATGGGCTCCCTAGAAATCGGATCTTCAGGAGCTATCTTGCACCTCTTACTAACACTGCAAACCTTATTCTTCATACAGCACTTGAATCCATCAACAAATATGTCACCCTCCTTCCCTTTTCATTCGCTCATTCCTGAAGAACAGTTCTGTTTTGTGGCTTTTTCTAAGTCAAGGTAAATGGGAACCTCAACGCTGGGAGCTGCAATCACAACTCATCTCTTTCAAATGTTTCACCTCAGTTTGGGAAGTGCTGTGTGACACAATGATGAACAGCAAAGTTTTCCTGTCTTAGAGCCTCTACGATGGCTACCATTGACTGGGGTCCCATCACTGCTTATTTGCAGGTCCTATTTTTCTGAGTACAGTTTTCCTTGTACTTGGTTAAAGGGATCTTAGCCACACTGAAAATATCACCTTGATAAAATTTGGAAGAGGAAAGAAAAATAGGAAAGAGAAAAGGACCTCCTTTGTTGTGCTGAACAAAACTTCTGGACCCACAAACAGGGGTTCTCAGGAAAGGAAACCTTTCTCCCTAACCTTTTAAAAAGCTACTACTACTGCTTTTAAACATGAGAGCTTCAGGGCAAGGAGGATCCCCCTTAAAAGCCACTGACTTAAAAAAAAAAATCTCATTTGTCGGACAAATAAAAGATACCTTTAGTATAAAACGACAGCACAATGATAGCTTGCGGTGAAGGTTTAAAATGGGCCCTATTACCTACTATTCACAGCTGGTAATGCACTAAGCCTTCAGGTAAAGATCTCAGAAAGCCAACTACTGGCAATTAATGCTGAAAATACAATCTGATAAGCCATTGTAGCCCAGGTTTTGTGCCCGTTTTGCAGCTGCTGACAATCTTATAAGCTCTTCAAGCTGAACAAGGATGTCTCTTGGTAGGAGGTATCGATGTCTTCCACCGTCTCAGTGCAGATGGAAAACCATGAAATCAGACTTTGGCAAGTAGTGGAAGGAACTAATGGAGTTTCAAAATAATTTTATTTAAATACTTAGTTGAATCTTTGCATCTGTTTCTGCAATATGTGATATTAAATATTGAAGAGCTCTCAAAGAACTGGATGTTCACTTGCAAGTTTTGTCCAGATACAGAAATTGGTTATGTTAACTTTGAAGTAATAAATTTTGCTAAATTTACAGAACTCCTAGATAGGGCAACAGTTAGTAATGAGATTTTTATCCTCTAAACTTACCAATGCATACTAACAGGATGTAAGAGTACCTACTCAGTTAATTTACAATATTTGGCTTAAGTAATCAGGTGGAAAAGTTAAACTACTTGCTACCATAAAGCCTTAAAATTAACACAGATTACTGAAAATGCAAAGCCACATTTGCTTTTATTGGCTAGAACTTTATATTGCCAGTGAAGAGTTAATAATCAAACGCTACTCCTGGATCAATAATCTCAGCGGTATGAGGCACCTTGCATAAGGCTTTCTGGTTAATTATGTGGTGATTAGTACGTTTCTGCACAGCTGCAAGAAGATCTAATCACAGATATCTGGGCTTGATGCATATTAACCCCCCAAACTGAAAGTCAACAGTCTGTTCCCGTGCTTACTGCCCAGGGACAAGGGCTAAAGCCAGCTTAACGTTCTTGCTGGCACATACAAATTACAAAACCATGTATGATTATAAAAGCTGCAATAACCCAATGGTATAAGGTACCATTTGGATCAGAAGCACTTTAAGTTAATGCATTATTTAACATTTACCTTCTAATTTAAGCTCCTGGACTTCAAAGTCACTGCATAGAACTGGATTTCCCCTCCTCTGTACATACCCACTGGGATAAAGTTAGTTTTGACTATATTTGCCTTTTTCAGATTTCACTCAAAGGATGCTCTGTATACGACTTGCTTTCCTTGTTACTGTTTGCAGTTTCTTGCCCCAGTTTTGATCACCATAAGAAAAACAGCCCTTCCTTTCCCCACACACCTTTCCAGAAGTATTCATGATGTTTCTACTAGCACTTAATAATGAGAGAAAGGTTAGTCCATAAATATTGCACCCTGCAGCCCTGATGTGAAGTGCGGCCATACTGAAGGTGCTTTTTATAACCAGTTTAGCATACAATACCAACACTGAATCTCGAGGAAGAGACCACGGCAGGCTGTGATAATGCAGCTCAAAACTGAAGTCCTACCAAATGGCAATCCATAGCCGGAGTTGTTATTAGCCAGTAGATGGCTCCATGAACTAGGTTAGAAAGAAAACTTGTGTATGCATAGGCAGATCATCCTTCAGGAGGCTATCAACATCAAGGACATTTTCCAAGGGCATTTGCCTGATTACTGCTGCATCAAATCAACTTTCCCACAGTAATGATGAGAGAAATCTGGTTGCTGCCTGCCAGATTGCTACTAGACCAGATTTGCATACATGGTTAAAATGATGTCCATTTAGAAAAGGACTTCTCAATATTTATAACCTAGCGTAGATGACTTTAAAAAGTTTTTGCTGAGCTTGTCTATTCCAGTTATTCGTGTGATGATCCAAAACCTCACTTTACACTAATTTGTAATATATAATAATTAATACTGATTAAGCTCCACTTCCAAATGCAGAATGGAACTTTAAAGACTTCCATCCAAAGGACACGCAAAACTGCACTAAATCCCATTAAAGCAAAGAAGATCTTGGTGCAAAAGAAAATTCTAGCTTGGGGGAATAAGATCAAGTCAGAAGTTTGCGGGTCTTGAATGGAAATGGCTGACTGACTTTCTTTTTTCTTCCTCATGAGAAACCAATTTTCCATCCTTCTCAGCGTATCCGTGCTGTCAGTGGAGCCCGATCCTGCCTAGCTACAGGCTCTGTGTTCCCCCTGGTCTACGCTTACACGCTTCTTGCTACATTCCTGCGGAGGCCTAATGATTCCTCTGAGAAAAACAACTGGAGATCTGGAGTCACATTGACCGAGGTCTGCTCTGGCCAGTCACCGCCTGGGTCAGCCCTTTGACGTTGCCCAGCAGGTCTCCACGCTCAGAGCCCCTCACGTCTCTTCCCAGGGTAGCCAACGCACTCCCCCAGTATTACGCTGCGTACTCGGGAGGGCTCTCAGCGCGTCACCTTAGAAGGCACACGAAAACAGCAAGGGCAGCAGGGTACGGCAGGGAGCTGAGGTCAGCCCTGACACAGTGCTGTGGTGTGGCTAATCCCTCCCGAGGATCTTAGCCCTTAGCTGTGCAAACTAGCTTGTGCTTGGACATGGATCATGTGCACGGATCAGTCCCCAGTGACCAGCCCAGGGGTTACAGCGCTCTGCACACAGATAGTATGGAGGCAGCCTTTGACACCCTCTGGAAGGGGAAGAAAGTCACCTGTCCTCAGACTCCATTTCTTTCAGTTTTTCCAGGTACAGGAAAAACTGACAAATCCAAGATGACTGCCTGCACCTCAGCCCAGAGTTAGCAGTCGGGGGCTTCACTGACTGCTGCTGTTGCACGGCCATCTGGGATACACTCCAATTCCAGCCATGAGGGAAAGCAACGGGAAACCAAAGTTAGCCTTCGGCAGACCTGTGACCTACAGCAAGAAGGGACCGCTCTGGGCTTGCGCGCTTTCTCCGCCAGCTGCTGGGGGCAACAGCAACGGACAGGCCTCCAGAGAGAAGGCGGCTTTGGAAGAGAGGGGCTCAGCTCCCCTCAAATAAGGGTGCAGGATCGGGATGAAGACGCCTTTAGGTGTCTCAACACTATATGCTTCTCAGCTATTACTTTTTTCTGCTGTGATCTTATGGTTGATAGCAGCTAACAACAATCCTCTCCGGGCAGCTGTAGCTGTCAGCATGGGTGCCCACTACCTGTTTTTGAGGTACGACCCCGATAGGCAGAAGGCAGACCCTCACATTACCTCCCATTTCTCCACAGCAGAGGTGATGCACATGCCGGCCATGCTCCAGGCAAGCCTGGGGTACTGCATGGCCAGCAGCTCCCAGCCCCTCAAGCGCCGCCCCCAGAGAAGCTTCCAGACCCTGGCCCGGCCCGGGGCCCCACCAGCATACGCAGCCGTTCCTCTATTGCACCCACCTCTGTGTTGACACCCCACAACTAGCAAAATCCTGGAACAGTGAACATGTACATGTTACACCACTAAGGTACACATCCTTGCATTGGGAAATAAACCCCCATATCCCTTTAGGATATTGCTTAGAATTTGCTCGTAAACTTGCAGGTGTGTAACAGCACAATTATTTTTGTTCTGCTATAATCAATGCCCAATCATTACAGGCCACCTAACTGGGCCACTGAGCATGCAGGTGTTGATGCTGCACTGAGCTAGCCAAAGGTAAACATGGTCCAGCAACAAAACTGGTGGTGTTTCTGCTCATCCCTACAGCAATATTTGATCATTAGCGCCGATCAATTCCAGACTTTGAGGTGCTTTCTCTTGATGGTGGTGAATGAGAGGGGATGTGGGAAGACGCACTGAGCTCCCAAGATCTGTCCTGAACAGACCCACTGTCTTCAACCTGCTCTCACCAGCTAACAGATCAGGAAGGAAGCTGCTGGCACCCATAATCATTTTCCAGTGTAATACTCCATCTCAGCTCTGACCAGTGCTCCAGAGTTTAACACTGACACTCTGAACCACTCCTCTGCTTATTCTTCAAGCCTACGGAACTCTTGTATCCTTGCCACAAGCCACAAAAATTTCCTCATAACAGATTTTTTTTTTAATTTCTACTTTTCATCTTCATTGGGCGTTTTTGTTAGGTAAAATGGTCCAACACCTGCAGCTCTGAAAGCCAAATCTCATCTTCTCCTATCTCACTGGCTGCACTGATCCAAGAGTAATGTTTATCCAGGAGTAACTACCAAGCTGTGCCTGCAAACAGGAGAAGGTGTGCCTCCAGGACTACTCCTTTTCTTACCAGAAGGTAATAGCAGACCCAGCTTGAAGCACCTGGCTGCTGACAAGAAACAGCACTTGCTTTTGAGGGCAACTTATGCTGTTATTCCCTGTCGCCAAGAAACCACAACAGGCTACCACTAGCATCCCATGAGCTACACCACAGCCACCATTGTATACAGGATAGCGTGAAGAGTGCCTTGACAATGTCATTCATTCTGTGCATATCTACTTTCAAAGCTCTGGTTTTCCTCAAATGGCACCAAGTGTAAAATTTGAGCATTCATAGTCTAGTTCCAATTTTAGATGCAACCTAAGATGTAATATACCTGATTAGTAAATGGGTGATAGTCTTTACGTAGTTTCAGTCTTTTTAAAAAAAAAAACAAACAAAAAACAATGGATTGTTTAACATGTTAGAAATTTGCATATAAAAAACTATCTTCCTTCTTCTTGACATGGTAAAATACAAAATAAAGACTTTTAGCATACTATGCAACATCACTCTGGTTCAGCAGAAACCACAATCAAGGCAAAATGCCCAGTCTGCATAAAGGATTAAGTTTACCAATAAAGCTGAAACCTAAAAACTGCATAGTGATGAAATGGAAAATTTCCAAGTAGGCTTGGTGTTTCATTTCTCAACACTGCTGGCAGGAACACCATCACAGTGTCCAATGTAAGTCTAACTGATACAGAATACACCCACCCCCCAAAAAAAACATTTCTTTTAGTCTTAACACTATGTTTTCTCCAGTAACAACTTGGAAAGGCAAACAGCTCTGGTTGAAATCGCTTTCATTTGCTTTAAACAAAATTTCACTTGTCAGCTTTCAGTTTTATTGGATATCGATGTATCAAATTGATTATTTCTGGTTATCACACTGTTAAAGATTTTTGAACTACCAAACTTTACCCTCTCACACTTTCTTCTTATTAAAATATTAGAAAAGAAAAACAGCAACAAAAAAAAAGAACGCACAAAAAGCATCTTCTCATGCTTCAGCAACTGTCTTGGTGGTTTAGTTTTTACCATTCAGTGACCTGACTTTCCTTAAAGTGTCAACAAAGAATCCACACCGACATACTAAGCTGCTGTGTGTTAATCACAGTATTTGAAAACATGAGTTGTCTTGGCCGTTGCAATCGTGAGGCAGGATGCAGCTGCCTGAACCTAAAGTCAGTAGACTAAGATTTAAGATTTTGTTCCTACCTTGCAATGAGCTTAAAGTGTGCAATAAGCACGTGACATGATGGGTTACTACAGCTTAGCTGCACAGGCTAATTTGTTAACTCAATAATATATCTGAGGTCTTACATTCATTAAAATGGCTTAGATACATTGAATGTGATAGCTCTCCTCTCAGCTCAAGTGAAAGATAATCTCAGAACATGCTTCTTGATTTCTAAAGGAGCTTCACATCCACAGTCATTTACAGCTGTACTTCCTCTGGAAAGCAGTATGCTTTTCTTTTCTTTCTTTCTGTTTGCTTCTGAATGCTCTTCTGCCATGAAAGCAGACCAAAGTCACAGCATAACTGAAAATTTGAAGCTGTATTTGGAACTTGCAGAACTTCTACAAAAATCCTAAAACCAGAAAAGCCGATGAAACTCACTGATAGCACATAAAATGCAGCAAGCCCACCTATCAGATTTGCATAATATGATTTATTACGTAAACTCTTAAGTTACATAGTTAGAATTAATAATGTCACAACAGACTGGGTGTGGAGGAAAGCAGATTCCCCACAAGCCATTAATAAGATGTGAATGCATTCTGGAGAAGGCTCCTTTATTCCAGAATACAAAACCAAGACGTGAATGCAAACCATGAAGAGGGCCACTGATTACATGGATGAATTCAGACAAAAGAAAATGTTGTTGCTTTTGCAGGTTTCAGAGCGAGTATTGAATAAAATAAGGATTCCGTTTCTGTGTGCACTCCGGGTTCGTCATGTACAAGAGGCTGCCAGAGTCAGTGGCTGGCACACAACAATCCCTATTTATTCCTTTCTTTAAAGAACAAAATAATAATTTGAGCGACTTCACTGATTGATCAATCCAAAAGTCACGAGCTCTGATAATCTTTGCTCACAGTGATCCTATCCAGAAGCTTACAAAATTACATCATTCCAGACCATTGTATGCGGGCAGAGAGCCGTATAATGATCAAATGCTCTCAAGATGTGTTCAAGCTCAACTCACTGACAGAAAGCAGGAAATTCGGTCCCTTCCCACAGACTATCGAGGCAGGTGGCTATCACAGAAACTAGCATTTGTGTTTGAATATTTTCAGGTTATATTTGTCTTCTCCATCAGCCTTCCCCAAATTAGCATTCCCTTCCTTTCCAAATAAATACTGGTCTACAGGTTATAGCGTACATGACCTTAAATCCAAACTGACGCATTATTGATGGAGCAGAAATGGCTAAATTGATGTTGTCTTTGGAATCGAGTTCTTGATAAAGCAGGAAGTATTTGCTTTTGCATTTCTCTTTAATTTATTTGATTAAAAATCTCTTAATACTATGGATTCAGGAAGATATTACTGTCTTTAACCTTTTTTCATTGGTTTGTCTCCCACATTACACCCATTGCCCGTACTGGCTTTTGGTGTTGCTTTACGCATTTGACACCTTATGAACGTGTTGTTTCTCTGTCTGTCCTTTTAGACAATGCTCTTCTTCCAGAAGCTCTCTTACCTAGTGTTAGCCTTGAGGGCACCTCTACCTTCACTCTTCCAGTCAAAAATCATGGGAAATATCCCTTGAACCTACTGTATCGCGTCATCATTGAGAGACTTCATCCTCGACTCAGTTTTGCTCCTTCTGAAACCTTGATCTGCATGCTGCTTCCCCTCTGAACTTCTGCACTTCTTCTGTTGATTTGCTAAACCCCAGTTCCGAATACGAGAGCGTGTCCTCGGCCCGACAGCCAGCCTCCAGGAAGCAGAGCCACACGAATGCCCCCAGTGCTTCTGCTGCCTCACCCTGGACCCCGTCCCCGCTGGCCCAAGCCCTTCTCCGACAGGGATCCTCTTCTGCGCCCTGACGCTCTAGCCATGTGCTCCAGACACTCAACCTTGGGTTCATTTCAGTTCTTTTCTCCCAAATTTCAACCCCCGCATTGTGAAGGTGTGCTTATTAGGGCTTTTCTGTCTCTGGAACTTCCCTTTCCTCTGTTGCCCTCCCATTGTTTTAAGACTCTTGTGGTGGGTTTTTTTGGTTTTGTTTTTTTTTACAAGATTTCATTTTCATTTGGCTTATGATCATCTCTTAAGACATTTCACAGTACAGGGAAATCTGACTAGCAATTAAA
Organism: Platalea leucorodia; assembly: GCF_965183815.1. NCBI lineage: Eukaryota > Metazoa > Chordata > Aves > Pelecaniformes > Threskiornithidae > Platalea > Platalea leucorodia. Next base: position 16,066,087 of record NC_138831.1, read on the forward strand.
TTATTCAAGACATGACCCTAGTTCTGTAAAAAAATGAACTGCTGTTTGCCCTGGCTATTTTAACAGCTATCTTCTCTGGGTTAATGATAACAATGAAGCTTCCAATTGATAATACTCTGCTAATTTAATAGCTTGGTTAATGTGAGGAAGCTGAAGCATCCTGAATAGCAATGACAAATCATGCTGAACAACAAGGCACTGTCCTGCATCCATACTTTTTGGTGGCCTTGGTGAAAGTAGAATGTCAAAGCAGTATTTAAAAAAAAAAAAAAAAAAAGGGAAAAAACCCACAAGAAAATAAACAACCCAGAAAAACCCAAACACCCACTATTTTGTTTTACAAAAAAAGAAACCCCCACAACTCAAAATTGTTTTCAACAACAAATACGTAATTCTTCCTTGCAAATGACCTACAAAAAAGTTTTTTAAATATGTAGCACTGTGCTAGTTTTTCCATTGACAGCTTATGAAAGAACACACATAACATGTCCTTTCTGCTACAAAAATTCTTCCTTTTAACCCACATTTCCTTAAACTGTAGGAATATGAATAGCAGAAAACCTGATCTTTCCTGGCTTTGTTAGAGAGGTATTGAAAACCCAGATACTTGCAGCTAAACTGATGACAGAAGAAAGCTGAATTTTTAAAACCCAAAGTATTAGTCATTGAAATGGAATATGTACCACAAAAAAAGCTGAAAACAGATGGACTAAAAATACCTTCTCCTTTTAAATAGATCAGTCATCACTTATCTTTTGTACTACTTCTTCAGGTGTCTTAGCCTAGCTTTGATAATGTCTCACATAAAAACATAAAACCCCTTCCTTGTAAGTTGCAAAAAAGCAAAAACCACACAAGCCAAGATTTTCTTTCTACTCTCAGCTCACCTTTAAATTCTGTCAGTGGCTCTACATGCCAGTCTGGCCACTTAGCAGTGCTCCACTAAAGAAAAAGGCTCCTCAAATAAAAAGAAAATAGTTTGAATGCTTTTAGTATTTTCACTTTTCTTTGTCCCAACAATGCAGCCCTGTCCTCTGGGAATGAGCGTATGCAGGCCAAACACAGTATGTCATTCTCCCGCTTTCACCCCTACGGAGCACCATTGACTTGCAGCCGCTCCCCCAGCTCTCCGGGTACGCGCGGCAGCCGGGCTGGGAGCCCCGAAGCCCGGACTGACCTGCTGTAACCTCAGAGAAAGGTCTCCCACCCCACCGACCAGCAGATCCCAAAGCGAAGCACAACCTGCTTCCAACAAAGCCTGCATTCACAAAGTGAGCGTAAGGCAGAAAGTTAGCCGGGCACAGCACCGCAGCGTGAACGGGGAGATAAAATCAGTGCTAATGCTACCAGCAATCCAAGGACTGATGAAATTTCCTCTAGATAGAGGGAAGGGAACTGCTATGGCATTCACCATTGTTTTCTTAATGAAGCACCTGATTTTAAAGTCAACCAAAATATTTCTAGCGAAACTAAGATATGCAGGCAGACTTTCAAAAAAGTGCATTTGTCTTGAAGAACAGTGTTTCCTAGAACTGCCTTACTGTTCTGATAAAACACAATCATTAAATGCTAAAAGAGATTCTAAACATTATTAAAAGTTGATCTCAGCCACATTTCCTCTGCTGTTCACATTCCTTGCTATTCTCTCAATCTGTACACAGCACCTTCTGACAAATTCTCTACATTCTGTGCTGTTTGGGACAAATTCCAGAATACTTTGTGGAGGACTACCACGAGAAAGCCTGACCTCAAAGCTCCCTGGAAGGAATCACCTACCATAACTGGAGAAGCTCTAACCATAAGCCCAAAAGACACGGACATCTGGTGTTAGAAGTCTTTTCTAATCGCTAAACCATTCAAACCACAGATTCTTTGCATTCACGGGGAATCTTCCAACACACAATCTTTACCCCCGCAGCAAGACCAGATCAAACACTTACAAGACAAACAGCACCTCAGCAGTGCAAGCAGTTTTCCTTATTTTAATACTGAGCCCAAGCTGGGCCACAAACATTGCTTACTACAGAGCAACAGCAAAGAAAAAAAAAAAATCTAACCCAGTCTCATTAGAGGACAGACAGAAGATACTGGCTTTCACCCCTTCGGTGTCGCAACAGGCAGCAGCTCGCAGACTGATTTTTGAAAAGCAAACTCCAGCAGCAGCAGCTAATAAAAATGCTGAGCCTGGGCATTCACTGGTGACCCAGGTCTCTGCCTAGCAAACCAGCTGCATCCACAACCCTAATACCGCTGACATCCAAGAAAGGAGAAAGCCACAAGACGTACGGTTTCGGAGGCAGGCAGTGAGCCCTCCATGCTGGGTGCGCAGCGAGGGAAGCATGCAGTCTAACCCCAGCGCCCCTCTGCCGGCTGAACATGCTGTACCGCGGTTACATTAGCGGAGACCAGCTCCAGCCCTGTCAGGCTCAATTCTGCCCTGACAAAGCAGGACCTTGTAATACGAAGCAGTAGTACCCTGGGTGTGTTGGCAGAAGCCCCAAATGCATGTTTGAGAAAGCAACTGCAGCTCTGAACAAGCGAGGCATGAATGCACTGCAGAAGAGTTACCAAGTCTGCTAAAAATACTTCATCGCTGACCCCGTCAGGAACACATCTGAAGTGAGAGTCTTGTTTTCTGCAGAATAATAAAACCAAAAAGCAAACCACATCTGCTGGCAATGGCCTTGGAAGTTTATTTAAAAACAAACAAACAAACAAAATACCAACCTAGTCTCGAACAGAAAAACACCTCACATTTTCTCCCAGCAGGAAGACTGCTGGGGTGAACGACACGCTTCACACCTCTGCTAGAGCTCCGGGCAACGTGTAACCTCAAAATCTCTTCCTCTGTAACCTGCCACAGGAGGATGTTCAGACTCCTATTACAAGTTAAGGAGCTACCTGCAGACAAATTCAAGACCTGCCCTGCTGAAGACAGCACGGAAGCCTTGCGCATTGCATGTTCCAGGTGAGACAAATGAAACACCTATCACCGGTGCCCCCCGCGCAGCTTTAGGGTGCCCTATTACAGTTCGGATGCCCAGAGAAAACTAGGAGCAGCCACTGGACTGGAAATGTGGCTAGAAGACATGATGCATCTGGTCTGTTCCTCCTTGGCGGGACAGAGAGCGAGGTTCTTCTGGGAAGCAGGTAGGGAGCCTTCCTCCTGCCCTCCTCTGCCAAGCGCAAATCCACAAGGCATGATGGGCAGAGCGGATCCCAAGCAACTCTGACGGTGTGAATGAGCCCTCTGGGGAAAACACATCAAGATGAGGCTTTTATTTTATGCCTCGAGTAAGCGTAGCAAGCATGCCCTGTATGTTTTGGGAAACTGTTGGGTGGTAAGACAATTTATTCTTCTGGGGAAGAAGAAGTGAGAGAAGTTCCTTCATAGCTTACTGCTCTGCAGTCAGACAACTGTGTTCGCCATCTATTCATAACAGATCTAGCCTTAAAAAGAAAGTTATTTTTAAGAGATGTTAATTTATTCACCAGGCATGTTTTCACATGGATTATGTTCTGTTAATTGCTAATCAGCCTGGTTGTCTGTACCACATTCATCCAAGGAAAGCAGAGGTGGATACTAAGTCTAAGAGACACCACACTGTATATTTCCCTCACAGTTTTTCAGCTCACAAACTCGGATAATCTATATCAGTACATTCTCTGGATTTGTAATAACTATCTACTTAGTAGTAGTCTGACGAGTTTATGACGAACCTGTTTCAGGGGAAGTCTGCTCTGTTACAAGCTGTCCTAAGCGTGGCCCACCAGGATCCAGCCTCCAACGCCAATCTGCCAATTATTCCCACCCACCCGACTTCTGCTTTTGCTTAGCAGCCCTGCTCAATAGCGACACAAGCAAAGGCCTTGTTTAAAAACAGGAGAATGAAAAAGGTGCAAGAACTGCAGAAATATTTTTTAAGAAATTGATAACAATAAAAGATGGACTTAAAAATGACAAGTCTTGTGCTCCTCCTTCCCCTCTCCTCAGCATCAAAACACAAGCTTGGTTTTCTGACTTAACTGCTACCTCACCTGGGTTTACAGTTTGGGGAAATAAATGCATTTCAAGTTTAGCCAGTGAGCACACCTTTTCTTCTTACAGCAGTCCCTGCCAACTGATCGGTAACTACGATCAGTTTTTAAAGGGAACCTTGTCCCATCCTCTTGCTCAGCAAGTGTATAGGTAGTTTTAGGACTGGCACGCTCTAAATCCATATCGAGAGTGTGAACCTTTGCAGAAGCCACCATAGCGGAGGGATTGTTGATAATCCTACAGCGTGCCAGATTTATCATGTTATTCCTTTCCCTCAAACTGGGTTAACCTTTTATACTGCTAAATATTTGGAAAGCGAGTCCTTTCTTGTGCCCATCTCTTTTTTTATTTTTCTTTTTTCCTTTTTTTTTTTCTTTTTTTTTAAATAAAATTAGAAAATTTCAGATGTCTCAGTCTGGGTCAACTTAAAGCAGGTTCTAAAAAAATTTGTAACAATTAATTAAGGAAGCTTTGGTCTAACTCAGGTTGGTACATTTCTAGGGTTTACTGTAATAATGCATCGATCCCAATACACATTAATTCATTCTTACTCTCAATTTACCGTACAAGCTCTGCCTAATATTTAGTATTGATGACTACTTGGATGGATGATAAGGTCCCACCTGGGTCCCAAAGAGCCCACAGATGTGCTGCTCCAAATGGTTTTGTGGCTGCATGGCACTGCCACAAACAGAACACAAACAAACACACACACAAACCTTGAACTGGCGCTAAAGTAAAATTTGTTGCTATGGGAGTTAACTTTTAGCGAAATTCCTAAGCTTCTATTACTTTTAATCAATAGCTTATAAACCAAATGGCAAAGGCAGCGTCTTCCTCAGCCAACGGATGCACGCTCCCTGCAGGCAGCATCTGTCCGTGCCGTCCCCAGTTCCGCAATGCCATCTTGCTCACAGCTGCTTCCAGAGTTGCACACTGACCTTTCAGTAAAATCACCCCAGAAAACTAAACAGCTACAGCAGAGTATTTTTCATTAACCCAGCTTATTTGGACTAATGTTTACAGTTAAAAGAGGACAGTTGAAGTTATATAGCGAATTCCACCAAAGGCACTCTCTCGGTTTTCCAGCTGTGCAACCTTCGACATCCATCTGATGAAAGGGAGCCATGTACAAACGAAGCAGCCATGTACCGATGCACTGATGAGCAGGGCTCAGAGTCCTGCCTTCTCATTGTACCAACTCCGACTGCTTAACAACTCTCCCCATTCAAAAACCTGGCCTCAAAGTAGACAGTAAAACTTTTCTGAAAGTACCTAGTTGTTTTCTGCTTCCTGACTGGCATTTTTCCACACATTTTTAATGAAAACTGTCATTGATTAGCTGAAGACAGCTCAGCTTTGTTGTAAGACAACAAAGAGTATACACAGAAGATCACACACAAACCTCACCCAGGAGACAGTCAAAAGTAGTGCATGAAAATACCCTCTTAGAAACAACTCTGCTAAATAATTGCAGAAGAGTGTCTCATGTTGTTAAAAATAGAACTAATTTCTGCATTGGCAGATGGAGTTTCAGTCAAAATATCCACTGAGCCACTTGAATAATTAAGCGTTGCTTTTCCATGGCATAACAAAGTATCTAATGCAATTTACTGCCCTTTCTATAAAATGTGATATAAATACTGTTTGCTAATTTTTTAGCAATGAAATTAATAGAAATAAGGTCTATAGTACCGTGCAGCAAGCTTCTAGCTGAAATACTACCATGGCTGCCAAGACATCAGCACCGTTCTCTACATACAAGCTATTTAATCTTTCAGGTAATTACCTCCTGAACAGGGCAGTCATTTAATCTAGAAATCAGGTTTTCTCAGAAGGAAGCAGAAGAAACTCTAGACTGGTAATCCTCAGTAACCTGAAACACGTGGCTGGACAGAGTGACAAAGTAGCTGATGCACAGTGAGATTTTTTTAAAAAAGCATACGTACAGTTTTAAAAATTGCTACATGTAAAATGCAATCTTCACAGTAGCATAGACACTGGATATTGCACAAACTGCTTGTATTTCACAGAATCAAGTCAAGTTTTTCTTTTCAAATCTTCTTAGCATTTCATCTCTATTTAGAGAAACTTCATAAAACTGCCTTCTTTCACATACTAACTGGAACATACTACACGAAATACTGAACAGTTATTTACTTTTATTGCAGGCCTCCTGGAGTAACAGCTATATACAGTTATGTACTTTTTCATTTCCTTCGGCTGGGGCTGCACGGCTAGAAGGCGCGTCCTCTGGGTGGTGGATAGGGGATCCCTCTCTGGAGGGTGCACCGGATAAAATTGAAGAAGGTGTCGTGAACCAACGCAGCCTAAGGGAAGACCACCCTGACAGAAAAACCACTGGCCCTCCAAATCATGGGGGTTGGGCAGGAGGCCAACTACCTCCTCCCGGGGAAAAAGAAAAAAAAAAGAAAAAAAAAAAAAGTTGCAGAAATGACGAGCATCAACTCGGAGATGGAGAAAATCAGTAATGAAGTGAGGAGGAGGAGATGGAACTGGATCGGTCATGTCTTGAGGAAAAAACCAACAGAAGACTGCGCTGTGGCCCTTGGGACTCCAGAGCACGCAGCTGCAGACGGATCGAAGTGGAAGAACGATGTTCGCGCCTTGTGTGCCTCCTGGCACTGAGAGAATTCAGATTCAGACTGTTTCATTTGAAGTATTTGCTCCTACTCCCCTGCTATCTCACTACCCATTTTCAGTCTATGATGGCGCAAAGGGCTCTGCATCTTCCTTACAACACGTTATCAAAATTCTGTTCCTCAAAGTCTCAGTCCAATGGGATTCCTGGGTTACTGCATTAAATCAACTGCAATTTTCAAAGTTTAAGTCCTGAAAGGAGAGCAAATATCTTAAAAGATTTGTCTGTGCTGCAGCTGTTCACTGTGAAGTTATGAAGGATGCATAGGAGGCACTTTAAACGTAAAAAAACCCCAAACCAACCCCAAAAAAAAACACTGAAGTTTTTTACTGCAAGGGTGATCAAACACTGCAGTAGGCTGCCCAGGCTCTGTCCCTGGAGTCAGTCAAAACGCCGGCCATGGTCCTGGGCAACCTGCTTTAGCTCTCCTGGCCTTGGGCATGGGGGTTGGACTAGACAATCTTCAGAAGTCCCTTCCAAATTCAGTGATTCTGTGATGCTCCAGCTTTTGGGATGAGTTTTAAATTCTTCAGTATACGTAATTTTGGATCTACTGCCAAATGAATCCAGCCACCGGATCATCATTTGTCAATAATGAATTATACTGACATCACAACATTAATGTCTACAGAGCATGATTAACTGTGAGGGAAACAGTCTTATGAAACCAAAGAAGCTCCACTGTAAGTGGCCATCAGACTAGCAGACAGTACTAACCAGTGCCTCGTGGAGCATGTTTATGCCATTCAAGTGTATGGCAATATTTCAGTGGTAAAGAACAGAGATCATCTCATCTGTGCTGCCACCTTTTCTCTGGAGGAGACAGTAAATGACTACCCAGGTGGTAAATGCCAGCGTTAACAGCTAAATGCTGCCTTTATATCACTGCAGCACGGAGAATCTGCTACTCCAGCCATACATGGGGACATGGAGTGTGGGGCCCCTGTCTGGGAGATGTCCTGTCAGCAGAGGCCCCGAGGAGGTCACGGACGCAGGATCAGGTCCTTGCACTGACTGGTGAGACTGAACCATCCAAACATATAAAGTCTTGAGCATACATAGTATGCATATATGCCCTTCAACAAATCTTAATACTTTAAACACTTTTTCTCTCTAAACTTTGAAGTTAAATAATGTCAAATTTCCCTTTACCTTGCTAAAGCCATTAACTGTACACAGTTTAAAAAAAAAAAAAAAAATACAAAGGTCACATTCCAGATGGTTATATCAACAAAGACATCTTGAAACAAACACCATCAATGAAACCCGATCGTGAAGGGCCAGGGCATGAGCAGGTAAGAGGAAGATGATCCTTGAGAAGTGTCCAAGTGTACTAAAAATTGTCCATTAGATGAACTGTGACAAGAATTCAGGATGGTATCTAGAAACTACAGAACAGCCTGAACAATGAGGTTTAATGCACCACAGTCAGCAAAACGCAGGCATGCTGAATAAAGCGCTGGTACTGTAAAGCTGCACAAATTTCACTAACTGTTCATCATACGCCAGATTGGTCAGAGCTTCTTGGCTTCTACATCCAGACTGTATGCGAGCTGGCACTTTGGTCTCTTTTCTCCCCAATTTTCCCCCAGGCTCACTAACCAGTCTCACGTTCTCTATCCTACACGGGCAGGAGAGGCACATTTTCCTTCTAAATCCAAGCAGCCAGGGCCTGTGAGAACGAGCCTTCAGCTGCCAGGCTGCCCTACGCCAGTAGGGAAAGCCAAGCTCCCCTACCCCTGCCAGGGCGCGTGATCTCTTTGGTAATCCAATCTTGTACAGCTGTCAGCAAGAACCTGATCCCAGCTCCACCAGCATCGACACAGCGGGGCCAATTATACAAGCAACTCACGAACAATATGGACACAGATGATCAACATCAGCAAAAACAGACTCACAGCCTAGTCTGTCCACAGTAACTAAATGCTAGAGCTTCTTTAGTTAAAAGCACTGAGAGCACCATTAAAATTTATCCCTTTCATTACCCTATTTTCACCAATATATACATTTAACCCAGCTTACACAGAAGGTTAAAAAAAAAAACACACACAACAAAAAAAATCCCCCAAAATCCAGCCCATGCCAGCTAGCAACTCAACCATCAACCTGAGCAACAGCAACACTCTATTCAGGAGAATGAAAGTACAAGTAATTCTGAAGAACTACTATGGAAACAACACAGCAGAATAAGGAATAAATTACTTTGAAGTCTAATTTTCATACCAAGCTTCACACTTCAGAATGAGTATAATAATTTCACTCACTTGCGTGAAGCTCTCTGACCAAGGCAAATTTGTGTGGGCTTCTACTTCCCCTACACGTAATTATAGTGTGCAGTGCAGGCATAGACTGAGCTAGACATTGCCAGGAAGACAGTGCACAGCACCATATACCAAAGCATCTAAAAATACGGGCTTCTTTAGAAATTAAATGCCAGATTAGTAAATCTTCCCAAGCTACCACAGCAGAGTTCTGAGTCTTTCCCTAAATAAAGACAGAAGATGACAAACATTACTAGATTTAAGTCTGCTCTGTTGAGACCAGAACAGCAGAAGAACCTACAATTCTTCCCCCTCAGTTTGCGGAGTCTAATCTTGAACTTTCTAATTTTAAAATCTCTCTCTTTAAAACATTTCAGATCAGCTTTATTACTGACAAATAAGAAACTGATAGAACTGAAGGATTAGGTTGGGTCGTGTGTCCTTCCCCCCCATTTAACTGGAAGATGAAATAGCTATATAAATGGCACAAGGCTCTGTTAAATAATATCTGGAATAGGTAACCAAATAGCAACAGAAGAGAAACCATACCTCAAAATACTGCTATGGGAGAGATAAGCCAGGAAGGGTGTTTTGGCTGGAGAAGATGAAGAAAAATAAGTAAGTACATCACTCCAAAACACCTTGGGAGGCTCACCTGTGTAGTTAACTGCTCCTCTGGAAGACAGAGGATCCCAACAGCTACAGAGGAAAACACCAAAACAGGGAGAGAAGGGAAGGAGGCTGCATGCCAAAGATATGAAAACATGCAACTGTGGCAGATAATTAAGAATTCTTATTTAGGCTCTCTCCCCTACTCATCCAGTGTTTTTTAGTGATTGAGGCATGAGGGAGGGAATATTTCCAGCTCAGCTGATACAGAAATTACATTGCAATCAGTAGAGGATCTGCAGTGCAGGAGGCCTGTGCCAGCAGTAACAGGACCTGTCCCAAGAATCGGCTGCAAACAGCTCCTTCACCAAGTGTAAAGTGCATTCTTCAGGCGCAAATTCACACAGACTGAGGTCATTTCTCAAGACAGCAAAGAGAACCAAACACCATAGAAAATTATTTGTAGCGTGAACCTATAACAGCAAGATTACTGGAGAAAGGCAATGCCAGGGGAGTGCCTGCAAATGGCTGTCCTCTGGTTTTCACATTCATACCACAAACCTACAATATTTGAACTCATGATTTTTACTTACGCAAGGTACATTTATTTTGCTAGACAAGAAGATTCTGAAAGGATACAATTTCTAAGTTTAACAAGTGGCATAAACATCTGTCTGACTACTTTCCAGCGACACTCCAGTGACATCTGCAGCAAGGTCCATTTTCTACATTTCGGAGCAGCAGTACAAAGTCCCATATTTCCTGAGGAAATGAGATGATCTATATGCCTATAATCTAGGTTCAATGTTTCGGATACACAAAAGACAATCTCCTATACAGACAATCAGTTTCATTTACCATTTTTGGGGAGCCACCATTTGTACTCTTGCTGGGTTTGGATGGTCTAGTACTAAAAATACTTGAAGAGGAGACCATATTTTTGCATACACATCAGCAAAGTACAGTGCATATTGAATTTTATTAATAAAGGCAAGATAATAGGAAACATAGCACAGTCCTGAACTTTAAATATCTAATAAAATGCTTAGGTATAGGCTCATGTAAAAGGACACTCTCTGAATCTTCACAATTCTCCTGCCTCCATCAATACAGATGGACAATAAAACCACCAGTACAAACTGACAATAAAACACTGAAGTTGACCTACTGTCCCTCATAGCTCACCACAGAAATTTTGCCCACAATGAAGACCTTCTCGTGGTATTTTACATAAGAAAACTCTGGAAGAATATGTAGAAATTAAGTAGTTAGCGAAGAACTAGAAAAGATCAACAAATCTCAATAGCTTTAAGAAAATCTGTAAAGGAAGAATGAGTACCCCTCCAGACCAGACCAGACATATAACCATACTCTTTAAGTAGGAAGGATTTATTTTTAAAGCAAATGTTTATATTATGTTCAGTGTGGAAAACAGCTTAACGATAGCTGATGATTTCTGAAACCAGAAAAAAACCTGCAGCAATTAGCTTTCTATTTTTGCCAGCCGGCCACACAACAGGCATTTGTTTTGAGGAACCTGTAACACCGAAGCCACAAAGCTCCAGTGGTGCCCGAGTCCCTCCTGAGTCCTGCAAGCCTTCGACATTGTCCTGGAGAAAGAACGCGTTTTCAGGGACTCTTTATCACTATGAATAAATGGGAGATGCAGTCACATTACATGAACTGTGACTGAACTCCAGTGGTCAACGAGAGCTCCTTACCTGGCCTTTTTACATCCAATTATTTCAAGTCTAAAACAGCACAATGATTTCTTTGCATAGTCTTTAGCTTTTTCACTTACTGCTGGCATGAAAAGCAGTATTTTCTTCTTCATCTCTCCTCTTAGCACAAACAAACAAGCTCCAAAGCTTGTTATGTACGTGTGATACAAGTCACTGAATATTAGTAAAGGATGAACATTTTTATAGCAGCCACAAATTAATTTAAAGAAACAATTTATTTAAAGATTCCTGTAAGGTCAGTTTGGCTGATCATGCAAACCAAGCACATAACCCACCTTCCTTTTAGCAGCACCCTGCAAGTGAGAAATGCCACATGTAGCAGTGTGCTTCTATTTCCTCAGCCTCCGAAGTAGCCACCACTACTAATTTTTTTAACGTGGTGTTTCAGATCTAACAGAAAACTGCCACTGAAAGGGGAGCTCCCAGTCCCTTCCTCTGCACACCCCGTCTTCCACGCGTTCCTGCTGGTCCCCTGCCATCAGATGCCCATGGCATGGTGAGCTGGCTCCGGTGGCTGATCCAAGGGAAAACTGTCCTCCCTTCTCCCCCCTTCTCAACATGGTTTGTCCTCCTCTGGATAAACCAGCTGAACTGACTCCCCACAACTGCACAACTGCTAGATCCAACCCAAGGGCAGCTGTAACAGCACGCAGACCTAAGTAAGGGGGAAGAAGGGGTCTGCTCCCGTTAGTGGCAAACACTTCCGTGGTTAGGCTGGCTCTACTAAGACGACACACCCTGAGACACTTCACAGCAATTTCTTCAATTAAAACTGAAATGCATTGCGTTTGTGGTTTGGAGCAAAACCACGTGTATTTCAGTTTCCTAGAAGACTGAAAGCATGGACAGATACTTATGAAAAAACAAAACCACGTGACCTCATATGACCACTGTATTAGATTATGATGAAAGTGATTTTTAAAAAGTTTGGCATGAGCATTAGACATTAACATACCCGCACAAATACTCAAGCGCAGGCTCACGCACACAGCCCAGCTGACTTGCCAGCTCCTCCTACACCTGAAGCAAGGCACAGCACGTAAACAAAAGGCCCCTAGCCATAACACTGAAATTCCTGAAAGGACAGTAAGCAGGGCCCAGGAGTTTTAAGAATAGCAGGAACCTGGAGTGCCGTGAAGTACGTGTTGTTCTGTGCTACCTCCTGCCTGGAAGAGCATTTGGCCCAAATCTCAGGGTTTTCAGAGAGCTTACAGCAGCATTCAGAAATGAAATTTGTGCGGAACACAAAAATTCCGGTAAAAGTGAAAAGAGCTATGGGCAGGGACAGAGGTGCGGAGCGTACTTACACAGCAAAATGCTGAGGCAACTGCGGATATATAAGCCCAAATTTTTGTAAGTCTGTCTACATGGCATAATGAAGACATGATATCTCTTCTAGCTTTAGTCATAATTGGCCAGATATGAAGTCAGCATGTGCTAGTATGGACCAAGTCTCTTTATAAAGCATGGCAGTCCATTTATCAGCTCTCTTTGTTACAGGCTAGACTACTTAAAATCCTATCTTCTCTTTGGTGGGCAGAAAAGCTCAGAGAATTTCAGTAGAAATGCTGAATATACATATTCCTTACTTTCAAATTACAGTAAATGAGCTCAGTTTCCCATGATTTCATACTGCTTCCAACAGTCAAGGAGTTAGGATACCAAAATACAGAGAGGATGTTCCTTGAAATTTATGTTCTGCTATTCCCTGTGTCAAGATTCATTAAAAAATGGGCTCAAGCGTGCGTTTGGTTACAATAAAAACCAATGTGATTTAAACCCTTAAGCCCTTTATTATTTCTCCCCTTTCACCTATGTTTCTTGGTTTGTTTTTAAATAGGATATGTCCAACCACAATTAACTTTCAGCAGAGAGACAGAGGGACAGAGAGGGAGAAACAGCAAGACATACTGCAGAGCAGAAACCCACTGACTTTACCTAGCAGTAAGACATACTAATGCTGCAAGGCATTTTCTTGAAGCTATAATAGAGAGCGTAGCTATCAATGTATAGGTGGGTGCCATGGCCTCATTCTTCCCTGCTAAAAAAAATACTTTAATGTTATTTATAGTTTAAAAGGAAGAAAAAGTCCTATATTGGAATGTCACTGTACTCCCACAATGCAGACAGGGATCACGTGCGACCCGTGTAAGACCTCTTCTGTTTCAAAGTTCTGGGCTGCTTCAATGGGCTGCCTTAATGCAAACAGCAGTACTGAAGTGGATTTGCCTGTTTGTGGATTACAGCAGACAGTCATGCAAAAGTTACGTAGCATAAATATTCCCTTCAAAGAGAAGACTGCTTTAGAAGTTATGTGGCAAAGAATGTATAGACAAAGAACACTGGAGAATATGTATTTAACAGTCAAGGTACTGCTGCACAAAAGCAGTTTAACACAAAATGTCAGGTATTTTTTTTTCTTTACCTTTGGAAAAAGGAAGGGGGGGTAGATACTTGTCTAATTGTTGTGAATACAGTCTTGCTAAAACTAGGTCTGAACTATAGTTACATTAGCTTGCAGTTTCATGGGTGTGTGAAAACAAGTGCAACCAATATGGAGCTTCTTAGCTGGATACTGTTTGGAGGAAACAGAAGCAGCAGCAGGCAAATATGCATCTCGCACACTGGGGTCAGCTGGTCTCAGAGGTAGCAAAACTGGAGCACAATTTAAAGCCATGTGCTCAAGGTCATTACGACGGAGAGGTACCAAACCTGTGAGCTGCTGTTTCATGGTTCATAGTTTCAATCGAACCTGTGATTGCCCGAAGACTCTTCTCACTGACCTACTCCAACATCCCTGTGGCAGTTCCGGTTTGTTCAGATTTTAATAGGTTAATTTCCATTGGCAGACATCATACTTGACTATGTAATGTCTGACCACATCGTATTTCTGCTAGATGTCTACCGACTTCTTTATCAAGCCATTTCTTTCGCTTTCCCTCCTGTTCTGCAACAGCACCTGATTTCCATGCTGGCTGTAACATCAGTTATCCATTGTCCCCTGGGGAAGCCAGGGTGGTTTCTTCACCTGTGGACTACAGGGCTTCTGATCGTTAATAACACCCACAGAGCTCCTTAGTAAAATTAAGATTTCCAAAAGTATCACCAGGAAAAACAAAGAGAAAAGCCTCTGACAGCTTCTAAATCAAAACAGAAGAGAAATATACACACAGGAAATTACCGTGCAGAGAGCATTAGCCACTCTGCATCTTCACTAGATGCATCCCACTAAAACATGCTTAATGTATTTAATTTTCCATTTCCATGTAAACCAAATCAGCTCATGGTGCTGCACAACCCCTCTGGTTTCTAATACCTTTTCATAGCATTTTTTGCACAAGTCTAAGCAGTGCCCAGGTTGCAACAGACTTCCAGTCTGCTGTGAACTGGGCCTGTTTTGAGTAAGTGACCTGAAAGATAAAAAGGTTTGCAATTTTTCAGCAATTGCTTGAACAACAAGAGATCCAGTCAGGATGTTTAATACAGCACAGAATAAGACTCTCAATACAATATTACCACCTAAGGATTATAAACTGTCAAAATGTATAGGAAGTTTTCTTTCAAGCTTTAAAAGGAGAGTTTAAATGTCTTTACATTATTTAAGGAAAACTGCATGGATCTGAAGGTTCACTGTATTCTACATACCTCTATAAGAAAACACTCTAATAGGAACTGGTATCTCTCAGTAAGGAACTGGGTTAAAGCTTCTAATGCTGAAGAGAGCAGCATTTCATTTTCCTCACGTCTGACTGAAGCAGAGTGCTCAATAATTCACAGCTTGCTCTGATCAAGCTCCCGCACAGGTGCTGCGCAGTCAGACCTCAGGGAAGCTACCTGCAACGTGCCTGATCATCATAGGTGAACCATGCATAAAACATGTGCAATGACTGCTTCTACAGTTTTTTTATTTATGACAATGCTAAATTGCAAAAGGAGCCCTGCTTTGAAAAGTCCTTTGCATTAAGAGTCCAACAGTTTCAGAGAAAGTGGAGGGGGAAGAAGAGATGTGGGTGTTAAGAGGAAAAGTGACTGACTGAACTATGAAAACATAACCGTGTGGTAGACCCACACTGCTTCTTACCAGAAGGTAGTTCACTGAAAGGAGCACCCCAGAAGTTTGCTATAGCCAGTCCTGCAGTAAGTTCATAAACAGCCATCACTCCAAGAACAGAGGCTTTTTGTTCCCTCTCCTTTGTGCCAGTAAGGTGGCTCTGAAGAGAGCCTTACTCATGAATAAGTGGCAAAAGCACCTTCCATTCTCCTCCAGGAGAGTCAGCAGAACTGAAAGATGCTGTGCCATGCAAATCTCCCTCGAAAAATTAACTACCAAAGTAGTTGTCAGCAGTTGGCTTACTGTGTCCTCCCAAACCAGAATACAACCACCATCACAGCCAAAGCACAAAACTTATTAACATGAATCCACTTCAGAAATGGAAGTAGAAAATTCTTCAGAAAATGAGTGTATGAACAGGGAATTTTACCTAAATGTGTGAAATCGCTGACTGTCTGACATAATAAAGACATCTTCATTCTTGGTCTTGTTTGGAATTTTGCAGCTCATTCTAAGTGTGGGAGCTTATCTGCCGCATCACAGATTCGAAAGAGAAAAGAATCTAATGCTGAAGAAAGCCCTGCTTTGAGCAGGTTACTGGGCAGGTGAACTCCAGAGCTGCCTTCCAGCCTGAACTAACTTATGAGCACACCAGAGGGGCACGAAAAAGACATCTCTCTTCTTCCTATCTTTGCAAAAGAAACTCTTCCCCATCAATAGCCTAAACTTTAACCAAGACATCAACAGGATTTTAATTCCTATTCCACTGGTTCATAAATGACTCAAAGATGACTTTTGCTGAGCTCTCTCAATGCCGTTGGATACTTTTTTCTCATTGCCTTGGTTAAATAGAGCATGCTGAATCAGCAGCGTTTGATCTAATGCTAGAAAGCCAGGGTGGGGTCAGAGCCAGTGTGTCACAGTCTCATCTGCCCACTTCTAGGTTTAGAAAATACTGGTGTATTTGAACAGAAATTTTAAGCAAACGTGAATTGAGCTGCTTCAAAAAACATCTATCCATCTGATTATTTGGGAGGAAAAGGGAAAAACCAAGCAACAGAAGACCATATTTACTCACCACAATTAGAAGAGTGACTGCAGCATCCACAAGTATATCTGAGACAACCAATCTAGGATAATTAATGGCAAAAAGATTAGAAACACTGTTTTCTAGTCCTGAACAATACAAGAGACCAGTCAGTTGTTAATAGTCCCAAACAGTTCTTCAAGACAACATGCTTTGGGCTGCAAAGAGATTACAGAGTACTCTGTATTTAAGTTCCCCTCTGGGGAATCAGTTCTCTGAGCATTCCAGATATAAGCAAAAGTAGCCAAACTCTTTTCCCACCACCAAGTATACTTACCATGCTTGAATCCATTTCACAAAACTAAAGAAACAAAGACTAGAGCCACCTGCTGATGAATTAACCCTCAGTTAATTACCAGCTCACTAAACCACCGGAATGTGCTAATGGCAGAACCTCAGTGAAAGCTGCTTGGCTTTTCAGGTGTAGAGGGGATCAGACCATGCAACAGCAGCGAGCAGCCTGCGAGAGCTGAAGCTGGAAGCATTTAACTGAACAGCCCTAAACCCCTATGCTGGAGATGAGAGACACAGCACGCTGAACCGAAAGCCCTGCCTGGCAGAGTTCATAAGTGAGTTGGGTTAATGTTCAAGAAGCAATGACAACCAATTAATTCACAGACAAAGCATGATACCAAGTCTCTTCTATTAATGATTTTATTTCTAAGACACAGCGTACCCCACTGTTATTTATTAAATGCTTATATAAAAGAAGCGTACATTTAAAAAACAGTTTGATCTTTTGTTAAGCATTCCCTGAAACAGATGGTTTTATACTCCTCTTCTGAACCTGGCTATTGTAGAACTACTGTTAGTGAGCCTGAAATCCAACTGGTTTTAATTTATGATGGCTGTTATATGTCAGTTTTAACCTATATTCTTATTCGCTCCCTCGAAGGCTGGGTACATCATGCCTTAGCTCGGATGATGCCCACACACTGAACAATCAGGAACATGGCATCACTTATCAGGCACAAGAGAGCACTGCTGCTCTGCTGCAAGGGCCCATTTCAATCAAACTCATTTTGAATACTGCTCCCTGACTGTGGATATTTGAACTTTTGATTTGGCTTTTAAAGAGGCATTTGCTAACGACACCAACAGCTTACTTTTTGATTTCAAAGATGTGAGAGAGCAGACATGGAAGGGCTGCTTTGTTAACTAAAAGCAACACTGTAGTTGTAACTGTTCAGAAAAGAAACTAACAGGTGGGAGGAGTGCGTTCACATTAATGATCTTCTACCCACTGCCACATGCACTGAGCCCCTCACGGTGTCTTCGTAAATGAGAATCCCTGCAGTGCAAAACCAGACAAAAGCAGGAAACCCAACGGCTTCTTCCCTGCCAGACAGGGATGCGGAGAATGCCACGCTCGGCAGCTCGCATCCCGAGCCGCGGAGCTCTGCCCGTCACACGTTTCGCTAGTTCACGCACAACTCGAGTCACCTGCACTGCAATACATGGAAGTTTCCACCTTGTTTGAGGGATTCTAATATTTTTCAAAAGTGATGTTTAGTAATAGAAATATGTTAATGGTCTTCCTGGAGATCCCACCCTTAGGCAGAGTGTCCAGATAACTTTACAAGGCTTCTCACTAATGCTGCTGCTTTGCAGTGATGCTGGCTGGAAAGAGACCAGCTCTTTTCAACTTTCTGCCTGGCAAACGAGTACCACCATGGCTGCTACCTGCAGCAAGTTTTCTGCACCAGTGTAGATGGACAAATGTAGAAAATGAAGTTAATGTGTAGTGGATTGCAAGTCTGTAGATTTTATTGAAATAACTGATGTTTTCTTTCTTCAAATGCTATCACCAGACTGTTAAGCTGTGCTCTGAAAGTGCTCCATCTCTGGATATAACAAACCACTGGCATGTACCTTTTACAGAAAAAAAATAAGGTTTATGAAAAGAAGTTCACCCTCCATTAATATGTGAAAAATGCATCTTGTTGCAGGGACTCCATTCTGTATAGTACCTGGACTTAAGAGAAATGTGTGGAATTCCTGTAGGTAACTATTATATTCAGTATTGCAAGTTATCACACAGTCTTTGCAAACCCCATCCTAATCTAATCTTGGTAAATAATGCCTAGGGTTTTCTCTTAATGAATGCTAGAGCTTTAATTAGACTGCCTAGAGGCTGTGTATGGTTGCAGCATACTGCGATAGTTCAATTTAAGTGTACGACACAGGTCAAACTGCCAATCTAAATGATGAGCTGCCTTGGAAATCTGCAAGATACCACAGACCCAAAAATGGCAAAGAAACCTTGGAATTCCTTCCACGTCTGGTTTTATACCGAGCCTTAACTATCCAAGGTTCAACCCTGGAACGCAATCATTGTCTTTTTTTTGGTGACGGGTTAGCCAGTGTTGTAACTGCAGAGCCACCCTGGATGTGAAGTTCCCTGCTGATGGTCACACGCACCTGTGTCCCCCACGCTCTGCGCCCCTCTCTCCCTTCGCAGCGCTCAAGCCATCAGCATCCATCAGAGCACTCCACAACCAATACTTCTGACCCAGGGACACGTGAACTGCTTGTCTGCTAATGACTCCTGGTATTCGTGAGTGGTTTTCAATTTATAGCCCAGACACCAAGGCTTGCATAGAGAGCGCCAATTCACCAGGCAAATATTTATATATCCACTTATGAAAAATATCAGAAAAGCAAAGTTAAAGTTGATCAATAGTACATGCATTTCTCAAGTGTCAAGAAAGCATTCAAAGCTTTGACATTTCAGGCCCAGCAACAAAACATAGTTACAACAGTCTTTCAAATGTGTACTGCTTACTATTAAAATGCTAGAAGAAAATGGCTTGAATGATCCTACAGAACCAGGAGGCCTTTTTCATCCAGCTTATTATTTTTTTTAATTCTTTAATTATGTGTTAACAGGTTTAAACGTCTTTGCTCTTTGGTAGCAGTTTTGGTAGTCAGATCTGGATGTCTATATGAAAGCTACATCAAAGGGAATGAAAAACAGTATTCAGCTGAGTAGAGTGCCAGTTGCTCAAACTTATGATACATATAAAGACTATGTATCTGCTGGTTACAGATGGTGTCTGAGGTACATCTGATTAGCTAGAGACATGACAGTATGAAATGGCAGGAGTAGCTGGAACACAACCTCCTCCTCTCTTGCAGAATGTGTTCAAAAAGAGCTGCACCCCCTTAGTACAGCAGGGGTCAAGAGATGTAGATTTTCACCGCGACATCAGTGATGTTCTAGGCTGGGACATCTCCCTCACTCTAAAAGCAAGGCATGGGTGAAAGAACATGCACAAAGACTTATTTGTCCAGTGAGAAATTCTTTCCTTGCTACTGATAGGCACAATTGATTGGATAATCCACAACCTTTTCTACCTGTTCAGTGGACTACTAATTTTTGAAATGTCTCATTTTGAGTGCTTAAGATCTCATATTTTATGCAACCATTTATTTCTGGCAGTCTACGTACAAACGCTGTTCTCTCTTCAGCTCCATTATGGTACAAAAAAGGATAATTTCACATAATGTATGGAGACTACAGCATGCCTCTGAACTTCTGTAGCTGGTATTAAACAGCATTTTTAGGGGAAAAAAAAAGATTAAATTCCAAATTAGATGAACTCATATGTAATACAGTGAAAAGACTGAAGGATGGAATAGATCAAGTTACCAGAGTATTGCCAATACATTACCTTAATTAAGCAACTATTTAATTCAGAACATTAATATTGAAAGCACTAAACAAATGTGAGAATAGCTCCAAATCTGACAAGTATTTAAATTTATAGCACTTTATCCTACCAGATAATAACTATGACTAAGATATAATTTCCCTACTCAATTCCAGGACTCTCAGTCTCCACGCCTCTGCGATACAGTATTATTTTTGAGATTAATGGGCCTGATCCCAAGATATGCCCAACTCCTACTGAAATTAATGCTTTGTGCATAAAAAGGAGAGGAATGCCTCTCCTTTTTGGGGGGAGGGCGGGGGGGTGTCTTTAGCCTAAAGAGAAAGGCAACCTACATTTCACTGAAAGAATGAACACACACCAACTCCAGGCTTATTTAAATAGAGAAAATTGTTAGAAACTTTAGTCCCATTACAAAACAGTAGTCCCAAATACTGAAGACCTGTGGGCAACAGTTCTGCACTAATATTTCACATGCTTCGCAATCCAGCCTCCAGTGAAACACCTCCTCCACACCAACTTGAAGCTCTTCATTTCCTCTGCTCCTATTGTCCTGTTGCCAGTGTCACCAGGCTGAAATAATTTATTTCTGACCATAGAAAGATTTCTTTCCCCTGTAAGCTTTTGTTCACCACCAACAGGATCCTGGGTCCTTCCACATCGATGGTGTAGGCAGTGGGTTTCGGCGCACCCCAAGGCAGACATGCTTGAGCAAGCAAAAAAATGTGCCTACATAAAGGCTATCCCATGCTAATTTAAGCACTCCTTCACATTTGATTTTCCTTGGGAGTAATTAGTGATTCTAGAATTGAAACTTTTACTAGTTATGGATTTTTCAAATGTGACATCAGTGCTCATAGGCTTCTGAGAGTTAAGTATGAGGTGCGATGTATGCAGATAACACGGAGAAAATATTTTTCTGCAGTTGAGTGTTTACCAACAGCACTCAAGGAAAAAAAAAAAAACAACAAATAAAACCCTTGTAGTAAAACTTTACAGTTTGCATTCTTGTGAACTTGGACTCCATTCTTGCTAAGTATGTGCCCTTCGAATGCCCTATCGAAAAAGTCAAATGATAGCACTTGCAGTGTGTTGCTAAAACATTTCATTACTCTGATTTCAAATCTAAATACAACTTTCTTTTTTAATGCATACTAAAATGTTCAATGCAATTCTTCGAAGGATTTGAACCTTGTTTCATATCCTTAGCAATTTTTCCTGTCTATTTTAAATAGTCTCAAAGCTCACAACTCAAGAAGGGAATGTTTTCTAAGCTGAATTCCCTGTTCAAATACCAGTTGATCTCAGTGGTATCCAAATTGCATCTTAAGTTAAAAAAAAAAAAAACAAACCAAAAACCAAAACCAAACCTTGCTCCTTTAGTTTTCCTGTCAATGTCTATCAAAATGTCCTGGAACTTAGACTACATTTTCAAATTAATTAATTTCTGTCTTCAAAAGATGGGCTATTCAAACAAATCACCTCCAAAGTGAGTAGTCTGAACTGCACATACAACTTCATTTATTGTATACCAACAAAAACTTCCATTGATTTAAAATTTACTTAACATCAGTATGGATTAAGTTATTTGATGGGATTGGCCCCAATTTCCTCTTGTCGTGAATTTTGCAGGGAGACTGGTTTTAGAACCTGGAAGACCTGTTTAAGGATGGGACAGAAACAATCAATCCAAACACAAGCAAGGTTAACCTGCAAGCATGCAGCACTGGGATTAATATTTTACTTATTGTAACATCTAAATCAGGTGTTGAAAAAACAAGCAGTTTCTAAAGCACAAAAGATATGAAACTACATTTAAAAATAATAAACAAAAAGCAGCCAAGAAACTTCACTTGCAAGGTTCTGCTAATTTGTAACTGCTGTGGAACATGCTTGTCCTCTTTAATGAAAAAAGAACTAACACACTGTAAGGCTGTGAACTTTTACATGAAATAACAAGTCATCCAGTAACTACAGCTAATGGAAAAAGGTGTCCTGTGTTCTTACGAACCCCAGCGGGCCAAGGGGATAAGAGTGACAGCTACAGCGGTTTCAGTAGTCAGGGAAAAAAGTCTGTTCTGTCATCCCTTAGTATTCCAGCAAACCAAATTTTAAACCACCAAACCACCCCCCGCAGAAGCACGGACACTTGTCAAGGACCGGCCCGGCCCGGGGAGGCCGCAGAGGAGCGCGCGCCTGCACGCGCCGTGGTCGCACGCGGGGCAGCGCTGCGGTTCAGCCCCGCGCGCAGCCTGCCCGCTGTGTCATCTGTGTGCTTTTCCCACATATGCTTTATTCAGTAAGGGGCCTGCGAAGAGACAGAGAGGCTGCTGTGGAGAAGAATTTCATTTTTTAGCCAAACTCTGATGGAGATAGATGCTACAACAGAGATTTATTGAGCCCGCCAGACCCGCAGCAACATTGCTGCATTCTCAGACCGCCGAGTGCCACCATACCATCCGCAGCTCAGCAGGCACTTGGAACAAAGAAACATCCCCGGCCTCTCACAAACACCAGCATTTTGTGGGCTTGGAGAGGGGTTCCCTTGGCATTCTGGACTCCCTTTGGATTGTCAAACCAAATAGAAGCTCTGCTCTATCATTTACTCTGAGCTATGAAAGCTTTTGACCATTTATCCCTGGAAACGTCTCACCTGCTGACCCACTTAGGACTGCCAGCGTCAATGTATTTTCTTGCACCGACCTGACCATCGGCGATTTCTGTGCACACCCGCCGCAGGCCCTGCCGTGCAGGTCACGCCTGGTGCGGACAGGCCGGTGGCACAGAGCTCGACCACGCTGGCCGTGCCACGGGCTGGCACATCCCCCGGTCCTCAGCTGCCCGGGCTGGAGCTGCTGCTGCCCGTGCCCCAGCAGCAGCTCCCAGAGCAGCACCCACTGCCAGAGCCTGGGGGGAGCAAAGCCAAGCTGCGCCCGCCGACAAGTGGGGGGCACCAGCCCTACCGACAGCAGGGTGCGGGCAGGGGTGGGAAATGGACCGTGCAACTGTGGACTTTTTATAACGCTAAGGCACCAGACACACGATGTCAAGGCAAGGGGGGGGGGGGGGGGGGGGGCGGGGAGGGGGGGAAGGGGGGGAAGGGGGGGAAGTCTACAGTCAAAACCACACTGTGCTGACCATCTTTCTCTTCTTGAAAAAAAGACTGTTTACCTTGAGGGAAGCTGGAATAACAGCCCCAAAGGCAGAAGTCAGTTTAATGGAGAGATAAGTCATGGAGGTGCCCTACTACCTGTCAATTTATCTTAAATATAATCCCAAATATGAAATTCATGGTGTGAAAAGATACTCTAGAACTTTTATTATTCAAGTCAGGTGTTCATGTGCCCATTGTGGAAGTGTATTATGATGCAGTTACAGTCTGGTAGGAACAGGACTGCAACACTCAACTCAGCTTACAGCAGACACAGCCACCTCCGAGGGATGCCTTTGGGAAAACTGCGCAGATCTGACCAAGAGAACAGGCAAATCCCATCTTTGAACAACCAAAGTCTTCTGAATGAATCCCCTACCATCCATTTCTCTGCTCACCAAACACAAGTGTTTACAATTTATCTCCGATAAGAGTTATTTTAGAGATCGTTGTCGCATCCTTTGTCAGTACAAGGAGTCCCAAACTAGATGTCATGTGAATGTTGAAAACTAACTCCTGTTATTTCATTTCCCCTACTCTTCTGTGGCCTTCCTCCAGCGTAAAATTTGTTCTATCCTTTCTGATAGCCAAAATCTCTACAAAGGACCCCTAAAGGTAACTAATTCAGAGTTAAGATGCCAACACTTGTAATGCTTCCTTTGATCACTGCTGGTAGGAAATTCCGATTGTTATTGCTATCCAGCCCCATGTAAGCACCTATTATAAAGTATGATGCCACGCGCTGTGGAATTTCATTATTAAAAGGAGAGATGCATTTATGTAAGCTGCATTCCATCAGTAGTCTCTGTTTACATCCTTTAACATCCGAAGTCTATTTGGTAATAAGCCATCACATACAATTCACCAGTCCCCCAGCTGGCAAGTACACAGGTAATTCTTTGGATTATTAGTAATGTTTCTTCAGAAAGAGAAGTCCCTAGTCTTACCTCTAATACCTCTGCAGGTGCAGGCTCATGTACTCTGTTTATTACCAATGTGGGAAGATGCTTCAACTCTATTTTACTTCTGCACTGTCGTGGCATTCATGAAGCTGTTAAACTGAGACAGGACAAACTCCTCATGAAATGTGTTACTCCTACTTCTTAAAACAGAGTGCCAGAAGCTCATTTTCCTTTTGTAAGATGAAGGGGATAGCTCTGCAACATTTTCCCACACATTCCTATGAGCAAGATGATGCAGTGGAAGCTCATTCCCTTCTTGAGGGACCCATCTTGCCTAGAAAAGTTCATGATACTTCTAATCACTGCCAGTACTCATTCAACACCAGCATGGCCAGCAATTCTTGGAGACCTGTTTGCATCCCATCACCTCTCAGCTTTGTTTAGACAAGCCCTTTGCCCAGTAAACCTTACAAAGTATCCATGCAGGAACAGATTCAAAACTAAATAATAAGAGGAGTAATACACTGAGATGCTCCAGTTGGCTTGTCTACAACAGGGCACTCAGAACGGCCAAGGCAAGCAAACCTGCCTTTCCACTAGGAGCAACAGGAAATTTCTGAATAACTGCCCTTGCACTGACAGTGATAAGCTAACCCCCTACTTGACCCGAGGCAGTGCACGTACATGAGTTATGGTGAGGTATGCCAGGGACAGACTTGCAGCATACCAGAAAGTCTGCTGTGAAGGTAAGCGACCTCCTATCAGTTCCCCCAAACAGCAAGTTGCTTCAAGCTGCATCACATCTACCGCGAGAAAAAGGTTGAGCAACTGATGTGGTAACTGATGTGTCCTTCTACCCCCTGAAGGTCCCATTAGATCGAACCAGCCAGCCAGCTTTGCTCAGCTGTGGGTACAATGATGTTACTTCAATTCTGTGAGCAGTACAGAATTTGAAGAGCCACAGGAAAACTGTTTGCTGGTCTATTAAACATGAGAACAGAGTTGAAATGCATCAGATTCCCCAACTCTCCTCTTACTTCTCACTCTCCCCCACTGTAGCCAAGCTACATTAGGTATCAACTCTATGACGAGTTTTACTGAGAACTCAATGAGAGCTATTATTTTATATATTTTAATAGTGAAGAGATGCACTCTGAACATAGATAGGATTTTTGATGCTATATATCATAAAAATCAAGTAGGCCAAACAGCATCCACCTTTTGACCATTTTAGCTATAAAAGTGGAATCAGCACCATATCTTTGCTAAACATTATTTTTCCTTTGAAGACTGACTATTAGGAGAGCTCTGCCCTGGTATACTGTTTAGCACAGCCTGCTATTTCTTGACGTTTGGCAAGGGTTTACCAATAAAACATGCTGCTGTAAAAATGAGCTTACTCCAGACAAGAGAAAATTCTTAAGAGCTGAGCACCTCCAATAGTGGATCTTATCAATAAATGTGTTTTTTCCATGTAGAATACTGATAGACGGGAAACAGCCACACAACAACTGGCCTCGGAGCTCAGCAGTATCAAGTCACTCTACTTTTAACTTCCTGGGTAACTGTTTTACTGACTTGAGAAAGGACAGAGTAATTTTATTTCGCATTACAAGCTTATTTAGGGACTTTCTCTCCTCAAGGCAGAGGCAGACACAAAAAAGAAGGATACAGCCATGAACAATTCAAGCAATATGCTCTGGAAATTCACAGAACTTAGCAAAGACTGTTATTTACCTTTTGTGTTCGAGACAAATAGTTCATGAATCCCAAGCATCATGATTCTGCACAGGAATGTCTTTAGGTGACAGTTTAAGGGACACAGTCTTAAGGGGTTAATTGCTTTAATATTAAATATTGGCCATAACTGTTCATTGTACATTTAGCTTGCTAAAAAAGTTATTTTATACTACATTCATCTTTACCAAACAATTTCTATCTGTGGATAGAGACTCCCATTGATGACCCTATATCCACAAAAAGACAAGGTCAGCGGCATAAAGAATAAAGGAAATGATCCATCAACAGTGGGTAACAAACAGAGCTGAAGAAGAGCAAATCACGTGGGGTATGACATCAAGTGCTCGGTCATATCTGCCTGACATCAAATGTGATGCAAGAGAAACGTGACCCAGAGGAAGCTGAGGAGACACTGGTGGAAGAAACTTTACCTATGTCAGTGACAAGGAGGAGCGCAGATTGCTGTCAGCACAATAGCACGTTCACCCGCTATAACCTTTAGACAGGCTAGCGGGAATTTCTTGTAGCTCAAGTAAAAGTATTCCAAGGCTATTTCAGCATAATCCACTGAAGTTCCTCTCCCATAAATAAATTCAATCCACATCAGTGACAACACAGAGATGGTTCAGATGCTACTAAACCCATATAGTACTTAAGAGCAAAATAGCCTAGTCCGAAATTTTTAACATTTAACGTGCTGGTTAAATGAACTGAGTATCATCGCAGTTCACAAAAGAATTTTTTTGGCCTTTTCTCTCTTTAAATTGAATCTGGCCTTTTCTAGCCAAAACTTCAGCCGTATATGAGAACACTATTTGGCTCACCTGAATCTCTTCTGGGAGAGCAGAACCTTTAAAAGAAAGGGTATACATTTTAACTTGGAAAAGCTTCCTCAAATACAGTTCAATTTATCTCCATTATTTTCCTTTCATAAACCCAGCTAAAACATCTGGACAAAGTCAAGCCGAGTAAAAGCTGGATACAGTTTTGTACTATCACTCCAAGAGTGAGGGAATTCCCCAACTAAACATAACAGAGCAGCAACAGCACTTCTTGAGGTCTTGGGTGACAGTAATTGCAGGCCCTCCAAGGATTTCCAAACAGTACAAGACGGAGAATAGTTTGAACCAAAATACTTGGAAAACACTTTGGATACTTAGGGAGGAAGGGAAAAAAAAGGGGGAGGGATAGTGAACAAAGTGAACAATCTGAGTTTGGCCTGGGAAGACATTTGTTGAACCAATCCAAAAGCCATCAAGTATTTTGCCTTTAAGTCTTAACACTAAAGGTGCAATAATTTATGACTCACATTTTTAACAGTTACAGACATTTAAGTTGGCAAACTAACACAGAAAGACAGAATCCAAGCGGTAACCCACAAATACTAAATAGTGATTTGGTGGTATATGTGAAATAAGTAGTAACACTTGAAGATAAGTCTGTGTAAAACTTTCTCAAATTCCTGATACACACGGGTTATCAAATGCAAACATTTCATAAGTTAGTATACAGTTAAGTGCTTATACAGCTCTCCCCAGAACAGTATTTCAAAATTTGACACCCATTATATAAATAAGAGAAAGGCATTAACCCCATTCATACAAGGAAGACAGAGACCGGGAGAGCTTAAAGGATTTGATCAAAGCCATGCAGTGCAAATAGCCATGTTGGAAAGGGAAACCAGCTATTTGAGGCTAAACCCTGTATCACGAAGCCATATTTTTCCTTCCTGCATGAAGCCCTACATTTTCTTTGCCCACGTTTTAGATGCACTGGTGGCACCATTTTTCAGTTTCTAGCTCTCAAATCTGCACAGTCACATTCTATTTGAAGCCTCCACCATTAAATATGGTTAGAAACTGGAATTTTGACCTTGCAGCTGCATAACACAAGCACACCACTGAATACTGTCCTATTTCACCCAAGAAGCGAATACATCCTGGGAGCAAGTGCTCCGGGTCCTACATAGACGTTTGCCAACTTTGAAGTCTAAGTCAGCAACCATGGAAGAATCAAGATTTTTCCACAAGAAATATTAACAAAGTACTGCTTTATTTTATATAGTCTGGCAGTCATTATGTTTTGGCTGATAAATATATTAGCAAAATTCTGTGTCTTTTCTATAGTTTCCCTCCAGTAGATGATGGAGTGCTTTATAACACCATTTGCTACCCCTTCACCTCTGCCCCCCAAAGACTGAAACACAAAGGGACTTCCCAATCCCATTCTAAAGAGCAGTGAGGAGACAAGGAAATGAAGTTCTCATCCTACATCCAAACCTAGATAAACACAATCTGTTTTCATAGTTCCTTCATACAACTACACTTTTTATTTTGGTAAATACAGACCAAGCTCTCATTTTTTCCTTCAGTTCATCATACTGGAAAAGTTGTACATCTTTTACAATTAAAACAAAGAAGTTAGGAAGCTGTCAAGGCTAGACAATTGTTTCAAGTAGGCTTGACACAATCAGAGCTAATTCAGTGCAAGACACAATTGTGTCAGACAACAAAAAAATGGAGAGAGAGCTAGAAAAACAAATTGGAAACAGTTCTATAGTAAAAAAATCAGTGTAAACATTTTTCCAAATCACCCTGCCCGCCTTGATAAACAAGCATTAAAATGGAGTTATCCAAAGGAGTTCATTTAAAGCTATTTTGGCTGCCCCATATAAACAGAGCTTAGCTACGAAGTTCATTACTAACTAGATCAAGTCTCTTTTGAGGGGATGATTAAACTCTGTAGTGCCTGCACAGGCTTCTGCAGCTTGCAGGCACAGCTCTTGACATGGAACAAGGTAAACTGTTAAAACATGCAAGCTTCACTTGTTCACACCCCCTTGAAATGGCCACATCACTTTCTTTAAGATGAGGAGATACTCAAAAAATTACAAATAAATAAGAAAGATACTAACTTCTTGCAAAGCCATAGCTTTTCCCAAGACAGTCTGCAGGATGTTAATTCTGACCTATATTTAAATACTGATAACAGCATTTTAAAATTTTGATGAATGCATTTTAAAACCTTTACAAACACACATGCACAGGGCCGGGGGGTGGGGGGAGAAGCTTAAATGTAAAGTGAAAATTCAGCTTGCCATTTAAGTATCCAATTAGTACTGTAATTCCTATGTCCAGAGCCAAGTCTGCTCAATGGGCACGGTTAGATGCAAGAACAGGGCTGTGCTGGCAGCTCTGTAGAAGCGTTCTTACCTGTAGTGCGCTACACAGCCTCGCTTTTATTCATGGATTTTTCCATATGTTTTTCAAACTACATGCATTGGATTGAATCAGTGACAAAACTGCAAGACTGCATGGATTAACTATTCTCTCCTCTAAAGCAGCTTCTTGAAATGAATTGGAACACTTGCAATTATCAAACAGCAAAACCTGTTCACAGCAACTCCTTTGTTCTTAAATACTGTATTAACAGCAAGTACTGCTGAGCACTTCAAAGAGAGGAGGGCAAGCTTTCCTCCTGTTTTTGCAGGTGTGTCGCTGGGACAATTCATATTCCCGACTACTAAAGACATTCTAGCCGGTATAAAGCACATGTTTAAGTAACCGTAACTATCTTGTACACCCACATACCGGCACAACTATTAGTTCTGTTCCCCCTTTTCATACACCCTCTTCTTTCAGTCCTGAGATTAAACCGAGTAAGGAAGCCTCAGCCTCCCCAAAAACCTACACGGTAATTGCAGCGTTAGAGGATCAAAACCTGTACCTACTAACAGACGTTCTGCCTTAAAACACCAGAAAACCCAACAGCAAACAGAACCCCTTTGTGTCTCCAAGAGGCAAGAACAAAAGACGGAGCTGCCTCCTCCCCACGGACTCGCCCACCTCGGGCGAGCAGAGGTTTCGCCGGTACCCGACGAGGCGGCGGCCGGCGCGGCTGCAGACGTGACCCACCTTCGAGAGCTGCCTCCTGAGGCTGAAGCGCTGGACCATGGTCTGCCTCCGTCCTCGGACAAAGCGGTCCGCAGCGGGGCATGGAGGGAGCAGGGCGGCAGCCGGCTGCAATCAGCTGAGGCAGCGCATCCTCGGGCCGCCGGCAGGCACCGCCGGGGGCCCTCCCGCCCTAAAACTTGAGACTCTGCCTTGTCCAGGGGCGCCCGGGGGGGGAGGAGGGAAGGGGGGGAGGGAGGGCAGGGCAGGGCGAGGGGGGCGCGGGCGGGCGGGGCGCTCCCCGCTGCCGCTGCGGGGGGCGGGCACCGGCGCCCCCCCGCCCCCAGCCCGGCGCCGCAGCCCCCGGAGCGGCAGCCGGGAAGGCCCGTCCCCGCGGGGGGTCGGTCAACGCTGCCCCCGCCCCCGCGGGCCGGAGCCGCGCCCCGCGCAGCAGACGCGGGCCCTCGCTCGGCGCGGCCGGGCTGCGGGCAGCGACCGGCCGAGCACGGCCCGGAGCCCCGGCGTCCCCGGGACACCGCGCCCGCCCTGCCCGCCGCTCCCCAGGCAGGCCCGCCCGTGCCGGCACGGGGCCGCGGCCGGGGGAGCGGGCCCGGGAAGCACGGCCGCGCCTCCGCAGCTCGCCGGCAAGGCGGCCGGGGCGCGGCCCTGCCGGCGCCCGGAGGAAGGACGCGGTAGCCCCAGGGAAGGGTTGCCCCAGCCTCGATGTTTTTTCCACCAGCGGCCGTTCCCTCTTTGGGACAGAAGGGCTCCGCTCGACACCCCCCGCTGCCGCCCCGCTCCCGCTCCGAGCCGCCCGGCCGGCGCGGGAGGGAGGCCGGGGGAGCCGCTGCCCGCGGGCAGCCCGGCCCCGGCCCCGGCCCCGGCCCCGGCCCCGGCCCCGGCCCCGGCCCCGGCGGGCAGGGCCCTCCCGGCAGCTGCCGCGGCGCGGCTCGGCAGCCGCGGCTCGTCACCGCTCCCCTGCCCCGCGGCAGCAGCGCCCTGGGCGGGCTGGTAACGGGGACACCTCCCGGTACCGGTACCTGTACAGCGTGCGGGACAAGGTGGCTCCAACCCACCCAAGGCTGCTGGCGCAGGGCGCGGCAGAAACGAGCTGCAACTCCGAGGCAGCACAGATGCTGTGCGCCAAAAAAGATTCAAAGGAAAATGTCACTGGCTGGGCCAGGCTCCGCTGCAGCTCTCTAGCTGCCTTCGCAGGTGAGGTTTAGTTCTTCTGCGGGAATCGGCACAGAACACCCTGTTGCAAACACTAGAAAATAACTTTGAGAAAATATTTCTCTCTTCCCACCACAAATATGCAACAAAGATCCATGGCGAAAGAGGTACACTTTAATTTCTTCAAATGTCTTGATCAGAGTGGCTTTTGAATCCTTAAATTGTTCTTTCTCCCCTTACTGTATTTGTGAGTGATGGACACGGTACTATCTTCATGCAGAAAAGGGGATCACAGGACTCCATTAGTTTGCTACAATATCTGCAGCAACGCTCTAAGGGGTTTCAAGAAACCAGCAGCAAGGACGTGCATTTCCAATTGGTGCCATTCAGACAGAGGTCCAGATCTCAATGAATTGGCTCAGGCATCTGCCTGGATGTTCATAAAAGGAGCAGGGAAACCGAAAACCCCAAACACAATGAGGAGCTTGAAATCTCTGGAAATAACGCAATTTCTCATGTTGTCCTGTCTCAGCATTTTCATCTTCGACTATCTTAGCATTTTATTTCCAAGGCCTTTTGTAATTGCCTCCTGCCTGTGATTTTGCTCTCATTTCTTCGTATTCCTCCAACTTAAAACCACTGCGTGCTCCTGCTCTGGATGTCAAAATATCCCTCATGACCCTCCCATACAGAGTTCTCACCTCACCTCGAGCCTTTCTGGGATGCACTCATGGCAGGAGCTTTCCCACCACAATCCACCAAAGCAGCAAGGCAACACTTAAAATGAAAACATCAAGTACATTTGAACAAAAAACAATGATACTTTGAAGAGATATAAAATTCTATAAAACAAAAGCCAACAGGAATGCTTTCCTACTTCTTTTTATATACAATAAATTAAATAAATAAATAAATAAATAAATAAATTTAAGAAGTTTAAAGACATATCCTGCATCCTCCATTCTTCCTCTTACACAAAATAAAAAAATGGCATACAAGCCATTGCACATGTGTTGTATCTGGATTTAGGTGCAATCCAGAGAAAGAAGTGGGGAGGCTGGTTTCAAAGCATCATTCTGAATTCATGAAACTCTGCAAATGCCAGCTGTTTGAGAATTCCAGTAAAATGTCACTTTCAGCTCCATAATTCTCAAATGCCCCTACTAGCCCCATTTTACAGATGGAAAAATGGGCAAATTCAGGGGAAGGCCTGAATTCAGCTCCATGGCCTGTGCTGGAAAGATCTACTTCACAAGGTATGGGCATGTAGTTCATCGTTGCAATGACTGCAATCATTGCAGACATTGCCAACAGGTTAAGGTAGGCATTCACTGACATCAACGGACTATCACTTAAACATGACAGATGACACAACCATGCAGCCAGTGATAGAAAAGATACGAGCAATAGAAATGAGGTCGTGAGGCTACCTGAGATGGTTACATGCACCCCTACGTAGTTTAATAGCATAGGAATTAAGCAAAGACGTACTGAGTTTCCAGACTTGGTGTCTGTGTTAAAGTAGTATACTAGAAAAGGGTTTGGGGTTTAGACCACCAGATCCTATCCCAAAGTACCCTTCTGTAAAATTTGCCTCCCAGAATACATTTTTCAGCCTCCTGTGTGAAAAAGAGTGTATCCTGCTGTAACGCACGCAACCAAAGTTCGAGAGCAAGGTTAGTCTTCTGTTCAGTCACCATGTGAGAAGATAAAAAACTTTTGTAAAAATGATCACATGCCATGCAAAAGGCTCAAGTTGGCAGACAGGTTTCATAAATACTAGGTGCAACTCCTATAGCACTTCTCTTTGTCTTAGATTTTTGTTAATACTAACAGAATTCAGTGACTGACTTGCAGGTGTATTTGTTCTGCAAGCAGATGATCTTCATGGCTCTCAGTCCCTGTTTATCTTTACACACAGGGTTCAATAGTAAGTTTGAGTTTCACGGCTAAGGTGATTCACATCTGGTGAATACCCTGTCAGCTGAGTTCTGCCTGGCATGGAAGACAAATGGATAAAAAGTTGCGCTGGGGTTGTTAAATGGTGAATATGGGTATAGTCCTGGATGCTGTCGGAAAAAAATGACATTTCTAAGCAGCACGATCACCTTTCTAACAGCTAGTTCTTCTCATTCATGCTGCTGGTGCCTTCCAGTACAAAGGGACGCTGAGCACTACCGCACCTCAGCAGCTGATACAGCCCTTCCTCTGTTCAAAGGCAAAGCACGGGTGCTTTATTTTCAGTGCCACCAGTCTGCTGCTGCGACGTGGCACACTGTCTCCTGTACAGAGATGAGAGGAACAATGCATGCTTCCTTACAGTCTTTTGGTTTTGTACTGTTTGACAGTCCTTATCGACAAAAAGCCTAAAAAATGCATTGTCTGAACGACCGATAGAGGCCAGACTTTTCTAGAGGGTGCAAAAAACATTGTGCCTTCCTTTTTGCCCAGTACTCTCAACGTTGGCCATAGACACTGTGGAGTTGCTTCAGTACTAGACTGACATTTTAACATGACAGATAAACACTTCAATTCCAGTTTTTCAAAAGCAATGATTCAAAATGAAATGAAAAAGAAACCACACCTCAGTGAATCTAAAATGCTATTCAGAAATTCCTTTCATGTTGGAGACAAAGGTATAGGCATGCTTTGCCTATTATATGCAGACAAGTATTTTTCACTACAGAAAACATAGGAATTTGTTCATACGAATATCAAAACTTATCCTCTGTTTGATTTCTTCTACATTCTTTTTTCTGTGTCACAGTTCTAAAACCACATAAATTACTCCTCCCTGTTTATATGTTGACTTAGGACCTCCAAAGACTACATGTCACCAGTATGGATGATGTTGTTGGATGGCAGAGATTAAGCTAACCACCCGCCATGAAAGATTTCATATTCTGAGTCTAATTAAACAAAAGCTTACTGTTCAAACAGCATTCAGCTTATTTGCTCCAGCCATCTACAACAGCAGTAGTTATTCAGTGCCGACTACACAGCCTGATTTACTAGTAAAACTTAAACCTTAAATAGGCTGTTGTTATGCAACTCAGAAAGAACATGGAATTAGATCAAAAAGTCTGCTTGGGATGGAAGAAGTACTCACAACTGACTATTACTACTTAACCCACAAAGCGCATTCTGCACCACCACCAGAACACCAGCTGAATGCTCTGTCAATGTAGTGCTAACTTGTAATTGCAGTATTTCTCTGTCCTGACTACATCCATAATCCATATTTTGCAGACCAATGCAAACCAGTATGTTTTCAGGCTCAGCCACAAGAAAGTTACTTTAATGAACATGTGGATATTTTTAGCCTTAAAAAGTCAAATAAAATCAATGCATAAGGCAGTGATTTGCTGTGTTTCCTTTCACATGTTGGGCACATCCTGAAACTTTAAAGCAGCAGGAAATTTAAAAGGATTTGATATTGCAAGAAAATAATAAAATCTGAGAAGAATTTACAACTGCATCACTGTTGCAGACTCAGTCTGCATCATACAGACTTAGTCTAACCAGAGCCTGAGTACCTGTGATGCAAATGCACGCACATTTGACCAGGGTATCACATGTGCCACGTGCAGCTAGGACCTGATGGCATCTATCTCAGCATCATACACTGCAGCGAACAGATCCACTGTCGTTTCTTTCACACAAAAGCACTGGAAGTTTTCTGGGCATATAGTGGAAAACTACAGAAAGGCACTGGATGACTACCACCAGACAAGTGACTTGACCTGTATGCTCACAACAAGATAGGGAGATTGCTCATCTGAGCGAAAGCAGAACACAACATCCTGAGCAGTGCCACGTACTTAACTCTCAGTAGATGTTTGGGCTGACAGAGAAGGCAAACGGGCAAGACCTGAACTTAAATGTATGTCAAACTCAAGATTGAAGATGTACCCTACACTGCAAAGTAGGTTCCAGCTGCTTCAAAACAGCTGCTGAAGTCAGGAAATGTCTGGTTTGATGCCAAACACCTCCAAAACTACATGTTTTTGTTTCCTTTCTGCTGATTTATCCATCCACTATTAAATGACTGGGGGCCCACATACTTGAATAATGTTTGTCTGCATCATCAGCATTCATTCTGAGAACTCATACATCATGTACAATTTTTACAACTCAAACACAGACATGGAATTGCAACATGAATCCAAAACGGAGGGCTCCTTTTTGCATTACATTTAAATGGCTATAGCATTGACCCTTTCAGTACATGGACTTAACTATACAGGAAAATATTTTCTAAATAACTCTACTAGCAAAACTACTGGAATCAGGAACAGCTCCCAGCTCTTAGAGCCAGAGCACGTCCCAGCTGAGTTTTGACCCCATATCAGGGCAAGGCCGGATTATCCAGCTCTCCACTGCCCACCAGCACTCTCCTCAGACCTTCATGTCAATGGGAAGGAAGCCCTGGCACAATGGCCAAAAGGATCCCATGGCATGCTCCAGCTACGACACATCAAGGGACCTGGATCCCATGGCATGCTATGGCAATACACCCGGCTGTTAGAAGTCAGCTGTGCACTGACTCCACACAAAATTACTCTCTATGTTATGTACTGGGAAAGTACACTTCATTGCCATGCATGGTTGCATAGTCTTGTAGAAAAATAAAGGTGACTTAGGCCAGAATATTTGCTTTGTTAAGGAAAAATGTTTTTAACCTATTTTTAAAGTCATCAAATGACTTGGAGGCTAGAGATAGAGGAGACATTTGTGGTTGGGCCATGAAGGGTTATGAGAAGGGTCAATGTGGTTCTCTAAATAGAACCTGATGGGAAAGTTAGAAAAAGATTAAACAGAGGTGTTTATTTTATAACTGTCATCCAAAAGTAACATCTATAGATGCATACTTCAGCACTGAAAACCCCAGCTGTGACATGAGAGCATTATTTGGTAGCATTCTGCGCTGTCAGTGGTAACTCAGAGGTTTCAAAATGCAGAAATGTGTTCTGTACAGAGGAAGTGTTCCCTGCCAGAACTTGGACTCCTATTCAAAATGCTCACTTTTCTTGGAAATACATAAACAGTACATTACCCAGTTACCAGGCCTCAATTTTATAATGACCACATAGAGCTGACAGCAAAGGAAACCAGTGGGACTGAGACACTAGAAAAACCTCCTCGTGCTGGCAGAACACATACCAGATGCTCAGGGGATTCTGCATCTAGCAGCTGCATCATTCTCCTCTCTGAACTGGGTCAGTACTTCTTGTTCTACAGTTTGACTATATTCAGAAGCCTTGTGCACACCATTCAATTCCTACTGCAGGAAATCTATACCATCTTGAACAGTCTCCATGTCTGGAAAGCTGCCACACACTGCTGTTGAGACCACCAGGCTTGTCAGCATTCCCGTGACAACATCCTCCCGGGGCTGAAAATAGCTTCTCCAAAGAACTCTCTCCATCGTCTCCTGGTCTTTTTTTGTGTGTTCAAAGATACACCTAGGATTTCTCTGTTTCACTTGGGAACCCAATTACCGGTTGGATGGCTTGCGAAGGAAGCACAGTCAGTCAGTAACGCAGCGTGGGAGACAAACTCCCTCCACGACAGCGTCAGAACAAAATGCTGGAACGAGGGCAGCCAGGGAAGGCTGGTCCGTCCTGCCATTTTATCTGCTGCATCTAAACTTTCCTGTTTCCACGCTGTCTGCCAGTAGATACGGGTGGCTCTGGGTAATCACCCTCCCACCCTCAGGGCTTGGTGTCAAAAGTCTCAAGGACTACCTGGTACTTCCTTCCAGGTTGTCGTTCATGGACACCCAGATCTCTCTTCCCCATCAGGCCGCATGGCTCAGAGTCTGGGCGAGACAGAGATACAGATAAGGGAAAGGAGCCAGCTAGCTGAAATTTAATCCACATCAGAGTGAGATGGAACTGGTAGATTAGCAAAACTGATGACAGCAACATTCTCCTTTGCCTCTGTAGCCAAGGCCTCACACTCAGCATTTCCAAACTGATTTTTATGATCTGCATAGTTAATGAATGGCTCCTACTCTTCCGTAGAGACACGTGCATCTTTTCTCCTTAGTCCCCTTTCGCTGGGCTACCGTAACTCTTTTATTCCTAGTATTGCCTTCCTACAGCAATTCATTGCTGTGTAATAGATTAATCAGTGAATTCTTCTCTCTCTATTCAGGAACATAAAACACTTTAACCGTTCAAAGTAATCTCTCATCATGCTAACACTTCCAAAGCTGCCTATAATATATAGCACTTCTAACGCCACAGACTAAGGTAGTAATGTGAAAGATTTGGACATACCAAACTTCTGACGAGATATTCTGAACAGCTTACTGCATCAGAATTCCTAGAGGCAATGGCATTAAAATATATACAGATGTATAAGTATTCATAAATGTGTAGTATATAGACAATCAATTACATCTGAATATTTAGCAAATGTTGAAAAATAAAAGCAGTAAAGTAACAGAAAGCTTTCTATATGCAAATCAGTATAAAATGTGGTTCTAAACAACAAACAGTATGTTGTGTAAATTAAAGGGAAGGAGGGGTGGAAAAAAATCAGGAAATATTTAATATTTCTGCTATGTGTACAGACACTCCAGTGTCATTTATCAACATAATAGCCACACATGAGACTTCCACAGTTTTAATCTATTTCCACCCAAGGTATTGCCTTTATAGTTTTAAAACTTCAAGAAGCCTTGTCCTCCTGAAGAAATCAAAATTTTCTCCCTGACCCCCTTTTTTTTTTTTAATAAATTGGGGGTGGTGTCGTTACAATCATCTGCGTAGCTTACTGCTGTAACAGTAAATTTTTAGTGGCAGCACTTCTATGTTAAACAAAGACAATGCAATTAAGGTTTGCGCAAGAGGGTGTACTGTCTTCTCCTAGCTTACACAAGTCCAAAATGCTTGCAGTAGAATTTAGGGCCTTATTAAGAGCTTTGCCAACAAGTCCAGCCAAAAGGAGCGTAAAAGCCAGCATGTGCTGTGTAATCAACCCTAGCAGAAACAAAGGCAGGGACCCTGACTGCAGCACTGCCTTAACTTAATGGGAGGCCCCACTCGGTGCTACTGGTTTGGAATTACCCCCTTGTACGTCTGCAGCTCTGGGAACTTGTCCCCACACGGGCAAGGCTTGTAACCAAATGAATGGCACATTCCACAGACAAGGGGATTACAAGAGAAACTGCTGCCAGCTAATACTTCACAGTCACATTGCTTTTATGTGAATCGATCCGCACACTGTAAGCATAGCCACCTCTGCAGTGAAATGCCTCTGTTGTTCTATTCAGAGCAGCGCCCCTACACAGTTAGGCCAAAAACTCGATTTGCTCCTCTTGTGATAGAAACACCGCAAGTGGAACTTAGGTAAGAATGTAAAAACCAGACCTTGGCCAGGTCAGCAATTAACACTTCTGGCTGTCTGCAGAAAACACGTGACTTTTAATTACAAGAAGCAGTCAAGCCAATCTTATCCAACAACCACTTAGTGATTTGAGATTTTTAAAAAATTATAAAACCAGAAAGATTTCAGTCAGATTGAGAAAACACACTAAAGCGACCAAATGCTGATACACTCAAGTGATCAATTGCTGCTTCTGTATGTGGAGTTGGCACATTCAGATCCTTTCAGATGGCTCTGACGAGGCTCTGTGCAAATCAGCCTTATGCGGCGCAGGGCTGTGCCGTACACTGGCTCTTCCCAACAGCAATACAATGCCCAACAGTCTCCTGCACACATCAGCACCTCTGTCTTTGTGTGCATTGCCGGATTTTTTTTCTCAAAAAAAGCGTTGGTTACAATTTTTATCAGTTAAACAAGCATGCCCAGGCATGCATGCCATTTACCAATCATAATACTGTTTCTTGAAAAGAACAGCAATCTCCCCAGCTCAATAGTTTTGATCAAGTACGATGCCGTGCCAGGACTTTCACTGACAGTTTTGTCACTGGCTTTCCCAGGGCTAATTCCCTGCCCTCCGCAACCTACAGCCAAGTGAAAGCAAGGCACTCGCATTCCCTGGCTGGCAAGAGTTGTCCACAACTGAAACAGCTGCCCATCCTTCCTCCGCACTCCTCTTCGCTGTCCTGCTTCTCGAGAGAGGGACGTCTCTTCCTCCCACGGAGGATGCTCAGCAGAACAACCTGTCAGTACTCACATGCCCAACTTTAACACACTCACTTAAGAGATGGGGGCCTGCAGCGCCCGTGATGCTTTACACACAGCTCGACCCTTCCCGGTCTGTATGGCTCGTGAGGGGCTGGGCACACATCCCCAGTAGTGGACGATCCTGTCCTGTTTATAATGTCTGAACCATTTCAGAGGGGACACTACTATGATCTTGGAGGTAAGGCTAAAAAAGTAACTCAGCAGTGTTGGAAATTCACTGATGCTTTCCATGAAAACAGCAGCTTACCATATACAATTCTTATTTCTACACAGTCCCTCTCCCAAACCCTAAGCCTGTTCTCCAAACAAGAAAAACTATTTATTTTGTTACCACAATCAGTATGGAGAAAATTCAGATTTTAGTAAAAGCCACCAAATTTTATTTTCACATTTAAAATGAACTTGACTTAATGAACTAGTGCCTCTGCCTGATATCCTTTCATGAGAACACAAAACACAACTAGAATTAATTTATTTTTAGTACAAAATATCTTGTAACCACTTTTCTTTTTAAAAATGCTCAGTAAAAATTGAATTTTTTGTTTTAATATTCGTCTCATTAAGATCTTCCAGGGCTTTTTACTTAGACATCAAATTCATAGTTTTTAGTAGGGTTTTTTTGAAATTATTTTTTAGCATTATATAAGGTTAGCAGAAACATATGTGTATGAAAGTCAAATCAATACTTTATAAATTTAAATGAATAGGTAGATGTCTTACTGATAAACTCTTACAGAAGGACCTGTTGGAGTAACCAACAGAAGAGAAATTTTCTTACTGCAGGAAGTTTGGAAGGTAAAAATTTTATGTATTCAGGCATACTCATTCTCAGGATCAACCCTTTCAGTTTATTTTATATATATTTCAAAATAAAATACAGTATTTTTAAAGATACCTATACATTCTAAGTTTGTTACTATCAGCCAAGAGTTTTCTGCATACAAGAGGGTATCAGTTGCTTTAGGAAAACAAAATTAGATTCAAGAAATGTGTTTAAATATTTTTCTTCTGGGTTATTTAAATTAAACTGCTTTCATAATCACTTGCATTTTCCAGAAATATTTTATTTCATTGTTGCGTTAAGATAATTCTCTCAACCGTTGCACGGACGATGAGCGGTGACTCTGAAGGCCAATTTAATAGCTCCAACCACTTCATTTTCAGGACGGATCAAGTGAACTCTTTCTGTGCCCATTTTCAGAAAAGTCACAGCTCCCTCTGTTGACTGAAGCGTTGCTGCCATGAAAACGCTCTGCACGGGAACCGAGGGCACCTTACGAACAGATCTGGCTGGGTTTGGCTTTCACCGTGCCACCCTTGCGTGGGCGGCAGGGCGACGGAGGGCACCCATCCCGCACACAGGGGAAAAGGCAGCGAGGCGCTGCCAGTAACCACTGGACCTGCATCTCCACCAAACCAGCTCAAGTACCTTTTCCTACCAAAGCCCTTCACATTTAAGCATCACCAAAACACTCTCATATATAAAAGACGTCATCCCCATCTAAGAAAATCTCAGAGAGCAACACAGAAATAACCAAGTTCACAAATGAAGTTAATTATTGAGCGGAAAACAGAAACCGACTTCCCTTACCCCAGCATCTTGCCTTTCAATAGGGGCTGCTGCTGCCATTAGCAGGTCTTGGCTTCACCCAAAGTACCAAACGCTGCTAACTCAGGCTTCCTTGTCCGCTTTGGTTTAGGCTGTCTTACTTCAGGTAAGACTCATCTGTCCTGCATACATTCAATGCTGGCAGAAAGTGGGACATGTACATAGCGCTGCTTTTTTTTTTTTTTTTTTTTTTTTTTTTAAAACTGGAAGTAAAAATTACTTCAAGTTAAAAGGAAAAGTTTTACCAGGGACCATATTTTTGTTCCTGGCTAGCACCAGTTTGCTACCTGAGGACAGCAGCTCTCCACTTCTCATCAGTAAAGTCACAGCCTTTTGTAAAATATCTGAACAGTCCCCAGTAAAATCTCCTTCATTCCTGCACACCGTGGGACCAAGAGATAAGATTAGCTCTTTTATTCAGGATCTCTGGCTGCAAACTGCACAAGGCATATAAACACAAACAGCAATGCCACAAGCCCTCCTTGATATGAGCGCCCTGGCAGAAATGTTGTGATACCACTGACAGCTCTCCTCTCCGACACCCACTTTTTTATATTTGAAAAATAGCAAATGGAGGTATAAGGGCTACTACAAGGGAAATGATGAAGTTTTATTATTTTAACATTAATTTCCAACTAAATAACTGTTAGAATTACCACAGAACAGCAGTTTCAGGAAGCTTCAGAAAGCACCCATGACAACTTTGCAGAAATGATTATGAATAAGATACATACATATCACAGTCAATCCTACAGTTAGAAATGACAAACAATATTTTTGAGTTGCCATGGAATTTGGTATTAGCACAATAATTATAATATACAGTGTTGCTACAGTGAACAACAGGGAGACAAAGTATTATCTTAAACTTTGGTCACATCACCAGAGTTAAAAGATAACGTGGACAAAGTCGGTTCAGCACATTTCCTAATTGCTCAAATCACCATTTTATTGAAGTTGACTCCTGTCCTAAGGGAGATTTGGGGATGATCTTGGATGGTATTCTAATCTGGAAGACATGAACCTGTCAAAATACTGGTTACACAGCTCCAGTAGCTCTCCTCCCAGTTATAGCATATATGTGTCTCCATAGCTTGCTTTATCATGACTCTGAATGACATCAGCAAAAGATGTATGGCTGAGTTTTAACAGCACTGCCTACAGAAGTTTGAATTTTCAGCTTTGTAATTGAGTAACCAAGTAACCAGACATTTGTGGAGAAAGAGGTAACCACAAATAGCATGTGCTGTCAGCTGAAAAACACAGTACCGTATTACAGGGAACTTGAAGATGCACAATGCCAATTTAGTCATTCTATCTACTTTCTAGCCAGAGTGGATTGCTCACCTACATTATATTTTCTATAGTCTTGGTCCATTTCATGTTGTGGTGTCAGAAAATACCTTAATTCTGCATCTGCTGGTATCTACTGATGCTCTCTTAATCATAATGAATGATTCTTCCCATTCTACAGCATTTACTATCATTCACTAATACATAATACTGAAGCAAAAGCTTTGGAAAGTGTCAGGTAATTATATCATAAACAGTGTCTCCCTGTTACTCTGGGAGACAAAGTAGCTTCGGCAGAAAAGGGTGTTCACCACACTGAATCTAACCAATGAAACCTATTGCAAAGGGATCTCAGTCTACAACACTGCATTCTTGAGCCTTGCTGCCATTTTAGTCCCTACCAGCAAAACAACTGTTACCTGTAAAGTAAAAACCAGTAACTTGAGATAAGATTAGGTATTCAGAGTAAGGACATAATCCTCAAATGACCGAATTGCACACTTGCTCAAATATTAGCAAGCTTATTATGGAAAGTTAATGTGTTTCACTTACTGTCTCTCAGGCACAAGGACCTGTTCTGACTCAAAAAAACTCCACCAAACTACATTAAAATATACATATTTATGAAAATCTATAATTACAGTGCCACTAAATTTCCGGATGTATAAACATCCTTAGCAGAGGGCACTTTTCCTTATTTTTGTGCCCTGACCTGTCAAGAGCAAGGCGCTTCCCTGATCCCTGCG
This sequence comes from Platalea leucorodia, assembly GCF_965183815.1. Classification (NCBI taxonomy): domain Eukaryota; kingdom Metazoa; phylum Chordata; class Aves; order Pelecaniformes; family Threskiornithidae; genus Platalea; species Platalea leucorodia. The sequence goes on from NC_138831.1 coordinate 16,108,876, forward strand.
GATGCAGGCTTCTAGAGCACTGGGGGAAGGAAAGTCTCCCTGACCCAAGGGTGTCTGTGGGCCTTTGGAAAAAGAACTGTGCAGAAGAATCACGTCTACAATTCTCAGCTGAAAAATAATATCTTTCTGAACTCAGACAGAGAGAAAAGTACCGCAAGTTGAAAATGAGAGAAAAGAAAAACAGTTGGATTGGAAAACTTCCATGTTAAAGCATGCTCAGCAGAAAAGTCACAAAAAACAGGTTTGAAAGGAATCTTTAAAATTCATAGATCATCTACTGTTCTCCTCCACTGAACTGAATTCTGGAAGAGGAAAAAAAAAAAAAGAAGAAAACTAGAAATAGCTGCCACTTTCCAAAATCAGAGACAACAATCATAGATAACACCCATACACTTGTAGATGGATAAATGTAGTAACAGATTTCTAGAATTTTTGTTCCTCTGAGATGAAGTTTAAATTATATGATAACCCAAGGAATAATACGTTGGGACTGGATTAAGTTATGCATTGCAGCAATAGTAAATATTATATAAAGTCTTACTAACCTTTATCTTCTTTCTTAACATAAGCAGTATTCAGATAATTAACAGAAACAAAAAAAATAGAAAGTTTTAGAGCTCCCACAGTCACTGTGTAGCCCTATAACACGGTATTGTCATCACTAGTAACATGCCGCAGGTCTCGTGCTGAGCTTGCAATGTCCCAGGACTGGGGCTTGCACCATCAGAACTTTTCTTGACCTGCTTGCAGCTTTGTTTCATTCAGTTTAGCTGTGACAGTGATTTTCCCAACTGACCAGGTGTCTATGGCTAATCTGCTTCACTTGTGTTTATCATCGTGAGATACAACCATAGTTTTATATAGATAGCAGTAGCAAGATGTTTTTCTACATGGAACAAGATACATACAGCTCCATAGTACTGATGTAGCGTAATGAAATACAGGCCTGTATCACAACAGGAGAGGCTGCAGCAAGTGGAGATGTAGGATGCAACACAGAGGAGTGCAGGCACGGGCTGATAAGAGATGGGGCACAGGCTTGGCACTGGAAACCTCACAGCTATAAACAACTCAACAATGGTCAGGTAAAGAAATGTAGATGTGGAGCTGCAGAAAGCTGTTTTAGAGGGGAGAGAAAAAGGGGGGTAGGGGGCAGGAACAAAGAAACAGTATGTGATATACAGAAAAGGCACCATACATAGAAAATTTGGATGCACATGGAGCTGCAGACCAATAAAGGTCTTAGTGTGTGTTTGCAAACACATAAAAAAATAACCCAAGTACATCCTTGGGTGAGGAAGAAGAAACCATCAACCTGGACACTAAATTCAGTGAAGGGCTCCAGATGTTGACAACCTGCTGTAATACCCACACACCTCCACCCTGACCAGAATGAAATCACCAACTGTGGGACAGAGAGGAGCAGTGAAAGGGTAAGCAAAACCCAAAGAAAGGGGTTATAAACTAAGAGGTGTGTGTATAACAACTTTAATAGCATTATTATTATTTTGATATTTTTCTGTAACAATTAGATCTGGACTAATAATGATTAGACCCTTAAGATTTCAATTATACTAACATTAAATTCTTGGCTCTCCTTATATGTAATGTGTGTCCTCTTTGTCCGTAAACAAGACTTTGACCCTAACATCACTCTTGTGCTTCACAAAGGTTACTGTTACCAGTCAGGGAAAAGCAGCGCCTGGTACAGCATGGTCTTTCAGAGTAATTAAGCAACTGAAGATTAATTTCTGAGCTTGTGAAACAATCCTCAGCCTACTCCTGACGTATCTCAATCTGCAGTTAAGCCATTATAGTGACCTGCCAGTATCTTATCTTGTTGCAAGATGCAAACAACGCAACCCTATCCCCGTACAACGCATCAACATCGGGTTGCACTTTTCTGCTGGGGGAGGAGAACAGTGTTTGCTGGCACAAGGGCTGGAGCTGCATCGGTCACATTTACGTGCAGCACACAGCTGTCCGTTCAGATTTGCTGGAAGCCCAGATCTGTAGCTCCAGGTGTTTGCAGCACCAGTTTTAAGAAAGAGAATAAATTACTGTTGTCCTGAAATGCAACTCATACAGAAATCCATACAGGTTCTTGTACGCCTTGCTGGCAGAGTACAGGTAACTCCTACTTTACCCCTCCAAATGAGCAAAAAATTTCCCTTTACAGTAACTCTGCAAGATTAGTCCTGTTTTAACATGACTCAGCTCCAGGTACTGGAAGTAAAATCATACATATTATTTCCAGAAGAGCTTGTGATTAACCTAATCTATTTATATGACAAATATTTTCAATATAAAAACAGTCCTTTATAGCCAGAGCTACAAAATGTTTTACTCAGAATCAGCTATGAAAAAATTTCAAAAATGTTTACACCTACATAAGTTGAATGGGAGAGCAAACACTACAGTACGATGTTAAGAAGATTGATTGTTGTTTTGGGAAATGTGTTAAAGCCTAAGTGATCTTTTGTAGATCTAAGACATTGTTTACAGCCACAGTAGACTTTCCACACAGTTTTAATGTTATAAAAAAATCCACCTTTTGTCTTTTCAAAGGTGGTTGTCTCAGGTGTGTGGCATGGTGTTTAGGACAAAAGAATTTGCGAAAAATGTTTCTGGCAAATAAATTACTGCTTTAAAAGACTACTTACAGTTGGAGGGAAACTATTCATTCTTCCACAACTCTGCTATATATACTGAAAGGGTAGTGCAGTTCAATATGCTACCTTGTTTATGTTAGTATGTAGTTTGTAGACCAGTGTGACTACTTGAAAAGAAGAATTAGAAGTAACTAAGAAAAGCAAGCTTACTGTTAGTAGGTTTTTGATACTCATGGGGTCAACATCATCACTGGAAAATATTGAGGAGTCTGCAAACTAAGGACTGAAAACTGTTATTCCAGAAGCATACGTAGTCATTTTTTTTTAAAGTGTGGACAGTAACAGAATATAGATTTAAGCTGTTAACCAAAATCCAAAGATATTTGAAGTATTTATGAAAACTGATCATCAAAACTGGAAAGAGGATGAGGACACAGGACGTCCCATCAGGACGCAGCAGAAGGGAAGCAACTGGTGCCTTAGAAAGTTGCCCTACGGGCATCTTGCCGCAGGACAGCAAATCCTTTTTCCTATCATTCCTGTAACCCTGAGGCAAGCAAATGGCAACTTGGAAATGTTTGGGCCTGTGGAGGCAAAAAGCTGCAAATCCACTAAACAATTTGATACTAAATTAATTCGGCTTGGTCTGCCTTCTTAGTGATACCAGAAGGTGTCACCCAAGGGCTTCCACCAAATATTCCAAAATCAGCTCGCTGTACAGAAACCCTGAATGAATAAACTGACCTCACGACCAACTTGCTCTAACACCAATGCTTGGCATGTAAGTCCAAATGAGAGCAAACCATATAAGCATCTCAGTGGTTAAAAAAACAAGGTGTTGCACATATTGTAATGATTTCTATTTCAGTAAGATTGATTTTGTATTTTTTCCATAAAACCCTAACAATGTCAAAAGGCTTCATTATTCCAGCGTGGAAGTCTATACAAATGCCAGTCCTTCTAGTAGAATCGGATAGGTCTTCTACTCTTCTTTCAATTAAAGAGAGTGTGATTTCCTCCATTTTTCCATTCCATTATTTTAACTTTGTTCCTCCCATATCCTGTTGTTACGTTCTGATCACCCGCTGGCTGTTTGCCACGCTTCTGCTCTGCACATTGCTCATCTAACCTACAGAAAAAGACTGGCTAAAGTCTATTTATTATACAGATACAGCATGCCAATAATGTTTCAAACGTCAAACAGGAGGCTGTAACAACTGACCATGGGTCGGGGGGCAGGGAGGCGGATGAAATGGATGCATCAAGCACTCCTCCCCTGTCCCAAGGGAAAGACCTACTCAGGTCATTGCACTGCACCTTCTGCCAGGTGGCCACTCAGAACTGCAGGCATAGTTCTTGCCTGAAAATGCCTGAAGCATTTTTATTTCTGCTAAAATTATGGTAAGATTCCAGGGTAACACTTGCCTTTATTGTTGATTGTTCATTCCCATACTTTTTCCTGCCAGCAGGAAAGGGAGCAGGACATCATTCAGAAATCCCTGTCTCTTTATGAAAGCAAACATCAGCCTTCAGAAGGTGACCATCACCAGAACTAACCGCAGAGGCATTGGCTGCAATGCAACGCAACACAGTGGTTGAGCATTGTCATTACCTTCATGGCACTGATGAAAGTTCATGAGGACACAATTTCTCACCGAAGTACCACTACTTTTGTATCTCTGCAACCTGAATATTGTTCTGTTTGTCCATGTCTTCACATGAAACTCATTACCCCACAAAAAGCTCTGAAAGTACAGTAAACCAAAATGAGACCCATGCAGGCTCAATCATTTTCAAACCACCACAATCCTGATTTCTCAGCTCAGTGGGCTGCCTCTACAGGAAAAGATTTATGCAAAAATATTTAAATTTAGACTGCTTGAAATACAAGACCAAGTGAAGTATCTCGGTAAGACTTTAATTATTACATTATTTTCCATGCTATGACAATCTCATTTCTCAGTTTCTATACAAAGCCTGACAACATGCAGCAGGATTATTGCACATGCAAATGTATGTAAATGAGGTGTTAGACCAAATCCAGTCTGTGGTTTTGGGATAACATTTTGCCCTTCCATTTCAACAACAACAAATTGAGAGAACAGAGAATGGAACAATACTGTGAACTAAAAGTATTTTGAGTGCAGAGGATTATTAAGAATTTACTCTCCCTTACGCCACAAAATATTCAATGTCCTTAATTCCCACTGGGAGCAGAGGATCTCAGCACCACATAGAATCAGGCTCATCCAGTACTCATTATTTTGGAGAACCATGGAAACATAAATTAATGCTTACAACATCAACCTGTTTACAAGCCAAGTTAAAATAGTACCACAGTTCCCATTTACCTGAAAGGGGCTATCCCACCCCTTGATAAACTGACAGCTGCCCCAGACTTAACCCTGTTCTTCACATAAACTAGTGCTGTAAAGATACAGAAGAGATTTTATTATGCTTTTGTTTGCATGGTAAGAGAACTTTTTCTAAATTATATCAACACGTAATAAGCAGGTAGCTCTATTGTGTTTGTAAGCAGCAGTGACAACGCACTAAACACTTCACTCTGACCTGATTACCCGGGGAACTCGCTACCTCGCTGAGTCCCAACCTTGTTCCAGGTGTTTTGCAGAAGAAACAAGAAATAAAGACTCTTGACTCCAAAACTTCTCAGCATCCACACATAAAACATGGGGAAGGGGAAAAAAAAAAAATCCAAACCAACCAAACAAAAACCCCTCTTGGGTTAACAATACAATATTTTGAGGAGATTAACCTTGTAAGCTTCCTGGCAATATGTTTAGCATGGGGGATGTAACAGGGTTTCAAGCATGAAAAGGAGAAGTGTAGGTGTATCTAATCAGGAGACAGCTGAAAACTGACCCTGCCACATGAAATAAGCAGGCCAGGGAAAGAGGAAGCTCCTGAAAAGGAAAAATGAAGCCTAATGAGAATCTGTGGCATGCCACAAACTCTGGATCAGGAGTAAAAGACAGACATTGGCTGTAGGTACTTTTAAAAATGCAATATAAATTATAACATTGTGCCCAGCATGTGAAGACGACTTCAATATGGCTCATATAGTTGGAACAAAGACACTAGGGGAAAAAAAAAAAGGAGGGAAAAAAATGGTGATAGGATAGGAGCAGGTAGATGAGGGCTTTCAGAAATTTAAACTGTCAAAGACAGAATAGAGATGAGACCAGAAAATATCAGTACCATATCTGTTTAGCCTCTTTTACTGGTAAGAATTTGCACACAGCTCTCATGCCCATCCGACAAGCATGAGACACTTCTTCCCCACAAGGAGAGGAGCAGGTTGGAGAACACAGGTTCCAAGATCGGCTTCAGGTCTTTCCTGGTCTGAGGACTCCTGGCCTTTCACAGCTGCCCCATGCCGGTGTGGCCTGAGTTTCTAAGTATAGCAGGAAATTTAATCACAAAATTTCTTTTTCACTTTTGCCACTGACCTCATCAACATGGCCATGCTGATAAAGATAAGGTTTTTTTCCCTTTCTGCAAACTGTATCTCAGATACAGCACCTAGTGTTAAAAGGCAAGCGTAACAGTTTCCAGCAGGACCAACTGAGCAAGCAAATAAATCACAAACGTTAATTAAGCTCAGAACAACATTTAGGTAGGCAGAGTTAAGCATAAACTTAAATTACTGTGCAGCACTGCCTCGCACAGAAGGATGAAGCTCAGGGCTTGACTCCGCAAAAAATGGAAGATAGGAAATAGTCTGGATGTGTTTAACAGGTCTTAAGCTTCAGTAGTAAACTCTAGACAGAAGCACGAGAGCTCCTGCTCATCCAGGCTTCACAAATACATTTGCAACAGGTAAAGTTCCTGCTGTTCCAAAAAGAAGCACTGACAATTCCACAGCAGCCTGCAAAGGCTTTTACAAGCCTCTAATAAAATATAACTAAATGCTAATTTCTCAGCAATCCAAGTCTGCTGACTTCCTACATCTACATGTAGCAAAATCTTCTGCAGTGACAGGCAAATTTTAGACTTAACCACAGACACAGTGCAGCATTATGTAGTAGCTACAGGATGCTGCCTTACTAACAGAATGCATTGCCGCTAATTCCAATGTACCATAGTGCAACAACAAAATCATTGAAAGAGAACAAAATGTCCATTACTTTTTCTAAATGACAGAAATCTGAACACTGGAAGGAAAATAAAGAAAGTAGGGAAAGCAGAGCAGGAATTTCTGCTACAAGAGCAGTACCAACCACAGCAGTAGAGATGAACGCCTGGGCAAGGGGGGAGGAGGGAGGCACTCGAAGCAGCCTTGTACAGTTCGCCACCAAATATCTATCTGATGGGGGCAGAAGAGCTCCATAATAGATGGCAGACATCCACTGCAGACAAAAATAGGCTACATCACGACAGCAGTAGGCGCCAGCAGATCAAATGATGACGGAAGACGTGAATCAGAAAAATAAGAACTATATTGCTTGACTACAATTCCTACGTTACGCAGTTTTTGACACTATTAAATCACATTTTTTTCCATTATATACGTTGTTTCTTTGTCCTTGTAGCTTGTATAGCCCGTATGTTCACAACAGATGGATCAACGCTGTAGCTCAGTGATTTTTTCCAATTATAGCCGGATTTATGAAATTCTTAAAGAATTTCAAAGGAAATATTCCCTGCTGAGGCAAGGTGAGTCAGCGTTTCTTCACTGTCATCAGCAAACACCAAAATCAAGGAAGTGAAATTGGTAGTGTTTCATTAAAAAAAGCCAACAAACTTATCTAAAAAGATAAGACCATGAAGAGCTGAAGGAAACAAACAGGCAAAGTCTTGAGAAAGTGAATATGAAACAAAACAAAAGAAATCAAGGGAAGGTTTGCTGTATACACAATCTATACAGACTCCAGTAGAACTCAGGGGACCAGAGGACTCTCAACCCTGATCACTGAATGTTATCTGCCAGATACTTTAAATAAATTATTTCTATTTAAGTTTCATTAAATAATTCTCAATGAGATGAAATAAATTAGGAAAATTTAGGGTTAGAGTAACACCATGTGAAAAAACTTCAGATGTCTTGTAACTTAAAGACAGTGTTTAAAGTTTGAGCTCACACTTCATCTCTGTTGCATTTAAGTTTGCTCTAATAATTTCAGATTTTAGCTGGCTCTTTACTGACTCCATTTCAATTGCGTTGTAACTAATTTTGCAATACAAACTGTTGAACAAAGAGTTATAGCTTTAGCAATTCATTAATTTAGTCAAAAATTCTGCCAGTGGGGCAGACTGAATGCTAAGCTGGCTTCTCAAAATGCCAAACACACTAATGTCCTTATAAAGTGGATTTAACAAATGGCTGCATCATGCTTTCCTGATTTCACTGAACCATAAACCAAGAAGCTCTGCTAGTAATCATATCAGTGATTTAAAATTTACGTGTAGTTGATTTTTAAATGCATTGCATCTTTGTACTGTAAAGTCAGTAAAAGCTGTCATATGTTATTTAAAGCTGTATAATCATCTGCACTTAACCAGCAAGTTGTCTACCATTAATTTGTAACTTCAAGCAGAATCAACACACTTTAAACCTAATACCTACAGACACATGCTATAGCTAAGACAGCATGTCTCAGATTGGAATAACTGCAAGATATTATGCTAATATCGCAACACACACGGTGCTTTTTGTAGAATACAGAGCAGACAACATTCTGTCCTCCTTTGTGAAAAAAACAGCATCTGTATTTCCCAATTTTTACTGTGTGTTTCCTATGCAAGTTAAGTCAAGGGTAGCTCACGTGACTATTACAAAATTATGCAGATTTCACAGCAATACTGCAGAAGTCTTAGTCTTTCTAGCTCTTGGGGGGGGGGGGGGGGGGATAGAAATCCCCACTTTTTGAGGTGTAGGGTTGCACTGATCTCCTGAATAACTCTTCCAATTCTTGTGCCACATTGCGAGACAGTGCTGTTACCAGCTCTTGGGAGAGAAAATGGGGTGTGTCACCTGGACTTGGCAAAATTCCCTAGGAAAAGAAAGAATCCAACTCTCCCACCAAACTCTTTTCCCCCTCCTACAGACTATCTGCTAAAAGACAAAAGGTAGTAACAGATAATAGCCAGGTGCAACATAATTTCTTTACCAGTGATTGAGACTAGCACCCCCACCTGATTTTAGGTCTCATTCTCCATAGCGGTTGAGATCTGGGCAAGCTGTGGGTCGTGCCCTCTTGATGAGTAATTTCTAAGGGACAAGAAAATTCATGGTCACCTGTGAACCAAACCTTTTCTTGAAAAGTTTTTTTGCGTTCTTGGCAAATAGTGGATTTACTATTATGCAAAAATTAGTGTCCCCCTCTGGAAGCATTCCGGTTTTGTGAAAAAATATCTGAATGTACCACAATATCTAAACAAATCAAGTGACCCTGCCCACGGACTGAGACGAGGGCCAGACATCCTCTGCCAAAACATCTCTGGGAGTTCAGGACATCGCAGTCCGGACAGCTGAACTGGCAGATTTTTCCTTTCCTTTTCCAAATCAGTGAAAAGTATGTTAAGATACTTCAAATGACCTTCAGTGGCAAGTAATGGTCACTTAGCTGCCTTCACACGGCAACGGATGAAAACTTCACTAGTGAGTGAGTGGACTCCCTCGCTGCCCAGGCAAGGTGAGCACGCCAGGTCCAAGGCTGGCAACTGCATTCAGCCAAGCGTCTGGATCACCAGAGAGGTCCATAGCGATGAAGCAGGTCCAAGGTTAATCTGGGAAGTCAGTCCATAGGTCTGGGTTCAGATCAACTGAGAGCGCAAGCATCTCAGCTTAAAAGCAGCTCCCAAAGGAGCAGCGGCAGGCCCTTGCTGAGACTACACCTAACTTTCTTCACAACAGCTCTTACCAGCCAGCTGACCCCCGATGCAGACAGCTAAACTTCTAGAAGCTGGGGAGTGCACTCCGGGCCCTGACATACGCATACATATTCTTCAGTGCAACCAACCCATCTAGGATGGTCATTTTGGCAGGGATCCACTCACTAGACATTTTGTCTATCACAAATCCATTCAAATTAAAGTATTTATTTCTGCTGCTTCTAGTTCTTCTTGGCCTTGCACCAAAACCTGATAAAAACCATGCACCAATAAAGTTTGTAAAATAATGGAAGAATTTTTTTTTTTCCCTTCAGCATCTCTGGGGTTAGCAGTAGTAACTCTCTCTAGCAAACTGGGTTCCAAATTCTTTCAAATGCCTTCCAGGCTTTCATGGCTAATCACCCAATACTAATTAGCGGAGATATTGTACTAATCAGTACTCAGCAGATGATCCCCCTTTCACTAGTCAGAGGTAACATGTTGAATACCTTGTTGACTATGTCAGTTTTGCTCAAAGTCTTTTGAGCCAAAAGGCTTGCTGCTTTCTAGAGACTTTGGGTGAATTATTAAAGTGCTTCCATTTTCTTATCAGAGAAACCAGAACAAAGAAGTAGGATTTAGGAAATGTGAAGGAAAAGGAGGGAGAAATGTTTCATAATGGTGAATTACTTCAGCACAAATATATGTAGTGTGCAGAGACTCTGGAAACGGACATCCATGGAAAACAAAACTGAGCAACAGCAAAGCTCCACATTGCCACTAGATGCCAACAATCACAGCTTTTACTTCAGCACTTTGCAAAGCACAGAAATGAGAGATGCTGTGCTGGACTACACAGTCTCACTGCCTGGGATAAGCATGACAGACAGCTCCACACTGCCACCAGGGGTTTTCCAAGTCCCTTAATCGGATCATTACAGTGAGTAAAAGCACAAACCAATTTTCTCCCTTTCTTGCTTGTTTTGATATTTACACACCAGAGAAAGTCACTGGTTGGAATCCACAGCACTTTTTGTTTTCCCTCACCCTCTTGGCTATTTAGAGCATCTGTTTATATCACCATCCTTAGGCAGGAACCAGATGTTCCTTCAGACACTAATCAACTTTGATCACAGCTGAAGCTGGTTAGCAATATATTTACCATTTATGCACGCACCCATCTTCCGTGAAGATATGAGAAAGTTTCAGGCAGGACTGTGGTAGGGAAAGACTATATTAGAGATTACTTAATCCCATAGTCTTTTTCATAAAAGAAAAAAATTACATCACATGAAAGTACAACTGCAGAATGCTGAGTAAGGCAAGCAATGGGTCATCTAATTGCAGATTGAAAGTAATGCTGTTAAACAACAGGCCATATTTATCTTGTAATTTTGCATGTGTAAATAAGTGCGCAGCCAGAATCAGTACTGCCTCAGCTTGAGTGCACACTCAAGCATGTCAAATCTCTGAAGGAAACTGTAGCTTACACAATGCAAGGCTTTTGCCTTTCGCTTACTTAGAAAAGACTGGCGAGTCTGAGGGGAATCAAGGTTTCCGAGCCCGCTTAAGACTATGCACAATCAAGAAAGTTCCTTTTTTGTCATATATCTGGGCAGAATGTTACATTTAACAAAAGCCAGTAATCAAGCATAAACACTCAAACACTGAAATTACAATAATGCTAAGGGAACAGCAGGAACATTTTCCTTTAGAAAACTTGACTAAACTAAGAACACACTTGAGAGCTGCTTTAGCTATCCTTTTTACTTGGTTCTGTTAAAAAAACAAATTTCTGTGCTCTCATTTTAAGTCTTTGTTCACCAAATAAAACATGCAAGAGTAATATTGAAACTAACAGCAGTCAAAAGAATGGGCAAACTTTACACATAGCTACAAAATACTTCTTTAAGAAAATAAAAATGTTCTTTGCAAGAAGATTGGTATTAGAGATTAAGTTTTAGAGTTGCCATAATACCTAAATTTGTTTTGTTATATGGTCCTCTGGCTTCTTCATCAACACGAACTATTTTAAATAAAAATACCTGTAATAAAAACTTCATTTTTCTAAGCAATTTGAAATCCTGCTGACTCTTTGTTTTTGCAACTGGAAGGGCCTTCACAAATGCTATCCCAGTTCATAGCTACATTTCTGGAAGTGACTGAACGGGTTAATAAAAAGCAGTACCACTCTTTACTTGAATAGATGGTATCAAGTCTTAAATCTTTCACCAACACTGCTGTTCTCATTAAAGAAATGCATTATTTCTTCTGTGTCTCAATCAGCTGCTGCATGCTGCTGAACAGCTCTTTCCCTCTGCCCAAGCAGGGTCTTGTTAGCTAGGGAGCATTGTTTAAGTACCATCTATGCAACAAATGGGAACAGGTTTATGACTAAAGCACGCACACACATGGTAACTGAGGCAAAGCCAGGATTCCAAGTGAACTCATGACAAGCCTTCCACGTTCACATTACAGGACTGAAATATCTTTACAGAATGAAGCGACCAGTAAGCAAGATTTTATTTATTCTACTTTATAGAGAAGATGACATTTTTTATTTCTGTGCAGCTATTTTCCATCAGGGTGAGGTTTTTTTGTGATCTAAAAAAGAATTAAGTGAGATTTTAAGAAATACACAGAACAAGAATGGAAAAGTAAATACAACAAAACTCAGAGCCGTATCAACAAATGTTGCAGCATTCCCGAAGTGTTTATTTGGATTCTATCCACAAGTGCACCCGTATTTTTCAGAATGCACATCAGGAAGCAATTCCAAGTTAGAACAGAGGAACTGGAGGGCTCAGGTTAAGGAGGGTGAGGCATTACGTCCCAAAGCAGCACACGTGCTCCGGATCACGCAAGAGAGGGCAGCTACGCTGACGTGCATGAACTTAATTTCCACAGTTTCCCTCAGCCCCGCGACAAAGGGCTCCCACCCTGCATGCACACACCACAAAGATACAAGTACCACCACAAAGGAAAACATGAACATTGCTAGAACAGCTGATTGCCGCCTCCTTGCTCATATGCATAGGGGAGATTGCAGCTGCCACTTTCTTGCAATAGTGGATTGTAAGCAAGCAAGCTACATTTAAAAACACCAAATATATCAGATTTTCCATTCTCATGTTCCAAAGATTTTTTTAAAAAATTCATGTCTGTCCAGGTACATCAGGAACTTTAGCCGCTCTTGACCCTTGCTCTTCCGAAAGCCTACCTTATGGTCACAGTCTAGAGGGCTATGCTCTAGATGCAATCCAGAGATTGCTGGTCAACATGCTCGCTGTCTGTCCCCTTTTCTCCCCACTACATCCATCGGCTCGTTACCACAAAGGAAAATCTTCTTGGGCAAAATCTAAATTTGAGGTCAGCTCAAGCACACTATAAATGCTGTACAAAGCTTCTCCACCAGACCAAAACTCCCAAATTAGACATCAGACAAAGGTGTATTTCCCCAAAGTGCAACGAAAAAGCAAGGCAGCGTTTCCTTGGTTATGTCACTTTAGACCTGTGGTATACATCTTTATTGTCTGCCAGAAAAATGGTGCAATATGCAAATATTAAAAAGCAGCGGGAAATTCCCTAAAATCTACAGAGGGACAACTGGTCACAAAGATCTCTGGATGGTTTAGCCCCCAAAGAAGGCCTTTCCTCACATGTATTTCATTTACCTCTTTCAGACTCCAGTCCCCTCCCTTCTCTCTTAAATATGGGGGGAGAAAGCCTGAAGAGCCCCTTTTCTTCATGTCACAGGGCATACCAGCAGAGAACACGACAAACAGCAACGAGAACTGCTCTCACATCCACCTCCGAGACGACTACTTGGTTAAGTAGCAGAAGCACCGTTCACAGAAAACGCTTCTCAGTATGGCATGCTTCTCAACAGGAAGAACAGCTACAGTTGCTGCTTCTCTGTAATCAAAGGCCATATCTACCAAAAATTGACTCCTAAATTTGTTCTCACACATAGGAGATGCTGTTGCAGAATGCAGTTACTACCAGATTAATAGTTCTCAATTTTCCAGTCACTCCTGCCAAGTGATCCGATTCATCCAGGCCAAACTTTGATTGAGCACCCCTATGAGTAAAAGATTTTTCAGCATGGACTGCCAATACATGTAGATTTATTTATAAACTATATACATGTACTACTGAACTAATACATTATAAAACATACACAAAAATAGAAATTAAAGGGAAAATAAAGATAAAACAAACATTATTTCAAAAAAAGTATTTTACTTATTAACGGTACAAAAGAATATTTTCTTCCCACACTCCAACGGATTGTCTTGCGCACACCCCACTTTGGAGACCACTGATCTAGGCGAAGGTGGTAACATTTCATCAGACCAGCTCACATCGCTGGGAGAAAGGACACCTCACTCCAAGTCTTTTTCCATATTCCCATATTACTTACCTAACATGCTTAGGCCTGTTCAATCTCCCTGCTCATACACGAAGTAAAGGAACTACAGTTTTAAACCAACAAATCAGAGCTTGTTTCATAAACTTAAGTTGCTGGATTTGGGTACAAACTCAGAAAACTATCAACTTACCCCAAAAGTCTCCGGAAACAAAGATCATGAGTTCACTCACAATGAAAAGAGAGCCAGTAGGCAAATAAACCTGAAGCTATTAAGAGGCATCTTTCTGAGGCCTCCTAATGGCATGGCGCAATTGCAAAGTTAACCCATCCTAGGAGAGCGTACACTCTTCCTCACTACCTTATTACTGTTTTTGTTCTTTTAACTGCTGGCAAGAAACAAAAACCTCAGATACAGCTCAAGGCAGACTCCTTCAATGCTTCTCCCAAGGGGAAACTTTACTCACTGCCTTAGAATGATATTGTAATTCATGCTAATACTTTGTAATTACCATCTATAAATGCAAGATATGCCAATTTCCAGATGACTATCAGGGAAATACACTGAAAGCATATTATACTGCCGAATACTCTGAAAAGGTTTTCACTTGCAGTATTTCAAAGCAGGCTTCAAGGGGAAGAAAACAATGTACAACAAGGGAACAATCTTGCTGCAGAGGCAAGGTGAGGCAACCTCTGGATGACTGAGGAGATCTTATTCAGCCCCAATCCATCATCATCTAGTCAACGTCAAAGAAACTGTAGGATATGAGAACAAATTTCCATCACGAAAAATCTACGTAAACTTCAGGACCGTGCTATCTCAACAGCATCAAACACTAGCAGGATTGTTTCTCTTGGTCCAAGAGTCATGGTCAGACCCTCTTTAATTAAGAGGATACGAACCAGAAATCAGTTTCACAATGCTTCCTATCTTTATCAAAGGGTTTTTCCTCCAGTGAACAAACCTGCAAAGAATTTTAGGAAAATATAGGTTATAGCTCAAATTAGCCTAGTTATTCTAAAAAAAACAAAAACAAACGAAAAAACAAAAAACCCAAGAGTGCTTCAACTAAATTGATCTGGGAAAGAAGAGAGATGGTAAGCCAAACACTACTTCTTGATATCATTAATAAACTGATACGTATAGCTTTGCAAGAACACGTCACGTCACAGAACAGAGACTGTCATTTCAGTGAACGCTTTTTCCACCCAGGCTAGACAAACTTAAAGAGACAGCAGTGATCCCCTGTCAGCACAGTAGCCAGACTGATCTAAATCAGATTCAGTCAGCCTGGCATTGCAGTTCAATTGCAGGCTGTAGCCAGTCTTCCCAAAGCCTCTCAACAGCACCATTCACTCAAACTGGAATTCCTCACTTTTTATAAAATATGCAATAAAACAAGAGGAGAAGAAAAAACCCATCTACGTAAATGCAAGGTTTTGTTGCAGGAGCTAAATAACAGCTGCTAAGGAGGACTACTCTGGCTGCTGCTCTTCCCATCACTCCTTGTTTGACTGTGGTGTGCCATCCAACCAACCAAATGTGTTTCAAAAGTAGCTCTCATTTCACTGATCAAATACATATAAAATAAGCCACCTGCCATGTGAGAAAATGACTAATGCTTGCATCTTTTAAGCTCTTTGCTTCACCGCTGACGAAGCTTTTGAACACAGTAGCATTAGTGTTTGCTGAAAGAAGCTTCCTTTTAAAAACAAGATTCAAAAGGCTTAAGAAAACATACAAGGAGATGATAAAGACCAAAGGTAAATCTGAGTAACTTACTGCTGCTGCTGTGGCCTCCTCTCCACCTACATAGATAGAAGAAGCAATCTCCATCACGGACAAGTTTGTGGGAGCATCTGTAGTAGATGACGATCTGGGCCGACCTGACTGAATATCTTGGGCAGACCTTCTGTTGATCTGTGGGCTTCCTTTCGGGGCGTCTGCCTTGCCCCGCCTGCTGTGCAGGCTCGTCCCTCTCTTCATTTTAGGTGGCACTCTGATCTGCTGAAGCACCCGGTTCAGAGCTGTGGGGTGGGTGGAGACACCATCAATTTCAGCACAGACGCTTTGGCTTTCCAGATCCATTTCAGGCTCCAGATCAGCCTGAGCTTGCTGAACATCATGTGGAGAAACTGACGACCTCCTGCGCTGATGCTGGAAAAGGTGCTTCAAGCCTTGACCAATCACATTAATGTTCTCCAAAGCATTATGGGTTATTTTGGATAATTTTTGCTCTGATTCATGTTGTTTTTTGGTCTCTTGATCTTGGGATTTGCCTCCAGGGTCAGGGTCATCACACAACTGTTCAGTGCCAGGGGGCTCCATTGATGACACCCAACAGGTTTATTGGACTACTCATACATGAATACGTCCCCTGTCTTTAAAAGGCTTGTGTTTGTTTTAAAAATGCCAAGATTGTCAGCCAATTAGGTGTGCAATTGCTTCAAGAGTGACTACACATGCAGCTGTGCCACGGTGATCTCATGCTTATCTAATGTTAAACAAAAGAGTCATTATTATACATCCATGCAGAAAGTAGTGGGTTAAAAAATCCAATGCGCAAAACATGCCATTAACAAAACAAAATGTATCAGTTTTCCAAGCATCTCTCCATGTGGTATTAGTTGCATCTAGGCTGTACGCAGAAGCCAAAGCTTGTATGAGACAAGTCATTCATTGCCTAGGGGAAAAAGCCCAGCACAAAGGGTATAGGAAAGCAAGAAAGGTAAAAAAAGCTGTTCAAAAGGGGGAGAAGCAAGGAGAAACCTGTTTTTATTAAAAACAAGCCCATAATAATATCGAACAGAACATGAGGTTAAACTTCTGAAGAGCACGTTAGTCTCTTTGGCAGAATTAATTTTGTTCCTTGACATAGATCTGATATTTTGTCCTTCAAATGCAATGTCTGCTCTGCCCATCTGATTTTCCTGTAGAATGCCTAACTTCACAGTATTTAATATATGCAAGAAAACAGAACATTTCCAAATCATTTATGCATTTCCAAATAGTAAGAAATGGCATATTACTGCCAACATCCGCTGATGGCACTGGAAACTAGATGTGAAAATCTGTCTTCAAGCAAGAACAGGCAAGTGAAATGCTTTCAATTGGCATAGTCTTGTCCATAGTTCTCAGAGAAAACAAAAATGCCCTTTTAAAGGTAGATTAAACAACCAATCTCAAAGGGAGCAGCACCACATACGTGTTGCTCGGTCTCTAGCAGAGAGGAAACATGCAGCTTTTCTCCAAGAGATCTCAACCTTACCTATCAGCTGGGCTCAGGCAGGAGTTGGTTATATGACATTGCAGCTGAGCACTTATATAGCAACACACCATTGGAGAAATACAGCAAAGGAATGAGGAAGGAAGGAAGGACACAGTATCTGAAAGAGTTTCACATCAGCACCATGAGATCACATGCTCGGAAGCTGATCATTGTTTTCTTGCAGGAGAAAGCTTTGATTAGGCTTCTATAAATACAGAAACCAGATCACAGAGGTCTACCTCAATCTTGGCAGAAAGCAGCCTGTGCTTTAAAAAAAAAAAAAACAAAAACAAAAACCATTTTATTTGAAATGCAGCATATGTTTGGGATTTGAGAGCATTCGTTTTTATCTTAAAACAGCTGCAGAAGCATAATGCATTGGGGTTACAATTAGAGCGCTCTCAATTTTGTGCATCTAAAACTGACACAATGGGTTAAACAGATATCCCAAAATGCTTTCCAAATTGGCATCCAAAAATATCAGAAGAGCTGCCTCACACTCTCTTTTTTTTCAAATGTCGTTGCTATCAGCTGGAGGCAAGATGAAATTCAGTACTTACAGAAAGCAAAATACTGGAACGATACAGGATTTTATCTCAGTACTTTTAACACGTTATAACATTGATTCTAAATATATTGGCCAGTTTAATCAGTAACACATTAAATGCAAAGTAATAAACTACATCCCAGAAAAATATAGTTACCCATATTCATGCAGAAATTGTGTGGCAAAATCAAAAAAATGGGCAACCCACCTTGTACTTTTACATACTTAACACTTTCATAAATGACTTCAAGTGCCGTTATGACTAGTATTATGCTTTGACTTTTGAGCTTGCTCTTCCTTAACATTTCTTTTTTCTCATGGAACACGTTTTCCAGAAAGTTGAATTGCAGGTCTCCACTTAAGTTTTGGGGAAAAAAAGGCAAAACTACATTTTCTTTTTCATCCAGCAGACCAAATGGTTCAGTGAACAAACCTCAGTGGCTAAAAAGCAAGACTTCCAAAATTATCTGGCATATTAAATACAAACCTGACATCTGGCCCATAACTGCCTTTTTCATTTTAGCTAATTCCCTCAGTATTAATTTTTCAGTCGGGACTCACTGAAGAACTGTATTTCATATCAAAGATGCCCAATATGCTCTCTAACCAGTATCTTTTTGATCTCCTGCACACTTTCTATCCAGATTACCACTGGTAATACTGCTGACCTTAAAGAACACCACTTCAGTCTAACTAGAGATCCATGCATTATCTGCTGGAAACCATTAACCTGCTTAAATTAGCCATATGCCAATTTACAAACCAACCTGAAAGAAATCAGCCTACAGTCAGCTCACAAACAAGTGACTACCACCCCGCTGTATTCTGTGACTGATTTCTGAAATTACACTGACCCGTTATCTTTAAGAAGCTCCTATAGGGAGCTTTGTGGTCATCTGTCTGTTCATATTTCCATATGACGAGTCTGTTGTGAGCCGGAAAAGAGCTTTTCAAATTGCATATCTGGTATGAAGATCCTTAAAACTACTTATTTGTCCTACTATCTACTTTTGGGGAAAAAACTACTCATAAATGTGAAGAACTGTGAATCAGCAGAATTAATTAGCACATTTATTGGCATTAGGATTCAAGTTTTGTGCTTGCCTTTTTTCCCCACTTATAACAACGTTTATATTCTGTTTGAGGGAGGAATGGAGTACTTTACAGCATGAAGTTCAAAAACCATACATTTCTTATTCGTGCGAGAATATAATACATCAGAGAAAATTCACAATTCCGTATAGTCATACTGAGCAGATGTTATAGCATTATTACATCCCAGAACATGCTAATATAGTCCTTCATTTGTGCAATTATTTCACAGCAGCACTGGGAAACAAAACAGTTCAAAAGGAGAAACTGGCAAAAACAATATTAGATAACTGAATATATAAACTAGTACTTGCCTCCATCACTTGCCCTTTAGCATGGCTGACATACAGCAGTCCCTCCACTGAACAAAACTGCAAAAGAAATTGGGTATGAGATGCAATTTTGGAAATGGGAGGAAAGATGTACACAAACAACAAAGTGAACATGGTTCCAACTTCTAGATTTTTTTTTTTTTTTTTTTTTCATTTAAATGCAAGTGCCTCTGGAAGCTGGGCTATTTTAAACTCTTTCAAATAATTGAAGGGATACAAATATAATTGAAGTTAAAACTGAATCTTACAGAGTTAATCTCTTACAGAGAATTTCTTGTGATAGAACATTTTCTCTTGGGATTTATGGCCACCAATATGCGCTGAAAGCACAGGCAGATTTCAGGCTCTAGTCTGCAAGGTCAGACTGGTCCATAGAGATCTTATTTTCTCCTCCTATTTAGTCATTCAAATGTTCTGGGCACAGGTCAAACAGCTTGCTCTTGTTTATCTGGAGTTCACCTAACAGGACGTGAGAATTGTGAGCACTTTGAAACCCGAGCACCTTTCAGTTCATTTCACAAGGAAGCTTCTGTCACCTTGGCTGAACTGCTACTGTACGTAACAGCAGCCTCCGCCAGGAGGCCAACAAAACCAACCAACCCCTGTCCACTACAGCAATAATCCCTGCACAGCACCCTTCCGTAATGGCAGACTGCCTACATGCTGAACCCGTCTACGCGGAGACGTGGCAATGGATCCAGTCACAGCCTTCACACAGAATGAGCGTGAAGGATTCAAAGGTTTGAGTCCAACCTAGGCAAAGCACACCACGCCCGAGGACACCATCCTGGCTTTGCTCTCCTTTCCTAAAGGAGGGCACAGAGTATTTCAAGGGCATTTTGATGATCTGTTTAATGTTTCTGCGACAAGCCCAAGGTAAGGCCAGATGCTAGAACGACACAACAGAGGATGACAAGAGGACAGCTGAGAGCAGATATGACCGCATTCCTCTAGCCAGACTCACACATTATTCTGAACCACAGTTAAACCACCCAGATTTTCCAAAGGTCATGAGTTACTCAACTAGTTCCTGAAAACAGGGACACAAGCTTCAGAATACATCAGCACTCAGAAGAATACTACGAGACTGCACAACTGGGGCATTTTGACTATTTTATTACACACCAGATTCCCACCTCCAAGAAGACAGCAGAGATAAAGAAAATGTTAATCAGAACCACTGAAGTGGGATGCTAGAATATGAAGAAAGTGATGACAGCAAATATGAAGAACTTAGAAAAAATGAATGAACGCATTTTTGAAAAAGATCTGACACAGAAGAAATTACATTTCTACAATAGCATGAGTGGAGAACTAAGCAGTGTGTGAAGTACTGTTAACATATGAGGTGCCACTAACATAACTTCATAGCCATTCTACTCGTCTTTTATCTTTTCTTAGTTTTAAAGTTATTTTTTAAGAACTTTCAGAGCTTCTGCCAGTGAGGTCTTTATAGATATGCCCTATAGCACTATAGGACCCTGTAGGTCAAGAGATATTTTTGCCTCAAGTTCCCAGCCTTTATACTGCAGTCTGATTTCCAGAGTGCCCACAGATGGGCTTTGAGATCTAAGGTCATAAAAACTACTTGTATATCCTCCCTTGTGAATCACAGCCTTCACTGACATACAAATCACATCTCCTATTTTCTGTCAGAAGTTCATTTTTTTCTAAACTTTGAAAAGCTACTGCACTGGGCTAATCAAAATTCCTCCAGTTCCCTGTACTTATGAAGAGCAAACACAACCTTACCATCTTTTTTTTTTGCATATCTAATGGCTCTATTCTAGAGCCATTTACTTGGCACGAATGCTACACATACATATCACAGAGAACATGGCAGGGTAGAAACTAATCAAGTATTGCTGGTGCTGTTTTGCTCTAGACATCGAGATCATCTACAGGGAGAAAAAGTTTCCTCCCAGTTTTCATTTTTCTTCATCAAATACTTTGTAACATGAAAGTGTCAAAAATCTGTCAAGTATCTAAGATCAAGATCAGAAGTCTGAAAAGACTTTGGCCCATTAGTTTTTAGTTGAACTTTATTCAAGTTAAATTTTACTCTAAACGCATCAGTTTAATGAATTGCATTCAAACCCACAGTTATTTGTAAATAAAATGAACTCTGAAGTTACCATTGAAACTCAGCTGACTTATCTGCAACTGGAGTACTTGTTACAGATACAAGCAGCACAGAACTGTAGAAACAGGGAAGAAAAATTCTTTTCAACAAAAGAAAACAGAAAATATTCTGCCTTTTTGTAGACTATTTCAAATACCTATTATTTATGCTGTATTTTAATATCTTGAACCCTTAACGTTAATGTTGAAATACAGTTAGCTAAGGAACCCTCACATTTGTTTTATTCCATAAACAGGTCAGTTTAATAGCTTATCATAGAGTTGTAGTCCAGAGTTAGCAGGGATCTTAGGTAGGAGATGCTTCCCGTTCCTCTTATTTGGCAGAAGAAAAACATTTTTCAGTTGCTTCAGGCTAAGAACTATTTTTGTCAAGAAACAGCCCAGCTTAGTTTGAGAAATCCCAGATTATTTTCAGAAACTCATCCCAAAATGAATTCTGTATCAGGGCAAACAGTTCAGCAAGAAAGACTAGAGGGGCAATAGTCACACACTGGAAAACCACATATTATGGGAACTGGGAACCCTAGCAAGTGATTTATATCCACAGGAGGATTAAGACATTTTAAAGGCATCATTGTTCAGCAGCAACAAGCAGCAGAGCAAATAAGGAGAGAAAGCTCCGGGTGTTCACAGCTAATCCTGTCAGAAAGAGGAACTCATGAGAAACCGGAATGGGTGTAAAATTCAAGGGGGTTGTGGTTTGGAAAACATTCAAAGAGGAAGACAACAGTAATAGAGTAAATAATTTGACCCAAAAGAACAAGTGGATAGTGGCATGACTACCCAATACCTGGAGAAACAGGTATATTTAGCTGTTATATTATAACAGAACAATTTTTTAAAAGTCAGAGTAGAGAACTGGGGGAAAAATGGAAGAAAAAGACATACAAGAAATAATTAAATGCAAAGAACATAGGTAACATGACAGAATACAGGAAAAAACTTAATAAAGACCAGAAAACAATACTATTTTTAATCAAAATGATACCTGCAGTTTTCAAGACAGAATTATTCTTCCTCCTCCTCCAAAATTCACCCAAGAAAAGATTTCCTGGAATTCTAGTGAAGTCCAAAAGAAAAAAGAGGGACAAGATAGACAGATAGATAGATTTAAAGGCTGACACCTGGCCACAACCCTGACACTGACAGTACTCTATGCAAGAACATAAATGGAGTATGGCTGAAAGAGCAAATTGAAAGGCAAGACCAGAAAGACTCAGCATATTAAATAGTGCAGCTAGGAGAGGAAGGGGGGGAAAAAAACAGCTTCAAGTATGTGTAAAGCAAGCCAAATTTCTGTTGAGGTTCTGCATCTAAAATTTTAGAAAAGAGGAATAGCCCAAAGCCAGCTACTTTTGATGAAGCAGTAAGGAGTGGCAGGTGGCATGCCCAAGGAATTCACTGAACTAATCCACAGAGCTCCGGACAAGGAGTCCATGCCACTCAACACAGCGAGAAAGGCTGCACCGGATGGAGAGCAACCGCCACTTTAATAGGAACAAGGGACACCGGGCAAAGCAAGAGACCTACAGCTTATTTTGTAAGCCAACTGCACAGTGTTACAGAGCAAAAACAACATAGTAGGATAACAATAGGTTTTACTGATTTCTGCCTAATGATTTCCCTAAACCCTCCAACCTATTCCCAACACTATCCAGAAGTCAAGAAGGAAGTCAGCTGAATGATGCCATCTCTGCTATCCTTGCTCTCCCTTCTCATACCACAGATTCAGCAGGAACACAGTTTGATGGCTAAAGTACAGGCTGAGAGACCAGACATCCTGGGCTAAACCAGCTTTGTCTTGTTAAACAGATTTTGAGCAAGTCAGCCTCTATGCCTAATGTTTTCCTATATGCAAAATATGAACAACCCAGCTGGCTGAAGAAGGGGAGAAACACTGAGGGTAATACTGGTGAAGGTACTTTAATAAAATGCTTTAAAATGGAGCAAAACACTTGGATTCCTTTGAATGCAATGAGTACAGATATCAGTTAAGAATAATTCAAACTTCGAATGCCAAGTTGCTGAATTTTATAAAGGTAGCCAACTGTATTCTTTTGGTAAAAGGATTAAGTCAACTGACACATGCACTATAAATCAATTCATCATTTAGTAGTCCCACAACTTACACATTAAACCACAGACCACTTGTATGAATACCAAAGAACAGAAAAACTCACTCCAGCACACTGTTAATAAAATAACAGAGAGGCTGGCGGTATGTTTACGTATGAATTACACAATCATCACCAAGGAGCAACTTAACAGAATTTTTAAGATATTTAAGGACAAAAATGGCACTATGTCTGAGCCCGTGCAAAACATGAGACGTACAAACTCTCTCCTAGAATTCTCACAAGCCTCGATCTAGACAGTCCATCCACTCATCTGCTAGGGGTGACTATGCTGCAAGGAAAAGGGGGTGGGAGCAGATACCTGAGGTCACTCAAAAGGCATGAAGAATTGTCCTCCTCTTCTCTGAAGCAGAAATGGGGAGGGAGGGAGAGTCACCTTTTCCCATGCCTTCCCCATGTACATTAACAATTTCAGAGGGTTCAGCAGCAGAAGATTTTATGCTTTGGCACACCAAAATGTATTCACCATTTCTACCCCTGCATCCATTAATGGTTCACATGCTCATACTGTGCAAGGGCAGCATGTTCACAGACATACCAGAAGGTGATTTTTCAACATCAGCCTCTTCTCAGATCCACATCCTGTTGAAACAGTTCCTTTCTATAACTTTATATTTAATACTGCTGACCAACAAAACTAATACACACAGTTTTTTGTTCCTGAAAGCTCAAATATTAATCCTACAGATAAAATTGCACTCAAGTCACAGATGAGCAGATATCACTCTTAACGAACGACAGATCCCTTTCTCCTTCCAATTATTTTTTAAGAAACATCTTCCTGAATACACCCACATGCGAACCAAGCATCTTCAATACCACCCATAGGCAATCTCTAAATTACTGCTGTCCTATAAGAAGTACTGCTCATTGATTGCTGTGAATAAAGACCAGTGTGGTTCTTCTGCAAAGTTAAAAGTTCACGGTGTAAGGACCATAGACATAAATACCAAAGATTAGGTAATTTTCCTTGTTTATTAGGAAACTGCAGTGGCTTAAAGTTGAGTGACTGGTTTTCAGAAATGTTTCTACTGCTTTACAGTACAACCAACTGCCATTGAAATATTTTCCATCCCTCTTTGAATATTCCAGTAACTCAGTGTTTACACTGTTGTCTGAATCAAAGCTATGAAGTAGAGGTCAAGACTTCTCCAAAATTAAGAACCATGCAGAGGTACCAATACATAATCATTCAGGTTTTGGTATATGCTATAAACATCATATGAAAATCAAAGCAAAATATTTCAGCTATATTTCTATAGCTTGTGACCTGTAAAATTATTAGAAGACTTTCAAGACTGTGCTGCTGCATCTAGAGATGGTATTCCATAATAGTCTGACTGTAGGGCAACGTTACTGGTTCCACAGTTTAGCAGAGCTTCTTGTTCTTCCTTCTAAAAAGCACTGGTTATCTTTAAAGCACTTCCTTCACCCCCGATGAATTTATTAGCTACATAAAGCATTTATAGGTTTACTTTACCAAAACAGATGACTAGTCTATGAATTTACTCTTGGAATGCTCCTACATTATATTGAATTACTATTACTTCCCTAGTTTTCAGATGAAAAAACAAACATAGAAAGGTCAAGAAGCTGCCTTAACATTATGTAAGACTTTTGGAGCAGAGAATCAAACTTAAAATTTCCTCTTAAAAGGTTAATGTCATATGTACATGAGCTCTCACTGATGCCACCTTCTGATTTGCTTATGAACAGATAGTATACAGTACCATATCTGGAACCTACCAAAACCACTTAAAAAAAAATCCTTTCCTGGAAATGTCCTCATAGGCTATTTTCCATCAAATTCATAAAACCAGTGCTGCAAGAAAACTAAGTCAAGGTTAAAGATTTAGCTAGAGCCTTCTGATTTGCCAACGTTCACAATTACATAGATCATACACATTTTCTAGAAATTTTTGTTGTGAATGTACTTAGAAGTTCAGAGACAACACTAAAAATGCAGCCTGCAGGTATTTTAGAGGAAAAACAAATCTGATGGATCTGGGTACATACAAAGAATTCTTATAAAAACCGTCTGTTTTACTAGACATAAGAGGAAACTTCCCTATTAGCAAGTCTTTCTGTTTAACAAGATAGATTACAAATTAGTACTTTTACATTGCATCCACCACAAGTATGTATACAGCAGCAGAAGTTACACAAGGCTGCAATTTACAACTGTACAGTTTGCCAAGACAAGACCAACAGCTGACACTTTCACTTGATTTAGTAATCCGTTTCAGAAAAGCCACATCCTCACCTACTCTTCTTCAAAACCAAATTGAAAGGCAACTCAAACTGCAGCATTTCCCCAAGAACATCTCTGCTCTTTGCTAAATGAAAAAAAGTTGTAACCATGTTTACATGTTCTAAACACCAGTCAACTGCATATTCCAAATTCAGTGCTTCACTGGAGGGCATCTGAAGGGACCACCTCCAGTCGCAGTTCAAGCAGGGATCTCAGGCTGGCCTTTCGCAATACAAGTATGACAGAAATAGCAATTTAAAGAATTTCCAACCTCTTTTGCCCCCTGTGGCTCATTTTCAGTCCCTAAGCATAACATAGCACCATTTTAGTTGTGTAGGCACAGCTGTTTCTGGGGCTGTGATGGGAACCAAAACAAAAAAATTAACTCAGCTTTGAAGGAAAAGCAGGACTGGGGGAAGAATCTGACCACAGAGTTGGTTACAACAGCTTTGGGATAAGGTTAAAGAAGGGAGGCAGTACAGAGACAGGGCACAATTACTCTAAAATGCTGTTATCAAAAACCTCATATCTGAAGCTATGGCCACAACAGCTGGAGAAACAGGAACTCACAACAGCTTCAGCAAGGACTCATCAAAACAAAAATAATTTCATTTTTACAGTTCAAATACCACATTTTGTAAACAGAGAAACTAAGAGCGAAGAAGTATTAAACAAATATTCAAAATACTGGGTCTTCCACAAATAAAAGAGCTCTGTATGGAAATAAGGAACAAACAGACCAGGATTACAGAAGAGAGGTAGTGGCTAACATTGTCATTAGCAACAAGTAATTTTTCACTAGATGCCTGCATATATTTAGAATTTGAAGCCAGGGCTCACAACTGAGTGGACAAACAATGAAGATCTGCCTATTAGTTGCGGGTTTTTTAATAACATGACTTAACTCTCTACATTCCAGTGTGCAGTAAAGTCAACAGCAATTGCAGTGTGATTATCAAGGACTCGATCAGGGAAGAGAAAACGATGACACAGGCACATCAGTCCCAGGTGCCCAGTCCAAAACAGGCAGCAATGGCTTGGTCCATCCCTGCTGCTTGGAAGCACACTCACTGAGGCTGAGGGGAAAATCAAAGGGAAGCTAAAAGCCCCACAGCCCAGACGATGGCAAGAGGGTGAAGATGAGTTAAGATATGTGATGTCTTGGGAAAAGGCATAAGGAACAGAGAGAAAACGTGGTCATTGGCACAATCTGCTCCCCTCTCAACTCAGAGATGGGGAAAGCTCCAGGCTTATGTGGACTATGACAAGGAAAAACTGCTACAGAAATATACACTTGTAAACATCTGCCTCATTTAAAAACACAGCTTTGAGCACTGAGTCCTGTTTGTCAAAACAAGCCACAGTTCATTGTTTAAGGAAACCATTTTAAGCTGCGTTATCAGTTTTCAATATTGCAGGCATCTATCGCAGCAGAAATGTGTTCCAATTTCACCACAGCAGACAATTGTTTCATTAATGTGGTTAAGATCAGCTATGGAGATATTTTCTTCACAGGCAGGAGCCTATACTGAGCCTGTTCAGAGTAGTACAGCAACAATAAAAGCCTACCTTCAAATACCGAATGAATTCTATACATGCAAAGGTGAAAAGGAGTAATTCAGTTTCCTTCAGCTTCCCCCTCTTTAAAGAAATCTTTCATTGGAACAGGTTTAGTTCCTTGAAGCATCTCAAACGTTTCTGTGGTCAGCTGCAGTCCTACCATCCACTTTTGCTATTAACATTTGCATTATCTGAATCAGATTCTCCAGCCTCTGGAAAAATGCAACGTTACTAGGCCATGCCAAACATTTTGGCAGGACCTTCTCAGGAGAGGAACGGGCCGGGGATAAGAGATCAAAGCTGCTCTTATCCTCATTGCCTGTCTGCCAGGAGATGCTGCCACTTTCAATGTGTCAAAGCTGACTCAAATGTCAGGAACAAGTGAACCACAAAGTGCAAATACAGGTATTTTCATTCCACTTCCAAGGGAAGACAAAAGGTTACACTACAGCTATTTCAGGCATTACAGAGAGACTTTTAAGCATGCTAGTCTAAAAAAAAGAAGAAGAAGAGATGGCCTCTCATTTTAACTCCTAGCAGATTCATCTGTGACAATGCCAGCACGGAAGCTGGTAAGATTTAGCACTTTAATTCTAAAAGAAAGGTTTATTCCAGGCTTGGAGTTGTAAGAGGGTTAAAGCAAGTTAAATTAGCAGGCTTGTAAAGAAAGATACCATCTACCACCAGCCCACGCTACATGCGATTTTAACATGTGCTTTTAGCCCTGAATTTTGGAAAGTATCATATTTACAATGACTCGTGAAAGAAGAAAGTAGAACTAACCTGGCACAGAGTGGTAAAATACTCCCCCTGATGACTCAAAAGCAGTATTAATTCTCTGATCTTTCAGAAGTGTTGACTCAACTTACTGAGACTAAAAGACAGATCAAAAGAAGTTTTCCTTCAGCTCAGCAAAATTAGAATGCTTTTCGCACTGATTCAGGTGCTCTGGGTATTAGGTATATGAAAGTCTTCCACTGGTATGTAGCATCAAATGAGTTACAAAGTAGAAGTTTGACTTTAAACAGTTTACAAAGACTAACTCAAACCATATTCAGTCCCAAAATGGGGAAAAGTGCTAATTTAAAACACTGATAACCATCCCCATACTGCAACCCAGATCTTTAACACATCTGCTCTAAACAGTGTACCTTAACTACTCTCTACAGACATAAAACTTGGACTCAAAGCAGCAATATGCATCTCGTGATAGTTCCTTCCATGCTGTTGAGAAGGATACCTGAAAAGCTCTACTGTCTGAAGACCACTGTCATTGGAAAAACCTGCTTGCAGCCTGCAAAACCTGGCAGCTCATTGCATTAGTACTGCTTAAAAGATGCCACAAAACAGGCAAGACAGACAAATTCTGATCAGACGTTAACAGGACTCAGTAACAAACTGATGGCTTACATTACTCTACCACTTCCAAACTGTCTTTCACATTCATGATACAACAGTTTCACCCCTGCTCTTCAGAAGAATATTGTCTTTCCTGATCCTTCTTCAAGTGAGTTAGTCCAGGGAGCTTTTAATTAAGTGCAACTCTTAAAAAATTATATTAGTTTAACAGTAATGGCCTTCATCTGGGGCTGGTTTGTTCAAATGGCTCTTTTTTTCTAATTAAGCATTAGCAAGTCCCTCCCTGCAGTGCTACAAACAAGATGTTCAGTTTCCCCATTAAACACCGCTTGGAGTCCTTCAACCAACACTTGACAGAGGCTGGGAGGACCTACCAGTAAAAGACTGCCCTACGCTCACTCTTAAGAATCTGCTACCAGCTGCCAACAGAAACAGGATACAGGCATAATGTGTTTTTAACTTGACTCATTATAGCCACTTCTCCAAGTCTCAGGTAGCTCAAGCACAGCTTGAGACAAGGAACAATGTAACTGGGTACATGTGTACCCTACCTGGTAGAAACAGTGGCAAACTAACCCTTGTGCCTCAGGAACACAGTCCAAGCAGTACCTGACCTGAAGTACACGGGCGTGCTGCCAGGCTTCTTCTCCAATGCTGAGGAAGGAACCCAACGTAGCCACCACTCCTCACTACAGCACAACAGCATGCACTTGGAAATGGAGTCAGCGTTAGCTGTAGACACAACTGTTACCACACGGGAGTTGTGACTTCCCTCCTTTGTTCACTGAACACGTGCATCGCAAGCACGCTGAGGTTTATTTTATTGCTTGTGCACTACTATGGGAGCTTTTTAGTGCAAGTTTTGATATACCAGAAGTATGATCACTGTTCCACATTTACTTTTAATGACCTTTCTTGACATGGACATAAGTATTTCACTGCAAGGTCAGTTACATTCAACTTTAGCTGACTAGTCTTGAGAAGGCTTTTAAAAGGAGTAAAGGCCTACACTTTTGGGACTTAAGCAATAAAAATACTGATGTCCATCTATAGTCCTTTTCTTCTAATAGATATAATTATGCCTTTTTAGAGACAACACACACAAATTGCACAAACACAGCACAGCTAAGCAGCCACACACATAAATATGCTAGCTCTTCAATATCCACCTCCACATCCAACTGCATAAAGACAGTAGTTAACTCTGTGATTTTGGTATAAAGAAACTGGGCTTGACAACTTGCTTGCCAATGGGAATCAAGCAGTCATACATTTGAAGCCTCAGCCAAAATCAGAATGTTTCCTCCCACATTCATGGCAGAGTCCACATGAAAAAAAAAATCCACAAAATCTTTACCCAAAGCAGCACAAAAAGGGATCACATTTGTTTGAAACAAGGATGAAGTTTACCTACCACTGAGGAGATGTAGACTTATAACCAGAGCCAAAACCAAGACCGATGTTAATGTCTCCTTACAGAACTGTTGTTCAACTTGGGTGTCCACCAGAACTCCCAGGTTGCTTTCCGCAGACCTGCTTTCCAGCCATTGGGGCCCCAGCATGTATACAGGTTTTTAGGGTGGCCCATATAGGGTATACCACCTGCTACATGGGGCGGTTCCTCCCCAGGTGCAGGACTTTGCACTTCCCTTTGTTGAACTTCATTAGGTTCCTGTCTGCCTATTTCTCAAGCCTATCCATGTACCTCTGAATGGCAGCACAATCATCTGGTGTATCAACCTCTCATCTTGTATCATCTGTAAACTTGCTCACAGTGCACCTGGCCCCATCATCTAGGCCATTAATGAAGAGGTTAAACAGTATTGCACCCAGTATCAACCCCCGGGGTACTCCACTAGTGACTGGCCTCCACCAGGACTTCATGCTGCTCTGACCACAAACCTCACAGACAAACTGAGGAGGTACAGGCTAGATATGTGGATACTGAGGTGGATGGGAAACTGGCTGAACTATTTCTTACCCAGCTCAGTGTCCACATATCTAGCCCATACTTCCTCATTTTGTCCATGAGGATGCTATGGGGGAATGTGCTAAAAGCCTTACTCAAGTCCAAGTAAATCTTCATGGCTTTCCCCTCATCCACCATCCAGCCATCTCTTCACAGAAGGCTGGTTAGGCGTAATTTCCCCTTCCTAAAGCCATGCTGACTACTCCCAGTCACCTCCTTGTCCTTAACATGCTTGGAAATTGTTTCCAGTATTATTTGTTCCATCACCTTCCCCAAGACAGAGGTAAGCTGACCCATCCACAGTTCTCTGGATCCTCTTTCTTAGAAGATTCCTTCCAGAAGACAGAGGTGGCACTTACTTCTTCCAGTCCTCAGGCACCTTCCCTGATCACCACAGCCTTTCCAAGATAACCGAGTGGCCTTGCAATGACATCGACCACCCCCCTCAGTGCTCATGGGTGCATCCCATCAGGTATCATGGACTTGCTTATACCCATGAATTTGTTTTAAGTGCTTCCTAACCTGGTCTTCCTTCATCGAGGAGGAGCCTTTCCTGCTCTGGACCTTCTCACTGTCACAAGGATCTGGGACACTTGAAGGCTCATCTTCCCAGTAAAGACCAAGATGAAGAAAGCAATCACCAGATACTTTTCAAAAGCCATATTTAACTGACCAGGCCAAACAGCTACAGGTTTGGTTTGTTTTTGTTTTGTTTGTTTGTTTTTAAAAACAGCCAAACCACCCAGCCCTTCCACCACTCTAATTACTCACTCTTAGACAACAATTTCTACTAGGCTATCATTTCAGATTTCCCTCTCATATCAGAGATACAGAATGGAACAGTTCACACAAAGGGTTTTAATTAATTTTTTTATATATAACTGATTAATATGCAAGAGTTTTGTATCTTTAGAGACTTCTCCTACTACTCAAATTCTATTACCAAACTTTTTTAAAAAAAACAAACCAGCATCAATACATAGCTATGGCAATTACGTAATTGAAGAACTCTTAGAATAGAGAAGTCTGCTACTAATTCTGACATTTTTGGTCTAGAACTTGCTATACCTGTTCCTCAACTATTATTTACTCAGGCTTTTCACCATGTCCTGGAGATCAGGAAAATTATACCAATAAACACAACTGGGTAACAAGCTCAAAGGACCTAAATCTCCAGAGAACATTCTGCTTGACAAGCCCCAGTGAGGGGCAGAAATTTACTACAGGAGGTCTGGAGAGGCAACAACGATCACTGTCTCCCAAAGAGTCTGAACCCATGTTCCTCACCAAGAAAGCCAGCAGTTTCTTCTTGAACTGCATATCTGGATGTCTTCCTAATTTTAGAAGTTATCAAAATTAGCAGCAACTGGAGGAAAAACAGTTATCATCTAGAAGAAATCCATCAGTGACTTTTCTTACAGAACAGGAATTAATTTTTTCCACAGCTAGAATAATTTAACCCTTACAAATCCTTATTAATCTGCCTATTTAGTCATAAAATGCCTGAGGTTTACTTAAGTGAATGCTTACCAAGATTGAACCCGTGACTACTTGAACATGAAGACAAAATAATGTAATGTTTGGTTACGCAGCTGTAGTTCACTTTCAAAGCTTCCCCTTGATTTACATTTTTATTGCAAGCTGCCCATATTCTAGCCTATTCCCAATCATATTACGCATTTCCCAAGCCAAACTTTAATGACTTCCCTATAGTTCAGTTATCAATTAATTTCTTAGAACTCTCAGAAGACTGAGATTAACATTTCCTACATTGTTTCAGCTTTAAATCTCAGGAAGCTTTCCTTCCATCACTTTTTCCAGATAGACTTTAATTAAACATTAATAGTCACGAATATTTGAACACCTTTATAGGTGAACATCTCCCCAACTGATTAAAACAGGTAAAACTGAAACGAAGAAAAAAAGAAGGTAATGAAGATTCAAACAAATTAGCGCCCTCGCACAAGGGCCAGAAAATTCCTAAGCCTGGAACTAGGAGGCAGGAGCCAGCCTGCTCACCGCAGTCTCAATTTCTCTCCCAAGCATGGGCAGTCACAGATTTTGGAGCATCAGCCTTCCTTTAGATGTTGTGGCTTTAAACTTTGCTTTCACTGCCACCTTTGCCTCCTCCAAGGTCTCTAGAGATGTTAGATGGAAGTTTTGCTGCTAAAGTAGTGTGATCTCAAGTTGGCTTTTCCTTAGCAAGTGCCATGGTAAGAGAGCCATACTTACACCAGAATTGTAAAGGTGCTGCACAGGTGGCAAACAATAAACATTTCTGTAGTGACGTCCCCAACAAAAAAAGATGAAGAAAGATAATTTGAGCAGCACAGATGCAGCTACATGATGGGTATTGAATGGCCACGATAGCAGCTGTTTACAGGACTTGAACAATTTTTTTTTTTTTTTTTAAATCAGTAACTCCAATTCCAAAACACCAAGAAATGAACTTTCATCCATCAGAGTAAAAAAATGCACATCTTTTTCACACCAATATCGCATCTGGTCACAAGATAAATTAGTAATCTTTGCCTTTATTGCACAATAGGTTCCTTTCTCCAGCATTTCTGTTTTGAAACTTAAGTTCAAATTTGTTCAGCAAGTCCCAGTTTCAGTAAATACCATTTTTCACATCAAATTGTTGGTAAATACCTATCAATTACTCTCCACTGCCACCAAAGGACATGCATAAGTTCAGTTGCAATTTATTATGATCCTTGCTACAGAACATTTTATAGATTTCTTTCATAGTGCTACTTCAGGCATTAAAAATCAGCAGAACTTGATCGCGCATGATGACATTAAGTGCCAAAGGCATGGAGTAGAGAATGCTGTTCCATGAGACAGCCATATCAACTGCTATTTTAAAGTACAGCCTCACTGAACACTGCAGGTATCCGCTCTTGAGATCATGGAAAACAGGACCAACAGCTATACTCGATCACAATCCTGAAGCAAAGCATGGTGACAAAACATCTCAGACAGTGAATCAAGATGAACACATGAGGAAGAAAAAAAAAAAAGAAACCTGTAATACAAGGATGCCTCCAAATCATGAGTTTTCTTATGCCATCTCATCAGTAACAGATCCCTATCTGGGGAACTACTCCAAATGGAGAAACATCACTCCAACCAACGATTCCCTTTCATCTTTTCTAACAGGACAAAAATACACTTCTCAGGATGTAAGACAGTACTGAGTTCCTATGGTGGTATTTGAAATCAAGTAGCTTTTTTTAGTACTGTTTAATGTATAGACATGTGTGTTATAACCACACTATGAACTGCAGTGTTATAGAGAACTATATAGACTAGCTTAGGTATTGGAAGAGTCCAATTATATTACCCACCAACCAGCAGATGAAATTACTCTGCCAGCCCGAGAATGGTGCCATCCAATAATAATCCTGTCTTTTATCATTATCTGCAAGAGCTAGTAGGAAGCTAACATTGAACTAGGAGTGTTCAACAAATGATTGCTGGTTGTCTTCTAACAAGGGAGTAAGTGAGGCTACAGCTCCTACACCGATCACATACATCTGCTGGACTTTCTCGTGAATAAAGAGTGGAGCCTCAGATGTCAGCAGAGCACAGTGCTTCTCAATCTAAAAGCTGCCATCCTCAAAGCAACTGAACAAGGTTGGAGATAGTGACACTTCTTTTCTTTTTGAAGCACGTGCTTATCTTTTCAAATTCTCATATAAAATGACCACAGAACAGAAAACCCATGCTATTCTAGCACTTCCTTAATAACCTTGCACAAAAAAGGTGAGTCAGCAAGAGTGGGTCACTGCCAGTTCCTAGAGTTTGCTGAAACATAAGCATTTTTTTTAAAAAAGTGCCAATTTAAAGGGGTAAAGATCCTCCTTTGAGTTTCACAACTGTCAGTGCCTATAGCACTCTGTGCAAGTGTATTGTTTTATTTTGTGACCAGCAGAGACTATCTGAGAAGACCAGGCCAAAATTCACTGTTGGTACAGCTTCATACTCAACTCCAGACAGCCTTCAGCTGATTTCCTGTTATCGCCACAAAAACACACACAAAGATAATGAGAAATGGCTAAAGTCATTGGATTATAGGTTATTTGTCTCCCTTTGGGTAGAAGTTTGCAGTCTGACCTTTTATTTCAGCAAAACCATCTAAAAAAGCTGAAGAAAGACTTTACTTCTTGGATAAAAAGCATGCTTCATTAAAAGCTTACACTTCCACAAAATGAATTAAAATATTTCCCTGTATACCTGAATATCCACAGTTGTGAGGTTTTATCACTAAACCATAAGGACATGTATTAACTGTGTCATCACAATTAAAGATGCTTGTCCATTAATGACCTAGAAGCACCCTATTACCTGGGGTTTCTTTTTAAACTATTTACCAATGAAGGGTGACTTAGGGCACAGTCAAATGAGCCCAGACTGGCAGCAGCCAACAAACAAAAGATTGTTGCTCCTCCACTGAAGGTTGCCACCCGCTCTGTTCTGCTATTTGTCTGCTCAATTCCCCAACTCTGCTCTTTGAAGTGATCTAAATTTTAAAATGAAAAACTAGCTTAGGAACCAGAGCAGGGGAAGCCACAAAAAAAAGCTAGAACAATTTCTTCACTCATTTTAGCAGCAACCAAAAAACTTATCTGACTGTTTTCTAAACAGGAATTTGTTGGATTTGCTGTTTACATTAATATTTGAAGGCTTCCTTGGGCAAGCTTACTAGAGAATACACACAGCACACTCAGAGAAGAGTAGAGGGAGCCTGTTTTCAGAAGATGAGGACTGAAGTCAGTAGTTCTTGAAATGCACCATGAAAATGGATGCATTCCCAGCAAGTGACAGCTGCCAAAACGAAAAAACCCTCAATGGGCATGTTTCTTTAGGAAGCCAGAGGAGTTCACAAAGCTAGTAGAGTTTAGTAGTTGGAACTGGCATCTTTTGGGCACCAGGGTTAAATCCAAGCTGATCCTAAACACTCAAGGGACTCTGGGAGTGTCATCTGTGACACCTAAATTTTGCTTTAAAAAAAAAAAATGTTGTTTTCTCAGACTGTCTCAACTAAAGCAGACTATTTTTAGAGATATAAACTTGAGACACTCAAAGAGTTAAACCAACACTAAACCAAAAGCCACTTTGGATTTTTTTCTTCTCCCACAAACTGGAATTGCACCTGAGGCATTTAAAGGACTTGGTAAACCAGACCCAAAACTTACCCTTTCAGCACAACAAACCATCCAAAAAACCACAGTGAAAGCATGACCAGCATGAAAACTCCTCCGCAAACCAGCAAGGAGCAGCTGTTACAGCCCCCCTGTCCCCACCACGTGCGACAAGCCCTCACTTCTCTACCCTAGGATGCTCTGCAGACCAAGCAGTCAAACTTCTCATAGGTATTCAATGTGAGCTAACCAAGCTCTTCCCATTGAGAGAAGGCTCACGTATCCAGTTCATGATCTTCCCCAGCAAAGAATTTAATGTTAATCAACGGCCACCAAGCCACATCAACCTGCACTTTCCCCTAGCAACGACACAGGCATATCCCACTTTTGAGACCTACTTCTGGAAGAGTTTGAGAAGACTGATGTATGGGGGTTTCACAGCAAGCTGCAGCTCCCATGCCATAGCACTGGCACAGGCAGGCTCAGCTGGGACCACATCTCACTGCCCCAGCTTTAAGGAGCTGAAAACAAACAGCGGTGCAACACGAATAGCACCACAGCTCCAACAGGAACGCTGAAGACCAGAGCTAGAGGTTATACCAACTGAAAGCTGGCACGGCGAAGGATCACAGCAACACACACCCTGAAGGGACTGTTTTCCAACAATAATGCTTTCACCTTACTAGTCAGTCAACCATTACTGGCTGGAATCAGGTAAGTTCAGTCATAACAGATCCTGACCAAAAGTCACTCTTTTTTCATTTCCCCAATTTTAACCATTATTCTGCCTCAGACTCATGGTAACACACACTCACGGCTTCTTACAGACAAGTCATATTACACCTTACTACTACGACCCACTAAAGCCTAAGATGCTTGTTCAGCACTCTCCCACAGGCAGTGACTTACAAACACTGAGCCTCTATGGGTGTAGTACTTCTATCAATCCCAGAAAAGGCTACAGTCTTTTTGCTCCAAACTAGTACACCTGGAGATAATGAAAAACACATTTATTTGCTAACAGGATAATCACCATGGCAACTAGCTTCCAGGAAAATAACTGCCAACAACTCCAGGACAAAGACAGGCCACTAAGGAATTTGTTAAGGGAGACCAACCAGCTCACACAAATCTGAAAATACTGAAATTTGCCAAATTTATCTCTGAAGAAACTGTAAGTAGGCGTCTGAAAACTTCTTATCACAAGCCATCACATAAGTTGAATCAATGGCACTACCATCCGTCTCAGCATCTTGGTGCCCTTTAACTTTCTTTTAAACTTTTTAGACATCTTGTAGGGCAGTTTCAGGGCAACATTCTCCAATGTACACAATTTCACCTTTCAGACCATTTCTTTATATTAAAGGAAAACTTTATCTGATACTCAAATTCTTTGCCACTCCACACAGTAGTATTCACTTTTAGTCACACGAGTTTGAATAATGAAACTGCAGTTATTGCAAACAACACTTAAATAATGCTTTTCATGAAACTGAATGTTTTACAAAGGTAGATCAACCTCATCTTACAGAGAAGGACATAAAGATTAATACCTTGCTCAGGGATATACAGTCAGGGATACATGGAATCTACGTATTCTTACAGGTTTTCAGAGCTACTGCAGGAATTGTTCCATTTTCATAGCTTTTTGGGGAAATGTGGACTGATTTTAATTGATGGAATTACAGAGACCATAACTTATTTATATACAACTGAAAAAAGGCTGGTTACAGAATCCAAATCCCTGGTACACTATCTAAAACATGCACTAAGATGGTAATGGGCAGCTCAGCAAACCATTTCACTCCTGAAGCTCTGGTGCATTTCTCCAGTTTTCATGAAAGCAGTTCACAGGAAACAAAAATACTTTTCTGCCCGATGCTATTTTAGTATACTACCACAGCCAAATACCAATGCCCAGGTTAGACCAAAGAACACGTTTAAAGTTTCCTGCACTAAGCTCTGCCCACTTGTAACAGAGAAATTCACCAAGCCATCACCCCTGGATCCTAGCTCTGCTTGTAGGGGAATGACGGGAGGAATAACTGCAGTACAAATAAGAATCCTCTTCTCAACCACAGCACTTCACTGCCAATTACAGTTTACGCTAGCATTGCAGACTCAAGTCAATTTTGCCTTCCTGTTATAGGAACAACAACATCAGGCTATTAAGCCAGACAGGTATGTACGTTAGATCTGCGTCCCTCCAGTATCGTCTCAGATTGGATCACTGGAGCTCATGAATAAAAGCTCTGAAGAAAAGTGTGTCTGCTAAATACATACTGTACAGCAATGTAACATGCTGAATAATTCAGTCAGGTATCTACTTTCAGCACATTAGTTTTCCTTTTGGAAAAAAAAAAAAAAGACTAATGAATAATCAGCCTCTTCTGGAAGACAGAGATGTGTTTGGCTACCTTTCGCTGTAACGCACAATTAATTGATAAGACCGCCACTGCCCTGGAGTGTTAGCATGAACACCTACATCACAGAAAGGATAACCATGTCCAAGTAGTTTACAAAAGGAGAGTCAACAGATGTTATCAGTGCACACTGGCCTCTTCTAAGCCCATACAGAGGAAGTTAGCTGACTTCCTCATTCCAGGTTTAGAATTCAAATGAAAGTACAGCTAAAAGCCTTAAGGTAAAATACAGCTGTGCAAGCTGGTGAATTTCTGTGCTTCTTAAACAGCTAAGGTTCTCCATCTTCTGTTACCTGGGTGGGACAAAGCTGCACAGTCACAAAGCAAAGCCACCCAGCTCTGCTAGACTTGTACATTACAGGCAGATGGCCCTATGAGACTGCTGCTTTCTGTGAGGAAAGAGACCACTGCGCTATGACCTGTGCATAGGAAGGCAAGCAAGACCTACTTCTTTTCTAGCCTTCGTTGAAGAATCTTTCCAACTCAAGGCAGGTATCTTCTAACTTGATCTAAACGCTCTACCTAACCTAATAGAGAAACCACCATTGCCTCTCAGGTGCACTTCAATGACTACTTAATGTCTGTCAAATGCTTGGAAGAAGAAAATCTCTACAGACCTTGGTGGCATTTAAGAACTGAATGGGCAAGCAGTGAAGGCTCAGGTCATACAGCACAAGCTCTTCTGAAAAGAATCATTTGAATATTCCTACACCAGGCTCAAAGTTACCCTCCGCACAATGCCAGCCGGATATTCTGGTGCTCGTACGGTCTCGCTGTGCATATGTATATTCCATTGCTAAAACCATGAATAATGGTGCAGATCGATCTGAACCTAGAAAATGTATGCCCAGAGTTCTCTTCACCCTATAATCAGATGGCCTTTTCGTCCCATTTGTTATAAGTCACAGTAGGCATACATACCTCAAAATTGCTCAGGCTAGCTCGTCTCTTTGCATAGATATGCTCACAGTTGTAATCCAAATGTCTTCAACAGAGGTCTAATTTTAAAAATACTTAGAAGTATAAATTCCACAGGAAACAGGAAAGTCAGGGGAGGGAAGGAGATACAATTTATCAGCTTCTACATTTGCAGACAGCTGCAGTCAGTAGTGTAGGTCATTTTCAGAGTAAATCTTGGCAACAAAGCTTCTTTGTAGAGGAGAAAGACCTGTCAAAATTAACAAGCATAGTAAGAAACACCATTAACATCTGATAAGCAATAAAACAGCACCACAGATTCAGAGTCTCCTTCAGATAAAAGAATTAACTCTTATTTGAAATACTGGGTTTCTGCTAGCTTTAATGTATTTAAAATCAGCAGCAGCCTCTGAAGTTACCTCATATTCTGAGTACTTCCACCTAATACATTATCTCAAGGAGACAAATTCTCTAAGCATTCAGATAATGTTTGATCATAACAGTGTGCCTTGTTTCAGACAAAACTTCCCAGCTCATTAAATGCCTTGGTGTTCACTGCACATTTTGACACAGGAATGCTTGTGTGACCAGTGTCCGATTAAAGACTTACGCTGCTGTCCAAAACAAGGACCAACACAGAGTGATGGAAGTCCAGCACAGCATGGATATAAGGTACATACGAGGGGAGCTCCTGCACAGCATAAACATTTAGGAGTGTTAGCGTACTTCTGAAGTTGTCTAATTTGGATTTAAGTTAATAAAATGTAAACTCTTTGGGGCAGAGAGCTTCTATTCTGTGTTTGCATTTCACATAGTATGGCAGATCTAGGTTCCAAATCAAAGCTGTTCAATGTTATGTGATACAAGTTTTTTACTTTTAGTACAACAGTAGGATTCTTCTTTACAAATAAAAAAGGTCAGCTAGTCTTGCATTATCGTAAAATGCTTCTGAAAGTATGAAGAGATTTCATTTTGAAAAAAATACCATTTAACTCCATACAATCCCTTGTTTCCTTCTTCTTTCCTTTTCCTTCCGTGACCATTTTAACATGCTTGGCCAGAGGAACAATTTTAAGAATTTGGAGTTTATATTCAAGCTTAAAGAATCAGCTCACTGTGCTGTGACAACACCCAGTGTCTCAACTGTTTAGGGGTTTTAGAATTTTAATTTAAGTATTTAAATCATAGCAGGCTACCCACTTTCTAGCAGCGCTGACAAATCACATCTAGCCTGCCACCTTCACATTGCACTTCGTTCACGTATCTTTTTCCGAAGACGCTGGTTTATCCACTATTAAACATTGTGCCAAGTGCACAGAATCACAGACTGGTTGAGGTTGGAAGGGACCTCTGGAGGTCATCTAGTCCAACCCCCCTGCTCAAGCAGGGCCACCTAGAGCTGGTTAAACCACGTTAACAAGTCTCACTGTTAATACTGAAATACCACCCTCTCTCTCGCCCTAGAGAGTTAACATGAGTCCCCTATTAGTTCTAAAGAAACTCATATCCTCATCAAGAGGGTACTATCTTCTCCCTAAGTACCATTTTGTTAAGCAGTATCCACGCACACTGCAGTAATCAGCTTTCACAATGCCTTAGAGAACAGACATAACGGAGAACCACTAGCCATATTTTAGAGGTGAGGAGACTTCAAGTCCATCAAGGGGAAGCCACTCAGCCAGCTCGCCTGAGCAATAGCTTAAGCTCAGTGATTCCAGTTCTCAACGCCCAGCTTTCATTAGAAGACAAGAGCTATGAAACTGGCTGAGAACACACCACGCTGGGAAAACACACTGGAGAAGTGAGTGGGGAGAGAAGACTCCTCCCCCAGACCTCTAAGCAAAAATTCCTAGAAACCCAGCCCAAGATATTATCACACCAATTATTTTTTGAATGGTTCAAAAACAATTCTCTGAAAGACCAGACAAGATACTAATACAAGGCTTGCCTAACTCCAGTGCAAGCCATAGCAGCCTGCTCAATACAAATGCCAGCAGCTTACAGACAGACACCAAACCATTCACCAGACTAGAACAGGAGCTGACTTGCTAGATATAACCCATTTCCTAAAGAAAGTGCCTCTTTAAACACACAGAAAAAAACTGTAGTCTTTCAATGATTTCTATTTTGTATCTGAATTAGATGCAGCTTTTAATTATTGGATCTCTAGCTATGATTAAATAAGATGTGAGAGAGCCCAAACCATGCCAGACCTGCTTAAAAAAAACAAAACCCAGCAACTTTTATGTGGTACATGGAGGGGGGAAGCCCAAGCTTTTTAATGGCAAAAAACTTTTTTTTTTTTTTAATGGCATGAAAGCCTGAAGTCCCAATTTATTTTTAACACAAAATCTACACAAAGTAGATCTTCCTCTGTCTTCAGTTTGCTTCCATATATTGAATGACTTCCAGATTGGTTGAGTGGGTTTCTCAGGCAGCTGAACTGGACACAGTGGATACAAAGCTCCAGTAAACTTGTCCATTTGGCACAGGAACTCTGTGAGGCTGCGGAGGTCATGAGCAGTGCAAGCCCTACAAGCCGGGGGCGGGGGAGGGGAGCCCACCGTCCCCACACAAGAGAGGAGAGAGAGTCCCCCAGCACCGAGAGAGGAACAATCCTCTCAGCTAGCACACCTGGCTTTCCTCACCTCCAGACACTTCCAGATGGAAAAATAATCTACCCTGCAATAAGCATCATCC
Source organism: Platalea leucorodia (assembly GCF_965183815.1). NCBI lineage: Eukaryota > Metazoa > Chordata > Aves > Pelecaniformes > Threskiornithidae > Platalea > Platalea leucorodia. The sequence goes on from NC_138831.1 coordinate 16,150,538, forward strand.
TGTTGACTAAACACGAAGCTATCTGCAACATATTAATCCTGCTTAAGACAGGATCAGCAAAGAGCAGCATTGGCAGCATCACTTGCTCCCCAAACTCAGGAGGACCCTCCTGCACTGGCTCAGGTTCAGGGCACTACTACTTCAGATGTGTGTTACTAAGGGCTTCCACCTTACAGAAACATTTGATTTTAAGGTTTCTGATGCAGTGGTAGTTACGTTACTCTCCTCCTCTGCTGAGATCTTTATACCTTCAGTTCATACCTTTACACCTTCTGCCCACCAAGAAGCCTCCTTAAGTTTCCTCACTGATGGAATCTTGTAGCAAAAGTGACGCCTCAACCCACTATACGTGCTTTGTTGGCCACAGTATTTGTTACTAACACGCACTAAGTATTTCTGGTATCATGAATAACAGCAGCTGTACACACAAGTTAAGCTGACAGATAGTTTTGGTTCTAAGCCTCATGAGGGTTGGTCCTTGTAAAGCTCAGAAGCCACCGCTTTACATCTGAAGCCCTCTACTGTAAAGGCCTGTCTCTGAAAACTCGTTTTTAGAACAGCAGAATTTGAGCTCACTTACATGTCAGCACAATGAAACAATTAGTATCTTCATAATCTCATAAAAAAGACAGCTAAAGCGGGGAGGAACAGGTGAAGAATACACCCAAACTTCAGCTATCTTCAAAATCAGCAAGGTCAGACGCAGCCGACCCCTCCAAAACAAAGAACCCACGCGCCGGCAGCGCCTTCGCAGACATTTCTGCACGCACGCACCGGGCCCCGCTGCCTCCCCGGCGGCTGCGAAGGCTTCACGCCTTCCACCGGGTCCGGCAGCGCCTCCGCGCAGGCCGGCGGCGGGCGACGGCGAGAGGGCGGCGCTCCCGCCCTCCGCCCGCCCTCCGCCCGCGCCGCGGGAGGCGGCCGCCCCCGCCGGGCTGCACCTGCGCCCCCGGCCCGCCGCCTCGCCCCCGCCCCGCCGGCCCCGGCAACGAGGCCCGCGAGCCCCGACGGGCCGGAATGGGGTGACCGGGGCGGGCGGCCCCGAGGCGGCTGGGCCGCGGCCGCCTCCCGGGGAATGTTCCGAACCGGCCACAGAAAAACGGGGCGGCGGCGGGGAAGCGCGGCCGAACAACAGGTCTGGAAGCGGGTGAGGCCGCCCGCGGGGGTCCCCTCAGCCCCAGCTCAGCCCCGGCTCAGCCCCAGCGCAGCCCCGGCCCGGCCCGCGGGGGTCCCCTCAGCGCCGGCCGCGCTGCCCACGTGCCGCGGGGCCGGGAGGGGCGGCCCTCCTCCGCCGCCCGGGCCCGGGGGTCACTCACCGGCCGAGCGGAGCCGCCCCGAGTGCGCCGCCGGAGGCTGCTCCATCCCCGCGCGCGCCGCCAGACCGCTCGCCCCGGCCGCGCGCGACGTCAGCGCGCAGCCTCGAGGGGCGGGGCGGGGCGCGCGCGGCGACGTCGGCCGGCGGGGGCGGGGCGAGTGATCACGCCCACTCCCGACACGTCCCCGCGCCTCGAGGCCACGCCCCCGCCGTGCTCCGCCCTCGGGCGGTCGCTGCCGGCCGTCAGGTGCGGGCCGGGGCCGGGGCCGCGGCCGGGGGCCGTGGCCTCCGCCCGGCCCCGCCGCTCCCTCCTGGCCGAGCCCTGCGAGGGGCGGCGGGGCCCGCCCTGCCGGGTCCGGGCCCTGCCCAGCCCGGGCCACTGCCGGCGCGGAGCGAAGCGGAGCGGCGCGGCCCGCCCGCGGCCTGCAGGGAGGCGCTCGTTAGCGAGCAGGCCGCGGCCCGCCTTCTGCACCGGCAGCCCCGCGGCAGCCGCTCACCGAGCCCTTCCCCGGGGAAACGCTGAGGTTCCTATCGTGTCCCTTACCAGGAACCCCGGCAGCCGGAGTCCCCTCCACCGGACTCGTCCTCCGGGAAGGCTCCGGGGCCGCGGGGGAGCCCGCCCGGGCCGGCTGCGCCGCCGGCCGGCAGGTTGGTTGCTTGGCGGACGGAGAGGCGCTGGCCGGCCGCAGAGCGGGGCGCAGGGCCCCGCGTTAATGACCGCCGTGGTGCAAATAAACGCTTGGATTGCTCGTCATTTCTAAGCATCTTTCCAGCACCCAGAACTGTAGACAACAGGTCTTTGACCCCACTCCTAGCACCTTTACGAAATGTTTTTTTCCTCTAATGTCCTGTTCCTTCTCCCATATATGCAACTTCAGGCCCTGGTTTTGTAGCCATTGCCAGGAAGAGGCCTCATGGAACAGTTTTGCCATGCCCGAGCTCCACTGTGGCTGTTTGCCTTGAGCAGTGACTTCTGCTGCCCCAGGTACCTCAGTACAGGTGTTTCATTGCTCCTTCAATCCTGACAACATGGTTATTTGAACTCCCATTTGAAGTCTGTGATGGGTGGCAGTCACTGAGGTCTCTGTAACAATATGCTCTAGGAAGGATTCATAGATGGTATCAGATTGCAAATTGGTTTGTGACCTCTAGTTTGCCATATGGAATAGTGCTTAGGGTTGTGATGACCATACAGAAACCTTTAGAATAATCAAACTGTATTGTACATATTTCAGAAGGGTTCCTTGATCAGCTGCTTCTGGTTTTCCACCATTATTTTCATCTAACAGTGAGTTAGATGAAGTGCTCTAAGAAGACACCAAAGACCAGGATCTCAAAGACACTGCTTCAGTTGACCAGACCATCTCTCTTCATCTGAATGGCAATGTTATCTAGGGTGACTGTATTTATTTTTAGAAGGCTGCACCCTTTCTGGAAGCTGATTTGATGAAAAATTTGCCTTGATCTGTATTTGTCTGATGCAATTAATGTACTTAGCCACAAAAAAGTTGGAATTTATACAACTTGACTTTTATTTCAAACCAGTGCTCATTACTACTTACATTTTTTCACATAAAGCTCAAGAATTAATGAACACCGGTCAATATCTTTCCCACTCAAATCCCTTCCTCACCACCCCCAGCTATCTTTCCTCTTCTCCCCCCGTCCCTCCCCCAGGTCACGCTCTAGTGTGTCCTGACGCTAGAGCAGAGCCTGGCTATGACACATCGGGGTGTACAGGGAAGGCCAGCGCGGCATGCTGAATTCAAGCACTGCCACTTGCAGTTACAGTCACAGGGTGTGCAGAGAGGACATGGATCCTGACACGCCAAGAAACCTAAAGGCAGGAAATAAGAGATGGTGAATCTTTGCCCACTAAAGCGAATATGCACCACTGACATAGAGCTCCGGTGAGGCGTGAGGAGTGTGATGGATGTATCGTCTGTCAAGGGCCTCTCCCTCCTTACCGCCTTCCTTCTCTGATGCTTCAGTAGTCAAATGAGCCTTATGCCTTTTCATAAACAACGGGTCATCTAAGGTCTGGCAGGGCGTTGCATGATTTGCAGGATCTAGGAAAAGAGGAGAGTTTATTTAAAGCTGACGGGAACTTTGTTCCTTCCCCTATCTCCTAAATAACATTTTGCAGAACTAGTAAGACATCTTTTAAAATTTCTCTCTAAACCATTTTTCACCTCTCCTCCTTTTCAAAGCTGAATATCCAAGCGCTGGGATCTTGTGTCAGCACATGAGAACAGAAAGTGAGACTGACCAAAAGCAGCAAGTGAACCTGACTGGCCAAATTTCACTGGCTAACTTCAGAGCATATACAATGTAACCAACAGCATACATGGTGGCATTTATATTCAACATATTAATTCAATTTTTTCATTTTTATTAATAACAAATATCAAAGTAAGTAACAAATTGTTAGCGTTAGATCTCCAGTTGACATTAAATTTGGCTTTAAACACGTAAGTCTAATAACTACAACATGATTAATATCAGATTCAAAAGTTCACAAGAAATCTGTGGTTTTAGACAACACACAGAAGTGACAAACCAGGTAGCCAAGGAAGTTATTAGAATACAATTATTCCTCTCTGCAGGTACTGGGTATTGATGTTTTGGCTTATTAATTATATTCCTTCTTTATATACTTCCTAATAGGGCTTTCTGCAATATATTTCTACATATTTGATCTTCCACTGTGTAATTAATTTTCAAAAAATATTTTATATTCACTAATTCAAAGAGGGGAACATTGCAAATCTATAAATAGATATTCAGGGAACGGCTTTTACATCATAGCTTTGTAGCATCTTCTCTGTTTTTTCAGAACAACTGAAGCCAAAGGAGCTCAGTATATTTGAAAGCCAGACAGCACAATGTTTTTGTGCATGCACAATCCAGATCTGTGGACCTACATGTATCTATGGACAGGAGCCAACACTTATTACAGAGACTTTTGTTTTGGACACTTATCTGAGCTATCAGTGTAATAGAGCTCTAGAGTTTCAGGTGATCAACGTGCCAACTTAAAATCAGTTCACTCCTTGCACAGGAGAAAACATTTTGGGCCTCACTGGTCTCTGTCCAACACAGTGGCTTGTGCCAGTGCAAAGTGAATGCAAAATAAGCACAGCAGTTATTTTTCTGAGCTGGCGGCATTCAGCACAGCTCTTAATGCTCATTTGCACAGGAAAGTCCTGTGACAGACTGTGGGTCTAAGTAGAACGTAGGAGGATGAAAGCTGGGCGAAAACACCAGAGCAAATAGCTGGCATGGGGCTGAAACTGGGGAGGGTCTCTTTGTGCTTCTATTAATTGATTTCGATTCCTGTGGGGGAAAAAAAAAACAGCTTGTGGACTGATTAGATTTACCTTTCTATGCCTTCCTCAAAACATTACTTACACTACCCTGGTCAGTTCTTATGATGCCACCCTTGGTTTGTTAGCCAGGCCCTTCAATAAGATGAGAGTCCCCAGCCTTGTGGATATGAACCATTGTGCCTCCAGATGTTTGGGGTTTTTTTTTTGGTCCTGTCCTTTTATAATTTTTGCTCTTTCAATAGGGAGTTGCCGGGAAGAAACCAAGTAGCAGACTGAAGACGGACATGAAGTAACCAGGTGAATTAAATGTAATGGACTGATAAATTACATTCAGATTAAAGCTTAGTTCTTTAATCTCCAGTCACTATAGAAACTAACCCTGCCTGACTGCTGGGATACCATTTCAGAAGCACCAGCAGGCATCAGCTGTACTGCCAGAAATGGTGAATAAAGGACATGAGCTACCCTGGGAGTTTGTTACAGAGAGAAACACAAGCTCAGGAGGGCAGTTCTGGTTAGAATAGTGACAAATCTTTGCTGATCTGACCTGGAAAAAACGTACTTTTTAATTCAGCATCAGCTCTCAGGGAGGCCTTATAGCAACAACCATGAGTTTGTTTTATGACTGCCATCCTCCTGAGATCTGTTTCCCTTTACATTCACATGGCAATTTCATTCCTTCTTGCATAGCATCAGAAGACATGGCTACATTACAGATCTCTCCCAATATCCATGTGATATAGTTCAGTTTTGCAGTGCTCTCACAGTGAGGGAATTCTTGCTTTGATATGTACCAACAGATGTCTGGAGATAGGGTTCAGAATGATACTGGGCAAAGAGAGGAGAGAAAAGGATATTTTTATGGGTCACAAACAATTTTCAATGTTTTGCACGGGGTTACTTTACAGGGCTTGGATGCCAGGCAGTTCAATGTAGGCGGAGCATGGGCCTCTGGCCACCTCCTGCAGTGAACCTTCTGGCTTAAGTGTTAGACAAGGAAGTTTTCAAGTTGTTTAACTCCCAGATTTGTAGAGTGACTGACCCCAGCATCTCAAAGCTTAGACCACAACCCCTGCAGTACGGGTGAGCTCAGTAGAGTATGCCCCATTCACTCTGCCACCCTCTGCCCTTTGCAGCCTCAAGTGGCTCACAGATAAGTTGGACCAGGGCCCAGAGAGGACCCAGATGTCACATGTCCCATGGGCGATGGGAGTTGTAAGACAGCTGCCCTTCAGCTGCCTAAGCCTTGTGCGGGTGCACCCAAGCTCCCAGCATCTTCCTTCTGGCAGCGTGTGCTCATGGGCAGGTACCAGAGCTTCTCTTCCTATACAGTTTCTATAGTCGCTAGTCAGTAGGACTATATGTAAATGTCAGCCACACTACTTGCTTGGGTGCTACACAGTACAAAAGCTCATGTGCTTTAATCAGTCCACTGAAGGGCTACCCTGCTCACACAGAGATGACTAATACAAAATTTTATGTAGCAAAGAAATAAATTTTTTTTCTAGTAGGGATAAAAGAAATTTCTTACTATGAGGGCGGTGAGACACTGGAACAGTTTTCCCAGAGAAGCTGTGGATGCCCAATCATTGGAAATTTTTGAGGTCAGGTTGGATAGGGCTTTAAGCAACCTTATCTAGTGAAAGATGTCCCTGCCTATGGCAGGGGGGTTGGACTTAGATGATCTTTAAAGGTCCCTTCCAACCCAAACCATTCTATGATTCAATGAAATTTGATTGTTGAAACACAGGATTTGCTGTAACCCTCTGTTGAAGCATAAGCATGAGCACTTTGCCATCCTTATGGGCTGAGATCTAAAGCTCTGGAAGATGTGCTCTCCCTCTGTCACACTCATTTCATATGCCTGTCATATGATAGTGCCACAGAAGAAATCTCCCTGTACACATTTTCTTCCTCATCTAGCTGACTTATACACTAAAGCATGCAATTTCAATCACACACTGAAACAGCATCACAGCCACTTATGTGAAAAGAAGGGCCTTGCCAAAAACACAGGGGGAAAAAATAAATAAACACGAGCCTTGGCCAAAACTGTAAGATCTGAACTGCACCAGAGGTTGCAAATGGAAGGAGACGCTAAAGGACACAGACTGTAAGTCTAGGCTGTTCTCTTGGTTAAGGCTCGCCAAGGAGAGCCTGAAGAAAAAGGTGCACCATCAGCTGGAGGATTATAAAAGTCCAGGGAGATGGCCCTGGGAGAAACACTGCAACCGATATGACAACAGATGGGGCTGGCTATGACGTTTCTTCCCACAGGGTTTTATCACACGCTACTCTTCTCTACCACTACTACTCTGTCGTAGTGAGTACTGCAATCATCCCAAAATTTTTACTTGGCTGGCACCACAATATCTGAGTTCCTCTTTCTCCCTCTTTCCTCCCTTATTCCCTTGCTTGGTAGCTGCCACTGAAAAACACTGAAAAAAAGAGTAATACACAGGTAGGTATATTCAGAAAATAAATGATGTCCTAATGACTTCAGCAGCTTCTCTTTCACAGCCAGACTACTCTGGGCTGTGGTCTTGTCAGGTTTGCTAGGCTGAGCAAGGAAAGCAGTGGTACTTGGACTGGAGATGTCTAGGAAAATAGATGCTGGATGACTGAGCATCCGACACTTCCCTCTGAGTCAAGTCACACTCGGTGCCTTGTCCAAGTGGCAGGAGGAAGCACTTACAGCTTGAATTCCTGTCTTTCACATGAGGAAGAAAACCAAAGTCTCTGTTACTTACAGGTAAGAAAGAGGCCCTGAAAATTGGCAAGTATGTTCTTTTTCTCTGACTTCCCTGCTCTTATTTCAATGGGACTTTGCCTCCTGGATTCAGCAATCTTTACATTTTTCTTTTCTGGTATTAGACAGGTGACTGGTTGCAGACCAGTGTCTGTGCTCTAGGGGCTCATATGGCGATGGGTATGTACAGTTGTGTGGCCACAAACCTCTTTTATGCAGGCAGTGAATGTAGTTTCACGCATAATATTAGAATCACAGAATCGGAGAATCATTTAGCTTTAGATCTGACAGGCTTCTCAGCCTGCCGTGTTGCCATGGCCCTGCCTGGCAGTCACTGGACCTGGCCTTGACTTGCGGATAGACTTCCTAGCTTGACCTTGGACCTGCCTCATTGCTACCAATTTGTCTGGTCATCTGGACTCTTGGTAGGACCTGGCCACAACCTCTGGGCCTCTCCTGTTCGTCTTGCTCAGGCACTGGGGCAGGGGGCCCTGGCCTTTGGAGGCCTCTGCCCTGCCGACTGTGTTACTGTGTTCGGCTCCTGGCTCTCCACCCTTTAGTGAGCAGCCAGCCCTCGCTGCTCCCCGGCAGTGACTTAGGAAAGCCTTTACTCTTCTTACCCTTTTCCTGCCTTCGCCTATTATAAACCATGCTGCTCAGGGGCGGGAAGAGATCTGAGCTGCAAGACAATTTTAAAGCTGCAGTTGCAAAACAGGGTGGTGCTGTGTCACCAGCTTAGCCAGAGAGTGAGGCACGTGCTAACCTTAAATTATTTCTGAATCTTTCTGATGGACGAGGCCAGTTGCGGGTTTGTTACGCACAAACCCTGGGAAGTAAAAAATTGCCAAACAAGGGTGTGGGTTTTCTTTGGGGCTTCTCAGGTTTCTCAGGGATGTCGTTTCTTCTTTTTATTTTTATACTACTTTGGCGATACAAATCCCATCTCTTGTTTAGCTGTGGTGATTGATAGAGAAACCAACAATATTCGCTGTACATTTCTGTTAGATCTAGTATAACTATAGCCCCATGAAAGTTTGTATTAGATAACTGCTGATGCCTCCCACCAGCTTCAATGTTTTTAGCACGCTTACACACACACCCGGAGACTAAGAAGTATTTGGATCTGCCCTAGAAGTGTAAACGCATAAGTCTGGAATGGCAGTGCAGAAAAAAGCCTTATAGAAAGTATTATAAATAAAATTTTAAAATGCATCCTGCCCCATACTCTCTTAGTCGTCATCACTTGCAAGAAAAGCTGCATTCTTAGATCGTAGCATGGAGCAGGAAAGAAATAGGCCACAATAAGCTTTTCTTCTGAGGGAAGGATGTCTGGTAGAAACTTGATCTGCCGGCACTTTGTCTGATCATACGTGAGCACCAATGAGTAAGAAGCCTGCATCCTGGATTTTTTCTCTGCGTTGGTTTAATGCATGCACGTGGGATTTCTGGTCCATTAAAAAAGAGGCCCTGCAGTTTTTGGTGTCCGTCCCATCCACCTCATGATTGCAAACGCAACTATACCTAGCTGCTTCTGTAATTCTTTGGGGAGGAGTAAAGTTTAACTTCAGAAGATGGAAATACCAGTGACAATCTGCTAAGGAAATACAGAGCACAGTGACCCATTGAACTTACACCCAGACAGCTATTGTTCTAAATATATTTTATAGAATCATAGAATTGTTTAGGTTGGAAAAGACCCTTAAGATCATCAAGTCCAACCATTAACCTAGCACTGCCAAGTCCACCACTAAACCATGTCCCTAAGCACCACATCTACTCATCTTTTAAATACCTCCAGGGATGGGGACTCAACCACTTCCCTGGGCAGCCTGTTCCAGTGCCTGACTGCCCTTTTGGTGAAGAAATGTTTCCTAATATCCAATCTAAACCTCCCCTCGTGCAACTTGAGGCTGTTTCCTCTTGTCCTATCGCTTGTTACTTGGCAGAAGAGACCGACCCCCACCTCGCTACAGCCTCCTTTCAGGAAGTTGTAGAGAGCAATAAGGTCTCCCCTCAGCCTCCTCTTCTCCAGCCTAAACAACCCCAGCTCCCTCAGCCGCTCCTCAGAGGACTTGTGCTCTAGACCCTTCACCAGCTTCGTTGCCCTTCTTTGGACACGCTCCAGCACCTCCATGTCCTTCTTGTAGTGAGGGGCCCAAAACTGAACACAGTACTCAAGGTGCAGCCTCACCAGTGCCGAGTACAGGGGCACTATCACCTCCCTGGTCCTGCTGGCCACACTATTCCTGATACAGGCCAGGATGCCACTGGCCTTATTGGCCACCTGGGCACACTGCTGGCTCATGTTCAGGCGGCTGTCAACCAACACTCCCAGGTCCTTTCCTGCCAGGCAGCTCTCCAGCCACTCCTCCCCCAGCCTGTAGCGCTGCATGGGGTTGTTGTGACCCAAGTGCAGGACCTGGCACTGAGCCTTGTTGAACCTCATACAGTTGGCCTCTGCCCATGGATCCAGCCTGTCCAGGTCCCTCTGTAGGGCCTTCCTACCCTCCAGCAGATCAACACTCCTGGCCAACTTGGTGTCATCTGCAACCTTACTGAGGGTGCACTCGATCCCCTCATCCAGATCATTGATAAAGATCTTAAAGTTATTAATATCTATTCATATTGCATGCATAAAGAATAATTCAAGTAACTTATGTATGCAAGCACAAAATTAGGCATGTACATTTGAAATATGCAATGAGGTAATGCATACTAAAAGACAGAAGAATAATTTTAAAGCTGTTCATTATAAACAAGTTTTTGCTCTCTGACAAATTCTAGCCACACCAGCAGTTGCCCAAGAGCAGGAAGAAACTGTTTCCGTTCTTTGAAAACAAGAAATAAAGCAGAACATTGAGCTTTGCTTGCAAATACAATTGCAGCTGCTTTGGCATATCTTTTAACCTTCATTGGCATGCTCTGACAAAAATGTCAGCAGTCATAACAACATTGCTTTTCCTTATCATGGCGGGAATAAAAAGTGCTGTGCTGCAAAGCTTGCCATTTAAAAAAGGAGAAGGGGAAAAAAAGACTTAGCCCACAGGGCTTAACTGAAAACAGGCCATCAACTTGGAAGTACAGAAAGCAGAACAAGGGTCAGGAGTTTGCTAAGAGGATTTTCACAAATACACGTGTGATATCAGTGCTTTCATGGCAAAATGACACCTGTTAATCAGGTAAATCTGGAAAGACTGGATAATATAGGAGATAAAGTTCTCTGAGACTATTCCACTGGAAGCTGTGGTCCAGCAAGACCCAAACACCAATTCAGGTAGAGACTGAGTCAGCTCAGGTCAGTGTTTAGGGCAGTACTGAATCCTAGGAAGGACCACCAGGAAGTTAGGACTCTAAGTCAGATGTGGACTTTGAACTCACATAGTGAACTTGTCTAACATGTCAGATACCAAATGCTATGGGCAAACTGGATTCAAACTGATTGGGATTGAATTTTGCAGCTAGCATTTATACCTCTAATTCATACCCATGCAACTCGAGTTTCAGGGAAGGGAGTTTTGTTCGCTTTCAAGGATGCAATGTCAGGTATACTGCAACAAGGACCCTGTTAGTCCATGTACTTATCTGGATTCCTTGTGGCTTATAATTTCAAATGCTATTAGGGATTCTGGATGTCTCTGTTTTGGGGTTTGCAATATAAAACAGCTGTTAGGAACTTGGTTTACAGAATTTTCTAACACAAAGGCTTGTTATAGCACCATGGGTTAAGTAACCAAAATTACTACACCGCTTTGGAACTGCAGGACCAAATCAATAATGCCAATCAGTTTATGAGTGATGACTTCTCAATGCTGTTTGCAGCAAGAGTGTCCACTGGAATATTAGGCTTCAAAGCTAGCTAAGACCTCTGATGGGAACCTGAGGTGCAATGAAAACTGTGCAAGGGCAGAAGTATGGTGTGAGCACTAACTGGGTTATGTCTTTGCTCTGGTATGCAGACGGTGTTTAATTAGTAGTAGGTAGGGGTATCAGGGCTAAAGTAAAATAATTCTGTCCAAAAAGCATATAATGGAAATTAAATATAACCAGCATGGACCAAAGGGTCAGAAGGGAGATGGGATGCAAGGCCACTTTCATCTGGGCAACTGTATCAATAATATCTTATCAGGCCAAAATTACCTATGTAACAGTGTCAGAAACACCAACTTTGGCTACAGATGTAACAAAATTGGGACCAACGAGGCAAAATAATTAGAGATGGGTTGTTTATCTTTGAGGAGTTTGGGGAAAGCCCATGCTCCAGCATGTGACACAGTGCATCCCCTGCCATGCAGCAGGCTGTGCTGCTGAGGAACCGACAGCATTAGTGAGGTGACGCTGGGAAACACCCCTGTGTTTGGGCTGGTTAATATGTTGTGTGGGACACATTTTCCCCCACAGAGGTCCACTGAACCTCTATTGCCTTGCTCTCCCATGGAGGGCCTGTGCTGAGAACAGGCACAGCAGTGATAATGCTGCAATGCTGCGTGTGGGGAAAAGGCACGGAGCAGAAGAAACACTCCTTGCTTTGAAACTTCTTCTCAATGAAGCAGAAAACCCTGCAGGAAAGAACGGAGCATAGCTGGGCAACATCTTGTTTTTCATGCTCCAAAGATTGCAGGGCATGCTGCAAATGCTGTAAATGAAGCCTGATTTCCATGTGGCTTTGCATGTGTGGAAGGCACTGAGGAGAGGGGAGCCAAAAAGGCATCTCCCCTGAATTGGGTGGGACTTATGGAACATTTAAGGCCTGCAAACACTCTGGCTCATAAATCCTGCTAGCATGTACTGTATGCACATCCTATGGTGCATAATTATGGCTTCTTCATTACCTTTTGGATTTATTACCTTTAAATTACCAAGTCAGAGGCTGGATTTCTGAAGCAAAGACTGCCTAATGGGAAGACCCTCCCTTGGAGAGAAAAAAAAATGAGGCTGGACAAGGGATGAGCATCTCTCCCAGGAGACACAATGAAACGAGTGCTGCATCTTTCTGCAGACTCCCTTCAGTATTCACCTTCACCAGCCAAAACCCAGCTGAATCTTTCACAGTCTACCTTGCCTTTGTAGCTTTTGGAGACACTTATTCTAGCAAACCATGAAGACAATGTATTTTACAGATATCAGTTGAGCCTGTCACTCAGTACTTCAACAGAAGTAACTTGAGAAAGATGGAAAACTATCTACTGATGGATGTAACAAAGAATCTGCTCCACAAAATTCTAGGACCTCCCACCAAGTGCTCTGTATCCTGCCTGCTCTGTTATGGACTGGCTGATGCAGAGGAGGTGGTTGTTATGACTGATTTTGCCTGGCTCAGTCTCTGGATGAGAAATCTGGGGACTCTTTCCTATACTGGCTGGTAGTTTTGCTGAGACAGAAACTGCAATACTCACACTGTTCACTTAGAAGGCATTACAGAAGTTTGAAGAAGCTGAAGGAATCAAAAATGAATTAGACTTCTTAAAAATGTTCTGTATGTGTGGTAAAGTAATTAAAGATCAAAGAGGTATCTCTACAGGAAAATATTAGTTTAAAAGATTCACATCCTATTTCCCCTCTTGTGTTTAGCAATGGCTAACATCTAGGAGGCGTGTGATACCCACATGATAAATGAAGTCCCAGTTAGTGTCATTAAAAAAAGCTTGCAAGGCATCTGTTAAACAACAGCCCAGTGAAATCATGTTGCTTTACAAGAGAAGGAAAGTCTTGTGAGCTGCGGCATAACAGAGATGGAAGTTAAAACAGAAAGTGTCCTAATCAAACAATCGCCACTGGAAGCAATTTAAGAGGGGTAAAATGTAAAGCATGTTTTTCTCAAAAGCCAGTGGCTGGAATTAAAGAAATTTCCTTAAGAACACAGAATCACAGAACGGTTGGGGTTGGAAGGGACCTCTGAAGGTCATGTGGTCCAACTCCCTGCTCAAGTAGGACCACCTAGAGCCAACTGTTCAGCACCATGTCCAGATGTTTTTTAAATATCTCCAAGGATGGAGATCATCCAGATCATTAATGCAGTTGTTAAATGGGACTGGACCCAGTATTGACCCCTAGGGTACACTGCTAGTTACTGGCCTCCAACTAGACTTTGTGACGCTGATCACCAGCCTCTGGGCCTGGCCATTCAGTCCGTTTTCAATTCACATCACTGACTGCTTACCCAGCCCATACATCTACAGTGTGTCTATGAGGATCTTATGGGAGACAGTGTCAAAGGCCTTACTGAAGTCCAGGTATACAATACCCACTGCTCTCTCCTCACCTACCAAGCCAGTCATTCATCATACAAGTTTATCAAGGCAGTCAAGCATAACTTCCCCTTGATGAAGCCATGCTGACTACTCCTGATGATTTTCTTGTCCTTATTGTGCCTGAAAATGGTTTCCAATGTGCTGCTCTACCACATTGCCAGGGATTGAGGTGAGGCTGACCAGCCTGGGCCCTCCTCCTTGCCCGTCTTGAAGATAGGAGTGAATTTGCTTTCCTCCAGCCTTCGGGCACTACTCTAAGTCACCATGCTCGGATCAAAGATTATTGAGAGTGGACTTTCAATGACATCTGCCGGCTCCCTCAGAACTCCTGGGTGCATCCCATCAGGGGCCATGGACTTACTTACGGTCCAGTTTGCTTAAGAATTCCCTAATCTGATCCTCTTCCACAAAGGGTACATCTTCCTTGCTCCAGCCTTTCCCCCTGGTCTCTGGGACCTGGGATTCCTGAAGGCTGGTCTCGTTAGTAAAGACTGAGGCAATTAGGTGTTCAGTACTTGAGCCTTTTCCAGGTCCTGTGTAACCAGGGCCCCTGTCTCGTTAAGCAATGGGCCCACATTTTCCCTAGTCTTCCTTTTGTCTCCTATGTACTTACAGAAGCCCTTTTTGTTGTCTTTGACATCCCTGGCCAGATTCAATTCCATTTGGCATTTAGCTTTCCTAATATCATCCCTGGATGCTCGGACAATATTTCTGTATTCCTCCCAGGTTACCTGTCCTTGCTTCCAACTGCTCTGTATGCTTCCTTATTGCGTTTGAGTTTGGCTAGGAGCTCTTTGTTCATCCACACAGGCCTCCTGGCATTTTTGCTTGACTTCATAATCATTGGGATGGAACACTCTTGAGCTTGGAGGAGGTGATCCTTGAATATTAACCAGCTTTCTTGGACCCCCCCTTCCCTCCAGGGCCAACACAATGGAGTAATTTTGATTAAAACTTCCAAATCACAAAAGGCTAGAATGACTTTAGGGCCAAGAATCAGCAGGAAGTACAGTGCTTCAATGGGAATCTTTTCAGGCTAAATCCCAGAAGTCCAAGAATGGTAACAGTGCTTTGCTTTGAAATTCTCCAAGAGTGGTTCCTGATCAGGGGCTCACTTAGTCCCAGGTACATGTATGAACAACTTACGCAATCCCAGATGAGAAATCATTCTAATGCTGATATGCAGATAGAGCCATGCCATATTACTGTACCAGTGAGCCAGCTGCTTATGTTTCAGCAATGAGTTCAAACCAAGCTCCAGGTATCATAACATTTCTCTGTTTCCAACTGAGCTGAGCATTGCATCCCACACCCATCAGTGCACACAAGTCATGCACAGACCATAGTGGGAGCAAGATGCGCCCAGCTACAACACGAGCAAGAAAGCAAAGAGGAGTGCTGCAAACTGTGAAGCTTTCGTTGTAGAGCAATGTCCTGGTTTCAGCTGCGATAGAATTAATTTTCTTCTTAGTAGCTGATATGGTGCTGTGTTTTGGATTTAGGATGAGAATAATGTTGATAACACACTGATGTTTTGGTTGTTGCTAAGTAATGTTTATACTACTCAAGGACTTTTCAGCTTCCCATGCTCTGCCAGGTGCACAAGAAGCTGGGAGCGGGCACAGCCAGGGGGGCTGACCCAGACCGGCCAAAGGGCCATTCCATACCATATGACATCATGCTCAGTATATAAAGCTGGGGGAAGAAGAAGGAAGGGAGCGACATTGGGAGCGATGGTGTTTGTCTTCCCAAGTCACCGTTACGCGTGACAGAGCCCTGCTTTCCTGGCGATGGCTGAACACCTGCCTGCCGATGGGAAGGAGTGAATGAATTCCTTGTTTTGCTTTGCTTGTGCGTGGCTTTTGCTTTACCTATTAAACTGTCTTTATCTCAACCCACGAGTGTTCTCACATTTACTCTTCTGATTCTCTCCCCCATCCACCGGGGGGGGGGGGGTGAGTGAGCGAGCAGCTGTGTGGGGCTTAGTTGCCAGCTGGGGTTAAACGACGACAAGCAATGAGACTCTTTCACTGTGTCGTAAGCAAACAGACTTCCCATAAACTCTGCCAGCAAGTGGCTTGCTTCCATGGGTCTTGAAGTCAGCAGCTGCCTTCAGTTGAAGGAAACATTTTCTCTAGGTACTACTTCACTTTTGTTCCTCATGGCTCACAAAGCAGAGCACAGCCTCCCAAGGAGCAGGAAAAAACACACCTTTCATTGCCAAACAGACTCTTGGCTCTGCCCTCTGTGTCAAAGGAGTACGAAAGGACAGTGATGACAAGGTTGGCTCTGAATGGTTACTATAGCTTGAAATGTCCTTAAAAGGTACAGTCCATCCAGTTTCAGCATATCAGAAACACTTCATCCAGCCTGGGGTATATCAGAGCAATAGCATATCCCCAGTTGGGTATTAAAGGGGTTGTAATTTGATTTTCTGGCTCCTGCAACTAAATTGCTGCAGCTTTGCTCTTGTGGTCCAGAAATCCTAGGGAGCCTTCAATGAAATTACAGCTTGTTATAACTTGAAGGGTGCACTTTACTCTCTAGATAATGGTGTAATGCAATAATATGATGAAAAATAATGTACTTTCATTTGCAAGTGCTCTGTCTCTTGTAAGTGCTCCAATCCAGTCAAGGAAGTTAATAAACGAAAGGTAATTAATGCAAATAGTAATAAAAATGTAGCCTTTTCCATGTGGCATTTCCAAGCAAGTCAGCCTCATATCATTGCTCTTGAGCTAGATAACTATGATCAACCCCCTCTGCAGATGGAGATGCTGTATTAAAATGTGTGATGTTGAGCTGAAGGGAAGTTTGAGCCGTTCACAAACACTGATACCTGTGGCTCATGGATGTGCAAAGTATCATCCACTTGCCATTCACTAAGAAGCAGAGAGGATATTAAACAACCAGTTAAGTACTTAAGAAAACTTGTGGAATTTTTCAATAAAATTATTCTGTGTCCTTTCCATTAGAGGATGTTGACAGAGCAACGAGTTACTGGGCTACTTTCTCTGCTGGTATGTTTCACTGGCTTCAATAAAATTACAACAATAAACCAATGGACTATTAGGCTCAAATCATTATTGGCCCCACAGAATAAGGAGGACAGTTCATTTCTGCATTATCATGTTCTTTTCCAGATCAGTAGGAATGAGGGAGGGGAGGAGAGAAAGGAATCTCTCTCTTAATGTGTGCATGCTTACCCTCTTTTCTTAATGCTGGTGAAATGCTGCTCAACTTTGTCAGGCCAGTAGCTTTACAAATAGTTTGCTGAATGGCTCACCTCATTCTCGAGATAATGGTGTAATGTAACAATATGATGAAAAGTAATGCACTTTAATTTTCAAAATACTCTGCCTCTTGTGAGCAATCAGGACCTACATTAAATTCCTACACTGAAAGTAAAATCACTACTATCAATGACTAAAAATACAGATCCACTCTCTGTCTGATGCTCATCAAGCAAACATTGTAGCTATTGCAAATGAAACCACCAGTATTACTAAGTTCTGATAGCAGAATGGCAAAATCTCAAGCTCTGCTCCTCAATTTAAAAAAGTCCTCTTGTTACCCCAAAAGGCCCTGTCTGGGGCCATCTCCAGACTCAGTAGCTAAGGAAAGTAAAGGCAAGACTCCCATAGGTATTGACACCAACCAAACAGGGACTGGGAATATGTGAGCGACTGTTTCACAAGGCAAAGATGGCCCACAAATGTCCCAAACCACTTTCTCACAAGCAGGGCTCAGGCAGTGTGTAACAGGGTTGGCACATTTCAAGGGATGAGGAAGGAAGGATGGAGAAGAGCAAAACATATTTGGTACAAGATAATGGCTCTGGAGTATGCAGGTAGCGTCTGGCATTTGGCAGAGAAGACCAAATGCAGTATCTCTGAGACAGACTCTCCTTTTATTATTTGCTTTGGCTTACAAATAAGACATTATTTTCTTGCTTTGTAAACTGTTTACATTTGCTCAAGCATTTCACAGTAGCAAAGGCAAGGACACTGCCAAGTGACTTTCTGCTACTGAGAGCTTGATCCAGGTCGTGCTGAACTCCCTCAGCTCCTTGTCATTTCAGCACCTTGCTGGGGTTCTTCAGTTCTTCAGTGCTCAGCTCAGGAATCAGCACCACAGCAGCTTTCATGGAAAGTCATTCCCCCTCCCAGTCAGAGCCTGACTAAGGCTGAAATGTGTATAGCACAGGCTGGCAACAGCCAAGACTCTCAGCTGAACAGGGCAAATGCATCTGTAGTCTGAATGAACCTCCCGGTTTTTTTAGGTCTAGTTCTATAGGTGCTGAGTTTTAGTGCTTCTTGTTGAAGCAGAAAGGTCTCAGCACTCGTCAGTATCAGACACTTTCTGTACCTAAAGTTATAAAAGGTGTGTTTCACAGAATCCCAGACTGGTTGAGGTTGGAAGGGACCTCTGGAGCTCATCTGGTCCAACCCCTCTGCTCAAGCAGGGCCACCTAGAGCCAGCTGCCCAGGACCATGTCCAGGAGACTTTTGAATATCTCCAAGGATGGAGACTCCACAGCCTCCCAGGCCAACCTGTGCCAGTGCTCAGTCACCCTCAGAGTGAAAAAGTGTTTCCTGATGTTCACGGGAACCTCCTGTGTTTCGGTTTGTGCCCATTGCCTCCAGTCCTGTCACTGGGCACCACTGAGAAAAGCTTGGCTCCATCTTCTCTGTACCCTCCCTTCAGGTATTTATATCCATTGATGAGATCCCCCTGAGCCTTCTCTTCTCCAGGCTGAACAGTCCCAGCTCTCTCAGCCTCTCCTCACAGGAGAGATGTTCCAGTCCCTTCATCATCTTTGTGGCCCTTTGTTGAGCTCTCTCCAGTGTGTCCGTGTCTGTCTTGTACTGGGGAGCCCAGGCTGGACACAGCACTCCAGGTGTGGCCTCACCAGTGCTGAGTAGAGGGGAAGGATCCCCTCCCTCGACCTGCTGGCAACGCTTTGCCTAGTGCAGGCCAGGATACCGTTAGCCTTCATTGCGGCAAGGGGATGCTGCTGGCTCATGTCCAACTTGGTGTCCACCAGGACCCCCAGGTCCTTTTCTGCCAAGCTGCTTTCCAGCTGGGTGGCCCCCAGCATATGTTGGTTCCTGGGGCTGTTCCTCTACAGGGATAGGACTTTGTCCTTCATGAAGTTCTTGTCAGCCCATTTTTCTAGCCTGTTGCAGTCCCTCTTGACAGCAGCATGACCCCCTGGCATATCAGCCATTCCTCACAGTTTTGTGTCATCTGCAAACTTGCTGTTTGACTCCCTGGGCACCTGGCACCCTGCTGACTAGCTCTGACTGTTTCTGCCTACAACACTGCAGCAAATCTCACACATTTCTCACTCTTTCAAGATGACCTCATTTTTCAAAGGCCTTTCATCCAGTCAAGTCCAAACTCTACAACATCAGTGTAGAATACTCAGAATGATATAACACTTCCCATGCTGATGCATCCACTATTAACTGAACTGCATTACACCTGCCAAGGTAGGGGAGAGTGTTTCCCAAATTTCCAGATATAGGGAGTTTGAGGCTCAGAAGATGGGGGCCCAGTCCAGCATAATGCTCAGCATCACAGCTCCCAGCAGGGACCATGTCTGGGCCCTACAGCCAATCTGAACTACACCTTGCTGTGCATGCCTGTACGTTCCCTTATTTCGTGAACGGATTGCCATTGATTCCCAGTGGTCTTCAGCAAACTAGAATGAAACCCTGAATATTTTTTCCCCTTGGTGAGGCATAGCTGCTGCAAGAGTCTGAGCACAACAAACTGACCATGTGAAATCTACTTTTTTTACCCAGCAGTGCCACCTCCTGCTCCTATCATCTCACTGCAACTGGGCCGATAAAGGAGCCTGCCTCATCGTCCCCATGCCCAGACCAGCATTGCTGCAAGTCTCTGGCCGTCCTGGGGTCCTGTGCACAGAAGTACCCACTGGCTCTTCCCTCCTAGGGCTCCCCTGCACAGACGGGGGCGGAGGAGCAAGGGGACGAGGGCTGGCCGAGTGCCGAGGGCAGCATGGGGCACAGCTCCCCACTGCCTCGCTGGCCCTGCAGTCCGGCAGCTCCTCTTGCGCCCCTGCCCCTGCCACCCGGGGGTTTTGCCCTGCAGGAGCCGGCAGGCTGGATCACAGGTACCACCACGCAGTAGCCGCTGGCCGAGGAGCCCACGGTACCAGTGCTGCAGAGGCATCGCCAGCGAGTGCGTGGTCCTCAGGTGTCATGATAGACATGAGGAAGCCAAGCCTTGGAGCTACATACAAAAGCTGTGACGTTGGCCTGACTTGCACACCTCTGGTGTTCAGGCAAAACAAATTCGATGTGTGCTCCTAAAATACAGAACAAACCTGAGGGCCCCTTTGACGTATCAGACCCAGCAATTCACATTCATAACGAGCTGCTAACATCTGTACAGCCAGTGGATGCGTACTTTCACCACCTAAGTCTGGGATGTGCCCAGTAACCAAACCGGGAGTGCAGATGTGCACACGTGTATGCTCATACTGCCCAGCCTGGACACAGGGCAGGGTGGGCACACGGAGGTTACAGTTACCATGGTTCACCAGAGCACCGGCCCGCTCAGGAAAAAGCCCCGGTCCCTCGGCACCCGCGTTCCACGCCCCGGCGGAGGCCGGCGGCTCTGCCTGCTTTGCTCTGGCAGCACCGCAGAGGGCAGCAGCGCCCCGGGCCGGCCGCGTCCCCGCCGTGGGCCGGGCACAGGGGCCGTGGCGTTGGCCACGCACGCCCGTTTCCCTCGCCGCCCCCACGGCCAGCTGCTCCGAGGCCGGAGCCTCCCACGAAGGGGATCTGCCGGGGGTCTCCCTGCACCCGCTCTCCTCCGCCAGCCCCCCGGCACGCAGGCTCCCCATCCCTGCGGCGCGGTGTGCCGGGAGCAACTCCTCAGGGACCTCACCTAGGAAGGCAGGAGAAATACGTAGGCAAATTACGCCACTTTTGCGAATTCTTATATGATCTCTGGACTGTCCAAGCTAAGGCAGCCAGGCGAGGATGATAAGCAGGAACACTTCGCAGAGACAGCTTTCCTCCGTCCTCTCCCTGTTCGGTCAGTCAGGGAGGTCTGATCTGATCTGAATTCTCTCAGTGCCAGGAGGCACACAAGGCGCGAACATCGTTCTTCCACTTCGATCGGTCTGCGGCTGTGTGCCGTGCCGCTTCCCAAGAGTTCCAGCCTGCACCATTCCTCTCAACCTCCACCATCCGACGCCAGGTCGTTTTTGGGCGACCCCACTTTCTTCTTCCCTCTGGAGTCCACCCAAGGGCCACAGCACAGTCTTCTGTCCGTTTTTTCCTCAGGACATGACCGATCCAGTTCCATCTCCTCCTCCTCACTTCATTACTGATTTTCTCCATTGTTTTTTTGAAAGTTGATGCTCGTCGTTTCTGCAACTTTTTTTTTTTTTTTTTTCCGGGAGGAGGTAGTTGGCCTCCTGCCCAACCCCCATGACTTGGAGGGCCAGTGGTTTTTCTGTCAGGGTGGCCTTCCCTTAGGCTGCATTGGTTCGCGGCACCTTCTTCAATTTTATCCGGTGCACCCTCCAGAGAGGGATCCCCTATCCACCACCCAGGGGACGCGCCTTCTAGCCGTGCAGCCCCAGCCGAAGGCAGTCAGGGAGGTGCAGCAGGAAAATAGGTGGCCTCGCATATCTAGGTGCTTTTCACCAAGTTGGGAGCCTGTGCAGTAGCCTGCCCAAAACCCAAGCATGCTGGAGGTCTCCCACACAAAGAAATCCTCACTGAGGAAGCAAAAGTTATAAAGAGAAAAAAATAACGCATTTCTCTGTTGTCATTTTAGTGTCCATAGAAGTATTGCAGAGCTTATAATAATGATTTTTAACTACAGGCAAGTTTGCAAGTTGGGCGTGCTGGAAAACCTCTTCTAGCGGGCACAAACCGAATTACATGGGTAGATGACAACTTCTGCTGTGAGCAGCCTTTATAAAGACCAGTAGACCTCTTCAGGAGTTGCTGGGGAAATTCCCGCTAGCTCTTCTTCTGAAGTGATCAACTACAGCATGTAAGACTACTCAAAATCCAAAGCCGCCTTTGGCCAAACATGAGGCATCCATCACGGTCATTTCTGGACAGATCACTTCCAGGGGGTATACTTCACTTTTTAATCTATGCTCCTGAAGATCATCAAGGACGATGCCAGCATATATAGAATTCACAGCGCTCTCATGTCACGTGATGCCTCTTCATTTTTCCTGTTAGCTTAGAGCTTCCATCTTTCAACTGGGTGATACAGAACCATTTTTTAAACTGTTGACAAAACCCAATTTTATTTCTTTGAAGAACAAAGACGAATGAAAGGGTTGGGATATAGCTGCCCAGGGTATGTCTACATGAGAGACCTCTGGAAACAGACAGGCAAGCTTCATAGCTCCTTCTGGCGTGACCAATCTGCAGCAGAAAGACACTATTATTGCACACAATGGGTATTACAAAGACACATACAAACATCAAAAAAAAAAAAAAAAGAAAGAAAAAAGGGTCAGACCAGAACTGCACAAACTGACAACTTCCAGGAAGAGCGCACAGTCAAATTAGGGCTGAAACCTATGCTTCATACCTAGTCTCTGGGCTAGAATTTCATATTGGCCCTTTATTGCTTACTACAGAACTGTACCCTGGACTTGAAGTGGCTGCAAATATTCTCTCCTGTTAAAAAACCAAGCTATTATCTGATCTATAGCCATTCTGGACATTTCCACCATTTTTAATTCACACTGCTACTGCATTTTTCCTTGGTTTTGCATTTTTAACTCAAACTTTGTTGCATTGAACTTATGTCTGAGAATCAAGAGAGAAACGGTTTAATCCTTCTGTTGTATAAAATGGGAAGAATGCTTGAACTGAGGAGGTGGTGGACTAATGAAACCTTTGAGAGCAGGTCACTCATTTGGGGGGGGGAGGCGCACAACACAACTGTATCATAGCAGAGGTTATGGAGTTCCACATGGGTCAGATCTCCACGTGGAATAAATCACAGCATCTGGCTCAGACTGGTTAATCAAGTGGTGTCCCTCTCTAAGGAAAAGGAGTAGGTAGGCACTGTTCATGCTTCTCTCCCTAGAGTTCATACTGCTCCTCTGATGCAGTACTCAGCTACGTCGTGACCAGTGACAATCAAATGTTAATACACAACTCATTAGTCTGAACTCCTGTGGACATACCCAACAGCGCTGCGTCATTCAGAGGGATTGTGTTCATCCTTGTCCGGGACCACAGGGACTGCACTGCCTGTTTGCAATGTTTTGTTAGCAGCTGCTCTTGCCATCTAAATGTTTTTCCTGCCTCACACTTCATGTTCATGTAAAGGCTATATAAGTAGCTAAGCTTGTAACAACACTGCATTATAGACACAGACAAGGGTGGGTTAGTAAAAATGGGGTTTTATTCAAACCAATTTAGTGCTAAGATGGATTCAGGAAACATGGAGAGAGTCAGGTCAGTTAGAAATCAATAGACAAACCTGACTATTATTAATTCACTAATATATTGCTGCATCATTTTTTCCCCACAAAGTTCTTTGCAAACTTCAGCTGAAATACCTAAGAACTTTTTATCCACTAAAATGCAGCTACCACCAGGATACAGCTGAAATGTGGAAACTGCAGGCCTCTGAGTTATTCAGGCCACACAAGCTGGTTCAGGGAACAGACTGTGAAGTACAGACTTGTATAGAGCATATTCTCTTCGTTTTCAAGAGACTGCCGGGTGTAGGCTCTGCTTTGGCTGTACTGTGTGAGCTGAATATTCACAATCTGCCTAGAAGCACAAATCAGGCTGGGAAAAAAAGAAATGCAAGAATGCAGGAAATCCTTGTTTTCTGCTCCTTTTTTCTGTCTTCCGTTTTAACTGTGTGTATGAGAGAGAACAAGGGAATGAGACTGGCTTGAGAACAGCATTATGCACACTATGTGCCCTGAAGCGTAGAGTATCAGTGAACTGAAAGATGGTCTGAGGTGAGCAACTGATGCTGGACTTCGTGATTGTGGTGGGTTGACCCTGGCTGGATGCCTGGTGCCCCCTAAAGCCGCTCTATCACTCCCCTCCTCAGCTGGGCAGGGGAGAAAAAAGATAACAAAAGGCTCATGGGTCAAGACAAGGACAGGGAAAGATCATTCACCAATTGCCGTCGTGGGCAAAACAGACTCAACTTGGGGAAAATTAATTTAAGTTATTACCAATCATTCAAATCAGAGTAGGATAATGAGAAATAAAAACAAAATCTGAAAACACCTTCCCCCCACTCCTCCCTTCTTTCTGGGCTCAACTTCACTCCTGATTTTCTCCACCTCCTCCCACCCAGTGGCACAGGGGGACGGGGAATGGGGGTTGTGGTCAGTTCATCACACATTGTCTCTGCCGCTCCTTCCTCCTCAGGGGGAGGACTCCTCACACTCTTCCCCCAGTCCAGCGTGGGCTCCTCTCTCCACGGGTCCACAGGTCCTGCCAAGAGCCTGCTCCAGCGTGGGCTTCCCGCGGGGTCACAGCCTCCTTTGGGCACATCCACCTGCTCTGGTGTGGGGTCCTCCAGGGGCTGCAGGTGGATCTCTGCTCCACCGTTAACCTCCATGAGCTGCAGGGGGTCAGCCTGCCTCACCATGGGCTTCACCATGGGCTGCAGGGGAATCTCTGCTCCAGTGCCTAGAGCACCTCCTCCCCCTCCTTCTTCCCTGACCTTGGTGTCTGCAGAGTTGTTCCTCTCACATATTCTCACTCCTCTCTCTGGCTACAATTTTGTTGCACAGCAACTTTTTCCCCTTCTTAAATGTTATCACAGAGGCGCTACCACTGTCGCTGATGGGCTCGGCCTTGGCCAGTGGCGGGTCCGTCTTGGAGCTGGCTGGCATTGGCTCTGTCATCGGACATAGGGGCAGCTTCTAGCAGCTTCTCACAGAAGCCACCCCTGTAGCACCCCTGCTACCAAAGCCTCGCCATGCAAACCCAATACAGTGATGAATTCAGGTTATAGAGTTCAGGTCTGGATGGAAACATCTGAAGTTGGGATATTTTAATCCAGAATTAAAATTAAAATTACATTAAAATTAAAATTACATTCTACAGATAGGAACGAGGTCATGGTACCTTGCTGTAACTCAGTTTTCTGTGTTTCCAAGTAGCAATAACAAAATTTGATTTTGTAAAAGACAAAATCCTCATATAAAGGCTTTAGAGAAACACCAATGGTTGCTCCAACAGCATAAGAAAGGGCTGCTCCATTTCTAGGCTAAATAAAGAAGTGCTCAGAATCCTCTTTTTAAAACCTGTCCACCCCATTTTCAACCTTGCTCAGTTTAATCTAGGGATGTACCAAGTTTTAGAGCACTTAACAGGCTTCTATTCAGACTGCTACACAACAGCTATGCAATATAGTTCAATCCCAGTGCATTAACCTAAAATTACCTTTGACATACTCCAATTCATTAACCAGTATGGAATTAAACTTGCAGTAACATCATAAGAACAGAGGATGGGAACAATGTGTTGGGTCAAGCTCAGTTCTTGACTCGCAGGTAAGTCACGTAATACAAATCCACTTGCAAGTTTTTAAAGTATACCTTAAAATTTTTGTTCTGTGTTCATTAGAAGTACTTTACTAGAATAGGAAGACTACTCATTTGTAATACAGCTAAGAGAATTCCGTGTAGTTTTGTTTACATTTATTTTAAAAGCTACCATAAACCTGAATAAAATAAGGTACACTGCTAGAGCTCCAGAGGTTTCTGTTGGTGCCACAAGGCCAGGCAGAGATGAACTTTCTTCACACCCTGTACAAGCAGAGCTGCACAGAAGTCTGTCACGTAGACACTGCATCAGACACCAATTCCCTCTTCAGTACTTGGGTGCAAGCCTAGTCAAAGCAGATCAAATTCAACTGCAAAGTCTACATAACTGGAAGGAAGACCAGGCCCTGTGGGGCCAATTCAGTTGTGCTGTGTAAAGGACCATGAAGTGAGTCAGGCAGTGAACTCGCAGGGTCAAGCACTCTGTGGTAGAAGCCTGCATGCATTTATTTGCCCTGCAGCACATACAGGTAATGGGTCTCTCAGTGGGAGAGGAACAAACTACACAAAAAACTACTCACTGAACAGCCAGCATAGTACATACCTTAGCCTCTTTGGGTAACTCACTTGCCTGCCCATACTCAGAGCCTTACACTTTCCCCTCATGTCATTGAGCTGATGCTCAATGCCCCTAATGCAAAGCAGCTACATCCTTGCATGTTCTCTTCATTAAGTGCCCATTGCAGATGAGCCACAGGCTCTGAATTGCTTACACATGGCTCATAAAAAGCACAAGTTTGATGAAGTGGGAAATCAAGTCACATTACTGTTACAAGTAGGTTTTTCTATTCTAAAAATATGGGATCCGAGTATCCCATCCAGGCAGTCAAAACATGAAGAGGATGCCTGAAACCCTAGGAGGCATAAGATTTTAAAAACTAGGTAATTAAGTTGCTTTTCATTACCCAGGTAATCTTTACTTATCAATGTGTTACTCCCAGCCTCTCTAAGTTACTGTTCATTGTCATTGTTTGTGGTCTAACATCATCTTGCACTCCTCCCATAATCCTCCTGCTAATTTAGTATTTCCCCCACTTTTCAAATGTTTGCATTATGCAAATTAGAAAGGGTACATTATTTGGCATTTCCTCTCCGAATCTCAGTCCACTTTCTGCTTAGACCCAAGTTCCTTTCCATATGATCCTTTTGGGCATGGGAAGAAAGCTGGAAGATGAACATAGTAACCAGAAATGTAACAGCAAGAGACTAGCCTATCTGGGTGACTAGAATGTGATTTTAATTTTGATACCTGCCCAGCTCATATAGGCGGGGAAAATCATGAGCCTTAACAGCTCTCTAAGCTGTCATACCATTATTACAGCGAGAGAATGACCAGGTACACACTACATTACACACTAGATGCAAGAACCATCAGCTTGTAACGGGCATGGCATTGTAACAACATTTACAGACCCTGAATCAAAGATGAAGGCAGCCTATTTTATGTAGGAAGTACCTAAGAAAAAGGGATCACAACAATCCCATTTGACTTTATATTCTATGGTTGAATTTATAAGAAGGACGTCTTACCCTAGATTTGTAGTGTAACTATGGAATAGATGTAAGGAAATACAATTAAAATTGTTCATGTAATAGAGCAAAGCACAAAACAGGACAAAAGCATTTTGTAACTAGAATTCTGCCCCCGCCATATGATGGAATAGGGTTTTGAGCTAGTCATAAAAAATACTCACTGGATAAAATTAGGTGCACACCAAACTGTTTCTTTTGAACTGCCTTGAACTGTAATAAACCTCAGTTCTACATTCAAATGTAGTAATGTCTTGCCTATTGCCTTACCTGAGTTAAGCTTGACTCTGGGAAAACCAGAACCTCCAGCACATTTTGTTTCCCATCTCTAACAGTTTTTCACCTAGGGATAGAACATGACTTTATTTCCTGGGACAATCCTATGAGCTACATATCCCAGGGCCCACAGCAGATGTGACTGACACTTTGGAAAAGATAAAATATTCAAATATATTTGTATCAACATTAGAAATACAAAAATGCCTAATGGGTCAGATATGAAATGTATCCTGTAGGGACCAACATCATTATGGAGCTGTTTAAAGAGCATTCCCAGCTTGCCTTTACTTAATTCAAGAGAAAATAAAACACTCAGATGGGATAGAAAGCAGCAGTCTGATGTAGGAAAGGGGTTATGGGATTGCACCACGGAGGGAGCATCTGACAAAAATCCAACATACCTGAGTTCTGTGTGAATCCCCAACCCATGGGAAAGTGAGAGACATTTGTAGGGAATCTGTCTATTGCTTTATGGCAGGCTTTGTCAGTCTTTGATAGCCAGCCAGCTGACTGCTACCTAGTCTTGTCACTGTGCCTGGGAAGAGCTGCATGCACCAAACTGACACTATCTCTAGCAAGATGATCACGGAGCAACAGGAGATTGCCTCAATGGTTCACTTTGGGCCAGGCCAAAAGAGTTGTGGTGAATGGAGATAAATCCAGTTGGCAGCCAGTCACAAGTGGTGTTCCCCAGGGCTCAGTACTGGGGCCAGTTCTGTTTAATGTCCTTATCAATGATCTGGACAAGGGGATCGAGTGCACCCTCAGTTAAGTTTGCAGACAACACCAAGCTGGGTGGAAGTGTTGATCTGCTGGAGGGTAGGAAGGCCCTACAGAGGGATCTGGACAGGCTGGATTGATGGGCCGAGGCCAATTGTATGAGATTCAACAAGGCTCAGTGCCGGGTCCTGCACTTGGGTCACAACAACCCCATGCAACGCTACAGGCTGGGGGAGGAGTGGCTGGAGAGCTGCCTGGCAGAAAAGGACCTGAGAGTGCTGGTCGACAGCCGGCTGAATATGAGCCGGCAGTGTGCCCAGGTGGCCAAGAAGGCCAATAGCATCCTGGCTTACGGTGGACTTGGCAGTGCTAGGTTAGTGGTTGGACTTGATGATCTTAAAGGTCTTTTCCAACCTAAACAATTCTATGATTCTATGAAATATATTTAGAACAATAGCTGTCTGGGTGTAAGTTCAATGGGTCACTGTGCTCTGTATTTCCTTAGCAGATTGTCACTGGTATTTCCATTCTCTGAAGTTAAACTTTACTCATCCCCAAAGAATTACAGAAGCAGCTAGGTATAGTTGCGTTTGCGATCATGAGGTGGATGGGACGGACACCAAAAACTGCAGGGCCTCTTTTTTAATGGACCAGAAATCCCACGTGCATGCATTAAACCAACGCAGAGAAAAAATCCAGGATGCAGGCTTCTTACTCATTGGTGCTCACGTATGATCAGACAAAGTGCCGGCAGATCAAGTTTCTACCAGACATCCTTCCCTCAGAAGAAAAGCTTATTGTGGCCTATTTCTTTCCTGCTCCATGCTACGATCTAAGAATGCAGCTTTTCTTGCAAGTGATGACGACTAAGAGAGTATGGGGCAGGATGCATTTTAAAATTTTATTTATAATACTTTCTATAAGGCTTTTTTCTGCACTGCCATTCCAGACTTATGCGTTTACACTTCTAGGGCAGATCCAAATACTTCTTAGTCTCCGGGTGTGTGTGTAAGCGTGCTAAAAACATTGAAGCTGGTGGGAGGCATCAGCAGTTATCTAATACAAACTTTCATGGGGCTATAGTTATACTAGATCTAACAGAAATGTACAGCGAATATTGTTGGTTTCTCTATCAATCACCACAGCTAAACAAGAGATGGGATTTGTATCGCCAAAGTAGTATAAAAATAAAAAGAAGAAACCACATCCCTGAGAAACCTGAGAAGCCCCAAAGAAAACCCACACCCTTGTTTGGCAATTTTTGACCTCCCAGGGTTTGTGCGTAACAAACCCGCAACTGGCCTCGTCCATCAGAAAGATTCAGAAATAATTTAAGGTTAGCACGTGCCTCACTCTCTGGCTAAGCTGGTGACACAGCACCACCCTGTTTTGCAACTGCAGCTTTAAAATTGTCTTGCAGCTCAGATCTCTTCCCGCCCCTGAGCAGCATGGTTTATAATAGGCGAAGGCAGGAAAAGGGTAAGAAGAGTAAAGGCTTTCCTAAGTCACTGCCGGGGAGCAGCGAGGGCTGGCTGCTCACTAAAGGGTGGAGAGCCAGGAGCCGAACACAGTAACACAGTCGGCAGGGCAGAGGCCTCCAAAGGCCAGGGCCCCCTGCCCCAGTGCCTGAGCAAGACGAACAGGAGAGGCCCAGAGGTTGTGGCCAGGTCCTACCAAGAGTCCAGATGACCAGACAAATTGGTAGCAATGAGGCAGGTCCAAGGTCAAGCTAGGAAGTCTATCCACAAGTCAAGGCCAGGTCCAGTGACTGCCAGGCAGGGCCATGGCAACACGGCAGGCTGAGAAGCCTGTCAGATCAGGGTCTGGATCAAGGAGGTCTGTGGCTAACCGAACACAGGTGTAACCAAACTGAAGGGCAGTACACCAGGCCTGCCTAAACGGAGCCCCTGTGCCCACAGGCAGCCCTGGAGCCCAGGTCAGGCTGTTCATGGATGTTAAGGCCTGTTAGTGCCTGCAGGGCCCTGACACTCAAGAAAAAAACATTAATCACAAATAATCAAATAAAGATTTTAAATTACAATTACAGTGAGGGAAGACATTAGAGTCAGGCCAATAATCAAAGAAAAGACGAAAAAAAGCAGAAATAATAGCTATAAGAAAGAAGAGCAAAAAGAAAGTAAGTGAGACAAAAGTGAGGCATAGCAGCCCTGGGCCATGCTGCTGGGTTAGCTTGGTACTACAGTCAGAAGACCAGGAGAATGGAGGAAGACTTGGGAGACTAGCTGGTGGCAGAGGGACTCTTGGATTTGCATGAGGGTCTGCTCTCAGATCTGGCTTCAGGACTGTTCTCAGAGGACAGAAAGAGCTGAAGCAGGAAGGACACCAAGAACATTAGCAAAGGGAAGCATTGACCTGAAGCTCCCTGGCACACCACGAGGCTGGGAATGCAGATTTTTCCATATCCCTGTGCAGCTGGGAACACTGAGGGCGAAGGCTCTTCTGCGAAACATATCCTGCAGCAACAGCAGTGGAAAAGATCAAAGAAATTCAGCAGAAGAACAGGCTGCAAAACTAATTGCTTTGAATGTAACTGAAAGGTTTTGTCAGGGTCCTGAGTGCACTAGTAGGCCTTAATGGCCCTGAACAGCCTCACCTGCAGCTTCCACCCATATCCCTGCCCACAGGCCTAGGAGCCCCGTTTCAGCTCATGCTTGGGTCTTCAGTCCCTGCCTGAGCTACGTTGCAAGTGTACCAGTTTCTTGCTCTTTCGTAACTGTGCCCCATTGATCTGGATCTTGACCATGGATTGACTTTCCAGCTTCACCTCAAACCTGCCTTGTCACTACGGACCTGCCTGGCAATCACTGAACTGTGTCTAACCCATCATAACCCATCTAACCCACCCAATCCATCACCGGACCTGATCCTGACCCTGACCTGCGGATTGACTTCCTGGCTTGTCCTTACCACCACAAACTGCCCTGATGATCTGGGTCACCCTGGCTGCCATCCTCTGGCCCGCCCTGCTTGCTGCACTCGGGTACTGCAGTGTGAGCCTTGGTCAGTGAGGCCCCTGCCCTGCTGGCCTTGTTGCCACTCGCCTCCTGGTTCTCCATCCCTCAGTGAGCCCCTGGCCTCGCTGCTCCCTGACAGGTTTACTCTGAGCCTCTGGATGAAAAGGGGAACTTGGATATTTATCCTCATTTCTGCTCAAAGGCAGCTTCATGACAAGCATCCTATAGGCATTACGCCTGACTTAACGTGACATTGAGGGGAAATCTTCCAGCCTCAGTGTGTGCGACAGTGTGAAGTCAATACTGACATTCATTACAAATGCTGTACATCCAAGGCTTCATGTTGTGTCCTGGCTGAGACCTAAATGAGTGTGAAGTGGCTGACAGCATTCTCACTACCACAGCAAATTATTTCATTTGGCTTCTGAAGAACAGCAGGTGATGCAGAGGTGCCGAGGCACGACAGGAACACACAGCAGGAGGCCATGAAAGACATTATCGATCCAGTCACTGGAATGAGATGTCCAAGAATAATTACGATCAACCACAGGGTTTACGTACTCCGGATCAATACTCAGACAGACAGCTTGGGAGGAATGATTTGGTGGCATAATGAGTTTCTCTCTTTGTGACAATAAGTGCTAAACTCCCAGTTCTCATACACCGGGAGAGAAAAAATATGTTTCCATTTTTCAGTGTAAGTAAAACTTGCCAGGTTTGCCATCTTCCTGAGGATGCATGCAGAAAATGAAGCTTGTGGAGGAGACAAAATGGATTCAAGCAGGTAAGCACAGTGTACTCAGTTGCGTTTTTCAGAGACTCAGTGCTTTCAGGCTTCACAAGGGAAGTACAAAGCCCATGTATACTCCCCCAGCTCAATTTACTGGTAAGAACCTTTGTGAGAACAAAACTGAATGTTCTTACAAGAAGCAGCCCACTGTACGGGGAGCACTTCAGGAGAAATGCTGGAAGGAAGGACAACAATAATGATGAGGTTGCAAATTTTAAAGACTGAATTGAATAGTGTATGATTACCTATTTAATGGCCTCATCCTAAGAAATTTAGATTCATC
Organism: Platalea leucorodia; assembly: GCF_965183815.1. NCBI lineage: Eukaryota > Metazoa > Chordata > Aves > Pelecaniformes > Threskiornithidae > Platalea > Platalea leucorodia. The sequence goes on from NC_138831.1 coordinate 16,182,355, forward strand.
AGGCCTTTTGTTCTAGATCTGTGTGTGTAATAAGAAATGAGAAAATGCAAACACAGCTACAAGCCAAAAGCAGCAATAAAATCTATAATTTCTGTTTGGGCTGGAGGAAATGAAGTGTCATTAAATGAAATAATAATTCTTCAATTTAATTGTTTCTATCATCAGCTCAGTATATAAGTAGCAAAGAGGGATTTTGATTGAAGGGGATTGCTATTTGATGTTAATCCACTCTGTCAATGAGCTTCTACAGGATCTTGAGCAAGGCTTGTGAGACATTTGCACATGCCAGCCTACACTGCAGAGTACATTCAAAGCCTGATAAAGTGGCATGTGTGCTAGGCTGCTTGAGGTGAAGTAGTTAGAAATCAATGCATGCATGGCACAGTCAGAACTGCTACTCACGCCTCCAAAAACAGTTCCTACCAGATCTCATTCTGAGCAGCCATAAGTTCCACTAGGCCAGACGCTGATTGAGAAATAACTTATCTGACTGTAAGACCTACTGGCTGGATGTGTTGTTCAGTCTTGAAGTTCATTTAATTGAAGAAGAGACCTAATAAAATCACTCAAGTCAATAGAACCAGCTCCAGCTATCCCATAGGAAGAGCTAGGAAGAGGGACAGGAGGGGCAACACATGGGTGATACAGGAATGCTCATATTCCATAGCAGGGTCTGGGGGGGAACTGCTGAAAACAGAAGTAGTGTGCTGGCCAATAATGAAACTATTCCCTTGGCAATGGAACTACATCACAGTAAGGGTTGGGCAAAAATCAGGATTACTTTTGGAAAGGGCAAGGATGCATTTTTTTCATTTAGGTAAGGGTCTGGAGACCAGAGCAATGGGTTGAGATTAACCCCGCTACTAAGTACTGCATGATGGTAGTGAGCTAGCATGACAACTATGAAGTTATAAAATGGTGTTGCATTTGTAAAAAAGTATTTCTTTTGTTGCAGTTTACAACTAGTAAAAATAACTAGGGAGTCAATTTGTGAGAGCAATCAGAATCCAGCCCTGCGCTTACTCATCAGCCTCTACTTGTAGTCATAAATGCTCAGAGAAGACAGACACAAAAATGTTTTATTTAGGGATACACCATTTCACCAGCTTTCTTCAAGCCCTTCCACCCCCACAAAAAAAGTGAAGTAAATATGCCTCAAGCTTCATGATGCTGCAGCTTTGCTCAGCAAACATCTCATTTTCTGTAATGAAGTGAGTATATACCTACTTGGAGTCTAAGATTAAAACTATCTACTATTTAACTGCTATGTAGCACAGGCACCTTCTTCACATAGTTGAACATGCTTTATGAAATCAAAGCAGTAAGTACACAAAGAAATAGTGAACACAGAGCATAAATTATCTGTATAGCCCAAACCATACAGACATTCTGCTTATTGCTTTGTTTTACAAAGATAGCTAAAATTTGTCATGCTCCATACAACAAGCTTTTTCTCTCACTGACTTGGTCAGACATTGAGAAGATGACATGAAAGATTTTTCTGGGCTCATAAACAAGACTTGCCAACAAAGAAGTTTGTTCTATGTGAAGTACTGCTGGATCAATAGGTAAAAGGCTGAAAGGAAATGTAACCTACCAAGAAATAAAGACGCATTTTGCAGGAACAATGTGTTGTCATTAGGTATAATTGGGCAAATGGTGGTGTGATCTTAAAAGCCTCAGTTGATCATAGTCCCTTGAGTGCATTATCCAATTAGGGGAAAGGTGCATTAGATACGCCTTGCTTTATTGTACTGCTGAAGTGGAGAGCAGGTGTGAGAAAACAAACAAGTTTGTAATCCTTGCTTTGCAAATCAATTCTTAATCACTCTGTCTCTTATTTCCATACCAGATTTAATTTTTTTATATGTATGAGAGCAACTTGGCAGCTCCACTTTTGTGGCTCAAATGAGTAGCAGGTCCAAGAGATTTTTTTAAGGCTTTTAATTCCTAATACTAGTGCATATGCTTTATTTCAGGTCAGAACCAGCAGCTATAATGGGACACCCAAGCAAAAAAAGATGGGATGAAGCCCTGCTGAAAATGCAAACCACACAATGTAAGTGGATAGCATATAGTTCCACCATTTCCTACTTCACTGTGTGAGGATGCAAGTATTGTAAGAGTAAGACTTTGATATATAAAGCCCAACTTACATCTTCCATCCCCATTAAGAAGTCACTTCTCTCCCTATATTACTTCATTATAACTACCATCACTTATAGGATAAAACTGGAAGAGAGAAGCCCACTGCCAGGATATTCACAGCATGTTCACCTTTGGAATATGCCCAGTCTTTGGGACCACAGTCTGCTTATCTGGCTGGATATGGTCCAAGAGACATCTGTTTCAACAGATGTTCAAGGGAAGCCAAAGGGTAGGAGGATAGGCATTGGGATGAAGAGGAGTTTTTAGTAAGTCTGTTGACTAGAGAATGCCATGTGAGTGGGAAGGAAATATATGTTCTCACGTATTTCCACTATGGCTGTTTTCATTTCTCTCTTGTAAGACATTTTTGTTGAAGAGCATTAATGTTTTTGAACAGAGTAAATAAAGTACACAACCACATCTTATGCAATGCTGGAAGCAGGGGATTGTATTTGATGGGCCACTGGTCTAAGACAGTACTGTATGACAAACTGTGTGCTATGAGGTACTAAGATTGCCAGTGGCATCCCTACAAATTGTTTTGTAATCTCCCTACACACAAGTGAATTCCTATGCCCACCATCCTCTGCTGAGCAATTATCAACACATTAACAACTTGATTAATAAGGGAACTTTAATTAAAACCTAAAAGAAACAGGCATTTCAACCACTGGAGAAGAAAGTGGAAAGTACTGTTTTATTGCTTAGTGGTGGATTTCACATAACAAAGTTACTGCAAAGCTGACATTTTCCTTTCTGTGTCCAAGAGCCATGACTGAGAGAAGAACAAGCTGGTAAACTAGGACATAAATTAGACACAAAGATCACAGGTACCTCTGGGAGAGAAACTAAGCTTGTATAAAGTGTTACAGCTAACATTTTCTGGGTGACACTGTTTTACATGTCGGTACAGCACCATGTACAGGAGCATGGCTACTGCACATAAATAACAGTGGGGCACATGACAACGCAGTCAGTCAGTCTTGGTCATCATTTCCAAGCCACAACAGGCAACACCATGTGTCCTCCTGTGGCTGTCTGGTGACTTCCAGGAAGCTATGCCAATGTTAGGGAAGACTAGAAGTCAACCAGTTCACTCAAAAACCATCATGAAGATTGCTCCTCATGTTGTGCCAGGCTCTAAGATCCCAGGAACATCCTCAAAAGAAATGTGAACAGTTCTTTGGAGTTGTCAGCATAGAAGTAGCTGGGATGCAGCAGTGTCATCACAAATAATTTCTCCTTACTGTGATCTACCCTGTTTAGGGATTTAGGCTGCTTCTTTCGTCTAGCTTCTGTAAGATACAAACTATATGCAAAAATCTTTCTGCTCTCAGAAATTCTTTGTTTGAACCACCCTACAATTGCAAATAGCATGTTGTTATCAAAGCAGAAAGAGCAGTGCATGAAAAAAATTTAGATTTTCTTCTGATAAAACAATGATTGCTAAAAAAAACAGCACTCAGGTAATTGGTGTGACGTTTTCAGATGCCTGATACCACAGCTTCGAGAGGGAGTTTATCAGCTGTGAAGAGGCAGCTCCCAGACTGATCTAAGGACAGAAAAAGAAAAGGCATTGCAGTTTGAAAGGTAACTGTCTCCTTCCAATATAGAGTTCCGGCTCAACAGTCACTGGCTTTGCTTGGTCATCACATTGTCTGTGGATGGGGAAGAGAAAGCACGTAGAAGCCTGGCTACAAACTGCCTGCAGGTGCTTGGCCCATGCCAAAGAGAGAATCAGAAAAGATGTTTCCTTCTGCCAACAAACACCTAAAGGCTGTCTGAGATGTGCTCCCAACACCTCTGTTTCATTTAGCCTTCCCCTTCCTACCTCAGGGGTTGAGTGCTTTGCAGGGTGGGCCCACACTGTCAGAGTGCCTGGCTTGGGGTACAAACCATAATTATTACACGGAATAGTGCTGTCATTAGAGAGTGCAACATTTTCTCATTTGTACAGAAATACGTATCTAAATTAAATGCAGAGCTGCTAATGAAACAATAATATTTACTACACACTTCACTACCTCATCATAGTTAAACATAATTGAGTTGTGCTCCAATTCTACCTGGAAGCATCCTGTGAAGAACAATGTCACAGAGCAGCCCCAGAGGCCCTGGAATTCTCTCTGGCAAGTGGTAATTAAATAAATGTTTGGGATCTTTCTTTTCTAAATAAGCAGACAACAGTAGCCCCTGCCCTTGATAAAATAAGCAAAGATCAACAGCACAATTTGTTGTAATCCTAGAATTACTTGCACTGAGAAGCAAGTCTTACTACATCAGGATGAAGGCAGAGTAAATACTTCAGTCTTTGTCCTGGGAATGTCTAGCCCTGTGCCAAGAAGTTCTGACCCTTCTTGAGCCATCTGATCAGTATGCTGAATTAAATCAACCAGAGCTGAGCAGTCCCTACAATTTATGCAAGCAAGAATATGGTATGGATAGGAAGAAAGAGGAATGAGACTGTCTTTTTCAGTGATTACTTGCAATTAGATCTGATTATGCTTAACAGTGACCCAGCTGATGCTGATATAAAACCAGGCTGCTCCAATTCTACCCTCTCTATGCCTCCAGCTGTGTGGCTGTGCTCTGTCCCTTGCACCAGCAATTAGTTTTAAAACTAATTAGTACCTTCAACCAAGATAATAATCTGAGAATTATCAGCAACTGTTGCTTAATTACAAGGTCACCAATTGAGTATTTTAGTTTTCTCCTCAGTCCTTAGGCTCTCCTAAAGGTAGTTTGCTCACTGTGACAGATACCCTAAGGAAAAATGCTTCCCTGACAAAGAACCCTGGTGGAAGTACAAGGCCAGTCACCTGGCCAAACGACCCAATAAAACTTCTTTCTCTGCTGTTTAGTGGCTGAATTAGGAAGTCAGAGTGTTCTTATTTTCAAGTCTTTCATGAGAAGCAGCGAGACTTAATTTAAAGACATCTTGTCCAGTCAGAAACATCTAAATGGTCATTGATTGTTTTTCCTTTGTTGGATGTGTGAGTCTCTCTAAAAGCAGAAACTGTTTGTTATTTGTGCTTTGTCCCTGTTGCTAGACAGGCTACAAGGCTTGTGTCAACATTACTCAAATAAAAAATAAGAGTTTGAACAAGTCAAGCCTAAACTCTCACACTCCTGAGAACTAGGAGGATTGCCACTGAATTGAGATGAAAAAGTTCGGGCCCAGTCACTTTGCTTAGTTAGAAGCATCTGCAAGGACCCTGGAGAAGAATTGCCTCAGAAAATATCCTCATGTATGGCCATTTCACAATAGCTGCATAGATTAGCTGCAGAGACCTGTAAAAGCCCCTTCCATTTTTATGGGCAGAAAAACATAATAATGCCAACATCTTGGGAAGGCTGAAACCTAAGTCTCTCTGGAAGAAATGTTGCTCCCATCACCAGAATCTAAAAGCAAATTAAGTCCTCAAATGAATATGTTATACACAAGTAATTAGGTCCTCAAAGGAGAGAACATTAAGAAAGGTAGTCATAGTGTGCTATCCGTTAGAACAGGATAGAAGTGTTAAGAGTTGTTTTCCATTCATAACGAGCATTTGTATAAACACACTTCCTGTGCTGCTCGTGTTCCCTATTCATTGAGACAGTAAGCACAGGAGTAAGGTTAATGCTTCCACGTAGCTATGCTGACTTCCCCTGACTGAAGGTTGGTGTACAGCGTATAGACAAGGTGTCCAAACAGACTCCTACTCCTGGTCATTTTCCTAAATACCACTGCAGATCAGAAACTACGAGGTTTCATTTCACCAACCTTACGTGGTCTACAGTAATACAGGTAAAAGGGACATTTACCCTTGAGTGACACACATCAAGAGGCATCTGGCACTAGGGGCTCCCCTAGGCCCCTTTGCCTTCAACATCCCTTATAAAACAGATGATAATCCCAGTGTCAGCTACCCACATCTGCATTACTTCAAGGCTTTCTCTGTCCCAAAGTGATGCATTTCCTCAGTTCACAGTTCCCTTGGGTTTTTTCCTATGCTAAAGCTTTTGTGAGTACATTTCAAGATGTCCCTATCTAAATACAGTATTATCAGCTATAACTCACAGATGTCCACAACTGAACCAACCTCTTTACTGTGTATATACTCCCTAGCATGCCTAGATGATTCTTATCACTTGTTATTTCAATCACACAATCCTAAAGATACACACCTGAGTCCCGAAGCAAGAACTCAGAAGTCAGAAGCAAGATTTTACTTCTGTGAGAGGCAGCTGGTCCTAGCTCCCACATTCCACTGATCCAGCAACCCCTGCTTTGGTCCCATCTCCTAAGCCTGGCAGAGGCCTAGCTCCTGCTGAGCTGGGAGACAATTCTTCCGTTCACTTCAGGTACTGCCTTGTGCAATCTTTGCTGTTTGCTGGGTTGTGAGAAAATATTAATTCTATTAATATTTACACAATTCATAACTCAGAAATCAGTGCCTGCTATAAGTTACCAATTGTTGCTTTCTAATCCATTTTCTGAGCACCTCTGGTTTCAGCAGCAACACAGCACATGATACTGAACAGTGCCAGCAGCTCACGGCTAATACAGCAAGAGATGCTGAGGCATGTTTAACTTTCTTACCAAATATTCTCAAGTTCTTGAAGTGCAAAACAGTACTCTCTGCTGCAAATGCCAAGGCAGTTCTAGAGGAAAGCAGGACTCCTTTAAGAGCACTCTGTTGATAATTCAGTTTTTAGAATTCAAAGTTATGAGGAGGCAGGAAACAAAAGATTTTCTTTTGTGTCCTGGTGCTTTGCAAGGTGATCTGAGTGCTGTAAGTGGAGACGATTGGGAATTTTGCTTCAAAAGTGCACTCCTGACCTGAACTAAAAAGCTAGAGTAGAGATACCCTATGTCACCAGTCCTCCCCCTTAGCTTAGCTCCACTCAGTAAAGCTTAGCTATGCCACTTTGTCCAGTGCTCCAGGACATACTAGTTCACCTATGTTGAACATTAGGGGATGCTTCCTTATACTTGAAAATCAGCTCTTCTCTTCATTGGGTTTCACCCACACTAACTAGTGTACAGATATTTTGAGTAGGTCATAGAACTTCAGTCTTATCTGTGAACATGAACTTGAGCTGCTAATCTAAGTTAAAATCCCATTTATTCTGTCTTCACTATAAAGAACACAAATACTTTGTAGTGGCCACTTATCCTAAACCTTCCAGAACATCTCTGAAGCAACTGCTGTTATTATTATTCACAAGGGAAAAAGGCAAAGCCAGCATTACAGTGCAAGATCTTTTGACAACCAAACCCCATCCCCATTGACAGGTCACAGCTGTTGCCAGGAGTGGTTGCTTTACCTTGAAATTCTTTTGATTTTTTCAAACCAAAAAAATGTTCTGCAGCTTCTGGTCATAATGACCGATCTTGCGGAAACAAATTATATCCTCTACACATTTTTAGGGACATATCAGATATAGGGTTTTGATACCTTCGAATCTCAAGTATATGCTCAAGGCCATGGGTTGGGTTCATTTCTAGTATTATGAAAGCAATAGCATCACTACGTTTTGATGATTTGCTGTTCTCAGAGTAATCAAATCAATTTCAGTCCAGTTTAGTCAACTGCAGTAGAGGGACTTCTACTACTTGATTTCTTTACCAGCCTTCAGCTCAAATTTTATGCCCTCAGGTTTTATTTTTCCATTTTAAAAAAGTCATGAATATTCAGGAGTGTTTATAAAACAGAATAAAATTTGGTTTTATATAGCACTTCTTGTACTTGGGCTACATGCTCTCCTTCTCCCAGTAAATGATTCTGATTCATCAGTGCGCTGATGGAACAGTCATTATGCGTCTGGGAATGACTGCCTGGAAATCAGCCTATGATGTGTGAAATAATGTGAAAGCAGCTTTCTTCTGGTTTTTGCTTTTATTTTTTAAATGAATCAAGATTCTTCAAAGAAGAACAGGCAGAAAAGGTCAGGATGCAAATGAAGATGCTCTATGTTACACAGAAAAAATGTTTTTTTCTTAAAAGCTTGTGCTTTATTTAAATTAAATGAAACAGGTAGTTCTGAATGAAATTATGAATAAAGCTCATAACAGTGTAGTTTAAAATGATAAAAGTGTGAAGAAACCCACTTCTGCCATAAATATGGGAAACTCCAAATAACCAGATCCTCAGCCAATCATACATGCTATTGGAAATATATTCTAATTATACTAAAATGAGATGCTAGCCTATAGTTACAGTAAGAAACACCTTTTATGATTGTCTCTATTGCTCGCGCAGGTAATATTTGCACATAATCTCACTTACACACAATTAACTAATTTACACATGTTAAACAGAAGTGCATTGAAATCAGTTTCCAGGGGAAATTGGAGATTTACAACAGGGCAAAGCTGAGCATGCATATTTGCACTTGTACGCTTAAGCAGCTGCCTTATAAAACCTGGCATTAGAACAGAGGAATGTAAATCCTTTCTGGGTAAAGTCCAAGTCATATTTGGACTCACACAAATAGTAACAGTACTGATGCCCCATTCACAAAAGCTGTCCTACAGTGCTTATAACCCTAGGGCTCCTGTATTTCATTCTCACGGCTTTGCTCAACACTTCCTGACTGATGCAGCCCAGAGCAATAGCCGATTGTCTATCTATCTGGACATATCCCTTTGCTCTCGATCCATGTCCTCTTTGAGTCTGTACTAGCCAAGACTGAAACGCATTCCCTCTTCAGAGCTAGGAGAGGACTGTGCCTACATAATTTCTATAGCTGCTTCCATGCTGTCGTGGTTTAACCCCAGCTGGCAACTAAGCCCCACCCAGCCGCTTGCTCACTCCCCCCCCCCGGTGGATGGGGGAGAGAATCAGAAGAGTAAATGTGAGAAAACTCATGGGTTGAGATAAAGACAGTTTAATAGGTAAAGCAAAAGCTGTGTGCGCAAGCAAAGCAAAGCAAGGAATTCATTCACTGCTTCCCATCGGCAGGCAGGTGTTCAGCCATCGCCAGGAAAGCAGGGCTCTGTCACGCGTAACGGTGACTTGGGAAGACAAACGCCATCACTCCCAATGTCGCTCCCTTCCTTCTTCTTCCCCCAGCTTTATATACTGAGCATGACGTCATACGCTATGGAATGGCCCTTTGGCCAGTCTGGGTCAGCCCCCCTGGCTGTGCCCCCTCCCAGCTTCTTGTGCACCTGGCAGAGCATGGGAAGCTGAAAAGTCCTTGACCAGTGTAAACTCTACTCAGCAAGAACCAAAACATCAGTGTGTTATCAACATTATTCTCATCCTAAATCCAAAACACAGCACTATACCAGCTACTAGGAAGAAAGAAATCAACTCTATCCAGGCTGAAACCAGGACACATGCCTACCAACTATCCTGTGCAGTCCAGAAGGACATTGGGCAGCTGGGATTACAGCAGGAATAGTATTCAACGCGGAGAAAATTTGGTGAGAATAAGTGCAGAAAAAGAGAGTGATGGTAACAAATATTTTTCCTAATATATGTTTTCATTCTTAATTAAACCTCATGCATTTCAAAAGTTTTGCTCTCATGGCATATCGGTGAGCCAGGACAAATCACGTTAACTGTAATTCTATGAATAGTCTGCCATTAGAACCAAAGCTGCTATCAGATTAAATGCTGTGTAAGGAGTATGACCTGTGTGCTCAGACTGTACATGTAAATCATGCCCAAGACCCTGGCTCATGTGTTTTGAACTGTTGTCATTCCTCTGTGTTCTTCGGGTAGAAATGAGCATGTTTTTCTGATTTATGTTGATCACCTGCATGCCAAGTCTTCTTGTCAGTTTTCTGGTTCCACAAAAACCCTGAATCCCAAGTCAATGGACTAAATATCTTTCCTGGTCTGTTTTACAGGCCAAACAGAGCACAGTTTTTTTAGATCCCATCTGTGCTTCCAAAGAAGTTGCTTGCCTGTGAGAATTAGGATGGGTAACCTGTTCACTGCACTCCAGGTGAATTTGTTGCTGTGAGCCACTGCCAAAGTATCTGTCTTGGAGGAAAAACAGAGATTTAAAAGTATCATAAAGTACAGCTTTTTCTTTCCCAGAGACTGTATCTTAGTAGTGGGTAAAATATCACTCACTCATGTAGCAGTGAGTGACATTGTAAAAGCCTTTTCCTTCCCATATATTATTAGTTTGAGTTCTTAAGGAAAAAATATGCCTAATTTCAGAAGACAGTGTTTAAGTCATTCAGACCACCCTTAGCCTGTCGGAACCTGAGGTCCTGTACCTCCAGTGAAGAGGGGAGAACTATGAAATCTCAGCTAAGAATCCAAAATATGACTCTCGGTTCCTACTTTCTTTTTTCCATTGACTTTAAAGGGTTCAGTGTCCTAGCAGCACTAAATGTGTGATGGTCTGAATTACTTATTACTTTCCTGAATTCAGACAACAAAGTGTGTAGTCTAAATATAGCTTGTAGTCCCAGTCCAGGGATTTTAGCACCAAGCACCTATGGAAAATTATGCCATTTTTGTTTATATTGAGGACTACATTATTTTGGGAATAGCCCACCTGATTACAGCAAAGGGATCAGAACACAACCCCATAATGTAGGTCTATATTAAGTAGCAATAAGTATAAATACAACTTCATTTGTCCTCAGATCTTTATCTCATAAAAAGTTTTATTTAACTCAATTTTTAATCTATGGCAAATCTTCACTTAAAACTAAAGGCAACTACCCTTAGGAAACACTGGCTTTGGACATTGTTTTAACACACAAAGAAAACTCAGTAGCCAGGCTTGTCAAGTTGCCTTGATGTTGCAGCAGCAGAGGCTTCGTGGTCATTCTTACAAATGAGTTGTCCATCAGCTAATAGTTCTGTATTTTGGGATTTGTTTCACCACTAACTTCACTGTAACTATTTCATCACATTAATTGTAACTGCAGCAGAGCCTAAAAGCCATAACCAGGCTCAGTTATGTTAGTCACTCTTCAGACACATATGGAAATCAAGGTCTCCTTGGTCCTAGTTAATGACTAAATGCACCAGATGCTGGAGGCAGATAGGGCAGGTTGGAGAAAGGAGGACAGGGTAATCAAAGCTGGAGCGTGTACAGCTAACTTATGTCTCAGCTGCAGAAAGCAATTCACAACTCATGTTTCTACTACCTGCAGACCTTATCCATAAATATGTCATCCAAATAGGCTGGAGCCAGGGACAATTAAACATCAAAAGTTGTGAGAAAACAAAAGTGTTTTATTCCTGGAATTCTCATTCTGCATCTTGCACTACTGCAAATTCTAAGGAAATATTAAGGGCATGATAAATTTGAAGATTTAAATTCTCATTGGCATGCAATGACAACTTGCAAGCAAAGCAAGCAAAAGAAGTTACATTTGGGACATGCCAGAGCTCCTGTCATGGCAGCTTACTACATGGGCACCTATGACTTCAACCTGATTCATGCCGTGATGAATGATGTTTGCATGTTCACAGCCTCTGGGGTAACTTAAGTGACTACAGGTGGCTGGGGCATGGATCTCACTGTCGTGATATCTGAAAGCCTCCTCCAGATAGTGTGTAGCCCAGAAGGCATAGTCAGCCGGGGGGTGGGAGCTGCCAGCAGGAAGAATTATGGGGAGAATCTGTACATTGTCACTATTGACTCAGACAATTTCATAACAAATCACAAAACTCTCTTCCTGAGTCAAGCGAGTAAAATCAAACCAAGGCAACTGAATTATCAAGAATTTCATGTGGGAGAAAGGGTCAAAACACTAACATGCAGCTGAAAGCTCTTGCACCTGCCTGCTACAGAGACAACAGGAATGAACTGTGCTTCATAAAACCTAAGAAGCACAGGTACATAATTTGGATCATGTCAAGTGGTCAAGCTTCTCTTTTGCTTGCTTTAACATAGTAATGCTGTCAGACAAGTCCTGCACTAGCTCTTCCATCCAGCAGTGATGGTTCATGAGGGCAAACTTGAAAGAGGTCTCTTCCACTGACTTGTGAACTCACTGTCAGAAATGCCAGCTAATGACTAAAAATATAGAGGTAGAAAGCCTTTTTTTTCAGCTAAATATGTCTCTTGCTTCCATGGTCACCTCTAAATTAGAAGAACATTTCTTTACAAGGATAGAATGAGGCAGTATATACCATTGGGCTGTTAGTATGACACAGAAATGTGATTGACTGGTATGAATTACTATTGTTGAAGAGTGGTTACGCATTCTTGTAGACCTGTCCAGTTGTAAGATAAAACACTTTTTAGCTTTAAACACACCAGCGTGTATTCCTGGCTCAGTTGCATCCTATCCTACTGTGGAATTCTGGATGGCTATTAAGCTCTCTGTGCTTCAGTTTCCCCACCAACAAAATGGAAAAGTACTTCTAACCAGAGCTGGAAAGAGCTACTCAAGCACTAAATGTTATTAAGATGCACACAGTAAAGTATGCCAACACCACAGAAAGTGCGGGCATACTGCACTTCATGCATGTGTGAAAGAAAGATGTTCTCTGTAGCAAAGACTTTGCAAACTAAGTAGGTGATTTGAGGTTGGGGTAAATAGGAATATTCTCTGTTTAAATTTATCTCTTGAAATCTATATTGTTCTTATCTGTTGGAAAAAAGGTCCACTGAACAATGACAATTACGATGCAAATTCAATGTGTAGACTGATGTACAATTCAGAGAAATAGCTCCATACCCAAATTTGATGATGTGCTATTATTTGATTGAACCTTTGTGGGGTTCTTGCCCCATCCTTTGCCTGTTCCTGCACACAGACTCCTTTCTACCAGCAGTGGAGAGCACAGAGCTCAAGATGCATATGGACTGCAGTCAGCTGTGTATGAAACATAAATTAACTCAATCGCGTAGTGAGTCAATTTGTGTTACAAGTGAGGTAGGTACTCACTGCACAGCAAGCAATACACTTCAGTTATCAGGCATATGCTTTTGTCTTAATAGGAAACTAAGGAGTTTATCATGGTGCACAAAAAGACTTTCTGATTTCATAGTACTGCAAAGAGATTCACTACACATATGGGAATGTCTTTTCAGCTTGGCAGAAAAGGACCTGGGGGTCCTGGTGGACACCAAGTTGGACATGAGCCAGCAGCATCCCCTTGCCGCAATGAAGGCTAACGGTATCCTGGCCTGCACTAGGCAAAGCGTTGCCAGCAGGTCGAGGGAGGAGATCCTTCCCCTCTACTCAGCACTGGTGAGGCCACACCTGGAGTGCTGTGTCCAGCCTGGGCTCCCCAGTACAAGACAGACACGGACACACTGGAGAGAGCTCAACAAAGGGCCACAAAGATGATGAAGGGACTGGAACATCTCTCCTGTGAGGAGAGGCTGAGAGAGCTGGGACTGTTCAGCCTGGAGAAGAGAAGGCTCAGGGGGATCTCATCAATGGGTATAAATACCTGAAGGGAGGGTACAGAGAAGATGGAGCCGGGCTCTTCTCAGTGGTGCCCAGTGACAGGACTGGAGGCAATGGGCACAAACTGAGATACAGGAGGTTCCCGTGAACATCAGGAAACACTTTTTCACTCTGAGGGTGACTGAGCACTGGCACAGGTTGCCCGGGGAGCCTGTGGAGTCTCTGTCCTTGGAGATACTCAAAAGTTGTCTGGACATGGTCCTGGGCAGCTGGCTCTAGGTGGCCCTGCTTGAGCAGGGGTTTGGACCAGATGAGCTCCAGAGGTCCCTTCCAACCTCAACCAGTCTGGGATTCTGTGATCCTATTACAATTTGTAGGCTCTACATCCCAGCATATAGTTGAAATTTCAAGGAGATCATGGTGTTTCTGACAGATTCTTCCTTTGATAACAGGACCATGCTTTCAGACAAGACAAGGTGCCAGAATGTGGCTCATTCAAATGACTTTTACTGGAATTATAAAGGCGACACTGCAAAATTGCTCTCTTCTAGATACGTTTCAGATAGGCCATGCTTTTCACACTACTGTTGAAACTGGAGTGCTAGGGCATGTAGAATGGTGGAAGAGCTCCAGATTTATGTGAATTGTGCCAGTACTCTTTGCTCTCTGGGAAGTGTCACGTTTAGGTCAGTTTGCGGTTAGAATTACTTCTTCAACAAGTGGGTCAAGGCCTTGCTTGGAGTGTATCTTACAACTTTGATATACACACACAAATCAATGAGTCTTGTAAGGAAGGAGTCCTAAATTGTCTACAGATAGATAGCTTAGAGCAGGATTTGCAAGTGTTTCTCAATTGTCTGGGCCCAGAGTGCATCAATAGGCATTAGAGGCTCTTGAACTCTCTTTAAGCTCAGCTCTATGTTTCCCCTTCCCCCATGGGATTTGCTGCCATAGATAGTGAAGTCCAAAGTTGCACCAAGAGGATTATCTGGCTGTGAATGGACTTAAAAGCTGATCCTGTCTTTCTGATGTTCATCAGCCTGTGACTATGGAGAACCCTGGAAATGCTGGTTTAGAGTTTAAGTGCCCATCATCAATGAAGTCTGCAGAAACAAATCTTCACTGCATCCTCTGTGTATTTTGTTCCAGAGTGCCTGTAATCTCCTCAGGTAATAAATGGTTTCCAATGTGGTGAAGAAGGAATAAAATATTTTAGCTTTTATGCTGACCAGTAATAAAAGCACTTTGTATCCTTATCTGGTCTGATTCAGGCTGGGCTTGCACCTTATATGTAAAGATTTTCACAGAGAAAATAAACTATATGGATTTAAATGAATAGCCTGAAGGTACAGCAGTCTCAGATGTGTGACTCTAGTCAACTTAATGACATCTAATGTTGAACTGCATGAGTTTATGAAGCTCTTCATTTATCTGACTGGCAGAGGCTTTCTTATACAGCTGGAGAATTGATTGTTGAAGTTGCCAACAGTGTTATACCAGAGATTTAAATGCTCATTAAAATCAGAGGTAGTTCAATAATCTACTACTTTCAATCAGGTTTAGATGAAATTCTCATTGTTTTTCTTTTTGCCTGTGAGCCTGAGAAATCATGCTGATAATGGATTTTATTAATGAAGAATGCAACAGACTCTACTGGAGGCTAAAGTGGTGAGAAAAAGCTCTTTAGTCAGAATAATGCCACAGATTCTCTACATTCTCCTTCTGGAGAAAGAAAGGCCTTGTCATTACAGTGCATCTTCTCCCTTTGTGTTTGTTCCCTATAAAGGAGCACTATTACTCCTTAAGTAAAGAATGGGGGATATATACATTATAGATTAGAGACAGCCAACATGGCTTCACCAAGGGCAAATTGTGCCTGACTAATCTAGTGGCCTTCTACAATGGAGTGACTGCATCAGTGAACAAGGGAAGAGCTATGGATGTCATCTACCTCTACTTCTGTAAGGCCTTTGATATGACCCCCCTCAACATTCCTGCTGTTAAATTGGAGAGATATGGGTTTGATGGATTGACTGTTGGCTGGATGGCCACATCCAAAGGCTTGGTCATGATACCCCACCTGGAGCACTGCATCCAGCTCTGGGGTCCCCAGTACAAGAAAGACATGGACCTGTTGGAGCAGGTCCAGAGGAGGCCACGAAAATGATCAGAGGGCTGGAACACCTCTCCTGTGAGGAAAGGCTGAGAGAGTTGGAGTTGTTCAGCCTGGAGAAGAGAAGACTGTGGGAAGACCTTATTGCAGCCTTTCAATACTTAACGGGGGCCTATAAGAAAGATGGAGAGACACTTTTTACCAAGGCGTGTAGTGACAGGATAAGGGGAAACGGTTTTAAACTGAAAGTGAGTAGATTTAGATTGGACATAAGGAAGAAATTTTTTACAATGACAGTGGTGAGACACTGGAACAGGTTTCCCAGAGAAGTTGTGGATGCCCCATCACTGGAGGTGTCCAAGGCCAGGCTGGATGGGGCTTTGAGCAACCTGGTCCAGTGAAAGATGTCCCTGCTCATGGCAGGGGGTCGGACTCCATGATCTTGCAAGGCCTCTTCCAACCCAAAGCATTCTATATCATGTCATGTTTTGCCAAGATATGGAAAAGTGAAGGTACGGTGATCAGGTTAAAAAACTTCACAGTGAACTGAAATAAAAGTTCAAAGCATCCTGGGTATATCTACATGGCATCACACATGAGCCAACTATATTCACACAGCTCAGACACAAGTTAGTGTAACTGCTTCTCATGTACAGTTAATTGGATTACAGTTATTCTCTCATTGCCTTCTAGTTAGAAACTTTTCTGCTCTCTTTTTGTGGCTGTCTTTTGCTCTTACCACCCTTTTACAGTGCCTTTCATTATACTGTAGTTTTCTGAGACTCCCAAATAAATTACAGCTTTTTTCTCCCCGGAAGATTTACACCAATTAAACAGCAGAACTCCCACTCAGAGGTGAGGATACATCCTCATATTGGAGGAACTGATGTTCACTTCTGAATTTTACAGTCAGCTTTTTTTGCATTTTAACCCATTCCATGACAAAAACAGTAACTAAAGTAAAATATTGTTAAGTGATACATGTTCTCTCAGAAGCTTGGTGTACCTATCTTGTCCATGAGCAGAGCTAGATTATCACATTAAATGTTCTTAATAAACAGCAAACACAGTTCCTTGAAGCAATAAGACACTTTTTTAAACAAAACAAGCCACACAGATGAGGCAGGTACATTCCTACCACTATTGTCTTAAAGCAACAATGCTGATTGATAGCTACAAAAGTAGCCAAACAAACCATAACTAGAATTTCTAATTCATACTTGCTTTGACTGACAGCTGTATCATCCCACTGTGGAAAAACAGCACCTGTGCAATTAGAAAGAGTACTGATGCTCAAACGAAGGAAGAAAACAGCACATGGCCTTCAACTGTGACAAGTGGGGGTATGCTCAGAGTACAAGAGGCTAAAAATAAGTCATTACTCGAGCTCTTCTGTGTTAACAGGTGTTTTCAGCTCAGCTCAGACAAGACTGGATTCCTGCATTTTTGCTAATGAATACCTGATCTGAAACAGCCTATAAAAAGCACAGAGCCAGTATGAATGCAAGCCTGAACATCTGGAGATCAACTGTGAACACTTCAGAATTCAGAAGGTTTAAATCAGGACTTTTAGTTCAGGACCACTTCTAATACAAAGGCGTTAGTGTTATGACCAAGAAATATGCAGCCAGGTTCTCTTAGCAAAATATGCCAGATTTTCAGGTAATCTGGAACTATATTGAAAATAATATCTGGCAAAACTAACTTTTCTGGTAAACCAACCCCTTTCATTCTTGCTCTTGAATGCATTTCTTTTCCACAGGTGTGAATGGATGAAAGTTAAAGGGATTCTTTCCATGAGACATGGATATACTCCCTTATTACCATGTTAACTTAATTTTTAAACAGACTGAACCTCAGTTTTTAGCAATGGGTCCTAGCTTTGCTGTGGGCTTATTGCTATGTTCTTTCCCATTTTCATTTCTTACCAATTTGCATGCTATCTTCTTTGTTCTTAATAACCAGAGTTCTAGAAATTCTGTGGAAGCATCGGTTTAATTTGTTGCCTGACATTTTAATATCACTCTTAGAGTGTGGTACAGAGAATTAAAAAAACAAAAAAGCCTGTCAAGTAAAGCATACAAATGGATGATTAGAAACAAGGCAGAAACCTCCATGCATTTGGCCAAACATGAAACTGGAATAAAAGCTAAAAAAGACCCTGATATTTGCTTCCAACAATAGCCTGCATCCTCACAAAGCCATGGAGTCACCTGCCCTTAAAAAGACCAGACTACAAAGATGCCACAACACAGCAGCATGGGAAAGGTAAATTCCATTTCTGTCAGCCAGTCTGCCTGTGGTGATGTCAAGGCTGCTCTTATAAGGGTTTCTGTGCAAATGCAGACCCACACTAAGAGAATATCCTGAAAGCAAGGAAAACTTGCACAGTTTGGGAGCAAAGGGCCTCTGCAGAGTTCCTACCATGTGAAGTGATCATATCAAGTTCTCAGTTCAGGTCTACCGGCGTTGTCCATGAAGGATCTACCTTATGAATCCCAGGTGTCTCCAGATGAGAAATGAATCAGACCTTCATACTTGAGGAAATATCTTAGATCTGACGTTGCAAGGCTTTAATCAGCCTGACTATGCCATTAGCAATTGGCAAGTTCACCTGCAAATGAACCTATGTTGGCTCATTGCTCATCTCATGAACTTTGCAACATCCTCAGACGTATTAAATTATGTGTTTAATATGCTCTATATGTTTATAAGTTCTTATATGTTCATACAGCACAAAAATACTCACTTTGGAAAAAGTAGATCAGCAGGGCTATCTAGCATGGGTACAGTGTGCCAATCAAACTATTCTGCTCTGGTTCCTGACTTGTTTTGTTCAAATCTAACTCAGAAATTTTTGAACAGTGCTCCATTGCTGTTTGTTGGGTTTTTTTTTCCCATTAGATTGCACATAAAGGAATATTTGATGCTTGAATCTAATCTGAGAACAACCTGTGATTAAAAAAAAAATCCAATCCCATTCAAAACACCAGTCAATGTACTTAATGAAAAACTATATAAGCTGATTTTCTCAGGAAGATGAGAATATTACTGATTTGCTGGCTTAATTTCTAAATAGGTATAGTGGACTGTTAAAGCACCTTTTTACAGATACCAGTCTGAAAGAACCAATTCCGTCATCCTTGTGAACTCTGCTGAGATTCAGGAAATACAGAAGGGCACTGAAAGCAGTAAAAAGCAATAATTTGCTGTGAAGAACAAAACAGAGTCTATTATTATATCTTTCTTGGCATGAGATGCATTTCTAGAAAAGCTTATGGCAGTTTCAAGTTATAGAGATACCTCTTATTCCATGCCTGTAAATAATTCAAAGAAATATTGTCTCAAACCTCTTTGGAGGCTTGGCACTGAAAATTACATCTGTTGATGTCTGAAAGCACAATAAAAAATAAAATAGGAGGGGAAGGGTGGAGCTATCGTAGGCAGCTATATATCAGAAACAGATTTATTTATTTATATTTAGGTAATGGAAAAATACCCTTTCAGCTTGAGTGGATGTGATGCTTACAGACATTTGGAGGTTACTGTTGCCCACCTGTTTGCTGCCTTTCCCTAAAAGTTACTGCCTCTCCAGTAGAGCTGCTTAGTAGTCATCTGCACGCCCTTCTCCCACCTCAGAACAAAGCCAATAATTAATTCAGCTATTTTCATTGGTACTGAGAGTCTAACCCTTACTCTACAGTCACATCCCTGTGAAATTCTAACGGGCCTATCACTTGTGAACCAAGTATGAATCCTTAGCTTCCATGTATGGGAAGTATTTTGAGATTTTGAAATTATAAACTAAATTATTGCAAAGTGTCTTAGTATTCCCAAAACTATACTAAACATATTTATTTTGGTAGTACTTTTTAAGTGGTATGTTGTGCTAAGTGCTCAATGATTAAATATTAAGTACACATTCACAAGTCTCAGGTTGAGCCCACGTGAATGGAGGTGCAGTTTGACTCTATTCTGCCAGATAGGAGTTGCATTATGGCTTAACATCCATGACTGCTAAATTCCTTTGCTTGGTAACAAGAACCACGTAACATTGCACATACTCATTAAGAATGTAGCCTGGTTGAATGTCCTTTTAACAGTAACCTGAGAAACATGTTTTAAATGGTAAGGCGTGGTTAAATTCACATTTAACTGCCATTTTAATTATTTTGCATATTATTAATTGCTCACAGATTGATTCAAATTTAATTATTACTATCGGGATGAACCTAATAATTAGTTTTTAATGCCTGCTTAATGGTCTTGCCTGATGATTGGCTGGCCATTCTGCATGATCCTGTTTTGAGTGAATTAGAACCAGGCCTTTCTTGTAAGGTGAATAATCGTGAGAATAACCTTTGCATGATTTTGTTTTCACATTGTAGATCTGTGTGTTCCCTCATCAGCCTGCTGAGTTATTATGTTTTTACAGCCAGGAAGCTATTCAAGCTGAAAGTATGGTCACCCTTTGATGCTTGTACTGCCTGTTTGCCTTAGTTTTCTCATTCACTGAGGAATTACTGTGATGCCCACTGAAACCAAGATCAAGGTTGACCTCTCTGGTGATTCTCTCTCCTTCACAGTTAAGAGGAGGTTGATAAAAGCAAGTCCTCAAGGAGTGAAATCAGACTCTGTATGGTCCTTTTCAGCTTGTTGGAGTACAGGCAGGCCAGTCACTGGGCCTGCAATGATTAGTGCAGCTAGAAAGGTAGAATCACAGAATGCTTTGGGATGGAAGGGACCTTTAAAGGCCATCTAGTCCATCCCCCCTGCAATGGGCAGGGACATCTACAACCAGATCAGGTTGCTCAGAGCCCCATCCAGCCTGACCTTGAATGTTTCCAGGGATGGGGCATCTACCACCTCTCTGGGCAACCCGTTCCAGCATTCACTACCCTCATTGTAAAAAATTTCTTCCTTATATCTAGTCTGAATCTACCCTCTTTTAGTTTAAAACCATTACTCCTTGTCCTGTCACTATTGGCCCTGCTAAAAAGTCTGTCCCCATCTTTCTTGTAAGCCCCCTTTAAGTATTGAAAAGCCGCAATTAGAGAATTACTCTCATCTGGTGGAAGCAGCAAACAGGGAAATGTCAGGTATCTGTTTACGTGTTCTTCCTAAAGCACTCAGATGAGACTGGAAGCTAGGCTGTTGAGTCATTGTTTGTAAAAGCAGTAAATCCTGCCAGGTACTGTTTTGCTTTGCAACAGCTAAGTTTTCTATGTAAGTCTGTCTGAGATTGTTGCTGTTGAAACTCAAGAGAAACCAAATTATCAGGCAATCAGGAGGAAACTGATTATGGCAATGGGGAAAGCAAAAACTAGCATAAGGATCCTTTTCAGGCTGATTAATGACTTGTAGCAATCACTTCATACAAATGCTCACAGGATATTAGAAGTGAATATTTTGTAGTTCTGTCAGATTTCAGATAAGCAACTGCCATGTTCTACAGGCAGGAAATAAACCCTCAAGCTTGAGTTTAAAGTAAACTATATATTTGAATAAGAGATGTTATTCCTATTTTGCTGCAATACAGTAGTACAGCGAAGGGGACTTTGCTGGATGATGCTGGACAAATAGCAGCATCATTAACAGGTATAACTTTGTTTCAACTAACTTACGGGTCTGACCCTGACCTTAGACTGGGCAGAACAAGTACTTCCTGCGTAAGTCCTGATGAAGGACTGCTAAAAGAGGCTCTGTGTGCCTCCAAAGAGGGTCTGATTTGTCTATTGAACTATTTTACCTCAGTGTGGCACCAGTGTCTCTCCTGATGCTCTAGAGTGAGTGTGACAAGGAGAGGAATCAGCCCAAGAAACACTGCTAAAAGATATTCAGCCTAACTTCTAACACTGGTTATTCCCAGTATTTTCTTCTAAGGGAGAAAAATGCAACTTAGTATACATGCTACGCAGCCTCTGCCAGCAACTCTGTGTCAAAGATAGACCCTTCACGTTTCTGCATTTTCAAGCTTTTCTTGCACTTTTTGTCCCCATTCGAACACTTCTGAGACACCCAAAGGAGTGTCTTGAGTGACTGAAGTCTGAGAAGCGCAGATACAAAGCAGAAGCTGATAATTTTCCAGCAAGGTCAGTACAGCCAGGTCTTACAGCTGACACTGAGGATTTCCGTGGGGTTTTCTGAGCTGTTCTTTCATCACTGCTACATTTTCTCACTCTAGATTTCAGTTTTCCTGAAACTGAAATCAAAAGTTTAGTTTTATTTAACCTGATTCCTCAAAGCAAAACATTTCTTACTATATTCATCTTTCCCTGAACAAAGAAATGCTTCTAGAGCTCTAACAGAAAATTGAAATTGGAATCTGAGCACTGTGATCATTTAGGTAGCTTATTGCCACATGACTAACTAGTGTTGTCTTTTGCAGCCAGAGTTTGACTTCACAGCTGGAATGCAAGGAGAGAGGTGGCAAAAGGGAAGCAGAAGGAGGTATACAGGGAAAGGCAGAGAAAGCGGAGCGTCACAGTTGGGAGGGGCTTTGATGGCACTCAAAAGAGCACAGCTGCATCCTGCGATGTTCAATCTGGGATCAGGCATTTCATTTCTCATACAGCCCCAAAGGTAATTACTCAACTTCTCTTTTATTGCAGTTCTCACAATTTCACATTATTTTACTGCTGTTTCTGATATTGACTGATACCAGACCCACAGGAGCAGCTGAAACATTCAGGTCAATGTCAACTCACCCCTGTTACAACCTATGGCTTGTCTTGTTTAGAGAAGATTTAAAAAAAAAAAAAAACAACAGCTCCCCAAGAATGAAAAGCACATCTGGATGGAAAATTTAATATTACAAGGACAATATTAATTTAGACCAGCTAAAGATGATATAACGGATATGGCTCCCATTTGCTTCACTGGGCTCTGAACAGCATAGCAGCACTGGCAAGTACAGTCCTCTGAAAAGTACATTAGTAGCTCTGTCAGCCTGCCACAGCTACTACAGACCAAATCCTGGAAAGAAATGCCACTGAACAGAGGAGTTGCTGTTGTCTACCAGGTAGGAAACGTACTCCAGACTGGACCAAAAACAATTAATAGACTATTTCCTATTCATAAGCAAAAAACCCCAAAAGACCTCGTAAAAAGTACTCGGCACTGGTGAGGCTGCACCTCGAGTACTGTGTTCAGTTTTGGGCCCCTCACTACAAGAAGGACATGGAGGTGCTGGAGCGTGTCCAGAGAAGGGCAACAAAGCTGGTGAAGGGTCTGGAGCACAAGTCTTCTGAGGAGCGGCTGAGGGAGCTGGGGTTGTTTAGGCTGGAGAAAAAGAGGCTGAGGGGAGACCTTATCGCTCTCTAGAACTACCTGAAAGGAGGCTGTAGCGAGGTGGGGGTTGGTCTCTTCTGCCAAGTAACAAGCGATAGGACAAGAGGAAACGGCCTCAATTTGTGCCAGGGGAGGTTTAGGTTGGATATTGGGAAAAATTTCTTCACTGAAGGGGTGTTCAAGCATTGGAACAGGCTGCCCAGGGCAGTGGTTGAGTCCCCATCCCTGGAGGTATTTAAAAGATGAGTAGATGTGGTGCTTAGGGACATGGTTTAGTGGTGGACTTGGCAGTGTTAGGTTAATGGTTGGACTTGATGATCTTAAAGGTCTTTTCCAACCTAAATGATTCTATGAGTCTATGACCCTAGACTTCTAGCCTCGTGCTATTTAATCTTTATATTAATTTTTAGAAAAATTAAGTAAATTCATCCATGACATAACACCATTGAAGTTAATGCCTCAACCCCAACCCTGATTCAGTCTTGAACCAGAAATCATGGAAATTTTGACAGGGAGCAATTTGGTTCTGCTGGGCTATCAAACATTGCTGGTGCCAATTTAAAATAGAGGATTTACCAACTGCTGTAGCATCCACTGAACATGCTTAAATGAGATTTCCTTGTGAGGAAACTTATTCCAGAGCCTTTTAAGCTTCACAAAACTGTTATTTTTTTAGCATCACTCTTTAAAGAAACTTTCTTTTGAGACTAGACATCAACTTCATTTGATTTCCCCCCCACCCCCATATCACAGCAAAAATAATAGGCAGTCACTTCATGAGTCATTTGTTTATCTCAGTGCCTTTGAAGCATGGATGTGATCAAGGATATAAACATGTTTTCTGAAGCATAAAAACATTAAATAACCAAAGACCTTTAGCAACCTCTAGCGATATTAAATCAGATGATACAATATTGCTCATTTAACTTGATCTTGTCACTTGAAAAGTAAAAAGGAGTTTCTAGGAGCTGGCACCTAAATTCTGCTAAAATCAGAGACTTATTCTAGATCTGTACTACTTCAAGGGCTGAAGTTGATTCACATGCTATAGTAGGGCTCTGCTTCCACTCTCACACCCAGAAAGAAAGGACAGTTGTCAGATATACCTGCAACCTAGAGGCTGCCACTGTTACATACATTGTCAGATCTTCAAAAGACAAAAGTGCCCAAGACAATGACTACTTCAGCAAACCTGGCTACTTCCTTTGTGTCTAAATGGGAAAGATGAACCTTTGAAAATTTCATCAAATAACTGTCAATTCATGGTCATTAATTTCTTTTCAATTTTTTATGTTGTCAATTTGCCAGGCAGTTGAGAACTCTGAACACCAGAATTTAGTGGTAACAAAACTATTGTAGTCCTGCAGACTGTTAAATTATTATACTAGGAAGGTCCAAACAATAGCACTATGTAATCAGGATTCTGAAGCACCAGTCCAAATAAGTCATGATTTATTGTGTAATCAGACACCGTTTCAACTCATAAGGTCCCCAAACTGTCTACTACTATACATCACTGACTTTGTAATTAAATGGTCTGTAGCTACCAGAAGGTAAAAGGACTTAATAACCTTGCTATTTAAGTCTGCTATAGAATGAGCACATTGCACCTGGCTTGACTGGCAAAACTGGCTTCTTTATACAAGCCAGGAAAAGGACTTGCTAACTCAGAGCCTGCTTTACCAATAGCTCAGAGCTCCTCTGTATCTACTGCTCTACTGGGTCTGGCTGGGATGGAGTTAACACAAGTACTAAGCGGTCTGCCATGTCCAAGTGCTCAGAAAGTGCCAACCACAATACTCATCTCTCCTGATTTGATGTCATTTTACATATATGTCATATGAAACTCCCTAGTTAAGAACAAGTTAAAGTCTACTCTTTGGAGTAAGAGCAGTTGACAGGTTCTAGCCTCCAATACGATGGATGTTAAGTTTTGCTTCTGGAAGGCAAAATCCACATTGTCTGTCATCAACGCTGAGAGTCTAGCAGTTTAAGTGGAGATTTTCACTTTTTATTGGGACTCCTGCGCACAATTTTTTCCTAAGATAGGCACTCATCTCACACTACAGACAGGAGACAGAAATGCAAAATGTAAATGCCTTTAAGCAGCTCTCTGCAAGATCGTCTCTGTTCTTAAATCTACACAAGGTCTTATACCAGTCTTTACCCAGGAGTCTTAGAAAACCTTTCCACTATTGGAAAACCTGGCAGACCCTGAACCTGGGGTGATGTGGTCATAGGCAGAAATGATGAGGGATGTACAGAACTCTTTATTCTGCAGAATTTTCTGAACATCTCATGCTTAGCTAGATCAGAGTTACTCCTGTCTGTCAGAGAGGTGACAAAGGCATATGTAACTAAGGCCAGGGCAGTGTGCTGGGTTGAAGTCTCCAGATTCTTTTCACAGCACCATGTTAAAGAGCAGCTGAACCATGACTGATAGAAGCAAACTTCAGCTGGAGACGTGAAATACTTAATATAACCCAGTTCTAGCTGAACTATGTAACACACTCACAGATGTGGGTATCATTAAGTTAGTATCAATTTAGCAGCAGTTTTTGGTTCGCCATTACAGGCTGTATTGACCAATGCTATGTACCTTCAAGTAAACAAAACTGCTACATGCTTGCTTTCTTCCTATGCAAGTATGTGTTTATACACCTACTTCGCTCAGTACCTGGCCCCATGCAGAACTGAAAGTGATTCTAATGAAGATGGAGTTACTGTTTTTCAATAAAAGCACAAGTAGTTGTAAAGGTCAATAAGATTTACTCTGGTGTTGGCTTAGAGATCATTTGTTATTGAAATGACAAAGGTACTATGTTTATAAAGTACAGTTAGTGATCAATGGCACTACCTGTTTATCAGACAGTCCTTGGCATTTCCGTAATTTCTCCATGCACTAAGACTTGAGCTTCGCTTACTCAACATCAGCAGCGAAGGCTCAGAAATAATCACAGATTATTGCTGAGATCTTCCAGAAAGTATTTTAAAAACAGTCTATCAGCTTCTTGTTCTTGATGAGCTATTTCAAATGTCAAAGTATTGGGTCATATTTTTCAATAATAGCTACAAAAATGTAATGTTATGAAAGTTTTAACTCTGCATCTTCCATGATGGCCTCTGAATCAGAGTCATGGAAATGCAGGTCTAAAAAGGACTCCTAAGACTAGTATTTTACTTTTTCTAGTCGCTTTTTTTTTCCCCATAGTTTCTAGATCTATAAGCATTTTCTTGGTGACCTATAGATCATCACAGAGCAAATGTAACAAAAGGATTGCTTTTACTCATCCCTTTGAAGTCATTCGAAACCCTGCATTGTCTCATATCACAAGTTGAAAATCACTGATGCCTTACAGCTATCTCTGCATTCAAGGATATGAAGACCATCACCAGCCATTCCAGGAGTGCATTCTAGAATTCTGTCATACCATTTAGGTGCCAACATAGAACATTTCAAATCTGACAGCAGCTATAGACAAGGAAAGAAAGAAATCTGGAGGAGAAAACAATTTATTAAAGTCATCAGTGGTTTGTAGAAAGAATCCTGTGAAATTGCTCATTTAACAGGATGTCACATCATTGTTTATGGGCCAAGAAAAGTGTTCATATTACAAACAGTCACACCAAAGCTTCACTGGAGTCCAATCAAACACTACTTTTCTATTTGTCATTTTCTTGACTTAAATTTGCACACCAGGCCCACTGGGCTTGGTGAATTCTACTTGCTTCCTGAAAAAACCCCACCAACTATTAACAATGCTTTTGACTTCTCTTGTCACCATCTGAGACTTTCAAAGCACGTCACAAGCATCAAAAGTCACTGTATTGTATCATTATTGCTTATTTGTGGACAGGGAACACAAAACTCAGGTATTTAAAGGTCTACCTAATTTCAGTTACCACCTATGAAAAGTCTGACTCTGATTTTAACTACAGTTGGATTTCTGCCTTAATGCACCACTAAGAGTCACAGAGCAATTCAATGGGAGAGACAGAAATAGAATACAGCTGTCCCAATTCCCAGACTCCATTCTAACCAAATGACCATGTGGCCTCCCAGCTTGCTGCTTATAAAAATACACCAGCTGCTGTAGTTTGCATCTGCAAACTATTCTCCAACTGCTTTTAAATGTATCTTCGTTCATATTCAGGCTCAGCCGAAAAGGCGCGGGGCAGGAAGGGAGTGACAGAAGAGTTGAGAAGCATAGAGACTTTGTGCCTCACAGTCTTCTCAGCAGAAGCAGGTATCAAATGACTCAAGGAAGTTTTACTCCAATGCTACAGATTCATTCACTCAGCTTCCCTTGGGATGCACAGAGTGTGCCAGCTGGGCAGATGTGAAGAGGAAGCCACAAGAAGATCACAGAAACCATTTCTAAAAGCCACTACTACTCCTGGTCTCAGCATATACCTCACCGGTCATGTACGTGCCTTTATTGTCCCATAAAGCATGACATCCAATATTTGGCCTATAGAACAGCTTTAATTATAATCTCTGCCCCCAAATGGCAGCTGAAAACCCACTGATTCTCACTTCATGCTGTTTGCTTGTAAACAAACCCATTAAGCACCAGTGGAGAAGTCTATTGTTATTGCAATGACTATGAAAGTTATAAAGATGCAAATTACATAAAGGTCTTTCTTTGTTGTTTCGTAGCTAGTAGTACAATATGAAAATAATCTTACTTGAACAACTGGTTGTGGGGAATCTTCTTCCTCCCCCTCAAGTCTCTCTGTTGTGCATCAAGCTTCATCTAAATGACTATGAATGACGGGCAGGGGAACACTTATAAACTGAGTACTCTATGAACTTCCCTCATATTAACCAGGTAATTCACTCAACCCTCCAAAGAAGGGACTTGGTAACCTATTGTGCTCTACGCAATGTGCACATCTCAGCACTGTATTAGATCTCTGGTGGCTTCTGTGGTTAGCCAAGTACAAGCTGTAGGATTTCCCCGTTGATTTCTAGCCACTAATCCATACCTTTGATACAGTGAAGTCTTAGATTTTAAGTAACAGCTTCCAGTTTCACTGGTGCCATTACTGATGGGTGCAAGTGATAGAAATAAAAAGCCCCCAAGTATTCTCTTTGCCACCTGCTTTGCAGACACAGTGGGACTAACAGACAGTACCAGAAACTGTAAAGTGTATCACTACTATTTGCTAAGACCTTCCCATAAATGGTCCATGCTGGAATCAGAGAGCAAAAACTCCAGTTGTCTTCATCCTACTGGTAATGCCAAGTGACCAGCCTGTCCTTACAAGGAGGAAGAAATCCTTGCCAGGATAAAATGACTGTCTTCCTTCTTCCAAGTCCTTTTGAAACACTGCAGCAAAGCTTACAAATCAGCTGTAACCTAGCACTGATTAGCTTGATGATGATCTACAGCTACCAAAACTCCTGAAATATATTTATGCCCAACACAACTGACATGATTACTCCATCTTCTCACTTGCTCCATCATTTCATACACCTACAAGTGTATGTACATATGTATGGTAGGTGTAGGTATATGTAGGTCTATGTATATACACATATGTAGGTGCGTATGTAGGTGTACGTATACACACCTACACTTCATTTTAACTCTCTCAGGATGGACGGTTTCAGTTTTACTTTGTATAGTACTTACTGTAACGGGATTCTGATCTTCACTGTTGCTGTGCTACAGGACTCTTAAAAACCAGTAGCCTAAAAGACAAAATGACTAATCTTACTGCAGGAAGAATAACACATGGTGAGCAAATTTAAGCCCTCACAAAATGAGCAGACCAAATAACTTAGTAACTACTAAGAACAATAAAGCCAGTAGAAAAAAGTCAGGAACAGTTCATTAGTAAAAAACACACACATAATGCATATGCATACTCACGGGCACATAGAAACAATAGAGGGGAAGGGAGCAATACTTGAACTAACTGTTGTCTATTTCAACCAGATCAGATGACATGACTGGTACCTGAAATTAACTTTGTTAGTAACACCAGATCCCTGTTCAAAATTCCTCTCTACATCTGATTCCAGGTTGCACCTCCATTAATAGATGCTCTTGGGTGTCGTGTATAGGCAGGCCCAAATGCAGCTGCCTTGCTGATGTGGTCCTGCCACTGGCCCTGTTTCCCTTTCTTTTCAGACCAACACAGACAACTTGAAGACAAATCACATTAGTACTGCATCCTTAAAGCAAGGCTTGAGGTCACTTTACTGAATAATGTATTCAGATGAGCAGCTGTCTTTTACAGCAACTGAAAGCAACAATAAGAAATAAAATTCTTTCATTTTAAAAGCTGCTATAGAAATGTCTGAATTTCAAGAGGAAGATGTTCTACAGTCAGCCACAAGGGCCAGCTCTGGAACTTTTTGTTCTACTTTTACTCCATCCTCTTATTTGTGCTCCCACTGTGGTCTCTGATCTCTAACCATTGGGCATGCATTTTGTATGTCAAGCCTTCAGGAGCTTCTGAGCCTTCTGTCTTTGACATCTGAACAAGCAGGGACCGGCAGGTGGGTTTTCAAATATGCTCTGTGCTGATTGCTCCCAGTGAACTTGACAGGAGAACTAGCTGCAAGCTGAGGACTGGTGACTTTGAAACAAAGCCAGCATTTTCAAACACTTTGCACCAAACACTAAATCTCTTATCAACTCTTCTCTTGCTCACAAATTTGCTCCCTTTCATACCCAATTATGGCTTCTCTATCGTAATTAGGATGTGTTAGCAGGAAGTGTAAAGGAAAGGCATAGAGGAAACAAATTAGCATGTTACTCCTTTAATTGCTATGGGAAGTAGTGACCTCCTATTTACAAACGTCCAACTGACTTTGCAAGTTACTTGACAGTGTGAATCAGACTTACTTCTTAAAAGGAAGCTGAATGTCCACCATTTCAATCATACCAAATCAAATTTCCCTGAATCTCTTCTTGCTACATCACGAAACTTCCCCCAGCTTAAAACCAGTATTTTGTCAAGATGTACTCAGCTGTAAATTTGCTTTGTCCAATGGCTAATTCCCTGTTGGAAGTGGACAAGAATCTCTTGAGTGCTGTCATTAGCAGCTGTGAAAAAACAACAGGCTGGGCAGCTAGGTTTTTTTGGTGCCTGGAGGCATTGGATCTTGCTTGTTTAATTAAGTGACATTATTTGGTTTGAAAGGTCCTGGACTGTGCCTGAAACAAGAGACAGGGCACAATGATACTCTTTCTGAAGATGGCCACTTTCTTCCCAAATCACAGGGTCCTCTTGACTAGAAAACTATAGAAATGGCCCTGCATAAACATTGCGGAGATAATTACAAAATAAAGAAACATTACAGTGAATCCATTGAGATCTTTAATTCCAAACTGCCACCATCCCAGAAGGAACAAACAGTGAGTTAGACTGACTCTTAAGTATGCAATTAAGCCTGTCAAGTTCTGACTCCATAATATGCTGTTTAATATTGAAAAGTCTGTCCGTATACCAATACATGGGATTAATGTCATAATGCTTTGGTTTTGCTTCCTCATGAAACTATAAACAATTTAGCTGATATAAGCAACATGTTATTTATACTTAACAGTTTTAATGCTATGTGGGATACTCCTCCTTCCCTCTAACATAATAGCCTTCCCTGGCCTTTATGCATTTAAATTGGTGAGCGGAGCTGTGTGCGTTCCATGTGGAATTTACTCAGTAATTCTATTAAGAGCTTCCCTGCACAGAAATTAATGTTCTCATCTCATTCAATACTCATCCTATTCATTATTTAAAACAGAAGACCTAATCTCTCCCTATACTAAGTTTCCTCAAAGGATTTTCTATTAGTTTCAAGGAATTCAAAAGATTAAGCTTCAACACTTCTGTGTTTGCAAAACTATAAAACTCTGGGGCTTACAGTTAGAGCAGAAGGTTTTGCCATTTCTGGAATTTTTCAGGAGGGTGTGAATTGAAAGTTACAGAGTCTTCAAAAGAGGCCCCTGACTTTTGTTCCTCACCATTTTCAGGTCACACTTCAAGTGACATTGAGCATTAGCCAGCAGAGCTTCTAATGATTTCACCAGATTCTCTAGGCCAACTCATTCACCTGGCTTTAACTAGCAGCTGCCCCCAAAAGGCCTCAGAGCTCATATCAGAAACAAGTTTTTCCCACCACAGGTGCCTGCACTAAGCAACAGGAGAAGCACCACGGCTGGGGCTCAGTGCTGGAACAGAGAACACAGTAGAGGAGTTGCCTTCATTTCCCCTCCTAGATTTTATATTCCCAGCTGCAGAAAATGAATGGAAAAACTGTTACTATTCCTCAATGGTTTTGTTTTTTCATGAATCGCAGCAAAGCCAACTGGGCTGTGACACGCTGTGCTGCTTATAATTGGGTATGTCTGCCACAAAGGGGCTCACTTATGCTAATGCTGGCTATGACTACAGTGGGCTGCATTTCTAAAACTTACTTCACATGTCATTAAATCCACTGAATACTATCTATCTAATTATCTCCAGCAATGATTAATATTTAATACAAGATTTGTAGGTTAGGTATAATACCTTTTATTATAGTGACTTCTATCGCTGGGAAAAGCTGACAATTTTGTGGAATCATAAGGAGGAACACAAACCTCAATCCTCACAGCATGCACATAAGGGTCTGACTCTGGGTTTGAAGGAGTTGTCTGTCTCTCAGTTTCTCCATTTAGAAGCCCTTTCAGAAGCTGGTGTGCCCTTGAGAATGTTCAAAAGAAAAATAAGGAACTTCATCAACAGAGCTGATACAGAAGCTCAAGGGACTTGAAGGACCTGTGATAACAGTCAGCGGTTGGACAAAGGGGTTGAGGATCACAGTGGTCCTGAAATGCTGTATTTAGGTGTGAAATGTGATAGTTGGACATCACTGTGCAATTCTAGAACCAACCACAGACATACACGCGTACTGGGAACCAAATCCTGTGCTGACATAAGCTCTGGGCAAGTCTGGGGTGTCAGTGGGTTTGTGACAGACAGAGAAGTACAGCTTGGAAGAAGGCTCCGGAGTCTGAGAAAAGAAACTCTCCCTCCCACCCATGAATTCAGCTCACAGTATCATGAGTAATTGTGCAGTGAGTGGGAAGAAAGGACATTAACACTTATAAAATAAACCTCTTTTAAATAGAAAAATCACCTGCAGGGAAAATGAAACAGAAAAAATGTGGGCAAAAAAAGCAAAAGAGAATTCTAAAAAGAAAGATGGCATATTAAAAAGAGACAGTTTTCCAGCTGTGAAATAGGAAAAGAACATTGTTCATGAAACAAAAGACCCTTTGAGGTGCTTAAATTTAACTTTCTGCCCTTAAACAAAGCACTAAAACTCTATTAAATCAGTCCAAAATAAGACAAAAATAAGTCTGAGCAAAGGGTCAGATGCTTGGCTGAAGTCCTGGCCATTGCCCTGTGGATATAATTTTGCACCTACTGAGCAGCTTTGCATGGGGATGTAGTTGTAACATAGGATTTCATCCCTGTTCTTTAAAGGGAGTCCTCAGCTCAAAGGTGTTAAGGAGCAGATTCT
This sequence comes from Platalea leucorodia, assembly GCF_965183815.1. Lineage (NCBI taxonomy): Eukaryota > Metazoa > Chordata > Aves > Pelecaniformes > Threskiornithidae > Platalea > Platalea leucorodia. The sequence goes on from NC_138831.1 coordinate 16,214,758, forward strand.
AATGAGAATGAAAACAGGCTGACCTCTCTTCATGTGCTTCCGTGAATAATTTTTGACATTCAGTTTCTGTCAACAGATAAGGGAACTTCTTTTACAAAATTATGATTACAAAATGAATGAGAATACAAGCCAAATCTCACCCTGTAGAATTCTGCTGAGCCTGACTTTTGGATCCAGAACACTCAGAAAGCCTTCCCTTTGAGTTGTCTCCTAGGGAAAAGGAATCCCTGAACAGTGTAGGAAACTGTAGGATTTCTGACCTAGCATTGGATTGTACTCTTATGCATTCTGGCATAGAGGTTATTCCTAAGAGAAAGGGAATTCCTAGCCCCTACCTGCTGGAAACCTTCAGCTGGGGCTGCACGGCTAGAAGGCGCGTCCCCTGGGTGGTGGATAGGGGATCCCTCTCTGGAGGGTGCACCGGATAAAATTGAAGAAGGTGCCGCGAACCAACGCAGTCTAAGGGAAGGCCACCCTGACAGAAAAACCACTGGCCCTCCAAGTCATGGGGGTTGGGCAGGAGGCCAACTACCTCCTCCCGGAAAAAAAAAAAAAAAAAGTTGCAGAAACGACGAGCATCAACTTTCAAAAAAACAATGGAGAAAATCAGTAATGAAGTGAGGAGGAGGAGATGGAACTGGATCGGTCATGTCCTGAGGAAAAAACGGACAGAAGACTGCGCTGTGGCCCTTGGGTGGACTCCAGAGGGAAGAAGAAAGCGGGGTCGCCCAAAAACGACCTGGCGTCAGATGGTGGAGGTTGAGAGGAATGGTGCAGGCTGGAACTCTTGGGAAGCGGCACGGCACACAGCCACAGACCGATCGAAGTGGAAGAACGATGTTCGCGCCTTATGTGCCTCCTGGCACTGAGAGAATTCAGATTCAGACCTGCTGGAATGAGGGATTTGCATGCATTTTCATGCCATGTAGAACACCTGTACCAGTAACCAGGAACTCATCTACAATGTCTAGAAGCCAATTTGGAGCTACTACTCCTCGTCTGACCAGGTGCTGGAGGTCCAGAAGTCTGCCTGGCCAAAAAAAAACCCAAAACCCACAACTTCTTTGGAGATGCCCTATTCCTTGTTTGTGAGTCTGAAATCACGTTGCTGCTGTAGCCAGGCATGCAGGCCTAAGACATGCTTTGTACTCATTTCAGTACTCTCTTTGTAATATTTCTGTTTCTAAGCACACTTATTATGAAAACTGCATTGCAGTATTAGAACATAGATGTTCATTGCTGAGCGGTTCCTACTTTCAAAGGAACAGAAAGGATCATTAGCTAAATCTAATCTAATCAAGTTTCACCCGGGTACTTTAAATCAGATTAAAAAAAAAAAAAATTGTTAGACTAAAGTATTTCTGTTCCCAGAGCTCAGACTGCTACATGCTGGGGTAACACTGATCTCAGTACTCCTATGAAGACAAAGTATTAGTTGCTGAGACGCCCTGATGATCCTGGCCCACAGAGCAGAATCTCTGTCCACTGCCACCAAGATTCTTGCATTCTCAGAGGAAAACACCTTCCTCACCCTAAACTTTTTTCCTCGAATGTCTTTGTAAAATATTTGTCCTGCCAAAAGAAAACTAATTTCATTTCTAAATCTCCAGGCAACACCAAGGCTACATATGGAAAATTATGTCAATGTTTAATTATTATCATCAAAGCTAGGAATCTGAATTAAATTAAATTTGTTAAATGTCAGCTTCCAGGTACTAGTCCTTCTTATGCTTTTACCAGCATAAAGACAGAAAATACCCTGTTGTTATTTTCTCCAAGTGTAAGGACACAAATGCAGTAATCAAGTCACCTCATGCCTCTCTGATTAAATGTGAATGCTAAGTTGAACAGGATGATAGCTGGACAACATTTTGACCAGAGACTGACGCTAGCTGTGTCTGGGATGGGAGTATTGGTAACTCTAAGTACAGAGATTATGGGACTGAAGGTTTTGCCTGTCCTGCAAACGTATTCCTCCCTTTGTGATTTAGAGGGCTGGAGCTGACGGTTTAAGAAGAACATCCCATCCACAAGAGCTGACTGGGGATGTACCACACAAACAAGTTTCTGTCAGAAAATGCTTTTTCAAAAGTGAAATGCTGAAATGAAAGACATTTTAGCTGAAAAATAATTTCACTGAATTTTGAGACCAGCTTCCTAGCACGGCTGTTGAGGAACCAATGCCCCAAGCATATGCACTAAGACTCTAGAACTTCCTGACTGCTCCTGGCTGCCTGATGGTCTGTGCAGGTAGGAGAACTTCCGTTGGGATTAAGGGATTGGCTCAAGATTTGTGGATAAACTCCACTGGACAACAATGATCAGTACAAACCCCACCTTGTGCTCCATGGCCAAGACAAATTTTTAACCTTGCTCCTTCACAATACATAGATAGCAACCTAGCTATCCATTCAATCTAATTTTAAAAAAATCTTGCCAAAACAAGCCAATTCACTTCATACACTTCTTGCCTTGCAGAAGAGAGAAACTCTACGTGACAGATAGTAGTCACAATGCTTAATGTGCGCCAAATGTTTTACGTTAAAAAGAATAGAGAAAATGTGATTAACTAAAGTAAAAAATGTAATGAAGTAAGATTAAGAAGCTATTTAGAATTACTGAAGCCTTCAACCACATGAGGAAAACATCCTTTTTTTTTTTTAATTTAGAAGGCATGCTTGGCTTCAGCAGCTTATCAGGAAAGCATTGTAGGGAGCCAGCAACAGAATTCTTAACAATGTAACTGTTCTGTTTCACTTTTCTAAAGACATGTTTAAAAATGCAGTTCCCATTCCATCAATGCCCACTTCAATTTACAGGTCAACATATTATTTTTTTAAACTCAGGTGTCATCCCATAAGAGATCTTAAGGAGTTACTACACCCAGGAAATGTCAAGCAGCTAGTGTGAAGTAAATGTAATTCCCTATGAGGTTCACCGTGACGGATGCAATAGCAGTTCCCGAATACATGGCATTAGTATTTGACTATGCTAGAAATAGCATAATGGAGAAGACCCGTTAGCTTGTCCAGAGAAATCGGGGGCACAGTTTGGTTTGTGATGGTTGGAAAGTCTTAAAAAGAAAGTAACCAGGGGTTAGGTGACAATGGCCATGCATTTGGCCATTACTGCACATGCATTGCAAGACTCAGTAAGAGGCTTCTGCATGAAGCAGCTCCCGCTGTATCTAAGCTGGAGCTACACATGCAAGCCTTCTATGCTGTCCAGATTAGCTTCAGACTGGAGTGAGAACTACATGCTAAGAATTATTTCCAGCTCATAATTATATATTACAAGGATTTTCACACTGGAGATATGTGGCAAATGCAGATTTATTAAATTGCACTCATACAAAGTTCCAAAGCGTAAGTCCTACCTATCGTATCATTTCTAGGTAGCTGAGAAATTCAAAGTCAACTGCTGTATCACAAGTGAGATCTGACTCATTCACTCAGTGCTAAGATGAAATACACTCATATGGGAGGCTATTTTTAATATAAAATTCTAGGCTGTTCCTTGAGTTAATTTGCTTATATGATTTTGTATATGTGAAAGTGTTTCAGCTGTTTAACCTTCTCTTTTCCCATCTATGTTTTTCAAGAGCCATGCTTCAAAGTGTGAGAGGATTTTTTAAAATTCAATTCAATATGTGGATCATTCCAAGTCAGAGACAGACAAGTTCTAAGGCTAACCCTACTTAAATTAAAGGAGAAATCTGGCTGATTTCAGTGACTCTGGATTAGGCATTTTGTTAGGGCAAATCTGGGGCTAAGCTACAGACAGCTATTGCTTTGTTAAACAAGCAACTCTGTTATTAATGAAAGCATTTAAAACATTTTCCAGCATTCTTTAGATTCCTGGAAAGCCCTAGTGCATTGCTTAAAACTAAAAGTACAGAGGAACTGTCTTTATGGGGATCTTTGCTTTGGATGAGGGACTATTAGTTGCCCAGTCATTGTTTACTGGCCCGCTATAGTAAATTGCCTGTTGATCTTTCCATTCAATTGCCTTGCAGATCTTTGCTCAGAAAAACAACATTCACGTGGTGTTAGACTGGCAAAGACAACATCTTCATAAAGCCATAGATGCATTCTGCAGGTAAAGTGCATGATGTCTCAAACTCCCTTAGAAATCCAAACAAGAAGTAAAACATATTCCATTTTGAATATAATTGTTACAAATGCAGTTATAATGCTGCAAGCCCCAATCTCTGTCCCCACTGCAAATCTGGAACAAGTGCACTGACATCCAAGACTCTTCTCAAATTACATCAGGGTAATTAATATCAAAAACCACATCTATATACAATTACTGATACATTTTTCCTGAGATATTAAGACAAAATTCAGGAGATGACCACACTCTCATGGAATAAGACTGAGGTAACAGCTGCATTCCACTGAAGTCACTCCAAAGAAGTCGGCTTTCATTTCCTAAATGAAAATGATTCTTCTTGTGTATTTTCTGATCCATGATATAAAATTGAATGGGGTGGGGAAGCTCTGTAACATGACCATTTTTTTGTTAAATTCTGATGGGTACTAAGTCACATTGATAGAGAACAACTGACTTCACCCCTTTTTAGTTTTATATGGTATTTCTACCATCTGTTCAGACACAAAATGCCTGTTGCCTTAAGGAAATTTTATAGGCCATGAGGATCCACATTACCTATAAGCATAACTGATCCACTTTTAAGTGCAGTGCTTTTAAGAGTGTCCCCAAAACGCCTTCTGTCTCAGACTGTGGCACAGCACCCTAGAGAGCTGCTAAAATGCCAGTGTCCCACCAAGAAAGGTGTTCTCAAGCCATGGTGGCAGGTTGTTGGATTTTGTTGCTACTTACTGCTGAAGACAAATTTTCACTTAATTACTTTGATGGCAGTGATGAGAAGGACATACAAAGGTGGTTTTGTGTTCATGACAATGGTAGTAAATGGGAAAGCAGAAAAACATTGACTTCACTTGGTTGAAACCTTCCATGTAGTAACAATAAAAGAATCCTGAATTGCTTCAATACTGTGAGCAATCCGTACTCCAGTTTTAGTCCTACATATTGTCATCAGGATCACTAAGAGTATCAAAGAATCACTAGCTCGCTATCTGTGCCCCCTGCATGGTCTGTTTTTAGTAGTACTGTGTGGAAGAATATCTTAAATAGACAGATGGGTTAAAGAGAAGGAGTCTTATTTCTAGTTACAATAGTATAATGCTTTTTGAAGCACATAGCAACAACATAACTATGTTTTAATATCTAATGCTATGCACTCATATTCTAATGTACTGTTTATGGAAGCCTATGCCAAGAAAATACAGAATTGTGAGCCCCAAACTGTATAGTGTAATTCGGAATAAGAACCCATGGTATAAACTTATTTAAATAAAATCCACTACTTTTTTTCATTGTTTTTCTTCCTTAGCTTAATAAATTACCTACCTCTCTGCATTTACTCCATGGTGCTTGCTTAATAGACGATACACAAGCTTCTTTTTGCTAAGCAGAGAAAAACCTCCTTTTCTCTATGCTGTGTTACATAAAATTCAACATAATCTCTTTAGAGAATGGGAAAATAGCAGTTTCTGGGAGTCGAGCATGGATATAGAGAGGTCAGGAAATAACTATCAGAGTTTTAAACTGTATTCAAAATGCAGATCTCTGACATCAGTAAAAAAAAAAGAAAACAACACATCACCTAAATTACCTCACAGCTATTTGCATAAAGGGTTCAGAGGCAGTACAGTATAAGTACGGAGACACAAGCCATCCAAAGAGAACTTAGCAACAGTTCTATTGGATACTGTGTGTGTCTGTAGCAGAAAAAGGGCAACGTTGAAGCTCAGATGTGCAAACAGCTTTAAAGGACTAAACAATCTCTTGGCAGATGCATCAAGCAAAAATCTGAAACTACAAACCAGGTAATTTACCAAATCATTTCTTTTTTAGCTGATTCTAACTTTCCTTCTAAAGATTGCTCGGAGCAAAATAGCCTATGTGTGATATTCTTAGGGCTGTTACCCAAGGACTTCATCAGAAGTGATAGAAGCCTGCCAATAAGAGAGGTAATAAACTCATTCTCTATTTTAAAAATTTGTAGAACTTCGTAAAATTGTGCATTTCTTTTATATTCTGAAGAAATAATTAAGCTAAATGACTGCTATACTAGTATTAAAGATGTATTGCATTCTACTGAAGGAACTCTGTTTACTGGAAAATAAATCCATGATAAATGTGTTAGGAATTCCAGTGCTAGCTAGAAGAAATAGAAAAACACTTGTTATCTGGGCAAGAGGTAACAGAGGATATGATTATTATTATGTCTCTGAAAACAATATGAGGTGCTTCCCCAATGCAAGAAACCTCCCTGACCAACGGAGCATAGCTATCTTATTATATTGACAAATACACAGACACACAGCTACTTTAAATGTATAGAAATACATATTAAAAAACTAATGGACTCTTAAAGTTGGGCTTTAACTAAAGGTGGAATGAAAGTGCTGCAAATCACAGCATTATTTTAAAATTAACCCTTAGCAAAGGGAATTGCCAACAGTTAACACAGAGTTCAAGAGGGAAATTATTGGTGCATCTTGGCAGAAGGCGAAGCAAAATAATTGGCTTTCAGAACTATCTGTGCATCAGGAAGTTAGGTGTTTAAAATGCTCATATTTATTCTGCCAGAAAAATGAACAAGCGCCTGGTTTTAATTTTGAAGAATTTACAGATTCTTCGAAGAATATAAAATAAACTGAGAGGTTACTAACAGAAACGAGACTCATAAGAGACTTCAATCCCTACAGCAGTGCCATATTTCTTTTTCAGTCCTGGAAATACTGCTATTATTGCTAGGTTTGTTTGCTCCTCTTCCCCTGTTGTTCTCTCTCCCACGGCAGCTGCAGGAACCCCGGTCCCACAATGCCATCTATCCAGCTGCCACTGCTGCTCCTCTGCCTGACCTTGTGTGGTGTTTGCCTCAACGGCGGGCAGCCCCTTCCAGAGGGAAGCGAGAACAAGGGAAGAAGTCCCCTGGATGACATCCTGCAGAGGTCTAAAAGCCTCATTCTTCAGTCTGTCCTCAAGAAAGCTGAAAAGGAAGAAGAGATGATGAATAAAGGTATATATAACACTGGAGACATCCATCTGGTGATGGTGGCATGGTACTTGGCTGAGATCATTAGATCCAACGTATAGTTCCCAGGTTCTAATGTATGTATTTATTACTCTGACTAAGGGGAGGGGAAGGATAGGAGGTCTGCTGCAATACACTGATACAGAGTTCTCAAAAGGCGCTTTCTTCTCTAAGATCTCCCCACTTAGGCAATGCTGTACCATTACTAAGCAGCTGCTGCATAATAAGAAGGTAGAAGACTGTCACAAAAAATTTGCCTGTCCTGCAAGTACTTCCTTCCCTAGGGAAGCTCTAAGAGGACACGTGGAGGACACTCCCCAGTTGTGGACCCTGTACCTAATGTTAATTGGAGGTGGGAGTGCTGCCATTCACCTACTACCTCAACCCACCGGTTTTTACACCCCAACAGAGGTGGGCTTTTCCGTGGCTGGGAATGCAGAGGCTGCTCCAGTGTCCGCTGCCTCTTAGCTTGCAGATGCTCTGCTCTCACTAGTCACAGCCGTGGAAGCAAATCAGACTCAGGGATTGCAAGAAGTAGCACACAGGTGCCTGCCACCAACAAGGAGCACAGAGCCCTTTCAGAGTGGAAAGAGGAGCTGGCCCCAAGTGCCCATAGAAAAAGCCTTCCTCCCTCTTCACATGAATGCTGAGAGTTGGTTATGTCAATCCAAGACCTTAGATATTAAAAAGAGCTTAAAAATGAGTGAGAGAGACTAATAGAGTTATGACTGGTAGCTGGAAATACTGAGCTGGCTTTCACATGTCCACATCCCTGCTTCTACTTGTGTCTCAGCCCTATCCTTGCCCTGTCTCATGCTGACTTCCAGCTCTTCCCCATACCCAGCTTCTGCAGCTGATTTCTTCCAGCTGCTCGGCATCTTGTACTCACCTCCCTTTACCTGAATCTGACACATTTACCTGAATCAACACATTAGGCTTTGTCATTGCATGTCTTCCCATTTGGCTGCAGCTAGATCCTAATGTATCAATCCATCCTCGCTAAAAATGTGCCAGAACTATTTTGACAGATGCCATCCAGAGTGATCAAATTAAAGACCATACAGTTAACTGTGCAATTAAATGGGCATAACGACCAACAGATTATGATTCTGAACCATAGAACTCCACAAATTCCCGTTTCAACTTCCTTAGTGAGGATTATGGGGGCTCATTCTCATTAACATTATTCTTTTCCTTGGACAGAATCAAATGCCCCTCTGCCAGAATGGCTTTCCAAAAAACAACACCCTGGGAAAAAGTACCTAAGTGACCTGGAGAAGAGACAGCATCCTGGAAAAAGAGATATTGGGGAAGACACATCTTATGGAGACATTCAGAAGAGGCAGCATCCAGGGAAAAGAGAGATAGAAGATGACCTTGATGGCTATCTGGAGCTGAAAAAGCAACAGCATCCTGGCAGAAGGTCATTGTCGGATCAGTATGCTGACACTGCTAGTGCACAGCTAACCTACTTGAATGAGTTATCCAAAAGACAGCATCCAGGCAGGAGGTATCTGATGTACGGGCGCCAGTATCCTAGCAAAAGAGGCTGGAATGATGAGCTAGACCTAAATGACCAATATGGTGAGAAACGCCAGCACCCTGGAAAAAGGCACTGGAATTCTGACAGCCCAGATGATTCAGGCCCCTGCAACTTTCAGGAGTCCTTCACCTGTAACAAAGGCAGCTTGTTACTTGATTTAGTAGAAAATGTTAGCAAAGACAGGGTAGAAGAAAAACGTCAGCACCCAGGAAAGAGATCAGCATGGGAGAGTGAAGCAGAGGAATGAGAAAATAATTGTGTATCATTTGCATTTGGTGAAGTAAAATGCCAGATCACTACAAAATTCTGTTCACTCCCTTTTGGCTTCCTGCTGCTGACCTCTGCACCTATCTTGCAGTGCGTTCATGTTCCCATTTAAGTTAATGGCTTTGTCACACACCTAAAGTAAAGGAACTAAAGGACCCAGTTGAATGGGACAGGGAGGTACTGAGGGTCTTCAAATACCTCACTTTAGGAAGTTAAGAGGGCTCATCTCCTTATGGGCCCAGACCCCAGAATAATCCCACTATGTGTGTCCAATTTTCTGTTCCCAAATGACTAAAACAGGCTTTTAAATATCTGTTCTAATGCTACTAACGTGGAATAATTATATGATTTCCTCTCGCTTCAGTGAAAACAGTAAATTAATAGAGAAGGAGAAAGAAGGACAGCATATGCCAATTATCTCAAAATTAAATTGAATAGGTTTTCAATTCTAAATGATACATTAATGAGACCTGAACCCTTCTGCACTACAATCTGTCCAGGCAGTAAGCACAGAGATAGGAACTGTTCCAACTGGAACAGATTAGATGACTGACTTCATAGTTTGACTTGGAACTGGCACATAAAAACCCTTTTCATCTAAGAGGCTGCACAGTGCAAAGGGTTAATGCATCCCAGAGCACCTCAACCGCAAGTTGTGAACCTGACTGCGTACACCTGTACTAGAACTCCCACCCTGGTGTGTCCACATTTCAGTCATGCCACTTGAAATCATGCCTTCTCCTCCTTTTCATTTCAAAAATGAAACAAGCAGACGTCCTTTTTTTCCAATAAGGATTTCTGATTTCTCTCCTCACAAAGGAATGCTTTTACTTTCCGTGGTCAGACTCCCAAAAGTGTTTATTTGATATGAATGATTCAATAAACATCAATAGTCAACTCTGAGTGTCCTTATTGGTTGTGCAAACATTCTGTAACAGAGTGAAAACCATAAAACCAACTCAAGCTAAAGAAAAATACATAAATTAACATCAAAGGGTATTTTTCTAGGCACAATCTTCTTGCATGCTGGTGGTCAGCACATGTTTATATGTAAAACTGTTTGCTACTGACGTGGAAGGATGATTTGCATATAGATAGATTCCCTTTTTAAATCTTCTACCTGTATGACAGACAAAATTATGCATCTGGGCTAAACCCACAGCACCCTTGTCCCCTAGTTCACAGGGAACTTTACTAGAAGTTTGATTTCCTCTTCACAGATCTCAACAATAGATTTACTGAATTTTCCAATTAATGCACAGTTATTGAGTGCATTGAGTTATTCATATCACTTCTTGTACATTCAAAGAGGTTAGAGCATGTCAATATTTCACTAGAATGTTATTTTTTTATAAACAAATGAGCATGTTTTCCACTGATATTCATCTTTCTCAATAACATCAAGACAAATTAAGTGCTTTGAGTGTTCCTTTTAAATATGATTGTTTCCCTGCTCAGTGCCTCAGAGCACTTCCTCAGTTATAAAAGTTTGTTTTACCATATGGTTTAGTTACCCTGAAGAAGAATAATTAATCATCTCAGTGAGTTTCACTGAAGTTAGATGTTCCCAGGCTGATCAACACTTAACATGGTCTATCAAACAATTTCTAACTTTGGAGATAATACACTGTTTAATATATGTGACAGCTGGCAGACCTCTTCTATTGACAGGGGTTTTCTAATTAACAAGTGCTGAAGAAATCCTCAGAGGAGGTAGCTGGGAACATACCATACACTTCAAATTCCTTCAGCACACTTTCTGTATATGACGCCTTTTAAAATGTTTGGTTTTCATTTTATAAGGGAAAAAAAGATTTCTCTAAAGAATATAATTTCATATACCATTTCCAGCAATGAATGAATGCTTCTTAAACCTCAGGGAACACTACTACACAAGACCACCAGCACTTGCAATGTCCAAAAGAAGTGAAAAACAGGAAAGAAAAAATTACCAAGCGGGTAAACATGAGCAACACCAAAAATGCATCACAGTTCCTGCAAGACAAGGATGCAGCTGTGGCTGCTACAAGAAAGCCAAGGTAGGGAAGGCAGAGAAACATGAAAGCCCAAGGTCAAAGTTTTAATGTGCAGCTACAAACAGCTGGTTCAAGCTACTAGGTTACTGCCTATAAAATCTACCATTCTGAGTAAACCTCAGATGCACTTTATTATCAATAAATCAATCACTTTTTAAAAAGGAAAGAGTGCGCTGTCCTCTCAGTGTGGCCAGTGAAAAGGTAGCACAACTGATTTTATGTAAGTCTAATTTTTCCATCTTCTGTATTTTAGGTTCTGAGTGCTCCAGTATTTTCAGAGATGCCAAGGTCTGCCAGGGGCTAGTCATCTGTTTAAAAGCAAGGCTATCACTACTACAATTTTTTAAGGAATTATTTCTATTGGTTTTGAGTTGTTTTGTTGGGGTTTTTTTTGTGTTTTGTTGTTTTTTTTTTTTTAAAAAGCCAAGCCTGAGCTGACAGCACTTTACAGTAAATCAGATTTATCACGTCATTTTTATCATGCCTGCAGTTTTTAAAATTTGCCTCAGTTTAGAGCTGCTGAGAATGCACCTGCCTGGCTGGGAGAGGCACAATGTAAGCAGATACTGGGAGAGCTCTGACCCATTTCAATCAGTTTACAAAAAAACTTTGTTACTCCAGCAAAAGGTCTCTGGAAAATGACAGCAACACTCTCAGCGATTCCTGGACGGGGGTGGGGCCACATGTGAAAGATCCCCTTCCAAGTTGCGTAGGCCAGTAGCCTGTTTAAAGGACAAGACACAGATTTCCATTCAGAGAAGCACATGTACGGGTCCTGATGCTGGCCTGACATGTCCATGAACAGAAAACAGAATAATTTGGAGACTGAAACATGAGCCAAAAGTCCTGAGCTTCTGTCAATGACCTGGGCTTGAAAATCCTAGAAACTCAAGAGGATGACCCTGGAAACAGAACTGAATACAGGACAACTTTCTGCATCATATTTGCCATGTACATAACAGCCAAAAGAGCCAGCAAATCTGCTACTGAGGCACCATAAAAATGCAGCCATCATTGCCAAGTAACCAGAAAAGTGACACCCCTGACAGAAATCCCAAGAGGATGAAGTAGGATGCTCTTAACCTTCCACAGATATTTGTCTAACAATAGCTAGTTGTAGTTCTCTTTAATCCTGGGGTTCCTGCACCTACATGATTATTTTGATTATGCTAAACATGGCTCATGGAGCTACATTATCTCTGAAAAGACTTGGAGATAGAGCTACAAGTGCAACCTAGGAGAGAATAAAATTAATCACCAAATTAAAATTTTGCAGGTAGGTTAGAAATTGCACCTGGTGGGGACCTGATAACCTTATTTAATCCCATGCATTTTTTGAAACATAAGACCATCTACAAAAAGGAAACAAAAATCCTGGTTTTCTCCATTTTATATTAAATTTTCCCTTTAAAACTTTCAAAAGCTAGCATTTACTTTCAATGGAGAAAATTACTCAGTCATTCCATTACTTGCATAAAAGACTGTCACTCAAGAAAAGGAAAGAGAAGGTTTTCATTGGGAAAAAGATTACGTATTTTAAGAGTTCTCCTACTTTTTTTTTAACTCAAAACAATATTTCAATCTTGCCAACCATGTTTGTCCCAATTTTTGTTTTGATTGAAAGTACATTTTCTCTCAGTATCTGTATGAAAACTTCACCTCTCTTAATTAATTTCTTCCTGTTTTCTGCAGTGTCGCAGACATACCACCATTCAAGTACAACATTCCTTCTCCTACAGACATTCTCAGAGGACCGTCTGCCATTTGTGATTTGACAGTTTTGTGACTATGAAACACACATAAGCACAAGTTCTGAAGTTAAGTTTCTGTCAGATTTACCTACAGCCTAAAAACTTTTTGGCTCTGGAGTTTGGCTAAGGGACTAACCAGAAAAGAACCAGCTTCTATACTATAATGCTCTGCTTCTTTGAGTAGTAAATATAGTGCAATCTCTTAGCAACATGAACTACACAGATATATACTACTTAGCTATAAGGTAAGAATTTGTTAATTGCACATCTCTCTGCTCTTATTTTTATTGTATACCTTCCCCTCACTGTCATCTTTTATTAGAATTTAACATCCATGCAAATGTCTACATGTTACCAGCTTTGCTCAGTCACACACATAAAAGTACTTGCCCATTTGATAATTGCACAACAGGGCCTTTAAGTTGCAAAGTTCCTTGATGAAGTGCACTATCTGTCTGTAAGACAGCCTGTGGCTCTTCAGGAATGATAACAAATCAATAGCAGACTTGATCCAAAGGTCATGGAAGTCAGTGGAAAAATCTCCCTTGTCCTCTGCAGAATCTGATATTATCAGATATTATTTATTATATTTATGATTAATATTATATTATTAATCATCTAATATTAGGTCCACAGAGCAAAGCTGTGTGCTGGCCCTAATGTGGCACCAGAGTCACACAAAAATCTTATTTCCAGCTTTAATTGAGACTAAAACAACTGTGCACAGATGAGTTCTCTCTTTATGCCACTGCAGTTTTAAATTTCTGGCACATTACCAGTTATTGAGACATAAGGGAGTTTGATTCCTAAAGAGCAACTTTTGCAAGTGTCTTCAAACTGAGCTTTATTTTCAATGGAAGGAGAAAGCTGATGTGAACAAGCTGTGTAATTAACATTTTCTGCAACTATTTTCAACTCCTCTCACCATTACTGTTCTGTGCCCCCTCTCACGCACTTATGAGCCTTGACCTCTTTGCTAACCCACTGTAATTAGCATGGGCTGAGTGTTTCAAAGGGACATGCGGCCCCATCAAACCCCTTTATTACAACTTTTAATGACTCATTAGTTGGAGAACTTTTGAAAACAACATCATCACCATAGCTGAAGTAGAGTCACTGTTTGCCTGGTAACTCAGTTAACATTAAACAGCCAGCTGCAATTTTAAAGCATCAGTCAGGACATTACCATGAATAAAAACTATGATCAAAAGCAGTCAAGTGGAGAAGCACTGCAGAAGGGATGAGCCTGGTGAGGTCTACACTGTACAGAGACAGGACACAAAAGATGCAGACAGGGAAATCCTTCTGCTTTTAGGAAATGGATACATGGACTATCTGCATTAGAGTGCAAAGTCCCACTTCCCTCCCAACAAGAAGAGCATGAACTCCCCACTCCTACAGGGTAATGAGGAAGGATTCAGGTTGAACACAGAGACCTCTGATAAAAACAAATGGGGAAGTTCCTTGAGAAAACTGAGTTATCTACCTGCCTCGAGATTACTTTTAGACCTGTGTGAAGACATTTGTGGTTTGTTTTCCTTGATGAAACCACTGCAGCTTAAAAGTCCTAAGAAGGAAACCAAGAAAAGGACATTTATCAGTTATCTGCCAATTCACTTTGCTTACATGAGATGAAGGAGCACAGGCTGAAGGAGGGTAAAGCAGAACCAAAATCTTATTAGATCACAAATTGCATTGGTATGCTGGAGCATGATATTGGTTCCTGACAGAGATGGGGCATGTCAGATACTAATATAAGGGAATGATCCCAGCCAAAAGGCAAAGACAGCTCTTGAGTTGATTTCAGCTGCTTTGTTTTGAACCGACAGCCTCGCAGACACACTGGCGCAGGAAGCGTTGAGTGACTGAAGGAACACCTTCCTCGTTTAGTCACAGCTAACATACGCTGCACCTTCCTCATGTTCACATGAATTGGAAAGAGGGAAAATCTGGACTTCATAAATCATGCAAATACTCCTGCAAAATGGGATGAAGGTAAACCAGGATCCAACTTGCCATATCAAAGGAAGTTCATTGCCACCTTCTCTCTATAATGGATATCCTAACTGAATGCAATTGAGTATGATGCAGTGTTGACACTTTAATAGCCGATTGGTATAGGGAAAATGTGAGATTATGATTGGGAAAACTAGGGAAAGTGACCTGCTTTGAAAAGTTTGTCTGAAATATGATTGCTGTTTTAAACTAATTTTCACAGAGAAGTGTATGTTTCCAGCATAAATTCCCTCTTGATTCTGAGGCTGGTACTGATGTGTGGGGTGCTTGTAGAAGCTATTGTAAAAAGAGAAGAGGAAGAGAAGGAGGAGGAGGAGGAGGAGAGAAAAGCCAAGACAAATGAAAAGTATAGTAAGACTTTATGAAAGGTTCTCTGAGCCAAAGCAGTCAAGACAAAAAGCAAGCTCTTGGAACAAGCAGGGGTTGTTGAAGAAGACAGCAACAGCCCTGCAAAAAATCACAAATCATTCACTGTTGAATACCCACCGTTGAGGGTATTCCGCTTATTGATTTTAGACATGCTGCTTTCAAGATGGGAATTGGTTGCTGTACAAATTTGTAGGGAAAATAGAAGACGAGAGTCTATAGGAGATAGCACCCAAATATGGGTGTGCTTGAAATCTGAAATGAGCCCTGAACGTAATCTACACATTGTGGCATATGGATCCTACAGATCCTAAAACATCGAATGACATGTAAACACAAAGGAATGCTGAATCTTCCTGTCTGTCCTCATAATTCACCTACTCTATGTAAAAGTGGTGCCATTCCACAGCAGTCAGGACCAATACACCAGATTCTTCAGCAGTGTTAAGGGACCATATAAACTTGTGTAGATGACTGGCCTGCCAATACTGAAGCAGTTAATAGGCAAATCAGATAAATGGGGCTCAACAAGTTGTCAGCTGCAGCTCTTACAAATCATCATGCTGTCAGTTTTGATTGATGAGTCTGCAAACACAGGAAAAATCATAGGTTTGGCATGGAAATGTAGCTTCTATCCTCTCTACACAGACTAATTAAATTTGTTTTGTATCAAAATGTTTACAATAAGCAACTTGAGTATATTGAATACATGAGTTTTGTTAAAAGGAACAGCGATATGCAAATTTTTTAGTTCTCTGAATGAAATGAAAAATACAGAAAATGTTGGTTTAGATCCATCTAAACAAACAAACAAAAAAAGTTTTCTCAGCTAAATTAAAATCAAAGATCATTTTATACTGTAGGAAGAATTTTGTGCTACCCATTTCAATGTTAGGAGATTTAAAATGATTTTTTAAAAATTTATCATTAAGTTATAAAATTGAATTTAAGCCAATTTTAAACACAGCATCAATTTAAATTAACTAGCTGTTTAGTTTAGGGAATACTTAGGAAGAATATTCTGATTTTCCACTCTGCTTCCGCCTCAAAATCTATATTGAACTCAACACTGTTAATTTTCAGATATTTTAAACTTTTTGTTCAGTGAGTAAGCCGTATTTTTGCAAAAATGTTCCACTGCACTCCTTGAGAAGTAGACAGGCATCATCAAGAATTCCTTCTAGTCTACATTTACCTCTCTTGTGCTGGGATCAGATTTCATTATTTAACATTCCAAATGGCAGTGAAGATATTACAAGAAGTTGAAGAACACACGTGAACCTAACTGGAATACATTTCTGAAAGGACTGTGCCATGGCTACAGGGCTGACTGTGTCCCTCTTCTCAGTTGTACTCCCACTGAAGTCTCTCCTCTTGGACATTAATAGCAATGACCAACTTAGCAACAGACCAGGTCCTAAAATTCACTGTTAGAGTTATTAACAACAGCTCACAAACATATTTTACAACTTATTTACTCAGTGTTTGCAAAGGACTTTGAGTGCAGCAGAGCAGGAGGCTGTGGGGTTTTGCGGGCTGAGTTTTTATATTCCAGTAGCAGAACGAGGCAGTACATGCCTGACTTTGCTTCTAGAGCAAGCGTTTGGAACACATTCCTTTTCTGTGCCGTTGCTCTTTTACATTGATTCACAATGGTAAGCCATTACTGATTCAGATTCAGTCCCCAGCAGCACCTGTAGCATTTCAGTAAGGTTTAATTTGTCCCCAAATACCTCTCTTCCTATTGCAACTAGCTGGAAGAAGACAAATTAGTTTTTGAAGAAGTGTAAACTGGATTGCTTTAGACAGACCTGGATTTTTCATTTTGTGAACACTCTCTGGGTGGGAAAGTGTGATGAGCCAGACTAAGTGACAAGCAGCCAAAGTCTATTCTCATTTACACCAACACAAACGTAGATTATGCTCCACCTCTGTAAAGGGACATGGGGTCCTCAGGGACACAGGAGCCTAAATTTCCCTTTGGGAGTGGACACCATTCAGCACATCACTACACCTGGCATGCTAACTTTGCAATATCTCTTCTATAATTCTCTCTGAGAGACTCCCACTAGGAGTCTAATACTCTCATGAAGATCCACACCATATTAAACAGGTGCAATCACTTAATGGGAAATGGGTTCCTCAGGAAGTGCTAAAGACCATTTATATTCAGAAACATGCAAACAAATGGCATTTTTCTTTCAAAATGTTGAATGAAATTTCTCTTTTCAAGAGTGATTGACACAACATGGTGTTTTATCAGTAATTCAAAAAGGTTCATTTGGTGAGATGTGCTCTCGTGATCTGTGGTCAAATGTAGAACGTGCAAAAGAGCACAATTAACTAACTAAAGATTCAGGAAATGTTTGATTTCTAGTGCACATCCCAGCATGTTATCATCCTTGTCGCAACTCGCTGTAGGCAGTCCTTCTCACTGTATTGTTTATGTCCCAACAGTAGGCTATTAGACTTCAATCCTATTTACCATTTTAATAAGCCTTTAAGACTTTCCTTTTGAAAATGAGCAACTACTGGAGCTGTAGAGAAAGGCAGGTTTAAGGAAACAGCTTGCTCTTCAGTACAGTCTCACTTTTCCTTATACCTGATTCCTGCTACTTCTGAATGACAGGAGAGGACCGCGCTGCCTGGGTCACCAGGCCCTCCCAGCTCAACAGGCAGGACTAGCCTGCCTGCTGCAGGAGAAAAACCTTGAAAGCAAACGGCTAAGCAGCCCCAAGTGCTGCGAAATCCCCCGCACAGGCCGCCCGCAGGTCTCCGGTTGCTCTCAGACGTGCTTGGTGTGCCATCTAGTGACGGGCACGTCTTCCATTCCCCACCTACCCCTTTTCTTGTCCCTTCTCTACACCCACTAAATGAACAAAATACACACATAAACAGGAACAAGAAAACTGAAATGCCTACAGAAACGCCCCTACAAGCCCTACATCTACTCTTGTCTTTTCTTTTTCACTTATTCCCAATATTGCCCTTGTGCCATTCAAGCACAGATCTTGCAGCTCTTCTAGGGACACTTGTATTGCTGGAGCACTCTCACTGGCTCCGTGAGTTCTAAATCACTGGCCTCAACAGAGGTCTGGACAAAAGGAGCAAGGTAGCAACAAAGGGAGAGTTAGTTGGTTCCACCTGAGCTTTCCCAAGGCTCAGTGCTAGGAAACAGCCCAGCTTCAGCAAATTCAGGGGAAGGAGGAGGACACCTCAGCAGGTGAATCCTCAGGCCGGTTCCTGCTCTCTTCCTCCAAGGACAAGAACACAATTGGGAAAAACAGTACCCTGTGTCGCTCCATGTTTGCCCTCCTCAAGCATTACACTGCAAACCCCTCCTTCACATCCCCAACTGCCCACTTCCTCCTATGCCATACAAAGCCCTCAGATTAGTACACAGGTGCCTTATCAGGGCTGGGGATCAATTAAACCCTGGATTTTCCCGTCTGTTTTGCAAAGAAATGTTGCCTTATGGACAAACTAATGCAATTCTTAGCTTCCAGTCTGAAAGATGCAGCAGATACATGGGGTAATACAGGGATACTTCTACATAAGTGAGTATCATAAGACATAAACAAGTGGAAAAAAAGGAGGCTGAGGGCCAAACTCACATTTGGTGAATCGAAGGGAAATACAATAGGATTTACAAACTGTTCCCTTAAAGCTTGCCTGCAGTGCCTTCCTTTGACTTCTTTCAGAACTGTAAAAGACAAGACACATAGTACAGAATTAAAGACAACTTCAAAACTGTGAGCATAATCCACGTTCTTAATGCTTTCCTTGAAGGAAGTGTGTGCCTGTCCCAATGAATGGCATGAAATTACTCTGCTGGCATTGTCACAGAAGTAATAATTTGAATTTTCCAGCACTAAGCAGATGCACTTACTATTAGAAGCATACTTGAATGCCCAAATATCTGCTAGCTGTATTAGAGAAACAAGCAAATATTGCAATTCTTGCATTCAACAGTTTTTAATCTCAGGATTTTCCAAGATAAGGAACACTCTCAGAATTAATATGAATCTGGGAAAGCAGAAATTCAAAGTGCTGTAGCTATCCCAAATGTGTTCCCCTTCTGTTTCTTTCTGTAACATGGGTTACAGAATGTGATGCTCACAGGAAGAGTCAGAGTCTATATAGGAGCTAATGTAGAATAACTGCTATTCGACAACGACTGTTCCAGGGTCTTCCCTGTTCAGGCAAGGCTTAAAGTCTTGGACCTGAAACTGATGCAGATAACCATTCTCTATTGAGAAAGATCACAGGAGACTAACCCTGCTTGGATTCAAGACTCACATATTTCTGTAGGAAAAGGTGCCTTCTTAGGGTGTGAACACAGTAAGAGAGATCAGAAAATAGGCATCAGGGGAAAAAAAAGAGGAAAGGATGACAGTAATGAGAGAAGATGTTTATTAATTGAAGCCCCAATTCCAAATACAGGCCTATGCAATGAGAAACCTCAGGAGCTTTGATGAGATGTGCATGCTAGAAGGCTTTGCCACCTCATGACTGAGTATATGGAGCAAATCTTGGCAGGCCTGTTCCAAGTGTGGTTAAATCCTTCCAGCTAAGTCTGGATGAGGCCAGAAATATACTTTTTATATAACAAAAGCAGTATGAAAAGTCAGATGGTTACTTCTATTTTTTCCTTTTCATCCTTCAAGTACCGTCCTTCTTTACATACACTGCTAGTTTCATTTCTAGTCCCTATAGGCTGAGGACTTTTCAAGTTTTAAAATGAAACTGGTAACACTTAAAAATATTTTCAGGTTCTTAAGACCTTGGGGTTAACACAGCCCCTTAACTTATTAAATAAATTTAAAAAAAATCTATCAATCATACCTTCTAAAAAAAGCTTAACAGCTTATAATTTACCTGAGTGCACTGTGGGGAGAGTGCCTGACCAGGGCAGCTTTTACAGCATGAGAAGATCTCTCACCAGTTTTTAATATCAAAGAGAAATTGGGTCTGTGTTTTGCATGCTGAATAGGAAGGTGACTGTAACTGGGGTTCTACATTATTTCCACAGCTGCCTGTTTCTCTATTCATAACTGAATCAAGGCCTGAAAACCAGAATCAAAAACTGAATCAAGACTTTTTGAAAACCAGAGCATAATGGTTCTTAATGGGAAACTGTACATGTAAAAAATCAGAGAGTTTGTCTGTTTATAACATTCATTGACTCCTATGGTTAAATCAGTTTGGTTTTAAGACTTTGATTTCCCATTATACTTTTGCTGGATGTTGGAACTATAAATACAAACCAGGTGAAATTCATTGGTGACATGACAAGGTGCGGAGAGTGGTCATGTAATAGTCAGCCCACAGAGATCAGATTGCAGGAATGAGACCAAAATTTAGAATGTTTACTAAAACTAGCTTGTGGATGAATCACTTATCCTGTCTGGGACCATCTGATATCCTTTAGCTGGGATTTGAAGTCCCTAGAGTTGGGCATCTAGTTATAATTCATCCCTTGGAAAACACCCACTCCCCCTATCCCTGTTGAAAAGGTTTTAAAGGACTTAACTTCAACAATAAAAGTGCAGGACATTAACAGTGAAAATCCACCTTTATTGGGTAGGACTCAAGTGTAAATAGCACTGTCACATAAGAAAATCTCTGCCTCCGAAAGCCTGTCATTCTAACAGATGAAGCAGAAGTATGGTTACACACTCCTCCTGTTTCCTCCGTACGCTAGGGAATGTGGGACAGCACAGATTTCTGCCCGTTGAGACTGAACAGAAACTAGCATCAGAAAGGGGATATTGAAAGGCTTCTCTCATTGATTTACACAACTATTTGTCAGGTGGCAAGGGCAAGCAGTGGTGGCATTCCTGGATTCTACTTCTGGCTCTGTGAGTAGCACGTTATCTAGTGCTATGGTTCACAGTTTTGGAACACTTCCTTTTGAATGGTCTGGCAGGCTAGGCAAGGGAACATCAGCCTTGTCGTTGTTAGCAACGCTGGGCCTCTTCCCAGCAGGCTCAGTAACAAGGACACAAAGCACGCCACCACCAGCAGCTGGCAGGAGAGGTAAGTGTTACGCGAGATGTCCCGAAGCAGCGGGAGGCCAGAGAGGGGGCCCGGCGCCCCCGCCCCAAGCGCGGTAAGGCCGCCCCGCTCCCGAGAGGATTCTGTCACCACGATCTCACACAGACACACACCTGCGAGCCTCGGGAGGCGCCAGCAGGCCCCCTGACCAGGGCCTACTCCAGGGTGGCTGAAAACAGGAGAGCGGCCACCGCACCTCCCTCAGGGAGTCGCCGGCCCAGGCTCAGGCCGCCACCGCCTCCTCCGCCCCGCCCCGCCCCCCATCGATAGCTCTGCGCTTGGCAGCGCAGGCCTTAGCTGGGCCTCGCGTCTCGCCCCGGCCCCGGATGAGCCCTCCTTGTCCCCACCCTTCCCGCCCATCGGTATCTCGGTGCTCGCCCCGCCCTCCGCCGGGCTCCACCGCTCCCGGGCAGCCGGGACGGCGGGCGGCTCGGACCGCGGCGGGCCGCGCCTTCCCCGCTGTTGGAGACACGCACCTCCCGGCCGGGCGCTGAGGTGAGGCCCGGCCGCCTGCCCCCCTCCCTCAGGGCTGGCGGCGCCCCTCGGGCGGGGCGGGGCGGGGGCCCCCCGACGGCCGCTCCTCCGCCGGTCGGTGCGAGCGCTAAGCCCCACCCCTTTCCCTGCGTGCCCCCCGCCCCGGCCGCGCGGCGGGCAACGGGCCCGGCGCGTGCTGCCTGCCTGAGCCTGCAGACACCCTCCCCCCCCCCGAGCCGGGGCGGCGGGCTGCAGGCAGCGCCGGGCCCGGGCCTCCGCGCTGGCCCCCTCCGCCCTCCGCGGCTCGGTGTTCCCAGCTCCCCGTCCGACTTCTCCTCCCAGCGCACAGGCGCCAGCAGGCCTCTTCCTCGGCACCGGGCTGCCGGCCGAGCGGGTGCCGCATGCGGAGCGGCGGGACGCGGCCCCCGCCCCGCCCGGGGCCTCGGCGTGGGGGGGCCAGGGCGGGCGCGGGGCGAGGCCGTGCCGCCAGCCCGACGCCGCCGCCCGGGTTTCTTTCAGAAGGCCGCCGCGGACGATGCCGCTGCCGCGCCGTTCGCCCCCGCGCTTCGCCCCTGCGAGGCGGCCGCGCCCCGCGCCGCTGCGCCGCTGCTGAAATCGGGGAGCGAGCGCCGCCCGCCGCCGGGCCGCCATGGCGTCCGGCTGCCCGCCGCCCTTCGGGGACCCGGGGGAGATGAGGGAGGGCTTTCTGTGCCCCCTCTGCCTGAAGGACCTCCAGTCTTTCTATCAGCTGCAGTCGCACTACGAAGAAGAGCACTCAAGCGAGGACAGAGACGTCAAAGGACAGCTCAAAAGTAAGAGGCGTGGCAGCTGCTGTAACGCGCTCGGTTTTGCCGCGTGAAATTCCCCACGACGCAAGCTGCTTCTGTGCGAGCTCTCTCAGAATGCCTAAGAATACTAAAATGTCAGTTGAAGTGAGTTACAAGTGAGGTATGGGGTTCCATTTTCCTATAAATTACCTTTGGCCAAGGCATAATTTTTACATTATTCCCAATACTTTCAATAAGTAAATTCTAAACCAGGCACTTAAAAGACATCACTCTTCAAATCTCTGATTTTATGCCTGATTTGTGTTATTGGCCTTTTGGGGTTTTTTTGTTTTTGGCTGAAAACTCTATTCTAACCCAGATGAATTCCCGAGCATTACTTGAAAACCTTAGAGAATATGGGGAATCTCTGGTACTTGCTTGGTACCAATTCATTAATCCCTTGTTTTGACAGTAGATAAAACTGTAGTTGCAGTTAAAGTGTGAAGTTAAGGAAGGTTGTTGTTGGGAAAAGATGGAAAAGAATGTGGGTGGTGGAGCTGGCGGTAGATGGGGGGAGTGTCCCAGGGTTGTGCTATGGATTACTAACTTTTACTGGTGCTTAAAAAATCCCTTTGAATTCTGTTCTACTAAAATATTTCCTTTTTTTTTTTTTTTTTACCCCCCCTTGCGAACACAGTGTCACTTTTACATTGAGAGAAAAATGTGCAAAAACTGGTGATAATTCTGTGTGTTCCCTGCAAAAATCTTTCAGGTTTCGTTTTATTATACTAGAAATAGTGGCTTGGCAGGCTTGAATTTTTACTCCTCCCCCGGCCCCCCTTTTTTTTTTTTCCTGAGATTGATGATTATTACTTCAAAAGTCTCTTTTCTCAGTGAAAAGTCTGTGTTTTTAACAAGCCTATCTTAAGGGTAGCACAGTTGAATATTTCACAAAGTTGCTTTCCATCAGTCTGGCTACTTCTTGGCTCGCAGCACCGTGCTCTTCTTGGACAGTGAACGTAGACCGGTCTGTCAGTACTGCAGTCATGTTCTCATCATGGGTACGGTGCTGTAATAGCTGAATCACAGATGCTTCCATGGAGCGTTTAAACCAGAACAACAATATGATTTTCATTGTGATAACAGGAAACATAACAACAATAACTTAGGCTTGATAAGATTTCCCAAATGCTTCTTTTATTTAATACAAAACACCTGCATTTTTATTTTGTTCTCTCTAGTGTTCTTTTAATCTAAAATAGCGTACTGTGACTTCTCAGGCTGTCTTTCATAAGTCTTCTTACATAAAGGATGTTGGTTTTGTCTGCTTACTTTCTGTCCTAGTTATTCATGTCAAGGTCTGTCCAGTGAAGTCCATTCTAGAAGAAAGCCAGCAGAATCACCTATTTAAATTACCTGTATTAGGGAGTGGTGTTCAAACTGTGCATCGCAAGTGGTTGCATGACTTTGTGCTGAACTCCAGCTATCCTAATTGTGGAGTTCTAGAAAAGCTTACAAATCACCTTATTACTTCAGTTGAGTCAGTATGACTGAGGTGGTTAAGTTTGACTTCATGGCAAACAAGATTATGAAGTTTGCTTGAAAAGCTTTTGTGTCTGTGGCAAAGCCATGAGGCAGCCCTACATCTTCTTGAGTATGTCAGACTTCCAACGTCTCGAGTGCAAATATATTTTCTATTTAGAGAGTGTAAACTTCACTTAAGAAACTGCAGTGTCTAGCTGACATTTGCTATGCTGGCTTGAGAGTAGGTGGGGGGAGGAGAAACCCTATTTCCTAGATGATGTTACAATGCTAGCAAAGCCCTTGCCAACCTGACACAGTTTTGTTGAGAAATGTGTTTTATATCCTCGAGTGTCATTTTGGGAGGTAGTGTAACTTCAGCAGCTGAAAAGCTGCTAGGAAGTATGATGTCTGTGTGAGGGCCTGCTGGCACAGCCCTAGTGGCTGAAGCGTGGGGGCACAGACTCCAGTAAGGTCAAGATGGAAGTTCCAGTGTTTTGGACGCTAAATAAGAAAATTAGAAATGTGAAAGGACATGCAAACTCATGGTTCCCAGCAGCTTGTTAGAAAGCTTGATGTGTAAAAAATCTAGTTCAAGGAGGTACTGAAGGTGTTTGGCAAGAAAAGTAGTGCCCTCAACTTCTGCTAGCATCCAGCGAGGAACATAGCTGCAAGGGCAATAAAAGCTCTGAAGTTTCAAGTTCCTGGTCTTCTTCTTCCACCCCCGCCCCCCCGGCAACTGCCCTCCTCTCCCTAGCATTCATATGAGGTAATACAGTGGGCTGTTTAGTACTTTTGAAATTATTTAGGTGTACAAGCACGCTGAAATTCTTAGTTTGTAGTTTGTGCAACAAGACAAAGTGTTAAACATCCTTGAATCCTAAGAAAACCATTGGGAATTAAGCGAATTAAGATATTATCTGTATGATGTCCCAGAATGCTGTGAAACAGGTTGCGTAGTTTAAGACGGCTTACTGTTTTACAGTGAAGTCCCTGAACGGAGTGTCTAAAACTACTGTTTTGTCATTAGGACCTTAGTGCTACCTTATGACAAATAACAAAGAGCATTTCATGTCATCTGTGATTCTCTGAACAGCATTCTGGTTCTATACAGAACATGCTGAGGATAAACTTGTCATCAAGGAAAAAGACTTGTGCTAAACGATGAGGAATATTCCATGCTGGTTTCACGTAACAAATATTTGGTGACTACCTGCCACGTTTGGGTTTGTCTTTTTCAGATCTAGTCCAGAAGGCCAAAAGAGCAAAGAAGAAATTGCTGAAACGAGAAGATGACAGAACTGATTCTGGATCTCAGGAAC
Organism: Platalea leucorodia; assembly: GCF_965183815.1. Lineage (NCBI taxonomy): Eukaryota > Metazoa > Chordata > Aves > Pelecaniformes > Threskiornithidae > Platalea > Platalea leucorodia. The sequence goes on from NC_138831.1 coordinate 16,240,007, forward strand.
GATATGAGTCATTCAGCTATGGTGGAGTAGATCCATACATGTGGGAGCCCCAGGAAGTAGGTAGGAGAGCTAGAAAGCGATATGCAGTGGGGATAACTTTTCTTTTAATCTTAATTGGGAAAGTGTTACAGTATTGCTGAAGTTGCATGGAATTGTGTCTGTATTGCGTTTGATTCGCTGTAGCATGGGGTTATGGTTTGCGTATTGATTTTGTGCAGCCTGCCTATGTTGTGTGGGATGATGGGAAAAATGGAGATAATGGGGGGGGGAAATTATATGGAATCATACCCCAACTAACCTTGAGAACAGGATAGCTGTTTGTCATGTCATTGTGCCTGAGCTGTTGAGGCCTGCTGAATATGTGTTTACCTCTGTGCATCTAGCTTTGTTGAGGTGTTCTGCAACCATCGTGTGGCTTTTTACAAAACGGATAATCCACTAATTAATAATTAAGCTATAGCTATATAAAATCTCCAGCATTTGGGCTACACTTAAAGTAGTTGTTAGTTTACATGTCTGACAAAAAGCTTGTCCATTGATTTTAAATTCTTTCAGCTTTTTCCTTGGATTTCAGGTGTAGATCATCTCTCATTAAGAAGAGGTTTACTTAAAAAAAAAAGGGGGGGGGGAAACAGGCAAAAACCCACAAAACAACAAAAAACCCAACCCCAAATTCACCCCTCTGCATATAAATCTACATTTGTAGAATTTCAAGGATAAGTTGACTGAGCCTGTAATTACCAATATTGCTGCTGGAAATTGCCTCTTTCTGCTACTGAGATATTATGGTTACTTTCAGGGGGAGGAAGCAGCACTATCTCTGGTGGATGCTGGGAAAGTTTCCCCTGTGCTGCTGACAGAGTAGGACTTAGTCCTTTGGGTCTGCAGAGTCTGAGTTCTGTATATTATGCTTTTGACTTTGTAACTTTCAGTAGCCATCATAGTATAAATATTAGCTAAGAATAAACTTAGGCAATGAACTAGCAGAAGGTTTCTGAATATTAGAGAAGTGAGAACTGTTTTCTGATCAGAGTGGAGAAGATGAACCTTACGGATTTTAGGATGGGATTTGGTGGGTTTGTGGGAGGAACTGTGTGATGTCTCCAAAGCAGTGGCTGAGTTCAGTTACCCAGAGGGGCCGTTTCATTCCTATGAATTCAGCTTTGGAGGTTTTTTGGTTATTTCATTAGCATGAAGAAGTGAGATTCTTAAACTTAGATAGGGAGTATCAAAAAGCAACATCTGATTTTGTGTTCTACCAGGCAGAAGAATGATTATTTTTTTTATTTTGTTTTTAACTTTGATTTTTAATACCTGGCTCATTTTACTTAGAAAAGGATAAAAACTTAAACTTGAAACCAACATTGTCGAGTATGAATTGTGCATTTCTTAAATAGATGCTATGTTGTTCTTTTGTGTACTTGGTGATCAGTTTTCTGTAAATCTGAACAGTCATCAAGGATCTGATTCAGACCCCTAAAGGCGGAAGGATGATCAGAAGTCTGAAAGAGAAATTGCTGTTGCGTAGACTTCCAGTCATCATTGGACCTGCCTCTTCCCTCTGTTCAACGTGTAGTCAGGAAACTAAAGGGAGTTAGTTTGAGAATGCTACTAGTTGATAATAGCTTGCCAAATATAACTGAGGGATGAAGAGGGGAAAAAAAATTGTTGCAGATGTTCTCTTTAACATAGTGCCTGTTGTTTTCTGTAGTAGAAATAAAACAGTGGTAGTTGCTAACGTGGAGATTAGGCTTTAACCTGCATGTTTTATTGACAGCAGCACCATGAAAATGAAGGATTCTAATGTGTCCTTAAAATTTGATTTGAACGTGAGAAATAAATGATGAAGAGACAGCTGTCTTTCAAGAGACATTTAAATGCATTTAAATCCATACAGAACACCTGGGTGACTATGAAAACTTTTTGCTGTCTCCCCAGGTGCTATGAGAAGCCATCTTTCTGACTTCAAGAAACACCGAGCAGCCAGGATTGATCACTATGTAGTTGAAGTCAATAAGTTAATAATCAGGTTAGAAAAGGTAAATTTGCTGCTTTTTAATATTCCAGCCTTCTGAATGTTTCCTAGATTAAAAAAATCATATTCTTGTATGAAGTGTGCCTGTTTATCTAGCAGTGCACTTTATAAAGGATAGTAAACTATGACTCTCTTCACATATTACTGTTTTCCTTTTTTATCCTTGAGTACTGTGCTTGCCTGACCCTGTACTGTGGATATGATTTCTGTTTCAATGCACTGTTTTCAAGCTGAAGATGCTACTTCCACGTGCTTCAAGAACCATCTGTTTTCCTGTATATTTTCTCCATCTTTTACTTTACTAAATTTCTCCCTAATGTTTTTGCCATGAGTCTTCCAGCTTCTCATTCTTCAAAATCTACCAACGATAAACTTAAATTTTGGCTCAGATTCAGTAATGTTGGCTTCTGTAAAGATTATGTCCAAACTCTTCTGATTTGTACAGGTTTGACAGTCATTGATTAGCACTACTTGTATGAATATGGCATTAGAAATAAATAGGAAGGTTGCAGGAATCTGGTGTAAAACAGGCTGAGACTCCTATCTCTTAAAAATGCTACATTTCTTTTTCTTGTTGGGCTGGGTTGTGTTAATTTTGTTTTTTTTTTTTTCTCTTGCAAAAGTACCATTTTCTTGATTGTATTGTTTATCTTCTACTAGCTTACGTCATTTGACAGAGCAAACACTGAGTCAGCTAAAATAAGAGGTTGGTATGAGCTTACCTCAGACTATTTGCTCCTATAGTTTTAACCAGCTGAGGAATTAATTGCATGAATATCTTATGTTGTGTGTATTCCCTCCCCTCGCAGCTATAGAGAAGTCTGTTGTGCCTTGGGTCAGCGATCAGGATGTTCCGTTCTGCCCAGACTGTGGCAATAAGTTTAGTATTCGAAACCGACGTCACCACTGCCGCCTTTGTGGGTCTATTATGTGCAAGAAGTGCATGGAACTTGTCAGTCTTCCTTTGGCGAGTAAGTACAGTGTGTGGTGTTAATTCCTCCTTTCCTTAGCTCACTCAGGGTGCTAACTGCATCCTGCCTTTTTGCCATTAGAAAAAAAGCTGCGGGTAATATTCTGCCTCTGCGGAAAACTTGGTCTTTAATGTGTCATTCGGTTTCATGCAGACACTTGTCTGTGAAACAGAATAAGAACGATTTCTCTGTTCTTGGTCTCCGTTCCTTCTTCAGATTTGGAAGTGTTACATAACACTGAAAAAGTTACTAGAAGTAGTAGTAGTATATACTACCAGTAAATATACTGTAAATATAATTAATATTTAGTGTCTTATTCTACTGAGTACCATAACTATGAAGGTATTAACTGTAGGAACTGTAACTGCCAAGGCTCTTGACATTTAAGACTACTGTGGATATTTCCAGTCTTGCCCATGGTTGTGCAAATGCTGACATTAAGGAAATTCATCCACAAGCCTTTAAGAAACCTTTTGAACTTTAATATCCTCATGTAGTGCATTGGAGAGCAGACCGTATTTTCTGTGGAAATAAATGACATTCACTGTGCTTTTTGGAGCATTCAAGCACAAAACATGGACAACATGAACATACCTGTTCTTCCACACACAATTCTATACTATGCACGCTCCAACATGAGAATGCTTCTAGGCATAGGCAGAAGAGGTGGTTCTCAGCAGTCTGCTCTCTAGCTGCTTTTAGAGTGGAGCAGGATTTACAGTGAAGACCCAAATTCTGACTTGCAGTCTTGGTTGCCATGGGTTCCTTGCATGTCTTTCAGCAGACTATTTCAACTTGGTTTTCTAATATTACCTGAATGTAAGGTTTCTGTTAAAGTGCAATTCATTTGTGTTGGTAAAATCTGTTGGCTTCTCTAGTCACTGTAAAATTACCTGTGTATAATTTTTAGGCAAACTCACTAGTGCCAGCAAAGAGGCCTTGGGTTCTCATACTAGCCCGAACTCCTCACCTAATAGCGTCCATGGCTCCCGCCGTGGCAGCATTAGCAGCATAAGCAGCGTGAGCTCCGTTCTGGATGAGAAGGATGATGACCGAATCCGTTGTTGTCGGCATTGTAAAGACACCCTGTTGAAAAGAGAACAACAGATTGATGAGAAAGAATACACTCCAGAGATTGTGAAACTCTATGAGGTAAATCAGACTCTTTGCTGCTTTCATCCTCAGTGTATATATCTGCAGTTGTCACTACTTGACTTTTGGCTTGTTATCTCATGTCCAAGCTCTTACTTTATGACTTAATACTCACTTGCATTACAATAGACTCTACTGGGTGTTCATGCCACGTAACAAAGATATATCTGAAATGATGGAGCCAGTTGCCATGTAGTATTTATATCCCATGATAAGTGCAAACATAACTTTAAGTTACATTTTCATTCTTATCGTCTGGAACTAATAGTTCTGAGATGCCTCTCTCTTAAAATTGTGGACTATCTCAGCTGGGATTCCTCAGAACAGTTCTTGTTTAAACCAATGATACGCTGTGCACTTTGGGCTGCACTGGAACTATAGGACTCGATGTTGTCAGCACTGTTTGCCCTCACACTGATGGCAAATGCTTTTTTTGAACCATCTGTATCAATCAAGATCATATGGCTGGAACGTTGTGTTCAAATCTACTTCGAAAGCAGGTACTGACAATCATCAGGTATCTTCAGTAGAGTCTGCATCCCCCCCCCGTTTAGTATTAATGGGAGTTTCCGTTGTGCTCTTTGTGAAGAGATTTAAGGCTAGAAGTTGTCCCAGTCATCCTTTAAAACAGCTTCTGAATTCAAAATTCACTTTGCAGGGGTACAGGGAGTCTTTCTCTGTTCCTGACCACGCCGTCTGTGTTCTGAAGATAACTGGAGGGTCCTGTCATCCTGAGTAGTTAAATGGCTTTCATCACGGTTAACTTCTCATGCTGCCTGTACACATTCAAGGTTTATATCAGCATGTTCTTGCATTAGTCTTTTAATATAAATTATTTTTTTACACTTTTTTTTAAACAAGAAACTCCGACTCTGCATGGAGAAGGTTGACCAGAAGGCACCAGAATACATAAGGATGGCAGAATCACTAAAGTAAGCCCCATTTGCCGATTTTGTTTATGAATATATGTATTTTTTCCTCCCCAAAAGTGTGGGAAGGAGTAAGGAAGTAGCGTGCTAAGGCTGCAAGAGTGTGTAAATTGTAAGAGAAAGCAGTGTTGGATTATCTGTTGTTTTTTGGATGCTCTTCAAACAAAGTAGTACTGAATTAATTATTAATGGTAGCATTGCATACAGAGGCCCGATTTATTTTTTTTTTTTAAAGCCACTTCCCAGTGAGGCACCACTGTCGTACTTTGACACGTCATCTTTCCAAAAAGGAAGTACAAGGCTACAATTCTTGTTGTGTAGATGAGCCTCTTTGAAACAATTGAAGTAGGATATTACTGCCCTCAGCTGGATGGTATGGCTTCCGAGTAGCGCCAGCAGCGAAGGATCGTTTGAATGCTTCTCATCTGTTCTTGTGTAAAGCAAGCCACCTTCACCTGATAGTTGTTCTAAATCTAGCTGGCCTGCCCTGTGCTGCAGCGGATAAGCAGCATTCACATTTCACACTTTTGTGCATAATTTCTTGCGGTAGTATTCTCTCACTGGGGTAACTTAAATCTCTCCAGCTGTATCTGCAAGAGGTTGTTAGGTTATGCTTCTGGCTCGTATAGTAGAGAAATACACACATTGGCATTAGATGATGAAGCGTGTCCATTTGGGAAGTTAAAGTTAACAAATATTTCTGTACCTGTCCTTTAGATCGGATAGTTGTAGAAAAATTAGGCTGTCATCCATTGTAACAAAACTGTTTTTGTAAAAACACACCTCCTGAAAGGAAGAAGGAAGTATAGAAGGTGAAAAACATGCTAAGCTGTTACTGCTTTTTGTCAGAACTTCATGAGAGCTGGTGTTATGTGGCTTGACAACTGGAGAAAAGTGAAGATACAAGTGTTCTGGATAATGGAAGCACATGTCAGAAAACAACAGACTTCTTACTGATGAAATTAAAGATTTCAGGCTAGTAGCGAGTCCCAGAAACTGGCATCATACAGATAGTGAAGTTGCTTTTGATCCTTATCTTTTATATTTGTGATATAAAAGGAGGGGGAAACTAAACACTGGTGAAGAGTCTTCCCTGTTAAATCCTAATGGGTTTTATCGATAAATGTAAGATTCTAGTAAAGTGCATATAATTGATTGTGTCCCCATGTGGACACTTGGTTACTAGCATCTTAAATGTTATACCCATGTGGGGTTGTAGGCTTTTGCTCTCTGACAAACGTCAGTAGAGATAACTATTTTACTTTAATGGTGTAGTTACTTAGTCAGTCAGTCAGTGGTTTTTTCTGCATCCAATCACCTGGAAAAGAACACAAAATAGATGCATTTGCTAAGTATGTGTATCTTTTAGATGCTATTGGTAGAGTGGCATTCTTGTGTTAAAATACGATTTCTCCTGTAACAGTAAATAATAATACAAATAACATTTTCTTCTCTGAAATGTTCATGTTCACAAGATAATTGTAATTTTCCACTTCTGTGACAAAGAAAGGGTTTTTAAACACAACGAGCTTGTAATAAAATCATTCAACCCCTTTAGCTATTCTTACCATTGTTGAATCTTAGTCATCTTGGGATAACTTCTAGTGTTGTATGTATTGTTATCTGGATGCATGACTTATAATAAAGTTGTATTTATTTCTTAGTGCTGGGGAGACAACCTACAATCTTGAACATGCTAATGACTTGAGGGTGGAGATTCAAAAAGTATACGAACTTATAGATGCCTTAAGGTAAAAGATCTCTCCCCTCCCCCCCATCATGTGTGTATCTCCCTCTGTTATGACTTCTCTGTATTTTTTTTTCTCAACTGTTGGTATCTGTGTTTGTGTAGCATATACCTGCTTATTCATACGGATAATCAATTTGTCTGCTCAGTTGTAAAGAGCATGTGAAAAGGCAGATGCTGTTCCTGTGCACCATCAATTTCTACTTCCTTTTCCAACCTTAAAAATTGTGCATCCCTCTGCAGTGGAAATAACTAAGCACAGAGGAAACAAATAGTGAAATAGTTTGGGGTTTTGTTTTTTTTTTTTAAAAAAAGGGTGGGAGTGGCAAGTATTGCAAATTCTAATATCCGAAATGGTTTACCTAAAAGAACATCAGAAAATTTTCATCCAATATTGTCTCCCTCCCCTTCTGTTGCATTTTTGCTGGCCCTTGTTTTTGAACTGATGAGGCTGTATGTTTGCTTTGATTCAGCAAGAAGATTTTGAGTCTAGGCTTGCATGAAGATCCCCAACCTCATCCTAAAACACTACAACTTCAGAGAATGATAAGATACTCAGCTACACTTTTTGTTCAGGTAAATGGAGCATATGTTACGAGCTGAATGTAAATTTTATATAGTGTTCTCTTCTTTGCCAGGCATCCCTGTGGTTTGAAACTATTTTGACAGGAGGTTTAGTTCTATATGTTTTCTGTAGTTCCCCTAATGACTTACGGTAGCCTTAAAAGAGCTAGCTTGAATACAGATAGTGTAGTCAGAGCAGCATTGAGTTTAGGGACCTAAGAGAATGTGTGAATTTTGGTTTTGTCTCTTGCTGAGGTGTGAACCTAGCTAGCAGTATAGTTACGGCAGCAAAGCCGTGCTCAGGCTTGCAGCAGTGCCTGCGGTGTAGAAGTACCTTTTATTTGTTTGTGGGGCGTTCGGTTGGTGGTATCTCTCTTTTCAAGTACTTGAAAATGGGCTGAATGCCTGCAAGCAACACTGTAAATATTTCAATTTTTGCCAGGAAAAACTGCTTGGCCTGATGTCCCTGCCCACCAAAGATCAGTATGAAGAATTGAAGAAGAGAAGACTGCATATGGTAAGATCTGTTTACATCTTCTATCAGGGCCTCCTTCAAGGGCTTAAGCCTAGTAGCTGTGTGTACGAATAGTTGCCTTTAACATTGGATTGCAATTTTCCATTTTTTTTATGCAGATCATTCCATACCCTTTTTCAGGGATTCATGTAACACCGTCATTGTATTCTGTCCAGAACATAAGTAGGTGTGCACTGAGCAGCTGAACGCTTCTAGAAAGCAGCAGTGACTTGGTTGCACATGCTGTTTCTGCTGCAGTGCCTGCGGAGCAAGCTAAACTAAGTATGTTAGTTTACATGGATCTTCAAATGGTATTCTGGAGTTCATTTGCACAAGTAGAATTTGGAGACTTTCAGTGGTGAAAAAGGACATGATAGAATAAGGATGCCTCTTCAGAGAAAGAGGTGTTTTTTTCAGGTAGGAGGGAGGACATCATTAATTGTAAACTAAACCAGCTTTATCTTGAGGTAGAAGTTGAGACATAAGAATTGTTGCACTGCAAAAGCTAATGGTATCAGTGACCTTTAACACTGATGTTCTATTACAGATGTCTGCTGTAGTCAGATGTGATACGGTTCCTCTCCCAGTCAATCTAGACCACACTTTGCACAGCTGCATTAGGCATTTTTTTGCTCTGTAAAAAGCACTGTCACTGCTCCTACTTGCCCTGATGTTTGTAGAGGCAGATGTCATGGGATTTTGATGGGTATCGTCACAAACTGAAGGGAAGGATTTAGGTAATATTATGAAAATAAGCATTTTCTGTGAAGTAACCAAAAATGCAGCTGATACCTTTCAGTGACAGCCAGCACTGTCTAAGATCGGCTAACTTCTTGTACCTATGGATATTTAGAAAGGAATTTTTCAAGCTCATGGTGTTCTCTTACTACATGTTTTTTGTTTTAGGTGGCTCTCGAAACACATGGAAAACAAGAGGAAAAGCAGAAAGACTTTATCTCCAGATCTGCAGCCGCAGTTAATGGCGATGCAACTCACCTGAAAAAAGGAACAGTCAGGAAATCTGAAGGCTGGTTACCTACATCTAGCATATCGAGAGAGAGTGAGATAGCAGACCCACTTCTGCAGCAGATTGACAATATCACATCCTTTATTAAGCAAGCAAAGGCAGCTAACAGGATAGATGAGGTCCATATGTTGCAAGAGAACCTGAGGCAGCTTCAGGACGAATATGATCAACAACAAACTCTGAAAGCTATCGAGCTTTCTAAAAAACAGGCAGAAGAGGAAGAGATGCAGAGGGAGGAACTTCAGGTCCTTCGCGAAAAAGAGTGGGAAAGAGAACACCACAAATTCATGTCTCAGCATTCAAGGACACGCTCCTTAGACTTCAGAGAAATCAAGCAGCATCAGCATGAAGTTGCAAAAGAGAATTGGAACTTGACAGCACATGCATTAGATTTGGATATTATTCAGCTCAAAGGGGACCCAGGTTTTGAAACTCCTGCTGTTGAGCAGCTGCCAGCTAAAGAGCACTTGATCTTCACACTCAAACCCCAGAATGTCCCCCAGTGCGACAAAGACCAAGATCAGACAGCCTGTCTAAACCCCTTTGAAGATGAAGCAGATACCCCTCAGTTAGAGGAAGATCCTGCTAACCCATTTGCCAAAGACACTTCTCCGATGGTTTCTTTCTCTAACACAGCCCTGCAAAGTGATAAAAAAGAATATAATCCATTTGAAAATGAGGAGGAGGATGAACAAACTAATGGAGCACGTGGCAGTACTTTAAACCCTTTTGAAGAGGATGAAAATCCATTTCAAAAGCCTGGGGGTAGTTGGAATTCTGGGAATCCATTTGAAGAGGGATCCTCTACCAATCCCTTTGAAGTGGAGGATGGCAGTGAGATCTCTGGAGAGGAGGCTATAGAGGAAGAGCTGCTTCTCCAACAGATAGATAATATCAAAGCTTATATATTTGATGCCAAACATAGTGGACGAATGGATGAGGTGGAGGTACTGACAGAGAACTTAAAGGAATTGAAGCGCACATTAGCAAAGCAGAAGGAGAAATCCAACTGCTGAAGCAGAAATAGGGCTGTGTAATAATTATTTTCAGTCTGCTGTTGCATATGGGAAGGTAGAGCAGATACTTATAAACAGGAGTACAGATCACAAGAGGGAATTGGGAGAATCTTGACTTTTATGCACTTTCAATTAGGCATTTCCACTACTACTCAGTCTGGAAGAAAGAATTACTGAGGTATGCTGCTGGTCTCAAACACTTGTACTAAGAAATTTTAACCTAACTTGTTACAACACTCTTAATGCTAACTGGTCTTATTGTGTGCTTATTTTGGTCAAAGTGGTTAAGTGCTAATAGGGAACTATGATTTGGAAATGATTGCAATGTTGGTTTGCCATCTTTCCCCCTTTCTGTTGTAGTAGTGTAGTATTGGCCTTTCACGTGGGGCTTTGACTAAAGAGAGACAAAAACTTGTCTAGAACTTCTGCATCCTCTGATAACGGCACAGTGCGGTGTTAGAGGCTAGCTTGATTGCCTAATGGTGTTAGGAGAAAGTGCTGTTAAAAGGCTACTGTGATTCTTTGAGGTGCAGAATATACAGACTTGCAGATCAATTTTGTGCAATGCTAATACATAAAAGGGATTTTAAGACTGAGAATAGCTTTATAACTGATCTTAATGTGAGTAACTTTTTAATGTGTTTATAAAAATTCCCAAGTAAAATTTGGATGCTGTCTTTTCACCACTTTTTGTTTCCCATTTGCTCTGAGCACAAATTACAGTGTAATAGAGAGTGCCATGCTGGCTTCAGAGACCTGCTTGTGAGGGAACAAGTATCTACTCATTTCCAGGGAAAAGAGCATCAGGCTAGCACTGTTTTAATATAAAGGGTGATCCTCTAATTCCTAATTATCTTATGGAATCTACACGTTCCTTTAAATTCTCTGGGTGACAGAAGGATCACGTTTGTCATATTTGTGAGACTGGAACCCTCTTTGTAGCATTCAAGGAACAAAAATCTTGTTTACAATGGAGAGCTGAAGTGCCACTGAACTGGAATTCTGTGAAAGCTGGGAGTCAGTCTGTGGCTGTGACAGTGCCAAATAGCAATTCTCTTTCCTATTTGATTCCCCTCAGAAGTTATGAGAATCGGGCATGTCTTCAATAAGAAGCTCCAAACTGGAGTCGTCTTGTGATCCTGTGGTCTGGGGGATGAGTAGGTGATGGCCAGCACCTGGAGGTGGGATGCAGGAGGGCATCCCAGCATGCAGCAGGGCTTAGAGCTGGGCTTCTGAAGATTGGCATCAGAAATGTACCATCACTTCAGGCTTAGGTAGCCTGTAGCTTTGTGAAAGATGGAGCCTAAGCTGCTTTGATTTTTATCTTTGAAAGGCAGAGGTCCGGCATCAGTGTTTGAAAGGGTGGTGGGGAGGAGTTAGTCTAAAGGGTGTATTTATTTAAAGCTGGAATAGAGGAAGGTCAGGCAGATCACAGCGTACAGCACTAATAATAGTAGGCTTACTTGGAAGTGTAAACTCTTATGGAATGGGACATGTCTTTAACTATGTCTCTGATAATATTTATTAGCATAGCTGTAACCCAAGCATTGCAGAGTATTTTAGAGACACAAATAATTATGGAACTCTAGTTTTATTTTGCTGTAAATAAGTGGAGGTAGGGACTTCTGGAACTGCTGTTTAAAAAAACCCAAACCACATATATCTTCACTTAATAGCACTAGTTAACTGATCAAAATAACTTAGAGCAGCCAGTTAAGGATGGCTGATGTTCTTCTTACCGTAGCCTAAATCTGCAGCTGAAAAGTGCAGGACGGGTTGTCTTAAGACCATGAAGTTTTTATACTGAGATGTTTTAATAGAGTTGATTGAGTCCCTGAGTGTTATTTTGCACCAAGTGAAATGAAGAACAGAGGATTTGAAAGGTCGTAAACTAACAGAACATGTGCACTATGGCACCAGATTTATGAAGGCAGAGAAAAATAAGTGTTGACAGGTAAACATAATCCCTGGAATTGTTTAACAGAAACAGTATAAGGTAGTTATTTAAGACAGAATAATTTGCTAGTCAAGAGGATTGCTCCCTGCACTGTAACCCAAAGCTTTTTTTTGGTATCAACATGAAAAAAATGTTTCAGTGGCTTCAGCTTTCACATTTAAAGTGTTTTTTTCCTTGTTGCAACTATCCTGCGTTGTTTGTATTTTCAGTCTAATACACTAATAATTAAAATATCCTTATTGTACATGTAATATATTTTTACGAGCAGATAACAGACTAGCATACCTCATGATCTTTGTCAGTGTTAAATGTGATAGACTAGGCATCTGATACTAAAGTCATCTCCAAAGGGAAGACCTTATGCTGGTAGCTGGACTTCTCACAAGGCACAACGGAATGAAGACATCTTAACCATAAAGCTCAATAAATAACTTACATTGACTTTTGTTAAAATTGCATGCACTACTCTGTATGGAAACTTTGTAAACAGAGATGAAATAAAAGAACATGTTTATTTTGTGCTGTGTTCGTCCTTGACAATTTTTACAGGACGCTTGAATTGATCTGAACTTTTGTACTTGACCGTTAGCTCAGAAATGCTGAAATACAGTTCTACAGTAATTTGCATATATAAGCCTGACTTAAAGGTATATGGAATTACCAAATTCCAAGCAATATAGTACAATCTATCATATCTTTATATACTGTTACAGGTATAGTGTAATTGTTTGGTGAGGCAGAAGCTATGATGATTTAGAAGGGGTTTTTTGACCACGTGCAGGGAGCAGGAGTGTTTGAGGTGAGTTACATAGCAGCACTGGACTTTGAAGCACAATGGACTTTCTGGCTAGAATCTGCTGGAAGTTAATAAATCTAGATGCAGTTTGCCTTTGTATGGCTTTTTTTTTTTTTTAAAGGAAGACTGCTTAGGAAATTGTCTTAATTTAAGAGTAGCTTTAAATTTTTTTTTTTTGAAGGACAATGGTAATTGTAAAGCATTATCTTTCAAATACCAGTTTACATGTTCTCCTTTACTGCTGATATTCTTGACTTGATCAGTGCTTCTCAGAGCTGTGCAGTATCAACTGCAAAAGTTGTATCCTGTTGTAAATGAGACTTTCAACTGTTTCTCAATTGAGAAAATTCAGCATGTAGTTTGAGCCTGGAGTTACGTTATCGTTTGGCTGTCTTCAGTTAGTAAAGATGGAAATCTGCAGGAATGCTTTTACACCACTTTCTATAAATTGTGGAATTCCCTGCTGCTTCTAAGATAAATTAACTTTTTAGTCTAGTCTCTCTATCCCAAAGCGAATGTGACCTTGGTTTTGCCATAACCTTATACATGCAGGCACGAGTAGGAAATAGGGCTCTAGTCACTCTGTTTTCCTTGTTGTTCTGTTTTCCTTTTATGCAGTGTTGACTGTAAGGCTTTGTAAAACTAGCACGAAAAAAGATGGATTTTTTACCTTTTATTTTTCACTTTAATTAGTCTAGTTGTAGCTGTAAGAAGACTTACGAGGCAAAGTTGTCTGTATTACATGAACTTGCTTGTTCCTGTTTCCAGGAGCTGTTAGCTCTTGTCTCTCACTGAAGTACCTTCACCATCCAGCCCTGAGGAAAAAACTGCGTGACTTGAGATGTCAGGCCGATGCTTCATTTTTCATAGCAGCTTTGTATTTTCCCCTCATCTCTTTGGGCAGTGGCACAAAAGCAGGGCAGGGAACTTGGCCTTCAATTTCACACATGCATTCTCGCAGATGATACTTCTTGGGCCCAAAAGTCGCTGGATGTGATAGTTTTTTCCTTTCTCTTTCCTCTTTTTCAAGCGTTTCTCTAGAAAAGAGATCTGTTTGTTACTACCAGAAGCCTGAATGACAATATTTCCTTTCCCTTCCCTGGCCCCAATCTAGCAGAACGATGAATTTGCAGTTCCTAGTTTGTGGACTTTACCTAGCTCATGCCCATTTTGTCTGGGAAAAGTGGTATTTCTTTCTGTATACCTGACAAAAGTTTGCAGGGATTGTATTATTATGTATTATTATTGTATTATTATGTATGTTAGTTTATTAAGTGTCACTTACTTGCTTTTCCCCAAGATTTTTTTGATGTGCTCTGTTATCTCTTTGTTGGTTTTATCTTCCACATCAACCAAAACTTGTTCTCCATTGTCTGTCAAGAAAGATTTGTAATAGTATGTCAAACCTATTAGTACATCCCTACTACATGCTGTTTCACAGTAGCTGCAAAAAGTGCTTTAAACACACAAGACTCAGCCATCTGCTTCTCTACCGCGGTGAACGTACACTGTGATGTTTCAATAGGAAAAGCAAAGTCTCCATCTCGGGCGCCTCTAGGGCAGCCGGCGAAGCGTGAGGCGGCGGAGGAGAGCAGAGGGCCTTCGCTAACACGTGAATGTTAACAAGCACCCTGCCTCCTCCTTGGCGGTTAGCGTGGCAGAAACGCGGATCGAACCACCCTCCCGGCGTGAAGACCGCCGCTGCTCTGATGCCGCTGCAGGCGAACCCGCTGGGGGCAGCCCTGCCCGGGGCAGCCCGGCCCGGGGCTCCCGGCGGGCCAGGGCCCTCGGGGCGGGACAGGCCCGCCCGCCCGCCCGCTCCCGGCGCCACCTACCCAGGTAGAAGCGGAGGAAGGGCGAGGGGGTCATGTTCCTGAACAGCATGATCTGCACCCAGGGGTTCTTGTACTGGATCTGGGGGATGTTGAAAAACACAAACTTTCTGGAAAGAAGGAGAAGAAAAACGCACAAACGCCAGCCGAGATGTCTCTGAGGAAGGGGCAGACCGCCCCGCGCTCCCGCCGCGGCCCCGCGCTCACCTCGCCCCCTCGCTCAGCTCTCCCGCCGTGTTGTAGTTCACCGTCATCACCTTCACCGAGCTCTTGAAGATGACGTCGCCCTGGCTGAGATACTGCAGCGTCCGCCTGATGGGGAACCGGCCTTTCATCGGCATGGCGGCCGCCTGCGCCCGCCGCAGCTCCGCCGCCGGGCGGAAATGGCGGGAAGCGCCGCCCCGCGCCGAGAGCGGCGGGAGCCGCAGTTCCCTCAGCCGCCGCGCCCGCTCCTCCGGCGGCGCAGGGGGCGGCGGGGCCGCGCCGGGCCTCCCTCCGCCCGCAGCCTGCCGGGGCGGAGGTGCCGCTTAACCCGCCGGCGATGCCGTCTGCCCGCCTCTGCCAGCCGTTTCTCCCGCTCTCTTAGAGAGGTCTGTAAGGCCCAAAGAAGGTGCGCAAAGCCGGATGTCCTTTTCACCGGTATCTTGCAGTTTATATCGGAGAATCTGCCATCGTGAGTTGGGTTTTGCAGATGAGGAAGGGTTTTGGGGCTGTCGGAAGGCGGCACGTCGGGGGCCGGCTGCGGTCCGGGCAGCCTCCGCTCGCTCCTCTGCTCGTCCCCAGCCGCTGCCCTCGGCTGGCGCCTGCGGAGGGAAACCGGGCTTCCTTTCCTAACGCAAGTCAAACCCGCCCCAAACCAGGTATTTTGGAGGCAAAAATAATAAGAAAGGGTGAAATTAAAAAAGTATGTATGTGAGGTACACGCAGGTATCCCAATGTGACAGCTAAAGCGGGAGAAGTAACTAGGTAGTAACGATTAGGGGAAGTAGAAGAGTTGGAAGGTGAACTAAAACATAAAGAAAGGGCTGCAGCTCTTCTCCCTGGGGAAGAAGAAAAAAAAAGTAAAAAAAAAACCTAAAAAAAGTAAAAAAAATTTTTTACTTCATTTTTATTGTTTCCTTTTGTAGTAACATCATATCTTGATGCAAATCAAATTTCTGAAACGTGCTATTGGCAAGGGGGTTTTGTTGTGTGGTTTTTTTCTTTTTCACTATTACTTTCGTTTAAGCGTCTAAAGAAATATAAAAAGCAACTCCATTTAATACATTATTTGGCATGGCATGAATGAATGTACGTTTTGTCTGTAACAAGTCAGACAGCTCTGCCAAATGCAAAAAATGCATTTTGAGCTGAAGAAAACTTTGCCAGACTCGATGGGTGGGTTCATGCCACAGGATATACAAACGCTCTGAAACGTTTCCTACCTGAAATTCTGTCAGCGCACACCGATCTTGACTAGTAACACCCTTCTGCGCGCCTGTAGTTTCTTTTCTAGATGCTCTACAGATAGAGTAACAAATTGTCCACTCTGTTGTGTGGACACAATTTCAATTGGCAGAGGATTGACCTTTTCAAACTTAGCAACAAAAACTCCTGCTTCACAGTAGGCCTCTAAATGAAAAGGACCTTTTTTTGTTTCCCATGCATGTTTTTCTTGTAGACACCTGGATTTGACAACTGAAACCTTAAGTCTGATTGATTACCCTCATTTCTGCTAAGAGAAGCTTCTCTAAGCTGCACAGTTTCTAATAGCAGCAAGAAATGAAGTTAACTATCATCATCTCTGTATAAATACATGTGGTGCATCTCAGCCATGTTATATGTAAAATGGAGGCTGCATTTACTGCTTGGAATAGAGTCCGAGTTCATTACCTCTGTTATAAAGTGTGTGTGAAGGGAACTAAACCAACACCCAATGCATCACCTTAATTTAAAAACTGGGAAACAGGAAGGAGCTACCAGATAAACGTAAACATAAAGCATTGTCTATTAATAGCTAACTATCTCCTCAGAAAACCTGAGAAAAACAGAAGGCTAAAGAAGATGAATTAAAACCTTTAGGAAAAGGTCCTTCTCCTAGAAGTAGCTCCCTGGTGTCAGTAAGGTTCATGGGATTTATCTTCTGTCTTAGACCTGGTTAAATCACTCATAAGATCATCACTGTAGTGAAGGGAAAATACTGTTTCTCTCTGAAAGACAGTAAATAATGTATTTGGCTTACACACCTAATGTTTAAGAAGAAATTAAGTGAACTTAAAAATAGAACTCAAGAATGCATTTATATTTGTAATTCACTTTAATGGTATAAACCTCATTTAGGTAGTAGTATTAAGCCACAACAATATAATGCCACATTTAAACAGCATTTAATAAAATGCATAAGCTAAATCATGCACTGCAATACTCTATATACAAACACAACAATGCAAATTTCTCTTCATGACTGAAGACATTGATTAGATATAAAATTCAGATTAAAAAAGAACATGCTATTATTTTTAAATGCTATCACACATAACAATGCTGATTTCACAAAAGAAGCTGTGAGAAATTAACAACTTTTGCAAGGTTTTTAACTTGAAATTAAAATATAATAACATAAACAATAGTTTTCTAAATTATAATGAACAGAGAGTTCCAGAAAATATCCCAAGGAATTAAAAGTAGATGATTCCTTTTATAAAAATTTGCTATTTTTGTAGGAGCGCAGATCTCCCTGGTATGCCAAATAGATACAACACTTACACAATGTGCAGTTTTTCAATTATGAAACTGTTCGAACACTGGCTTGCAACGTATTTTGGAGTACAGATTAATTATTAAAAATATTCCCACATTTAATGTTGATTCCATGTATGTGAAATTTAACATACATGCTCTGTAAGCAAGTAACATGTTTTCTTCTTAAAGAATATCCTTTTTATTTGAAATTTATTCAGTCCTAACCCACAATCATGAAAAATATTTTAAAATGGACTTGTGCCTTATTTATCTAAGACCATTAAAAAATGTACGAGAAGCCAGTTATTCAAGGGTGTTAGATACCTGGGAATAGGTGTGCTTCTCTGACTTTTGCTTTCTGTGATCAAATACAGAAAGTTGATTTCACATTCCACAGTTTCCATAGAATATTACAACAGAGCCTTTATTGCCACTTAAATTTGAATGCATTTTGTCCTTCAGAGTACAACCAACTCAAACTTGTACATTAAACAAGCTCACAGTTTTAAAATATGCTCCTTTTTCTAAAGTCACAATTGAATTTTTAAACATATTCAATCCTGATCAATACCCCAGTTGGCTTCCTAATCTTTAAAAATGTTACTACAGTACAATGACGTTAATAGACATTCAGGTTTCCATTCAGCCTTTAAAGAGGAAAGCAAACATTATTCAAACAGCACTGATTGATTGTCAAGACACCAATGAAGGACAATCTGTCACAGGAATTCCTGCCATTAATTTAAATAATTCTTCTGCTGAAAATCTCAAAAATAAGATTAAAAATGTTAAAATGGATGTTTTACAGCTTTTTCTATATTTGAAACAAAAGGTTACAAACACTTACTAAATGGTAGCGTGAGAAACAGAGAACATTCTTAGCATTTTCCATAGCAAAGACTTTATAAGCACAGGGTCTGACTCTGAAAGAGACTTGTGTTTTACTTTCAGCATGCAAGAAGCTCACATTATTTTAATTGGTGTCTGCTCATCTGCTTAAACATACACAAGTCTTTGCCACGTTGAGTACAAAAGGTGGAAATAAATGTCCAGAAAATTCTGCTTCAGCTTTTTAATATGACAGAAACAACACTTGCTGAACTACTCCCCTACACGGTCTGTGAAATGCTTTTTTAAAAAACCAAAGTTAATAGAAGTACTTTTACAGAAGGCTTCCTTTGTAACTGAAGTCATCAGAAGGGAGAAGGAGCAAGAACTACTTATATTTTGATAATTTAAATGTTTGAATACTTCCTGTAAGTAATAAATTGTCTTACTGCAAGTCTAGTTTCATAAATGCTCCATGTGCCCAGCTCCCATGTGAACAGTGGAAACTTCACACACACAGTGCAAGATCTGCACAGATGACGGTTTCAGGAAAGGCCAGAACGTGAAAATGGACATTAGTCTGACAACTAAATGAACTAACCAGCTTTGTTTAGTTTAAGCTAGACAATAAAGAGAATAACCTTGGAAAGTGAATATGCAATTGAAATGCATTGTGAAAATCCTCAGTAAGTCTTGATGCTTGCTAAGAAATAAACTAGCTGCGATCTCCCTCTTACTTAATTACCACTGTAACAGAAATGTCGTCGTTTCATTGAACAGAGGACAAAGTCTGTTTAACTAACGGTTTGGTTTCATGTTATCATTATGGCAATATGAGTATTGATTTTTTAAACAGCATCCATTGCATCCTGTTCTGTGTGCTACGGTTCAATGATAACGGGCAACTTGTTTTTCTTCCAGTTAGCCACTGCTGAACACTTAAAAAAATCAATCTCTTACCAAGTTTCACTGCAAAATAAAACCTTACAAAAAAGTCTCTCAGAAGGCTGAATCAGTATATATTGAAAACAGGGAAGTGTTTTCTATGACTATTTATTTATTTATTCATTTATTTTTAATGGACATATGTTCAATTAACTATTCACTGGCAGACTTCTACAGGTCAAATGAGAAAAGGTAAAGGGAGTAATGTAAAAGCCAGAAAATTCATGGAATATATTTGTCAGTTCTGAACAGAAAATACTAAATTCAGGCTGGGTTTAGAAAAAGGTGCAAAGCTCTGAAATTCATGAGGATTCACCTGCTTAGGCAAGGCTTAGTTTGGGCTAAGAAATGAAAACTAGGAAGGTCTGGATTAGCGAACGAATGAAAAGCTTTAACATATAGAACGGTATGAATACATGGCTACATAGCTGTACATATATACATACACTACACACTTTCTATACACTGTACATAATATATTTAGACAGATAGGTATAAACATATACATTCATACACACATACATACAACTATGTACATATGCATTAGCTGCTCGAGTGAGTTTTAGAATTGAACATGCAGAAATGCACAATGGTGGGAGGCACAAAATAAAGATGTGTAAAAATCTATCAAACCCTTTAAAAAGAAGGAAGACAGGCATGAAATTAACAATAATAAGCCATTTTCAAAGCATTATTCTAACTCAGAGGATAAAACAGGCTGTGGGAATTATGGAACATTATGACAGTATTATGTGTGATGAACTTAGCACAACTTCACAACAAAAAGCTCAGTAATAAGGTAATTCTGGGGTTTGATGTGTTCCAAATCTAATATATTTAGACTTAGAGCATTTAAACTTTACGAAGAATTTTACTTTAACTTGCAACCTCAGTATAAATAATGTTCTAATTTTTTTGCACAAATAATTTCCCATATAAAGTTGATAACATTGATTGCAGCAGAAGTAGGGTTGTAGCATTATCTAGCAAGAGGGGCTATGGCATTTTTCATCAAACAATAAGCCTGAACTTAGTAAAGGAGAATTTACTGTTAAAATGACTCAGCAACTTTAGAATTAAAAGGTGCAAAAAGTAAATGTTTTCATTTTCTCCCATTTGCCATGCCCTCTTGGTAATTTTTCATATAAAGCCGTTCTTTAAACTAATTTTCTGTCATTCAAGATCCAGTGGATGCTGGCAATTTGTCCTTCCCCTGTCCCTTACTCTCGTCTACAGGGTGAACATGGCCTTATTTTGTTGATTCCCCCTGGATATACGGAGGCATTAGACTGCAGATGTTGTGTGCTGCTCTCACAGCAGGCCCATGCTTCTCATCAGAGCAAACCACTGCAGCAGCTCTTCTGTTGTTGTATGGCAAGTGTGGCAAACTACTGGGACAGATGGGAACCTACCTCTTGTTTGCTTGCTATTTCTGCTTTTTCTCTTATGGGCAGGAGTAGAGGAAAAAGAACCAACCTACCCTGCTTTTGCACTCTAAAGAGTAACCAAAGGAGAGGAGAGGGATTTCAAACAGAAAAATAGCATTTTAATTTATCTTTTTTTTTCTTTTCAGGGTGATATCATCCTGTAGGTATTTGCTGGTGCACCTGTGTATGTCTGATTGACCTGCCAGTTCTAGTGCTCACACCACCCAGTTCAACCAGGGCCCCTGACTGGTGCTGTTCTGGCAGAAAGGTTCTTTGATCACTGCTTCTTCGGCAGTATCCTCAGCCCGATAATGTCCAGTTCCCTTTTCCTGGCTAAACTGTATTCCCGATTCCCTTGCTACTCATGCTATTTGGTGCTTTTTTAAATTATCCCTTACCAATTAAACAGTTAGGGAAGAATCCTCACTACCCTCTGAATTTTAATGGACAGGAAAATGTACTGACATCTTCAGCATCTTGGATGAAATCATTCAGGAATCCATGGAAGTCTTGTGTACTGTACACAACAATGAAAACACTGAAGTGTTTTACAGTCTCTGCCGAAGAAGAAACACAGTCAGGAAACTGGTCTCACCTGGAAACTTCAGCCCTGACTTGTTTTCCCTGTCACACCTCAGAATATGCCCTTTGCCGAAGGGTACTATAGCGGTAATGCAGAGCCAGCTGTATTCCGCACAGAAACCTTGAGTCAGGGCTTTTCACTGGAGGCATTATGGCTGCCCCGAGGGCCAAGTCCTTCAGATGATGGTAAAAAGAGACTTGGTAAATGATACCAGGTAATCAATCAATGGTGACCAACAATAGTTTCTTGCCTCAAAGTGCTCTGAAAACTAAGCCTCCTTAATCATCTAACGTTTTAAGGCAGCTAAAATAAAGGCTTGTATGATCTCGTTGAAGGATCTCTCCTTGGAGATTATTTTTTCCTCTTCTACCTGCTTCATGCCAGAGTAACTCCACAGGCACCAAAAGCATTGTATCTAACTTACAAGTAATGTAAATGGGAAGAGAAAGATGACTTTCGCACATGGTCTTAGTTCTGTGTCTCTTTAGTCCAATGTAAGTAAATTAAGGGAAGAAAAGTAGTATAGCTTCTTGCCCTTGTCACAAATGCAATAAAAATCATTATTACAAAGCTAACCCAAAATGCTCCTACAGAGTTATTGATCATCGTTCTTTTTATCTACAAGATTCAAATTCAGTTCCTTCTCAAAGGAGTTGGGAAACGAAGCACATGGCAAATGGACATTAGTGCCTCATTATCACTCCCTGCATGCCCTAGTTTCAGTCAGCACAGAATTTTAACATTTGTCTGAATGATTTATTACCAATATACACATGTACTCAAGCTCAGATAGATCTAATCAGATAGTTTACTATCAGTATATTTCTACCAAATTAAAATATTTTCATTTCAAGAGCAGCAAAAACAGGACTTGGAAAATTCTGGAGAGTGAATTTAGGCACTAAGTAGAGCTTCAGTGAGATGTCACTTTTCTTAGAATCATTTTCAGACTCTGATCCTGTGACTCCTACTTCTGTAAACACAAGGTTTGGCACTGAAATTTGGCCTTCATGAAAACAAGCTAGTTCCATACTTAAAATCAAGAAATAGTTTTTCAATAATTGTTATAATAGTAAAAAACTCTCCTGTCCCATATTCATAAGCAAAAGTTTGCACTTGCAAAGAAGAAACAGAAAGGAAACTAATTTAGAAGTAAAGCTAGTAAGATCAGCCTGTTACCATCTTCCGTTACTGGCGGGGGGGATGGAACAAACCTTACAAATGACAAGAACTACATCAGCCTTGGGGTGTTTTCTGCAGATAGTTTAAAACTTGCTTGAGCCTGCAGCTGTGCTGTGTACGTTGTTCTGCCTTCACTATGTTAGAGTGGCCTGAAAGCCCAGTCACCACAAGAGGCTGAAGACAATGTCAAAGGTTAACATAGAGCAAGAGTAACTTTGTGAGACCCGTTTTCCTTAGATGTGCCTTTTTCTGTTACTACCAAGCAACACCTAAACTGTTGGCAGAAAGAATCCCTTCATCAGTTCTGTGCCTCTTGAACATCTATCTTTTACTGACGGACACACAAGGAAAAGAAAAAGATTTCTTTGAATGGGCTAAAATAGCTTCACTGCTAGATTACACCTACAACACTGATAGATTAGCAGCTTCACTGCTTGGTACACCAGAGGGTCGCACTGCCACTGAGAGGGACCTCGACAGTCTGGAGAAATGGGCTGACAGGAACCTCGTGAAGTTCAAAAAGGGGAAGAACAACATCCTTCCCCTGGAGAGGAACAGCCCCAGGAACCAACATATGCTGGGGGCCACCCAGCTGGAAAGCAGCTTGGCAGAAAAGGACCTGGGGGTCCTGGTGGACACCAAGTTGGACATGAGCCAGCAGCATCCCCTTGCCGCAATGAAGGCTAACGGTATCCTGGCCTGCACTAGGCAAAGCGTTGCCAGCAGGTCGAGGGAGGGGATCCTTCCCCTCTACTCAGCACTGGTGAGGCCACACGTGGAGTGCTGTGTCCAGCCTGGGCTCCCCAGTACAAGACAGACACGGACACACTGGAGAGAGCTCAACAAAGGGCCACAAAGATGATGAAGGGACTGGAACATCTCTCCTGTGAGGAGAGGCTGAGAGAGCTGGGACTGTTCAGCCTGGAGAAGAGAAGGCTCAGGGGGATCTCATCAATGGGTATAAATACCTGAAGGGAGGGTACAGAGAAGATGGAGCCAAGCTTTTCTCAGTGGTGCCCAGTGACAGGACTGGAGGCAATGGGCACAAACCGAAACACAGGAGGTTCCCGTGAACATCAGGAAACACTTTTTCACTCTGAGGGTGACTGAGCACTGGCACAGGTTGCCCGGGGAGCCTGTGGAGTCTCCGTCCTTGGAGATACTCAAAAGTCGCCTGGACGTGGTCCTGGGCAGCTGGCTCTAGGTGGCCCTGCTTGAGCAGGGGGGTTGGACCAGATGAGCTCCAGAGGTCCCTTCCAACCTCAACCAGTCTGGGATTCTGTGATTACACTTGAAATTTAGCGCAAAGGAGCCCTACTGCACTGGAGAAGATGGTTTATAGTTTTATATGGCAGTGTCTTAAGTGATTGCTTTCAGTGTCTCTCCATCATATGCCTAATCTTTTTCTCATTTTTATGACAGCCCTTGAGCAGCATGTGAGAAAGAAGTGTTAGGTTATTCATCACATCTATCTTATTATTTATAGCTAATATCAAATTTGCAAAACATTTTAGATTCTGAATATTTCTTAAGCTCTAGGGTCTACCATCTGCCATCCAAATTTCCACAATCCAAACTGTTAAGTCTTGGAATCAAAATAGTGCATAGAAAAAGTACTTTTTGTTAATGGCCTAAGGACTAAATTAGCTTGGTTCTGACTAATGCAAGCCAGTAAATTATGCTGATGATGCTATACAAAGAGAGACTTTATAGCTTTTAGATGGTAAAATCAGAATCTTAAGTATGGAATGGCTTCGTTTCATCTATGCATGCACAATAAATAAACCCTAAATATGGACTGCATTGTTGTTACTTCATTTACACAAATTAATAATTTATCCCTAAAGTCCAGGGAACTATTTGCAGAGTAAGTGACTACCAGAGATGGATCAAGGATAGTATTATGTGGCCTTGCATTTGTAGGGAGTGTAGTTTATTTGTAAACAGAGCTGCATGATACTTACCACTTTTATTTACAAATGTAATACAATGCATACATTTTAAGTTTTATTTCATGCGATCCCTCTGTTCCCAAAAAACTGTAGTGGCTTTATTTTGTTTCCTGAACTGTTATGCTTACAGCACAAATAAGAAAAATTAGAAAAACAAATTTTTGCACAGAAAATGGCGCCCTTTTGCTTGAAAAATTGGAAGTTGAAATGATGTTTGTCATGAAAAAGCCAGCTGTTGTGTATTCAAATTTGGGAAAAAAGATTTCAACAGCTGTTTTTTGTGCTAAGGAATATTTCATTTGTCATTAACAATGCTTACTTATCTGCTCAAATGATTTTTACAAAATACTGGAAGCCAATTAAACTGCCTAATCTTTTTTGCAATGAAAAATATCACAATAGTTCAACGCATACTGCTTTTAGAACAACAATGACATAACCCAATAAAATTTTAAATTTTAACAAAAAATGGCCACGACTCTTTCCAAGGTAGCTACTTCTTCTGATGTTGTTAACATCACAATTAATTTTTAAGTTGTATACCCTTAAAACAGGGACTTTGCATCAGAAGTGCTGACATAATCACACAAGAAGTTACACTGCAATGAAACAGCTAGTACAAAATTCTGCATTCCAGTTGACTTAACATTCAGAGTGCGGACCTTCCATCACATTAAAAATATGACAATTTCATTTGCTATAGCAAAAGCTGAGAGAAATGAAAGTGCAATATTACAAATCTCTGCATGTATATTGGACTCTTTGTAATACCCTTTTGAGAAAAGAAGATTCTGAATGCTGTAACAATGGTAACTGGAGAAGACTTTAATGCATCCAGAAGCTAAAATTAAATAGCCTGACGTGTCATAATGAGTGCTACAAACGTGAGCCTCCTAACGAGAGTGAAGTATACCAGGTCAAGACTTTTTATTACATCAGAAGCCTCATCTAGAGCTGCTTAAGGTCTTTTGGCTACAGTTCAGACCCTTAAAAGACACAAACACCAACGTGGTTGGTGTGTCTAAATAAATGTCAATAACAGAAGAAAAACAAAAGTGCTCAACTTACCATTAGATTTTTGTCACATAAAAATATACAAGTAGAAAATGCCTCTACCACACAAGTAATTAAAATAATTGATATATCTGATGAGCCAGGATCAGATGAAGGTATTAATTGCCATGACTTTTTTTTAAACTTTGATTGTTTAAAATATTTAATGTCAATAATAAATTATACTAAAATGAAAGCAATGCTAGCAGCTAATGGCCAATACTAGAAAACATGTTGATGGATCATCACTCTAGATAATTTAAAAGTAGTTAATTTTATAACTCCATGGTATATCAGTCATTAATGGCAATTGTACATGACTGAATGTAAATCCTAACTATATTTCAGTTTCAAATTGAGTCATAGGAAGGTTGAGAGCACTGCGAAATTGGGAATGCTCAGTCAGGGAAGGGGAGGGAGGAAGGGAGAAATAAAAGTAAGAGAGATTTGTAATATACTCTTGCTGACAGCCAGAGGTTCTACACATTTCAGTTTTTAAACTGGACCTTTGGCTGGATGATGAGGGTGTTCAGGAGTACAGAGAGGAGTAAGTTTGGAAATACAAAGAGCATCACACAGCTCTACTTGAAAACGACTGTTCTTCCAGTTAATGACTGATTTTCCCCACAATCAAAAGGCTTCCTATCAGAGTAACAGTTGTCATGACTGTGTTGGTCTGAATAGAAACTTTAAGTCACGTGAATATTTCATGATTACTGTGGCAAGAAACACATTTTTTCTCCTACTTTGGGTAATTCCTGTAGCACGTAATAGTCACTATGACTGCATTGTACTGTGAATTACAACTGCACTAATTTAACAGAGTATAGTCTCATATGATGTGGATATCTGATTTAAGAATCCACATTAATATTTCATGCATAACGTAAGAGCAAGTGACTTTTTGTAGAATAAATGATTGTCTCCTGTAGCATTCTACATTTTCACAGAAATCACTAGCATTTTGACTAAGGACATATGCAACTTTTTCTCATTTTCCATACTCAAAAGCAGGGTGTTGATGACGTTGTCGCTTTGACAAGAAGTGCTTACAAAGTGCTAGTATTATACCCTGGCATTTATTAGATATTAATTCCAAGGATATTTTTAAATATATACATACTGTTCTTTTTACTTTTAAAGTAATTTTATTACTAATCTCTGATATTATAAAACTCTATTTTTAACCACTGATAATTTCTAAATACAAAGCATGTGAAAAGTATGTTCAGTAATCTATAGCCTTTTAAATGAAAGGCATCAAAAATATTCCTTGTGGCAGAAAAGGTCCTATAGCAGGTCTTTTAATAGCTGCTTAAATGTTGTCAACATCAGCAAACAGACAAGGAGAAATCTCACAGGAAACTGGTAGCAAGTTGGAAATATTTGTACATACCAAAATGCTATTCTTTTAACTTCGTAATTGTATGTTTTTACGAAAATTATTTCAATCCATCAAATTGTGTTGTTTCCACTATGCAGACGTGCCAGTTATTTGACCATTATATTCTGCTGTTTCCATTTTGAGAATGTAGGGGATTATGCTGTCAATGGGAACATTTCCAATGAGACCAGTAAAAAATAGTTCCTCAGTAATGCTAGAGCTCATCAGCCTAAGTGCTGGCAGGCGAACTAGAATCCGGGCTAGCCTGAAAAAAGAAGTTCAATGGATTATAAATACATATAATACCAGTTTAAAATACTTTGTGGCTAAAGAGCTGAATCTGCTTTTACTATTACCGTAACTCATGAATGGTAGTAAAGAGGCAATTAAAGCTAATTGAGCTACCATAAAAAGAATGGTTACTTTTCTATCCTGCAAGTGAAATGAAAAGCCACCATCTTTCTTTGTGGTTTTCCAATGAAAAGGACATATTAATGCCCTTTGTAGATACAGTGTGTACATACAAACACAGTTCTCCTGGTCTGCTTTTGGAATTCTCAGCTCTGGAAGCACTTGGTAGTTCAGGACAACGCTGAGACTAATAATATTCATACTGACTAGTGCGAACATTTGCACAATTTTAAAAGTAAAATGCTTAATTAAAATTTAAACCATAAACAGCATAGTCCTCAGTTGCCTAGCAACTTAATGACAAACCAGATAGCAAGAATGGGACAAGGTATGTATAAAAGGCAGTAAGAGAATCTGCTTCTGATGAGAAAAGGAATTTGGAGGGATGCGCTGTAACTCATATTGCCAAACGCTGTGGTTTTTTATATACCAGGATGTTAACAGACATCCAATATAATGAAATGATCGTATTGAATTTCTGGACTTTCAATGCATTTGAAATTTAGGACAGTGATGAAAGCATATCTGCTGTGTTTATATAGCAGATGCACATCACAAATGCCAAAATAAATACATTTCCGCAACCAGAGCCATGTAATAGCAAACCTTAGGCAGCACTGAACACAGGCCTCTGGAAAATGCTTGAATATCTATGGAGAAAATATATAAGGTCCATTCTGCTAATATACCATATCTTGTAAACTTTATGGGAAAATTGCAAAAAAATCCAAGCTATGCTGCTGGTTTTGTGAAAATTATAACACTTTTGCTTCTTTCTCAATTTGTGCCAGCATTCAGTTGCTCAGAAATAATCAGATTTGTACTCTAAACTTATCTATGGGTGAGCATGGGGATATAGACAATATCAATTAAAACAGGACATTGTTTGGGAAATGTAACTCTCTGATTTTCTTCCTTGAGCCACTATTAAGAGAAGTAAGTATATGGAACAAATTCTGTATTTCTTTTTATGGCAGATATCCAGCTCTCACGCTTCAAACCAGAATAATTGAACTGTACACAGAAGAAGAATGTGGGATTTGAGGATATTTCTGAAGTAGAGAATCCCATCTTCACTGTGCCTAACTGGGAATCCTGATGCCCTTTCTGGTGCCCCACACAATGTTAAATCTATAAGATCAGTGCAGAAACCAGTTTCTGAGATGGAAGAAGCTCTCTCTCCTTTACAGGTTTTTTTTTGTTTGTTTGTTTGTTTTTTGTTTTTTTAAAGATACACTACCTTCAGACCTTGCTTAAATGTATGGGATTGCATGCTTCTTTACATGGGGATACCTTTCACAGTAGAAGAGAATATGTTCTAGGATATATTGCCAGACAGAAGTTAGAATTTCCCTTGTAGTGCAGAGAATCATTGTGCTGATGAAATTTAAAATAGTTTTGATGGAGATTATTAGAAAATAGGGTAATTATTTCTAGCAAGTAAGAAACAGGACCAGTTGAGAAGTGAAAAAAACAAATTAGAGACTTTCAAGGAGAAGTCCTTGGAAATTTAAAAAAAAACAAAACAAAAAAAAAAACAAAAAAAAAGGAGAAATTAAGTAGGACAGAAGCATAAGAGTTGGTTACTGTTCCCCACATGTAATCCTTATTGTTCCAAGGTTTATAAACTGATAGTTTTAATACTTTTCTGCATATGTAACTTGACAAACATTTAAAGGATGATAATCACCTTTTATTATCTCAAAGCCTCTTTGACAACTAACTTGGAAAAGGAGGCAGTTTGAATGAAAGACGCTTGAGGCAGATGAGGCAGTTATTCTTGAGACTTCTAATAAAGTAAGTCTGTTTACTTTTCTAAACATTGCAATAAGACTCAAAAAAAAAAGAATTAAAAAAAAAGAAAGTACTCAAGTTTAATTTATGTGGAAGAAGCTAGGCAGCTATTCTTGCTTCTCCCTATCTTTAAACAAACCTGCTTGCTTTTATGAACAAGGTTCTAGTTCTTTCTCATCCATAGTCAAAAAAGAACAGATGTCAAAAAGGAAATTTTTACATCAATGATGTTATTTTGTACTTTTGCCAGCTACGGCCCACAACATTACTTTGGGTACTATAGACAATAAATACCTATAAGTATCTTCTGGATAGGTTTTTTGTACATAGTCCTGCAATTCCATCTGTGCCTTCTCCTGGAATTTTTCTATTTGGGTTGAACTGGTGAGACCAGGGTGATCTAAAGAAACAAAACATTTCTGTATGTCGATTGTTTCCCTATACATTGTGAAATATATGTAGTTATAAGATTCTCGCATTGAATTTCATTTAAATATTTCTCTTGTATTGTGATGTTTAACATGTTAGCTGTATAAAGGAAACCACTCAATTGAACATTTACTTCCTGGCTTCAGAATTATCTTGCTCACTTTTCTCTCTCTAGCTGCGTGTATTCACAAGAAAGTGGAAAAAGATTAAGCCTGTAGCTATGTACCAGGCAATGACACTCCTAGTTTTTGTTTCTAACCTTGCTTTTTTAAATGTGTTTGCCTCTTTGATTTTGACTAACTATGCTGACTGAGCGTTATCTAGGGTTGTTTTCCTGACAGATCAATTTCTTGACCCTCCCAAGTCTGTCTCATGTTTTAATTCCAGCTGGCTCAGCTCCTCAAAGACAGTCACATGATCAGAAAAAAACAGAAAATACCACATATTTGACTATACCAAAATATCTTCAGTGTTGTGTTCCAACTGCTCTTCCCTTGAAACAGGACAGAGCTAGCTTGAAGAGTTTCTTGCTCCTACAACTTGAATAAAAACGCCTAATAAACCTAACCCTAATGGTACAATCTGCAAAAAAAATTTCAAAAGCAAATTTCAGGACACCAATATCTTCTAATTAAAGTAAGTTTTATTACAAAGAGAAAAATAATATCAATGCAAAAAAAACCCCCAAAATGCCTGATAACAAGATACTCCTTTTCTTTGTATTTTGTGAAATTCAGAGTGGTAAACACCTTTGAATGAAAGTAAATAATTTACATTTCTGAGCAAGAGTTTCCCTTTCACTCAGCCTGTCAGCAGTTTTAAATTAACCTTTCTGTGTCCTAGGAACATTTCTCCTCCTTTGCTGAAGAGACTGTCACTTCCCATTTTTTTAATGTCCTTACCTTATAATTGCAGAAAATCTCAAGTATATTCTTTGAGTAAATCCTCATATCTCATAAACACTGTTGATCATGCTTTAGTTGTCTGCTGTCATTTTTTTGGTAACAAATGGAAGACAGCCTGTTTACATTTAGTTTTGGAGATTTTGTGGATGTTCTATATAAAATACAGTGGTATTTCTGCTCATATTTCAGCAATTCCTCTTACGAGTGTATTAAAAATATTAAAATTGAAGCCAATTTCTCTTTCTCACTGTGAGAATGTATCTCCTCTAATCCTTCCTGCCATTTACTTCATTAATATTGCTAGTACACATCCCAGATAACTTATTACTCATAGATTCTCAGCTGAAGATAATTGAGAGTCTAGTCTTCCAAGGTGGGTGTACAGGAAATACCTGATATTTTGGAACTGTAAATAACATGGATATGTTGCTCCAAAGTTATTTTTACAACACAACATGTAATTTGTGATAAATCATTATGGAACAATCATTTTATCTGCAGCTTAACAGATCAGTCTCATCTCAAGACATTAGTCTCATGAAAAAAATTGCTAAAACATTAACATATGAATGCTTATTATTTAAACAGATATGGTTACTAAATTCCTTACCAGGGCTAAAGAGGACTATAGCTTTAAGGTATGCATATTCATATCCATCAATATCAAGCTTGGCCATGCTGTTACAGAACTCCTGAAGTTTCCAGATGTGTTCCATGACTTGCTTTATTCTGTCTCCAGAAAGTTTATCTACAAAAAGATATCGCTCAGTATTTCATGTGAGCTCAAGTACATCTCATATATTAACCAATATCCTTTTGTAAAACAAGTGAAGTGACATTTTAAAGTCTTTCATGTCATTTGCTATCTTAAAACCACTTAACGTATAAGGATAGCCTGAATGATTATGGAAGCGAAGATTTATAAAGCTAAGTGAGACACGGGGCTAGCAAACAGAATGTTAACTCTTTTGCATAATTTTGCCAGTACAGCCACAACACCAGTCTTATTCCAGTGATGTACTGTTCTGAGCAGAGACTCTCAAATTATGGTGAATTATTCTACAAATGGCTAGAGTGATTCTGGGAACGAACAGAAGCACAAAAAAATCTATCATGCAATCCTAATTTTAAATTCAAACAGTATTGAGTTAGCTTTTCTAGAAGTGAATGCAAGAGCAGCAATGACAGTGCTACTTTTTCCTCTATCTGTACTTTTAGAAGTGAATTTTTCATTTACTGTGGTAAATAGTCTTTTTTCCTTCCAATGGGGTAAATTCACTCCAATACATGTACACAGATTCTGCCATCATTTGAAATATCATGTTCCTTATGTTGGCTTCATACTCTTTCTTAAAATGTTGATTTAAAAAAAAAAATCTTATACTATTTGTGGATAAGTCACAACTGAGTGGGATTACCTGCTCAGCTAGGGAAGGAGAGATTTCTACTTTGGTAAATATACCTTCTCTCTGACTGCATATCTGCAGACTAGTCAAAGAATGAAAACCTTAGAGATTACATTAAGACAAATCTTTGACTATATAATTGCTATTATCAGAATTCAGAGATAAGTCAATTCACAAGGGATAAAACTTCTTCTTGAGAAACACATTAGAATAATTTTATTCCAGTCATGATCGCTAATGGTAATATTTCATATCATTATAACTTAAATATTTTACCTTTGTTTGTACAGCTAATAGTGTGTAAGATTGCTTAGACCTGTGTGCCTTAAACTGAATCTGTGATGTAATTTATGATTATTTTACATATTTTCTGAAACCACAATAAAAAGATTAAACAGAAAAAATATGTTTTGCACAATGGCTTGAAATAAGAAAGCATTATCTACATTTCTAAAATACATGAATTGTGATAAGAGGTTTTTTTATTCACGATGGATCAAGATAGACATGATATAATGTTTTTATTTCTATATATTAAGTGGGAAACAATGGTGCAGAAATACTCAGGAAAAGTGAACTTGACTTGCAGAGTTTCCAAATAGCCTCATCACTAATATGCTTCCTAGATAACGTTCTGAAATTTCTTCACTTTGTTTTGAATTTTAAAGTTATAATACACAATATAATATGATAAGTTTGCAGAATAGATAAATAAAACAAATCATCCTCATTTCTTGGCCAGTCTCAGGTAACATGATATGACTGGAAGTACAGGTTGTAGAACAAATTTATTTTTTTATTTTTTGAGAGACGGGAACAGAAGTGAAGCCAGCTTAAGGCTGTAATAGCCCCACCACTTACTCCTCCACAAACTCATTGCCTGGGATGTAGATGGAATAGACGGCTCTATTCTGACAGAGATATAATTAAAAGCTGAACTCTGTGCAGAACACAATGTGCACGTTTCCCTGTCGGTCTTTTAAATTCTCGCCTCTCTCTGTGCAGGAAAGGAGTATTAGTTTGTTGTATTTTGAAGGCTGTCCAGGCTCTCTTAAATTACATCAAAAAAAGAAAAAAAAGCCCCTATATTCATTATTAAAGCATACTATCCATTTAAGAACCAAATTTCTGTCTACTTTACTTTATCATAATGAAGCTAATAAAGTAGATTAAAACAAATGTACTTTACTAGGACTGAAGGATATTAAACATTTTTTTCAGATTATCTACTTTTGTACATTTTATAGTTCTACAATCAAGTTTTACTCTCCTCAGTAAAAGCCTATTTTCCAATTTTTGCTGTGTGCACAATAATGGCACCACAAAAATCATCAAACAAATTGACACTAAATAGTATTCTGTAACTACTTTTAACTCACATTTAAATTTAAGCTAGCTTTTATGTAATATGCTGTGTTTGCAGAGTTTAAAGCTGCTAGTATTGGTTTTTTCCTCCTATTAAAAATGGAATGTTATTCTCACACTAATCGATCATATTGACTGGGAGCATCCTGAAAGAAAAAGAGTGAAAAAAAAGCAGCCATAACAGGTTATCACCCATTCTAGATATAGTAATCATTATCAACAAGCCAACACTGAATTAAAAAATAAAATTACATAAAT
The DNA here is from genome assembly GCF_965183815.1 of Platalea leucorodia. Taxonomy (NCBI): domain Eukaryota; kingdom Metazoa; phylum Chordata; class Aves; order Pelecaniformes; family Threskiornithidae; genus Platalea; species Platalea leucorodia. The sequence goes on from NC_138831.1 coordinate 16,273,190, forward strand.
CTTCTTAAGAGTGTCAAGAAAATAGGTTGTTTAATGCTTCAGAGGGTAGTTCAAAATACATTAATCATTACTGCATTATAGCAGTATCTAAAACCGTTATACTTGCAAGAATATGCTTGTTGTGACACTTGGCAAACGCTATAGTTTTACACTTCAAAGAGGAGAAGGAAAGTTCTGGAAGGAAAAAATTCTGGTGTGATTTGGAAGACGACATCATTATTCTAAGTGGAAAAAAATTTACATCTGGATGGGAGGAAAGCTCTGTGAGCACATCCAACTTTAGGACGTACTTGTCTTTCTCTATACTGCCCATCAGATGTAGACGACAGGAGGATACGTCCTCCAGCCTTATCCCCGTTTCTTCTATGGACACATCTGTCCCACAGAAATCTCTCTGAGGTCAGTGCAACCAAAGTTGTTGATCACCTGAAGAAAGGTAATTATGCAAGAGAAGGCTTCTCCTTCCCCTGGATCCTGGGGAACAATTCTGCCACTGATTAGGAAACACCTCATGAGAAATGTTATACAAATGTCCCTGCAGTGTTGACAGGACTGAACACATATAGGAATCACACACTGAAAACATACCTTCCTGGATGCTGTTCTGGAGATGGTTGACAATAGCTGCTAGGATAGTTGACAGACTCATCACCTGTGCACACTGTGCCAGGCCTAAGGTAAATAGCTCATTCCAGCAGGCACGCACAAGGCTTGTATTACAGTCCTGCCTATAAACAACAGAAAATCAAACAACTGTAGGTAGTTTTCATATCAGGTTGGTATAACCCTATGTGTAATTATGTTAATTATAACAATTAATAATAAGGATTAATGTATTGCAAACCACTTTACTAAAAGGCATATATTAGCGTATTACAAGTATTTCAAAAAGCAAAAAGAAGTGATAGGCCAACTATAGGAAACCATTTCAGGTTATCTGTAAAATAGTGCTCACCAGTTCTTTACCAAGATATATTTCTACAAATTAAATGCTTGCTTTTGATTCGGCTTTAGCTTCTGTAACCGCAGTAACATCAGATATTGTAGTTATCCCTTCCTCTGCCATCTTCTATTTTATTCTTCAAAAAGGAGAATATTGCATAGTCTTCACACATTTTAAAGAATTCATTAAAAATTAAACAGTATCATCATTTAAAAATTCAAAATAGCTGAAAAGTGTTCACATCAGTGCTTAAATTCATTAGAAAGCAAACCATTCAACAGAGTATGTCCATTTACCCCAGAGCTTGAAATGCAGGTATGGACCTAGCCCAGTGCATAGAGAGGAAAAGTAGTCGTGATGCTGACTCACAGATGTAGTGTACATTAAGGTACTCCGGCATTGGACTGGGCATTGTCAGCTGCAAAAAACAAAAGTGCAGTACAATATAAACAGTTCAGACATAAAACAATTTTTATTATCCATGAAATAACCAGCGAAAACATTAAAACTACTCTTATAGTCTGTCATAAGCAACTATGTGACAAGAAATTGTCAAAGGAAAACTGTACTAAATAACTCATTATTACTGACAAGGAATGCAAATGGGAATAGGAGACAAGAAATTATGTGCGAGAGAGCACAAATGTTTCCTTTTAAAATGTTTTAATATTAATTTAATAATAATTAAATCTATAAATTTCATTGTTCTGTGGAGTGCTGGCTAGCACCACAGTGCTATAAAAGATCTTTTAAAGCTTTTTAAAAAGAAGCAAAGCAAAATCTAAAATCTAAATATCTGAAGTGGGAAAGTCACGTAATCGGAATCTACAATCACGAAACAGCATTAATGGGAATAAGCAGGTTATGATAAAAATTTGACTACAGTAAGTATTACTTATTTCAGTAATGATCTTCATATTTCTTGAAACAGTGCAGTTTCATCACAGCAAGATGAACACCCTTGTTGTTTCTTGCACATTATCAACAAGTGTTTGTTTGTATTCAATTGAAGCTGAAGCATCTCTAAAATGCAAGACCTTTTTCAGTAGTCTAACCATAAGCATCTAAGAAGGCACTGTAACCTCTCTTTATATGAAGGAGCCTTTTAGATGAAAGTTTTACACTATCTAGACTTATAAATTAATTAAGCAAGATATCATACTATATGGATGATACGAAAAGTGATTATCAACAACAAGGAAAGTGAAATAAATTTTAAAGCATTCTTCTGTCTATGAAAAGGTCTTATGAAATAACACCTATACGCTTTAGATACAGCATGCAAGAGTGAAAATTGTATTAGAAGCTTTGTAACAGCAGATGTTATCCTAGATTATATTGCCAAAATGAAATATATGAATAAAGAAAACATAGTAAATGGATTTGGGGTTATGTCTTAAGTGTTCCTTTGTTTAGTAAGGCATTTAAAGAAGCACATACCTTAAATGTGACATGTGTATCTGTAAGTAGGGGTCCTTCCACTTCAATAATTGGTGTTGACTGATCTCTACTGATTACATGAATATTCCCTCCTCCTGTAGGATCCAACCCATCTGCCAAGTTATGAGCTGCTGTACCATCTGTGGTATTAAGTGCTTTAGCCAAAGTATCAAATGCCCTAAAAAAAAAAAAAGTAATAAACAATGAAAGAGTGCTTCCTTACACCTTAAAAAAATTCAGAGTACTGGTCAAATTAAATGCTATAAAGCATTTCCACCTAGAAGTAACATATACAGGAACTGTTTATGCTAAGACACAAGGTCAGACTTCATTACAACCCAGCCCCTCTGTACTGTTCAGACGTTAATAAAAGGAATAGATCTGCCCATTTATCACTGGTAAAAGATCTCCCATGTAAGGGGGGAACTTTTTATTACTGCAAATCCTGCTGTAATAGTTTTATGCTAGCATTTGTACTAGTAAAGGGGTCTCTCGTGCTTACCATTCACTATCCCCTCCTTCTCACCTTGGAATGTTTAAACAGATTATGTGAAGATTACAGACCAGATGCACTTTGGAGAACACCCTGCAGTCCCTGTCCTTGATGTCCAATTTCTTGGAACAGTGGAGAATAGCGTGATTCTCTTCTAGACAACATGTCTGAATTTCCTTTCCCTTAAGATAAGATACAACCAGACACTCCTGATCTCACAGTATAGACAGAGCCTTAGAAACCTTATGACAGTAACGTAAGAGAGACTGGTCCCTGGACTCCTTTATACTCAAGCTGTAGCTGGGCCATTGCCAAAATAAGGCAGTGTAAATTCCCTTCTTATGATAACAGAGCTTAGATTTAAAGAAGAATTTTGTGCTCCAATTTCATACCAGTGGACAGTATTATGATACAGTGCTGTTTTGCCAGCATTTTTGTCAAGAAGCTTTGGGGGGGGGGGTTTGGTTTTTTTTTTCTGCTTTAAAGAAAGGGTACAAGGCTGACATAAGTCAAAGTTGCATTGTCAAGTATTTTTAAATATCAGTTCGCTCACTTGAAGAGTTTAAATAAAAGACTTAAGAGCGTGAAGTTAAGCTCCTCTTAAAAATCTTCTACTTGAGAAACAATGGACAGTTTTGAGGCCAAATACTTTTAATATTTCACTATATTGACAATTTCTGTTGTCCTTCAACCCACCCACCCCCCCGGAAAAAAAAACAAACAAAAGCCCCACTAAAAACCCCACCCGTAAAAATCTCAAGCTCTGCTGGACATTTTAAGACTCCATGTTCCTTTTTCCCATTTTTCTCATTAAAGACAACATTAAAGACTTCAAACTCTTCTAAACATTAAAAAAAAAAGTTTATTGATCTTAGTTTAACTACATTTTCCCTACATTACCAGCAGGTATTACGGCAGCACAATCTCAAAAAGAGATCTGCAGTAATACAGACCCCTAAAGAGCAGGCCTAAGGGCATGAGTATTGCACAGGAGAAGCTTCCATATAACAAGCCCATCAATAAAACAGTACCAAAGTGTTGCTATTCTGAGAGTCCCTCAAGGTCACAAATTAGCCATTTATTATTTTTCTGAGTATGAAATCTGGCCTAGCTTCAGAACACTACATTTATAACACAGGACACAGTTCTTCACAAGAGGACAACAGCCAAACCTGGATTTCTAAAGAACTGGTTTTGTGTTTCAAAGGAGGGGGCAATCTCTACTGTGTTTGGTGTCACAATGCCAAATTACTTCAAAGAATGAATGTCAGTATACACCATACAGAATAAAAATTGCTAAATCAGATGCAAATATAAATGCATACCGTGTAATCTCACTTGCAGATTGCTCTTCTTGTTGAACTTCGGAAGTATCTCCGTTATTTAGTGACTCACTGAGATTAGCAAGAGATGTTACAACATTTGCTAGTGTTCCTAAAGCACCCTGACTTGTTTCAGCCTAAAAAGGAAGAACCATATTAGTAAATCAAAATTACAGGCAATGTATCATACATAAATTTTTCCCATTTTTAATCTTTGTGTTCGTTTTCCCTTATGTACCTTTTCCTTTCTCCTGAACACCTACAGCAAGAACAATGGCTCACAATGATCTTAAAATCCTATTGTAATCATCAATCCCAGCCCTGGCTGACATATCATGTGGGGAACTACCTGTGGCTGACCTTTTGCAGAAACATGTCTGTGAAATCATGTTCCTGTTGATCAGCTTATTATCTCCATTCATACAGATCTTCAGCCTTACCCCAACCTTATCTTCTCAAGAGCAAGAATTATTTGTGTCTATGTACATAGCTTAAAATAATCTGAACAAATAAATATATATGTTCAGAACTTAACTGAAAGAATAATACCTTGGAGTCAGCAGCTAGGAGGACTGTACCATCATCCCTGATCAAAGGCTGCTGAATATTCACGAGCATTCCTGGATCAAGAAGACCTGCTGACCTGTTCAAAAGCATAAGGCATCTGACAGTCAATAATATTTTACATTAATCAGAAGAATGTGTAACAACCTATGTCAGAATAAAACGGATTACCAATTCTTAAATTAACAATTTAATGAAGCTCAGAGGTTATTCATCAGGACTTAAGTCTTTCTGAAACAGTTTCCAAAAAGTAGCTTGAAAGACAGAAAGTCTGGAATACGTTTTCCTTTCCTGTGCAAAAGCAATGACAACTTCCCAAACAGATGTCCTCTCATTTGCTTTTTACACTGGTTTATTCTGTCTTAAGGAAAGTTGTTGTCTTCTCATGTTCTCAGAAGTCACTTAATAGCTCTAGCATTATGCATTAGACTTTGGAGAAAGGTGTAACTGTGCATTCCAAGTTAGACAATGGACAGCACTGAAGAAAAAAATTATGTCAAGAAAATATGTTTTACATCCCAATATACAGCTGTAAACAGTCATGTAGTCAAGGTCTGCATAAAATCTCTGCTGCCTTTACTTCTGCTACTTTTTGACTAAACATCCTTTCCCTTTGCTGTATCTAATTTAGGGAGACAGTGGGAAGTCTTTGCAGTCAGCAAGGATAAGTTTATTTGTTACTTATACAACACTCCCGAGTCTGGATAACCCAATACAAATGCACGCATGACAGGTTCAGACCACAGGGAATTTATAGTTTGAGGGGTCTGAGACTAACTAACATTGTGAACTACCACAGGCAGCAAGTTATCATGCATTATGCAAATCTGAATCCTACATAAATAATAGAGAGTCACACTTAAGGACTATAATATTGTTTATAGGACTGTAAGGGATCTGTAGCACAAGGAAATCTCAAAGCAGCAAATGTGTCTGTAAGCACTACGTTTGAACAATATCTGACTTGCAAACAAGAGCACTGAAAAACAATTCTCCAAGAAATTTGCAGTCCAGTCTTCCTAACTGCAGTGTCATTTGTTCAACAAAGAATATATATATATATATATATATATATATAAAAATATTGAGATCTTATATCTTTAGATGGTTATTATCCATTCATAAACTAACTGGACCTCCAGTTTTAAAAATGTGATATTTAACCTAGAGTTCTTTTTTTATTCTACTCAGAAAAAGACAAATCTTGCTTCTATTTATTATATGCATTTCCACACCCACTGCCTATGGAGACAACTGAGAGCATGGGAACCATCTTGGAATATCTTCCATATAGTAAAAGGAAGGTGCTGTTGTTGAGACTGGTCTCTTGCGATCTGCATCAGCAGTCACTGCAGTCTCTTTTACTACTGTCTTTAGGAGAAGGAAGACCGAGTCTGCCATTTGCAGATTTGATTTCAGAGAAGTGCTAATCTGAATGCATCACAGCATAAGCCTACATGCTTTTTGCTTGAGTATCATATATTTGCCCTACCTGTGCTTTGACCTGGCTGGACAAGAGCCAGCTCCAAACTGAAAACCACCCAGCTGTACTCAGACATAAACACTTTCATGAGAAGCAGAACAATCTAGGTTGATCTTGGTAATGGAAACAGACAATTTGTGAACGGGAGCTCTTTTCTGTCCAATTCTTTAGAGCGGAGGGGAAAAAAAAGAGTATAGGTGTGCCTGCAAAGTAATATGCACAAATAACCGTAAACAAGACCTGTTAAACTGAGGTACTCACCGCGTCCCATCTTTGTCTGCCACAAATGTTGGAGTTGCTATTAGAGGGCTTCGTAGATCTTTTCTGATATAGATTTTTTCAGTGGAAGCTGCACAGTTGGTTGGTTTTTCACGCTGCACATCAAAAGGCTTTCTTTCACTTTGAACCGCTACATAAAAGATAGAAACATGCAGATTTGAAAGGAAATAATTCAACTGAAAAATACAAAAAGAAAGTAAAATTCTCACAGTAGGATTTCAGTTTGCACAATTATGATGGTGTATCAGCTCAGTGCAAAACTGGAAATCGAATATGAAGACTGAAGAAACACAGCCTCCAATTCCACTATACCTGTGATTATGTACATTTTTAACTAAGAGTCACAGATTGATCATTTGCTTTAAGATTTGCTGAAATGGAGTCAAAGCTTGCTATTTCATTGGCATTTAATAAGATGGAACATTCTGCAAAATATGTTTTCAAATTGTTTGTTTATTCATTTATTACAGGTAAAGCTATACCTAAATGTTAGAGACAGTCATACTTGGGATGATTCAAAACAATGCAAACCCAGAACAAACCCAGAAAAAGTCAAGACAGGCAAGTTACATGAGAGATGCAGGTTAATTCCCTGGGAGACGAGTCTCTGCATGATATGCAAAGCACTCACATCCATTCATTCCACCCAGTTAGGGAACAGTGTTCCAAAACTAACCTTTTCAGAATTGAAAATATTTCTACTTGATAACTAGAAGAAAATAAGCTCAGTCTCCAATATGCCAAGCAAGTGTAGTAAATCTTTTAATAAAAACAGTAAGAAACAGTAACTTTGTAATTTTAAAGGAAGTGAAAAGTGCATCTTTATAATATTAAGGTATTATTATTAAACGGATTCCAGAAAGTTATCTGGAATCTAAGTCACTGAACTTTACAAACTCTTCTATGGCTTGACATAACATTCGACTGCATCAATTTTTCACCTGAAAATGAGGATAATAAAATGAATAAAAGACTATGAAAATAATATAAAGAATTTTTAAAAGTGTTGTACTAATATTAATTCTCACTTTGCAAATGTAAGGCATAATATAACTGGAGACAATATTTATGTGCTATTCATTGTACCAATTAATCATACAGCAGTTATTGGTCCAGAAGATCAACATTATTAATTAACAAGTAAACAAAAAAATTCTACCCTCCTCTCTAGCCCTTTTGAATGTAACAGTAAAATACATGGATATGTCTCTATCTGTCCTCATAACCAGCAAGAGTTATTTAGTTCCTGATTTTATTTTTGCTAATATTTTTACTGTCAGCAAAATTTAGGGGCTTAAAAGTAGGTATATCCATTTTGTTGGCTTGGGGGATACATAAATATTAATCAGAAACCTGATGCAATGCCCAATAAAGTCAGTGAGCATACATCCTAATCATATTGGGATAAGAAAGATTTAGCCTCTGGAAATACAGCAGTTTCTCTTGTGCAAATGTCTCCCTCTATACTCAGCACAGCGTGTGCAAAGCACAACAATCATCACTACAGGTCTGAAGTTCCAGAGTGCAAATACAACAAAGACGTCCCTATTTACAGATTAAAGTTCTGCCTCCCATGAACTCAGTGGTTGGAACTTATCCTGCCTAGATCAGAGCGGAAAAAGAAAAGTATTTGTTGCTTCACCTTAAATTCTCCATAAATTTATCACAAAACAACCAGATAATAGCCTTCACGAAGTGCTGGACAGAAGAAGCAGAGGTGCTATAAACTGGAAACAAAATACATTGAAAGAGGTGTTTGGATGCTAGCAGTGGAATTGTACAAAGCACTGCATACAAACATGGAAGTACATTGTTTAAAATAGGACAGTTTATACAATGCCTCATAATACAATGCTCACAAACGACCAAATTAATATAAAAATGAAAAAAAAAAAAACAAAACCAACTACTTTCTATCACTGGATGACAAAGAAGAAAAAATAAATCAGAAGGAAAGCAGATTCTGAACATGGAACATTAGACTCAGATTTATGTCCATCCATGTTAAAATATTTTGTATTATAAACATACACTGTGTTTCTAACATGCATTCTAAGTGAGGTTCTAACTGGGCTCCTACTACAGCAGTGTGAGACATGGTTCAAAACAAATCACTACTGCACCTCAGACATAAAATAGTGATGAAAGAAAGGTACGGTAGGTAGATGCTTTGGCTGCTGAAAGTTCTGTTTCCTTCAAGCAACATACATGGAAATGGAGAGAACACACTAAAAAGTGGTAGTCCACATATTTATTATTTGGTAGGCACAATATCACATTGGGTACTTAACACTCACATTCCATTTTCATGCCCATCTCTAGACATTTCTTAAGCCTACAAAACTGGCAGCGATTCCGATGGTGTTTATTGATGATACAGTCCTGGTTGCTACGACAACTGTAGGTCAAATTCTTCCTCACACTCCTTTTAAAGAAACCTTTGCATCCCTCACAACTGACAGCACCATAGTGACGACCTAGGAAACATATATATTGTTATCAGATGGAAATCACTTATATTTTAGCATAAAAATATTTATCTTAAGCAATTAAAACATTGTAAAAGTCACCCTTTAAATTTATTTTGTATTCTTACCATCATTTTGTACCATGAAAGCATTGTTAAAGTCTTACAGAATGTTTCTTGTTTACCTAGTGTCAGGGCTTTTTGGGGGGATAGTGGAGAGAAGAGAGGAAGGCTAAACCTATTTCTGAATGAGAGGCCTGTGAAGTGGTAGTTGCCATTCCGGACAAGCACAGATGCAATTCTATCTGCTGTTACAGATTACAGGATACATTAGAAGAAGATACAGGCTAAGAGCTTAATTACCTTCAGAATATAAATAATTTTACAATAAAATTTGAAATGCAATCTTAATTTTAAATTCCTATACATATCAATTCTGGTATTGTTTTAATTACATAAACACTTAAAAAAATAAAAGAAAGCGAGACAGAGAGACAGAAAGGTGTCTTCCCTACAGCATGAAAGCACAGTCCACTTCCTTGGCTAATGTAGAAATTTTACCTCATAGACTCCTTGTTACTGCATGGATCTGAAACACTGAGGATTCACTTGATCTCTGCTTGCCTTTTTCTGTGATAGTAGAAGACCAAAATCTAATGGGAAGTCTTAAGTTTGTTAGAGAGCACTAAGAAGTGTTTTCCTGGAGCAGGTAGACTTTTCTAGGTGACGTGTTTATTGCATGGTTGCCCATAGCTGTGGGGAACTGGACTAAATGCTTCAAATAGTCTTTTTCAGTTACCAGGAGCTATTCAATCATTATTTTGTCTTTCAGCACATGACGATTTATCATACACTCCAGTTGAAGTACAAACTAATATTCTTCCAAGCAGAGTTTAACTATTTGATGTGTATAGATACAAAGTATAATGTTATCTTTTTTCCATTTTAGATACAAAGTATAATGTTATCTTTTTTCCATTTTAGACTCCCTTGCTTTTGCCATGAGCATGGCTAAAATCAGTAAAAATACATGAAACCTCTTCCCTTCATCCCAGCCATCCTTTCAATCAAGTTTCTTGACTACTACTTTCTATGCTTCCTTACCTGATGCTTTATCGCCACAGACTACACAATATTCTACTACCTGGGGCCGCTGAACATCAGCTTTTCCCAGCAAACGTTCCACCGAAGCAGAGTCTGTCACTATCTAAAACAAAATTCCAGAACAAAAAGATGTAATTAGCCAGTCTTTTCTTCTGACATGAAAGTAAGGAGCTTTGCCTACAGAACAAGATTGGTGTATCAATTGGGAAGAGGGGGCTGAATTTGAGAATAAGTAGGACATGTGGAATGAAATTAACTAGTATATATTGCAAGTTAAGAAGAGTCTTTACTGTCAATAGTGAAACTATTGAACCAGTCATAGCAAAACAAATTCCAAATAAAACTCCCAGCTTTGTTCAGTACAAATAAGTTTTCTCACTTGTGCAGTCAACAGTATTCTTCCCTTCTTGCAATTACTCTCAAACAGCTGCTATATTTTAGCCAAAGATGGTTGTATTTCAGATGCTGTTCCCTTCTATCCCTTCTCTAGCTATTAGGGGTATATGGTTCAGAGGGGATAGCCTGGAGCTGGGATCCATTATAGAAACAGTTTATCTTGCAAAGGCCTTGGATTCCAAAACTTCTGTTCAGAACATTTCACTTCACACAGAAAAATTAAAAAACCTCCACCCCTCTGTAACATCAGATAACCCATTTAGCATACTAAAATAAATATTAAAAGACTACTAATACAATTTTTCAAATATTTATGTAAAAATGGTACTTCTCCCTGTAAAATATTCTCTTTTGTAACAGCAGCAATAGAGACCAGGTGCCTTTTTTTGGTTTTGTTTTAAGAATGCTAGGAAGAAATCTCAAATTTCACTAGAGAGAGATTATTGTTTATATAATTTGTTTTGCAAAGCTCCCATTGGTCTGGATTATGCTCAAGACCCACAAACAACTGTAACAGAGGACAGCTTCTGCTCCAAAGAGCTTTTACTGCAATGTCTTGATACTGCATTGTGAATATAAGTTTGCTCAGCTAAGTTTTATCTCTGTATTTGAACAGACCATCTGAAATCCTGGCACTCCTCACAAGCACCATCTTAAGTATTTGCTTATGTCTTTGGAATTTTAACGAGAACACAGAACAAGGGGTGATGAGTGCAATGGAATGCATGAGGAACGTGAAGACAGGAGGATTTGTGATTGAATAATGAAGCCTACAATTAGTATGGTCTAATCCATGTCATTAGATCTTTAGAAAACTATTGCAATTTGTCTTAAAGCAATTATAGACTTAAATAATCTAAAAAATCAAAAACTGAAACCCAAAAATCTGTGGTCTATCTCAATTACTACATTTACCTGAATTCTGCCTGGCACAATGTTGTCCGTGGTGGTAAAGATAAGCTGTTTGGCATTAGATGTCTCAGGTGCTGCCAATATCACCTTTCCTGCACCAGTTCCATCTGGACTGGCTAAAATAAACTGTTGCTTTGGAGACACAGCTGAGTCCACTGCTGTCACTATTTGGATTTTTTGACCTGTTTGCTGATCTGTCACAATCTGTAAAACACATTAAAGAATTTTATAAGCTGCAGTAAACTTTATGTTTTAAAACCTTTAATTCTGTCTCAGAATTATACGATACTCTCTGATAATTGTCCTTGTTGTTTATTATTTTGCTATTTGTACATTTATTACACTAGTGCAAAGTTATTCCAGCTACCTATGTAAGTGCAAAACAATAAAATCAAACCAAATATATATGTATACAATATATATGTACCTGTATACCTACCACATAGATGGAAAATACTAGACAAAGTTGTGAAAAGTGAGTCTGATATTGTTAATAACGAAGAGATATGGGGAGATCTTGTAATCACATTTAACTGTTCAAAAGGAGTTAGATATAGTGGATCCCAGACAGAATAACAACAAAATGTAACATTAAGGACTGCAGCTGATGAGTGGCGGGTATACTCTGCCTAGTGAGACAGCATCACAGAAATTTCATAGAATGTCTTGAGTTGGAAGGAACCCGTAAGGATCGCTGAGTCCAGCTCCCTGCTCCTCGCAGGACTACCTAACACTAAACCATATGTCTAGGAGCGTTTTTCAGACGCTCCTTGAACTCTCACAGGCTTGGTGCTGTGACCACTTCCCTGGGGAGCCTGTTCCAGTGACTGACCACCATCTCAGTGAAGAACCTTTTCCTAATGTCCAACCTGAACTTCCCCTGATGCAGCTTCATTCCATTCCCTCGTGTCCTGTCACTGGTCACCAGAAAGAGACTGACACCTCCCCCTCCACTGCCCCCTCCCCACCCCGCCATGAGGAAGCTGCAGACTGCGATGAGGCCACCCCTCAGCCTTCTCTTCTCCAAGCTGAACAAACCAAGTGACCTCAGCCGCTCCTCGTAAGTCTTGCCCTTAAGACCCTCCACCATCTTGGTCGCCCTCCCCTGGGCACACTCTAATAGTTTGACGTCCTTCTTATATTGAGCTGCCCAAAATTGCACACAGTACTCGAGGTGGAGCCACACCCGTGCAATGTAGAGTAGGACAATCACCTCCCTCGACCGGCTAGCGGTGCTGTTCTTGATGCACCCCAGGACATGGCTGGCTGCTTTGGCTGCCAGGACACACTGTTGACTCCTGTTCAACTTGCCATCAACCCAGACCCCCAGATGTCTTTCCATGGGGCTGCTCTCCAGCCTCTCGTACCCCTATTCATACGTATAACCAGGATTACCCCATCCCAGGTGCAGAATCCAGCACTTGCTCCTGTTAAATTTCATACGGTTGGCGATTGCCCAGCTCTTTAGTCTATCCAGATCTCTCTGTAAGGCCTCTCTACCCTCGAGGGAGTCCACAGCTCCTCCTAGTTTAGTATCATCGGCAAACTTACTTAATGTACATTCGACTCCTACCTCCAGATCATTTATAAAAACATTAAAAATTACTCCATCTGACAAAAAAAGCATAGTAGTACATTCTTGAGATTTGTATTCATTTTGTATACACCTGACTATGCAAGCTATTTTGAAATAATTCATTTATGTATTTGGCTTAATGTCAGTGTTAAAACTACTACTGAAAATAAAACGTGAAGTGAATTTACAGACACTGATATTCCTCTTAAATTGACTGTATTAGGTGTCAAAATAACAGTGTATTTATTTCCCTAATTTTGATTACCTAGTCTTTTTATCTAGTTGTCATAACCTTTTTGTGTAGTATTTCTTACAGAAAGTAAGACATATGCTAATAGTTTAACAGTAAGACTATGCTAATAATTTTACTAAGATAGAATGCCTAAAAAAGGCATCAGAACAACCCGAAGCAGGAGCTGAATTACAGAGCTGATGATTTTTCTAGATTACAGAAACTCTTCAGGAAAGATTAATCTCACATTTTGTGATTACAAACCTGAAGAAACCTGCACAAAGGAAATGGTACTCAAAGCTGGGGATGAAGCCAGACTACTATTGATCTTTGGACAAGACAGAGCTTTTCAGGGACTCTCTAGATTCTTATATTTACAGAATAGAATAAGCCATTGTAGGTCTCATATGCATAAATGTTTCAGTGCAGAAGTGTATGGAGTCTACAAACATGAAGCTCAAAGGTTAAAGGACAATCATTACCCCTCAGTCCCATTGTTGTAAAACTGTTAAGTTGTTAAGCTTCCCAGAGTTTTCCCTGCCGAGATTTCTTCAGCCTCCATCACTTTCATATAGATCTTAACTAACAGGACAATTCACAGTGAAATTTAATCTTGGATTATGACTGACACCATTACGACTGCCTGTATTTGTTTCGAGGAAGCAGGAATACTCTTCTCTCATCCTAGTATCCTCCTTCATCATGGAGTCATAGGGTTTTTCTCAGAAATATCAGTGATATAAGGAGGTAGATTATTTTGCAGAATTGAACAGAAGTTACAATGTAAATACCTACCTTATGAATGTTGAATATTCAGTATGCTTCAGTTATACATGTTGTGAGAACATCTACCTTGCAATGAAATATTGATACATATTGGTATGGTTACTCTACCAGGCAAAATAGAGATTATGTTACCAGACAACTGTATCAAAGATAGAAACCTTCCATCATAACAGAATCTTGAGAATCAGCATGTGTTAAAATAAGGCTGCCTGATCCCACCTTTTGTTGATAACTTTAAGGAATAACATCTTAGATAAAATACATAGCTAAATGTTGATAATTGAAGAACATCTCCTTGGTGCTGTCTAAAGAAAAATCAGAGACTTCTTTGTAATTTTTCATGGATCAGATATAAGCACTAATGATAATAAATAACTAAGACAAAAAAATTAAGCTAGATAAAAAAGTAAATTATATTTAGGTTCATAATAAAAACTAATGATGTACATCATTATACATGCTGCAATTTGAATCTTTGAAAATAACATTAGAGAAAAAATTGTATCATGTATAGTAAGTATAATGACAATATCAAAATAATTTAAAAAGTGTTTTCAGGGCTGTTCATAGGGGCAGTACCCACCCACCCGCCCTGATTAAGACATATCCCAAGAAGAGTCCATCCTGTGATGGAGGCTGCATTGCCGGGACTGTTCCAAATGCCCTGGAGTACAAGATCCTCTTCTCCAGAACCACCCCTGGCAGAAGTACATGGGAGTACTGTACTGGCACAGAACAAGGTCAAGGAGGACAAAAGCTCAGTATTGCAGTGCTGCAACACTCTAGTAACATTAATACTTAATAATTCTTATATCATTTCTCACTGCATACAATCTGATACATTAATGGGATCTTTATATTATCTATCAGTAACAATGACCTACTGTGCAGCATTCCCAAAGGCTAACTTTATCTTAAATAGGCTAGTCCTCTACTGGCTCCTAAATGTGGCAGAGAATGCCCTTGGAGATGATCTGAGGTGTTATGTTGACAATGTCTGCCCATTTGCTATGGCTAGAGCTCAGGAGACTTGTACACGTAGGCTAAGTTTAACCTCTGCAAATATTCCTCACTGACTACATCATCAATACAATTATTATATACAACCAGCTAGTCATCTCCAAATACACGCTGAGGGAGAAAGAGAATTTTAGTCTGCACTAAAAATGATCTGTTCTCACAAAACTTAAGGAAGTCTTCCATAGACTTTAGCATGCTTTTGCATAAACCTAAGTGGAAGGAGGAGAAAAAAAAGACAACGTAATAGTTACTCAATCAATGTATTTTTACCTGAATGCGTTGTGGTGAAGCTACGGAGGAGTCTGTGGAAATTATCTGGATACGTTGGGAAGGGCTGGTCATCACTGGAGATTCAGATAGTGAAGTCTGAACAGTCTGCACCTGTAAATAATGTACAGAATTTTAATTTACTGTTACAGTACTGAACACTTTTTAAAAAATACATACATTTATTAAGGATCAGATGGCCCTATGGCATGGAATCTAAATTTAGTGGAAAGGTTACAGTCATTAAACCAACTTGGATTTGTTTTCAATGAATTATCAGAATATTGGCCTTTTTTTGGAACAGAATGAATCTGATAGATGACCAAAACCACAAAAATCAAACCACCACCACCCCACCCCAAATAAATCACTGGATAATTACTGTGTGATCCTTCAGCTTACTGAAATACAGAAACACTTTTTTCAACTTTCGATTATATATTTGCCTCATTTTTTGCTTCTGTAAAAACAAAATACACTGTCTACACGATAATGTATAATGTTCAATATTTCACCTTTTAATAATTTTGAAGTATTTTGTGAACTACTTGTTTAATTTTCAGGTAGCCAAATTTAGAAAAGCTTTCTCTAGGCCCCTAAATAAAAATGTTGTCAACCCCAGGAACGTATATGGGACAAGAGATAGATACATGGAATCTGCTGAAAGGATGCACAGATACACTGGCTGACCAAACTGGCCTTTAGTTTTTATGCCTCTGACCTTATTTCATCTATGAAGCCTTCTGAAAGTATGGTATGTATACAGTTCACTTGGAGAAAAGAGTGATTTAATTTTTCAAGTAGAAGTAAGAACAATTTTAACTGTCCAATATTTTTAAGGTAAAAAGTCAAAATTAAGATGGCTGGTTATCTGGATATCTGTGTTTTAGACAGTAGAATAAATTAGAATTCCAGTTGTTCAGTGTTCTCATATCCTCCCCCCCTTTTTATTGTCCCCCAATTTCTGTTTTTCTACTTCAGAGTGGTGCAGATTTTTTCTGGAATCTATGCTCCAACAGATCACCAATATCTTCAGCACGCATTCAGGTATATGTGGCTAATTTTTGTTATTCTAGTGACGATTTCACTAGCATGACAGAGATTAAATTTGGCACTACAATTGAATACTATTGTTCCTTGCTCTATTCCATATCTTTCTAGAGCACCAAACTATAATGCAAATCTAGTTCTGAATACCTAAGAAAAAGCTTGAACAAAACCCCTTGCATAGCTATTTTCAGAGCAAAACTGTTAAATGTTAAATTAAACATGCAAGATAACATTAGCTTGACAGCCTTTATCTTCTGTTTACAGAAGGGATATGGCATTGGCAATGTACATTTACACACGTAATTCTACAGTTGTTCATGTTTAGACTTTGTGCTTGTTCATCCTCAGATTTATTGATGCAACCGTCAGTACTAATTATTCCTTCTTAATAATTGTAAATGTAGTATAGATGAAGCACTTGTATTCTAGTCCTTACAGTCAGCTCACCGGTAGAAAAGTACTGCTTGCCACTCCCCACAGCCATCCAGTCCCATTTTTATTAAGCTTAGGATATACAGATGCTTATAAAAAGTACCTTATTTGGTATTATTGTTTTTTTTTCAGACATAAACATGAGCTGAAGCTATTATATCAGTCTTTAACAGAAGAAGTATGTGCAGATGTAGATGTTTTCCTGAACAAAAATGTCATTTACATAAACACCAATGAAATAATCTGGTAAAATAAAAAGTTTAATTTCCATCTCACAAGACTTGGCAGCACTAGGTTAACGGTTGGACTCAATGATCTTGAAGGTCTTTTCCAACCTAGACGATTCTATGATTCTATGTCTGTATGTATTTTTTTTCTCTATTGGTACATGCATTTTTGCAATTCTTAGTTTGGAACCTGACCACACAAAAAATTGGGTTTAACCAAACAAAATCAAAACAAGGTATATCAAAATTATCCCGGAAGTTCTTGAAAAATTAGAACATGGTTAGTTCCAGATCTCTTTTTGTTTGTTTGTTTTCAGTAAAGTAGAGGGAAAGCTAAATCATTCTGCTACTTCTAATATAGTAACTTAGAAGAAATTTACATACGCTTATTTGTGCTGTACTCATTAGGAAAGCTCTGCTTTCTTGGTGCATTTTACAAGTTAGTAGTCAGAGAGGGATCAGTGTTTTGACTCTTGGGAGAAAATTCAAAACAAAGGAGATAATTTGGTTCTAAAGCCATATACTGTGTATGATCACCAGTATTTTCAAAAAAGTTGCAAAAATATTGGAACAGTTAGTGCACACAAGACACTAGTATTTTGGTGTAGACTACAGCAACTCCAGAGGTGACATTACTGTCCACAGTTAACAGCACAATATGGATACTTTTTCAGTCACATTCTTTATTGAAAGTTATTATATAAAATGATGGAAAAACACAATAATATTTAAAAGACTGCTGACAGCAAATTTTACACATGCAGCATGTCTGAATAACAAGCATTGTAAATTCTTACAATACAATTAAATTTATACACACGTTCCATTTCAACTGGAATAAAATACTGCAGTGACGTACCCTATAAAATAAATGAACAGAATGTGGCACTACTGATTTCTTCTACACTCAGTTTAACCTGTAACTACTTATTTGAAAACAATGCACATAGGCCAAAATCCTGTTCTTTGCAAAAATGTTCTATAATGCCAATGACTTAGCAGCCTGAATTTTTACATAAGTCTGCCTAATGCTAAATAAATCTTACTCACATTTGAAAACAGATTTTACATTTTGATAATTTCATAATTTTAAATAATTTTATATTTTAACTTATATCATTTATGATACTTGTCAATTGTGATTGTAAACAGTAATTTGGGTTTGCATAAATACCCCCTAAGTACACATTTATGTCATCCCACAGAAGCTATAGGACTGTGTTTAGTGTATGACTGATTGTAATAATTGCATTCTATATGGGAATTTGAGAGTATCAAGTTAGTGTTCAATACCTGCAGTAACGTGTGGAAGGAAGCTCACAAGTTGTTTTTATTAAATCCTCTTTAAAATAATCTTGGAATTATTTGTTTATTGAAACCTATATAGCTGGACAACGGGGTAGTGTCAATTTAGTCATTATTTAAGCCTGCATGGAAAAATTTTAATTTTGTATGCTTTCCTGTTTAATATACAAAAAAGTTCATTTGTGATGTAAAGAAAGAAAAAAACAGTTTGGATAGGAAGGAAAATTTCCTGCAGTCTCTTTAGGGAAGCAAAGGTGTTAAAATACACAGCACTTAATGAAGCCATACTGTTCTACTCTCCTGCTGCCTGTACCATAAGTAGTCCCATATACTGTAAAAGTAAAACCTAAATCAAACATACTATCTCTAACTATCTTTAACACACAGGTCACAAAAGTTGCATGATAAATGAGGAAAATATACAAGAGAGATGTAGAAATAGTAGAATCTTCTAATTATTGGATGATAGAAGGCATCCAGCAGCAGAAAACAAGACACATAGGCGAAAAAAACCCCAAGACTCCAAAATCAAGACTCTTAGAGGACACATTTGAACAATGATCTCCTTATCTTCCATGCCAAATTATTATCTAAGCTATGCATCCTTTAAAAGGTCTAAATTAGAGAAAGAAGATCTTTTAAAACCGTTTTCCAATTCTTTAATCTTCAATTATAGAATCCTTAGCCTTTTTTTGAAGCATCTTTGAACCTTACGCCACGATGCACCGTGGGCAGCTTGGAAATAAATAGATATATTTTTTCCATGTTCAAGGATTTTTAGCAACTTATAAAAAGAATTCCAGTATATATCTGGTAACTGCACTGAAATTCTTTAAACATTTTGGGACTAAACAACCATTTCTTTTTTCTGGGTTTGTAAAGTACCTGCTGCAAAGGGGTCCTAGTGTACAACAGTGGTTCCAGGTACTATGTCAATATGAAAACTAGTGCTTTATGCTTTAAAACACTTTCTTGGTTTCTATAGAATGGACCACATCCTCATATAAAGGTTATTTTTACTGATCAGCTCCAGTCTCCTTTCATATGAGCTATTTCTCATCGTCACTGCATGACTAGTTGATTATCTTAAGTCTAGCAGTGAGAAGTTGAGTAAGTTTGAGACCAGCTGCCATTATATGCTGATACGTCATTTTCATGTTTAAATATTCAAGAACATGTATTTATTAAACTGAAAACAGGCAATATTTTAGTCTTCTCTTGGCTGAGAAGATATGGTGCACCAATGGAGAATGGTTTGTCTAATACCAATAAATGCTTCAGTGTGCACACATAATTTATTTTTATACTCTTATTAATATGCATACATACTCAGGATGGTGTAGGACTCTGAAATGCAAAATTCTACCTTCTTTTCAGGCTTGCCTACTTAATATTCAGCAGAATAAGAACAGCTCTAAATTTCAGACTGCTACTAAAAATCTCAAGTTTATTTTCCAGACTGAAAACACATGCTGCTGGTTGACAGCAGAACGACGACCATGGTAAATAAATCAAATGCAAAAAGGGAACATATTTTTTGAAATACACAATTTACAAGAGCGAGGGAAAAAAAAACCTGTCATTTTGTTTGACAGCTACCTTGAGCGTTGTCACACACCTACAAAGGATCAGAATGGATAAATACGTGATGCTTTATTATGGTCCTACCCAGTCAATTGCACCAAATTTGACTTGTTAAGTAAAAATATATTTAAAAAAAAAGGAATAGTAGTCCAAGAATATGCAACACTGAAAAAGTTCTATCAGAGATTTACAAGGTTAACTTCAGGCAGCTTATATAAATACTATAGGAAAAAATAAGCTATAATTAATTAGACTCCTAAATAAATTGAATCAAAGTATTCTGAAAGCAAATGGCTTGTAAGTACTCATATCAGGAAGATAATACAGTTTAGCATTTTATTAGGTTCACTTACAGGATTAAACATAATATTGACTATTCTAATCTGTTCTGAAGAAACTTGAGACCATGAAACCTGTATCATGTTTAAAGCAACTGCTTTGAAAGCTGTACATGCAAAAACCTAGTCCTCCAAAGTCAATGAAGGTATGTTTCTGTAATTCTAAAATATATTTTAAAAAATTAAATACACTTTAATTTCTTTAAGACTGGAAAGAATCTCAAATGAGACTTCATCTTCAAGAGATGAGGAAAGAAACAAAGTAGGCCGTATAGCATAGAAAACCTCAGTGCACTACATTTTACAGAGGCTTAATCAACAATCATTTAAAAGTAACCACTAACACTGTAACTTAGACATAGTCAGAAAATAATACATATAATGTAAAAGATAGCTCAAAACCCCCTAATTTCCCTACACAAAACACATCAAATACACTTATTTTAAGAGACGGGAAAAATAATCTGCTTTAAGACACCTAGTACTGTTTTCTTCCTGGAGCTCCCTAGCTGTACACTGTACAGACTCTAGTACTTACAGTGTCAAATTCTTCCTGCAGTCTTATTTACATTTTTCCTCAGCAAACCTCTGAGGGCAAAACAATCCAAGAGAAATGTCAAGGTCACTTTTAGTCAGACCACAGATATTTTCATCCAGTCTCCATTACTGAGGATTCCAATCACAGAAAGCAGCCAGTATTGTTTTAAAATGCCCTCTCTGTGACCCTGGTTCCTCTGAAGGTCAAGTGCACTATCATTCCCTGTAACCAAGGAAGCAGAATCGACGTGTTCCTGCTGTTTTGCCAGCTGCTGAAGGAGTTTGTCTAATAGTAAGATTAATTTCATCTGGGGAAGATAGTACCAGGTTAGCAAGCTTCCCCCTCCCTCTGTTCTCTGTTCTTAAGCCCCTCAACCTGCTCACTCTCTGTGAACTGTAAAACAGAAAAATGAAATCTGAGAAAAGAGTTTGTCTGTATCTTGAATTATTTTCAAATCAGCAAAATTGAAAGGCAAATCCACCACATTCCCTGTGGAGCATCTTTAGCCTTAAAGTTCATTAAGCTAATGTATTTAACGGAACATAGGCCTTTCTAAACTAGTCCAGGGCCCTCAAATATTAAGTAGCATAATCAGTCTTAATACATTTAAGAATTCATACAGTCAGTTCATGGCACATGTGTGATTAATTAGTTTAACCTCCATAACAAAACATTCATATGAGGCTGCAGTGAAGGCTGACAAATGAGTGAAAACAGAAAATATTTTTAAATTCTTAGCAAGTAAAATTTGTTTTAAGTTACGGTACGTGAAGTTTTGGGAAAAATGACCCTGCACTTGACAAGTTTTACAACAGTAAACTTGAATGCAGTGGACTTCCTACAAAGCCTTATGCAACAAATGCATGACCTACGTGTCTTTAAGTAGCACTGGTATTTTATTTTAACTTCAAGGACTCCTAATCCTAACATTGAAATGTGCTTACTATTGAAATTAGGCTCTTCACTTGATAGAAAACACAATTATCTATTGTACAACTCTCTAAAAATAATATCTGTGAATAATTACTGTAACTACAGGAGTGTATTTACATCATGGGTACAACATAAATGTTAGGTCAACTAATTGTGATCTAGTGTGGGGGAAAGTATTATACCTAAAACATGTGAGAAAACCCAAGGAAATTTTAGTCAGATTTTCCTTGTGCTTATTATCTGACACCACACTTAATAACCTTGTCACTCTAGGCTTTTATTTGTCCAGTTCATTCAGGAATGACATTTATGATACCTGATTAGCAGCTGTCTTTCCTGGGACAAAAACCAAATCCTAAATATAATAACACTTTATCACTACATAACCCTCTGTTCAGAAGTAGACTTCCCAACTCTAACGTTTGGAAGAGCTGTACTGCAAAGGAAGGCAGAATCCTTGTAATGCTTAAGCAGAAGTGATATAAAAACATATAGGAAGAAAAAGAAGACCAAAAGTTGCTTGTTTTCTGAATCGAAAGACAAGCTAGCAAAGTAATCTAAATTTGAAATAAAATACGAAACCTATCAACTATATTATACTAATGTAGTTAGTACTACAGTAGTAACTACTAATGTAGTTAACAGCTTTGTCACAACTGCTTAAGTCACCCACAAAATATCAAAGACTTGAGCAAGAAATGAAATACAAAATATACAAAATGCATCTTTAGCTAAGAGTAATGTTAGATTTTTAGGGCCTGATAATTCTTTTTTTGACGGAACGTTCTCAAGTATTATATGCTGCACAGAAATATAGTTACAAAGGCTTTCACTCTTATTTTTATAGGACATCAACTATGCTACCGTAATAAACATCCACAGCGAAGAAGAATTAATATTTTGTAACTTTAGAGTTTCTAATATTTCCACAGTGACATTCTTATAGAACAATGCTTGCAAGGGTATATATTGTTTAATATAATAGAGGGCCTCTTAAGTTAATGAGAAATTCTGAAATTACTGTACCTAGTAGTTTTCTAAAAACCAGTAGTTTTCTAAAAACACTACTCAGAAATTAGTTCAGATATCTATCATTCTACTTAGGGTCTTATTTTTGTTGTTATATATATGTATTTCATTTATTGGAAATGTCATTGTAAGAATGCCTATGACCTCTCTGGCATGTCTTTGCAGAAGACTGGGATTCTTGTACTGGAATTTTTGCTACTGTGCACAGGGATCATGGAATTCAATCTCTATCAACTGGCGGGAGGGGAAAGGAGCAAAAAGCAATCAGTATTAAACGTAATTTTAGGACTTAAGAAGACTCCACATCTCTCAAAGCAGTTTTCAGATTCACAGCACTAACCAATTCTATCTGGTACAGATTAAAAACATGTCATGCTTAACCACTGTGTGATTTCCTTAGAAGTCCATGAGGATGCAACTGATATTTCCGTTTAGCACTCACATTGCAAACACTAGTTATACGTACGCAGACTGGGAGAACAAAACAATTTCATGAAGCATGCCAACTGTACTTCTGGTATACCACTGGAAGATAGAAGCTGAAGACAAGTGGCATAGCATGGAGAATTGTCTGCTTTGGACCAGTCGGCAGAGGACTGCATTTGCCTGGGCTCTCAAACCAACAAGTATCACTAGCAATAATTTCATATGCTGAAGTGTATATAAATTAATTAATAATGATTTGCATAACCCTAAGGTAGTTCACTTTAATTCTACATTTTAGTTGCAATCCTATTATATTAAATTTCCAGTATATAGGTGTATATATATGAAAAAAAGTATATATAAAATCAGTAGTTTGAAGCTAAGCTTCTCTAGACATTTCATTATTTTTATGTCCTTTGAAACAAATACGGTTTCTTCATAGCCATATACTCAAGTCACATACTAATTTACTAAACTGACTTGCCCATAGCGTACATATACATCTATGTGTGTAGGTGTGTTTGTATGAGCATATGTCTGTACATACTAACCAAATTTTCAATACTTTCTATAGCTTATTTCCCCACCACTACGTTGATAATGAAAGCAGTATTTGAGAAATATATTGAAGGAATAATTGATCGACCACATAGTGAGGGAACTTTTAAAGCCTCTAAGCTTCTCTAACTTAAGTTGAAGAACATTTCCTATATTCATGCCACCAAAAGCCAAAGTAATTTTATTGCTTGAATATACTGGTCAGTTCTCACTAAGCATCAATCAATTTCAGAGACACTATTAATATTATAGAAAAGGGAATAGAAATTAAAGTAAGGCATAGTTCAGCAATCACAGACCAAATATGCTCAACTGCACCCAGAAATTTAAACTATTTTTTACAAGTTTTCTCTCATGAAACAGATAAAGAATTTCAATGAAAAATATGGTACCAAGTTTTACACCATAAAAAATGCTACATCTCAAATCAAATCAGAAAGACTTATTTTTCTATAGATATGTCTCCTAATGAACTTCTTTAGCTATGAAATTAATAATAGGCTTTTATGAAAAAAATATATATATTGCCTGGAAATGTCCAAATATATTTCTTTCACAGATAAATCTAAAAAATGTTGAAGTGATACTCTTTGGAATTAACTGTCCTGACCAGTCGGACCCTTTGTAGAATGGCAGATACAATTCAGATCCACCACAGAAGAACTTGTCTGTAGTTTAACTGCCCTAACAGAATGCTGGTGCAAGATCTTTTATGAGACATATGAAGGCAGCAGTCACAGAAGAAGCTGCAATTCTTGGCATATCTGCATCCTAAGAAAAAAAAAAAAAAAAATCACAGACTGCGTCTTACATAACACCCCAATACCTATATTACACCAGCGGCTATGCCACATCTGGTAACATTCTTGAATTCAGAGGCTGCCAAACTGCCTAAGCCATGGAGGATCTCATTACTCCAATATGCACTTTGTGTGAGGTACCTCTCAGGCTGATGGTATGTCTAGGTCTTACGCAATTAACGGTAACTTGAGAAAAGCTGTATTTGAACTAAAACTTGTTTGAGAAGACTCGGCACCAAAACTCCATCTTGAAAATTCATCCAGAAATGAGAAAATGGCCAATGATAATAAGAAAATATTAAACATAAATGGCCTTATTTTACACTTCATTAATTCTTAAAACAAAGCAAAAACTTATTCCATCAGAACAGCAGTGTTTCTACTCTCCTTTTTCAGCACACTGTGCTTCATCTAGACTTAAACCTAAATTGCTGAACTACTTATGATGTAACGTGTCAGAGAGAGCTGAAGAGGGTCAAGAAAATACTTTATGTATGTGACAAAGATATCCAGTATTTTTTCAGTCCCATTGCAAAACATACTTTCAGAAAGGCCCAAGGTTTTGGCAGGTTCTTATCAGGGCACTGAGGGAACTGAAAGCAACTGAAATGCTCCAGCAATGCAGCTGGTATAAACGAGATCCCAGTAAGCACAGGCCGCACGAGTCATCTCCTCTGACTCTCTCCCTATAGCCTCTGACGGAGAAAAAGGATGCACTGGGAGTAGTTTGTGGCTGTCATGGAACCAGAAGAGGACAGCTTTAGCAACTACTAGAAGTTCTTCCTGGTCACATCAGAGCTGATGTTGGAAAGAGGAAATAGCCCTTATTCCCCCCCACAGTGACAGTTCTGTTTAAAAACCTTGCATTAAAAACTAAGGCACTGCACAGGTAATACATCTCCACTTCATAACCAAATACATTTTTCTTAAACAATATGCAAATCAAATCTAAGTTGGTGCAGCGACTGAACCTCATATATTGCACAGTGATAGTACTAAATAAATACTTGAGAAAAGCAGCGTTACTTATTTTTGCATTAAGGCTAAAGTATTTTTTATGCTTTTCAAAAGCTACTCAGGATGAGGAGGAATTGCTGAAATTCCCTCTGAATCCTCTAGTTGCTCTCTGTTCTCCAATCTCATGAACTGTAAGTAAAGGCAACTGCAGACACTAAAAATGGAACTCTCTCACCCAATCTATTCAGAAATACCCAGTTGGAAAAATGCAACAAGCAACACTGCTATAAAACGTAAGCAAGCAACAGCAGTGAAACCATCTGAAACCATTACAAGGACTATTTTACAAAGTCCTAAAAACAGAATACGTACAAAAATACATGCAATACTGGAGTGCACTCAGTAACTTCCATGATACATTCACAGTTTCATGGAAAACAAACCTGATGAACTATTGCTCAAGAAAGAAAAACAACATACGGCCTACTTGCATGGCAGTCTGATTTGGTGCTTGGCATCATAGTTCTCCCATGCATTACATATGTGGCAATTATGTTGAAAAAATGATGCAGGTTTATAGACAAACCTCCCAATATTTGCCTTAAGTTATCCTGTTTGCAACTTGTCTCTCATCATTCATAACTTAAAATTAAGCGCGTGATTAATGACTCTTTCCCTCCTTCCATTTAATTTTCGATGAAAAATATGATATTCTGAAAAAGCCTCTCATTTTTCAAGGCCAGTGCCAAGTTTCAAGCTACATTTTCTCTGAGAAACAGTGAGTACAAATACAGAATTTAAGCATACTTTAAGAAAACTAGTAATGTATTTACCTGTATAAAAAACTGTATCTGACTGAAGACACAAATAGCAGGCAGCCAGCCATTCATAAAGAAATGGTTCAAGGTTAACATGGTCATAGCATTAATTAAGTCTTAATGAGATAATGCTGCTTATAACTATTTCTCCATGAACAAAGTTTTCATGGTGTTATGCAGTGGACAGGCATATAATTTACGGAGGAGTTGAACACTATAAAGAGATGAAGCCCTCTATTTACCCACCGGCCAGGAAGAAATCACAGAGCTTCATACACTCTTGAGATGGAGCGATCTCTCCAGTGGCAAGATACAACCATCACACTATGTTACCACGGTGCATTTCCTGCACGAGGAATTACAAATGTCACATATTTTATGTGCCTTAGATGTGATTATAGCACTCAAGTTCTACCCAAATAGTATAAGGTTTGCCAGTATTTCCATTACAGGATTTTATTTCCAAGTTTGTTTGGAAGTGTTGTTAAAAAAATGCAGCTTGCCAAATTGATACCTGATATAGCAAACTAGAGTGAAAATTCATTTGTTGATTTTGAGTGTGAAATTTTAGAGTTTTTTGAAACTACTCCTTAGATGTTATTTCCAGGATACTCAGTAGGCCATTTAACACTAAAAAGAATTTTTCAGAAAAAAATTGCTCTAAGTAGGGAATCTCAAATCCATTTCTGAAAACACAATGACACACTTATTTCCTTCATATATAGATCTTCTTGTTGAACTAAAAATATTTTTTAATATCCAGGTGTAATCTTAGTTCAATAGGTCAAAAAAAACCCCAAACTAATGTCTGAAAAGCGGTCTTGTCTACAGAGGTCTCTTAGCCTACTTGCCCTTCATTATTTATGAAATCTCTTGATTATGTAATCATATGATAAATCATAGTAAATTTGAAAGATATTAAACCAGATCATTTTAAACAGAAAAAAATTCTAGTTTATTTTTTGACTGAAGTTTGCATACTGAGATAAATAGGTTATTTTCTATGGCCAAGATCACATGCAGTTTCAGTGTATACGAGTTGATTTAGATATTTTAGCTGTTGAGCATCCAAGCTTCAGTGAATAAAGATCAAGACAAGACATCACTTAATATCACTTTAAGTAGATTTTGTGCTCTTTTTCTCATACATTTAAGCAGAAAATATAAAGCCTGAATTAAATTAATCACCCTACTGTAAATTCAATACAGTGCATAAGTAAAACAGGTAACTTCAAACACTGTTCTGGATTTAGATGACAACTCAAGAGATGAGCAGAAACCTTTCATGTCCAAAATGGTCAAGCTAATGATCAATGACCAGAAATTTTGTTGTATTATTTTCTTAAACAATGCATAATACAGCCAAGTTTCTCTATAGTTCATGTTGTATTTCCTACTTGCATTCCTAATATGGGGGCCACCAGAATGAAGCACGGTAAACAAACCACATATTGGATGCACTGGTTTCTTGTTTGTCCCCAGGTGTAAAGCAATACTGTTCTATAAAGATTTTCTGTTCCATTTATGCTTAATTGTAAACAGCGAGGACTCCCTAATATGTTTTTCATTTCAAAAGCTCATATACCAACTGTTGTGATATCATCTGTCACTCACCTCAGCCACCTGCTGAGTCTCCACTACCTGCTGAGCCAGCACCTCCATATTGGTTGCCATGGTGAAGCAAGATCATTAGAGAACCTGTTTGAAAAGATGCCAGCAACTTCCATCAGGCACAAAAGTTACGTTTTTTTCTTATTATTAAAGAAAGCTCTGCTAAGACTTTTTGATAATTTACAACACTGTTTGATGTATCTGACAAATAAGAAAATATGCCATGGATGCGTGCGTGCCTGTGCACGCACATATGTATACATATATATGTACAGTACATGCAGACTGGAACTATGCTGTTCAAAAAGCTGAGGCACATAGTTATTCTTTTACTTTATAAAGTCTCTAATATACTATGTTATTATTTAAGCTGCAAAAAAGAGATGTTAATTTCATAAATTAGAAAGGACTAATTTGAGTGTCAACTACTGATGCAGTTTGTGGAATTCACAGATCTCTAAGGTGCTTTCCTCAACTCAAGGGAAGAGAAACCTGACAGTTAAACTGCTTCTACACTACGTGCTGAACAAGGAAACAGCCATCTAAGAATGCTGTTTTGAGCAAATTTTTATTAAGTCATTCCATCAAACTGCCATGTTAATCCATAATCTTATGATAATCTTGCACAATAAGGGAAATAAACTGTAGCATCTAAAATGTATTTTCTGTTATCTAAACTATTTTTTTATTCTAGTGTGATAATATTATTGCTCTGAGGAGAAAATACTGCAGAGTTGTTTTATCCTATTGTGAGTGTCTGCACCTTCAACTTTACACTCTGCAGGGCTTAAAAAAAAAAGAAAAAAGCAAACAGAAAAAGGAAGAAACAAGAAAAAAAACACTTCTAATATATTTTTAATGATCATTATTAGGGCTATGTTTCTCCAAGCGTAAATTTAATTAAGATTTCAAATTAATTCATTCAGTTTTTAGCTGTGACTTGCTCATTATAGAGGCAGAGTCCAGATTCTGACCCAGGTATAGGTAATGAAAAGACATTCCTGAATGCTGACCCATTTGATGTTTTATTGAAAACCTTCTGTTGGTACTTGCAAAGCAATCATTTAAGATAAAATTAAAAGACTACAAAAAATAGCAAAACATGTAACAGAAAAATGCACGCATTTCTCCAGCACCAACCCCCCCCATTCAAATGTAACTTCTACAAAGCTAATGTCGTGGAAAATGTCAAAATTCATTAAGGTAAAAAGATTAAATCACATTGTGATAAATTAAATATGAAAATTGTTTTGTATATGTCAATGGAAGACTATCTGTAACAATGCATAATCAAAGTTGAGACATTCCCTATGGAAATCATATTCACGCTAGTTTCTCATATAGCTTGTCATTTTTATTGAAGTGTTTGACTTGCACTGTAAACTTATGAACCATTTCCACCAGACCCATTTAATATTGCAGCTTGTGGATGGTTTCTCAGTTGTTCAGTAACTCCTTTTCAGTGTCTTCTCTTATTTTAAATTCATTTTTAATGTTCAGAAAGGAAGATAACCATATGCTCATGACATGCTCTTTTCTTAGTGCTTTAAGATGAAGGAAGCCCTGAAGATGTGACATTTTGTTCATAAGACTACCTTTCTAAGACCCAATGAAGTCTTTGCTGTAGTAAGGCTCTGACAGATTTGTGGTTGATGTTGTTATCCACCAAGGTTTTTTTGTACTTTTGACCTTCCCAAAACAGCAATAAGCTGAGGCTACCTGATCACATCCAGTCGGAAGCCCAGAGAGCATACACAGCCACGCCAAGTAAGCTTGTTAACGATGTTGACTCCCAGAATGCGACACAAGGCAAAATCCACTTCCTAGCAAAACCCCTGAGCAGCAGAGCTCATAAGGGGAAAAAAAAAAAAAAAATCCCCAAAACAGACCAAAAAAAAAAAAAAAAATGGAACTTAAAAACTGCAAGGAGGCACCTGGAGCACCGGGAAAACATTTTCAATG
This sequence comes from Platalea leucorodia, assembly GCF_965183815.1. Lineage (NCBI taxonomy): Eukaryota > Metazoa > Chordata > Aves > Pelecaniformes > Threskiornithidae > Platalea > Platalea leucorodia. The sequence goes on from NC_138831.1 coordinate 16,303,042, forward strand.
TAATAGGGCCGGAGACAACTCAGTACGTGTAGATGCGCTGCTGCCCAAAATACGGCATAAAACCATTAATCTCTCCCTACATTGCAGTGAAATGTCAGAAGTCATACACCCCATTTGAGATATGCTATGGGTATGGCCCTACTAGGATGACACGGCCAAAGGCCGAAGTAGAGCTTATTGACATCTGTTCCTTTGTCTTAAGGGAACAGGGTTCTTCGCACTGCGTGCTCGACTCGGCTACATCGAGCAGCAGGCCAGCACGCTTCCCCGCAGCGGGAGCCTGGAGGAGAGAGAAAGGCGGGGCCCGGGGTCCGCCTCTGCCGGCAACCCGTTACGTTGCCACTGTGGCAGGAACCCTTGCAACAATTGATACAACGCAAAGTAACGAGGTCGGAGCCCCGGCCAGGAGCAGCGCCGCCACCTCAGAGCCGCCGCCTGGCGGCAGCCTCCTTCCCGCCGCCTGCCCCCATTGGCTGCGGCGCGCTCGCGCCCGGCGCTGGGGAGCCTTGGGGAGGCTGCCGCCCCGCGCGCCATGCAAACCACACCCCTCCCGCCCGCCTCCCGTTCCGGCCAATGACCTCATCGAAGACGCAGCACTCCCACACACGCCACCGATTGGCTGAGGGAACCGCCTGTAAGGCCGGTGGCCCCGCCTCCCGTGTAAGAAGGAAAACACCCGAGGGACGCGACTGAGCACAAGATGGCGGCGCTGGCTGGCGGCCAAGTCCCAGGCGGGGCTGCTGCCGCCGCCATTAGGCCCCCTCCCCCTCCCCTCCGGTACATCCTTATGTCAGGCTATGAGAGGCCCGGGCATGGCAGTAGGGAAGCGGCCGGTAAGATGGCGGCGGTCTCAGCCCCGTATGCAAAGTACCCGCCGCCCCCTCCCCTCCGCCCTCCCGGTGGCAAAGGTAAAAGGGTCGGGTTCAAGCCGCCGCCTCCGCCCGCTCAGACTCCATCTTCTCTCTCTCTGTGTCCGCGTCCCGAGCTCGTCATCGCCGCGACCATCGCCCCTGCGACCCCCCGGACAGCAGACTGCTCTCACCGAGACCGGACCGGCTCCGACCTCAGGCGGCCCGCATTCCAGCCCAGCGGCTCCGCAACGGGACTCCCGCACCGGATCGACCCAGCGCCCCACAATGGCCCTCTCTCTCTCCAGGAGCCGGAGGCCAGCCTACAGCACGGCTGGCTCTCGCTTACCAGCAAAATACCGGAGCCTTAACATCCCCCCTCCCCTTAAACCGAGCGTTACCCCTCCCCTCTGCCGCTCGCGGGGGTGTCCCGAACAGGGCCCCGATGCCACCTCCCCGCGCCCCCTCCCTCTTCCTGGCCCCAACGAAAGAAACCCAACCGGGCCGCCTCAATTTTAAAAAACGATTTTTTACCTCAGGAATTGGCGCCAAACGTGCCCTGGCGGTGACCCCGACCCGGGCCCAGGCGGGCCGGTGTTGGGGGACGGTGCCCAGCGGCGGCCCTCCCTCCCCCCGTGAGGGCGGCGGCGGTGAGGGGGCTAACGGGGTCCGCGGAGGGGCGGGGGGGGCCGGGTCTGTATTACGGGGCCGCGCGGGGGGGGTGGTGTTTTGTTTTGTGTGCCGTGCCCCTGTGAAAGGTCAGAGTTCGTGACCCCGCCCGCCGCCGCCGCCGCCCGGGAGCGTTTCCCCGCTTCCTCTTGCCAGCGCCAGGCCGGCCGCGGCCCCCGCCATCCCCCTCGCGGGGCGGGGCTGGGGACGGCGGCGGCGGCGGGGGAGGGGCTACCTGAGCCGCTCCGAGCCTCCGCGCCAACGCCCCGGCTGCGCCAGCGGCGGCGGCGGGGTCCCCCGCGCACGTGGGGCGGCCCCGGGCCCGGAGGCCCGCGCTGGGCCCCGGCGGGAGGGGGCGCCGGGCAGGCACCTGAGCCTGGAAGAGCCCGGGCCGGGCGCCTCCTCGGGAACCGCGAGGGGAAGGTACTGCCCCTGCTCAAAGGCGGTGCGTGGAACCCTCGCTGGTGAGGCGCCTCTGTAGCCTGCGGCTCGGATTAATTGGTTGGAGGTGGTTACTGCGCGCACAGGTGCGTGTTGATGGTCCACGTATGTCTTGGTTCTTGCTAGAGAGGCAGAGTCGCAGGTAGGCTTGCAGTTGACGCTGGCTTTCACAAAGGCCGCTGCCAGAACTGTCCTGAGTTTTTCTTTCATTTAGTAAAGTCAGTGTCCTTGATGAGGGCTCTCCTAGTGGAGCTGGCTGTAAGTGAGGGTATTTCTGCCTCCGAATGGGCAACTGTTGGCATGAGCCAGGTTTGAGTGCAGCTGAGGTGGTTTAAGAGATTACCACCTTTCGGTGCTTGGCATCTCTTTCTGAGTCTATCATATGTTGGCCCATGACCCTGGTTCACTGTCATAACTCTGTAGCTATTTTTTAACCTACCCCTATCAAAATGATCTTAGTACTTCTAGTAAGGTTCTCTTTTAGGTCTAGTAATTTTGACAGAAGCTAACTTAAGGAGTGGTCAGATGAACAGTAAAACTGGAAAGTGTGAAGTGATACCAACTCCTGAAAGGAGATGTATGGAACAGATAGCAGCTGAAGGCAATAATCACTTAAACAGGAGGTACTGTTGTCTGAATCATTACACAGTCAGCACCCTGATTTTTTTCTTCTTGGTTTTTTTGTTGTTGTTGTTGGGTTTTTTGGTTGATGTTAGAACTGGCTATTTGGGACAAGGATATGAGAAATCAAGAACCATGCCTATGAATTAATAGCCTTACTGTCACAAAACTGGAGTTAATAACATTGAAGCACATGATGTACATGTGTGTTTGCAATACAAAAATAAAGGAAAAATGTTTTAAAAAATGTCTTGGGTGTTTGTTCATTACTATAATGTTAAGTATATGAAGAATTTTCAAACTCTCAAAACATGGACATGCACATACCTTCAAAAGCAAATTTGGGTTTTTTTACTTGATAAAGCATACTATTAAAGTGTAAGTACATTTTTGTTACACAGATACCATTAAGGATTTTCAAAATTCTCATAATAGCCTTACGGTAGAAGTAGGTTAGATGTTAGGGTAGGAATGTGTTTCCCTTGTTATAAACCAAGGATAATGGTGTGTGGAGCAGCATCTATGACCACAGCATGTTTTTTAAATAGAGGATTTGGCAAAGCAGCCTACCTTTTTTTTAAAGTGAAATAAAGTAAAGGAATAAATTTCTGTTAATCTGGCTTTAAACTGTGAGATGTGCATCTGTTGGATCATGGTTGTAAGCAAATTTAAACTGAATCTTTAGTTTTGTCCTGTATTTGCTATCCTAAAATGTTTTCATCAGAATCATAATCAATTTTGATCTTTTAATTATTTTTTTTACACCAGCTGTGTTCATGGTTAGGTAGAAAAGCATTTCAGTCTTGTGGTCAGAGAATTCTCTGACAAGACCTAGTATGTCTTGCCACTGGTTACGTTCAGTTGTGTGCTCTTCAGTGATGGCCTTTAAAAGTGTTCTTTTAAAGTGGTGTGTTTAAAACGTACCTCTGACTTGTCACTACATTTTTTTTTTTTTATGTGAACAGAATTCTTGTTAAAGTAAGTTTGAGATTTGTCTGAGGAAAGACTGGAATTGTGAATATATATGTCTGAAGGCCCTAAAAGTCCTGTCAAATACTCTTATGTAAACTTGCACCATTAAAGATCTGCTGTATCCTTTCAATATGTATTAATAATCTTTGGTAGCTCAAGGGAAAATGAAAACACTTGCTTCCATAAACTGGTATTTTGGTTTCTGAAGGATTTTCTTGATAATACAGTATATATTGGCAACCAAATGTATGCATACTTGTGAAAGGATTGCTGTGGCATAGTGGAGTAGGAGAACAGAAAAGATGGGCAATCACTGAGATGCTGTGCCCATAAAGCAGGTGTGTGCTGATGATAATTTCCAAGCATGTTATTTCTTCACCCTGTTGGATGTGTACCTGAGTGTACAGCCTGCTTCAGCAGGGCTCCCTCTTCTAGAGTTTTGTGCATTGTGAGAATTTTGCTATGGGAGGATGTTGCGCTGAAGGCTTCTCACTTTGGAGCCTAAACGATCTAGTGGTCAGGAGAAAGGGTGTTTTTGTCTGCTTACATTATTGTGCTTTTGAGCATACACATTTTATTTCTTTATTAAAGCCTAAGGTCCGAGATACTTTGAGAGGTAGGATATTGCATTTAGACCATTGCTCTAGTCTGTTAAAGCAAAATTCTATACAGTTTTGAATGTTGCCAGTAATTCTGTATTGTTTTGAATGTTGCCAATGACTGAATCATTTACAGATATTGTTGGAAGGCAACATATACAGAAATGCTTTAAAGGTATATTTTTCCTCTGTCTGAGTGGTACTGGAAATGAAAATGCGGTAATGAGAATTGTATATCCTATTAAGCAAAGCCTGCAGATGCCCTATTGAATGTTTTGCACAGTAATTTGAAAATAAAACAAATAAGATTGCTTAGTGTTGCAAAAATGTTCCAAGGTATACACTGGTAGTTGTGAGGATTGGGGAGGGGGGGGATCATAAGTTAAAACTACATGCTTTCATAATATTATGATTTTATGGAAATAAAAATATTGGTATCTCATAACTTCTGAGTGATTTAGTTTGTTTCTTGTATTTAAAAATAGTGAACAAATTCTGAGTTCTGTTGTGTAGTGTTGAACTAATCTCTACTTGAAATTTTGGCAATGTTAAATTTGCAGCTCACAAGTAATTGGTTGTGATAGTGACAGGCTGTTATTATTTTTTGGGATGCCTCTAGAAGTAGCTGACACAAACATACTGCCTGTGCTCTAGTGAGACAAACATCTTGCCTGTGGGCTTATTTAATAGCTAGTTAATAGCTGAAAAACACTGTGACTCCAAAATTCTGTGATACACCAAATTAAAGATAATAAATGGTTATATATTCTTTAGTGTCTTTTCCAGTTGCTGTCCATCTTTCATTCCCTTTTCACAAATTCCTCGTTCCACTTACCAACAAGTCTCTGACTGACTGAAACAAAGAATGGAAAATGCTAAAGCCGAAGATGAATTGCTGCTTTCCCCATCTCTGCTTCCTACTTGGCAAGTTGAGGAAAGGTTTAGAGGACAGGAGGAGTTGTCTCCTTGTTCTCCTTTGTTTCTGCCACCAAGAGAAGGCCTTGCAGCGGTTTTACTCTGAGCTCTGGTGCAGGGTGCAATCCTGCTTGCTGTGCAGCTCCACCGTGCTCGCTGAGGTTGGCAGCAAAAAGCGCAGTGAAGAAAGCTGCATCAAGATTGTGACAGATTTTGCTGCAGTTCTTGCAATAACTTATTTAATAAGCAATATTGTATTAGATAATGCTGAAATTCGCTATATTTATATACACAGACTTCTAAAAGAGCATTAGTAAAAAGTGCTTGTCTAGGCCCTTTTTGGCTTTAGCTATGACTGGAGAGAAGTAAAATCAATAGAAGATGCTGGAGGTGAAAAAGATCAAAGAGACCTGAGATACTCTACAAGTAAAGGTTAATAACTGAACTGGCAGCAAAGAAAAGAATTAAATCTGTCTACCATACTGTGGTGAGTTGACCTTGGACTGCAGCCAGATGCTGACCCAGCCGCTCACTTCCCCCTCCTTAATGGGAGAGGGGAAGAAAATAGGATGAAAAAGCTCGTAGGTCAAGATAAAGACAGCGATCACTTGCCAGTTACTGTCACGGGCCAAACAGACTCGACTTGGGGAAAATTAATTTAACTAATTGCCAGTTAAAATAGATTTGGGTGATGAGAAAGCCAAAAATTAAAACACCACCTTCCCCTGCTGCCCCTTTCTGCTAGGCTCCCTTTTGCTCCTTCCCTCCTGACTCCTCTACCTTCCCCCTCCCCTCCAGCCCTCAGAGCAGTGCCTGGGGGCTGGGGGGCTCCAGTCGGTGCACACCAGCTCCTCTCTGCCCCTTCTTCCTCCACAAACCTTTCTCCTGCTCCAGTGTGGGCTCCTCTCCGTGGGGCACGGTTCCTGTCAGGAGCGTGGGCTCCTTTCCACAGGCTGCAGTTCCTGTCAGGAGTGGCTTCTCTGGCATGGGCTCCTCTCCATGGGCCGCGGTTCCTGTCAGGAGTGGGTGCTCCAGCATGGGCTCCTCTCCACAGGTGGCAATTCCTGTCAGGAGCGGGTGCTCCCGCATGGGCTCCTCTCCACAGGCAGCGATTCCTGGCCTTAGAAGAAAAAATGCTCTGCAAAGCTGCCATACAAGAAAAGGAGGGAAGAGACCCTGTGGAAGTTGCTTCTCAACCAGGAGAACAGATGGAATTCACCATAGACCAGAGGTGAGATGGGAGGTGTGCACACTTACAGGGAGGGAAGGATGGTTTAGATGTGGAAGGAGAGAACCATTGCAATGCAAAGGTGGGCTGTAAGAGGACCTATGGCATAGGCCAAAAACCCTCTCTCTGGTCGTGGTGGTGGTGTTGGCCGTAAAAGTACATAATGGACTAAGAGGGGGTCAAAAGTCGGGGCAGGCCAAGAAGTACAGAATAAAAGCAGGATTTAAGGTTACTCATGTGTTTTAAATGTTTGGGATTGACAGTCTTGTAGAGCTCTGTTGTGTTTTGTTTTCGTTTTGGTTTTTTTTTAAGTTGTCATTTCAGGTGCTTAAAATTTTCCTAGAATTTTCCTGAAACTTTTGAGCTAAATTTTAAGAGCAAAGCTGGTATCTAGCATGGAAGAATTCAATAGCTGTAAGTGACTGAGGTTTTAACAGTGTAAACTGGTCTTGTTAATGCCACATTCAATTTAAATCTCTCTTTTAAGTGTTAGTAGATGATTTTTGAAGTACAAGTACTTGCGCCTTGTGTTCAGGTCTGTATGTGGTGGGCAGTGCTGAGGGAATCTAGTGACCTCCATCTTGTGGGGTTTTTGCCCTCATTTCTCTGTAGTTCTCTCTTAGCAAAAGTGAGCTTGCTGTCTGCTCTAGGCTATGTTGACTGCAGAAAAATCTCACTTCAACCCGAGTTCTGAATAGTTTTACTGGTTTATTTGGAAATGCAGTTATTTAGCTAATGACGTGCTGTTTTACTCTGGAAAGAGGGAAGAGTGATTCCTTGCGCTCACAATGCTCAGGTCCTGGTCAGAATTGAACTATTGCTTGTGCAGTGGGGACTGTTCCAGTGAGTAAAAGATGCATCTTAAAAAAAGTCTCTATATCTTATCTCTTGTATACTATTTGCTGTTATCTCCAGAGTGTGCAAGGACAAAGATGCAATGCTGTCTGGGTACAATCTGTGGCATTTGCCTTTGAACTTCGCTCTAGCGAACCTGTGCATGTAAGTGCAGTCAGATTTAGTTTAAGGTCATAGAGGACACACTGTCCACTGAGACAGTATGCTACAAGGATATTGAGAACAATAGAGAACACAATGACTTCCCTCCATCCTGAAATGCCATGTTTATAGTGTCATTGGACTTGCTGATTCTTCAGGAGCTTGAGTAGGAGTTGCTGTTTTCCACCATCTAATTGACAACATCAGAGCTCACCTGATTGCGTTGTCGCATGCACCAAGCTGATGGCCCTCCTTTTGGTACTGAGGTCGTTGCATAGTTGATACTGTGTGCACATTCAGACATGTATGTAGCCGTGGTCTTTTTATTTGATACTGGGTTATAGCTTTGTGAAAGTACAAGTGGACTGACCTTTTTTTAAATCGAGTTTGTAATCTAAAAATATTTAAGACAAAGGAAGGCCGTTACGTGGTACAGCAAAGATTTATTTCATTCTAATGAACATGCACAGCAGATTCAAGATTTCTGAGGCAAAATACAAATTCATGAAAATTCAAAGTTGGATTAGGGTTTACTTTAATGTGGTTAAACGCGTTCAGAATTACTCTTTCTTGCCACTGTGGCAAAAAAATATGTCCTTGGGCACTGAAATGGAATGTTAGGAATCTGAATCAAGTGCTGTGAAAGCTGATGGATTTAGCAGACTTTATGTATGTATTTATATATTTTTTTTTTTTTTTCTGATTTACATCATCTTGTATTAAAGACTGGATGTTTTTTTGAGATCTTGCTCAGCAGTGAAGTCCCACACTGACTGCAGCTCTGTTAGGCCTGCCAGCATGCTGCAGTTGGTTTGGGACAGATCAGAAGAAAGGCAAAAAATTCTAGAAGGCATGCAGGAATATGGAAAGTATCATGTACCTGACACCTCAGTGTAGTCTGGGAAAGTGTGTGGTTCAGATCCAGGTGGAGTCTAGTGGCTGTGTAATCTTGCTGTATGTATTCTGGTGTTGTGCTCTCTGCTGCTCATGAGAATTGTATTTCTGATTGCAGGAGTTAAAACTTGATCCAAGAAATCATTGGTGTTTATCATGTAGTGGCTGTACTTTGAAGTGAAATTTTGCAGAGAATATGCTAGAAAGAGTTTTTGATTTTATTTAATAAATTTAATATAGGGAAATTTATTTTTTGTTCATTAATATTTGTAAAAGGCAGTTTTAAGAACAATATGTAACTGCTATACATTGAAGACTGTGAAAAGCAAGAACAGTGCAAAATCCTAACCCTGCCCCAAAATTCCCCTAAAGTGACCTCTCAATATGACATACTCAATTATTACTGCAGGCCCTGACTGCTCTCTAAGAACCGCCAGTATGGATGGAAAGTAATTTCAGTTCCTGTGGTGCTTTTTTTAAGATCACATTTGTCTGCTGGCAAGTACTACAGTTACTAACGTGGCATATAGTATGTGAAATGAAACTATAGACAATACTAGGCAGTTTAAACTGTTCTCCAGTTTATTTTAACTTGGACGAGTGAGGAAAAGACATAAAAATGTAGTACTACGAGTAAAAAAATTTTAAAAATCAGCATGTGTATGTAAAATGTATTCCATGCCTTTCCAAAGCATGTAGATTAGAAACAGGCTGCAACACTTCTCTGGGGAAAAAAAAGCTATTAAAATAATCAAAAGAATGTAAAAACCTTGTCATTTAGTAATAATAATGTAAAGAAAGCACGGCAAAGAATGACAGTGCTGTTTCGTGGGCACTTTAAAGGTTTCCTGGTGTTTGTTGTTATTCTGTGGAAAAGGAAGACATTCAGAATATTTGTGAAACAGTTCTTTTAGGAAAGATCAAAAAAAGTTGGTTTTTTTTTTTTTTTAAATTATTTCACTTGGGTCTCCCTGAAAGGGATTGTAAACGTGCCCTGGAGTCTAGAAACTTTCTTGTCTAAACTTGATCAAAAGTGGTGTCTCAGCGTTATCCAGACTGAAGGATCTCACTGGTTTTAATACATAGAAGGTTGTATGTTATGTTCCCAAGTAACTTGTGAAGTTAGACTAGTGTTTTAAGTGTAGCATGTAGGAGGTTCACAAAGTGACAAGGGAATACCTTTTTCTCTCGCTGAGTATTGGCACTTTCTTTACCTTCACAAGCAGTGATATTCACTGAACGTGGTTACAGCCAAAGTAGTCTTTATTGCTTTTGTACCAAAGTAGCATGCAAACAGGAAAAGCCTGGTTGGTATTCATAGCTGTGTGCTTTTCGTCAATCGTAAAAGCAACACAGAATCTGCTCAGGAAAGGCAGTAGTCCCAGGGCTAGACCAGCAGTGCTTGTGTAAATGGCATGGGATCTTGTCATGTCTGAATACTCTCCAACTCTGAATGACTTGTACTTTGATTTGGAAAAATAATTTAGTAACTCTTTAAAAATGAGATTTTAACTAGGCATATACTGTAAGATAGATCTAAATATTAGTTGCAGATAATGGCTAATAATTTTAATGCTTTCCAATAAGTAGCAAAATAAGCAGAAACACACTGAAACAACAAATGAGATCAGCTTGCATCTGAGCTATTGACTGAGTAGCTAGTACATTGTGACTTATTACTGAATTTTTCTTGAAACATTTGTGAAGGTGTGGAACAAAATCTTTGTTTTGAAGGAGTAATACTAGCTACAAGTTAGGAAGAAAGAGCTGTTTGTAATCAAATGGCATATAGTAAAACTGAGTATATACCTCTAAGATGTTAAAATTTTCTAAAATTACTGAATTAACGCTGAAATGAAGGTAATTTCTGTCTCTGGTGCTTAGCTTTGCTCAGACTAGATTAACAGTTGGACTGAAATTGTGAGGACATTTTCCTTTTTTTTTCTCTTTCTTTGTGCTGTATTGAGACCATTTATATCTGTAACTGAAGTAGAGTTGACTGGTAGGTGGGTTTTACAGGAGGTAAATGCAGTGTGGACTGAAACACTTCATCATAGCAATTAGGTCTAAATCCTGTTTCTACCAGAAGGCCTCCACCACCATCTTCTGATTTGATGCTCTTCCTTAGTTTGTCAGAGAATTGGTTAATAGGTAAGTAACTGGAACTGCAAAGCTCGAATTAAAGAAGGTAAAAATAATATAAAGGAAAAGCCTGTAGAACTGCAGTTATGTTTTGATCTTTTATTTTTCCACATTACTTAAAACAATGTTTAATAGCACTGTATCTTATTTTTTACAACAAAATATTTTCATGTATTCATTTTCTGCTTATAACTGAAAACTTCATACAACAGTCACTAAAAGTCAGCACCTAAATCTTCATAATATTGTTGTTCTGTAGTGCAGTTTCGTTTTGTTTGGGACCATGGTTAGAGATCTTAACTCTGTATTCAACATCCTCTTATTTTTTTGTCAGTGCAAAATGTTTTTAAGGGGGAGATAAACATTTACAGTGTATTGGTAGCAAGGCCATGATTCTAACATGAAACAAAGAGTTAACATTGGTGTTCATCCATTAACTAAAGACTCAGATGTATCAAAAAAACCTAGAACAACTATATTTTTATTTAGTGGTAGGTGTGTATTTGTTTTTTAAGCTTGTTTTTCGAGGTGATAAATTGAACTGCCTTTATCATTTGGATACATATTATAGGCCTTTAAAATACCAACAAGTCTAAACAGTTTGTTAGGGTCAAAAATTCAGATATCCATTAAGCTTCTTGAAGAAAGGGAAAAATGAAAGTAATAAAAATTGCCCCCCCCAATATTCTAATGTAAGTAAATTCTTGAACATGGTATTTTTATACAAAGCTATATTTTAATCATAAATGCCATTCTATTCCTCAGTCAAATATTATGACAAATATAGGACACAAAACCATTTTATTGCAATGATTAGAACACTGCTTCTCAACCTTCTTTATTAAAAAAACAACAAAACACTAAAAACAAAAAACCAACCCCAAAACAAAAAAAACCCAAACCCCCAAACTCCAGGGATCTATATCCTCAGCTGGTGTAAAGCAGCACAGCATCTTTGAAGTCATGCAGACACTTGGCTGGTGAGAATCCAGCCCTGGAGATGTAGTGCACAACAGCAGTCTGATATAAGATACATTTAGCCACAGGAGTTCCAAAGCACTCCAGCAGAGCAGGTTCAGACAAGTGCATTTCAGCCCACCAGCATACTTCAAATGGTGTGCTGGTTAAATGGATTAAACTTTTGATGACATTTTTCATAACAAGAACAGCAGAAACAACAGGAGCTTTGAAAATAAAGATAGACTACTTAAATAGATGATAAAAATCTTAACACTACTAGGTAGACTAGTGTTAAATAAAAACTGTCTGTAGGTTTATAATAAATTAAAAATAACCTTTGGGTTTGAGTCTGATGCGGTATTTAGGGAGAAGTGAAGTTATTCAACGTCTGGATTTGTAGAGCTACTGGAGTGCATTTCAAAGTACTGCAGTGCTATGAAATTAAACCCTTTAAAATAAATTATACAGTGATTGGTGTAAAATTATAAATTGATAGTAAGTAATTATCCTGGATCGTAGCCAGTGAAGTGTTGGTAGACCAGGTAAATTGAATGTGGTGTTCGTTCATTTTCTGTGGAATCAATTTAGCATACGCGGGACATAATTTCATGCTGGCACTTTGTTAATGGATGAGTAATAAATCAGGCCACAGAACTCCTTAGAAACATGAAAAAATGAAGCTGTAGTTCAATAAAAATAATAAAGTGCTTTAAATGAGCATTTGTTGTTTACTACATTGTTTCTTATTTCATGGTAGACATCAAAACCAACCCAATGAAATATGATAGTGCTCTAGAGTAAGTAAAACTGAGCCTGTTACTTACTGTAGTCAGTATTTCCATGTATTTTCTTGTCTTGATGTTAGACTTAGTTTACTGTGGGATCAGAGAAGAAGCTTAGAGTACGGGTTGAACTTGCACAGACATAAAGATCACCATAAATATTCTCTATTTTAAAGTTTCCATTTGCAAAAACGTGGATGTAAGAAGAAGGAAGCAAAAAGAGCAATTTGGAAACAGTTCATATCCAGTGTATGTAGCCAGTTTGCCTGAAATACACTGTTCAGTTTTGTAAGACAGAAGAGGGTTGCTGGGAATGTGTAGAAATCTGAGAATTTATTCCAAGTCCATTGAGTGATAGCTGCTATAATATGGATGCTTCTTCCATGGCTTCAATCCACCTAAAAAGGGCAGGAAAGAAAAAGTGGTACATATAAAATTCCATGCATTTTAAGAACATATGTATTTTAAGAAAAATAAGTATTTTAAGAATGTAAAGCCTGAAGAGGACTGTATTTCCCATCCCAGCTCTAATAAGGAACCATAGTTTTGTGAGTAAAGCAGGGAACTGGGTACTACGACTCTTGCATTCTAGTACAACCTTTACCAGTAATTTATTGTAAAATCTCAAAGATAATACAAGTGCTCTCTTAGAATAGGAAAGATGAGACCACTGAAGTATGATTAAAGCAACAAAACCTCCCATAAACACTCATTTCCTTCCCTGTGTGTCTTGAGGTGCTGGCATTTTTATTACTAATTTCATGACTATTTTCTTATGTGGAAGCAGTAGCATTAGAATGGGAAATCTAAACAATTATTTGTTGATGAGGAAACTGAGAGATAGATAAATAGAACACATAAATCAGAGAAGTTTCTGTACAGTAATCACATTTGACAGACTGCTAGGCATGACTTTTGAGAATCGCCCTCCTCTTTACCTATGCAAGGGAGCAAATTCTCCTTCCTGAAGGAACTGAAAAGCACCAGGTAGATTTTTAATGTCACCCAGGCCAGTCACATACAATTGGGCTTAATCAACACTCTGAAAGCTCACTGTTTCCTCTGTTATGAAGACATTCTGAAGTGAAGGAGAGGGAAAAGCCCTACATAAGCTTTTGGACTTGCGCACTGGCTAGTGTGGAAGTCTACGCCCATACCTCTGTGCTGAATTGTTATCCTCTGCTCGGAAGCTATAAAAGAGAGTCTGCTTGTGGTAGAGATGGAAAACTGTGTCTGTACTTCCTTCCTCCTTTTCTGGGGCAATGGTGAAACCCAACAAAGGCAAACTTTCTGTGGCAACTTTGTCCTGAAAGCAAACAAGAAATGAACCAAAATTTAGAGAGAAGGCTTGTAATGATTTTAGGGCTCTTTCTGAAAACCAAATAATGATATAACCCCTCTCTGACAGGGCTGCAAAAGCAGTGGTGTGAATCTTCTGCTGGACTGGTGGCTGTTAACCTAAACACAAGCAGTGCCTGTGTACTGCACGTTTCTCTCATCTTAGTCCTGAACTCAAACACTCTGAAAGTCCAGTTCTTCATGATCATCCACATGGCCATGAAGGTCAAATTAGCTATTACTTTAATGGCTATCTTTGACTTAATGGTCCAGGAGGCAAACTAGAGGTTACTGAGAGTATAGGACAGTACAGCAGCAGTTCTGAAAGCCTGAGACCCACTGCCAGTTATGTTCCTTTCAACCATTTTTATTTGCTGCGTGCAAGTAGTCGTCTTTTTGGTACCTTGTCATTTCCTTTCACAGCACTAGCAACTTTTTTAGAAATCTGCACTGTCTCAGACAGCACACTTGCTTTCCAAAATGCTGCTTTGAAATTTCTGAGCTGGTAATGCTATTAATTGTTAATTTACTCCCAAGAAACATGGATGAATTTTGCTTGCCAGACACTGCTTTGTACAAGTTAAAGAAAACAATAAGCCTTAATCAAATTGCAGTTTAGCTGTTACTGATAGCTGCAGTTTTGGTCACTGTATTTAGGTAATATTTTTTATATGTGTGTGTTGCCTTTGCCTCTGCTTTTAGAAGCTAAATTGCAAACTGGGAATGCAAAGTGTAATTAGATATCCATTGCTTTTTCCCTATTGTTGAACCAAAAATGATCACTTTTAAGGTTAGCAGAGGTAAGGTAAATGTATCGGATACAGAATTTGATGCTAATGGTCTGAATTGCTGGCCAAATCATGAACTCTCTTGTGCCTCAATCTCTTCATCTGTTTAAAGGGGATAATGTTGCTTCATGCAACCATCACAGTGGTGATGAAAGTTTAAATAATTGACGTTTGCAATGTGTTCTGAAGGCTTAAAGTACCAAATATTGCTATTACTATAGTTCTTGCATTCTGTGTCCTTTGTTCAGCAAAATGAATTTTTATGCTTATGCTTATGAAATCTGCCAGTTATAACCAAACTTTATATCACACTTACTTCAAGTTTATTTGTATTGCAGCTGTTCACAAAGGAGAAGAAATTAAAATAAGAAAAGGGACTAGGAAGAGAAAAAATACATAAAAAGTTATCTAGTTGATACCCAACCTCCGTGGCTGTAAGGAGGAGCTTACAGGCCAATACACAAGGCAGTGTTCTCACCTCTGCAGACTGCCTCCTGTGTTTCCCTGTTGGTACGAGTAGGACAAATGTGCCCTATTTATACTTGCAAAACTACAAGTTTCTCCTCCCCACCATAAATGGATCATAGCATCATCAATCTACAAAATATGTGACAGTTACCAAGTGTACCAGAGAATGCCTAAGGACCTTGAAGTCTTTAGGTGTAAATATGTAGACTAACGTTCATAGTGGTTGACGGTATATAATAGCATGAATAGCAAGAAGTCAAAGAATGAAGGGCAGTTTGTGAAGAGGGTTGCCGAGGTCCAGCTAGCGCTGTGGCTGGGCCCCTCAGCTAAGGACAGCTCCCTGGGGACTCAGTCTGTTAGGACCAGGTCTCAGAAGGCAGGTAGTTGTGAGAACTGGCATTTATACATTTCACATTCATTTGTGGCACCTGTAGGGAGTAAAGAAGGGAACTCAGACAGGAAACTATTTCAAGTCAGATTGCACAGTACCTCGTTTGCTATGTAGGTGTAGAGTACTTTGCCTTTGATAACAAACCAGCGTTTCTTCCAGTGTCTTTTGCCTCTCTTACATCTGCTGAGGTAACCACTGATGGTAGCTCCCTCTCCTGAGGCTGCCACCTGGAGCAGGGTAGGAGAAATCAGGATTTGTAACAGCAAAGGCTTTTCCCCTCCTGATTATGCGTGTCCGCATCACACCAGACAACAAGGTCTATGTCCATGAAACCATATGTACGCCATTAAAAATATCAAGACAGAAAAAATATAAGCATGGTATTATGGTTCTTTTTAACTGTTTGAAGATTTCTGGTTAAACTTAGTTCTCACTAACTCTGATGGAAAATATGCAGTTGAGTTATTATTGAGGTCAGCAAGTTTGCAGTTGTGTTCTGAGAAGCCGAACTTGTCCCTTTTCCCGGGTCTGTTTTTTTGGTATATTAAAACTATATGCTTCCAAAAGGGAATTACAGTCTTGTGGCTGAACACTTCTAAGATGTGGGTCTATTTAGGATTTTGCAATGGTTTTATATCTATTTATGTTAATCACTTGACTATGACTTGGTTTCATTTGTGAAATAATATTTCTGAGAAGAGTTACCCCTCTTACAGAAGTATTTTGAGATCTAAGTGCTTAATGTTCTTAAAGATCCAGATTTTGAATAGATGGAACTATACACACACACACACACTACGCAGTATGGGTTATTAGTTACAATAGTAAACTGCAGTAGTATTGGATTTAGAAACAAAGGGCAGAGATTGAAAACCAGCTTTTGTAGCACTGACACAAGAGAAGACTGAGCAGTAATATAGCAGTGCTTTGCAGCAGAGCAGAAATGTTCCAGGACCTGGGTAAAGCAAGTTAGAAAAAGTTATGGAGCAATGCTCTTGTGAGACAGTTGATATTAACAAACGTGTGCTGCCTCCTTGTGGATAGAAAGGCAATGCTTTTTTCCTAATGGGGCTTGAAATTTTGCCTGCCGGTTCTTTCAGTATTCATGTGTTTGTATTACATGCTTGTATCTTTGGCTCAGTTTCACCTCAGCACAAACAAACCTCAAGAAATTCCAGTGTCTCAACTGTACAATGAGTTCAGCAAGATGTTTGCACCCTGTTCTCTTCAATACAACGATAAATACCTGCTGATTTCAGTGAAATGGGAGTACCTTACTATGCTTGAGTTCAATGGGCAACTTAGACTACATCAACATCATTGGCACCTTGTTCTGGAAAGAAAATTAATATAGCTGGAGAAATCCTGGCCCCATTGAAATTGGTGGGAATTTTATTTGTTTATTTTGGTGGGATCAAGATTTTAACCATTTGATTTGAAATAGTTTGGTTTGAGCTGGAGGGAAAGTGCCTGATTAAACATGTATGCTCCTGAACTGATTGCCAAGGACTAGAGTCTATTCCCTAAGTAAGTGGTATTTTATTTCTCTTGAAATCAGAATAAGGTTTCAGAAGTAAGAGTCTTGTCAAAAAGGTAACTGGTCAACAGTATATCATGCTCTGTTGATACTTGTCATTGTCTGTGAACTGCCTTGTTGTACTACCTAGTACCTTGAAGTCATCTTAGTTTTCTAAAGACTTCACAGGCTGATGAGCAAATTAAAGTACACTGCTCTAATTCAGTTTCTCAGTGGGCTCAAGAAGCTTCTGTGGTATCTTCAGAGCTCAGAGTATTTTGTATTTTAAACACTATTATGAAAAACAGAAAAAAATAATTGCATGGTAAAGTAGACAAGGGCATGGGCTGAGCCCACTGCACACAGAATAAATTATAAACATAGCTGCTAAAGTATGAGCACACAGTTCTCTACAATTCCTTGCCTTTCTCAGGCAGCTTGGTCCTACCTCCATAAGAGCTGAAGGGATCTTCTTCTGTTTCTTAAAAGATGAATAATGAATGTTGTGGAAGACAGAGGAGAAGGCACTGCTTGAACACCTGGATGAAGTTGGAGGGAAGCTCACACTTAGTGGCCGCTCTGCAAGATTAAGAAAATTCAGAAAGGGAAGGGGGAAATGGATGAATTGGTACATATCAGACTAGGGGTAAGAGACACACAATACACTAATGCAAATGACTAAGGAAACTGCAATGCCTCCTCCACAGCCGGTTTTTATTTTAGCTTTTCTTTCAAATCACCCCTTTAAGTCTAATTAGATGGGTGGATTTCATAGCACCCTAGGTTAGTGGTAATAACCTACAGCTACTTCAAAGAAGCCTGCAAGAAAGCTGACAAAGCACAAAACATAGTTTGTTTTCTTCTAATTTAAAATCAGCATTAAGCAAATGGCTTTTCCATCTATGCCCTCTATGTTCTGTAACACCTTTGCAAGATAGATTCACTAATGGGACATTCTTTCTGTATGAACCATTCTCTTTGAGTTCTGCATGGGAGTTATTCTGTCTCTGTCAATCTTCATTAACCCCAGTTGTCTGAGTTCATATCTTCGTGATCTCACTTCTGGCAACACACATTGTCTGGAAGCTCTTAGTAAAGCACAGCATTGTTTTAGCACAAATGTGAGTTATCACTTCTTGGACATGCAGTGGCTTGGGGATACTTTTTTGGCTGTTGTGGCGGCATCTGTTCATGTGTTTGCTTGGTTAGTGTGAATTTCTTTAATCAGGATGGAAAAACTAAACTTCATCTGTCCCCACCTTTTTATCCTTGACAGTATAATGTGCCTACTTTTAGAGCTTGTCTACATGAATAGTTGTGCAAGAACATTATTTTCTGTTGATTCTCTGTTCATATATATGTAACCCCTGCTTTTATCTTTGATTCGGATGTGTATTTAAATCAGAAAAGGGACTTATATAGTAGGGCAATAATACAGAGTTCTAGTTAGGCAGCAGGCTCTTCTGCTTTGAATTCATGCTTTCATCTGTAACCACATCATTAACTCGCCATGTAGAAAAGCTCTTAGTGACTCTGCACTTTACCTCAGCATTTGTTGTTGTAAAAGCTACAACATGGATGAGGATAGTGAGGAACTGTAAAGCCATTGTTTCATTTCAATGGATAATTCATTAGAAATGACAGGGAAGAGCTATTATCTATAATTACATCACAGAATAGCATAGTTCAGTTGGGAGGGACCTACAACAATCATCTAAGTTAAAGCATGTTATTAAGGGCATTGTCCAAATGCCTCTTACACACTGCCAGGGTTGGGGCATTGACCACCTTTCTAGGAAGCCTGTTCCAGTGTTTGACCATCCTCTGGGTAAAGAAATGTTTCCTAATGTCAAGTCTGAACCTCCTCTGATGAAGCTTTGAACCATTCCCACGCGTCCTGTCACTGGATCCCAGGGAGAAGAGATCAGTACCTCCCTCTCCGCTTCCCCTCCTCAGGAAGCTGCAGGGAGCAATGAGGTCGCCCCTCAGCCTCTTTTTCTCCAAACTAGACAAACCCCATGTCCTCAGCCGCTCCTCAGAGGACATAGTTTTTATCATTTTTCTGGTTTATCAAAAGGCTAGGAGACCCTCAGAGAACCTGGCTTGCTAAAACAGTTTTAGCTGCCATACAGCCTGGCACTCCTGGGACCTCAATACATATGCCTCGTGCTTGAAATGAGAAATCCTCTTTAACATGGTAGGCAGATCCTAAATCCTCCCCATTATACAGGCAGGAAATGGGCTTGTCAGTTTTGCCAAGAATGAAGGAACCTTACCTCTTTTCTTAAGTTCCACATAGCAGCCATCACAGACTTTGGCTGCTTGATCTTTGAGGTACTTCATAGGGTACTTGTTTCTTGAACAATTTCGACATACAATCTGTTCCAGCAAGGAGAGATGCCCATAAATATAACTTAAATTTATATACATGCACATACAAAGCAAATCTTCTGAGCTGGTTGGGAGAGGAAGATGGATAGTGGACCAGATATGACTCTCCTAAAACTGTAGCAGTCAGGGCAAGTCTACTGACTGAAATGCGATTGCTGTAGATTTACACTGTTGTAAGCCAAGCAGAATTGATCACTGTATTTGGTTGCACACCATTGCTGTGCCCAACTCCCCAGGAATTTATACATCAGTATTACTTTTGTTTTCATAGCTTTGTTAGTAACATCATTGTTTTCTTAAGCAAGCTTGCATGTTCCCGCTATCCCTGTGTAGGTACACACTTATCTTCTCTGTGGAATTAGAAAAAAGATGAAGTAAACGCTTTTTTGTACTAGCAAAAATTACTGGTAGTTTGATAAAAAAAATATCACTGAGGCTAAAAGACAGCCATGGTTTAAAACAGGACTGCAGGTTTAAGTGTATAAACAAATATCTAGAGTCAGTGATAAAGGGACAAAACCAAGAAAGCTTATAGATCCCCTTGGCTTCAGGGCAAAAGGCAGCAGCTCTTCAGTGGAGCACAGCAGAAACTTTCCCTTTGGTCACTGACCAAACCAGGCTCTGCTGCTGAGTTTCTTCACTTTCCTTGGAAGATGATTTTACCAGCTTTTATTAGGGACAGGACATAGACTAGATGTGCTACTGCTCTCGTCTAGAGCAGAGCCTATATTTTTGGTGTATTGCTTCATTGTCTCTAGAGCTAGCTGTATATCAGATATAATGACTGGACTCAGCAACAATTACCCTGTAAGCCTTCAACTACTAGCCTTTGAGAATTAATTTGACCCTCAAGGGAAGGTTACTGTTGTTCCTACTAGAGTCATTAGAAACCTAATTACCTAATTTAGCAAAGCACTAAGAGGTTCTGTGAGAAGTCAAATTCTGGTCTTGATGTTGCTACAAGTTTGCAAAAGTTACAGCAGTGGCACCCAGTGTCCTAGAAGTGTGAATAAAGCCTCCCTGAGAAGCTTGTACAGCTCTTACCTTCCCACAGGCGTGGCAATGATGTCGCCTCAAAGTGAGGGTAAAGTCACAGCCACAGTTCATGCACATCATGACATGGGACACAGGTACCAAAGTAGGAGGCCTCTCACCCAAGGGTATTCCAAGCCTTTCCCTTAGCTTAAAATCAAACAAGAACAAATGAAGAAGCATCCACACTTCCAAAGTACGCTCAGTCAGCCCTCCTCCATCACATACAATTCTCGTCTCATTTCAGCCTACCTTCACCTGCTAAGATCCCCAAATTTTCTAATTCCTAATGCACGTTGTAAGTGAGATACAGCTGCTTCAGCACTGAAAGACTGTGGCCAATCAGTACGTGGCGCTGTTAAAGCCAGAATCACAACAGGTAAAAATCCATGTAGATCTATTGTTGGTCAGGCATTGACACTCTTCTGCATCAGGGAAGAATCTGATTCATTGCATATGCAAATTGCAGGTAAGGACATGAGTTAAAGCCATCTTTTTATTAACAGCTTTTGAAATAATATCCATAAAAAGCTCTATAGCTTTCAGTCGAAAAGGGCCTGAGCTCTTTATGCCGTTATACCTTGGGACACTTCTATGATCGGAGAAGAGAGAGTACAGAAAACAGTAAAACCAAAGATTAATGTACCCCCACACAATCCAAATCTGATCCATGCTTTCCATGGCTGATCTGAATATATGTAAGCAGCTTTAGAAAATATATTCACTGTTCCCATTTCTTGGAATGCACCATGTTGCAGTGTTGTACAGGTGCCTTTGCTTCAAGCCCAGGGAGCCATGGTCAATGTAGAACTGAACCCAATCTAATAAGCTGTGCTGAGAAGCTGTGTTACTTCAGGTTCAGCACCAAAGTACTATGGGTACCCCACTGTCAGTTCACAGCAGCTTAGTGTTTGGCACAAGTAGTGCAAGCTCTTGTGCCTTTGAAGGACTGTTTGTTAGGAGGGTTTCCTATGAGGAAAATAGACTTCTGCAGACAAATAGGATTTAAATACAGAAAAATCAAATTCCTCCAAATTTCTCCTTGCGCACATTCAGGTTTACATCAGAAGCAGAGCTGCAAAAAAAATTATTTTTTCATTTGCTGAAAAAGGATTTGGTTTAAGTTGCTGTACTAACTAATTTCTCATTTTTTCTTGTTAAATATTTGAACGTAGATTCACTTCAGGCCAGAAGGAAAATTCTGTTTTGTTTTTTGAATTCATTTTTTACTTCCTGAAGTCTTCAAAAATTAAATCACAGAATCACAGATTGGTTGAGGTTGGAAGGGACCTCTGGAGGTCAGCTGGTCCAACCCCCCTGCTCAAGCAGGGCCACCTAGAGCCAGCTGTCCAGGACTGTGTCCAGGTGGCTTTGAATATTGCCAAGGATGGAGGCTCCACAGCCTCCCTGGGCAAGCTGTGCCAGTGCTCAGTCACCCTCAGAGTGAAAAAGTGTTTCCTGATGTTCGCAGGAACCTCCTGTGTCTCAGTTTGTGCCCATTGCCTCCAGTCCTGTCACTGGGCACCACTGAGAAGAGCCTGGCTCCATCTTCTCTGTACCCTCCCTTCAGGTATTTATATCCATTGATGAGATCCCCCTGAGCCTTCTCTTCTCCAGGCTGAACAGTCCCAGCTCTCTCAGCCTCTCCTCAGCTGTGAGGTGCTCCAGTCCCTTAATCATCCTTGTGGCCTTTTGTTGAACTCTCTCCAGTCTGTCCATGTCTCTCTTGTACTGAGGAGCCCAGCACTGGCCATAGCACTCCAGGTGTGGCCTTAACAGCACTTTTTTTTCCCCAGTTAGTCTTATTTAGTAAAACTGGGGTTCTACAGAACCGAAAATAGCATTATTACTTTTTGTCAGATGCATTCTTTGCCTTCTTAACTGGGAGTAGTACAACTGAAATGAATGAGATGATAACAATAATATACATCAATTGTGCTGGTACAATTAGAATATTGCTGGTGGGGTTTGCACTGGCAGTGACTATTGTGTGTACGATATTACTGTAACTACTGGGTAGTTTTGTTTTCTTAAAATCTATGAAGTTTGTAGCTATTTTTAGTTCATCCAAAATAGTTACCCTTCAGGACAAAATAGTCTTCCTCCAGAAGAACTCCTATTTAAGCAAAGACCACAGAGTATAGGGTGTGATTAACATTTCAGAGGTGTCCCATGAGCTGTAATGAGCTTCATTATTTAAGCTTGGCATTCTGGTTTAAATGAAAGTAGTAAGAATGTTTTCCCACTAGGAACTCTGCATTTTGTAACCCTCCTCCTTTCCCCTCTCTTTCTCTCCCTTCCCCCTTCCCCTTTCAGGCATTGCAAGAGTTGGTCTCCTTTTACCTCCACGCTGCTGTGGAAAGTGGAAGTGTTGTGAGCTTTGTAGTCATCTGGGATGCGTCTGCTGATGCAGCTGTACCAGTCATCCCTTTCTGAGCAAGAGCTGTGGAATGAAATACAGCAGAGCAGTCAATGCCACACACAGCAGGGACTGAAACAAGCTGTTTCTGGATCAGAGGAGAAAAGCTTCACTTTATGAATGTTTGCTTTTCCCCGCTACTGCATTGTTCTTTTCCGACAAGGAACAAAATTGACTGTTGGACATACTCAGCAGGATGATTAGTGTAGGTCCATGGCTAGGACTGTGACTGAGAAGGAACTAAATGCCCAGAAAATTTTTCAAAGTAGTCTCTGACTTCACTATAAGCTGCTCAATCCTAAATCACATAGGACAATATGAAATGTCTCTTTTTGTCATGTCTGCCCTAGCTTTTAGGTAGTCTAGGGCATGTAGGGTTGGCATGGGTTGCTCAAAGTAAGCATGTTTATGCTCATCTCTACAGTGGGATGCTTAGATGATCTGCCTGTTGGGAAATGCAGAAGTCTGTCACCCACGGTAGAAATGTGAATGTGAATTTTCCTCTAGCTCCATCACAGACAATCATCTCCAGTCTCCTGGCAAGAGGCCAGGACAGCAATTTGGGAAGGAAGTTCTGCATTCCCTCTAGTTGCAGTTATGCATGGAGGCCAGTAGTTCTCCAGACCGGCCCCTAGATGCCCCCTTTGCACAAGGCAAAACAGTAAGCACTTTGTGCTTCTCTGCCAGTCAGCTATCCCAGAAAAGCAGCAGGGCTCTTAGTGCCTGTTACTTCCCAGATGCATTCGCTCTGTTACAGCCATAAGCTGTCCTGCCTGTGTTAGCTGGTTTTCCTGCTGTGACTTCAAACTGTGCGCTTCCTGTCCAGCTGAAATGGTGCACAGCTCTAGCTGTTCCCAGCATCAGTCACAGGAGGGAATGCAACTCAGTGTGGTCTCCCCTCCCTGAGTCATACCAGCCACTCACATTAAAGCTACCCACTAGACTTTGTTGTAAAAATTAGCAGTGGCATTATTGCCAGCTGCTGTTCAGCTGTGATTTCCTCACACTGTCCTCATGAAGGCCACCAAACAAGACATCTGAGAACAACTTGTCTTTTGTGGTCTTAAAAAAAAAAAAAAGGCATAAAAAGGGAGGAAATGCCAGATTTTATCAATGGTCTCTGACTTAACATCCCTCTGCACCATGAGCATAAGCCCTTGTCTGAAAAACACCAGCCTCTGTAAAATTCAACAAGCCTGGAGCAGAAATGGGAGCAGAAACTCTGAGCCAGTGTATCTACTTGCATATAGGCTAACCTCTGCAAGCCAAGCAGCTATGTTACAGGAGATCATCTCCGGCAAGAGTCACACTACTAGTCAGTCCTTATTGCTACCGAAAGTCATGTCAAATTACACTTTCTAAGAAACCTGAAGTTGTCTATATCTTCCAGACAAGTCATGTTTGCAGCCTGCAAAGCACTAAAAGAAGTCCTGGCTTCAACCTTTCTCTTGCTAATTCTTTCTTGGAAATTCTCTTCACTTGAGAATTAAGATATGATTTGAAAAAACAAAGGAAATCATGGCCCATCTAGTGGTGTAAATTAAAGCCACTTGGGGAAAGACAGATAAGAGGGACCTTCTGCTATTAAAAGCCTGATACCTAACTGGCCCCTTTAACCTCTTCTCCACTCCATTAAACATCTCTAGGCAGTAATCACAGGTTATTAGTGTCTAAATGTGGGAATAACACCTGTCTGCTGATGAGTAAGATAAATTATGTCAATTGGCACTGGCCTATCCTTAATTAGCTATTTCATTGGTTGCATGAAGGCTCAGAGGAATTTTCGCTGAATGTCTGAGGCTCGAGAAGCTCAGACCTTGATTAACCATTGCCACATTTGGTCCTTGTGTGATTTTTGGGCTGCACCTTTTGTGCTGAGCTAGCAGTTATCCGTGTTGGCTCATATATTCTTCCTCAAGCAAATAGAAAGAGAAGGTCAAATTCGTCACTGCAGTCTCCTGGTCAGCAGGGGACATCCATGGAACACAGAAACTGGACTGGGATGGGATGGGATTTTGTTGCAGTGCTATCACTGTCACTCTGAATTAGTCTTTTAGGGAGGTAACACTGACTGCGTTCTCCCAGTGCTCTGGTATTTTATATGGGCACCACATGGTTACCCGTGTGTCCAGGGGTAACATTTTTGAAATGCAAATAAGGGTGTAAGAGCAGTATGAGCCTTCTCCATAAAGGCTCTGTGCTCAGATCTGTTACCAGCTCACTGCAAGCTGTTAACATGGCTCTTCAGGTGATCAAGCCATTTTCAGCAGGAGATGTAAAGACTTTACAGTGCCATCTGCTCATGTAGCCCCGCTGACTTCTGAGCTTTGGTCGTCCTCATTCTACTGCCTTCAGTCCCTGGCACTCATGCCATATTTCCTCAGTGCATTCATCCTGTCTCATACCAGTGTAAAGGCATTGAAGTTTGGGTTGTGATTGTTAACAACTGGCCTTCAGTGCAGACTTGCAGCACCTCAATGTGAGCAGTAAAAGATACAGTCTTTAGGGATGCATGAAGCCTTCTGGTACTTTTCTGTCTTTGGTGCTTCTTTTGGTGAGTGTAGCAAGCCAAAGATGTTGTGCAGTGGCGTTAGGAAAGCCTGCTGTCCCACGGGTGTCTCATCAGCTCTGCCAGCCAGCACAGAACGGGAGAGGAAAAAATGTTCTTGGGTGACTTATGGCAGATCAGTCCCAGAATGAGCAGCACAAGGAAGGGAAAGGGGCTCTATCCCAGTGCTCTGATAAGAGTCAGTCTCTGTCTGGCTGTTATCAGAAGGGCAACCTTAGTCTCAGGCCCTGTTTCTATCTACTACCAAAGAAACACAGCTCGCAGTGGCCTCACGTGCTTTGTTTAGGCTAACTAAGCACAGACTTGATATGAGTACAAAAGGCAAAGAAACAACATAACAATGCAAGCAGAACATCCGAAGCTTCTCACTAGGGATGCCAACTTCAGTTACCCTGAATAAAGGGGACATGCAGCAGTTATTTCCTCTCTACAATACAGAAGGACTGTACACATCCTGCTTTTGTAACTGGCAGCAGGTAATTCAGAAGTACTGCGTGTATATTTTGAGGGCTGTGATGAGTGTGCATCTCTAAGAAAATCTTAGATATCTTCTCATTTGCTGGTTATAAAAGGAAATTGACAAACAGGCTTTGACAGGTATCTGAGCACTGTCCACAGATGGCAAGTGCTCTGGGAAGGATGAGAGCTCCAAATTCTGATTCTGAATAAGAAAGTGCCCTCCTTGTCTTTCTATTGCACTGTGTAATTTAGGGAAGTCTGCTGTGTTTCCAGCCATGCTGTAGTTGGAGACTGATGGTGGGAAAGTCAGTACTTAAAAGCACTGAAGACCTTGTTATTTGGAAGACTTAATTTTAATACCGCTGCTAGTGTGCTATGTCTTTTGTAGTAAACTACACCTGAAAATCAAGCCAGCCACCTTTCTGCTGTAGCTCTAGGTAAATTTGCAGGATAATTTTGGGCTAGGAGCATGAAAAAATACAGTACACTGCTATCTTCTGATCAGAAACTGACTTATAATCTCTCTCTGGCATTAGCTTGTGATCCCAGGACAGAGATCCTGACTCCCAGTTACAATCAGTACTAGCACTACACAAACTCATTAGTGAAATTCCTTTTATTAGAAAGACCCATGAGGTTGCCAGTAAGGTTTAATTTTGTCTTTGTCATTTAAGCACTATGAAATGCTGTTATATCTATTGCATGGTATTACCTAATTACTATTTTCTCCAGCAGTTTTGCAATCCTAGTGGTATGAGGTAACAAGTGAACTTATAAAAGGGAGATGTAACATACTCTTAGTGTCACAGGGCAAAAGTGTGAAAGATAATGGAAGGGACTCAGGTCTCTTAGTAACAGAATTTCTTCTCTTTCTCTTTTAAGATATTATCGAGAGCCGAATTCTAATCTTTACTTGGTATATGAGTTGAATTAGTTACAGTTTATGAGCTTCACATTTATAATGAATATCTTCATTGTGTAATCAAGCACTCAGCCATTGTCTGTCACAATAGCACAGACTGAAACTGAGTTAAAAAAGAATGAGACACCAGTTAAGTCTTGGGTAGTGGTTAGACTGATCTAGAGATACAGCTCTAGAATGTAACACCCTCTGCCATGGCTATTTGGGGACAGTACCTTGCTGACAGGGTCAGGCAATATTCATCATATTCAATCTTCAGGATGTTTTGGGCTTTTTCTGTCACTGGGCGGCTGACCTAGAAACAAATGCCATGAACATGAATGTGGACATGAGTTAAACTGTCTACAACCAGTACACCATACAAGTCTCAATGCATATGGATCTATGATGTCCCAGTCATCTGTTTCATATTTCAATGCAAAGAGATGGGCAGGTAGGGTTTTCCCTTTTGTATTGCTGCTGTAATGAGGAATGCTCTCTATTTCAATATAGTGGTGGTGCTAAAGGAAAAAAATCATTTAATCCAACTATAAAGGTAAGGATAAAGTATCAATCAGGGTTCAGTTTTAACATAACAAGCTTAGGAGATGTTTAGCCTGACAAGTGCCAGAGCGTTTTGGGCAAAATTTTGGCTATTCTTGGAATTAATGGAAATAACTTTCTTCCTGACACGCAGACATTATACAGTGAAGCACTTCAGTTCAGTGAATGTCTGTCTGCAGCAAGGGTCTTTAAGAGCAAAAACAATACTTAAGAGCTGCAGCTCAGCTAAAACCTTTTCCCTGCCATGTGGTGTATTAGTTGCCTACTAATAGCAACAGCCACTTAGGAGAAACATAGCTTCGTGGTACTGATATGTTGTTATTAACAAGCATCTGTTATGCCAGGGACTCACTGTTTCAAATGTACCCCAACAAGTACTTGCTCTGCAACTACTTTTCACTTAACAGTAGAGTGTTTTGGCAATTCCTACCCCAGCTGAAAACCCATAGTTAGTTTTAGACTATCAGGTCTCTAGGGTGATCAGCCTCCCACCTTTTCATAACACCTCATCCCACCCGTGTCATTCCGCTGGAATTAATGATTAGTAATTCTCATCTTGCATGTTTCCTAGATTCCCAAACTCCTGACTTGCCACTTCAAGTCCTCTTTCACATAAATACAACTTGGCATATTAGCTATAGAACAGTTATGAAGGTTCCTGGCAGGACATATGTAATGGATGGCTAGGTAAGAAGCGAAGACCCCTCCAGCCCAATACCTCTTGTTGCACCAGGTACTGGTGCCAATGGATGCTTAGGGAAAGAGTGTAAGAACAAGACAATTGTGTCCAGTTTCTGTAATCTGCAATTTAGAAATTTACTGAAGAAGAGACTCTGTTTATATCATTGCATATAACAGTTCCCAATACACCTTTTCCCCATAAAGTTGGCTAATTACTTTTTGAACCCATTAATGCTTTTGATGAAAACAGTTAGAGGGCACATGAAAACCAGGCGAATGAAAGCTTACGTAAATTTTGAGTGGCAGGAGTTTAAAACCAGGCAGACTAAGCCCTAGTGAATATGTTGTAGGGAACAACCATATATTGGCTGGAGACATGAAGAGAGGAATGGACAAAATGGGATAATAAATCTTTTCTGTCTCCAGTTTCATGATCAGATGGTAAACCTGATTTTGGCTTGTATTATTTATGCAGCCTGAATAAGGCTGTCGTACCAGGTCACAGCCTTATAGATAATCTTTTATATAAATGTTTGCTTTATGTTATTTTTCCTTCTATCTCCTGTAAGAGGCAAGGGAATCCCCTGATAAGAGGTCCATCCCCTCCCTCCCCTTGTCCTCAGCTGGATATGGGACATAAACCAGCAAAACACTAACAGCCCACTATACAACTTTAATTCCAACCTATAATACAGATGAGGTGTTACCTTCATGCCTGACACAGCCAAGGTGTTTTTCAGTCGGTATTTGCCATCCTTCTGGGGATATGTGTACAGCAGAACATCATTCATCTACATGAAGAGAAAGACAAAATCAATAATTTGCAATATGGCTTGCAGGCCTGCCCATTACTCCTGGGGGGGATACACGGAACAAGCAGTAACTTGATGAACTGCTAGGACTGTTACTAAAGACAGGCCCAAGCCACACGGCTTAGATCAAGACTTGCATTTCCACAAAACTCTGGCGAATCTGCATCCAGGACTTTGATTTCTTCCCATTTTTGACTGTTGCTAATGGCTAAGCAAGTAGATAATCAGCTCTTTTTTATTCAGCTTGGGTGAAACAGCTGCTTGTTTTAAGGGCAATGCCATGTTCAAGTTCAGAAGGCAGGTTCTGCATTTACTACCTGGCAATACCAACTGACTGCCCAGGACGCTGCAGCTGTGACTCTCTCAGGGTTCCCCCGACACTGAAGCTGCAGTGACGCCAGGGGTAGGGCTGGCTTCACAGACTTCCATTTTCTGGGCAAAAAGGAAGTGGAGGTGAGGAGAGGTGCCATGGTCTGGAAGAATGATTCAGGGAGGAATGGCTTGGATATTTGAGAGCAGTAACTGTACTTCACTGCTAGCAAAACTTGCCTAGACATATGACAGCTTTGCTGAGTCTGTGGGCTGCAGCAGAGACCATGGAAGGGCAAAAATGAGAAACTTCTTTTCATTTTATGAGGAAAAATATCTGTATCTTAACACCCCAAATATTTCCATAGTTCTCACAGCTCCTTGCAGAATGCATGTTTTTCAAACAGCTTCATACTAAATGGGATCAGATCTTCTCTGCTGTTTGCCTAAATCATAGACATTATTGCAGCCTTTTACCTTCGTGTCAACAAACAAATAAATGAAACAGCAGAACTGGACCTTGTAGGTCTTTGCTGCCCTCTCCTTCCCTTACTACCAGAAGGAAAAGCAGTATCGGTGTGCCTTAACATTGCCAGAGCAACACTTGCGTGCATGCATTCTCTGCTTTACTTGAATGAGCAGGTCATGTTCTCTTGTTGTCTTTCCCAGGCCTCTCACATCAGTACCAATATGCATAAACTCAGACAGCCCCTTGATTACTCTACCGGGATACTATGAACAAAGATGTGCAAGGCAATGTAAAACCAAGGCATAGGTAATATTGTATGATGCCAGAGACAAGGCATCTTAAAGGGAGAAATTCTCAAGAAATTAAAACATAGACAGAAACCATCTTCACTTGGATTCCTCGGTGACAAAGACATTTAAATATAGCCAATTGGATGGTAATAATATTATATTTTGGAAGGAAAACTGTCATAAAAAGAGATGCAGAGAAGAAGGGAGGAAACTAAAGAATGATTTGGCAATAAAATAATGCATCCTGTGTGACTGGAATTGTTGGGGTCTTGATAGGGCTGCCTCACCACCTAAACTGCTGGTGTAAAATTTTCACTAATTTGCTTGCCTGAAAAAAAAAGGGAAAGTAGAGCCTTATGCATGTTTTCTTAAGAGGTCATAGTTCAGCTTTCTTACAGAGCAGGAACAATGGTTAAAGAAAAATGACATGGAATTAATACTCATGGGATGAAATCCTTCACCTTGGACTTAACACCAAAACTGTTGTTGCCTATATTATTAGGGTCATGAGTTCACTTGTGGACAGCAGTTCATTAAGTAGCTGTTTGATTCACAGCAAATCAGGCTTATGTGCATTAGCTGCCCATCTTTAAAATGCAGATTCCAGTTAACATGAGGCAAAATATACTGAAGAGTGACTTTCCCCAAAACTTTTACATCAAATTGTACTACTTTTAAAAACTGAATTGAGTTTACTGATTAGGATCTGCCAATATTTTTGTAGAAAATGCTGAAACATTTCCTTCTAACATTTTAACAAAAAGACTCCCATGCTCTCCTGCATTGGCCACTCTACTATGTATTTCTGTTTCCTTCTAGTAAGTCTTAACTTGAGTGGAGTTTAAAGCTCTTTTAATATAACGCTTCTCAACTGAGGATACAAAAGCATACTATCGAGTCAGAATAGGAGTCTCATGTTCTCTGTAGTCTAAAGTGGAGTATTTACTCCTTTTGCAACAACACAACAGAATTTCCTTAGAACAAGGTGACAAATGGCTTGTCACAGAGTTTTTCGGTGATTTACTTATTGCTCCATAAATTACCCTCTATGCTAACATTAATCCAATCAGCACAGTGACACCTGCACAGTACTGACCACATGATGATTCCCAGTTTAACCAGGGCTATGCATAACCAGAAAATTCATCACAACCTACTCCACAGTGAGTATCTATCTTGGAGGCTAAGGCAGAAAAAACTGAGCAAATATAAACTTTTCGGAGAAAAGCAGATGAAAGCTATTTTCACTTGATATTACTAGTAGCAACCAGGACTCCAGCAGCCAGGTGAGAAAAAGGTAAAAAGGCAGGCAGACTTTATTGCTAACATTAAGAGAACACTGTGAAATACAAGAATACCAGTGAAATCTCGTATTTGCCTGGTGATTCTGCTCTCTCCTGAATGTTCAAAGGATTATATGAGAAAACAGGACCTCCTCTGCCACTCATTAGTGCCTGTACTTAAGGCTTGTTTCTAAACCACAAGAAAAGATAACTAGTTATGGGCACTAAGCCCAAGGAAGTGAACTCCTAAGAGAGATTCTCAGGATTCTGGTATAATATGCTACTGGGTTTCTTGAACAGCAAACTCAATTTATTTTATTTATTTAAAAACTTGTATATTTCTTTAAAAAGCAGTTCATTCTTTAATTACTGTTGATTAAAATGACACACTGGTGCATACCGTTGTCACGACAGCTCTGGTTAATATCCCAAGATTTTCTTAAACATTAATGATGACTTTGCTTTATAATTGCCCATTGGAGTTGGTTTTTTCCTCCTATTTTTCTCCCCCACAGCATATAGCGATGGACTGTGACTCTGAGGTCCCACCAGCCACAGCTTAACACAATGAAATTATGACAAATATTTCAAAGGTTGCCAAGCAAGGCACACATATTCATGAAGAAAGAAAATGTTTGCACTTGATGCTGTCTCCTTTGCCACATGGAGTGGTAGCTTTATGAATGGTATTGACAGAACCAGCAGCAGTGCGCCAGTGGTTTCATGCATCCTCCTGCTTCACACTGCACACTGTTCCCTGAAGCAGTGAGGACTGGGCCATGATAAAAGCTGATCTTGCAGCCCCTCAGGAATCTGTGGTAGAAGAGATCAACTGCAACAACCTCCAGGGGAGTTACCAGAAGTCCTTGGGCTTCAGACCCACTTCCTGTTTGCCAGAAAATTTTTGAATAATTGGGATCCCCGAACTGCTCAGATATTGATATGGGAGCAAGTATTCCTGTTCTGCACTGCTCCATGCACACACACAGTCCCCAAAACAACAGTTGATAACACAAAGAAGGATACGTCTGTTCTTTAATTGTCTTTTTTTCTGTTACTACTTTTCTTTTTCCCCCCCTTTTTTTTATAATTCCCTCTGTTGTGACGGGAACTCAGTAACATCAGAGGTCAGTGCAAGTTTTCTAACCTACAGTGTCCAAATTTATTGATCCAAACAAGTTTATCTATGCCTTGCTGAACTGCTGGCATCCATACGTAATGCCCTATCTGTCTAAAAGCTCCTACCACATGTTTGGTTTTTCTGAATGTTTTAAAGGGTAGTTCATTATGAACCTTGTGTTGTTCTATTCAAGTCTGCATTAAACATCCCCTGAGTGTCAGTGGAGCAGCCCGAATGTGTGCTGGGGCTGCATTTTCCACACTCTGACTCTAAAACCTCCTATACTCCAGCCCTGCCAGCTAGAGCATTAAACAGTCTCCCATTTGATAGCAGCTTCCCGCACCCCACTTGCAACACAAGCAGCCTTTGTAGAGAAATTCTTGGAAGGGTGAGATAAGGGACAGTGTCTGACTTGCAAAGTCCTGTGGTTGGGGGGCAGTTAGGGGGCCTGCCAGTGTCAGCAGCCCATACTGTGCTGCAAAGAGGCCCCAACATCCTTGTAAACAGAGACTGGACTCAGGAAACAGGCGCACAGCAAAACTCACCAAACATCCTGCCAGGAAACACCAGATTCAACAATACCATCAGCCTGCACAAAACAACCAGCTCAAGTAACCTTGTGATACACATAACATACGTACACCCACAGAAACATATGCACATCAAAAGCCCCTAAATGTGCGTCCTACACACTCATGCCTATATGGGCTGTGCACAGACATACAATGCTCCTTATGGGCATATATTCAAAGCAGAGGCATGCACACCACCAAAGCACACCCTGAATGCACAGGCCAAGTAGGAGTCTGGCCCACACCCAATTTTTATAGCATATTCTAACTACAACTTTAGTTTGGTGGGCTCATCTCCTGGGATGTGTAGGTGTTAAATTCTCAGGGTTATCCTTCCACTGAAATTCTCTCCAGGTCCTGGGCTTGACAGCTTCAGCCAGAGTAAGTTCACTACTAAGAACTTCAGAAAATGCTGTTCATGTAAATATCTGTTTTGGGTAGCTAAGGTAAATACACTTATTTCATCCAAAGCTAAACCAAACTACACCTACACACGTTAGCTTCTGGTGATCTTTTTGAGTGGCAGCTGACATGTGAAGGATCGAAAAAAAAAGACAGTTCTGAAAGGTTTTTTGATTAATACATTAGGACAAATTCTTATCCTACCTGAGTTTTGCCAGTGGCTTCAAAGGATTATGATATGGTCCTTAGAACATAAGGGCTTTAAATAAACGTGGGATTTAAAAGACAGTGTTCAGGAGATTATTCTCGTCTTGGGGTTTTGTGGTTGTGGGTTGGGTTTTTTTTCCACAGTGTCCCCAGGCATCAGAATCAAAACAGCATGTGGGTTGGGCTAGATGCACTGGCAGAGGGAAGGATACGTTCACGCAGGCATGTTACAAAAAGGTGTTGGCAGTGATGGTTGGTAGGGCCTTAAGACTGATGCAGTAAAGATGCTATATGCCAAGATGAAAATATCTTGCCATAGCTATGTGGTAGTTGTCTTAATGTATCCACAGGCTAAGTAGTCCATTAAGCAATGCATGAGTGGTGGTGGCACAACAGAGAATCCACAGCATTAGTGGTGACAAGCAGATAACGCAAAACCATTCAGCTGTTAATGCAGGAATTACCATATTCCACAGTGACTCGCTTTCCAGCAATTTCACCATACATGGCATTGCTCTGCAACCTGAGGAGCTTTCAGGGTAGAGGAGACTGAGTAAAAAAATCATTAAACCCAAAGGCAGATATTTGCTAATAAGTTTCAAACTATTTCCAAGATCCAATCACCTCTGCCCCGCCCCAAGAGGAGACATAATACAGGAAGCCTGAAGTGGTTGCAACTTCAGTGTGTTAGAGCAGGAAAGAAGCCAGTTTTATGTGTCTCTTCATTCTTGAAAGTGACCACTATGGTTTAGTCTAGCTCCACCACATACTTTGCATGACAGAACATTTGGTCACAGTTTGCCTTTCTCACTGAAAGGAAGAAAAAAAACACTGTTTCTGAATACTGAGAGCATCTATTAACAACAGGACATTGGCTACTGTAATGTCTCCAGCTGCCAAGAGACACTTCTGTCTTTGCAGTTAACATCCGGGTTTGAGCAGCTGAACTCTCCCCAGGAATCAAAAATAGTTCCTAAACTAGAAAGTGCCAGAAACTCATTTCTGTGCTTTCTTTGTTCTAGTAATACTTTCAGCCTCTTGTGACCTTCAAGCTGATACAACCATTTTGGACTACTTGAAATTTATCTCACTTTATCCCAAGTTTAAATTACTTTCCTCTCAGTGTTTATTACCAACGTGATTTCTGATCTTCCTTTTAAATTGTGTATATCAGTTAGTTACAATAGATAGGTTTATGATGCTTCAGTATTTGCCATAGTAGTGGATTATGATGGCAGTTACGAACGCACTGGAAGACGAAATGGTAACAACTTCTTGGAATTTGCTCCCAGCTTTAGCCACAACTCCAAAATGTTTTTGTAATACTAGTAAAGGCGAGTGTTTCAGAAGAGAGATCAGTAAGGAAGCAAGTATAATCTGTTATGAAGTGGTCATCAGTAGGCTTCAGAGTGAACTCCTGAGAACACTGTTTCTTAAGACCAGTTCCTGGAGATTCTGGCATGGCCATTTTCCCTTGGCTGCAACAAAGTCATGATTTTGACATTTATTACTGTTGTTACAGTCCATTGATGCCAACTCAGTGAAACAGCACTGCAGCAATCTCATATTTGAAGATTTAGGTGAAATCCATCACTTTCAATACATGGAAGTCTGAATTTTCACAGAAACCAATGAAGCCATCAGAAAAGCACAGTGCCAGCACTGTGTACCATCCCATCTGATCTTTGATTACTACTGCAATACATGATTGAGGAGGCAAAGAAGCTTGTGCATCCACTGATGCACAAATAGGAAATATTAATAAGAGGGAGAAATAAGAAGAATTAATGGCAAAATGTATGACTTCTGCAATACGCCATCTCTCCTTCTCACAATGGTCCCAGGGTGAAAAGCTGTCAGCACTTACAGATGCCACAGCAAATACGTATTCCAGGTATATAAGCCATTTATTTTAAAATAAATTCTGCAAACAGTACTTTAATGTTAATAGCAGCAGTAATGCTCAGTTCTTTATGGCTCTTTTCTGGGAAGGCGCTCCAAAGAATTTTTCAAACATTAGCAGGTAAGCAGATAATAAACTCCTAAGACACAGGCAAGTATTATTTTCCCCTTCATACCGATAAATGCATAAAAATGCCTGTGGTTACGCAATAAGCTACCTGAAAAGTTAGGAACAGAGTTCAGGAGCCTGGAGTCTCTGATCCCCTCTAACTAAGTGTTCAATGTAGTGTGTAATGCAAAACAGAAAGCGTGAGTGTTAATAGCATATCTCCAAAACAGTGGGTTTTAATCTGTTTTGATTTGCAAATACTTGCAATTTTTGTGGTAGGGTTGTGGACTCTTGTGAAGGGTATTCCAGCCAGCTGATGAAAGGTTCATTTTTCTTAACTATCTTAGAAGAAGTTTGCAAGCTATCATTGAAAACCGTTACTCTAATCAACAGAAAGCTGGAGGTGTGTGTTCAGAGGGACTATACCAAGGCAATGTACACAGTTATCAGGTAATATACATAGATGTGGACAGCAGGAGCTAAAACCCTGTCCTTGAGCTTCAAGTGAGTCCAAAGAAAGCTTTCACAAACTTTAGCAGTAGGGTGTTCTCTGTTGCTTCTAATCAGATCTCCTGAGGCCTTAGGTTTGGACTTTCAAGTGTGAAGCCTAATTGCTGAAAGTATTCAGTAGCTCCCATCCTCCTGATCACCTTGGAAACTTGCAGTCCTTTGCAAAATTATGGCGTATTCAAGGCTGTATGTCGCTGTGGCGTGTGTGTGGAGGGCTGCACAGCCCGTATTCCTGTATGCAGGGCCAATGGGACATGTGTGGAAAGGGCTACAGCCCTGTTAGCAACAGAAACTGACTCACCACATCACTGCTGATGGTTAAATGACTTGCAGCCTGAAAATTTCTGCCAGGGTTCAGGGCTACATAAGTGCAGGAGAAGATACGGGAGAGGCAGTAAAAACATAAAAGAAATCTTACCAAGAACAAATGCCGAGGGTGCCTGTTTTTGCCAGAGACTTTCATCAGCGTTCCCTCTTTAACAAAGATCTGAAGGAGAAAACAGCAGGTTGTAATCCTGAGACTTCTCATTCTGAATCTTATTGAGGAAAGAGAATATTCTTCCTGGGGAAAGAGCTACTCTAACTGCTTTCATTAGCACAGGAAGAGATAGATACCTCAACACTTGCTTCTAGCCTTACTCCTTATGATCTGGCTTAGTCTTTGCCTGGTTTCGCCCTGCTGCTCTTCATGGCTTGCATTTGTATCAGAACTGAATGGGTTGGAAACCCACTTGTCCTCAGCCCACTGCTTCTGCACCGTGGACTGTGCTGAGAGGTGACCGTCGCAGATTGCAAAGCTAACATGTAACAGGCTTCAGAAAAGAACTCTTGTCTTTAAAAATCCTCTAAAATAGACAGACCAAAAAGAAAAGCTGAAACCGCAGGTTTCAGCACGCTACATCCACGTAAGTATGCCTGCATACATAATCTGTTCATGTTTGCAAACACAATACTTTGTCAGTCCATATTGTTAACTATGCATATAGAAAGGACTATGTATGTAAGCAGCTAAACCAGTATACTAGAACTTGATTGCAATAACATTTGAAAAGTTCTAGAATAACTGAACTACTTCAGTGGATTAACAGTCATCTACTCTTTTTGGTGGAGAATAGAATCTGGTGTAGTTTTCCACTCTAGAACAATTTATAATGAGAGAGGCCAATCCCACGAATTCTGTATGCTGGGCTTTGCAGAATTTGTTAAAGCATTACCTGGCAAGGGCAAGTGAGACTACTGATGTTAGAGAAAAAAAAAGAGATTGGCTGCAGTATTTGGCTGATGAAGATTTTTACGCTACGAGTATGCATGTCTTGAAAATTGCTTCACGAGTTTTGCTGAAGATATTGGGGGACTGAAGGGAAATTTAGAGTTGCAGAACTCAAGAAATAAATGTTTTGAAGTGTAGAGGCAGGTTGGAGCTGAGGAAACTGGATAGGTTTGAAAGCCAGGAGAAGAAATTTGCATTTGATGTGGATGGCAAGACAGAGCTATACACTCTCCCACATTTCTGTTCATGCGTTGCTTAAAAATTATGTCTTGCATTAAAAGCACCACTGGGGAATGGTGAGAATAAAAATTTGAAAACAAATGATTTCCCCTGATTTAAGGCTTTTACCCAGCCAAATAAAACTCTGAGCCTTTCCAGGCTGCAAGTGATTCCTGCTAGTGTTGCAACCTTTCAACAGGAGTATATAGGGAGGAAAACAGCACTACACATGGGGTGGCTGGGACAGCTGGAGTGAAAAGTTGAATGGCTGCTCTGTGTAAAAGCAGGGGCAATGCATGTCTTCCCCATCCTGAGGCTCTCAGCACATCTCTTTGCGCATTGCCAGAATGATGGCTTTTTACACAAACCAGTGCTTCAACTCTTATCACAGTAGCTCAGTAAACAACACCTGTAGACATCTGAAATCTGGCCATCCACACAATCAGAGATATAGCTGGACGGAAACAATGCCCTTATCAGCATAGGTCTGCCTGCAGCACTCACCCTTCCTGGCTGGAGGAGGCCACTCTGCCCTCTCACACTGTGCTCAATGTGTACCAGCTTCTGCAAGTTTTCCTGGGGGAGAGAAACAGCGTTTAGGAGACCGCATGGTGACTGTTCTTTAGACAAGCAGGCAAACCTTCCCTCACCTCTCCCCACCATTTTATTTCTCTAAAAGTGGTATTACAGAATTAGGTTTCAGAGAGAACTGAACCCAGGGATTTTAGGCCCAGAAAGTCTTCTT
Organism: Platalea leucorodia; assembly: GCF_965183815.1. Lineage (NCBI taxonomy): Eukaryota > Metazoa > Chordata > Aves > Pelecaniformes > Threskiornithidae > Platalea > Platalea leucorodia. The sequence goes on from NC_138831.1 coordinate 16,340,845, forward strand.
CCAGCCTTACAGGTTTTATAAAACTTCATCACCTGCATTCATATCTTCTGTGGCCTTCTACACTCCTGTTACCTCTGATGATACCTCAGTTCACCTTCAAAAGGGCCTGCTAACTCCATACAGTATTTATACATTCGCCTCTGCTCACTTTCTTGTTCTGGGAACTAATAAACTGGAAGCAGAGACAAAGTACAGTATCTGCTCCAAAGGCCTGTGCATTAGTGTCATGACACAGATAATCCAAAGCATGCTTTGATACTGTAAGACTGTTGCTAGGATTATCTGGAGGTTTATATTCTGTGATAACAGATTGATGGCTTTGCAGTAGGGTATTTAGAAGGTTAACTAGTAAGCAGGCAATGAAGCTGCATCTCTCTTTTGATGCTCTGCAAAGATCAGGAAGTTCATTATCAAACTCTGATACTATTAACTGCCTATCTGGCCTTAAAGCACAGTCAGTCAGTGGGCACTGACATGTGACATGAACTTATCTATGAAGATGGTAAATAAGATTAATCTAGCTAAGCCTGTGCTCTCATAAAAAAGATGGTATTGAAGGAGTATACAAAGGAGGAAGAAGGGATGTCTGTACCTTTGCAATATTGCTAGAGTCTTTTCAAATCTCCTTCCATTTAGGAGGTTAGGCTGCTAAAACCGAGGCTTGTACATAGGATTCAGCTGTGGTTTTATCTGGTCAGAACAGTAGAATGGGCTGCACAGCAGCAGTGAGTCATCACTAGAATATGTCTAAAAATTAGGAGTCTCTTGTCTAAGTTAGCCGTTGTATCCTAAATCCTCAGTTGCACACCCAGATAAACTACAGACTAAGGACCATATTTGATATAGCTTCATGACCTGGCAGCCTTTGACTATACTTTTCTGCTATGACAGATAATGCTCTGTTTTCCTATGCTCCATTGACTGGCATTAAGATACCCCTGGGCTTAGTTAGACTCAATTAGATCGTACAATGTATCTGCCTGATACAAATCAGTGCTGTCTACAGAATCAGCTAATTAAGAAAGCTATCACAGATACCAGAAGGGGCATATCCATGTCAACATGATGGTCTGTCAAGGCTAATTTAGCCTGGATTTCAGCTAACACAATTAATGTACCTATTTCAGCTTGCTTTTTGAGATAAGCCTGAAATACCTCCATATGTTACTGCCCTGGCGAAATATTACACTTGTTTAGCATGATATTAAGTTTAGTTCTTAATCAGTAACCGCATATCAAACATATGGAAACACCTACAAGCCTTGACCAGCACAGGGCTGCATTGTGACCATACAATATAACTGTCACTTGACACATTTTCAAGAATTTCAGCTGTCAAGTATCTCTTTTGCAATGCAGGAAGTAACAAATGGAATTTTTCAGGTCACTTCTAAAATACTATAGGCCAGCAAAATGGAAACAGAATATATAAACTAATAGCACAGGAAATACCAGGGATCATGGGACAGCTGACATTTGCAAAAGACATTTGCAAAGGACTTTCCCATCACTAAAGGGTGTTTTAGCCCTAGCAAAACTTGTCAAATTGACAGCTTCCACAATGGAAACACGGTCTTCATCCGCAGAAAAGGCAGTGCCCTCCTGTGATCACGCTCGTGGCCAATGCTAGTACTACTCATTGGGGTTTCTACAAGAGCGAGAGAAGTTGCTGCAGCTCAGATACACCTCAGCTTTTCTGGGGACTGCTGGCAGAGGCGCCTGTTGTAATGCTGACATTTGCAATACGGACACATGTTCACCAGGAAATGGACAGAGATGTATCAAACTCATTTCCTGTAGGAAGTCAAACAGCCATCACATGTGAAGGACAGTGATTTATCTGGGAATGTGGGCAGCTGAGGGGGGTATAGTTTCCCTACAGTTCTCCTAAAACTCCCTGTTTATATAGTTTTCTTCATTCTCCTTAAAACTATCATAATTCTCCTTTCAAATATCCTTCACAAGCTACTAGTGAAAAATTAAAACAAAGCTCCACCCAACTAATACTGCAGATGTGGGTGGCTGAAATCCTTCTCAGGCCATTTTAGCAGGGAACTGCAGCTTCTATCATATTATCCTTATGTCTATGCAGAAGGAACACCTCCCCAAGGAATTCACCAGCTGTTAATAGCAACAATGATTTATAGCTCTTTGCATCTCAGAGCCTCTAACAGATTGTAGAAGTTCAGAGAGCACTACAAACCCTGCTTCGTTCAAGTAGTGAATGTCTCCTAGAGTTACAGATAGACTTAATGCTATGCAGTGATGGTATGCCTTATGCCTCTGCACATCTGTAAATTGCGAATAATATTTTCCTACTTGATGAAAATGCAGTGGAGGTAGTTAATATCATAGTGTGTCTGAAAATCCTGGGTTAATAGTTCCCAGGGAAAAACTGCTGAAGTGTTATTATCATGAAACAAAAAAGCTAATAATGAATCATTGATATTCTGCAGAAAATGTAGATCATGATTCAATGCTCCTGTCAAATTCTTGGAGTGTAGTTTGATGAGTTGATAAGTGGCAGCAGAAATCTTCCTCCTTCCAGGTACATGCCAAGTCTAAATTATTGCTTAGAACTGCAACCAGGTACATGACAAGTTATTAATGCTCTATCTTGAGTGGCATTGTTCAGTTTGTTCTGTAATTAGAGTAAAACTTCTTAAATTCTTTGCATTTTTTAAAATCTGAGAGAAAGAAAAGAACTGCTGGTTGTGGCTTTTGTGGATGGGATATTAATTCAGGAGGACAACCTCTGTTTTGGCAGAATATTGAACTTTGATTCTCATGAACCTGCACCTCCACAAAACCCACAGCATTCACACAGATGGGAAAGAAGGAAATTTTGTTTCATCTCTTCCAGGCCACGGTTTTGAAAAAGAGCAGATGTGCTCTGATGATATGATAAAAAATTAAGTGTAAAAATCTATGTGGAATTTGTGATGAAATTGTTCCAAAACAGACATTATTAACAGCAATTATTATATGGTCTGTAATGATATGGTGATGTTCTTCAAATCAAAGCATGGCTTAGTGGAGATATAAAATCATTGCGTGGTAATGCAACACAGCAAATTTGATTTTGGCCACTTATGTATACTTCTAACTTCAGAAAAGTATTCATACACATCTCCCATAAATCTGAGTGAAATCTAAGGAAGCACAGATACCAGAAAAAGATGTGTGACTGTGATCTGTTAGGAACTGAGCTCTTACAGTTCTCAACCTCTAATACAGGTATCCCTAAAGCTCTGAGATTACTGTGGCAACTTTTCCTGAGATCTCAGTTTTATGGTGAAATATTTATTATTTTGGTACAAAGAATGCTTTAATAATGGAAAAGTATGATTATAAATTCTTTTCCTGAGGAGAAAGAAAATGAGAATCAAACCTGTTTAAAACTTTGCTCAGTAAGTGCATAGTTTCAGAGTCATTCTGTAGAGTGGCCAGATTACATTTCTTTTTATGATAAAACTCTAGGCTTGTTAGACCACATCTCCCTGCAGTCTACATCTGTTCTTTTGTTTTGGTAACAGAATAGTGTATATGTAGTAATTAACTACTGGTTATTGCTGTCAATGCTGAACATCATCACTCCAAATTAGTCTGTGTGAACATCATTGTTTCTTGCATCTTGCTTTTCTGTTATGCTTCTTTCTCTCTCCTTTCCTTCTCCTCCTTCACCATTACGTTTGGCTGTAATGCAACTACCATTTCACCTACAAAGACTTCCCTCCCAACTTTTGTCCCCATCCTATCTACTATAATAGCTGATGACAGAATAGTTTGTGCTGATACCTGAAGCATCTTTAAATAAAGCTGAGAGTAAGCAACCAAAGAGATCAGTGTAGCTGATAGTTTACACTCAGCAAAGGTGCTGAGGCTGTCTGCTTGCTGAAGCAGTGTGCTGCTTTGTTTACACATGATCCACGTTTGGAACTTCTTAGCAATCAGGAGGAGTAAAAAAAGTGCTGTCTTTAAAATGAAGGTTTGAAGGTTTTGGGTTGTCACAGAGCCACATCAACACAGCAAATGGGCTGACATTGTTGTATAAAGAGGGAATGTGTTCTGAGGTAGATGTGCCGGGATGGGGTTGGGGGTGGAGAAGCTTGGAGCAGAAAAGCAGAAATGGACTTAAACCAAATCAATAGGTCCAAGCTTTTTTAAGTTTGCATTGAGTGAAAATGCAGGTCTGAATTTTGAGTTTTGACCTTAAAAACCTTGAACTTCAGAATGCTCAAAATCTTGATCTGTCATCATGGCTTGAGATCATCTCTGCACAAAACGAGAAACCCACCAGTTGGACTTCATGTTGGTCTGTGGTAATTTTGCCCCTGGCTTCCGGAGAAGCAGGTTCAGAGCCTCAGTCTCAGTTTCTAGCTATCAATCAGATGGGGAAGGAGGCAGATCCATGAAGACAGGTTTCTCTATTCAGGAGATAGTAAGTAGTTTTAGCTACAACTTATCCCTTTCTGATACAAATATTAGAAGGCTTGTTTTTTGTCAGTCGCTGGCCATGAGGAGATCATCACTGAACTTGGTGCTCTGAAACAGCCCATGAACACACGGGATCCATTTATGACCTTGGCACACGTATCAGAGACATGGCTTTTAAACCTGAGCAGCCGAGATTTCCAGATGTGAGCAAAAGTTGACATTCTTGGCTCTTGGGTTCATTTGCTGCAAGCAGATGCTTCCACTTCTCTGAACAAAGCATGAAAGCTTCAGTTTTAAAAGATGAAGGGCACCTTGGGTTTTCAGACTTTCATTCTTACCTCCCAAGCTGTTGCAAAAAACATCCTTCATCTAGTTGACCTACTGCGTTTTTACCATGTCACACAGTCTGAATTCACTGCTTCACCCAGTGCTTCCACTCCACTGCAGCCAGAGGACAAAGGCGATAAAGGGAATATGATGAGTCAGCAGTGCTGGTGTGTAGCTGTAGTGGCCTCCAGCATGTGTCTTTCCCTAACAATTCCTGTGCATTCATTCTTTCAACCTTAAAATCCTACCTGCAAACAAGCTTTTACTAAGAAGGGTTGACATTTCATTTCTTCCCTTTGTCTGCATTGATGCCCAGGTGTTTTTTTCTCTTTGTCTCTTGAATTTTGTGTTTTGGTACTTGAGTGATTATTAACAAGCCTCACTCTGCTTAGTAAATGAAATAATAAAGAAGTGAATTGAATGCCATCTGTAATTAACCATAGGGAAGGATGTTTGCAATGCCAAAGAGATCTTTTTATTTAGCAAATGCACAACAAAATCCCAATGCAGGATGTTAAATTCAGCACTGTTCAAATGAGAAATAAAATGTGAAAGCTTCCCAAAAGATATGATACATTCCAATCACTTGAAATCCCTGTGACCCAATGCAATGATAAAATGCTTCAGATGAGACATCTTTTGAGAAAGAAACACTTCAGTGTAACTACTAACTATTAGATGAAATGCAGGATGCCTGGAATGAGGTGCTTTGTTCTCTAACACGCATGCTGTTGAACACAAACCACATCATGATAGTCAACATCTTCCTTAGCAACTTCACGTACTCCTTGGTAATCTAAATGCCTTGAAAACAAGTGCTTAGAAACGGCATTTTTTGAAATTTTGGGCTCTATTATGACTATTTTCTCTAGGTCTAACAAACAGACCTAGAGTTTTATCATAAAAAGAAATGTAATGTGGCCACTCTACAGAATGATTCTGAAACTACGGACTTAGTGAGCAACATTTCATTAGACTGCGAAGACTGTAGGTACTTCTTTCTCACTACTTGAGCTGAATGCTAGGTCTGTGCAGCTAAAGCAAACGTGGACCTCAGGAGAGAATTTAGCTGCAGGTGTGGGTGGCTAGTATTACAAAAAGAAAGGCACTACCTTTAGTTGTCACCTAGAGGTCCACCAAGTTGAATTCCTCTGGAACCTGCTGGATCCTGTGTCTGACAGTCTCTGCTGCCTCCTATGCCTCCCAGTACTGCTTCTTACTGATGTCAATAGAAAACTCCTACCATCTTAGACAAAAATCACACCTAGATCCTTGGAAACAAATGATCATAAGACCAGCTATCTGCAGGCTATCTTTGCCAGTAAATTAGAACTCTACTATCATGTAAGCAATATTAATAAATCACACTGACCTTACAGAAACTCTTCATTACTTTGGAAAACTATATAACTTATTTAGATACCTAAATCTGAATTTAGACATGAGCTCTAACCTATGAAAGTCTTGGCCAGTGTATTTGGTTGTGTGATCATTTGCAAGACTATAAACCATGACCTATTCTGAAGTAAAATGGGATTCTAGAATTATGGAAAAATTATGTAAATGAGCTCAGAATGTATCTTTGACAGTACATTTGTGATGTCTTCAACATTTCATATCTAAAACCATCCCAGGCTAGAAATAGAACCATGAAAATTCCTGTCTCTCACTTCATTGCTCCACACACCATTTCAGCAATCCCAAGAGGGAAAAAAACTTCGTGCTGCTTGCTACGGTGACTTACATCTTGCACAGCTGCACTAAAGGCCATAGACCTACTCCATATCTGCAATACTGTAAACCAGATCTGTATAAACCCCTGAGTCTCACCCTGGAGGAGGCTTCAGAATTTAGCAGAGATATGCATTCACTTCAGCAGATGTGCAGAAAAGACACTATCGGTCAGGAGAGCATGTGTCATGGTAGGACTCACCGCTTGGAGCATGCTGTCGTTGGCTCGGTCTGTGATTTCAGAAACAATGAATAAGGCAGCTGAGGGATGAAGCAAAACAAACACCATAAATCACATAAAAGAGTAGGAAAATAACGCCAATCCCTTCTGTTTGCAAAGGCATCTTTTAAAAAAAGCAAACAACATCCCCAGCAGCAGCTCCTTTAATTTCTTTGGCACCCTCAGAATGCAACTGCCCAGCAAATTTAAGCACAGTGCTGTCAGTTCCCCTTCCCTTCATCATTCTCTTGTGTGAAACTCTGCATCATACTTTTGCTGACCAAGAGAGCTCATGAGGTCCCTTTTAAGCACCTAGCATGGCACAAAATCTTTTTGTGATGTTTTCTAGTTGCAGACTTTCGACAGTTGGAGCTTGTGATAGGGAGAGATTAATGTAACCCAGCTTTAGCCATCCAAAAGCATGGCAATCTAAGGTGACCGGTTTCCCCTTACTGCTGAGGGAGAGGACAGGTCATCCCTTTCTGACAGAAGTGTGTATGAAGTGGTGACGTGAATTAACACCTGGATTCTCCACTGGCAAATAACCTGGGCCAGGGCATGTTGGCCCTAAGAGCAGTGACATAACATGGCTCAGGTCCTTATCTCAGATCTCTTCCCCTGTGGAACAGGGCATCCTATCTGTTTCTGGGCGTAATCTGGGAGCAAGCCAGCCATTGCTGGCCAGAAATGTGACAAGCATGTGCTAACCACAGCCAAGACAGGCAATTGTGGCCATAGGGCTTGAGCATCTGCCTTGGCCTTGTTTAAATCACTGGTATAGCTGTAGTCCCACTGGGTCCTAAATCTTGCACAAGACTCTACTCTCGGTCAGAACAGACTGACCTTCAGTCAGGCACAGACTTTATTGCTAGGAGTTGGTTTGGTTTTACACTCAGTGTAACAGAGAAGTAAACTGGTTTCATTAATACAATGTTATTCCTGCTTACTCCAGCCTGGAAGCTACTCCCACTGAGGCCACAGCTAAACCTGGCTTTGACTTCAGTGGGAGTAAGAGACTTCTGCTTTATCCATCTGATGTGTTGGAAAGGATGGTGTTAGCAGCTGAACATGTGGATATCTTCTTCTTGATTGTGCAGAACTGATTTTTATGCAATGTCTTTCAAGTTTACTTAGGCTTAAGGAATCCAGAATACAGATATACAGTTAAAACCTCCTGGGTTTCTCCAAACTTCACGGAGCACAGCAGGCATACCATAGATAATGGCACACAAACAAGCAGGTGGAGCCATCCCAGTTGACTTTACAATGACCACGCCAACTATGGACAGAGCCAAAGAGGACTAGGATTTCCCTGATGCCCGGGGCAGAACTACAATATCTGCACCATGCTTGTATAAATGATAATTTCTTCTTCTGTAAGTTCATCGTGTCAAAACCATAGGAAGCCCAAGAAGTTTCAATGAAAAAAAGATAGGGTTCTTGCCCTAAATAATTTGTCTAAATTAGTAATCAGTTCTTATAGATCTTACATCTAACCTATTAACACATTATATATATATAAATATTAACATATATATATAAAAATATTAACCTATTAACACAAAATCTTGAAAATAATCCTCTTCCATATACTACCAGTACAGATCCTGTACCTCTTTAGAAGCAGAGTTAGCAAAGCAGAATTTTTGTTCTACCCATTTCATTTTACCTTGTGTGGCTTCATACTCTGTAGAATCAGGGCAAAGATTATTCAAGTAATCTGTAGAAAATAAACAAACAAACACAGACATCCAGTAATCAGAATACAGATCCACATAATTTTCAGTGTTATTAGCTAAAACATAAAATCCTAATCATAGAATCACAGAATAGTTTGGGTTGGAACAGACCTTAACGGTCATCTAGTTCCAAGCCCCCTGCCATGGGCAGGAACACCTTCCACTAGACCAGGTTGCTCAAAGCCCCATCCAGCCTGGCCTTGAACACTTCCAGGGATGGAGCATCCACAGTAATGTCCCATATCACTTTTTATTCCCAAATAATTAAGTGCATATAGCCTCTTTCCAAAGCAAAACTCATCTTTGACTGCATTCTGCTTTGAGAATCAATGCAAGAGCATTGATACAGACTTGGACTCATCACATAACTTGGCAGGTATAAACGAATAAACAGAGTGACAAAAATATTTCCTTCTTTCTCAGCCAAGAGAATTGCTGAGTAGCACCACTTTACAAATAACTATTCTTCTAATGAATTCTATTTTCTCATCTGAATGAATGGTGTTGGCTGTAATGACTGATTTTCTATATTTATAGTAAATGAATTATATGCATTTTATAGACACAGGAAGGAAACTCTGGTTCTGTACATGCAGAGTTCAATGATTACTACTGAACTCAATCACATTCTGAAAATAGGTTCTGTAAAATACACACAATATGACTTACATTTACAGAAATTATATTTGCATTATATACTAACCTTTAACCTGTCAATTTTATTTGGACTATTTGCCTTGGATCATCTGTCTGTTCTGTGTCTGGGTCTTTACGCTTTTAATGACTGTAGTATATGACTACCACCATTTTAAAACCCTAATCCTGAAATCCTGCACTCTTATCTTTCTGATGAACCCAGGCTCCTAAATTCTGCATCCAAGAACTAGGCCTCTGTGCTGAGAATGGTGCTGTGCATGGACAGCCGTTCCCTTGAATGTCCTATCCATATACATTTCTCTTTCTAGTGCTGTGCCCTCCCTGGTGTCCTGAAATCTACCTGGCTTATGTGCATTCAGGAAAGCATCTGCCTGTACTCAGGCAGGCAGGAAGGGCTTGTGCGGTGTTACCAGGCAATAATTAGTGTTCCTTTTCATAGCTGCAAGCTCTGTCCTTGGCTATGGACATTTAACTGAGTGGGCAACTCCTTTTGGCTGTAGTGCAGTAATTGGCAACCAATATCCTCATGAAATACCCTTCCTTATCTGGTAGAAACAGCCAGTTTTGAACACACAAGTACACCTGCATATTTTAATTTTTTGTTACGCTGTCTAGAGAATCTGAAGGTCTGCACTGTTCCAGACCCACCCTGTCCTAGCAGGCAAAGAGGCACTTGGTTTCTTGAGGTGAAGAACTGAAGCAGTAAACCTGTTTTCTGGAATATCGTAATCTAGCAGATCTTACCTCACTACACACAAAAACTTTCATTTTCCCAGTTAGTGCCAGTACCTGGGACAAGGAGGAGCTCAGGTTGCATCAAGATAGATGGAATCCAATCACTGGAGCTGCACTGAAACCCTTCCAGCTCTCTCACAAAATACCATGCTTCATGTTTTCCATTTACCTTGTGGACCACAGAAATGGGCCGAGAAGATGGAGTATAGTGGGGGCATCCCTGACAGGGACATGCCAAGTCCTTTTTCTTAGATGCAGTATTGTGTGCATGCACTAAAAAAACACTGTAAGGATCATGTGAGACTACTAAGTATTGCAACCCGCAAGTCTGGAAAGTTGCCCTTAATGTGGACACACCCAGAGAGGCAAGCAAGTCAGACAGATAAAAAGGCCTACTATTGGCATCCGGTGTTCATTTGTATTGCTAGTACTAAAAAAGCAAAACCAGCTGTGAATAATGAATTGCATCCTTGATCAAAGTGTCTGGAGCAAGATGAAACTGCTGCTAATCTGTGCTGTGAATAAAAATTTCATATGGTCACTTTGTTCTGCTGCATTTATAGGAGTCTCTTCTAATATGCTGTGCCCTTCATCATCTGTTGAGTATGGGCAGAGTTTATGGCTTCCTTTTTACTGTCCCACGCATAACTCATCTTGCATCCCTCTCCACCCACACATACACATACTCCCAAAGCATTTCTCCATCTATGTCTATGGATCCCTGCTCTTTTGTGGTCTGATCTGACTAAATTACTTGACAACACTGAAATTCATTATTACATTTCGCCATTTCCTTCCCCAACCAGTTCATTAGTTACAAACCTAAACTTCACAATTCTTTCTAGGGGCCACATCCTGCTCCAGAAAGTTTGCTCCCCTCACAGGCTCAGACTTGCTAGATTTGCTGTGGCTTGCATAGAATGAGCCATCAGAGGGAACACAACCCCCCTTGGAGAGACTCCAGGTGGGAGTGATATATATGGTCCCGAAGGTAAAGGGAAGGTGTTACTGTAAATGTATAACCTGTAAATGTGCTGTTAATGTAAATTTGGATCTCTGCCTTCTACAATGCAGAGAAATTTGACCGGGATTTTGACTTAAAATTATCACTAGCCTTAGGAGTACTGTACACAGGGCTTACGGTGCAGTACTGGGTACAACTGCCTTGCTGATGGAGTGGAAGGAGATGGTGCTTGCCACTGTCATATAGGATGTAGTGCAGAGTCCCCTTGCTGGGGACTGCTGTCCTCTACTGTTTCTGATAATTGCCCTTGACATAAATAAAATCAAAGCTGTTTGTTGGCAATGAGGCTGAACTCTGCCTCTCCTAATTCACAGAAAGAAAAAGCTGAGAAGGAATGGCTTTACACTTTTTTGTGACCTTTCAGCATGGTTGTGCTGAAGAAGTGCCTGCTCCTTCCCAGACTCCCTGACATTTCCTGAAGCCTGTACTAAGCATATTGAAGTTCCCAGGAAATCCCACACTGCTTCAGCCCTATTTTAGCTGTCTTGGCATCAACATGTGGCACAGTGGAGGCACAGAACATCATGGGAGGGTTTCCATTGAGTACCTTTGAGAGTGATTTTACTGACCTGTGAGCAGCACACGATACTGGAAGACACGCTGCACTACTTTCAAAAGCTGGTGTTTCACACTCTGAGGGCTGCCACCAGAGCTCTGCTGTCCTCAATGGAAGGGAAAGGAAACACAAAGATCAGGGATGTGTGAGCTCAGCAGCAAAATGTCATCTCCACCTGATGTGTACTATGAAAGTTTGATACCAGTTGCATGCACAAACTCCATTGAACCATTTGAAATTTACCCAGCTTGCTAGGGGGTATTGCCTTTGTGACTATAAAGAAGTACTGTAAACAGTTTATTTCCTATGGCATCATTCAAAAATAGTTTGGACTCCGAGGAAGAAGGGAGGAAAGCAAATACCATTTAGAAGGTAAAGGCTGGATAAAGATTTTAGGGTGGCATCTGAAGACAGAGGTATCAGATCTCAATGAAGCTTGTCATCGTTGTCCTTTTTTGGGCTGAAAGTTTCTTCAGCCTGCAACTTTTTAGCATCTTATTTCAAGACATGGAATTGAGCAAAATACAGCAAAGCATGTCCCTGTGATTGAGTTGGAACTGAATGTCCAGAGACTGTTTACAAGAAAATAAAGTGAGGTTGTGATCTGATTTAACACACACATGGAAAAGAAGTAGCATTTTTCTCTTTACCTTTACCTTTTAGATTTGACCCATTGCATGTTGCCATGTATCAGGCCCAGTCAGCATGGGTTTATGAAAGGCAGGTCCTGCTTGACTAACCTGATCTCCTTCTATCAGAAGGTGACCTGCTTAGTGGATGAGGGAAAGGCTGGGGATGTTGGCTACCTAGAATTTAGTAGAGCCTTTGACACCATTTCCCACAACATTCTCCTGGAGAAACTGGCTGCTCATGCCTTGGACAGGCGTACCCTGTGCTGGGTAAAAAACTGGCTGGATGGCCAGGACCAAAGAGTTGGGGTGAATGGAGTTAAATCCAGTTGGCAGCTGGTCACAAGTGGTGTTCCCCAGGGCTCAGTATTGGGGCCAGTTCTGTTCAATACCTTTATCAATGATCTGGACAAGGGCATCGAGTGCACCCTCAGTAAGGTTGCAGATGACACCAGGTTGGGCGGGAGTGTTGATCTGCTGGAGGGTAGGAAGGCCCTACAGAGGGACCTGGACAGGCTAGATCGATGGGCTGAGGCCAACTGTACGAGGTTCAACAAGGCTCAGTGCCAGGTCCTGCACTTGGGTCACAACAACCCCATGCAACGCTACAGGCTGGGGGAAGAGTGGCTGGAGAGCTGCCCAATGGAAAAGGACCTGAGGGTGCTGGTCAACAGCCAGCTGAATATGAGCCAGCAGTGTGCCCAGGTGGCCAAGAAGGCCAGTAGCATCCTGGCTTGTATCAGGAATAGTGTGGCCAGCAGGACCAGGGAAGTGATGGTCCCCCTGTACTTGCACTGGTGAGGCTGCACCTTGAGTACTGTGTTCAGTTTTGGGCCCCTCCCTACAAGAAGGACATGGAGGTGCTGGAGCGCGTCCAAAGAAGGGCAACGAAGCTGGTGAAGGGTCTGGAGCACAAGTCCTATGAGGAGCGGCTGAGGGAGCTGGGGTTGTTTAGCCTGGAGAAGAGGAGGCTGAGGGGAGACCTCTCTCTCTACAACTACCTGACAGGAGGTTGTAGCAAGGTGGGGGTCGGTCTCTTCTCCCAAGTAACAAGCGATAGGACGAGAGGAAATGGCCTCAAGTTGTGCCAGGGGAGGTTTAGATTGGATATTGGGAAAAATTTCTTCACTGAAAGTTTTATCAAGCATTGGAACAGGCTGCCCAGGGAAGTGGTTGAGTCCCCATCCCTGGAGGTATTTAAAATCCATGTAGATGTGGTGCTTAGGGACATGGTTTAGTGTCAGTGTTAGGTTTACAGTTGGACTCAGTGATCTTAAGGGTCTTTTCCAACCTAGATGATTCTGTTCTATAAGGGCTCAATTAAAATAGGAAACTTGTTTTATATCTGTTAAAGGTGTCACAACATTGCTGCAAAAACAACAGTAAGCCACAAAACTCAATCCTCAAAAGTCTCCACATCTCCAGAGGCACCAAGAAACAGAAGCTTACAGGACCTGAGAGGAGTGGCACAAAAACCAGTAGGTTCCTTACAAGGTCTGAGTCCAAAACTCAGTCGAGTTTCATGGGGTTTCAGTGTTCATTGACCAACATTTCTGAAGTGTTTGCCACTTGTGAAGGGACAAAAGGAGAACAGGAATCTAACTGTTTAAAGGAAGGCTGGCAAGAGACAGCATTTTCCAAGGCAGTAGAGGTGTTTCATGTTACTGTATTACTCCTCTAATTGGCTGACTGCTCTCACCAAATGTGCATTCAGGGTTCTGCTGAGCATTGCCAGTCACCCATACTCAAGTCAAAGGTGACAGAAACAAGATGAGGCCCTAAATTCTGTGTTATTAGACTGGAAAGTTAATAGTGGTCATGCTTTAAAAAAATGCAATAGGAAAGGACTGAGAGACACTGCCCCCTCATTTGTGTCTGTATGCATGCATGCATGCATACAAGGGGGCAAGAAGTTACAGAACTCACTGATTCTAGGGCAAAATCCTGCTGATCTCATCCTAGGAAAGCCTCATCTGCTTTCTTAGAAATAAGAGATTGATAGTTAAGACAGAAGTGTATAGGCCTGTGGCTGGGAGGGATGCTGGGAATACAGGCTCTCAGCAGATAGCTTGCATTTGCCAAGTGCATGTTCAGAGCAGTGTGAGCCATCAGAACTCCCCTCAGCTGCTAACAGGAAATAATTGTGGTGACTGCAAGGTATCTGTTTGTAAATGCTGACTTCCAAATGTCTTTTGAAATTAATTGTTATCCTTAATATTTCACATATGCTGCAGAGAAAAACACAATCCATACCTCATAGAGCTTGCACTCTAAATAACCTTTAAGGTCCGGTTGCTAATTTATCCTTACAGCCCCTCTGCCACCCAAGTAAACATTGTAAGAAACAGGGGTTCTAGACCCACAGTAAAACAGGACATTTTTTAACCATTTTAGCTCAATAGAGTCAGTGTAGCCCAACTGAACTTTCCCATCCACATATGGGTTTATGTTTTTGAAATTATGTGAAGTGGCCACATTGCCAGTAGTTTAAAATGTAATCACGAATCATGGAATTTCTGTCACATGTATCTTGATGGTGTTTTTTAGTTATTCAGCACAGATGACTGAGTTAACACAACTGGAAAACACATGTTTCTTGCTACAGGGCCAGAGGTTACAGTTCTAGAGGTTACAGACCATTCAGGGAGTTGAGATGAAAAGAACCCTGTATGTGTCTGGCCAGTGGAGTTTGTGTCTTCCTGTGCAGTTCAGTGTTGCCTGTCACAACATCCTCTGTAAACAGAGGAAGCAGTTAACAGGCATTTATGCAGAAAAATGCAATTGTAAAGATGATGTGGGTTGGTCGCTGCCAGCAGCTACGCACCTATACAGGCTAACCCTAACTTCATCCTGGCCAGACCCAGTACAAAAGAAAGGGTGGAAAATGCAGTGAAAGAAGAGAAAATATGAAGAGATGGTAATAATAATAGTTATGAACTCTAACACATCCTCAAAGAGCTTGATAAGTTAATATGTGACTGAGAAACTACTCCACTATGTGCATATATATTTCAGCAAAATATACTCACAGATCTGTAGATTCACAAACATACATTCTGTGTGCACACACAGGGCTGTGTGGGCAACAGACACAGAACAGAAACACATCATGCACACGTGAACAGCTCACTTCAGCTTTAGCACCAGGATATGTGAAGAGAGCTGTTCTCCCATTCTACCCCATGTGAACACTGGTGGAGTTGCAGAAAAAATATCTTTGAGTAAGCCCTGTGGTACAACCACGCATTAGTGCAAGTAAAAAAACATGGGAGCCTTACCTCAAACTCCTGAATTATGGTAGCCAGTTGGGAATATTTAAGGCAGGTTTCATCTAGCAAAGCCAAATTCCTATCAAACTGCATAATGTATGCTGTGTGGTGATTCAGCCTTGATTTTCTGGAGAGAAAAACATCAGCAACTTTCTGGTGTTCCTCCCTAAGGCCACAGAAAGAAAAGAATCAGCAGATAAATAAATAAATAAAAATTAAAGAAGAAGAGCCATACATCTTTCTCACTGTATTAAACTGTATTAAACCCACAGTGGCTAAGGACATTGTGCAGCTAAAGTCTAGGTTAAATGGCAGGAAAGAGGGAGTGCTTCAATGACATAGTGGACAACAAAATGGGCTGCTGTAGAACAGGCACCATGAGGGGTTGATCCTTCGGCTCTGCCTTTGCCATGGCAGCACTGTGTGTCCATAGTGGGTAGGATGTCTTCTTTCTGGACACAGCTTCCACTTCTCTAAACAGACCTTTCAGCTGCTGCAGTGCTTTGAGCACTGGTTGTGGGGGATACTATAACGTCTTCAGTTGTAACATCATATCTTCAGCTCTCCTTCATTGCCCCCTTCTCAGCACTGCCCCACCACCATCTGTCTCAGCACTCAGTTGCACAGTATTGAAATATTTATGAAGCATGTACAAGGAGAGAATAGGACAAAATCTGAGATCACAAAAGAGTAATCATAGTTAAGAGAGGAACATGAGTTCCTGAGGATGTCAGAGCAACAGTGCCTGGGGGAGCGCAGGCACAGGGAAGGACTTACTGGAAGGTTCAAGGGTGGTGGTGACCTGGGAACCTGTACGAGCGCAGCCCTACGCCATGTGTTGGCAGCATTTGCAGTACAGCTCTCTTTTTTCCCCAGTGCCACAGAGTGTTTCTGGACAGAATCTTAGGGCATTTCCAGCTGTGTCCCCTTTGTCTTAAGGAACGGGCAGCATGCTGCTAGATTAGGGCTGTGACTTCTTTAGGACACAAGTCATTTTAGATCCCAGCTGAAAACACTTCTGTTTGTGTTATGAGTGTATAGACCATAAATCATTGATGAAATTTTTGAAGTCTGTCTGCCATTCGTAACAGTCCCTTGGTTGACACGAACCAATGTACAGCTCCCTTTAGCCTTTTCTTTCCTTGTTCTGTGCTTTGACTTGAAAGTGCAGGGCTGACACGGAGAGCTATGCCCTGCATTTAGGATTGTTACTGAAAAGTTCTCCTGATGTAATTGACTTCCTTAACTGCTCAGTGGCAGTGCTGGAGTAGGATCAGCCACTGCCAGTGACCACTGCCTCCTGGAGTCCAGCAGCGTGGAGGTGTGGGGCTGCATGGTCTATCATAAGCTGTCAGAGCCAGCGTAATTCAATCTAGGCCGGGGCTCTGCTGGTTGCTGTAGGTTTAGTCAGCCTGGGTCTGCATTGGTAATTTCTCCTAGACATTCTTATTTCAGCAGTTTGATAGACTAGGGCCTGGCATCCTGGCTTAAGTCAAAGGTCTCCTTAACTGAATGAATTTTGGAGCTTTGTCTGTCCTAGGCATGGTCTTATTCTCTTATGGAAAGACTTCACCCTGTGAGGATGTTTGGCTTAGGTGGAGTCCCTCAGCAGGCTGCCAGTGTCTGTTTGGCTTGGAAGCCTAGCCTGTGCAGAGCCCTGCCTTGGCGCTGGGAGCGAGGGGCCGTCCCTTATCTGAGAGCTACACAGTTGCTATGTAGATTTCTGTAAGCAGATGATGTTCTTTAGGATCAATTCTGATGTCTGCTGTTCCTGCCTCCCATGGCATGAGTCTGTGACCTTCAGGCCATGAGTGTGAAGCCGCTTGGTGATGACTATGAACAGGCATCAGAGGATAATGCATATGAAGCAGGCTGTCCTCACACTGACTGACGGGGCCATTTTGGAGACATGGGCTATGCACTGCACAAATGTTTCAGTATTTGGTTTCTTAGCCTGACAGCCTCTACATTTACCTCCTTCCTGCCTCTATGCAAAATCTTTCGAAGTAGTTCAGGTTCTGCTCCTTTCATCTCTGCTGGAATCCCAGCCTTCCTGCTAGTGGGGTCAAGGGAACACTGACGAGTTCACCCACCTGCTGTGGAGGGTATGTTAAGGCCATCAAACCATGCCATTCCATACCTACCATTTAAGGACTCTTTCTTCCAGTTCTCCCAGGATGTCTTGGTGTAATTCATAAATTTCAGGGAGTTCACTTAAGCCCTGCTTGAGTTTAACTTCTTCCTGTTCATTTTCATCTTTTTCTCCAAGCACTTTCAAGATACCTTCATAGAAATCCTGTGAAAAACAAGACAGAAATTAGGGAAACAGACTTAAAGTCTCTTTTCTGAAATGATCATTGCAATTTCTTGACTTCTAAACTGTGCTTTCTAGGAACTATAAGATATGCCACCAATAGTGATAGAGTGTGCTCAGTATAGCAAGGAGATCATAGAATATGTTTTCTTCCATCTATTAATTCATACACATTTTCAGCTGAATTCCACAATGCTGTCAACCCAAAATTGATCATTTCACCTGACCAAGCCATCAGACCCTTATGCATACAATGAGTTTGGTATCTTCTTATTTAATTTGCCTTTTTTTCCTGCTTTTCTGGGTGTAGTTGGTCTCATTTTTATAGTGTTTCTTAACCAGAAACATAATTTTTAAAACTGAAGGATGATATTCAACCATCACTTCATTAGGTCCAACAGCTTGACATGAAAAACAACGTCTACATGTCTTGTGCTAAAATTTGCAACACTTGTCTCCAAATCTGAATTTAAAGAGAGGAAGAAGCTATAAATTTAAGCTATGGAACAAACCGTTTTCTCTATGAAACCTAACTGAGACCTTTTTCCCTCGTCTTAGAAATGGTTTTGATCCTGAAGTGGTTTTTAAATTATGTGGGCACAGGAGTAATTTCCTCTATATTAAAATGTAGCCAACTCTGGTGCATAATAGGGCACCTGTTTAAGAGTGCATAGCAAAATGTTTCCCCAGCTTTGACCTGGAAGTGAGGAATAAGGCCTCCATCTGAAACTGCAGTGATAATCTGTATTAGATCCCCAGGCATTAGAAAATCATCCCAACAGCAGACAGCAAATATTTTGTGCGGAAAACATTGCTTAAAGTCTCCTTCATCCAGAGCTCTGGATGCTGAAATGTTTCCAGGTCAAAGCCTGATTCCTACAGGCTTTTTTTCCTCTTTTTCCATCTTCTTTACTTCAGACTTGTAAAGGAGCCTTTGCTGGCACCTGGATACACTCAAGAGGCTTTGGCCCCTGTGGTGCCCTGGCCCTTTCCAGGTTCCTACCAGCCACTGCCATTTCCCCTGCTGGCTGCTGCCAGACACACCCCCTCTTCACAGGCAGTGGCTAGAGAAGCTCAGGCATTTAAAGCTGCCTCGGCTTTGTGGAGGTCTGAATGCAAACTGTGGCAGTGGGGTGCAAGGC
The DNA here is from genome assembly GCF_965183815.1 of Platalea leucorodia. Lineage (NCBI taxonomy): Eukaryota > Metazoa > Chordata > Aves > Pelecaniformes > Threskiornithidae > Platalea > Platalea leucorodia. The sequence goes on from NC_138831.1 coordinate 16,359,625, forward strand.
AATGCACAACACAACAAGGCAGGAAAGCTGATGCTGTGCACAGGTATAACTAATGCTTTGCTGCTGAGTGGCATGAGGCAGGTTCCTAACCCACAGATTCTGGCTGCATTTGCCAGGAGCTAGGGCACTGTAACTAGATGGTTTATCTTCATAGCAGTATCTGGTGTTCAAAAGCAGCAGCCTTCATTCGATAAAATTAAAAGGGTGTGATTTCAGCACCTGCTTCTTCAGTATTGCTAGAAGTACAAGTAATTGAAAGGCATTAGTATAGCATTCAGTGTTTGCCTGAGGATGGTCCTGCAGAACTGTTAAAGGTTTAATTCTCCTCTCTGTTCCCCGTAAGGAGATGACTCTGTGTGTCCCTCCATCAGGGTCAGGTTGGGCTCTTACTGTTGAATTTCCCATATCTGCTATTCAGGTTTTCATGGGCAAAGTATCTGAATCTCAGTTTTTCTATGAAAATAAGTGAACAATTAGAAACATAAGTGCATCCCAGTTTGTGACGAGAGCAGAAACTGGGCATTCATATACAATTGCTTAGAAACTAGTTCTGTGAGTGCCTTTTCCAACGTTTTTCTGCATCCCAATAAGCCATGAAGTGCATGGAGTTTTTATTGCACAAGATGAGGAAAAAAGGGGTGAGAGTGAAAACCAAGTAAATAATCAAAACAGCAGCTCAGTAGAGAGGCCACATTAACTGTGAGGTTTGAAAGCTCCTGATGACTCGTTTTGGTGCAGCAGCTGCAGACTACGAGATTGCAAAGCTTCCTGCCTTATAAAAATACTAACTGTCCTTATCTGACCTTCCTTTCTTTTTTTTTGTATGAAGGTAAGGCTAGGGGATCGTAGCATTCTCTCTTATTGCTAGCCAGCCTACACATGCTGTTTTTTTCCAGTAAGTACTTCAAATCAGGTATTGTTTTTAAATTCATCATTAAAAATACTTGAACGGGGGCTTTGTAGCTGAATATACTTAGATTCACTGACTTTGAAGCCAGGAGGGACCATATTGATATGATATGATCTAGTGTCGTCTGGTCAGTAGCCCAGACCACAAGACCTACTAGAAAATAGCATTACTAGGAAAACAACCAACTTTGATTTAAGCCAGAATCTACCACATGTTATGGATACGCTAACACTGCATCCTGAGGAAAAAAACAAGTCCCAAAAGGGGCTTTTGGTGACCTCATGAAGGGTCAGGCAGCTCATAACCACATACAAAGCCCAAGCATCTAGTCACAGCAGAGCTGGTGTTAAAGCCCTGGTTGCATCTTGTCAGACTAAGGCCGTCACACCAGGAGTTGTTCTTCCAGCAGGTTCGCACTGAGCTCTGCTTCAGCCCAGGATCTAGTGTGAAGGAAAGCTTTAGTGTCTGACCAGTCTGGCCAGATCCATGCTGTGAATATATTTTTTCACACACTACTATGCAAACAGTGAGTTATTATTAAAACCAATGTTTTTTCAAAGATATATTAAAAACATTCTCTGTCTGCCCATAGAAGCCAATTCATCAGAATAAAAATGCAGCTGCTCTAACAATCACTGAGAAGGTGATTCTGCTGGATGAGTTAATCGAAATGGCAGCTAGATTTTTCCACTCAGAGACCATTTCCTGGCCTCCTACCCCCCTGTATGTGATGTGGCCAAATGTGCTGTGAAAGGAAGCAGGGGCTTGATAAAAAGAAACCTCCAAGGTCACACAGCTCATTGAAAGACGCCAAGCTGTTTCTATCCAGCCCTGAACCAGGATGGGATAGGTTGAGTATCTTCCTCTGTCAGGATCTAGTGATCATGAAACCTATTGACAAAAAGTCCAATTCTGTTCCCTGAAATTTTAGGGACAATATTATGAACTTCCCTGGGCCATACTGGGATTTACCATGGCATTTCTCATTACTCTGGCTTCTGTCTAGGTAAGTTTTATAAGTACATGGAGTAATTAAAGAGGAGTCTGAAAGAACTGATTTCTATGAAACTTGCTAATGTCCAGGTATGAGCAACTCAACAGAGTATGTTTCACTGGGGATCCATATTTTACATTAGATAGTCCAGTTTGATTCAATCAAGGTTGCTGTATTGATTTCAGTGTGCTGGGGATCTGGTTGGTATGACTATGGTCCTACTGTAAGGTTCTATAAGAATCAGGAGAGCCTCTGGGCAAAGAACTTCAAAATTCCTCTCTCCTCACCAGCAGGAAATGACTCCAAGCAAGAGCAGTTTTTAGTCTCCTCGGATTCATTCCTGGCTTTTCTGTTGTAACAATGTCAACTGCAATGTACACACTGGCTCACTATGAACTGGAATGACTGGAATATCTAACAGATACTAGCCAAAAGGAAAGTTGCACATACACTATGTTTTTTTAGCAACTATAACAAATGAAGCATTTGTTTTCTGAAAAGCCACTAAAACTAGGTAAAAAAAAGATCATGATGACAATTTTCTTTTTGACTAACTATATCCTGGATAAAAGAAGATCATAAAAATTTCTGAAGGAGTATTATTGTGTTTCCTAATTATCTGGGTCTGATTTCCACTATGTGTCCTGTCCCAGTACCACAAATAATCCCAATGCTGTGCTATTCCAGCTCCTATTTTCTGGTGTGTGTGTGAGCCTATCTAACTACGTATTTCAGCCAGCGTACACTCCAGAGGCTTTCCAACCAACTAAATCAGTCAATCCATCTTCTGGATGCTTTTCCTAACTCAAAGGAAGCTGCAACCTTTCAAAGTCCTCAGTCATCATAATTAATCCAGATTGGGGAAAGGGAAAGAATCCAAAGGGTTCTTTCAGCTTATTGTGCCTGGGGAAGTGAATAGCTGTAGTAAGTTCACTACTGATGTGCTTAAGTAACCTATTATGTTATAGAAATGTCATCTTTTCCAAATTAACATCAAACAGCTCTGTATCTGTCCACTTTCCACCATAGCTGAGCAACAAGATTAACACTCCTTTCCCACAGCATCTCAGTGGATTTAATTAGTCATTAATTGCCTGCCCCTTTGATTATAATGAATTCTCAGACAAATTATTTAATTCCAGTTGCCTGGATAGCCAGCTTCCTAATGATTAATAAAAAACCTGCAGCATAACAGTAATCACTATGAACACCCATTAGAAAAAATAATTATGTCACTATTGAAGATGCTGAGTGCCTGGGAAGCCATTAATCAAATGCAAAGTGCTTTTGCAGTCTCACTAACTCGAATCAATCATGGCACCTGAAGGTCTCCAAGTCTGTCACCCAAGCCCCATGTCTAAACACAGAAGGTACCAAACGCTGAGTCCATATAATTCCCTCCTGGGTCAAAACTTTCTTAGAACAGAAGTTTGAACTGAAGTCGTTCAGTTCGAGGCTCTGGCACGATGGCCACAGAGCTCAGTCTCATCCACAGGTATATGAGCATACAGATCTCACTCCTGTCTTATGCCTCCACCTGCACCAGTGTTTGTGCGTGCATGTGATAGCATAACCCAAGCTGGCTAGGTGACATAGAAGGTTAGCAACTGTGCTGTAAAAATACATTTTTGAAATGTAAAACTTTTCATTACATTTTGGGCACCCATAAATAGGCCCTTTACAGCCATCCAATGGCCAAATCCCTAACATCCCTGAAATAAACCCTACAAATAATTAAGTGAAGCAAAAAGGATCAAAACCCACAGCCACAAAGGTTGGTTGGGTTTTTTTTCTTCTTTTATTTGTGCACATCACTAACACACAAGTTACATTTTTTTCCCCAAGAATGCCTCTGAAGAACTTCTTTGCTGGAAATGGGGACTGTAACCTGGAGCCTGTTATAAGGGCATGAGACAAGGAAGAATGCGGGGTTAGTTTCAATAAGATCTTATGGTTTATGGACAGCACTGCCTAACAACTGTCACATTGGCTCTTGCAGTAGAATCTGATACCCTCTGTGAGGTGATGAGGCTCACTGTAGGGTGCTGGGATATGAGATGCTTTAGAGATGCTGGCAGTGCCTGCCAATGCTAAGAGGAAACAGTGATTACAGGAGAGTTCTGGAAAAAAAAAAAGATTTAGGTACCTGGCTCAGGGCTACAGAAAGGTAGCCCAATTTACCTGGGATCAGCAACCTGGAAATCTTTGTAGCAGGTAGTTACCTCCAGGTACTCTTTCAAAGGAGTGAGCAATGCCAGCAGCCAGAGGTTTTTGGTAGAGGACTTAGCAAGAAAGTTCTCTGCAGGATTCAACATCTATGTGAAATGTGATATTCTAATCCAAAGGCAAAAGGGGTAGTTAATGGGACAAGAGTTAGTTCTGGGTTTTGCTTCCAGGATTTTGTGAGCAGATGCAGAAATGGTGAGGTTGTGTATTAAATCTCTCCAATATGGGGCTGAATATGCTTTGCAGTCCAGCTGCAAAAATCAATTGTAGCAATCCTGTATGCATATCAACAGCCATTTTGCAAGATGGATACATCCCATACATATTGTGGTCCTTTCTGCATTTCAGTCCTGCTGCCAGTTAGCTGTTATTAGCCTGAGAACATTTAACCTTGCAGGACCCTAGTGAAAGAAAGGCAAACTAATCTCTCGTCAGCTAAACCACTGCTTCAGGCAAGCAGTTTACCCAGGAGAAAAAACTGCCTGTATATATATATAGATATATATTTGCTATGTTGGGTGATTTCTCTTCTTTAACTTCTACTTGAAAATAATCCAGGGTACAGTAATTCAGTCCGGATCCAGAATATCTGTTTGCTTTTTCTGTGTATAACAGAATAGGCCGAGTTAGATCAGTTCATCCAATGGCCCGTGGATCATCCCTGGGGAACCAGCGACTACTGTGACCAGTCTAGTAGCAGTAGTTAGGAAACAATAGGACTAGGACTGAAATCAGTCTCTGCCTTCACTGTAAAAAGCTGATGTTTCTGCCACCTGCAATAGGCTGAAAGCAACTATGTAGACTGGAAAGGTGAGTAGACTGGAGGAGAGAAAGCCAGGATTTTGACTTAAAGGTGTAGCTAAACCTTTTAAAATTGGTCAAGAAATGCTGATCAGTTGCTAGATCTCCTTGGTTTTCTGTTGTTATTTGTTCATCTTCTAAAGCAGCAGTGTATAAGATGCTAATCCAATCATAATGGAATGCTAGTTCTTGCATATTGACTACAATGGCAGGAGAATAGAAGGAGAAGGCAGTACAACACCATTATATTGGCTTTGCCAATAGTAATTTACAGTCCTACAGTTTGACGAGCAGTTGCTCTACAGGTAGGAATGGAGGTTCCTTCTCACTGGCTCTCAGCACTGTGTTCCCAGCATCAGGCCTGCATTTGAGCCAGAAACTGTGAATTTCTAGTAGAAGACGGTGGTTGTAGAGCAAAGCCACACTTTAACAGTTCGAGAGAAATATCTGAAAGGAAAAGTATTTCTGTGACCAAAAAGTGCCCATTATACTAGAAGGACCAGACTGCTAGATTTTGTGGCTGGATTGGAAAAGCTCTGAGTGCCTGCAGTCTAAGTAGTATGTTCCAGATCTGGGGTGCTGAAGCAAAGTCTCTACCTGCTCTTTGTTGCATTGTCTCACTGGAAGAAAAGAAGCTTCTACCTGCAATAATGCACGAAGCAGAGAAGAGCTCAACTGCTTCCCAGATTCTGAAGTATCTTCATGATGTTGATAATGAGGGAAAGAATCTTAACTCAAAAGGGGTCTGATGCAGTGCTTTGAAGCAGCTAATCATCTCCTGTTCTTGCAGTCACCTGCCAGAGAAAAACTATATAAATTTATACCAACCAAAGGTCTGATCTCTAATGCTGTCATGGCTGAATCAGCTTCCCTTCTTATACCTCTACTCTATGTTAAAGAACAGGAAAGGACTGATGGGTGAATAAATTCACCTAGGATATTTCTACAATTTTCAAGGAGAATTCTAGTTGTGGAGATGTGTGAGTTTCCATTAGGGAACAGAGCTGAGAAAAAAAAACTAAAAAGGGAGTGTACAGAGCAGGTACATTAGTGGAAAACCATGGCCATTTTTCTGTCTCAGTCCCCAGGTGGGGATACTGGCACTTCAGCTGCAGAAATCATGTCTGCACACAGCACATTTGCCTTGCTCATGCCACAACTCCCACCTAGCATCCGGACTTCTATACTTTTCAATAAATAATGAAACATACATGCTTCCAAAAATCATTTTGCGTGTATATCTAGAATTGTAATTTCTTCCCAAGTCATGCTGCTATGTTAATGAACTGATAATATTGGGAAGTAAGCATATTTGACCCTTTGTGAGTGGGCCAGGGAGGACAACAGGAAATCTTACTGCAGCCCAAACTTTATACAACTGAAGTCTGCACTGATTGCATAAAATAGTACGGGCTTTTACAACCACTTTCACTTCTAAAATGAAGGTGGGTTCAACAGATACTGCATACTGCAGGATCCAAGGCTCTTTTGGACATCTAAGCCTTACACCTGAGGGGAGGGCAAAGACTTCAAATGGGGGAGAAGAGAGTTATTATTAAAGCTGAATGCAGGCATGAGATGCTGTACCATACGCTGTGAGCCAAGTCTGACTCATGGGTGATTCTTGGAGGTATCTTCATTATGGCCAGCAGCCTCTCTCCTAATGATGAAAGTGAAAGTGGCACCCCTGAATTAAAAAGTGGCACATCTCCTGTAGCAGAGTGAGTGACCCTTGATCTGCACCGAACAGTGATCTTCCCAAATTTCTCATTACTGAGCTCAGCAGAAACAATGCTAGATGAACAGCAGAAAATACTATCACAGCAGACACAATTAGTCTCTTATCCTGCCATTGCAGGGTACAATCTAGGTCAGGAACCCTGACCTCAACAGACACTCACACACAGTCAAATACACACATTCATCCAAAACACTGCAAATGAGTTTCAGAACTGGCAAGCTGTACAGTATGCATTGCAAATACTCTATCAGTGGGGCTTGTTACCAGGGAATTGTCCTGATGCCAAATGTGCTAGTGTGACTTCCCTCTCCTTTTAAGAGATATACAGATTATCTGAAAGCTATTTTGGCTCAACATTCCCGCTGCAGAAGCTCCCTAGCCGATACATAGCTATTTTCCCACTGCCGATGAACACAACAATGAATAAATAAATGAGAAAAAAGCCAGCCCATAGTAAGGGAAGGCTATTCTTTTGTGACAGTGCATCTTTAGGCTTTCATAAGAGCTTCATAGGGTCTAACAGCCAGCTAGCTCTTCATTTAGCCAGCGTGTTCCATTCACTAAAGCATTTAATTAGGAAAGTAATGACTTGATTGGTCCAGCAGAACTTTGAACAGCATCCAAGAAATTTACAGTAGTAAAAAAGGCTCAGCCAATCATTCACTGGAAGTGTAAATAATTAGAAAGATGGAGTTCTGTTTTGTCTAACATGTAATAGTGGCTCCTAAATCAGATGTTTATTTTTTGTTCTTGAGAACATGCTGCCCACAAGAATTCTGAAAGTAGAGTTTAACCAGTGAGCCTGCCTTCATGATAATCTGCATTTAGGTACCTCTGAGTTAGTGACTTGAGCACTAAGATGATTTTGTTCTTTTTTATTTCCGAAGATTTATTTTGGAGTCAGAAGCCTTAGGATGCCCAGTGCAGAGTTGGATCCCAAACTGCTCCAAAGGCTGGAGAACCAGGGCATGGTTTATCTATTCATATCATATTCATATCCATATCTTCAAATGCTGAGGAAGCATAAATCTGGGTCTTGGAGTTTCTAAGAATTGTGGCCCATTGTTATGAGGAAAATGCAAACCAGGAAACAGGATCAACTTTGTTTGAACAGGGAGGTGTTGGGCCTGGTGTTTTTATAGTGCAGAGGTGTCCTTTTAGGTACCTTAATTCAGTAGATGCCTCGGAGGGAAGTAATAATGACTTCAAAGGGGTTTATGCACAAAAAAGGTGATTTTATGTACAAAAGCCAAAGACAAAATAAATGTGAACATGGTACACTATCAAGCAAATGCTTGATCCCATACAGACTGGGATCCTGAGGCAGTATGAGTCACACTAAGTTTGATTTGTGTACATCTAGTAAAGTCATTTGAAACAGACTGGCTGAAGGGAAGCAAATAAACCAGACTCTTGGTCCTCAAAGGTGATGTGTGAAACATTAGCCTGAGAAAGCAACCTGCAGCATTTTTGTTCAGGAGCAAGCACTCAGAAAAAGATGACAAGTGCAGCCTGCATTACTGGGGAAGAAAAATAGGAGAAACAAATGACAAAGTTTGAGGATTAGATGATCCTGAAGGAAATGCAAAGACTAATCAACTTTGGAAAACTAAATTGTTAGTACCAAGAGATCAGGGACTTGGACTGCAAGGCCCTGCCAGTCCCATCTGCTCAGTCCAGAATGAGTTCTTAACTAGCTCCCTGCTCCAGAGAATTGCATTACCTTTGAGTAGGGCAAATAACAGCTAACCCTTTAGATTATTATCACTACTACCACACCAACTGATACCAAGTTTGTGAGCTAACACAATGTTTCCACTCTTTCAGTTCAATAGCAGAGTGGGTGTATGGAAATGTCATCGTTTTGGCAATCAATCAATTTATTAAAGTCTCTGCTGAAAGGCCAAACAGATTCTGTTATGCTGAATGAATAGCAGCTCCAGCCAAGTCTGGAAATGAGATGGGAAACTGCTCCTGCTGCAGGCTTAAGAAAAGCCTTTTTTTCCTTTCTGAAAGCAGCTAGGGTGTGGTTTAGTTCCTTGCCTTTCTTACCAACATGTGGGTTTATGTAAGAAGATGAGACTTGAGACTTGAAGATGAGCATTTAGAAACTGTTTCCTTGAGAAAGTTGGTGACGGGGAACAGAGAGATATATTTGCCTGAGCTGAGCTATGCTGTCGAGGAAGCCTTTGGTCCTAACTGGTGGTGTACCTTGAGGGCAGTTTGGTGACTTTGTGATCACTGGTGGTTGCTTGTGACATCTGTCAGTGAGACCTGTGTCAACAGCGAGTGCACAGCGAAGCACAATTTTTTACTGATGTGACTATTCCTAAAGCTATTCAGATATGCAAAAAGGAGTAATTAGTTCACTGTAACTTTTTGCACTGTGACAGTATTGAAAAGCCTCAGTTAGGCAATAATAGCACTGTAGCCTGAGGGACTTACGTGTTGTAAAATTGGTAATGGTTTCTCTAGATTTCTGGAATAATACACTGGGCAACAGGTGAATATAAAGATCCAACAGTAGTTGGGGTGGGAAAGGTAACAGGAACCGTGGGACTATGGCTTTCTAGATTGAACATGATTGCAACAGAGAAACCTGCAGATTATTTCTGAATGCCACTGCAGTAGGTAGCTATCATGCAGACATCAGCCTATAGCAGTAGAGACGGGGTATGCTAGGGCTATAGGCACCCAATAAAACACAGAATGAACCCTCTGATCCTTTTCCCATAAAGATTTTTGATTTCTTCTAAACTAAGGAGTGCCTGAACTAGCTAGTCAAGTGTGAAAACAGACTGGCTGTTTGTCTCTTCTCCCTCAGTCTCTAACCCAGGTGCCATTCACACATCCTCACTACTTAGAAAGCCAACTCATAGAAACAATTAAATCTTATTTGAGAAACTTCCTTGTTGACTCTGCTGAAAAAAGCCTCCAGTAGCCCCTAAAGGAGTGTATGCATTTGGTGATGACAAGGATACTTCTCCACTGCAGAAGAAAATCATTAATCAAAATTGTGCACCCAAAATCTCATCCTAAAATTGATGCAGATCTTTCTGAACTTTCTAACTTGAGACAATGGGAACTGGGACAGGGAAAGTGAAGAGTGCATTGTTACAGTGATTCTGACATTTCACAACCTATAAGAGGCTTAACTTTGCAAACCAATGCATTCATTCAAGGGTTTACTTGAGCCCTATCTCTTATTTTAATCTGAAATTTTAGGTCCTCTTTTGGTGCTTTAACTTTCATAATTAAGGAAATAACAAGCATATGCAAAACACTCATAAGATCCCTCTACTCCAGTGGGATGGGCAGGCAGGGAAACAAAATCCCAGCAAAACAGGATTCAGTGGAATATTCCATTAGAGGACTGAAACATATACAAAAACCAAACAAGTGCTTCCAATTAAAATTGATGACTGATAGAAGTAGAAGAACTTGCCCAGTCATAGGAGTGCTATTACCAGTATCTTTTCCCTGATAAATTAACCAGCTGATCCAAACCTAGTGATTAAGTACGATTAAAACAGAGCCAATTTCCCTCATGCCTTAAAATCTTAATTCCAGGACTGGCAGGCCAGGTAATGTTACTTCTTTTCTATAATAAACATTTCTGCTTAGAAAGTGTCTGAGTTCCCCAACAGGAGAGCAGGATTTTTGAGTCAAGCCAGGAAAACTCTCTGTTTTCATTCCCTCATATCTTTGAGCCAGCTCTGGAGCACTGCAGCAGATAAAATTAGCAATCAAGCAGAGTTTTTCCCTAACTAACCTATGAGCTGTAATTGTTATGAAGATTCTTTTTATTAGGGATTACCCACAGTTTGGAGTCCATCCAGCTGGAGGGGAGCAGCAAGCACTTGCATCCCTAAGTGTTTCTAAACTAAAAAATTTTAGCAAAGATATAAACCAGAATCCCCCTGTCCCATGTTAAAGTTGTCAACTTGGAAAAGAGAGCAAAAATGACATTTCCTGTTCCTTCCAAATGATTTCTACAGGCAGAAAATAGGATTATTGTGAAAATGCATAAATTACTCATTTACATGCATAGCCTGAGAGCCAAATTCACCACATAGGGATTTACCAGAGAAGGAGAAAAGGGCAAAGTAAGTCCTGAAGGGACTGGGAAAGTCCTGAAGCATCCCTTTCGTGGCCCAGCAACAGCATAGGCAAGGAAGCCTGACAGTAACATGATGCTATAGCAGCCATGAGGGTGTGCAGCCATTCATGCTGTGGCTAAAGGCACTGAAGTGCATTGCAAAATTTGGATGTATAAATCGAAGATTTTTCAGGCCATGTTAGTGAGTCACTTTTATCTCCTAGAGGTATATGGAAAATGCTAAGATATAATGCAAAGGAGAGGCCTCTCCTAGACACCGCCACTAAATACAGTGCACTGTACATGCACTCTAGTTCAGCCCTGCATTTACATGCTGTCCATAATGTACCAAAGTACAAATGTACTTGGAAATGGAAAATTAAATACATTAAGAAAGTTTTAATTGGATGCATCTAATGAAGGTGCAGAGTGGCTAATACTCTCTGCGCATGGTAATTTCCTGTGTGTATGTTTCTCTTCTATTTTTAGAAGCTGTCAGAGGCTTTTCTCTTTGTTTTTCTTGGTGATACTTTTGGAAATCTTAATTTCAGTAAGGAGTTCTGTGGGTATTCTTAACGATCAGAAGCCCTGTAGTCCATAGGTGAAGAAACCACCCGGGCTTCCCCAGAGGACAATGGATAACTACTACTGTGTCTCACTAGTGTCAAATAATGTGTTTGGCTGTGGAGAAATCAGAGGAAAGCCAGGACAGATGAGGCAAATGGCTAGGCAGGTTATCACAAATTTATCAAAATACTGGTAGACTCCAGCTAAGCAGCTAAGTCTCTCAAAGTGTTTGGTTCCCAGCTGACCAGCTTGGCAGTGTCTGATCTGTTGAAATGCAATCTTCTACAAGGTGTTCATCACATTTAAGGCTGCCCTCCTGCCTCTGCTGCCCAAGCCTGAGCAGGCTCTTAAGCTTTGGCAGCTTGCTTGAGAGGCACAACGAGCAGGCAGCAATACAATGCTGACCTCATTACTTTTCTCTCCATCAGAGTTCCTGTCCACTGCTAGGGTTTGGGGTGTCCTCCAAGGACAACCTGGGGCTACTTTTTGTCTTCTCAGGGAATTTCTTTCCAAGCAGCAGTGGGCATGCTTTGTGTGGTGGCTGTTATTCCCTGCTGCCTTGCAACTAACAGCCAAGAAAGATGTTGAGAGCGAGGCTATCATCTAAGCTGTGAACCACTCTCCAGGGAAGCAGTGGCAGCTCTGTTAAAGAGACACAAAGTCCTCTGGGACAAAGCCACCAGTGGGTTTATACCATGCAAGGGCTCTCTATATCAGGCACTACAAGTGATTCTTTGTGTGTGTTGCCTCATGAGTTTCTGACACCAGAGTCCGTATTTTGCCCACGGTGACTACCTGTGTCACAGCGTGGATATCCAGGCCACGCTGGATATTAGTGATATTGCATTATCAAAAAAAAAAGAAGCTTAAAAGGAAGCAGAGTGAATCCATTCAAACCAAATCCCCATGCTTCATAGCTCTGCTCCTATCTGCCTCTCTCTGAAGAAGAGGGTTCACCCCTGTTTATCACCATCTCCTTCTCTGCACTAGGTTTATTCTGCATCTTACACCAGTCTCAGAGCCCCAGCAACCACTGTTGGCCAACACTTTTCCCTGTGAATGACAAATGCTAGATTTGAGGATCTGTAGCAAGAGCAGATTAGTGGCAGACATATTCCTTTGCAATGGTTCACAGTAAGACATTCCTCCTCAAATTCACCTCAGTCCCTTCAATGCTTTTATGTCTTCTAAATTGCAGCTAAGTAAAAGAACAATTAGGTTTCAGTGATTAAAATTATTTACTTACCATACATAACAGCTGGAGCATCTCCACGTATCTGGGGAAAGAGACAAACTTTTATTAATTACCGTCAAACCAATGCTGAAGGGTGGATTGCGCAGCTTCAGTTTTAGGTTGTAACAATGAACTCACACTTTTTCTGAAGACATCAGCTCCTGGGCAATGAGGTAAGCTCTGGACTGGCCTTCTTTCTGTCAGCAGCAAAAAACAGGGACAATTAAGAGATGTCTCATTCCGAGAAGTAAAACAGTATTAGAGAGCACTTTGAACTGACATATTCCTTCAGTAAAAATAGTCACCAGGCTTTTATTCGTTGTTGTTCAGTGTCTGGCATCCTGAAGTCCTTTACATGACAGGGTGTTTCTGCAATTCGAATGCTAGTAATATAGTACAACATAATAGCTGCTAAGACAGATGTCAAGTTTGAAAAACATGTTCTTATTGAAGGAGGAGAGAACTTTTCTGTTGATTTTTACAAGTCCAAAAGCAGAAAGTGCTTAGCTTTGAATAGGCTAGCTTCATGGCTGTTGAGGCTCATACCATGTGTTTAGTACTCTTAATTACATGGAAAAGGGAGTTTTTTATCAAAATGGTCATATTCCAAACTATTCTGACTGCTGTGAGACCTGTGGAAGCAAATCGGGCAAAGGGCTTTATTGCATGCTAAACAAAATGTCTAAGCTAAATGGCCATAAATATCTCCAGAAAGCAAACAATTCAGTACTCCAGATGACAACATTGTTTGAAATCTCAGTGGCATCTACTTAACTGGTAGGCATCTCGGAAGACACAGAAAACTGTGAAAGAAGCAAAGTGTATGGCTCTGAATTGCAAGTGGCTAATTAGGGTATTTTGCTCCTATTTCATGATTCATCCTTATGGTAAGAAATAACCAAAGCACGGAAATAATTACTGAAAGGAATCTACTGGGAAAAGTTTGACTTATTTAGCAGTGGTGAAGTAGGGAACTAAAACAGTAGTCTAGTAGTAGTAAAGAAAAGCAGCCCACAGTGACCTAAAGTGGACTCAGGGGAGATGAGTTCAGCAGCAAGACTTTGCGACATTGGCGAATGCCAGGCCAGGTATGCTGGAAACCCATTGCTTACAGATCCTGCTTCTGAAAGCCTACTCAGGAGAGACTGGGACTTGCTGAGGTAGGATGCAGTCCCTTGGTATAACAGTCAGGTGGGAAGTCTGTGGCTATATTTCCTCCACAAATTCTGCATGAGAGGGCTGCTAGGGGTCAGGGAACACGAAGCTTAATTGGGACCCCTCATAAAAAGTATTGATAGGACCCCAAACCCAAATTCAGCTTCCCACAAATGCTGACTTCCCAAATCACACTTGGTAGATCAGATGATACACAATTGGGATTTACACAGTAGATCTGAGCAGTAAAAAACATCTAAGTCAGTTCAACCTAAATGCATTATAGACTTTTCACTCTCTGTCCTTCCTCCTCATTAGCATTCCCTTGGGAGGCAGGTGTTCTGCCACACGATAGAACAATCTGAGTTGCTCAAAGTCCCATTCCATCATCACAGGGAACCATCTGCTACTTTTTGTATCTACAGAGGGATCACCTTCTGGATATCAGGATTTTCCTCCCCTCCCAAAGTTTCTGGTTCTGCCTGCAGTAAGCTGCAAACAGTGCAGGAAAGAATGAAACATTCCCTGAAGTGCTAAAAGCTGAAATTCAGCCATGTGGATACTTGGAGTGTAAAAAACCCAGTAGCAAGGTCAACTGAAACATAATTGAAGCAATTTCACTGCCCAACACTCGTAAATTAAAAGAGGAATATGTGATGGAACAGAATTTATATTTTTAAGATTATTCCAGTTTTAATAACTTTAGGCATTCATTACAAAAGCAAGGAATTCAAGCACCAACAAGTGAATTCACCACTGCCTATTTCAGAGGAACCAAGGGCCAGTCAAAGCGTGTTGCAAATAGATGTCAGTATTGACTGCACACATGAGCAAAGGAAAGGCTTCTGTTTCTATGAGGAGACTGAAGATCCCTTGCTGCTCTCTGAGTTTTCACCCTGAGGGTGATGGACCCCAAGGAGGATTAAGATCTGATCAATAGTGAATGAGAGTGAAAAAGTCCTTGAACCCTGATGATGATGGGTTAAATGAATGAGGCTTCACGTACAGAAAATGAACAGTGTCACAATGACGTTTTTTTCATCTCTAGTTTATTTCTGTGTGTTTTTACTGGGAGGCAACTAAAGATTGCAAGAGCCAAAGGAAATATAGAGTGAACTATTCATCAGTCTCAGATGTCTAATCCATCTCTCCTCTAGCACCAGGAGTCTGAGGGCATGTCCCCTAGTGCTTTGTTCCTTTCAGTTGATGGGTACCAAAGCGCATGCTTTGAATCACTTACTTTTGGAGAACTATATTACAGTTTAATAGAGTGCACTAGAAAGATCTTGCATTTTTTCCTTAGTTTCACTTTCCTGCTGGGAGTAAATATTTGATTGCCCCTTTCCCCCTGGTTCCACTTCGTGAACACCTCTTGAAGATCATGATGTGCCTCTCCTGGCTGTCCCAACTGCTGTAGGAACACGCTAGAGGCACTGAGTTTTCTATTCTCTCTCATTTTCTCTACACAGGCATAGCAGAGCAAATGAAAGGGGGTGTGTTTCTGTCTGGGTCACCTGGCCCAATGCTGGCTGCCCAACACGTCCCCTGTGGACAAGCCTGGCTCCGCACTGCCAAGAAGCAGAGTGCATTTCCCCAGCAGGCCAGGCCCACTTTCCCTTTGCATACACACATTGTCGCACTCTGTAATTCCCTTATGATTAATTTGTCTTAGCCAAGAGACAAAACACAGGGACCCCAGTGTCACGTGGCCTGTCTAGGGCGAGTTTGAGACAGAGTCTCTAGGCGTTGCCTGTCTTGTTATTTAATTGCTGTTTGTTTAACCAGGAAATGAACTCTGAGATTGACGACAGTGTCCGGAGACAGACTTCTGGGAATAGGGGATAGAGGGGGTGCAGGTCCCTCAAGCATCAAGTTTCTGAAACAAAGTGCAAGTGATTATTATAACACTGCCAAGCTGCCACCTTTTTAGTAATCTTTACTCCCTGCAGCCAGTCCTGTGCCAGTCCTGTGCCCAGCCCTGTGTGTTCCTTCCCAGTTCCCACTTGAGAAGCTGCACTCCAAGCCTCAATGCATGCCACTGCTTAGCAGATGGAGGCCATGCAGCCATGTGGGGACTCTTGGCTTTCTGCTTCACTGAATCTTCTTGTCTCATGGCCTCATCACCCCATCCTCCCCAAAACCAAATGCTTAATAAAATGTTTGCAATATACAATATAAAATTGCAATATATAACTGAAATATCTCCCCATTCTCTCCACTCTGAAAAACATGCTGGTGCCAGGAAGGTCGCAAACATGAAAGCCCTTTAATCAGGTTAAGAGCTTGTACAGTTGCTACAGCTCAGCTGATCAGCATAACTTGCGAAGCAAAGGTGATACTGTGCAATCATCTCTCCATTGGCTAACAAACTGAGCCCTACAGCCCTCCTCCAAATGGATACCAAGTTTACTGATAGAAAACTAAGACCTAGAGATGACTTGTGACTTGCTCAGTTTCTCCTTCTCCAAGAGCTGATGTTTCCCAATGTATAATGATGAGGCACACCACCACCAGAAAGCTTTTGTTTAGAACAATAAAGACCTAAAAGTCTGCAGCTCTTTACAGAGCACAAGCGTGAGCAGCACTGAAGTACTAGTCTTCGGTAGTTCAAACTGAAAAACTTTAGGTTTCATGTCCCTTTTATGCCTCCTGATAGAACAAACATTTGGGCTGAGAAGGGGCAAGTAGTGAATGGTGGAGAAAGGTGGCTAATGGCCCATGCTGAGGGTGCTAATGTGGCAATTCATTGTTGCAGGATTCCGTTCTCTGTGCGGTAGTGATCCCATTATTGTCGGGATGATGTCTCCACACTGAGTCATTTATATGCTCTGGCTTTGTTCTGAGCAATGCCAAGGCATCTGACATGGACCCTAAGAGGCCATGCTTTGATTAGATGGTACTTCGGTGACAGTGCCAGTCACTCTCCGCTGAGCCCCGTGACAGCTCTCAGTTGTGCTGACCCAGCTGTTTGCAGGACCTTGATCAGAACCAGACTGGTCTCCTGATCCAGCTTAAAAAATTGTGGGGCTGGGGGTGAATCTGACTCCATGGGGCTGGAACGGGGTTGTATGGCCTAAGAGCAGCACAAGTAGATCACAGAGCAGTTCATTAAAACTGAAGCATTAGTACTGTGCAAGCCACTCATCTGGAGTACTTTGCATTTCAAAAGCAGGGTAGCTACGCAAGACATAAAAGCAGCAGCTCCATTCTTGTATGTGCCACTGGCTTGCCATGCTGACATGGACAAACTGCATCTCTTCGTGCATTTTCCTATGTGTGTGTCTTGTTTGACAGACTCCTCAGGGTAGGTGCATAGTAGCTGGATGGTACCCAGCACAAGAGTGCTACTGTCACAATCGGAGGCTGACAGCAGTTTGCAAGCTTCAGCCTCTGAGCTGAGTGACTTCATAATGCTCCTTTTGTAATTATTATGAACTATGTAGCAGTTCACAGTGATGTCACAGTGGTGCCAACAGTAAACTGAGGCGTTACAAGAACAAGTGACTTTTTCAGGCTGGCTCTGTGAATCAGTGAGAGAGAAGGAAAAGCAGTCCACATGTCCTGTCTCACAGGCCCCTTCCTTGAAGAGCTAGATTGCAGCTCTCCCAGGGAATGAATCTGTGTAATTATATAAATCAGGAGCTGTCCCTTGAAAGGCGTCTGAATTAGGTGTTTCCTCAAGGCATACAAATCTGTCATTCCCAACTCCAGCATGTTTCAGTTTTGTGCGTGTGTGTGTGCATGTGTGTGTGTTTTAATATGTGAAGGTTAAAGGTTTGCAAAACAGAATGATTAATGGAGTCTGGAAACCAAGCCCACCCAGTGGAAATGGATAAGGAGCAGCAAAGGCAGTTTTATGTACTGCTGCCATGAGACAGTAGCGGCCCTGCTTGTTGTGAGACCTTTGTGGCTAAGCTTAGCGTTCCCTGCTTGGGCAGGGCGCAGGTCCTCTCCATCTGCCATACTGGGTTGCTGCCCCCCTTTTTATCCACTGCCTTTTATTTTCATACCTGGGAGAAGGGTGGAGCATCCTACCTCCAGTGCTGCCTGCTCACAAGTACAGCAATTGGGATCGTTTCTGCATGAAGTTCCCCTTCATGCCCTCCTCCCATACAATAGTAATGAGCACGCCCCCAGTCTGGCTAGGATTAGATATATTAAACCTAAAGTCCTACATGACTAGCCAGAATGCTTTGGGTTTTCATTGGCATAAAATCCAGCCACATCTGGTCTGATTTCCCTTTATACCATTTTGCTCTGGTTACACACTATTCACCTCACTACAGACTTTCACGTTTTGCCACCAGAGTAAGATCACCTCTCTCCTATGCTCTCTGTATACAGTTCCTTGTAACGTATTGCTGGTTTTAGATTAAACTCAACTCAGTATTTGTGTACAGATTGGTTTACTTTTAGATTTCCCATACGGCTAACTGGCAGGCAGATCTGTGTTCTGGATGAAAGAAATGTCTTTATGTTCCAGCTATGGCTTTATTACTTGTCCTAGGATTTGTATTAATTTATTTCCTGAGTGCTTTATAGACTATAGTTCTTACAGGTATTCACCCAGATTAATCACATTCTTATTATTCTGCTGAGATTCCCTTCAGTTTTTCAGATCAAACTCCCTCCTGTGTTTACAGACAGGTTTAAGAGAGCGTTTTCAATTGTTCCTTTGCCTAGTAGCTTAATGGAGGGTTTGCTATATGTCATTCCTAACTATAACAGAGTTCTTAAAATAGCTGATGTTGCTACAGTATTCCTAGCACCCTGTTTACCCAGCCACTGCTTTCTCCTTCCAAAGGCACCCTGTAAAGGAAGACGCAGTTTCTAATCACTGTGGTGCAAATTGCGCAATTGATCGCAGTCTAAATGCCTTCCATTGACTATTGGGGTTATTTTTAAGCCTGTTACTTTGTTTGATCAGCACACCTTTAGCACGTGTGTGACAGTCGGGATCAAGCAGTGTGATGGAAATAGCTCTTGAAGCCCAGTCCAAGGCAACACGCTTTATAGTGTTGTTACAGGACCGTCTGCATGGCTTTTTGCAAGATGCTGGAAAAATTAATTCTTAAATTGGCAGATGGGTTCCTGCCCCTTACCCATCCCCACAGAACCCAAACCCGATGCTTCATCTCCATGTATTTATTCAGAAAATTTTCACACCACCATGGGGCTTCTGCTGCATCTCCCTGCTGTGGTTTGTCCCACAGGTGTTTGCCCTTCCCCAAGCCTAACCTACTTCTCCAAGCAGAGCTGTTAATGTAGTGGTAGGAGGGCAGATGCACTCCTGATGATACCATCATCTTAGTGAATCCCTTGAAAGGCTTGGTGTTCCCACAATGAACCTAAAGGCTAGTACCTAGCTGTCTGCCTTGCCTGCAAGTTTGATCTCTAATCTGCAACAGAGGGTTTTTTTCTCTTCTCTGGATCCAGCATAAAAGTCACTCCTCCCGCTGGGTCCTTATCTTCAGCCAGATGGAGGGTTACGTGTGGTAAAAGAATTGCCTTGGGGCTCACTTCAGTTTCGTAACAATTGGAGGTTGTAGGAGGTTAGTGACAAAAGGGGTCAACTGGCCAGAAGATCCAGTCTTAAAAAGTACCTACAAGAAAGGAACTGTCTGAAGACTCTTGCTTGAAGATTCTGACACTAAAATGAGAGGCGCAAGGTAGGGAGGGGTAGCTGATGATTCAGCATATGCAGCATCTTCCTCAAACTACCGAGGCAATTCAAAAACTCAGATCATAACCAGCAATAGGTGAAACGTACCAGCATGTGTTGGTTTTAGTCCATTTCAAACCATGGAGCTGAGCTTCTCAAAAGTAGACTTTCAAGATTATATTGTCTCTATTTCTGATCTTTTTAAAACTGGAAATTCTGAGACTGCTACAAAAACTAAGTTCTGTCAAAGGGAACTCAGTTTGAAGTTAGTGTCTAGTCAAATCTGAACCATTAAGCTCATTTCTCCTTTAATTCCTTTAATGCTCATTAGCTGGGTGGGTGCAAGATGGATTTATCTCTTTTTAGCAGTAAAAAATAATCACGAAGTTCATGTTTGAATCCAGCTCAACGATGAGAGGAAAAATCTGGGGTTCTACATCCTGGACTTTGAGCATTTGTCTAGTGAGTGAAGGTTCAGAGGCAGGAGATAAAGAGAAAGTCCTTATTTTATTTGATACAAGTTTTTTGTTCCTAACTGGAATCCCTAATTCCAATTTTTTTTTTCTGTAGGCAGCTCAGATGCCATCATATAACCTTGAGAGCCCACTACAGAAAAGCCATGTGTCACCTTCTGATAAATTGGGAGGGATTTAATTAAATGAACATATATAAAAGACACATGAATGAGAGATGGCCCAGGAGCTCTTCTAAATTAGCTTAGCAGGAGAAAAAAGCCAGAGCGACTCTCCGTCAGTAGTGTAAGTGAAGGGCATCGCTTTTTATAATATAACCAGGTAGAAGCACAAAGGTTAAGAAAACTTACAGCCTCTGAGTTCTCTAAGTTTTTATCATATGCCAGCAGACTGAAGAGAAGGAAATAAAGTGTTTATTTAACCAGAAAGAATGAATTTTCACTGTTAGTCTTATACAGAAGAATCAAAACCACCGGGTGACTTCTGATGACAAATGCTGAGCTTCTCAGGGTCTGAGGTACTCCCAGTGGAATAAAGGCAAAAATTAGAAACCTACCTCCTGTTTTACATTTTTATACCTGCCCCATTCCAAATAGGTTTTTAGTAATAAAAATTCCTGTAACACAATAGAGATTAAAGCCCCTCTTTGTTTGCTCTTGAAAATAAAGCTGATATAATGTAAAAACTACCTCAATATATATTATTGGCTATGATTCAAATTGTTTACAGAACAGGGGTTCCAGCAGGCCCTAAAAATTTCTCCACACTCATGTGAATCTGGTCCCCAGGAGAGAAGGGATTCAAAGGAGACAAGCTGTTGAAACAATACCAGGAAATGTGTGTACAAAGCTAATTTTTAAAATTATATTTACTTATAAAAATGAGCCTTAAAAAGAAACATCAGAGGAAAAAATTCTGCTGCAAACTGAAAGTCTCGTGATTCTCCAGCAAGCAGGCTAGGAGAAAGCAGGTGAGAAAAACCAAAGCATGCTGCTTGCATTTTGGTACAGGAATTAAATCATAACAGTGAAAGGCAGCAGGTAGAATCCAGCTCAATGCAAATAAAAATCATATATCTGAACACAGGGAGGAGATTTTATCATCTAGGCTGTTTCATGCCTTTATTTAAACCAAGTTTCCCTGAGGAGGAGAAAAACAGGAATCAAACCAACAAACCCGAGAAGGTTTTTTTTGTGTGTGCGTATGTGTTTTTTAAAATCCAAATTCAGCTCTTAGTAGGCCAGCCCCAAACAGTTGTTTTAACAAGATTAGCTCATTTTGAAATCCGTGGTACTATTTTTGGCATCCAGACCAACATGTCTCTGCCAATTCTCCCCAAGTGACAGTGCTTCTGAACTCTTTAATGTTGTACAGCCACTCTGTGCTGTCCTGAGGATTTTGCTCCAAGGGATACATCGCTTCATCAGGGAGCTGGACAAGTTCCTTGCCTTTTGTCATTACAGGACAGGTTTTGACAGGGCGGCTAATGTTCCCTTGGCACCCAGAAGATTTGCATGAGAAGACAATAAAAAGAGGCAGGAGCAATAGGGTCGGAGAAACAGTCCTCTGTCAGTCCTCTGTAAAGACACCAGTGCTTTCTGAGACAAGAACTGTGGACAGATGGAATTTATCCCATTTACTCTTAATTACAGTGAACTGGAAGCCCTTGTCTGACAGAGAATCTGCAGCGTGGGCCGCATGAGACCTTGGAAGATTCCCATATCACTATTATTCTGTGGCTGGCATGGGCAAAAGACAACAGTTAAATATATTGCATCCTTCATGTCAGAACCCTGCACTGACTTTTCCCTAGGAAACTGGGTCTTCCCTGGCCATCTTTTGGTTGTTGCTTCACACAGCCTGCAGCAGTGATGCTGAGGCTGCTACAGAGTGGCAAGAGAGTCCTGATGCTAGATGGCCTCTGACTGCCCAGATCAGGTATCTCCGTTAACAGATTGGGTTCTGGGGACAGCTGGGACACACAGGCTTGGACGGGATGGTCCCCAGGACCCCCTTAGTCTGCCCAAAGTGATGCCTGCCCTAGTGGGGCTACAAGAACAAAGACACTCAAAAGTGTCTCAGTGCCACTTCCCATCTCTAGATCTTTTCTTGGTCCCACATACAAGCATAGCTCCCTGACCTGGCTTACTAAGCAAATGGCTTATCCAGGGATGAAATTACTGCTGCTCCAACCTCTTTTTAAAGAGTCTGTAGCTACAGCCCAGTAGATTGCAGAGCGGCTAATCTTCCTACAGCCAGAATTATAACAGGCAGATCAGATTATGTCTACTTTCCTGGCCTGCTTCTTGGCAGGGTAAATAGCCACGTGCACTAATTCATCAGCCAGCTTGGAAATATGGCCTGTACTCAAATGGAGCTGTTTTAAGACAGCTCCCCAGGAGCTTGTGGAAGTCTGGTCCTGTGTACTGTGATCCTTGCTGACAATTAGCTTGGGAAGCAAAGGCCAGCCAAACAACCAGACCTGCTCTGATGTTCTCTGTCAGGCACATGCAGACGTTTAGTTTGTATTCGCCTGAAGAGTGGGAGGGATACCGCTAGTTAGACTCTGAAGCACTTGCTTGTTCTCTAAGTAAGTGCTGCCGCCTCCTATGACAGCTACACAGTGTGGTTACCCCAGCACAACAGAACAATTAAAATGCATGAGATGCAATAAGGGAGCCATTTAGAAAACCATCATTTCCTAGTGTCTTGAGTAAACCCTACAAAAATGGCAATAAACTGGTTTTAGCAGCCTTGAATTTGCTTCCAAGTGCATAGTGATTGCATGCATTTCCCTTGTGAACTCAAGTCACAATTTTGTTGTCACTTCTCCACTGGCATCACAACTAAGAGATGCTGAGAAACCTGACCAGCTTAGATAACACACTAGTGTATGCTCTATAAACGCTAGTGGTTTGTCAGCTAACTAATACAACTGAAAGGAAAAATATTTTTCATTTAAGAGGGAATGTCAGAATTTAAAGGCTTTTGCCTTTCCAAAACAGTGTGAAAACAAACAACCAAAAAAATTTCATGAATCTCAGAGGAAGAAAGATAAGGTTGCTTGCAATTGTTTCATTTGTTTCATGTCAGCAAGGAGATCAAACCACAGTCTTTTCCACTGGTACCAGAGGCAGCTCAGCACCCTGCAAGGTAGACCTAAAAGTGATACAGCATACAGGGAAATCAAAGGATGCTATAATCCCTCGGAGATCAGAGCAAGAGCAATTTCATTTGCCCTTCACTGTCATTCCGCTTGCAGTTTCTTTTTCTGTTTCTCAAGAACTGGTGTCCTTGGTAAGGGGAAAATTCTGCTCCCCGCTCTCTCTACACCTGCCCCTAAACAAAGCTTCACATTCTGGAAATGCTTGAAGAGATCTGATCTTCCTTGAATCAATATACTTATGCTTCTCCTTGACAGAGTTGACCCTTATTCAGCCATCATTTGGTTTTGGAGGGCCATCTGCACAGACTTTTGCAGGCTCTGACACATGCCCATGACCAGACACAAGCCATCTACAATCAGGAAGCCACATAGCTGTGCTGACACTGAGAGACCAGGCCAAAATGAATGGCAGAGAGAGGTGTAGGAAATCAGGATTTGCTGTTTTCCTACGCAGCCTTAGTTCCTGGGGCTCAAGTTGGAAGACTTCAGAAGAACATACCCTTTTGTTGCATGCATACCAAATGGACTATGCAGTGGGTGCTTGTACTCAGAGATACAACGTTAGATTGTTAGGCTTATATTAGGTTTTAAGAACACACACACAAAAAAAATTCTGTGAAAAACAAAGATAAATTTTTGCCTAGAACTGCTCAGTGCCATTTCTTTAACAACTGCACTGTTAGTCAGCTTACTGGAGGTTCAAACAGCCTTGTATGGCCTTAAGCTGTAGTTACATTTCCATGGTCTTCTCCATAATTTGTTTAAGAGCTGTTTTATTCATCAGAAGTCAGTAAAATAAACCCAAACATGAGTGCATTTTCCCATGATGAGAGAATTTTGAGATGGCAGAGACCTATTAGATAATTTACTCCATCTCCCAGCCAATGCAGAACTGGTCCCAATAATGTATTTGTCATTGTTTTATTCAATGTAGTTTTAAAATTCTCAAGATAGCAGCTAAATCCTTCTTCTGAGTGAGACATTCTTCCTGACATTCAAGTCAGGCCTTTCCTGCTGGCTATGTTGCCTCCACTGTCCATCTTAGGACTGCAGTTCTTTGGCTTTGCCACATGCTCTATGGGTAAATTGTTGCTAGTGCACTGGGGGAGTAAAGGATTGATGGCTCTTACATTTCTAAATGAGCACCAGGCAAAGAACAGAGATAAGAATCCAGGTTCTTCTGCAAATTGTTTCTCCCTCTCCAGGTTTCATGCATTCCCCATTTTTAGCTCTTTTACCTTGTTGATGAGGCTGGGATCACCTGGACTGCTCTCATCATCTTCTGAACTCTTCTGTTCCTCATCTGATGTCACGACCTCCGTCGGTATCACAGAGACTGGGCACACCTTGTAGGGCTCAGTGTAGGCACTGCAGAGAGAAAAACCAGACTAGCTCACTGGTGTTATTCCCAGACACTCACTCTTGCTCAGACATAACAAATCATAACACACATTGCCCAGAGATAACCAGTCAGGGGCAGGGAATCCCTGCAGACCTGCTAGTATTGGAAAGCAAGATTTCTCAAGCTTTGATTTTTTGGTGCCAGGTTCAAGAGCAACCATTTAGGCAAGTAGAAGGATCTGAAAGGAGCAGTGGGAAGTTAACCAAACTTGTGCAACCTTCCCCAGAAGATCAATGTTCTGGCTCAGTTTGGAGCAAAAAGTTCATTAGTTGCAACCAGAACTGCTTTGTTCTCCCTAGTCAACTCCTCAAAATGGATATAATAAAATCATACTAACATCTCAGTGCTCATTAAAAATGGAAGTTAGATATTGTAACAATGCGTTTTCTGGGAAAACGTCAGAAGGATGAGGAAAGTATAATTGTAATACCAATGACATCAATTAAAGCACAAGGTACTCAGATCCCAGAATCCTTGAGTTGTTTCAAGGGAATCTGAATTCAGCTCCAGAAACCCAGAGAAAGCGATGTGATAAGAGTCCTGGATATGGTGTGTAATACAGGCCAGTGGCTTCCCAGCATTTTCTTTTAGAAAAAAAAATCTTTTTTTAAAATTAAAATTGCCAGCGATTTCAAAACCTCCACAGAGCATGACTAAAGATAGGTTCTTGAGATGGTGCCTGCCCTTTCCCTTAGAAAGGTCCCTGTTATTGCTGATCTGAATATGCCTAGCTCCAAATTCCAGATACTGGATCCTGTTAAACATTTGTCTGCTGAATTCGAGGCAGTCTTCCAAATTTTGTTACTGTGCAGGTACTCACAGGCTGTATTCAGGTTGTCCCTTCATTTTGTCAATTATATGAAACAGGTGAAGATCCTGGTGTCTTACTATGCCGTGTCTCCTATAGAATCATAGAATCATCAGATTGTGTAGGTTGGAAAAGACCTTTAAGATCATAAAGTCCAACTGTTAATGTAGCACTGCCAAGTCCACCACTAAACCATGTCCCTAAGCACCACGTCTTCACATCTTTTCACTACCTCCAGGGATGGGGACTCAACCACTTCCCTGGGCAGCCTGTTCCAGTGCCTGACTACCCTTTCGGTGGAGAAATTTTTCCCAATATCCAATCTATCTAAACCTCCCCTGGCACAACTTGAGGCCATTTCCTCTCCTCCTGTCACTTGTTACTTGGCAGAAGAGACCGACCCCCACCACACTACAACCTCCTGTCAGGTAGTTGCAGAGAGCGAGAAGGTCTCCCCTCAGCCTCCTTTTCTCCAGGCTAAACAACCCCAGCTCCCTCAGCCGCTCCTCAGAAGACTTGTGCTCTAGACCCTTCACCAGCTTCGTTGCCCTTCTTTGGACGCGCTCCAGCACCTCCATGTCCTTCTTGTAGGGAGGGGCCTAAAACTGAACACAGTACTCAAGGTGTGGCCTCTCCAGTGCAAGTACAGGGGGACCATCACCTCCCTGGTCCTGCTGGCCACACTATTCCTGATACAAGCCAGGATGCCATTGGCCTTCTTGGCCACCTGGGCACACTGCCAGCTCATATTCAGCTGGCTGATGATCAGCACCCTCAGGTCCTTTTCCATTGGGCAGCTCTCCAGCCACTCTTCCCCCAGCCTGTAGCATTGCATGGGGTTGTTGTGACCCAAGTGCAGGACCTGGCACTGAGCCTTGTTGAACCTCGTACAGTTGGCCTCAGCCCATCGATCCAGCCTGTCCAGGTCCCTCTGTAGGGTCTTCCTACCCTCCAGCAGATCAACACTCCCACCCAACCTGGTGTCATCTGCAACCTTACTGAGGGTGCACTCGATCCCCTTGTCCAGATCATTGATAAAGGTATTAAACTGAACTGGCCCCAATACTGATCCCTCGGGAACACCACTTGTGACCAGCTGCCAACTGGATTTAACTCCATTCACCACAACTCTTTGGGCCCAGCCATCCAGCCAGTTTTTTACCCAGCGAAGGGTACACCCGTCCTTTATGCCTTTCATAAACCCACACTGACTGGGCCCGATCACCTGGTTGTCTTGTACGTGCCGTGTGATGGCACTCAAGATGATCTGCTCCATAACCTTCCCCAGCACTGAGGTCAGACTGACAGGCCTGTAGTTCCCTGGATCCTCCTTCCGGCCCTTCTTGTAGATGGGTGTCACATTTGCCAACTTCCAGTCAACTGGGACCTCCCCAGTGAGCCAGGACTGCTGATAAATGATGGGAAATGGCTTGGTGAGCACCTCCGCCAGCTCCCTCAGTACCCTTGGGTGGATCCCATCCAGCCCCTTAGACTTGTGTGTGTCTAAATGGTGTACCAGGTTGCTGACTATTTCCCCGTGGATTATGGGGGCTTCATTCTGCTCCCCGTCCCTGTCTTCCAGCTCAGGGGGCTGGGTACCCCGAGAACAACTGGTCTGACTCTTAAAGACAGGCAACAAGTACCTCAGCCTTTTCCTCATCCTTTGTCACTGTTTCCCCCCGCGTCCAATAAAGGATGGAGATTCCCCTTAGCTCTCTTTTTGCTGTTAATGTATTTGTAGAAACATTTTTTATTGTCTTTTACCACAACAGCCAGATTAAGTTCTAAATGGGCTTTGGCCCTTCTAATTTTCTCCCTGCATAACCTCCCGACATCCTTGTAGTCCTCCTGAGTCGCCTGCCCCTTCTTCCAAAGGTTATAAACTCTCCTATCATTTAATCATCCTAAAATCTCTGAACTTTTTCCAGTTATCCATTAGCATTATCCAATTTACTAACCATTTTAGCACCAGTTTTTACTACCAGCCAGTTTTAGTACTGTTCTTGGTACTGCAACACAAGACTCAATATTCCGGCATTGTCAAAAGAAGTGCTAAGTATACCAGTGGTAACACCCATCTATTCCTACCTGACTTTACTGTGTTTTTACAGATTAGTATTTTTGGCCACAGTATCATTCTGGGAGCTTATATACAGCTTATACACCAGAGTGGCCCCAAGCCTTTTACATTTCCAGGGGCAGGTTCCAGCGTTCAGCCAACAGGGCAAGTCTGTTGTCTTAAGAAACAAAATCTGACATCTCTGTGTGTTCCAGGAGACATCTTGGCCAACCAGGTCAGTCGGTAACATGGGCCTGGCTTACTCAGTGTATATGATTTCTTTAGTTCTCATTTCCTCTGAAGCATTATTAATTTGCTTTCACAGGTCTGCCTCATCTCTTTATTTTTCTTTGGTCTCCCACTTGGGGATCCCAGATGTGAACAAATCCAAAGCTTCAAAGCCAATGCTAGAGTGACAGGAGGCTGGGCAAAGATGGGTTAATGGAAGTGGGAAGGCAATGAAGAAAGAGACTCCCAAGGCCACTGACCAGACTCATGTTTCCTTTCGGAAAGGAAACTCCCTACATATCTGCATTCACTTCCAAGCTGCAAACAGGGCTCTCTGCCTCCCATGCAGGTGCAGCTGCCAGCCTTTCTTTTATGCCGCCAGCTTTGCCTTCATGCGCAGAGTCAAGGAGCTCTCACAAGCTGCCTGGTGCATTTGCCATGGCTGGGCGAAGAGCCAAGCAGCAGCACTGTTCCTCACCATTGTCTTCTTTTGTTTATTATTAGTGTCTGCAGTTTTTCAGTGTGGGCAGCATCACAGCACTTCCGAAAACCTGCCTAGCTACAACAACAAAAGGGCCTCAGCACAAGTGAAAGCAAGAGCAAGGCAGATACAGCAACAGCTCTGGAGGCTTATTAATAGTTTAGCCAGTCTCCCTCCTTACTTGCACAGCCTTTCTGCAATTTGTAATTGTTTGCCCCAGCAGACATGAAATTAAGTCCCTCCCTCCCTCCTTTTCTTTCTCTTTCTCTCTCTGAGATAAATGCATTATGTTAATGTAAGAACACATTATAATTTGGGAAGAATGCCTCAGTATATTAGTCTGGTAATCATTATGAATGGCATTATTAAAGGCTCATACAGTAGCAAAACTTGCAATATTGCTGAACTGTTGCATGGACTTCATTTATAGCAGGCCTGCAGTTCAGTGGCACTGGCTTGTGTTTAAAGAGAAGTCCGAAAATGTTATGGGTCTCATTTGCCCGTGGGATGGGCGCAGGCATGTTTGTGCCACCCTCTCCATCCTGCCCTTCTCCAGCTACTCGAGCAGCACTCAGGTCTTCTGATACTGTTCTATACTGTCATAGAGCTCCTGGGCAGTACACCTTTCCTGATACCCAGTATGTGTTTTACTCCAATGAATTCACATCCTTTCATCCATTTTATATGTCTATGCTCTTGTGGTCTTCTAGCAATCCTAGCTCCTGAAGACTCGAATTGTGCCCAGGAACCAGTCACCAAGTGAAGGTGCCCTGGGCAGCCTGATCTTCACTAATCCCACTGCCAGGTGCCTGGAGGAAAACACCAAGGATGCAGGGATAGGTGGCAGATGACTTCTGAGGCACAAAAGGTTTCAGGAAATTTTATAAAAGGACAATATGGAGAGTAATTTTAATGCAAGGCAAGGTCTTACCCACAGAGCAAACCCTTCAGGTATGCCCAGTTACCATAACTGCATATTAAGTCTTTTATCTTAGTACAAGCTGCTGTGCACCCTGTAAAAATCACCTGGACATGTTTTAGCACTTTCCAAGAGACTGTGTACGTTGCTTTTGTTGTTGGTAAACTGCTACTATTGGAGGAACCTTCCAACTCGATATTTAAGAACAGAAAAATAAACTGCTTTATTAAGATAATAGAGTCACCAAGATTAATGAGATGTAACCACTGATCATGACAAGAGTCCATCTCTAATACTAGGGAAATAGTCACTGTAGTTCTTCTAAAGCAGTTTAATCTCCTTTGATCACAGAATCACAGAATGACGCAGGTTGGAAGGGATCATCTGGTCCAACCCCCTGCTCAGGCAGGGCCACCTAGAGCCAGCTGCCCAGGACCATGTCCAGGCAGCTTTTGAATATCACCAAGGATGGAGACTCCACAACCAGTGCTCAGTCACCCTCAGAGTGAAAAAGTGTTTCCTGATATTCACAGGAACCTCCTGTATCTCAGTTTGTGCCCACTGCCTCCAGTCCTGTCACTGGGCACCACTGAGAAGAGCCTGGCTCCATCTTCTCTGTACCCTCCCTTCAGGTATTTATATCCATTGATGAGATCCCCCTGAGCCTTCTCTTCTCCAGGCTGAACAGTCCCAGGTCTCTCAGCCTCTCCTCAACTGTGAGGTGCTCCAGTCCCTTAATCATCCTTGTGGTCTTTCATTGAACTCTCTCCAGTATGTCCATGTCTCTCTTGTACTGGGGAGCCCAGCACTGGACACAGCACTCCAGGTGTGGCCTCACCAGTGCCTAGTAGAGGGGAAGGGCCCCTCCCTCGACCTGCTGGCAAAACTTTTTCTAATGCAGCCCAGGATACCGTTAGCCTTTCTCTGGGCACCTTGACTTTAGGTGTCTCTGAAGTACCTTTCAGTCTGGTTTTGTAAGGAATAACCCTTTTATGGACAAACAGTAACCTAACTTTATAAAGCTATGGTACAGCAGAACCACCGAGTTAAACTGCAAGCTGCAGCACAGGATAACACAAGGAGAGAACTCTGCTGGACAGGACAGAGACTGCCAGCCCATTTCCCTCAGGAAACATGTCCAGATCACAAACCCCACAGTCACAGGTGGTACTTACTGGTTCCCAGTGACAGCTTCTGAGAGCAGCATTAGTATAAAATCTTAAAAATGCACACAAACTGAGATGAGAAATTACTTTCTGTAAGAGGATACAGAAACACTGAATTAAAACAACAACTGTTGTATTTGAGAAGAAGCTCCATTTCAGGAACTGTGTGATCTTTGCCTATGAGTTTCTAACATGCTCTCGAATGAAAGATTGTGTGAAATTATAAGATGATAGAGGCTAGGAAAGAATAGTGAAGTGATGAGTGCAATGATCTCATGAACCAAGAACGAGAATCATAGAATGGTTTGGGTTGGAAGGGACCTTTCAAGGCCACCTAGTCCAACCCCTCTGCAAAGAGCAGGGACATCTTCAACTAGATCAGGTTGCCCAGAGCCCCGCCCAGCCTGACCTTGAAAGTTTCCAGGGATTGGCAACATACAGCCTCTCTGGGTAACCTGTTCCAGTGTTTCACCACCCTCATCATACAAAATTTCTTCCTTATATCTAGTCTAAATCTACCTCTTTTAGTTTAAAACCATTACCCCTTGTCCTATTGCAACAGGCCCTACTACAAAGCCTGTGCCCATCTTTCTTATAAGCCCCCTTTAAGTATTGAAAGGCCGCAAAATCAGTGGTATCAACTTACATTATCTCATGGCAGTTTTCTGCAGAGCTCAATGAAGTTATTCTAGAAGAGTATCTGGCAACTACTTCCCAATACTGATTTGGACAGTGTCATCTCAGGCAAAATCAGGTGAGCTCACTATAGCAATTAGTTAGAAAAACATCATTCAGCCCCATGCACATCCTGATAGAAATCCCAGAATTTGTTCAGCTATTTTAAAGTATATTGCAGGGAAATGGGGAAAACAGCTACAAGCAGAAGATTGTAATGCTGATGCTGCTTCTCTACTGGTAACAGGAAAGTGCAGATGGGATTTGTAAAGTAACTTAAGGCAGTTAGACACTAAAATCCCATTGAATTCCAGTTCCTTTAAATGTCTGCTAGTGCAAGCTTACACTGCTGAAGTTGGTTTTAGCTAGTTTTGTGCTGAAATTCTCAGCATTGTTCTTGTGGTTAGTTACAAGATTTCCCCTACTATGGTGGAAAGTAAAAGGAGATAAGAATAGCTATGTTAACCTAATGTTCAATTGCAGAAACTTTGGAAACCATTCCATCTAGATCTGTCCATCTGTGCTCTTGAAACAGGTTTGGAACAGTCAGTAGCTTTTCAAGATGAATCCAATATAATTCTCAGCTATCCTAGATATGCAGGAGACTCTTCAATGGGATACCAATGTCTTTTGACCTCTCTTAATTTCATATTTTGTTACCATCATCTGGGAACACTGAAAATGCTACATAGAATCACAGAATGCTTTGGGTTGGAAGGGGCCTTTAAAGATCATCTAGTCCAGCCCTCTCCCATGGGCAGGGACATCTTTCACTGGATCAGGTTGCTCAAAGCCCCATCCAATCTGACCTTGAACACCCCAATGATGGGGCACCCACAACTTCTCTGGGCAGCCTGTTCCAGTGTCTCACCACCCTCATAGTAAAATTTTCTTCCTTCTGTCCAATCTAAACTCACCCAATTTCAGTTTAAAACAGTTACCCCTTGTTCTGTTACCACAGGCCTTAGTAAAAAGTCTCTCTCCATCTTTCTGGTAAGCTATTTTATAACTTAAGCCCCCTTTATATATTGAAAGGCTGCAATAAGGTCTGCATGGAGCTGCCTTTTCTCCAGGCTGAACCACCCCAACTCTCTCAGCCTTTCTTCACTGGAGAGGTGTTCCAGCACTTTGATCATTTTCATGGCCCTCCTCTGGACCCGCTCTAACAAGTCCATGTCTTTCTTGTACTGGGGACCCCAGAGCTGGATGCAGTATTCCTGCTGGGGTCCAAAGCTGGAGATAATTTATATTTGCTCTCCATTATTATTGCCTTCCAATCTACTATCATGTTTCACGTAAGTAATTGCATTGAATGGGTCACTCCTAGTTTATCCCTGACCTCTTTGAGAAGATACTGCATGTCTGTCTTTGCATTTTTTTTGTTTTGAGTTCTGTCCTGCAGAATAAGGGATCACTTCATTCTGACTACAGTCTTGGACTTGTCATTACATTCACATTTAGGGCAACTGTTGAACCTGTAGAAGATGGCATCTCTGGGTAGCTACAGTCCTCTGTAAACTTCCTTTGGTGCACTGCTACAGTCCAGTTACTGTCAAGTTGTGCTGTTGTCTAGCTGCATTTCCAAGTACAAAAATCCTGAGCTCTAACCATGACATCTTTGTCATGATCAGTGGAGCCCCTAATTAATGTCTCGTTTATAACACAGAGACACATTGGGTCCTTTGGATGCAAAAATATTTTGCTGTGTTTAAACCTCACACTTCAATTTTTTTGTAACTCAATCAGATAAGAGCATCATGAAATGATTATAAAAGGCAGGGGTTTGCGTTCAGGCCTTGATTTCCTGATGCACACAAATGTGGAAATCAGATATTACATTCCCAAGTGCTAAGAATGCTTAACCAGTAAGACATGATGTTACATCAGGTCTCTGTCTTCACTGCAGTTTGTAACCTCTTTTTCCACCAACTGTGGCCTGCCTTCTTCAAGGCAGGCTGCCCTTAGAAGTTAAGAAGTGTATTTGGGTCGTAATTCCGTAGCCCAGTGATTAAAATCTATATTCCACCCATCTGCCCCCAGTCCCCTATTCACCTGGCTGAGCCCTTCTTTAGTTCCCACATCCTTAATCGTCTACCACTTAATTACACCATGAACCTAGACATGCTTTTAAGGTAAGGAGACCTATACAAACTCACACGTAACCCATACGCCGACGGGCATAAATTTTTTCAGGCATCTGATTTTGGTTTTATTCTTTCCACAGAAAGAATCTTTTTTTGCTTTTATTCTTTCTCCTGTCATTTCCCTGACTCTGCTCTCCCTCCATCCTTGAAAGAGTGAGCAGCAAGGGTTGCAAGTTTGCTAGGAAAGCATGTAGACGTTGTTGATCATGAGGTTTTTCTCAGTCAAAAAGTTGGACAGACCCCATGAGATGTCTCCAGCATAATATCTTCATGACCAAGTGTCTTCTGCAAATGTCAGTGGCATTATTAGGAAGTCTGGTTAAGGCTAAGAATTCATTAACTGTTGTAAGATATAAAGTGAGGCTGAGTTTCAGAGGAAGCGCACTTTGGTTTCCTGGTGGAAGAGGAGCTGAGCAGTTCCTGATAAGAAAACCCAAGCAATACCTTGTATTTCACAACGAAATGGGTCTAGAAATGATGAAAAAAAATCACAGACAGGACAGAATATGGGAAACTACCTCCAAATCTGTGATTAGGTCATTGCAACTGGGGATACAGGCCAGATTTCATAGTAATTGCCACCTTGACTGGGCAGGAACAAGTAGAGGAGTTTGACAGGAGGAGTGAAGTGTGAACAGGTACAGCTGCAGACGTGATTAGTAAAGACTGCAGTTATGCACCTCACCAGAAAGTCTCAGTGGTTTGAATTGCAAACTCTGCTTCTTGCATAAACCTGTGACACAACAAATTGCTAGTTGTCTCAGTCACTTGCTATTTCATTTGCTTCTTCCCTTGAATCCAGATCAAGCAGGACAGTGCTACTCCCTGATAGCTGATTAGGAACTTACCTTCTGTCTTTTCTCAAACAGCCTATTAGGAACTGATACCAGCTTCTGCACTGAACCTACAGCAGCTTGAGCTATCAGTGCTGCAGCGTTTCTCAGCTCAGCAGCCACCTAGTTGTTCCCTAGTGCTCGATTAAGAAAGGGAAAATGTCTTGATGTTGCCATCCCCACAGCACTAGAAATGTAGGGTTTGCCTTTGAATCCATCAGGTTTAGAAACCCTGTGCCCCAAGAAATCCTTGTACTTTTGAGGGAAGCAAAAATACACACAGTGTATAAAAAAAACATTCCTGATCATTGTGGATAATCAGCATGGATTGGACACAAGTCAACAAGATGGTTTTTTGGAAGTAACTACTATTTTGTTGTGCTGAATTGCAAGGAAAAAACCCACAACAACCCACAGCAGAGTTTTATTTGTTCTTTCACTAAGTTTATTGTCAGACTCCTGCAAAGAAAATGTCCCTCTAATGGGTCTGAGAATGTGGATAAATAAATAGATCTGTCACAAAAGGATATCTTACCTTCATTTTCCCTCTTATTCCTCCTCAGTGCCCAGTGTCTTTACAGACCTGCCATAATAACATCGGTGTTTATTGAAACAACATGGTTGTTCACCAGCTACAGCAGTTTTCTCTTTCTCCCTCAGAGTTCAAATGGATCCTGACACTTTGTGTGACTTACAGGGTATATCTAAGTGCATGTAAGATGACTCCATGCCAAATTCATTACCTTAAACTACACCTGCAACAAGGCTAAGATTTTCTATAAAATTAAGCATTATAATTATATAGAATATAATTAATAATTAAATAATTATGCATATATAACCTATAATTATATACAATAATATACATGAGTCACAAATGTTCAAAACCTTGTGTTTCTTTATTCTGCTAAATGATATTTTTCTTTAGCTCATTAAAAACAGTGCTAAATAAACTTACTGCAAGCAATGAACTTTAATGCAATGGAAGATGCTAATAAAAGTGTGGGTGTGGAGAATAAGGGGAGAAATAGTCCCAGAGTTGGTAGTATCTCAATAGACATGGTAATCCTCAACTAATTCTCTTCCTTGTAGCAATGATATGGCTGAATGAGAGCAGACTGCAGACACATTATCTGCTGCTCCTCCAGCAATTGTCTGTAATCATTTCAAGAGTTAGCCAGCACAACAAAGGAAGCAATGGGCCTTCTGGGACAGTCTAACCTTAAATTGATGGAATAAATGCAGGAGGAGGCAGTGCAACAGAAGTCTTTTATTTAGCACCAGTTACATTATAATTAGCAGAGCTGCTGATAGGTACTGAGTAGGGAGAAACTGTATAGATGCACTCTACTAGTTATCTATGTACCTTCACCTGTGAACACCTATTGGTACATCTGGGAAAAGGTGTTTTGGAGTCTACAGACTCTCTGGTTATCCTGCCCCTATAGTGATGTTTACATTTGACCTCAAAGGAAAAGGATCTGTGGACTGAGCGGAGGATGAAGCCATCAACGAGAGGGAAGCTGAACTGATCATTGTAATAGCACTAGCTCCTTTGTTAATAAAGTCAAGACACAAGTCTCTACTACCTATGATGCCTCCATAGCACAGGTTGGGACAAGTCTGAGCACAGATGGTATGTGCATGGGAAGCGAGGGAGCACTGTGGAGATACACAACAGGTGTGAGAGCTCATAGAACATGATTCACAGACTGACAAATACTGTATTTTGTCTAGCTTGAATGTGCAATTCTCAGAGATACTTGCCCTTCTTTTAATTCCACACCTGTCCTTCAAATGACCTTGCAAATTCTACCCCATTCCTCTGCAATGATCACATCAATTCTTTAGGATTTTTAGAAGTTATCCAGTCAGCATTAGTGAGATGTAAGAATTTAACTGGGGGATTTAATAGTGGCAAAAATACCCAGCCAAGGTTACTACAATAAAGGCCTAGGAAGACCATGGGGTTTTTTGTTTGCATAACGACACAAATGCCCTTAGCTGTATGCTCATCTCTTGGCCACACACACAAGCGATGCCTTGTTTCCTCCTTCAGAGTCACAAACTGTCTCAAAAAAAAAAAAAAAAGAGAAAAGCTGAAGTGGCGAAAATCTAAACTTAAGGCCTGTCACTTCCACTAGGTGATGTAAGTCCTCTGTACCAGTAAGGATCAGATTGCCTGCAGTTTGCTTTCAATGAATCTGTACATCAAGTGATGCATCCTAAAGAAAGGCTCATAAATCTCACCTGCCTTCTGCTTCATGGTCCATGCTCCAGCAGTGATCATGAGCAGCGAAGGGGAGTGCTCTTTCCTGTAAGGTATTTATATTAATGTATCCCTGGACCTCTCAGTTATGCTTTATGACACCTGTGGAGTATCCATCCTTTCCATCAAGTGGCTCTTATACATCTGAAATGCAGCTGGTTAGGCTGTTAAGATGTGCTGGCAATGTCCCTTCAAATGCCAGTGCAGCAGATCCATCACAGTGTCTATAAAGTATGATCATGTGTGTTGGGACAGACTTACAACATATTTCTGCCTTGCAACTGAACCTGCTCAGACAGTGTAAGCGTGCTAGAAATGTGTTGGTCAATCAAGAGCAATTCAGCATCTCCCTGAAGCAGTGAGCATTTGTGTAGGGTTCAGATGTTGTGCAGCTTTAGCGCCACAGTGATTCCCCCCATGTTAATCATATGGGAGGGAGCAGGCCAGTGGGACACTCCTGTGACTGGACCCATCTCCAGGGCAAGTGTGATGTGGCCAGTGAGGACATCCAGATTCCTCCATCCCAGCTCCTGAGCACCTCCTTCATTCTCATGTGTCCCTTCAGGGACAGGGGACTTCTACAATTGGGTTTCAGTATTCCAAAATGCAGTTTCTGGAGAAAGAGACTGGGTAGCTTATCATCAATCACAGGAGTGTAACACACTGTCACCAGCCAGCATGAGTTAGCTTCCTTGGAGTAAACTGGTTTCTTTTGGAAGTAGGTTTCAATATCCTTTCAGTCTAAAGAATGGTACAAACAAGTGCAGCACTTAAGGAACCTCTGCTGTGTTCATATTTGAACCGAACCCATAATTTGTCTCCATAAGGTATATACAGCGTAAAGGATGATCGAGCTAATAATACGCAGAGGTCAGGCAAGGGATACCTTGCTTAATGGTTTCCAGAAACAGAGTCCAGGGTGTGCTCATGTTTTAACCATTGTGGCAGCATTCAGTTAATGACAACTGGATTACCTCCCTGCCGTCTTTCACTCTACATCCCCAGTCAGTGCCAGGACAGAGAAAGAGAGAATATTTGACACTATCTATCTTTAATAGAATTTGAAAGGGGAAAAAAAAAAAAGAAAGAAAGAAAAAGAAAAAAAAAAAAAAAGACAGAACCTTTTTTTCTAGAGATCCTGCTAATTTCTTTTCTTTGCATCTGTTGCAAACTGCAAATTAGATGATGCAACTTAATTACCGCCAACATACTTGAAGGGCCAAAGAGCCTCCTAATTTATTTGTTGAAAATTTCTTATGGTTTCAAAAGTGCCTGGAAGTAAACATCAAAGCAGTATTGGGTCCAAAATGTCACCGCAAGACGAAGAAAGCAGCAGAAGAGGCTAGAAACCACATCCTTGGTCCCATTCCTACAGTAGAACAACTGCTATTAAAAGCTGCTTTTGCCAGTAATTATCAACACATGGCTCACCATATTCACTGTTTCCACATAGTGGGAATGGGAAGTAAGTGAACTCTCTGGGTTTCTGGGGTATATGCTGACTTCTGCTCTGCCTTTTGTGGGGGGCATACTGTCTTTTTGTCTAGGATGTTTCATCCATTCATTAGCAAAATGACAGTTCTGGATTGCTAAAGGACAATTCTTTCAATTCTTTGCTAAGGAGAGGCAGTGGTGTTGAGTTCAGTTAGGCCTAGATCCGCCAAAGCTCTGAAATGAATGTCAGTTATGACCCTAAATATTTTTCTATGTGTATTAGTGATTGCATTGGCAATTATTTGCCCTGAGTCAGCAAAGCAGGTTTGTAGGAACTACCTAGGAAGGTATAAACAGTTATTATCTCTCTGGGATACGTCCTCTACAAGTATAACCGCCCTGAAGCCAACTGAGTGGTGATGAGGTTGACACACCAACTCAGAATCAGACATGCTCAGTTTACAAATGACTAGTAGACTGCTGCCATAACCTTCTCATCCACAGACTCCAGCCTGTACCCATTCTGACTCCTCTGTCATACGGATCTTAGCTCATAACTGGATATAATGTACTGGATGCAAGAGGGAGACCAGAATCTCACCTGCACACAGCTGGGTTATGCAAAGCCCACACACATAAAATCCCCTCTACTCAGTGGAGAGGAAAAAAAACCCCAAAACCCCCTCTATTATTAGGATCAAATGGATTGAATGCAGCTTTTTTCTACATGCAGTATCCCTTTCCCTGGCTTTATTTCAAGTCACATGCCCAGCAGTTACTACTCAGACAGTGATATCCTTATTGCAAAAAATTAAAATCATATGAACTCAATGCAGTGATCGTAATTGGGATAGGCAATGGGGTGCTGAATGACCCTGTTTTATTAAAACTGATTATTTATTTTCTTGTATCCATTTGTAAATGACTTTTAAAATTCATTCTGCAAAAGGAAGGCTCATTACTGAAGGAAATTAAAGTCCGAATGCATTTAAAGCCAATAAAAGGAAATGCCTATTAGTACAGCATGGGTTTAGCCAGTCAGTTCCCTGTTATGGCAGATCATCAAGGCAAATATTGCAGCTAAGTCTGAAAAGGGCAGGAAAGACACAATGTCTGCCAATAACATACATAGGCTGACAGGGCAAGGTAACACAGGGATAATCACATTTCACACTCTGAGGCATAAGCTGTTTGCCTGCCAAGGCCAGAAAGGAATTCTTCCTCATGCCACAAACGTTTCAGTTTGAATTTTGCTCTTTCTTGCATTGGTGTGGTGCAGGATATAGGAGAGGGGAAGAGGATTTTTGGTCAGGTGTGTAAGGCTTTTGCTCTGTTCTGAACTTTAGGGACAAAACTCTCCCACCTTCAACCACTGCTCCTGGAGGTGCTCACAGAACAACAGTGCTGGTGCAGGTCTAGTTCAGGTCTAGGTCTAGTTCTGCAGGCAGTGAGGAGCACACAGGGGTTTGGGCTGCATCTCAGGGAATGTCCTCTGGCCCAGCCTGGGGCAGTATAAGTAGAGGAGGGATAAGAGAAAGCCTGGCAGTGAGGTTTCACTAGCCATGTCCCAGGTGTGCTGGGATGGATGGGCTGCTCTTGCTTTGAGGCACCTGCACAAACCTGCACAGCCAATCCATGTTTCAGGCTCAGCCACAGGTACCCAGAGGTGCACCACTGTCTGTGAGCACCATTCCCCTCCCTGATCCTGCGGCTTTAAACCACTAGGAAAAACAAAGCAACAGTAAAAGCTGGACATGCCTGAAAACAAAATACGGTGTCCTTGGGCCTCGGACAACGGGCACACCCCCTCCCTGCTCTCCCAGGCACTCTGGAGAGGCGGTAAGCTGTGGCGGCCTCAGCTTGCGCTCAGCCTGGCCCTCCGGCCCTTGTCCTGCATTTCCTGTAAACAGGGAACACTTCCTCCCCAGAGATGACCTGGCAATGAACTAGCGAGGGCTGACGCTCAGCTGCACCGCACCCAACGCCCCACCATGCCAGAAGGTACAATGGGGCGGCTGATAATACATAATAGGTTATTAAAGGCAGCTCTGCCCTTTATAGACTCCTTCGAGCACATTATTTACATTGCATGTCAGCCACCACAGAGCTTTTACTTTCATTAAATCATTAGCTTCACAGGCACCCAGAACTTTTCTATCCAACAGCACCAGCAGAGGTTTTTCTTAAGGCATCAGCAAAGCTCTTGTTATGCTTCTCTTTTTCTTCTTTCCCTTGCTAAATCACAGCCCTGTTGTTCTCCAGCACCATATTTTCCCCATCTCTGGTAACGTTTTGCTATGTTGAATCCTTGCAATGCTTGGAAACCTGAATTGAGAGGGGCAACATGAAGACCTGAGTGCTTGGCAGTGACAAAAGTCTCTGTTTTGTGCTGTGAAACTCTTCTTCCTTCCCAGACCTTGCAGGCCATACATCTGCATCATGTTGAAACTTTCCATACTGCACATCTGTCAAGGGACAGAAGATAACAAGGAAAACATCCACTAATTATCAGTGTGGGTTTCAAGTGATTTGCTGAGCAACCCCTAGGCACAGCGCAAATGGCCTCTGACAATGAAACTACTCAGCACTTTTGCCCTATTCTCCCATATAAAATGACTTATCTTAGTGACAGTCTGACTTTGGATGCTGTGGTGTAAAACTGGAAGGAATTCACCCTGACTTTAGTGGAGTCATTTTATATTTATACTTGTGATCTTTGAGCAGAATAAGACCCTCTGATTTCACTCTGAACCCTATGTAAGACTTACTCTTCTCATAAATCAGTGACAGAATAAGCCAACCGCCTAGAACTGGATTAATAAGGAGAAGGAAAAGATACCTCCTGTAAGAAGTGACCTTCAGCTAGTCACCTGATGGTCATCTCAGAGTACAAGAAGTACACCTCTGTGGGGAGACCACTATCTGGGAAGCAAAGCTGAAACCCCTGCCCTACTACAAATTCTTTGTTATTATCTTCGGCATGTTTCTTAACTTCTTTGTGCTTTGGCTGTCATTTGTGTAAAGTGGTTAATCCCAGAGCAATGTCATGTTTAAAATACAGGTAACACTGAAGGCTTTGGACACTGTAGATCCCTACCAGCATCTAAAACAGAACTGCTCTGTCCATCCCCCTTGGGGCACAGCTTTGCTTCTGTTCTTCCTGTTGACTGCAAACTAAAAGGGATTTCACTGTTCCGGTCCAGTCCTTAAGTCAAACAGGGATGGGTACTCCCAGGATCATGCCCGTGCTTATTTAAGTTAAGGCACAGCATAACGTTTACATTCTTGTAGCCAAGCTGAGATACAGAACTCTATCTGGAACCATTTAACAGTCATGTCTGCTAGTGCTGCTGTTTTCTGCGGGCGGTGGGGGTTCTTGAGTTATAGGCTTTCAGTTGCTTTCAAGCAGTCAAGCTGGCATGATTTCTGCACAAAGGCACACACTGGAGAAGAACACCAACAATGGAAGATTTAGGCAGTGCTACTTGCCTAAGGAATTGCAATTTATAAAAAAATTGCAGATAGACACTTCAGAAAAAGGCCTGCATAAATCATTCTGGGAGTTTTGCAAACGGAGCTAGGCAGAACAAAGGCATGTTTGTAACACACAGTGGGCTCTCCTGGAGGTACTCGGTGTTGGTGGACTGATTCTGCTATCTTACAAGCATAATAAAGAGTTTTTAATAGGTAAGAATCTGGGTCCAGATGTGTATCATGGCTGCACAAGGAGGTTATTGACTACACTGAGCTACACAGAACTAGAATATCTTTACAAGTCTTTTTCCTCAGTATCTTTAGATTTGTGCAATACAGCAGCTGCTCTGTACTTTTGCACATGTAGTCCTGAAACTCAGAGTACAGCTGGGACTACACTATTGATTCTGGAATCTAGCCTGGACTGAGATGTGATTAGGTGTCAATTAGGCAAATGTGATCATTTACAGCAGTGAAGGGATCCAACTCATTATAATCCTTTCAGAAGATCCAGCTTAGCATAGTTCTTAAGTGATAATAGAAGTGAAAACTCAAAGGAGGATGCCAGGTTGGAAATGGTGTCAGTGAAAAGCAAACACAAAACTGAACTGGAATCAATCATCATTTGCTGCAGCCAGAATTTTCAGTGACCTACTTATTAATAGGAAACTGAATTCTTATTCCAAAAGACAGCAGAACTGGTGGAAGACAGAGGGCTTGGTTTTGTGGTGGGAAACATTCTTGGATTTTTTTAAGCTGTTGGGAGTTGTGTTGGGAAAAGACTTAAAATTAGTATTCCTAAAGCCTTTTAGATAACAGAGAAAATTATACTTCCAAAGCAGGTAATGACAGTTTTCAGTTTTTCTTTTCTTTCTTTTAAAAAAGCAGATTTTATTCTTAAATTAGAAGTAGCAGTAACACACCACTAATACTTCACAAGGTCTAAATCTGCTCCAATACTCAGACAATATATGAATTTCTTGCAAGAACTGCCTTGCTTAGAAGTGGTTACAAACACCTTGCATGATAATGAGTCCAAATAAGAGAACTATCTCTAAGCATTGTTATAGCATTACTGATTTCAGTTTCATTTGTGCATAAGTAGAACAGTTGCTTATGCACATGGGAGAATAAGGGCAGAGCAATGAATTTCGAAAGTGGTATTAGGAACAGTAGGCCACTTGTGATTTGTAATTGCCATTTCTGAAGTGGAAATGACACTTGCAATATATGGCTTTAAGGTGTCCCTTTCAATGCAGTAACAACATCAGTCTTTCAGATCCAGCGGTACAAGAGTTCCCAAGTGTGCAGTGTGAGTGCCTTCAGTAGCAGCTGGCACGGGATATCACTGTGCTTTACATATTTCTGTCCTGCAGTCAAAGAATTAACCTTGCAGTAACTCGGCATAAACCCTTCATTTGACATGTGCCTCAGGCTGAGAATGGTACTGAGGTTAGAGGGGAGTTAAGGGAGAGGTACAGGAACAGTGGATGCTGATAAGGTGTCAAACTGCATCCCAGGCTGCCAACTCTGCAGAAAAACAATAATTTGGTTGGACTCTGTCAGGTTTTCTGAGGCTTGATGAATGATTTTAAGGTTCCAAATTATTAATGGATCCAAAAAGAAAACTTTATGGACCCCAAACGTAAACTTTATGGGGGAAAAAAGCCATAAAGAGGTGGATTTACAGGATGAAGTTCAGGTGCTAATTTTAAACCCAAGAATGTTGATTTGGGTGGGGCCCCAAAGTGATATTTAACATTTTCAGGACAAAATACTGTAAACCTATCAGCCTATTCCTTTCAAATTCAAGCCCTAAGATCCGCATTCTGCATTTGCCTCCTAAGAGCCAAGTCCATCAAAATTGCTAGAGCAATGCGAGAAGGTAAAAAAGTACTATCTATTTTGATCTGGATGCTTGCTTGACATGAGATTTTAATGGAAAGTGGAAAGAGAATTTTTCATGGCACTCAAATGGCAGGTAGATTACAACAATGACACAGGTACACAAAACCTTGTTGCTTGAAATCAGACGTTTAGCACTCCTGTATCTTTATTGTTCAGCTCCAGAACTGGAATACTGACATAAAAAAAGTCCCAAAGCTTCAAACCTTGATGCTTATATATTAGAGGTATCAGGGAATCTCTTTAAGTGGGGGCTAGGACTTTCCTCTGCTGCATGTATTAGGGCAACAAGCAAGTCTAAATGCCTAGACAGACAGCCAATTTGTGGCAGACTTCCTGACCTAGGAGTAAAAGGAGTAACATATGCCTTATAAACTGTGAAGGAACAAGAAAAGATGAGGAATGAGCTCTGTTATGAAACAGCATGCCATGCAATAAGGGTAGAGGAACAAGCCTCAGAAGCATTTTAAACACAGCCTCCCTAATTCCTCGAGAGAGAGCCTGAGAGTGTTCCTCTGTCCCCCCCAGATCAAATGACCCAGCGCTTACACCTCCCACACAGGCTAAACTAGCACTAATTCTTGCCATCATTCTTCAAGTGGCACCCCCATTGACTTCACTGAT
The DNA here is from genome assembly GCF_965183815.1 of Platalea leucorodia. Lineage (NCBI taxonomy): Eukaryota > Metazoa > Chordata > Aves > Pelecaniformes > Threskiornithidae > Platalea > Platalea leucorodia. The sequence goes on from NC_138831.1 coordinate 16,403,074, forward strand.
GTGGCAGAGAGCTCGGCAAACAGACCAGCGTGGAAAGTGCAGCCCAGCCTTCTTCTCTGGGGGCGAGCAGAAGCAGCCAGCAATATAAGCAACATCAGAACTGTCAGCCCAGGGAGCTTGTGTAATGATGTGGCCAGAAGCCATGGCCCAGTTATGACAGCTTGAAGCAGGAATACAAAAGACAAGAGCTGGCCCTTGTCAAGCGATTTTCTGTGGCTTAATCTTGCTTCTATCTCTGTAATAGTGTTCTATGTGCAGGCAGATTTAGGATTTGCTCCACATTTATTGGTTCACTTTCCAGGGGACAAAACTCTTTCTTTTGTGTGTGTGTACTGCAGTCATAGATCTGGCAGCATAACTGTAGTATGGAGAGTCAGGCTGTGCCTCCATTACTATTTGACCAATAAACCTAGTGTGCATGGCCTGGGTCCTCAACTTGAAACTAGCTCAACACCAGGAAAGTGAATAGGTTTTGCCCATTTACCTGTCTGAATGGGGTCAAACAAGCCCTTGGAAAAATGTAGAGGAAGATGACATGGCCAAGGTCAAGGAGGAGGGTGGGACTAGGCAGTAGTGGAATAGATCAGCTTAAATTGTTTTAACACCATAGTCAGGGCTTTAATGTGGGCTGCACAAGGCCACGGGGCCATGGGGGGTACACACACACCAGTGTGTCCTGGTGTGCGCACAGTCCTGCTTATCTCTGCAGTGTATTCTGCAACCACTTTGTGCTGTTTACTTTTCAGAGGGCACCGTGGGCAGGAAGACCAGTGTATCATACAGTGGATCAGAAAGGAGACCAGTGCAAGGAAAGGCAGTATCCATATGAGCCATGGAAAACGCAGTGAAGCTGCCTACTCTTTACAGATTTAAAAGTATCCAGGTATGCCCTATTACCATCTTCTGTTGTGATTCTCTGCAGCTACCCTCTGCCTGCTGCATCAAAACATGGCTGTTTTAGTTCTCTCCTTACTCTGGGAATGAATGTACACTGGTAGAATAAGAGATGTGGTAACCTGAGTGATTCACACACTCCCAGCGGGTTGGCTACATGACAGACATGGGGAAATAGCTGGCTGACACGGGGAAATCACTGATATGTTCAACAACCCCTTTGCAGGTAGGTGTTGCTTTACAAACTGTGGTGTTGAAACCACTGGCAAAAAAAGTTGTGAAAAGTCAAGACGGAACTGTAACCACTCTGAAAAGATCTTGTCTGGCCCTATACCATATGGTGTAGCATGATGTTTTGCAGCACGTACACTGTTCTCTGCCCTAAACAATATCTGTTCACTTATCACTGAAATGCAAATCAGTATCTTTAAGTAGGGGATGCTCCAAGACTTTGCAACAAATCTTCCCAGCTTCCCATCATGGTCCCATTCTCTGAAGTCCCTGGCCTGTCACACAGATTCCATGGTTCAAGTGATGCCATGTTTATCTATGTGAAAAGTCCTCAGATGATACCTTTTAAAATAGCATCCTGCTATAGTGTCACTCCCCTTTATGCCTTGAAGCTTTTTGGTTGAGTTGTCATCCCATTCACCCAGCTTTTCGTCTGAGACACGCTTACTTTACACAGACTCTGAAAGTCAGATGCTCTGAACTCCTTCACAGCTTAAAGCAGTGATGAAAAAGGTATTTTATCTGCTACATGTAGAATGGCAAACTCTGATTACTGCAGAATCTGAACTGTTACTTCAGTTTGTAGAGGACTTTACCAGAAGACAACTGTTTCTCTTTGCTGCAACATCTGAAGCTTAGAAATTTATTCTTGAGCCTCAGAAAACTGAAAATAAATTATTTCAGATGTTCTAGAAATGAAGCAGAACTGTGTCCATTTTTGGTTGCTCTGAGACAAAAACCTGTAGGTATTGCTTTCTCCCTGTGGCTGGTGTTTTAGGCACTGGGTCGTGAGAAACTCAGAATCTAACTCCCAGTGCTGACTGATTCCAAGTGATCTGGGATGAAAACCAGACCCGGGAGAAGCAGAGACTGGGTTTTCTATATCTTAGGCTACAGCATATAGGAGTTTCCCTTAAACTTTGTCAAAACAGATATATTGTTCACACAGAATGCTTTTGTGAATTTTTCTCTTTTGGAAAATGTTTCAGCTTGCTCTATTTTCAGGTGCTAGCCTGAATTATCAGGGCAGTCAAATCATAACCAGCTGTTCAGATCCTCAGAGGTACAAATCAACAGAGCATGCCAGTGTACCTCAAATGATCATATGGCACAGTATCGTTTTCTCATCCAGATTCCACTTATATAGTCACTTTTCCGACTATGACACATTTAGCAATGTTTTTCTGACTATAAGTTCTGGATCCAGTTAGAAAAAGATGATACATTTCACAAAAAGAAACTGTCTGATGACATGGCACATATCGTAGATTGGAGATCAGGGGTATGTTCCTGATTATTCTTTCTTTGTTTATTTTTGGCAGTGTAACCTAGTCACTAAAACTTGGAACCAGAGTCTTTATGTTCTATTTTCATTTTATTGCCGGTTCGTTATTCCACACTTTCCATGGAAAATACTCACACTAAGTTCAACATAATGAACACCATGCTGCCCTGCAGGACTCTTAAGATGGAAGGGGAGTTGTCATTTCCCTGTACTAGCAGGATCAGTTGCTTTATCAACACCACGCAGCCAGGTCTGGGAACAAACCAGGGGAAAAATGCAGTGAAGCTAGGATCAGAAGGAAACCTGTGTAGATGACAATAGTAATACTTCCTATTAAAAAACCAAAACAAAACAAAACAAAAACCAAAACAGAACAAAGTATTTTTGACTGGAGTGAGACTTTACAAACTCCTCTCTTACTGCTGTCAACATTACTCCAGCTATTTGTGTTGCCAGAGCCACAAAGGAATTTGTACAGATTATACAACCTTTCTTGTTATCGACCAAAATGTCCTTCACTCTTGAGGGCCATTTTCATAGATGGTCAGCCCTGGCCTAAATCTCTCCCACAGAGACTTTCTGAAGCAGTGCTAAATGTGTCTTAGCCTCATGCTAAGATCCCCAACAACATCTTGCTACTAGGAAAGAGCTGGGGAGTTTTAGATAGCAGATCCCTCGAAACACAAGCTGAAAACTGAGCTGTCTGTTGCTCTCAGGCCAGCATATGCTTGTCCTGTCATTTGGTCAAGGAAAACATTGAAAAATGCAATCATCTCTTTCCTGCATGATTGTAAATAGTGCTTCTTAGTGCTGGTGCTGCAAGGTTCAGTCACCTCAAGCAGTGTGAGGGAGACCGTGTCCAGAATGCTTCTCTCCCCCTCTCAAAGACCAGTCCCGAACAAAGCAGTGCCCAGTCTCTTGGGTTTTGAAGTTCCTGAGCTCCTGCAAGCTGGGTGTGCATAAATACCTCCCTATCAGAAGGGCAGGGAGGTTTGGCAGCTTTTCCTATCAGTTTTCAGAGAGATCTGAGGACATATGAAAAGAACTGACACTACTAAGAAACCTCTTATCTTCACAGTTGTCCTTCCAGCAGGGATTCCCTTTGGACTTGAAAGCACATATCGGATTTGCGACTCAACTACCCTGCAGCCTTACCAGGAAAACAAACAGAGCTCCTGGAATTCTAAACTAACCAAGACCTTGTATCTGGCTTTTCTTTCCTGGAGTTTGGGGGAAACATCAAGTGAACTGAATTTTCTTGTATTTCAGATTCACCCAGTTGTTAAAGCAGAATATTTCCAAACGGAGAGAAACAGAGCTCAACTGCTAATATGTAGGGCCGAATGAAAGTGCTCAGTGGCTCTCCTCTGTCTCCTCAGACATCAGTTTTAGTTCCCAGATTAAAATTAGAGCTGGCTGCACTTTTGCTTGGCTGAGGCTTTTTTAGTTGAAAAATCAGGCTTGGCATGATTAAAAATTGCATAGATTTGTGACATTTGCCTGGGATTAATTTATTAATTAATTCTGCTCTCCGCCAATAATTCTGGAAAATCAAAACCATCTTAATTCTGCAATTCAAAAGTATGTTTTAGTTCAGAATTCTCTTCAGTATCCATATCTTTTTTTCTTTTTACTTGCAAATGAAATAATCAGAAAAAATGTTGGGAACTACAGAATTCCTTTATTTTTTATTTTTATTTTCTTGGACTTTTCAGTTAGGCACACATATTTTATTTCTCTTGCAGCCACTGAAGCAATGTTTTTCCTTAGAACTGCAATCAAATGACAAGATAAGTTGTTTGTCCATCACAGTTTAAAATATGTTTTTACATTATTTTCATCTTACTATATGTCACTCTCACTGTGGCTCTTCACCCTCAGTGTATTCACTGTGGTGTGTTTTCATTTCACTGCCGTTGTCTGGATTTTTTAAGCCTGACAATGTGAAAGCAGAAAGTTTAAAGGAAAGATTCTGAGGTGCTCAGTTTTAGCTCACATATTGTCCTTATCTATTTAAGGACCAGGAGATTTGACTGCAAAGATTTATTGTACTGTATGCAGTCCATTACTTCTGAAGGCAAGGTGCTGAGACCTTTCTGAGCTCTTCTAGCCAATTCTTAGAACTAAGAATGCAGTCGAAATGCAAGAGGGTCAACAAGCCTCACTGAGAAACTTTCATCAGCCACACCAAATTAGCTACTCTTGAATAGGTCCACCTGCCTAGAGGGCCCATCAGGGAGATGTAGTGGGTTAATATGCGAGGTTTTGGCCCAAATTTACTAAATGTATTCAAGACATAAGGACAAACTGCCAACAGACTGAAGAGGTATTTAATTTGAGACAGCTGAGAGTGACTGGATGGAGATCACTGAACACAGATCCAAGCGACTTATCACTTGTCTCAGTTCATCAGTACCTAGCTGTACTTCCTTTAAGAACAAGAAGTCTGAGGACATCCCTGTGATACTGATAAAGCTGGTATAGCATGAGTCAGACAGAGCACCAAAAGGTGTTCACTGATGATAGGTCTGAATCTGCTTGCTCTAGGCCTTTGAAGAATAGCATCTAATTAATCCAGCCAATTACTCAAGTGAAAGGGTCCTTTTATAAGCTCTTTAAGAGGGGTCTTGGCAAAACAGACAGTGCCTCTTAAATATGTTCTTCCATCCATTAACTCTAATTGGTCGATTAAGATAAAATTAATTTTGTTGTATGCCACTGAACAGCAAATCTTTAAGGCAGTTTTTACATTAACCCCCCTTGGGTCCTGTAAAAGAAGAATTCTTGTAGGATAATTAAAAATGCACTATACGTCATAAATAACTTTGCTGGGTGGCACAACAAACCGTAAACTACTAGATTAGATTCGCATTTAAAATGCAATAGCATTTTGTCGTTGTTGTTACAAATCTAATCTAGAGATATACACCATATCATCGAGCAGTGGATTCTGGAAAGGCTGCAGAATTGTAATGTGCAATCTCTCATTCAATAAATCTTCTCAGTAAGGCTCGGGGTGGGGGTGGGAGAGGAGAAAGGCGTGCATAGAACACTCATTGACAGTAAAAGTCCTGACCATTTCAAACAGGCTGCATCTTGCCAATCTGCAGTCTCATCACCCTGTCTGCAGTACATGCTTTTTTCTGTGTGGTGCTAGGAATGCTTAAATCACACCAGTAGCACTTCTAGGTCCCATAAACATCATCCAGGGCAAATCTGCAATACACAGCAGACTCCCTCCTCTTGTGTAACCCCACTTGAAATATATTTCTGGTTCATATAATGGAAACAGAGAAGACAAAGAAGTCTACCCAGGCTTATAAGCCCTCAGGACATGAAGATGGACAGATGTATACATTCCTCCTTCTCTGCATTGTAATTTAATTAGAAAAGTAGCTATATCAGAGTGGAATCCAGCTGCTAATAAACCAACATCTACTGAGGACTAAGGACCATTTCCTGGGAGGTATATGGGACTGTGATTCCTCATAAACGAAACCAGGGCTGGATCCAGCATGTTGAGGCTGAGCAGTGGCAGCCCTCTGAGGCTACGCTGGGATACATCTGCTGTGTGTGCAGGATGGTGAGGTGCAATGCAAAGCTGTGCTCGGGTAGCACATTGCCTTCCTGACCACCTATACTGTCCCTCCACGCCTGCATCCCCAGCATGAACCAGGACAAATCTCTCTTTCTTCAGTATCAATATAACATTACCGATCCTGTCCAGAGACAGGGTGCTTGTTTCTCAAAGGTGCTTGTTTGAAAAGCTCCACCATCAACGAGCATTTAATAGCTGTCTTTCTGTCCTTTCTGTCTTGGAAAGACAATTCCCCACCCCTCTTATGCCTGAGGATACAAGGTGAAGCATGCACTGTGCCCAGACCTGACCAGCAAGGGGTTATCTCCCGCAGACTGCTCCCTGTCTCTGAGCAGCTGGAAGTCCTGCATTAACCGCTATCACCTTCTAACTCCCTGTGGCAATTCAGACAATACTAAAGTAAACAGAAATAAAGACATGACTCATGTCAGAGCTGGCTGTGGCTATTGTCAAGAATTTCAATAGGCTGTGTACAGCCTGAAGTCAGGGTATAGTACTGGGGTCTCTTGCTCTGCAATGAACGTACAAAACTTTCTTTCAGGTTTATGCTGCAAACTGCAACAATTGATGAAAGCTGCTGAGATTTTATTTTCCATCATGTTCACCAGACCACAAGTGAAAATGTCTCTTTCCCTTGTCTCTAGGCTCAATCCCTGGTCCTCATTCCCTTTGTTACAGTATTTTTATGGGACTTTCTCCCATCTAAAAGATCCAGAGTGCAGCACGTGTTCCACATTGAGATAAAGATGTATAGATTTATATACGCATAAGTTTTTAAAAATAATTTATGTTTCTTTAAAGAACCTCTCACAATGCTTATGATCATCATGTTTCTCCTTGGCTTAATAACTGTCAGCAGAATTCCATACAATAGACCTGTACAAGTCTTTAAGGGACCTGAGCCCCATTAGTAGACCACTTCAGTGCTACCTCCATAATTAATATTATCACTCAGCCCTGGGACGCGCTTGACCTATAAAAAGGAAATTCTCTCTTTTGCAATGCTTCTCATCAGTGCTATGGGTGCATGCTAGCTTAGTGTAGGCACAGAGCAGGGATTTATGGGGCAGAGAACTAGGAACTGAGTGGAATCAGCAGCTAGGATTTGTTTCTCTGAGAAAGCAAAAAGAGGAAAGGATGGGAAAGGTGTCCCAAAACAACTACCTGAAATCTAGGCCGAATCTCTAGCTCTGGGCTTAACTTTCCTCCCAAGTCCAGATGCCTTGAGAGCCTGCTTTGCCTAGGTTTGTCTCCAGGTCTAGTCTAGAGTTAACTTGCTTCTACTCCAAATGCATGGTAAAATAGCATGAACTAATGTCGGCAGCATTGCTATTATTGTATACAGCAGTAAGCCAAAAGACAGTTTGAACAGTGTTGAAAATGGGGATCTTTTTTGGATATCCTCTAACAGCCATGCCGGTACTGAGCAGCTCTAGCTGGAACAAGCAGAAAAAACAAAGCATAAGTTGATTTTATCTTCTTGACAAAACCCTCCTTGCGTTTTACCCTAAACAAGAAACTATGGTAACTGGGCTGCTCTTTGGGATGAGAATAGTATTGATATGGGCAGCATACGGGCAAGCACATTACAGAGCAAAACCTGCTCTTCACCTAACAAATCATGTGGCTTTCTTCCACCTCTATCTTCTAGGAAATGTCAGAAACAACTGGAAATTTGGTGCTGCCTCTCCTTTCATAAGTCCTCCTTATGTATGAGGCTCTTTTGCTGCTCTCTGTAGAATTCTTCCCCCTCATTTTTATTTCGTGGAGGCAGAAACAACGATAGCCTTGTGGTTTCCTTAGGGCCACAGTTCAACTGAATTAATTATCAATGGAAGGGGCAGGTTGCATCTGTATTAAAAGCAATCAGGTGCTTTAGCTGTACCTATTGCTGCTGCTGTATTTATCCAGGGAGCGAAAGGCTTCAGGAGTTTCTAGTGGCCGTTTTCTGTGCTCATCTGGTGCAATACCACAGCTGTATTTCTCAGAGCTGATCAAAATGGTGACATTGCTGTTAGGATTCTCCTGCCAGCTGCATACTAGCACACTTCAAATGCTAAACCACTGTCATACCTGCTTGTGCTACTTGCTCAGACTTTACCAAGGAGCCCTAATCCTTTTCTGATCAGCAATTATGGTCTTCGCCAAAGTGATGATTCCTGCTTGGACCCACTCTACCTGCTTCTTTGCTTTCACAGAGAGCCTTTGCATTGTAGAACTGCTGCAGGAATCAGGCATCAGGGCAGAAACAAGTCCTACACAGACAATAACCTGCCACACCCTCAGAGAGTGCTCCTGGGTAACTTTTGATCTGCAATAGAGATGGTATATGGGATCCATGAATGCACAAATTTAAGGACCAGTCATTCCCTGGGGCTGGGAGATCAGCGATAACAGTAAATTGATGTGCAGCTACAATTACTGTCTTGGGAAGGCTTTTTGTTCTCTTTCACCAGTGATCTCCCCAAAAACTTGGTTGTGTGCTGGGATCCACAGTGTTAATGTCCACAGAATGGCAGGGAAAACACAACTTGCAACAAGAATTACTTGGGAAAGCAGCACGGTCAACTGCAGGGGGCACATCTACGTGCTTTCTCACTGAAGACACTGAAAAGTCCTTACTTGGTCAATGACCTTTGGTCAAATCACTGTATCTGGCCGTTTTACTTCTTGCCCTTTGCCTTACTTAAATCAGGTCATGAATTGGGACTTCCCTTCCAAATGCAATATAAACCCCAAGAGATAAAGTAGCGGGAAGATGTTTTCGAATTTGGCAAGATGCATTCACTGAAACCTGTCAAAAAGCTTGATTCCATGCTCCAGAGAGTTGCACACAGTGTTCCTGACAGAACCACAGGCAAAATCTCCACCCCAACATCAGCTCCACTGACTGTCCAACCTTGAAGTGTCAATGGAAGAATGACCGGCTGGAGGGCCAAGCTCAGTTACTTACAATTGCATTCAACATAGCAGGGAATTAGCATCTCTATGTTCATGTTTTAATGACAATAACCTTCCAAACACACTGTGTTTTGTATTTAAGGGCTTTCCAGTGCTACACAGTTCAGCCATAGACACTGGATGGCATGAGCTCTACAATTAATTCTCTAGCATGCAGACTATCTCCTCTTTTACTCTATGCACTTTTTCTTTCTCACCCATTTTCTTACATATAGGCTTTTACAAACACACCTATCTGTGATTACAGCACATGGGGCCAGTGATCACTAGAGGGGAGGAAAGTTTTGCCTGCTTACCCTCTTATTAAAGGGTAAAAGTCTTTGAAGGAAAAGAATGTTAGTGACATTTATTATAACAAAAGAAAAAGTGCTTTCTGCTTACAAGCAATAGAGATCCGCAGGGCCAGACTCTAATCTCAGCCATCTTCTGTAAAATCCTCTAAAGTCTTTGTTGATTGCCTGATTAATATTTGCATGAAAGGAATCTCTAACAAATTGTGAAGAGACTTCCTAAACTCTTCTAATATCCTTTACAGAAACCTTTCCAGCTCTCTGATACTCTTGGAATGAGTATAAAAGTGTGTGAATTTGAAGTAGCAGTAAAACAGACCAGCCTTTTAGTTCTGGTTTCTTTTCTAATGAGAGAACAGAGTTGTCTTATGAACCACAATTACAGCTACATTTTCTTGAATGACAGATTGACTGCGTGAACTACAACCTTCCAAAATACCTATCTCCAGAACTTTTTGGCAATGAGGAAAACATACAAAGGCTATGATCTATGGCAGGCATTTGAAGGCAGACATTCTTACAGGCTTCAGTCGTATCATGGTTGGGGATTAACTCTGTGGTGCGGGTATTATTTGACCGACTTTAGAAGTTAAATTAAGTTATTTCAGATGTCTTCACTAATTGAAAGAAAAAGACAATGGAGGGGAGTGGGGAGAAGAAACTGATGAAGAAAATGTGATTTATTCAACTAATTTAAAGAAATGAAGAGGTGGCATCTTCAGCTTCCCCCTGCTTTAATGGGTGCAGTTGCATGCAGGTTTAGTTCAGCTTACTCTGCGGGACTTCACAGAAGAACAGTCCTGAACATTTGCTTCTGCCCTTGCATACATCAGACTTTCAAGCTGTGCCTCTCTGCTCTGAGCATTAAATAACAGCCTTGTAGGTTAACTGGCACCCTTACTGAGCCTCAGTTCAGCAAGTACTTGTCTGATTTTTAAACATGTTAGATAAAGAGTGGAGCTGAATTCCACATCAGCCTTTGATAAAGAGTTCATGGATTCTTTCAGTAGTTATTCTGAAAACATATCAGGTGCATTTATTAACCTCATTAGCGTCTCTCCCCAAATAAGCATCTCTCTGCCTGCTCGCCCGTTTGTCCTTCACTACAGTATCTGAGCACCTCTGACATGCTGCCACTTTGACAAACCTAGCAGTATCGCTGCATTGGGTGTTCTAAGAACCTTCTTTTTATTTGGAAACTTACTGGTCTTTTATGTAAATTAAAGCACAGTGAATTTCCTTGAGGTTATATAAATGACATTGATTCACAATTATAACAGAAGATATATAATATTCCTGTATATTTCTTTTACTATTTTAAATATGAAAACACTGATTGTCCTTTCTTGGTCATTGCTATTTTGGTGTGTGAACTATTTATACTGAAGCTTCCATTACATAATTATCTCTAGACTTTCACCTTATCCTTCATATGCTGTGCTTAGATACCACACTGTGCCTTTCTAAGAGCTGGTGATTTAATCTCATATAACGTATGTGCTTCTCATTTGAAGGAGCAGAGAGAGCCAGGAACACGACATCTTGATTTCATTCGTTAAAAACATGTGCTATGTTGGAGGAAATTCACTCCAATGGTTTAAATTTCACCTTAAGCTTAAGGGCATATGAAGGTCTGAGTAGCATGCTATTCAGACCATTTTTAGGCAGAGAATTCATGTTCTAAGATGTTTATTATGCTCAGCTTTTGTTAGGCTTTTTTTGTGTGTGTTATGAAAGGGTAGGGAATAGGCGGTCATATAGACTGTCCCTGCCCGCAGTCTTGGATCTAATCAGTGACTGATGACCTCCAGGGAGCAGAGAGGATATAAGTGGCATAATTTGACAGAACATAGGTTGATGAATCCAGTGGTGAGGCAAGGGGACAGCTAAATACTCACTGGAGCGGGAAGTAATTGCTCATCCACTGGATTTTTCTCCTTTTAAAGGAGGGGGATTTGCATTCTCTATGGCCCATCAAGCATAACCCGCGGTTCTATTGCTCTCTAACTATACCATGATTTTGGTATACAGTTTGGAATTGGTCTGTGCTGACATAGTCCTTGTGATCTTGTGCGTAGACCTCGCAGAAGCCCAGACTCTCTATGGCTATGTGCAAAGAAGATTGCTTACAAAGCTTTTAACATAGCTGCTTACCCATGAAGCATCCTCTCCAGCGCTAGCTAGCACTGTTGTATCAGTCCCTAAGCACCCGTGTGTTCCTGCTTCAGTCTGGCCAAATTAAAGGAAAGGTGTAACTTGCTTAACACAAATAAACTATGTTTTTTTCCTGGCTTTCTAGTAAAGAGTATTTTTTCTCCATCTTCTTGAAGAAGCACGTCCCTTGGTAATAAAACACATTTAAAAGGAATAGGATACTGAAGGGGTGATCAGCTTTCTTGATGGTACCAAAGCTGAGAAGCATCAGATAGGTGCCATATGTCTTGAAAAGCAGTGGGAAGTCAGAGCTGGAGCCTTGGGAGTAATTTACAGGCATGAGACTGCAATTCTAGAGACTTATTAGGAATTACCATGAGCCTTGGTGTAATTGCACAGAGCACTGGCATCCCCACACTGGCCCCTAAGAATTCACTTAAGAGTCAAAGTCTGAGCAAGTCCTGCTCTTAGTTAAGTACAATAATCAGACTGAGGTTCTTCTAGTATGTATCGATGACCATTTTATGTAGAAGGATATAGGAATGTACAGGTAACATCAACATGGGCTTTTAGCTCATTTCTTATGAATATTCAACATCACAGTGTTGTGATGTTGAATATTCTTATGAATATTCAACATCACTCTTATCTGTGGAACTGCAGGTATACTCCTTTTATTCCTCTCTTCTCCCTATCTTCTTTCCTCTCTGGATTTTGAGCATCTTAGCAGAAAGGAGGATTGAGACTTAGCAAACCTGGTAAATCCAAATTATGGACTCTAAGTAGAAAGCAAAAAGGGAAAATGAAATTCTGAAAACACCCAACCTATGCCATCTTCCTGCCCTTACCTAAACCCTGATAAAAGATTGTCTCCATCTCTCCTAAAAGCACTGGAAGTGATACTGTGGTAGACTATGAAATGAGTGTTTGAGGTATCTCTTTCCCATCCCTTTGATGTTTATCCCACTGCCATATGCATGGCTGATGCTCTGAAGGTCAAGCTGGGTTAGTGAAGCTATTCGTTAAGACATGTGCCAGCATACTTGAATTCTACCTGACTTTCGTCTGATGAAAGTTTAGCCAGTAACTTTGGTGAAATTGCTCTGACTTATAGCTGTTTAGGGTCAAGGCAATGCTGTAGGTTACCGTGTACTGTCCCAGAGGTGGGGCACAGCTGCCTTTTGCTTTCAGCCTGAACACTTGGTTTGTGTTGCTTTGCACTTTGTAGTGCAACTCTTCAGAGAAAAGGGGCTAGAAAGAGAATTTTCAAAAGCAAATGAAAATTGAGTCTGATTCAGGCTATGTGGACTGGGGAAAGATCAGGGGAATTTTGTCCAATTCTACTTATGTCCCATTATTTCTACACTGTACAGAAGGCTAATGATGATCTAGATTGTCATACACTCGAACCAGAGTTTAATTATTAATACCAGATAGCTAAATTTTGGGGATACACAATAACTGCCCTTCAGGGGGCAATATTCCCAGTTCTATTCTGGCAATGGTAATTCTAAGTTAAGATATATTTCTAGAACGCTTTCATTATTGGACTTTTTCTATAAACATGATTGCTTCTAATTAGAAATTATTGGTTTAAATCTACTCCACATGGTCTTCCCTTTTAAGCAAGAAAATTAAACAGTGAATCTTCTCATCTGTCAATTTCTGTAAGCCCCTCTCCCACCCCGCTCTCCCCCAATCACACACAGTAGTGGAGGTTCCCAGACTATTATAATCTTTTATAGCACTCTCATATTCTGTTCTCTGAAATGTAACAAAAGAGTTGTACTTGGCCATTCATCAAAATGTAGCAATTCCATAAGGTATCAGCAGATGCTAAATACCAATGCTCTGCAGGTGAATACACCAAAGAGAAATTCACAGGCTCAAGTCTCACGTATTGCGAGGGTTTAATCCAACACACTTGTACTCTCAATGGTTGAAATAAGCCTCAGGATATGAGCAGGCTGGAGTTCAAAGTAATTTTTATCCCTGTGTGGTTGTGGTAGAGCTGTGTTTGATAGGTATTCATATTAGAAAGCTTATATCTATTGAGAGGTATTTTAAGCAGAACTGCTTTAGCAGGAAATAAAACATCCATGTCCATACATCATGTATGCATGCGTAAATAGGTTCATGTGCATGTACTTGTACGATTTGCTTTGCTTTACAATTAGACCATACACTGTTTCTCCAAGTATATTATGCCATTGGATGTGTATTACCCATTTACATTTCATCAAAGCTTTTCAGGCATGTCTTTGTCCAAAACCTCCTGACAAATATAGCAAATAATAGCTATCTCAGCAGCAATGTGTGTATATTGCTGTCTGCCTGATGCTCTTCCCCTCCACCCCGGTTATCTTGATAAAGGGCTTGTTCAGGAGCCTAGCCTTCATTTCTCCCCCAACAGCAAAAACTGCATGCACAACAAGCAGCAGACTGAAAAATTATGTTCACGCCTTGACCTTGAGACTTCCTGAACCAGTTTGGATTGGCTCTCCCTTTGAAACAACAGGCTTCCACAGGAAGTTCATAAATGGGCCCAAGTCACAGCAATTGACGTAGTTTTAATATTTTTAACTTGGTTCTTCAAGAACTACCTAAAATGGGCGGCGTTTCATGGACACAAAGAACTGGCCAGCTTTTCCAAGAGCAAACGTCAGCGTGCTGGGCGCAATGCAAACCGTTGAAAGCAGTGTGACTAATGGGCCATCAGGCCCTGCTAAGGCAGCTTCTGCTGAGCACTGCTCCGGGGATGTGGCTGTGTGCGTTGTGAAGCTGCACTGTACTCCACCATGTCCCAGTGTCAGCACCACTGCGGCTCCCAACACCATAGGCAGCCAACATCTCTGAAGAGCTAAACCACAGGCCTGTGTCCCAGACCCCTCAGCTTCAGGCACGTTTGGATCCACAGCTTAAGCATTGATGCAATCTCTTTCCCCATGTCATACTCACCCCCCCACCCCCACCAGTTCTCGCCTCTCTCAGAAAGACAAAGCACTGTACATCGTTCTTGTCTTAGAAATGGTTTGCAAGATTCATTCAGAGGTGTTAAAGAAAGGTTCTTTTACTCCCCAAGTCTGAAATATCAAAAGAGGGATGTGTGAAATGCCCATGGTTTCTTCCATTCACAATGACAGGGGAGAGGACCATAAAAAATAAATATTGCAAAGAAACAGGAGTATTACATCTTTAGAAGAATGATGGATGAAAATGGACATGAAAACCTTGCTTTTAAGATGTTTATCTTTTTCACGCAGCTCTAACAAAATGCAACTGCATTAAAGACATTCATTTTCATTCATTTGCTTTGCACCTTGTTTTCTCATTACCTGTTTAGCATGAACTTAATGGAAGACACACTTCTCGTTTACATCTCTGCACTCCACTGACTGTATGCTATAATCTGACAACAGATTCAAATTCAAAGGTCTTGGGTGCATTGCTCCTATGTAACTATGAAAAAGACATTTTCTTGTTTGCAAATAATCTAATGGAATGGGATGAAAGACTGTTATTAATGTTAGCAATGCACATGATTTCAGACAGAGCTATTTAATTAATTTATAAATCAGCAGCTCTGTCAAAGGGCCATAATGATAGGCTTTAAAGCAACTTTTAAAATTAATTGTCTAGTCTGATTAGTTCATGATTTGGATTTCCTGGTCTATACTTAACTGATGTACTTTGAGAGATTATATATATACTGTTGCTTTGAGAAATTGACAGGAATGAAAAAATGAAGCAAGACCCCTTCCAGCAAATAGGGTCTCTTTTCATTCAGTTAAGAAGTCAGAAACCTTTCTTACTGAAGAACAAAGCAAGCTCTCCCCGCCCCCCCCGCCCCAAGCCACAAAAATTAGATCCATTGGATAAACCAAATATTTTTAAACGTTCTTTGGTTTGTATCTGTAAGCCATAGGATCCAGATACACTGGACTTGTTAGTATACATTTACAAGGTAAAGAGTTAATTTGGTGTCTTTTTTTTTTCACTGATAGAGGCTTATCTTGTATCCTTCGAATCTTGTAAGCATTTCCCGAGAGGGGGTATAAGCCAAGCAACATGGAGGATCTGCCAATGATACCTAGCAAGGGAGGCCTTGCCTGTTTGGCCAAGGCTAGCAGGTCTTACATAAGAATTTATTACAGTACCTTTCTGTTTCCTGGTCTGTGGTTTGCTGCTTGTTCTCAAAGCCAGTGAAGCTGCTCATATCCACATAGCCGTCATTCTCATTAGCAGCAGATAAGGCCCTGCTGGGATCTTCAAAAAACTCAGTAAAAGTTCCTGCTCTGGTGGATCTTCGAGGAGGAATTTGTATGTTTTCATAGTCAGAGCTCATAGCAGGAATGTTCTCATAGTCAGACGTGTCGGCATTGGGAAAAGAAATGGACCTAGGTTTCGTTAGTGGGAGCGGCATGAAAGGGGGTCTGGACCGGTCCTCGAAGGACTCCACCCTTGACACACTCCTGCTGAAGGACTTAGGCGTTCCTTTTCTTTTACCATCCTTATAGAAAAGAACAGCTGAGGGAGACTCAGATGCACGGAACTTCCCCACATGTGATTTTAGTTGAGGTGAGCTACTCAGGCTCCTCCTGTCCAGCTCCATCAGCCTTGGAGGCCCATGATAGCTAGACTCTGATGAGGACCTTGAAGAGGAAACATTAACATCTACATGGACTTTACTTTCAGTTTTCTTCTTGAATTTTAGAGTGAGGAACCTCTTAAAGGAAGATTTCTTTTTCTTGGAATACTTATCAGGTGAGTCATTCTCTATCAAAAGTGAAGGAGAACTTTTAGTGATTGGCTTTTTGGTGATGTAGGCAAGTTCAAAAGGAGGTGGTATATCAACAACTGAGGATGGAGTAGATACGCCACATGATGAAAGATGATTTCTCTGGGAAAAACCACCTGATGAACCATTGACACAAGGCAAAGACAAGTTGTCTTCTGTCCTTTTTATTCTACCATCATCCAGTATGCAGCCATCACTTTCTCTGTAAACAGAGACAGGTATCTCTCTCCCTTCAACAGAATAAGATCGAGGATATAAAATGAAACGTCTTGACTTGGTTGGTAATGCCCTGTTGGCTTCCATTGGTTTTCCTTCTGCTGAAAATAAATTATTGCTTAAATCTTCTTTCCCAGAGCCATTGCGAGAAGATGGTAAATCAGTTTCAGGTCCAGTTTCTTCCGGAACTGTTTCTGGGACATAGCCTGGCATCTTCCCAGAAAGCGACCGTGTTCTAGTGACAATGCTTTTACGATCAATGGGCAGCAAGTTGTTTTCACCATCCATGCCTAATTCATCCCTTTTACTGTGATCAGCTCCCAAATCAGTCTGCCCATCACGAGCAATTTCATTTTCTGCGGGAAGCACATAAGGGTCATCTAGGGAATCACCGCTACTTTCTCTTTCCTCTGATTCTTCAGGCACAATGACCACCTCAGGGACTGCTCGATTTTCATGCAAGACAGGTCTGGTCTCACATGCTGCATTCATTTTAGCATGCTTATGGACTTCTAACTCTTCCTCAAGTGGGAGCTGTTGAGGTGGACTTGGGACACTTTTGCTGAGGCTGTTTGCTTCCACCTCATTGTCTTCAAGTTGTAGCTCATCTGACTTAGAGGTTTCCACAATACTTTCACTATGCTCTTCAACAGTCACATCTTCCAACTCTGGCTCCATCCCTGGACTACTAGGTAGACTATCAGAGATCACACCGTCTTCATCCAGAGAGGTCCCTTCTGTTTGAAGATTCTCATCTGAATGTTCCATGGGTATTTCCTCACCACATTCATTCTCACAAAGAGCAATTTGACAGCCATCATCCATATTCTCTGCATTCACAGTTTCTTCTTCCCCTTTCCCAGAGTCTTTGCTTGCTTCACAGGCTACCTCTGATGTCTTCTCTTCATCTGCCCTCTCAGTGATCTGGCAGCCATCACTGGCATTTCCTGTGTTTGTATTGTTGTGCTCATCTGGGTCTGCTTCCTCCTCTTCAGCTGCTGCTTGATGGATGCACTCTCCTAAACCATTTTCAGCACTGGGTTCATCTTCACACAGTTCTAAGCCAGGAGCTGCTTCTTCACTGGCCTCATTGGGCAGCATGTCAGGGCTTGCACAGTCATCATTTTCTAACTCCCCTTCCATGTTCAAATCAAGCTCTGCACGCACACTGTGATCACCATCATGTGCTAGACACCCATCTCCCTTTTCTAAAATCTCAGGCAGTTCCTCCTCCTCCTGCCCTGCCTTCTCACAACCTGGGACTGATTCATCTGCAGGTAGTGGCATTACAATGGTATCTTTACAGACATCATCCATTAGTTCCTCATCTCTATTCAAAATGTTATCAGTGTCAGTCTTACAATCACTATGGTCCTTAACCAGTTCCAGGTTGTTAGAAGTTTCCTCCTTGTTTTTGGTTTCACTACAATCACCTACAACATCCTCATCTTCATCTACATTCTTGGAAGCATCATTATCCCCATCAGGGGTATCTGAGGACTCCTCACAAAGTGCTTCGGACTGGTCACAGTCTCTGGTTGACTCTTCTGACACTGGTTCCATTGGTTCAGCAACATCTGAAGAGTTATGGTGCTCATCTTCGGTGACTTCTTGATTACTGGTATCCTCATCATTAGCAATGTTATCCTCTTCCTTCTCTACCTCTTCTGGAGTTTCTGAGACTTCATTTTCCACAGAGGAATCCAGGTTCTGATCATGCTCATGTTCCAAGTCATTACAGTCTTTGCTGGTCAGCCGAGCTTCAGGAACTACAATGTATTCATTATCTGCCTCAGATTCTGGGCAATCAGCATTGCATTGGTTTCCTTCATACAGCTCTCCATCAAGACATACCAGTTTCCCATTTGAGCATATATTTAAGTTATTGTTGGCATAAACACTGGATTTGCCCTCAGTGTCAGCTGAGAATTTTGGCTTGGGAGCAATAGGTGGTTTGGGACCTCTAGACATAGAGTTCGGGCTATGAAGAATATCAGCCCTTGGTAGTGAAGGAGAAAATTTGGAGACAGCTACTGGAGAAAGATGACCGGTAATCTTTGGTTTTGGTGCTAGTGGTGGCTTTGTGATTTCTGGAGAAAAGAAAGAAAAGCCATGTTAGTCATCTTGGTTTCTTATTAAAGCCAGCAGAATATATCCTACAGTAGACTTTTATCTTATACCAGTGACTTCTAATGCAGAAGGAGTCCAGCCAATAAAAGGCTCAGCTCTGAAAAGAGAACTGAAGAAGCAAAGCATATGCGCTGTGCTTCCACGTGGCACTGTAGCTATTCCAGGGAACAGGGTTTAAGGTCAAAAACTGAACTGAACTGAACTAGATGCAGCCCTAGCACACT
This sequence comes from Platalea leucorodia, assembly GCF_965183815.1. NCBI lineage: Eukaryota > Metazoa > Chordata > Aves > Pelecaniformes > Threskiornithidae > Platalea > Platalea leucorodia. The sequence goes on from NC_138831.1 coordinate 16,421,855, forward strand.
TGGGGAGAGAAAGATGTACAGCTGCAGAGCCAGGGGTATATCATACACAGATACCCACAGATGGGTAACACTCCCCGCACTCAGAAGTACTAATGACACTAGACACCTTTTGATTCTGCCACAGAAACCTGTTTGCCCTAGGATTAAGTATGAGCACTTTGATTCAATGATGCTGCAGTGTTTCGCTGCAATGAAAGAAATGCCTTTCAGCCATAGTGGCTGTTCTTATAACACAGTACAAACACTTTGTAGTAATGATTTTAATTTCAATATGTAGTTTGCAGAATTTCAGCGTTGAACAAAATTAGTTCTACCAACAGATCAAGGTTTAACTCAACCCAGCCAAACCGAAGTGAGCACTTGGTGCCTGGACACACAGTCTTCCCATATGCCATTGCCATGGTAACAAAATATGGAGTTACATTTTGTTTGTCAAACAACATAATCATGAGGGATAAGATGGTTTGCTAAAAGCTTGGATAATACTTTACATTGATTATGCAGCTAGGCTATAATGCACTGAATGAAATACCTCAACCCAAAGCGTGAAGAGAGTTACTGCTTTAAACTTAAGTTCAGTTGTCAGTGTACAGCTTCTTCAGTCCTTTCTTTAGTCAAAAGATCCTCCATCCTCCTGTAAATGCCTGGACCCCTTGCAGATACAATCTTCTCTGAACATCAAAATATACTTTAAAAAAATTAATTATCTTGCAAAATAAGGTCAGTCAGGGTCTCTAAACTATTTCTAGTGGAAGTGCTGACACATGTGTAGGGGAATTCAAGTAGATTGACAATAAGCTAGATTGAAGCTATATGAATTAAGTCATATATGGCCATTTTACTCAACAGTACAGTTTACATGCCACAGCCATTGCCAGCTATCTTGGTCCTGAAATCAATATTCTTTAAATAACTGAACGAAATGCTGAAAGGCTGCATAAATAGGCAACAATAGGGATCCTCCCTCATGAGATTTTAGATGAGATGAAATATGTGGTGTGAAGAAGCCAGCGCACCAAATGGTTACAGATGGTAATAAGTAAAGAGAAGGGGTTTGCTCGTACTAATGTTTCCTAACCATCAATAGGTAATTATATGGTTAATCAATCAGAAATCTCTAACTCTTTTTATAATTTTAATTAACACATTTTAGTGGGAAAAGTGCAGCTATCCATTGTAAAGAAAAGCACAAGACAAATGATTTCACCATGAGAGAGACAGGAACAATTCGTTGTGCAAAATCTTCATGCCCTACACACAGGAAATAAGGGAACAGCATCTCAAGAGACACCATTTGGGACATGGTTCCTATGCGAAATCCCATCCTAAATCATGGTATAAGTTTCAGGACGTGTAGCTACCGTGTTGTTATGTTTTGAGTATTTTGGAATGCAGACTTTTGACATCTCGAAGGGAAGATAATTAAAATGCAGCTGTGCACCACACTGAGAATAAAGTAGTACTATATGCAAACTGCTTAAAAATGATTCTCTGATTGTTCTGATATTTGGTGTCATGGTACTTTTCTTATTGGTATCTTAGTCCAACTGGAGTAATTTGTATTGAACTAATACTGGCATATTTGTTTGATTAGCCTCTGGGAGATATAAGAGGCTGTTTCTTCTGATCTTCTTAACCTTGCTGAAATTTCTTCCAATACTCAGAAAGATGCTGACAATTTGGCATTCTGATGTAGCCAGAAAGCAGTCTTTCTAGAATTATGAGACACCAGAGAGATTTCATCTAAGTTAAAAACTGAGACAGTGATCTTAGCTCAGCCCAGAAAGAGTGAAAAGGCTGTTCTAATTAGGCGCCTTATCACATATACTGATTAAGAATTATTCTGTATCTGGGGTTTTATCCAATCCAGCTTCATGTGTGTGAGGCTTAAAACAACTTGTGGAAAAGGAGGGAAAGAGAACTGCATATTCGCCAGTCTCCAGTACTGTAGTGTGTACTCTTGTTTCACAGTAGCTACTGCTGCTTTGAGCTGCAGGGCATCTGTCTAATTACTGAAATCACTGAATGGGTAGCTAATCTTTCCCTCCAGATTATTTTGGAAACATTATGTGCCAAACACTTCACCATCGCTGAAGTACCATTGCTTCTGTTGCAGCCAGCGGCAAGTCTGCAGCAGCTGAAGGCTGCAGAGTGCTGAAAACTGTTGCCAGTCAGAAACAGGGAGGGAATAAAAGTGGGTTGAGTATCTTCTAAGCCTGGCTCCCCAGCCAGATCTACCTTTTGGATTTTTAAATCAGCTATTGCAACGACTAAACATCCTAAACTAACTTTCTGGTAACAAAATCCATGAAATTTTTATTAGCTAAAACTGAGTCCTTACACCTTTCCCACCAGAAATCAGCATTGGACCCCTTACCACCATAACGATGCATTTTTAGGACTAACTCCAAGGAAGAAACATCACTTTGGAGGTATTATACCACTTCCGGCAGTGTCTGGCTTTTCCTAGGAATATCTATCCAAGAGTAGGATACAGATATACCTACTCCTTTCCTGGGATGTGACAAGGCTTGAGCACAGTCTCTGCATTTGCATCCTTGTTCTTGCCAGAGTGTCTGTACTGAAACACTGAGTAATGAGAAAAAGACTGGACTGTAGAGAATGCCAGGATCTCCCAAGCTTTGTCTTATAAACAAATTTGAAATAAAATAATGTAACTAACTCGTTTCCTTTATGTAAAATAACCATGCAGACATCCACTTAAAAAAAAAAAGAATACAGCTTAAACATAGTTACCCACTTTCCCTCCAGTGGTAATTTTCTACAGCAAAAGGCATCAAGTAATCTTGAGTTTTTCCTTCTGCTACCTTCAGTGGAAGAGAATTTACAGTAATGGACCCTGTTCATAGTATGGTAATAACAGGCATTGTAATGTCCTACTCTTTCTTACCCACTTGTGCCAGCTACTGGTCACTACTGATTCCTTCCATAGTTTTTTCCTAACTGCTCTGTGTGTTGATCTTTCCTTTCACGAGGCTCCTTGAACAACTTTCCTTTTTTTTTTTTTTTCTTTTGGGGCTGGGGAGGAGGGCAGTGGGAGGAGTACAAGTGTTTGTTTAAAAAATAACCCAAACAATTACTGAAAAGAAAGCTCCACTCTTTGCCTTTTATCACAACAATTCCATTCTGCTTCAATTTCTGCTTCCTTTACTGTCTGAGCCACTTGAAAGGTTTTGGCTGTAACTTCTAAATGGACACAAAACAACATTGCACCATAAGGAATGTGTATGTTCACAAATAATTGTGCATGTTTATTTTAGGATGTGTTTTATGTTGGAGGGAGACACACCCACCTTGTGCTTAAAAGGAAACTCTTGGGGAATAGGAATTTCTTTAGCCTGCTCCTCCCCTTATTGTTCGATGCTTCCTTGTACTGACAAGGACCGCTTCCTCTCCTTACCCACCTTCCTTCAGGCAAACCTGCATTTCAGCATGGTTTCATTCCTGCCATGGCCCATATGAAATTACATTACTCTCCTCCCCTCCAAGTTTCTAAGCAGTGAAGAGCAGCCTAGCAGCTCTCCTGGAATGGCAATCATCAACCCATACGGCCTTCACTGTTCAAGTGTTTCTTTGAAACAAAAAACATTTTGTAGTGAGGTATTGCCTGAAACACTGCAACTACCCACTTTCAAATGTTCTCCAGATTTAGGAATTAGCCTAGAATTTAATTAAGGCTTATAAGGGACCATATCTACCACCACCCCAAGCAGCTGGTTTTGGGGTGAAGACCTAATTAAACACCGAGGTTTCACATTTGCAGGGATATTTGTAGACATGTCCCAGGCCCATGGTCTTTTGATGGTGGCCCAAGAAATGACTTAGCTCCACAGTGCAGATACCAGTTCCAGCCTTGGCTGGTACCACAATCCAGTTCAGGCATCTCTTACGATGCTGAAAGTAGCTTTTTCTGACCAACGAACCTTTATGGACCTGTGTTTTCTTCATACCGTTGGCATTAATTCAACTCAGACATATGTTAAAATGGGAGAGAGACTGAGGGCAGAGGACAGAAATGCACTGCATAGTTCAGGGATCTGCAGAGCTTTCGGATGGAAGTGACAATGCAGGTGGAGGGACCACATTGCAACAGTGGGATAAGACTGCACCAACCAAACCTAGAATCCCAGTGGAAACCAATGCACACAAGTCCTGTCTGTCACTGCTTCTGCCCAGGAAGAAGAGATTGAAATCCACAGATTTCTCACCTGAGAAACAGGAGGTAGAGGGAGAATGTCCAGACAAGGGCATCAGAAAGTCTTGTTCAGCTCTGATCAGAAGCTGTATAATTTCACTCAGCTATATCAGGATAAAGTTAAAACTTGTCTTCTAGAAGGCTGTGGTCTGAAGTCAACAAAAGGTGGACTATGTACTTTAGTATCATCCTTATCTTATTCCTGTAATGAATCGCTCATTTTTAAAATAAAGCCCTTATTTCCAGTTAGTGCTGCCTGGCTTCTATCTCCAGCTTCTATCTCTGCCATTTGTTATTGTTTCTTCCACTGGGTTAAAGACCCTTTTATTATTCAGTATTTCTCTAGGGAAGACATATACTTCCCACAGCTATGTCTTGGTACATTCTTCTTTTTGGTAAACTGAACAAATGAACTCATTAAATCTTTGCAGCTGGACAATTTCTCCTTTCCTGAAGTTTTTTCTTTTGGGTTTTTTTTGAATCTTTTCCAATTTTCCAATGGTCCCCATATGGGGGACATATATATTGGGGGGCCCCAACATGGGGCAGACCTATGGGAAGAATTCCACAGTGGCTACTGATGATGCTGTCTACAGAGTTCAGTACTTTCTTAGACCCAGTTCTCACTACTCTCCATTAGCTTGTTACTGTATCAGGTTGACTTGCTTGTCCATTATGACCTCTAAATTGTTCCCAAGGCTGTGTTGCCTGTTCATTGTCTCTAAACTGATAGCTTTATAATATGCATTAAGCATAATTTGTTTGAATGGATCCAACTTAATGATTGAGATCTGTTTATATAACTGCCCTGCCTACTTTGTTAATTACCCTTTCACGAATCTTTACATCATAAAGTGAACTTTGTCATCTGATACTTTTCTATTTCCTTTCCTACCAAGGAAAATGTTGGACAGTGTCAACATAATCCTGGTCCCAGCACCATGCATACCACCATTTGATAATGTGACAGAGATAACTACTACAGAGATTTGCTACTGCCAGTTATCCAGTCCTCAGTCTAATTAACCCAGACTTTATTTCTGTTATAAGTCCTTTTCTCTTAAATCAGAATGCACTACTAAAATACTACGGAGACATCAATGCATGTCTGTCTTTGCATCTATACAGTTGCCTTTATCAAGGAAATCTGTAACTTCTTCCAAAGACTGGGATCAAATTCCCCATTTGAAGCAAGCAAAGTCCCACAATTGAGGAAATGAGAATAAGCAACCTTAAGATTAGCAGTAAATATAGGAATTCATTTACATGTCACTTGCTGAAACACTATTATAGACATAAAAATTAACTGGACCAGGAAGGATAGAAGTTATTTCATGGTAGCATTTCTATTTTATGAACTAGGCAATGACATGAAACAAAGAACCTGATCTATACCAGCAGCCATCATGCTCACACTCCCTCGCACATCAGTGCTATCTAAGAGCTCATACCATTGACAAAAGCCACGTGTGCCAAGTGCTGCACAAACCCAGAAACTCACGGAAACAGTGTGACTGCACTGCACAGTCATAGGTAGAAGTTTCCACGCCTCAGCTACCAAACCAACACCTAGTTCTTAACAAAGCAGGACTTTCTGTACCTTTGTCTGTTTCAGCTTGTCTAATACATGGGTTTATATTTTGACCATGGTGCTTACTCCTTAGAGAAGAAATTGTTCTGAGAGAATGGTAGACAGAGCTTCCTAGCAAAATAACACATGGAGCTTCACTGTAAGTGAAATGGACAGCTCTCCTTTGCAGATGAAGAGCTGATTTTGGACCTGACCAGAACACGGGCACCAACCACGGGCACCAACCACTGTAGTAATGCTGCCAGGAATGTAAGGCAAGCCAAGCAGAGTCTCCTAAAACTCATTTATTACATCTCCAGTACAGGAAGCTGTAGGTTCCAACCTGTAATTACAATTCTGCCAGCTGTCCAAGTCAGACAGTGAGGGTGTGTTTAAGCTGCCTATGTAGATAAGCCATTTTAATGTCATTCTGAATTAACTACCGAGCATAAACTGTGTAACCTGCTTCAATATGTTGGAGATGAAATAGATGAGGTAGCATGATTTACAAGGAAAGTATAATGCCTTTGAGGGGTTCAATTCATAAAACACCAGTGCTGTCACTGGTAGGACCCCAGGATGTACTGTAAATAACCAAGATGTCATTAATTTTGCAATATTCACTGCAAAAATAATTCTCTTTGTTTTACAGCATCTAAATGCATCACTTATTTCACACTGTCAGAAAAGTTTGAAATGACAAAAGTTACATAAGAAATGAAAACAGTTGCATGGAAGTCACTTGAAATGGAAAAGGTATTTAGACTAGGATTTTCTAATGACGTAGGAGCGCAAGTCTCCCTTTCAAATGGGACCTCAGTCCAGATTTAGGTATCAGCTCCCACTTTGACTTGAACAGGAATTAGATACTTAAGTGTCTTCTGAGAATTGGGGCTTTAGGCACTTGAGATCTGAGGTCCTGTTCAAAGCCAGCAGGTCATTGGCTCCTAAATGCCTCAGACATTTATGAAAATGGTATTTCAGCTTTTGCATAAGTCTGATACTTTTGAAAAACATCTACCCTCTCTTATCAGCATGTTCTTCAAATGTGTGATCAAAAGTACTCTGTATATAGCAAGAAGGTTCCTCTAGTATGGAGACAGACCTACAGTCAGTAGTAACTATCCCATAGGAATTTTGTCTTCTTACAAATCTTAATTGAAATATTAACAGCTGGGCTGTGAGAGCACATCCCACTCTGCAGAAATAAAATGCTGTTCTGCACAGTTACTGGAATCCATCCTCTATGATTAGATCAATGCATTATGACTCTGGGATACCAGATCAATAGCTTACAAATTTCTCTTACTATATAACTTTATTGCAGCCATCTGTAAATATAATACAACAGCATAACGTCCCACAGAGAAACACAGGGGAAAAATCTAAAGAGAATATAAGCAGAAAAGGATGAATTTCAACACCAAAAAATCTTGATCCTGAAAATTCTCCAGCATTTTCACTGTCTCTAGCAGACTGTACATACAAGTCTTGGTAGGGCTGGGGGACCTGACTATGAAAAACCACATGTATATGACAATTAAATAATCTTGGTTCTAAACTACTGGCATATATTTCTTTTTAATGTAACTGTAACTGTTTGTGATGTTTCCAATTTGGCTGTGATTTCACAACAGGAAGCTCACACTGCAGCAGACAGCTCATATTCACCTGTTGTTTCATATATTGCTTCCTAAGAGCCAAAGAAGACGTTGGTTAAAATTCTCTGGCAGGTACATATGGCAGCTTTTCCTATATCACTTTCAGTAGCACCTGAAAGAATATATAGTCTGCTTACACCTCTGAACAATCTGGAGACTAATCTACTAATGTATGTACTAATCTGTACATTCTTCCTATGGGCAGCATCATTTCAGCACCTGGCAAACAAATCGGTACTTAGAGGCTGGAAAGGTCCTAGGTACGAGGCTGGGAGATGGGGGTCTGTCTCTTGTCTCTTACCACAGATTTCCTGTGACCTTGGGTGGATTGCTTCATCTTTCTTTTCATATCAGTTCCACATCTCTGAGGATAATCCATATCTCCCTTCCTGTTTTCTGTCTGTTGTTATTTTAACTTCTGTGGGATCAAGGCTGCCATATATGCCTGCACATACGACTCTACTTACTGGTGCTATGTATTACTTAAGGTAATACAAGGATCGCTAATGCCGGTCCCTGAGTTGTGCCGGTTAACAAACGCCCCTCTCCTTCAGATTCGGTAGGAAGTTCTGCTTTGCACTGATGGGAGAGACATTCCTTGCATTGTGTGAACGTACAAAACAAAGGCTGAGAAGGGATATGAGCACTCTATAAATACAACCTGGAGGTAAACACCAGAGGAGGAAAAGAACTATTTTTAAGCAAAAGGACAATGTAATCACAAGAATAAATGGCGATGAATCTGGTCTGGAAACTAGGAGAACTGGCAATGGTAAGAGGTTCTTGGTTTGTGACAGGAATAGCAGGAGAGCTATCTAAAAAGTTTTGGTTTAAGATATAATTTGATGAATTAAGAAAAGGAGTAATATGACCTTGTGCTCTCTAACAACGGGTACTGCTTTTGGTAATGAAGGTAGTCCCATTCAGTCCTACACTCCTGAAAAATAAAAACTGCTAATAAAATTCAGGTCTTTACAAATGGATACAGCTGATACTCCTTACACTGCTCTTCCACTGACACCAGGATCAGATTAGAGCTGGTCTGTTTTAAATAATGGAGAGATGAAGAAAGAGAGGTTGGAGCATCATGGCTAAAGCAATTTTTGGCTGGCTCACTTAACTTTCAAATGAGTTTGTCTCCTGGGAGGGACAGAGTCCGGTCCAGACAGGATCAGAAAACAGAATGGAAAGGTCACCACTTTCTGGGTAGGAAAGTGTCTCACTACCCGCTCCAAGGGGAAAGAGAACCTTTTGCTTTAAACTCAGAGGAGTGGTACAACATGCTGATACAACAGCAGAGGGCTGGGTTTGACCTAAAAGATCTTTTCCAATCCTATGTTCCTGTGCTTTGGCAAACAGTGATTCACAGTTTCCCAACACATGACAGTTGTAGGGCAAGGTATCTAGCAGTGAAACCTCTGGGCTTCAGGATGCACCCATGCAAGCGAGGTGCCCAGCGACATTCACCTTCTGGAACAAGGAAACACAGTGGAAAATTTTAGGGCTAACACAAAGGGACTGTTTCTCTTCCTCTTTAATTCTAGATGCAGCATTAGATTTTTCTAAATAACTCCATAGTAATAATTGTTTCCTGGATTGTTATGTTTTTTACACACGTGCCTCACCCCTGAAAATCAGAAGGTGTTGGTGGAGAATTTAAAGTTTGCCCCAATTTTCCAGTGACTTCTTTTAATGTTTAACTGTTGAAGGTCTTGTCTTTAGTATCGGTTCCCTTCTCATCCCGTCTCTTTCACCTTCCCAGTTTCCATCAAGGAAAAATTCTGGGAAGTTAACAGAAGGAAGGAGGAAGGGTCTGGGTTTGCCTTGGAGAGAAAATTCTGCAAAAAACATGACCTCCCCAAAAACCAGACTCTCGGAAAGAAAGTCACAGCAAATTTCCTAGGGGCTTTGTGAAGGGCTGAGCGTGTCCGGGGGAAGAGCGGGCGCCGAGCCGCGGCCCTCCCGATCTGCCTGGCCCCCGCCTGGCCCCGGAACCCCCGCCTGGCCCGGGCTCGCCGCTTCTCCCCGGCCCGGCGGGGCCAGCGGCGGGGCACGCACAGCCCCGGGGTGCGCGGCGCCCCGCGGGGAGCCAGTGCGCACCCGCCGGGGCGGGGGGAGGAGGAGGGCCAGCCCTGGACGGAGGGTGCCTGGAGGAGAGGCGCCAGCCCCGGTGGCACGGCCCAGGAGCTGCCGGCCCCGAAGGAGGGATGCCGGGCCGGGCCGGGGGTGCAAGCCCCGGAGGAGCAAGTGCCCGGACGGGGGTTGCCATCCCGGTGGTACCGGCCCCGGAGGCGGCGTGTGCCGGCCCGAGGGAAGGAGGGTGCCGGTGCCGGAGGAAGGAAGCCCGCCCGGCGTTTGCCGGCTCCGGGGAAAAGATGTCCGGAGGCGGCGAGCCATCGCGGCGGACCCGCGCACTTACCGGCGCTGTTCATCTTCCACCGCAACTTCGCTCGCTGGCTGCCCCGGGCGCTCAGCGCATGGTCCCGGGGGCCGCCGCCGCCCTCGCCCCTCGCGGACGCGCCCGGCCCTACCGCCCCTGCGGGGGCATGGGAGCGCAGGCGGGGCAGCCGCAGCCGGAGCGCCGGGCTGGGCAGGCGGCGGTGCCGGCTCGGGGGCGGTCAGCGCCGCCGCGCGCCTCCGCCCTGCCCCGCGCGCGGCCCGTCGGGGGGCGGTGGCGGCGGCCGGGGCCCCGCACGGCCGGCGGCGCGCGGGGCTGGGCCGGGCGGGGCCGGGCTGGGCCGGGCCGGGCAGGGCGCGCCGGCTCCGCGCAGGCATCCCCCGCCGCGGGGAGCCGGGGCTCCCGCGGGGCGCGGGGGGGCGGGGGCGCGGCGGGGGCGCCCAGGGGCGCCAGCACTTCAGGGCGCGGCGGGTGGCCCGGTCCTGCGTCCCCCCTTTCGCGCGCCCCCCTCTCGTGCTCCCCACTCCCTTTCCACCGCCCTTGGTCCCTCTTTGCACCCTCATTGGTCCCCCTCTCTCCATCCCCCCTCCCGCCTTCCCCCCTCCCTCCCTCCCTCCATGTCTCCTCCATCCCCCCTCCCTCCCTCCTTCTCTCCATCCCCTCCATCCATCCTTTCCCCCTTCATCCTTTCCCCTTCCATCCTTTTCCCCCTCTTCATCCTTTTCCTCCCGTCCATCCTTCCCTCCTCTCCATCCTTCCCCCCCTCCATCCGTCCTCCCCAATCCATTCACACACACACCCCCATCCTACGCGCCCCCCCCCGCTCCATTCCCCCGTGGGACACGACCGGCCCGACCCCGGAACCCCCAGGGAAGCCCCCCTTCCCCCAGCCCCGCCCCGCCCCGGGCGTTTTCCCCTGGCCCGGAGCATCCCTGCGGAGCCGACAGCACCTGCTGCTGGAAGCGGTGTCCGAGTGCAGGGAAACCACGGACGGTCCCTCGCATACAAACCACGCTTGCTCAGAGCAGTTTCAGGCAGCTCCAGACTGCTGTCTTTTCCCCTCTCCCATAAACCAGCTCCTGGCTCAACGAAGTTAACACAGGCATCCTGTGGCTGGACCCTTCTCCCCGTTTTCGGGCTGGCAGCAGCACTAACCCCCAGACAAGGTTGGATCGCCCTCTTCCTCTCAATGGAGGCATAATATAGCCCTGCTTCCCTTCCCAGGGGAGCTGGTATTGCTCACGCAAGAAAGCGCAACTTTGCAAATGTCCCTGCCCTGGCAAAGGAACCCCAGGAGGGCTGAGCTGACCCCAAGGGTCGCTTCCCTAGTCGGGGGGGGCGGGGGGGGGGGGCATTCCTCCCCGGGGCAGGACGGTTGCTCGTAGCCATCCCAGAGCCCTGCATGCCAGCAGGCTGGGGAGGGGGAGAAGCAGCACGTTCTACCTGCCCAGTGTCCAGGCCGGGGGGGGTGTGTGTGTGTGAAGCAGTCAGGTCCTGCTTTGACATTTTGAATCCCACAGAAATCAGGACTATTGCTAACATCATCCAGAGCAACTTCGTTTTAAATGTTGTTAGTTCTGCTTTTGCAAAGTACCTAATAGCTAACATCATCCTGCTGGCAGATGCTCTGTAGCATAGTCAAAGCTCTTTTTCCTGACCTTTCAATGCTGTTTCACTGTGACTGATGGGGTGCAGAGTGCCTTGCACATTAGTGCACAGACCTCTGAAGAGAGAAAGCAACCAGTGAGGAAAATGGGAATTAAACTCTTCTTTCTGTGGGCTTGAGTCTCTCTCCCACCGAGGCTGGTATCCAGGAATGCTGGGTTCTGGTTCTCTAGGGGACCCTGGTTATATCACTATACCTCTAAGCAAGCATTTGTAATCCTGTATGGTTTTGGAGACGTGTACATTCACAGTAGCAGCTCTTTCATTACTACTCTGGCTGACATAGATGAGGAGATGGAAAGGCCTATATACTCCCTCATAGCATGACAAGCCTGGTGTGTGCCCCAGTGCATGGAATGAAATGGCTTTCCCTGGCCCACCTATGGCCAGCAGTCATCTGGCCTTCTCCCATCTTCATGTACTGGTCCCTGATTTATTCTTGCCACCTGCAGCCCTTATGTCTGTGTCAATCAACACAAATAACTTAAGTCAATAGAAAGCATCATCTGAAGCAGCTTCAGGAATACAGACTTAGGGTCTTGCAAAGTGTGGGAAAAAATTTATGTAACACAATGGAAAAGAAAGCACAACTAAAATAATCAAGCACAGTACAGGTGATTTGGAAAAATTTCCTTAAATATGTTTTCCAGCAGAATAACTTTTTGGTTAAACAGCTGCAAAATACTAATGCACTAGGGGAGGGAGCAGCAGGAAGGAAAGAAACATGTTTTCATAGAAGAACTGAGAATGTGGGCTGCAGAATTTGGGGGATTTTCCTAATAACCTGAAAAACATAGTCTGGGTAGCTAAGTTTTCTCATACCTAGAAACATAATGGAAAAATGTTGGTTAAGTATGTTAATAGCAAAACAAAGCCTTTGTAAAACAGATTCTCCAAATAGGTCAGGTGGTCTTGTAGTTGCTGTGCTATTTCTAATGTGCACTTCACTCAAAATCCGTTTTGGTCCGCTGTAGGGCAAAGAACTATGATACTCACAGGTTTTGATCCAAACAACCAATTTGTGAAAAATTTCATGGAGCAAAGAATGACTCTTTTCTCTCTCCTGTGAAAGGAACTAAACACTCCAGCAGAACCCTATACTTAACAACAAGGAGCAACTCCTGCTCCTAGCATTATGCCCATACCTCGGAGTCTGGCTGAGGAGCAGGCATTACCCATGATTAGTTTTATGACCTAGCGCTGGAAAGGGTGAGTGCTCCTCACAAGTTCCTGTCTGCCTGTTCTCAAATCTGCTTCCTGCTGCAAAGGGCAGGGTGCCAGGGTACCTCCAGCAGTCGCTGACTCCTCTCTTTCATCAGATCATGATTGGTTTGAACTCTGAACTGGTTTGTGTTGGTTAAAAATGCAACACATGCACTGCTACAAGATATTGCACTGTTCACCAAGGAATGTATTCCTGAGCAGTTCAGACTAATTTTGGACCCCAAGGACTCTGCTGCATGGGCAATTAAGTTACAATTTGGGTGCAATAGGGAAAAAGAAACAAACATCTGTGCAGTGATCGCTATCTTAAAAACAACAAAAGTATATTTAGTAAGCAAAAGGCTTATATTCTCTTTATTGTCAGTCTAAAAGACAATCCAGGGTATAATTTCCTGTACTGAAATGATGAAAAGCTTTAGGAGCTTTATAGCTAAATGCAAATAAGAACCATAAAAGAACTGCTTGAAATTTGTCAGTTTATCCTCTAACTCTCTTCAAAAATAATGGGGAATGGTCTGTATTACAAATGGAAGAGTGTGAAGGTAAATGCACGTGAACATGTTCAGGAGATGCTGAAAGGTCAAACTAAACTTTTGTGGCCAAAAGAGCATATACTGCAATGAAGAGTATTGAAGGGTGGAGGCCACACCACATGAAACACTCCTTGAAGCTAGCAGGGTTCAGCACAGAGGAACCATCTTCCCCAGGGACAATCCGTGACTTAATTGACTAGAAGTGAAATCGACACATCTTTTTTCATTACTCAATTACTGAAATAAATGAAACATATACTTTTTAAATAATTCCAACTAATTTTTAATAATAAGATGACTTTTAACAAAGGATTTCCTTCAAAACATAATCCAACTATCCATTGAATAAGTTTCCTGAATTTTAAAACTCAGGTGAACATTCTAGGCTTATAGGTCCTGATCCAGCCGATGTTTAAAGCACATGGTTAAATCTAAGCAAGTGCATAATCTGTTTTAAGTAGGGCTACTCCATGTACTTAAGTGCCATATTAGATCAGAGCTATTTGGCATGTTGGAGTCTTATTTTTTATCATTGTAACATAAACTAGCACTCTGTTTGCCATTTTAATGAAGCTCTCGAGACTTTGTCTATCATACTACACTACCTATGCATCCTAATTGTTATTTTTAAGCCTCTTTATGTTATTACGTAGAGGTGTTCTTCAAGAGGTGTTCTTCATTATAAGCAGTCTTTCAGGGCATTTTTCATGATCTTTCACCCTGCTATCTCTTCTTCATTAGGGGCTATAAGTTTGGGTTTTGGAGGTTTCTTTTTTACTGTTTTGGTGTCAGTGGCCTTACTAAAAGAAATTTTCTGGCATCGAACTAAGAATACAGCATTGGGGAGGGAGGGAGGGGGGCTTTGCCCCCAAAATGACATTGAACTAAACTTCCTACTTCCTAGTATGTATAATTTCAGAAATGGACATCACCTTATAAATCTTTACATGCATCTGGTCTTAGTTGCCTGAGAAATCACCTATTTCCATGTTGTTTTGATATTTCCTGGTGCATTCTAGCTGGCAGTACGCCACCTGGGAAACCACAGGACCGGGAGAGGTGGTGTAACAGCACTCATCCCTGTTGGTGATCTGGCAAAGCCCAAGCATGTAGATCCATAGGACAGAATACATAGGGCAGCTAATCCATTGTGTTTATCTCTGTAAGGGTGCCGGGGACATCTGAAAGGCTTAATATATGGCAGAAAGTCTGTAATGTTGGCATGGATTACTGCTGATCCAGTCTGCTTTAACATTATCGTACATAAGCATTTCAATTATTCACAGGTAAGCTGGTGTGGCATGTCACAAAAAGTGAAATCATTTACTAAAGCAGGATGGAAAAGAGTGAATACATGTTAATAACCACATGCATTCCTTGGGATAGCATATAAAAGTAAATGTAAAATGTGGGCAGCCGTGATGAGCTGAGTATAGTAATAGCCACCTATGGTAAATACTGGTACGTAAACACTTTTTAGATATTTATCTTCGCTGTGATGGAATAGCACTGGGGGCAGTTGTAGACTGATGTCATTGCTGCCTGATGACAAATTCCTGTGTTTGTGGAACTTTGTATATCCTGCAGTGACTGGTATGTCATCTCTCCCTCACTTTCTTGGTTTCTTTTTCATCTCTGCTCAAAAGCCTGCCTGACACTGAGGGGCTCAGAGCCAGAATAGTAGGGAGTGCTGTACATGACAGCTTGTCACTGGCCGGTTGCCTGGGGAGCCACGAGAGGTGTTGTGTTAGGATTTAAGGTGCACTGGCAGGAATGTGTCTTAGGTCTGTAGCACTGTAGCACTTCAGGATCCTGCACTTTGAAGTTAACGCTCTCTTGAGAGCTGTTGGTAGAGAAGGAAGCTGAAGGACCATGCCTCGGATGATATCTCAAAGATTAGTGGTGAACCCTTCTTTGGAAGAGAGAAATTCAAACAAATGCTGTCAAGTCTTTTGGGAACTGAGATGAAATCCTTGACCCTCCAGGAGCCCGTCAACTAGCTAAACTAAAAGTATCCTAAAGTGAAGCTTGCTCATGTCAAAGTTGACAGCATTATCTCCTCATCTTGGTGCAATACTTTCTGGTATATAAAGAACATTTCTTCCTATTTTTGAGCACCAATGTACCTTTTATGATAGACAGTTTGCTCACTGCCTTCACTCTACATTTGTGCTCTTCTTTACATGAAAACTGATAGCAAAGGACCTGTCAAACATATGTCACAGTCTTGGCCCTGAAGATTTCACATCCTAATCAAAGTCAAGAGAAGACAAGTGAAGACAAACACAAAGGGAGTGGAGAGGAAGAGAAGAATAGGAGAGTTATAGCTAGAAGATGATGAATATTCTTTCCTGTACCAGAAGTTTGTTACTTTGTAGCATCTTTTTTGCAGTACCTATTTTTTGCAATAAGAGAAAAGGGATTACAATTACCAGTTATTCATGACTAACACTGAAAACATGCTGTCCATTATCTAGTTATGGGAGTTCATCACAGACTGCAGGAGATACTAGATTTTGAAGGATGGCTGATGCGTACAGCCCCCGGAATGCTTTGGGAGAGGGAGGCTAGGATAGTGGAGTCAGTTCCTGGGAGACCAGTCTGTGTTTGTATTCCTTACAAAGGAATACAACTGTGCAATAATCTAAATGTCTTTGACTCTTACTTAATCAAATGAACATCTGATTGTTTCACTCACCATTTTCAGTAAAGGGCCCCTAGCAAGAGCACCAGTCCTCTCAGGAAGGAGGTTTATGTTCTTCCATTCAGGTTCATGGTTCCATCAAGGTTCCTCTGATGCATCAAGTTTCTGAGATTTCTATTGCTTAGGATTTTTGTATAAAAAGAATATTTGTAGGCAATGGTACAAAATCTGAGAGCTTATACAACGCCACAGCTGGGTCCACTCGTTTCTCACTGCCATGGAGATTTTCTTTCCTTCTCAGCTGCCCAGATGCCTAATTCTCGAGTCCTTGCTTGGTTTTGGCCCATGTCTTACCCAGGCAAAGCTTCATTTAATGTAATTTAGCTTGAGCAAGGATGTGTCCAGAAACATGTTTATCAGGATGTGACGATCCTGTACTCCAAAGCACTTCATGCCAGTATTTGCAAAATGTCAGTAGAGCTCTACTGGCAACAAACAGAGAAGTAGCTGAAAATACACTTCTATGGATTTACCTACTGCAGTTAGTCTTGTTTTTCTCCAGCCTTTCACGCCCTCTCTGACATTGTCTGTTGCTTAAAGCACCCGAGGAAATAACATCACAGAGAATCAAATTGTGAGCTCGGAGCTGAAGGATGGCAGATGGGTGCTTCAGGCATCACTAAAAGTGAGGAAGTGTAAGTGAGGAGCAATACCATTGAGGGTCAAGCATTATGCAGGTGTAAAAGTGATGTCAGTGAAAGAAAAATTGGGCACTGAGTCAAAAAGGCTGAGACTTGGCATAAACAATGTCAACAGCAGTTCTAGCTTCACTGGGGCCAGAGCTGAATTTCACTCCTGTAGGTCAGCAAACACTCTTGCTAAATTTCATCTGAAAAAGAGGAAAAAAAAAACCCCACCCAGGTGGAGAAATTTTTACTGGCTTCCTGCGTTTGATGGGATTATGCATTTGACACCCCCAATACATGCAAGTCTCCCTCGGCAGTGAATCATCAACGAGAGAAAAGGTTATGGCAACGATGACTATTGCTACCTCTGAGCATTGTTTTGAACCACAACAATTAATTACACGCCTCTTTTTTATCAGGGCCATATACTGGGTGCAATGTGCTGTGTGAGAGGTACATATAGGGAGGAAGCCGAACACCCATTTCCTCTCAGTATTTGGATTTGTTTTGGTCTCGCTCCAGTGTCAGTCTCGCTCCAGGCACCTTCCACCACAAGTCCTCCCCTTAACTCTGCAACCCACTTATCACCGGGGCCTTTTTGGCTATGGCAAACCTTGGCTGCATTGATTAGCACCGCCACTGACCTGGAGTGGGGCTGGCATCTGCGTTCTCCATTTCCTGCCCAGGCATCTGCTGCCTGATTGGAGGAAAATAGTTCTTAAACCTTCTTCAAAACAGGAAACTTCTCTTCTCCCTGCTTCCTGAGGTACAGGAACCGTCTCCGCAGCAACCCCTGGACAAAGAAGGCTCCTATTAACCGCTGGGGTGCCATAACGGATACAGTGGGAGGTCATAATTCAAGCCATAATCTACCCTGAAGGCTGGAAAGTGCGTGTCTCTGCCGCACTGCTCCCACCCCTCTGTGCCCACGCTGCTGCCTCATTAAACAGTCTGGAGGTTAATTAGCAGATGATAATACTATCCACTGGAAGCATTTGTAAATGCTTTTCATCTTCATGACTAAATATTGATCCTGTGTCAGCAACCTCTGGAACATAATTTTGTAATATTGTCCCTCCAGCTTCACATTGGAGAGGTAACTGAACATGGCAACATTGTCACCCTCTCAGTTTTTTTGCATGGTGTATCTTAATCTTATGTAGTCCTTTTTTTTTTTTAATGACAACTTCTTGTATCTTACAAGTATTGCATGACTAAAAAATATTGACATCTCATGCTTTGCTCATTGAGTAATTTCCCAGTTACGATTAGGCCTCCTTGAGAAGTCTGAAGTGGAGCTTTCAGAAAATCACTTGTAGTCTGAATGCAGTCCACTATAGTCCTGGAGAAAACTACACACATGCTTATAATTGGCAGTTTGCATCATTGAGGGACCATTGCTAGCAGAGCCAGTGGAACATAGCTGAAATGAGTGTTAACTTCTGTAATTCTGTATTTGCACAGACAGTCAAAAATTTGGCTTTGAAGTTCAAATTTGGTGGGTTCTTTTAAAAAAGCACGGAGGTATCTGACAGGGGGTTAAAGTGCCCCTCAGAATAAAACCGAATGCAATAGGTGAAAATGGTAAACAGTGAGAAATCCTTGTTCTTATTTTTGGTTTTGGACATAAGTTCTACCTACCCGCTCACCTTTTCACAGCAAATGCAAAGCCACGGAGCTGTCCCTGTCTGCTCCACCCATAAAACTGAGCCATTTGGATGTCTGAGTATTTTTCCTGGTGTTCAGGCTCAAGGAAATAGAGCAGTAGGACACAGCAACGTTCAGAAGTTATCCTTTCCTTTGTGTTCAGCTCCTTTCTCACCAAATACTTCCTGAGAGCAGAGTGCTACGGGGAGGATCCCCTCAGACTATCCGATTTCCTGCCAGCAAGCTATGCTGTTGATCCTAGAATGGCTGCCTTCACAATCTCGGCTAATGATTTCATGTATGCCTGTACCTACAGGAACGTGCTATGTGTTACTGAGCACAGGGGGAAGCTGTTACGTACTTGTGGCTTATGTCTGCTGTAACCCAGGCCACCTGAATGTCTTTGCTAGTAGTGGATAGAGAAGCCTTACAGCAGAAGGGTTTCCCAGTAATTTCCCTGTGATTTTCATACACACAGAAGCGTGTCCTTTCACTGCAAGTGACTTTTAAAGGGAGAAGCAAAGTTTGCTGAGAGAAGCAATTTATTTTGATAGATTGACTGACCTGGGTCATAAAGCAGACAAGCTCACCTTCATTCCCCCCACCAGATTAGGTTAAGAAACAGTAGGTTTTAAGCTAAATACAAGCTGAATGTACCTTTTCTTGTTTTAGCCTACTTATAAATGTAAGAAGAATGTAAGGAGACACAAGGTTGCTGCTACGGTGTTTCCAGTTCATCACTGTTTCTGTGACTTGTTCTTTGGGGGAAAAAACCTAAACCTAGCTCTTAAAAGTTGATGTTATGCTGCATGAGGAGAGGTAATATAAAAGTGGTGTGATCAGAATATGGAAACATTTTTCACAATGGCCCGGATTGTGGGATAAACTGCTTGTGATGTATCTATGGATTTTTTTTTTTTTTTTCAGGAAGCTAGGCAATATTTTACCCGGGTTTCCATCACTCCAGGACACCTTTGGTTTCCTCTAGCTGTGGCTGAACCAGATCCCTTTCATAGTCAGTCTGAGGATGTTTTTTGTATCCCTTAGTTAAGGCAACAGTGATGAAACCAGTTGTGTGTCACGGTGCTTTTAGCCCATTACTTCCATATCGTTACAACACAGATAGTGTGTATCTGCACACCTCTTTACTGAAGCCATTAGAATTCAGGTCATGCTAGTTCTGGGACATTTTTGTATCTCTCCACATTTTCTAAGCATCCTTCTTCCTGCCATAATGAAGGATTCTTCACAGTCTTGTGAAGTGCTGTGATTTCAGCATAATGGACACTGAGGAAATGAAGTGGGAAAATAAAGAAAAAGACTTTGTTCTACCTTTTTTTTCTTCCTTGGGCATCTGTTTGTGGGAGAAGAGTTTAAGTCCATTTTTGGCAGATCCTGTTGTGCACTGGTGTGGAAGGACTCAGAATGTGTTTCCTTTGGGAGCAACTTTCCCTGCTGCAAGCTAAAGAGAGAAGGGAGCCAGAGAGGCTGGGAAGAAAGAGGTCTGTTTCTAGGACTCACGGTGAACTGTGAGAGGGATTTAGCTCCTAGTTTATGATGTCCTTATATACCCACAAGACCATCCTGGACCTTGAGACCTGCCAGGCTGCTTACATTAAACCAGAGAAAGGCTTGGAGTTTGGCTTTGGCTGGGCTGTGGACCTGGTGTATTCTACAGAGACCGCCCCCACCGTGGCTCCTTCATCCTCCAAAGCAGAGACCTTTCTGAAGGCAGTCTGCCAGGAGTCGTATTGCTCCAGCTACTCTGAATGGTGCGGACACAGCCTGCCTCTGCCCACATACTCATCCTTGGCTGATCATTCTACTAGCCAATTATTTACAGCAAATGAATAAATGAGTGGGTTTTTAGATCCTCTTTTCCATGGATAGCTTTGGTGACATCCATTCATGAAGAAGGCAGACTGTGACTGACCAGGAGGCAAAAATACACTGGACAGTACTGCAGATCTGAGCAGCGAAAGACCTCAGTGACTTCTAGTGAGCGGTAAAAAAAACAAATGCAGCAAATAAAAAACATGTTTTTCATAGCAGGGACTTCAAACATCCTCCATTTTTTCAGTGAAAAAAGAACCTATTTGTTTCTGGCTTTTAAAAAAAGAATATTATTTTTTGTGTGTTTTGCCAACAGCTGATAAATATTTCTGCGGATGGACTTTCAAAGAAAAACATGTTTTTCAGTCTCTACCAGCCTTTTACTTCCTTGCTTTACACAATTGCAGGAGAGAGTGAGCAGTGAGGAAGGCGGGGGTAGTTGTGCCTTTTACTATATGTCTTTTTTTCCCAGATCCAGTTTTGCTTACAGATATAAGACAAGGCAAAACATGTTTTTCTTCATCAAGAAAGGAAACTACAGCTATTTTTTCTGCCAGCGTAAAATATATATTTTTTTTTTTTTTTTTTTTTTTTCTTCTGCTCCAAAGGTCAAGCTGATGACCTGCATTTCATTTGTAAATAACATTTTGAGACATGCTGGCATTTTCCAGATTGACAGCTGAATAAGTGCTTGTGGTTTTGAAGAATAAGTGCCAAAAATATTACAAATGGTTGTAATTAGGCTTCTGATAATGTATGTAAACACGATGTTCTTACAGGTATTGGTAAATCTATGCAAATCCGTAATCTGATTCTAAATTAAAAAATTGACCTAAAGTTACTAGCATGGTAAAAGCTGAGAAACTGTGTAGTATTAGCTCATTTATATTACATTTGTTGTAGATTATACTTCTAACTAACTGAGTAACTTGTAACAAACATCTTGGGTCTTATTTAGACACATGCGCGACATCAAGGTGAGATTTTTCTTAATATGTATGGTATAGATATACCAAGTGAGATGCTAATTATAGCGATGCAAGACCTTAGTCGGTCTTAGGACTGCTCATGACTGCACATGTTCTAGAAAATCAGGTGTGTGGATGTAAATGTACAAGTATGTATTATTGAGTGTTTATGAAATTTTCAGATGCTGTCAGTGGGCCTGAATGCTTTAATTTTGTTGAGTCCAGCCTCAGCTCATTTGAACTTGACCTGCAGAAATGCTGACTGTCTATAGCTCTAGTGGCAGCTGTAGGTGCTGTGGATGTTAATGGGCTAAAAATCTTTAACTGGTCTTGCAAAAAGCTGAAGAATCTGAATTTTAGTAGCCACTTTTAAAGTCTCTTTATGGGTGTTTTCTGCTTTTAAATTCTTACTTGCAGCCTGACTTTACACGTTCTATCTAATTAAAATATTTTGGCTTCTTGGTGGAGCGATATGAGTGAATAGAAAATTTTATGACTTTAGACAAAGCCATTGTTTTACATTTCCCTAGAAAGCCATATGCCCGATTAAGTGATCTTGTGCAGATAAAACATGGCTATTTGGAATTTTAACAAAGGTAAACGTGAAATAAAGTCTGGGGGCTTAACAAACTTGTTCATAGTGTAGTAGGTGTTGGTGAAATAAAAATACTTGATCTGGCTTGGCAGTTTGTCTGGTGAAACAGATACGCAAAGCAACAGCAATTTTAATGTGTGTTAAACGTCGAGTACCGTGTCAAATAGCATTCCCTGTTACCTGTAAGGCAGCTGACTCTCATCTGTCTTTTTCAGTTGATTATTCGTGGCAATAATGACAAAATGTAAGGGTTGTTGGTGACATCATGCTGGCCAGGGTGTGATATGCAAAAGGAAAGCTTGCTTTTTAGCTGGGCATTGGAAGAACCAAAATTTGCCTGGGACTGTTAACCTGGAAGCTGCTGTGAGTTGCTTCCTGGCTGGCTCCACAGTGTGCAAAACCTGTCCCTTGCCAGCTGCCAAGGGAATCTCTTGGGATGCTGCAAAGCTGTGCATGGTGCCACCAACTGGTATGAGTCCAATTTGTAAAAGACAGGAGATGAATGCCTAGATAGGGCAGCTAGCTCATGACCATGACACTTACTGTAGTTTTCCCAAGGATCTGGCTGGTACCCCAGCGGAATTGTTGTGTTGGAAATATTACTTTGATGGACAGGTAAACAAATTCTCCAGGTCATGCGGTGTGTGGCTGAGCAGGTCATCTGCCATATTACATAACTTAAGCCTACATGTTGCACCCCTGTCACCGCTGACTCTGCTGTCTGAGCAGTTCACAGAGCTCGTTGCTATTTCTCCAGGGGAAGGTCTGCAGTTCATTTTAATGTGCCCATTTTCCCTGGGAAACATTCTCTTTTTTTGCTTATTTTTATACCTGTTGACTTCCTCCTGCTCAGATGCTTTTGGGAAGGCTGGTAGAGTCTGTACCCATTCCCTGGAGGGTGACTTGCATTTAATGCAAGTCATGAGCATTTTGGCAGAGATTTTTACACCCAAGAAGTCACTAGGGACAGGCAGCAAGGAATGCTATCTTTCCCTGACCAGGCAGGTCCAGCAGGCTACTTTCAGACACATGCTACTGATTAAATAACTGCTGGTGAGCACCACAGTAAAATTGTCCTGTTGCTTTTGAGCACTGAGTTAATGTTGTGCTTTTTTACTTCAGGGAGAGTTCTGGGAAAGCAACAAAAGCCTCCTTCCTCAAAAACCCAGCACTTCTGTGTAACTATTTCCTTGGAAAAATGAGCTTCCTGTTTTCAGCCCCTCTCCAGAAGAGCTTCCTCATCTCCCTGTGAAGCTTTCACTTTGACAGCCTCAGGAGACGATGGCAGCATCTCTGTACGCTGGGACTGCTGGCCACAGAGGGCCTTGCGCCTTGCACACACACTGGCAGCCCACTCCGCCCCCTTCAGCCTTGTGCCCCAGCAGGATCAGCCCTGCAGTTCCCCTGCACTTGGTGGCTGTGGAGCAAAGGGTTGCAAGTGTTTCTTGGGCTGTCGGGCAGATACAGCCTTCCCCTTTGCACCGTTGAGGGAGACACTGCCTCTGTTAGCTTGAACGTACAAATACAGCTGCTGTTTATTGCCTTGTTTTTCCAAGGAAAGCCTTCAGTACGTTCAGAGACACAGGGAATTTCCACTATTTTTCTCAACATTCCCCCCCCCTTTGGCCTTCGGACACACACATTGTGTTGTTTTGACGTAATTTCAAGCAAATATTTTGCCACCGAGAGGCAGTGCAGGGTCACAGAGGTCCTCCAGTCTTGGGCTTCAGGCTTTCAGCCCTCCCCAGTAAACAATAGCTCTATAACTCATTAAAACTCCCTTTTGATTACTTTTTCCTGTTTCTGATTGTTTTGGAGCAGCAGGGGTGGATTCCACACTCAACAAACTTCTTTTTCCTGCTGCTAAATTTAAATGTCTCTGAACTGAAAGGAGTTGCTAATCTCTTTGACAATAACTCCATCAAATAGAAATTACAACTGTAAACAAGATTTTAGGCTATTTATGAATGCTGCAAGGGAATTGTGACTTCGTTTTGCAGAATAATTTTTATCTCTAGGAATTTTTTTTAACTGTCTCTTCTTTTCAGACAGAAAAGTTACCCAAACCCTAGCGCTTTCTCTCCTGGTTAGTGTAGCCTCCTCATTTTCAGATTTACTAATAGTCATGTCACAAAAATGATCAGAGGGATGGAACACCTCTGCTATGAGGAAAGGCTGAAAGAGCTGGGGTTGTTCAGCCTGGAGAAGAGAATCCTGTGGGGAAACCTTATTGCAGCCTTTCAGTACTTAAAGGGGGATTACAAGAAAGATGAGGACAGACTTTTTAGCAGGGCCAATAGCAATAGGACAAGGGGTAATGGTTTTAAACTAAAGAAGGGGAGATTCAGACTAGATATAAGGAAGAAATTTTTTACGAATAGGGTGGTGAAACACTGGAACGGGTTGCCCAGAGAGCTGGTAGATGCCCCATCCTTGGAAACTTTCAAGGCCAGGCTGGATGGAGCTCTGAGCAACCTGATCTGGTTGTAGATGTCCCTGCCCATTGCAGGGGGGAGGGACTAGATGGCCTTTAAAGGTCCCTTCCATCCCAAAGCATTTTATGATTCTATGTTCTCCCATCGTGGCCTGCATGAAACAAAGCTGGTAATCGCCTTCCATGCTTGTCTCCTCTCCTCTTCAAATTCATGCATTATCTTCTGCTTCACATCATTGATTCAGCACTCCTATCTCTGTCTCCACAGTTTTTCACTGCATAGTTTTCCCCTGCTTGCAAGTCCCCTGATTTATATGATCTACCTATAAAACTCCCTTGCCCAGCTGAGTTTCTTGCCAATTTGTGCATTCCATCCTTCTTTATACCAGGAGTAAGCTCCTGAAATTTTTCTACCACCTCCTTTTTCCTTGTAGGCCAGATATAGATTACTCAATTAATAATTTTCTTTAATGGACAGGAAGGAGAATTTAGGAAAGTGATTTACAAAAAATCCAGTTCAAAGGAAATATATGTTCATGTTTATCCATCCACATCCTTGTATCACACACACTGCCCACACATATCTAGACCCCAATCTGCTTGATCTGTACTAATCTAGCACGAAACCTTTTTTGTAGGTATAGTGCAAAACGTGATAAAATAACCAGTTGAAATGGAATCTATATAGCATGGGTCACATGTGAGTTTAATTAGCAAGGCAATAGTTTATTCATGTTGTTTTTAAACCTATGAGTAGGATCTATGGGGGAACAAAGTATGAACATATATACAGATACCGTGTGTCCTGAAGACCTCGTGGTCAATTTACTGTTATTATTTGCTAAGCATGCCAAGGAAAAATACCTTTTTCCTGCCTGAAGAGCTGACATCTTAGACAAAACTGAAACAGACTACAAGAAGCTGATAAATATTGACATTTTTGTTACTTCTGTTGCTGTTGGCTCAGTTTTAAGCACCCTCTGAGCAGAACATCTGTAAGATGACACAGTGTGGTAGATCCTAGGGTGGACTCTGTGCCTAGAAGGCAGAATGACAAGAAGACACTTCCTGGAAAGAATTGCACAGCATTTTCTTTTTAGCAGCTTGGCTACCAAAGCTGTCCTTTGCCGTAGGATCCAGGGACGGAGAGGGAAGTGTTCCATCTTTAGCGGGTGCTGTGTAGTCCTGTGAGGTTTGCTACCACAGTAATGAAACTACGGTATGTGCTCTTAAGGACTATGGATCCAGGTGTAATAGGCAAATCGGATAATTTCTGCCCTGAGCTTCAAAGAAATCCTTCTGTAAACCTCCTGGAAAGATCAGGAGGATAAACTGGTGCCCTCCAGAGGGGTGAATGACTGCCACTGAGCAAGTACACAGCTCTTGTGTCCTAATAAGACATACTTATTCTCAGCAGGTTTCCAATGGCTTCACCAGGATTACACCAGAAGAGAATTTGTCCCTATGTTTGTCTCCAAGCTACCTCCCAGGACTGTGCTCCCATAATTACATGATTTTGAGTATTATGCAATTGACCTCAGTTAAACTACTGACTGGTCAAGTCAGCTTAAGCGACTGATCATGGTAGCTGATACATATTGTATCTTACGATATTGGTATGACCTAGCCTCCGAAAAACTTCACAAAGCCTGTGTTTTGTTAGTTTACAGCCTAGTTTTGAAGATTATGAGCTTTTCATCAGATTCAACTGAACTGTCAGGCATCTAAATATACATATAATATGCTTATTGTTTATAGATATTTACATATGTACTTGTATAGGTATTTACACACATACACTGATTATTGTGTGCATATATGTGTACATACATATGTTTACCGTATATAAATATAAATATGCACACACTGATAACTGCTTTTTAAGAAGAATTAAAGAAAATAACATGCATATGCTGTCATAAAGAAACTTTGAAAATGAAAATAACTGTTTTCCTGGAACAAATATTTCTGTGTTTTGATTTTTCTTTTTGGTATACTACGTAAGAATGTGACTCATGTTTTCATGGAACACAATTTAAAAAAAGCACATAAATGAGAGATGAATTTTTACAGCTGAGTTTCAAAACTGTCTTTCCAACTTAACACCTTGAAAAGATGAGCTAAATATAGCAGGTGTAATTACTCTTCCCCATTTGCTATAGCTCTGCTCTCCAGTTGTGTTTTCTATTTTGATTCTGCCATGCTGCATGCAGTGTGACCTTTGAAAGATAGCAGTGAACTTCCTAAGTATGTTGGCAGTGTCTCTGGCCACACATGAGGTGACCCTATCATCAACTGTGAGATCCAGATGTGAAGGACTGAAATGTGTTTTTCCCAGCAACAGCATTTGGGTGTCTCAGCACCTTCCTGACTGCTCTATTACAAGCATTTCTTGGCTGACTCTGTGGCTTGCTTTGGAGCAGCTGTGAGGCTTGTGGTTAGGGTTCTGTATGGGAGGAAGGCTGTTCCTTCACACTGTTTAGCTAAGGGAGAGCATGGGGAGCTCACATTGGTCTCTGGAAATCTCCACATTGTGCTCAACTTCAAAGGACATAAGCACGGGGGGGTGGGGATGAAATGATAACAGCTGGCTGGAACAGGGTTTGTTTTCCATAATGAGGTCATTTAGCCAAGCCATAGGATAAAAGAAAGCCTTCATATTTTTCCATCTCTTCTGAGACCTTTCAGAACAAGCTTGATAAGATGCAGGCACCCTTCTGACTTCTAATAGTTTCAGACGGGGTTCCATCTGTGAATGGTCATCTTATTCAACTAAGCTTTTCTATTAGAAATTTCTATCAGAGATTTCGCAGTATGCATTTTTCTTCTTCAGCAACTTGGGAAAAGCATGTACCTACCTCTAGGTTAGATCTAGAGACAAAGGAATTACATTTTTCTTGGCTTTTGGTGTTTGTGTGTGTAGTAGTCTTATGAACAAGTGCAGATGGAAGAAGGAATTCTTCCAAATGGTGAAATTGCTATTTTGTGGAGCATTATAGTAACTGCCGAATCATTGGTCCTCTACATCTTGGTGTTTTAGAAATGCTTCACCTAGACGCATGATTCCCCAACTCTTTTGGATCCTCTTTTCCATGACTTTCCAAATGACTCCACCAAGTAGTCTTTCCATCAAAGCTTTACTTGGAAAAGTTGTGAAGATAATATGACTCCATAGAGAGCTGACCATGGAGCATCATTTCTGTGGCCTCACAAACCACCACATGGAATCCAGCTTGGAATCCACTGACTGAAAAAGCTTTCTGCTGGAAAAAAAGTGAGTTTTCAGGAAAAGATGTGTTCCTGTGAAAGTATCTGCTTTCTATGACAAGTTTCAATTTTTCACTTTAAAAAAATGTGAAAATGCTATACGCCTTCAAATACCACCAAATCTCTGTTCAGTATGGCATGATAGTGTCCTGTGGGCACGGTGCACTTGAATAACAAGGTTCCCTGCACGGGCTTCTCATTTCCTATATTGTACTCGGGCCCTTTTGAGGTAAGGATCCTCTTTGCTATGTTTGTGTACAGTATCAAGGGACTGCCCCATCTCTGATTTGGGACAATTTTGCGCTAATGTAATATCTAATGAAAGCTATAATAGTGATTACTCACCTCAATTTAGAACGAAAGCAATTAAAACAATTCCTACGGTAAAATATGCCCATTTTGAAGGATGAAACTCTCTCTCCCTGTCTCTTTGGTTTTAACAAAATTCAGAGATACATAATTGGTTTTGCATTTGCTTAATTTCCTCCTATTTTCTTTCTCTTTTCTCTCATTTAATGCTTTATACTTTCTTTTGTCTCTTTTCTTTGACAGAGCTATTTTTTCAGTCAGGCACTGGATAGTATGGTCCTCTTATAACATATAAGCTGGACTAAATGCAAGATTTACTTGCTGCATAAGCAGACTAGCAATTTCTGCCCATCTGTTGAATGGAAGATTAATATGGGCACATTAGAGCCAGATGATCAGGAAGCAGGAAAAATGCTCCGAGAAACATTTGAAGAAGTTTCCTTCCTAGAAAACTTTCCCCACTCACATGCACCACAGACAGTTTTTCCTATGCAGAAATCTTGCTTTGATGGAAAATTCTATATCAACCTAAGAACAACTGTCAGGGTTATAGCTGTGATTCTGCTTGTCCTAACACTGATGCCTCCTTTTCTTAAAAAAAAAATCCTGGCTTTTAGCAAAAGTGAAAGTGAAAAGGTTTGCATTTTGCAGCTTAAGCATCTCTCCAGAAAGAGCTGAAACCAAAGTTTGAACTGAGACTCCCAGTCAAAGGCATTTTTAAAATCCAGATCCAAACTTGCTCTTCTAATCTTGACCTAGAATAACTCTTGCACAGCCTGGCTCATTTGTGAAGAGTAATTTGCAACTCTTGGATGTGAGCCCAGTTCTGAAACCAGGTGCTCAATATCATAAAATAAGGACTATATTCCACTAGATGAAGATGTGCAGGAGACAGAGACAACCAGCTTATTTCAGTTTGTTCACCAAAGCTGTCAAGCTGTACTAAAAATTAATTAGCAGAGTACAGTACACTTTTCTTTCTCTAAACACAGCAGGTTAATCTATAGAGTATGAAATGAAAAGGAGATGCTACCAGTATAAACATGGCAGATCGAATCCTCTGCATGGACTGAGCAGTGGAACCTTTTTGATTTCATTTAGGTGAGATGTGAGCCCATAAAAAGTATCTTAGCAAAATATCCAGGGTTTGATACCATGAAGCTAAACAAACCTCCCACCCATGTCTACAAACAGTGATGGTTCTCTTCTTCCCCTGTGGTGCAAAACTTTTTTTTCCCCTCATTGTATCAAATCTATTCAGTCCTCTCCTAAGACCTCTCTGGACCGCCAAATTGTCTCTTCTGCTCGAGTATCTCACTAGCTTGTCATACAGCCCCATTTTTGCCACTCTATATTAATTTCTTCCTTCTTGTTTCTTCTCTGAGTGCTGTCCGAGGACTTGCTGAGAAGCGGATTTCTTCACCACATAAATTAACCTTCCTGAGAAGACTGGAATGTTTGGAGGAAGGGCTGAAAATGAAGGTTTGAATTCTTCCACCAAACAGGGAAGAAGAAGGTCTTGTGGAAATTCTTTTTTCTCCTATATAATTGCTTCCCATTAAACTGAAATGACTTTTCATACTATGCTGTTGCCAATAAAGTATCATGAAACATCCTTAAGGTTAACAATCAACTGGCATATTTTGGTCCTGAAACTTGATTGTGGGATACATGTGTGCAATAGCATTTCAAAGCTGAGTTTGCTGAACCCCGTTGTCGTTTGAGGACCCTTTGGAAACCTTGTGTAAAATTTTGTGGCAAAGTAACTAGGGTTAGCTGATGACTGCCTGGAATAAGCAAATCTGTGTTTGCAGTTATCAATGCTTTGCAAAATGAGGACTGATGTAAGTTGTTGCCACTCTGATCAAAATAGCTGCTTTTTCAGCAATCAGCGCTCGCCTCCATACACCAGTCTATATATTCCATTTTACAGTGGAGAATTCTTTGGCATTTTCATCTTCCATGGCTGGAGCAATTTATTTAAACTAGGATCCAAATAGGATTTTGCTTCACTTCCACTCTCACAAGCTGGCTCTGTGGAGCTAATTAAATCAAGCCCTGGACCAAGCAGCTGCTGTACTGCTTATATTTATTGACCTCTGAAAGCCAACAAGGGAAGAACATCATTACAATTATAGGATGAACAGCATTTTAAGGAGAAATCCAATGGGTTATTACAACTAATATACCAGACATAGTATTTTATTCAAAAATAATAAGGAAGATGATGAAATTATCATCATCTCCAGCCTAATTTTTCTTTGCCTTTCTTCATTTTCAAGCATGAGTTGTCACCCAGCTCTCCCTGCACTTGTTCCCAGGTGCAGAAGCAAAAAGGAAAAAAAAAAAGTGTATTACAAAAGACTTTGACAAGTTTTTGCTGATTTCTGTGAAGCACTCAGATACTTTGGGGATGAGTGCTGTGTGAGCACTTTGGATAGTACCTATCTAAATAGCAGTATTTGTCTACGTTTCAAAGGGCTAGGCTGCGAAATACCTGAGTGCATTCACTTTGGCAGAACACCAGAAACAGGGACTCTAGGAACAGACTTTTTGTTGTAATTCTAAAACGTCTCATGTGGAAATAGAAAGAGATGCGAACAGAAAGAGATTGGGAATAGAAAGAGATTGGGTCTGAAGCATCCTGACTTTATAACATTTGAACTTTTCAATGCAGCAGCTGCAAATGCAAAAACAGTTCAGGAAAGGTGAGCTGTTTGCCAGACTGCCCAAAGTATTTGGGTGTCCTGTAAGAGCTGAGAGCAGGCCTGTGTGTTTGGAGGAAGGGAGAGCTTTGGAGATGTATGGTTCTTGGATTCATTGTGCTTTTATTTACCTTGGAGATATTGCCACCAGCACACTTTTAGTCCTTAAAGCATCAATTGATCACAAAAGCAGCTCAGCCATTGGAGCCTGTACCACCTGCCAATGCTCACACAAGTGATGACCAGAGCACCCAAGTATTGCTTAGTACACACCAAGAGCTTCCTGCTTCCTGGTGAGTGGCTTAGCAGAGTCATGTCAATGGTGATCTTTGAGTGTAGGAGCCTTTTTAATTACACAGATTTTCATGCCAGTCTGTCACCTTAGTCTACAAACAGCCAGGACCATGCGATGGTTGTTAATGCTCACTTTGTTTAGTCTTACCCTTTTACGGACTCTTTTAGATTTCTTCTTCTACGAAGACTTTGTTGTTTATTTGCATCGCAGGGGATGCAAATGAGCAGCTGGTGATTTGATGGCTACTACTGGTTGGGAACAAATGAGATCACGGTTATATTCTCTGCCTGTTCTCTGATTCAGCCAGCACGTTGATTTCTCCACAGTTACTTTCATAATTATCACTCAACAGAGGATACAGAGGTCTCCAAGAAGCTGAAAGAGAGCACTGTTAACAAACAGTAACCCAGCACTAAGAATAACCAGGGAGCTTCTTTGATGGCCTTCCCTTAAATAAACGTATGACATACACTTTTAGCAGTCCTCTGCTGGAGAAATGTGCTTGTAAAACAAAGGAAGTTTTTTCATGGATATTTACAAGGAAGAATGTGAAGCCTTCTAAAACAACAAAGATGCACATTTCTGACCTACCTTCTATCCCATTTGTTCTCTATGCATGGACAGTCTGTGCAAGTAGTTCTTAGGGAGGTTTGCTTCCCCCAAAAGGGATGAGACAAGTTATTATTAAATTATTTTAGCAATCACAGAGTTACGGCATTATGAAGGCAGCGGTGCCGGACAAACCGTCTCCCTTCCTGCTGGACACCAATCTAAAAGCATTAATGTGCCTTAGGGAGAGGAGATAACATGGACTCAATGCCATGAATCCTCATGCAGATACGCTACCAAGAGATGTACAGCTGTTAGCTGGAAGGTCAGGGATAAAGCCCATGATTAGAGCTCATCCATTTCAAACAGGTAATTTAGGTACAACCAATGGAGAGAAATGTCTCTCAACTTAAGTGGCAGCAGTTCTGCTGAAGTCAATGAAGCTCTGTTGCTCTTCACTGAGGCTAAACATACCCATGCTGTATAAGCAGCTGGGATAGAAATTTGGAGGCCCTTTCTCTGCTTTTTTCTGAATGGTATCACCTTACAGCACTAACATGAGCACTGTTAAGTGCTTGATGTTTACTGCTGGCAGCCCTGGAATGTCTTGTGGTGGAGGGAAGCTTCAGTGCAAGCCTTGGGGATACTATAAGCCCCATGGCAAAGATAAACATTTTAATATCCCTTTTGAAGTAAAAGCAAAATCTTTATGTCATACTTGTCCTAAGTATTACTGATATCCAAGGACTTGTGAACTAAATTCAGTAAGTGCATTCTATACTCACTAGTTCATCAAATTCTTTGCCTTATCCTCAGAAAGGACATGTGCCTCCACTGTAAAATCAGAGCATTTGCCATTTTGCCTTTTCTTCAGGGATAAAAGGGAACACCTTTTTGCACTGTCTGGAGGTGGGAGTGCTGCTAGGTGACAACTAGTGGGTTTAAAATCTGAATGGGAACTTAAAAGTCACCTTGACATAATATCACACTCTGAGATATTGTTGTTTCCACAGCATGACTCTTGTTCCTGCCTGCATGCACAAGCATGGTTTGCTTGTGGTGATCTTCAGGGAGATATATTTCCATATATCTTTCATGCCTCTGTCATGACAAGCAATACACTGTGGAGTATGCTGTCAGAGATAAAGATTTCTGTATAACAAAGCTGCATGATTTTTTCTTTATACTCATGACAGACTCGTATGAAGCATAACAAAACACATTGGTTGTATATATTAATAACTTGTTAAGATTTATTAAGTCAATACCACTATGTGTTTACATCTTTTTTTAGCTACTCCCAATATAAAAAAAAAAAGAGTATGGAGCTTCCAGGTGTGTGAATATTGAGATTGAAGGCTTTGATTTAGCCTCAGATGAGGAAATAGGGCATAATGCAAAGACCTGTACCTTACAAATACAGCTAGCAGAGACTGAAGAAGGAGCATAGTTGGCCTTCATGGCCGAAGATGAGCTTCGGCACAGCGGCTGTAGAGAACTTCAGACCTCCTTCTTACCCTGAGACCAGGCGTGGCATGAAGGAACTCTTGAATCCAATTTCAGTGATGATTTAGCTCATTTGAGCCCTATTAAGGAGAAGTCTCCTCCTGTAGCAGATCGATTAATGTATGGCTCAGGTTAGATTCCCAAGCTAAGTTAGCTTAGTTAATTTAGCTTCCCAAGGAGCACCTCACATGCAAGCTGACACTAACTGATATTCTAATGTCTGTGTACCTCTGTGAAAAAAAAAAACTGGTGTGGGGATGAAACACGAACCTTTCAGTGTCCCCTTGTTTTGCCTGGAGTAGATGATGAGGCAAGTTGAAAAGCATAGAGTTCAGCCAGGTAAGGACCCAAAATCCAGCACCAAAGATAAGGATGAGATATTGGACAGCAATTGGCCAGCCTTGTTACTTGCTCCTTGCAGTTGAGCATGAGCACTCACTGCAGTTCATCTCAGCACTGCTGTCCACAAATGCTGTACATGCTGTATCCAGCATCGCAGCTTGTGTTTGCACTGTCCTGAAATGTCTGAGCTATGCGATATCTACAATGCAGACACAAAGGTACATTTATGCTTGCAAATTGCAGCTGTTTCCAAGGCTGCCGGAGCCTTCAGTAAATTTGTGACCTGTATATATCAGTGAGGGGAGATGAGATAAACGGGGAAGGGTGGCAGAGCAGTTGCACTTGCAGCCAACTCCTGCAGGACTTCTGTAGCGCTCTCCATTATTTATTGGAAGTCGGCAGCTAAATGAAACTGTTTTATTTTTTCTCTGTCTGTAGAAGTCAACTCAGAAAATAACAGTTATTGAGAGAAATCTATATGACCTGAAAGGCACTCTAGGCTTTGACATCTGCTGGGTATCAGAAATGCTTGTGTCTACCTGACATACTGGAGTGGGAGAGCTTTTAATACGCAAGCATGCACTTCTGTTGTTGATGTGAATTCAGAGGACGTGTATCTTTTATCATGAAGGATCCATGTAAAAAACAGCTTTCAAATTAGAGAATATATATTTTTAAGACAGGGGTTGTGTGCATTGTTTTAGGAGCCTGAAAAAGCAGTTAATGAGCATGCTTGTGAGTGAGGCACTTTGTGGGATTGAAGGCAGAGACATATTTGTGATTCCTGCAGGTTTGTGCAGGTGGGTGACTGGTTCAGAAGAAAGGACTTATCAGCCTGGATGTGATCCCAGCTTGACTCAGGTGTTAAGGTTGTGACCTGATGAGCACGTTGACCTGAGGAATGCAAGCAGGATGATTTATTGGGAAAATATCCAAACTATATATGTAAAAAGTCTATCCATGACAAAAAAAACCAAAACAACCCTTAGGCATACTTCCTCTAAAAAGACTAAACTTGTCCAAACAGAAAGGATTAGATTATAGTTAGCCCCTCATAAGTGATTAAAGGGGGTGTGAACCTTGCTGGCTCTGCATTTCCATGTCCAGGGCTAGCTGTAGTCTCTTTAATGGGAAGTTGTCTCTATGTCTACATGAGCCTATGGAATAAGCTGTACGGAGGTACAAAACACTGAACAACTTAGCCTAGGAACTATTTTAGCCCATATCTCCTGTAATGCACTACTTGAAAGTGGGTCCGGTGTCTTCCAGCTTTTGTGTCCCTCACCAACCTAGCCCTTCATGTTCTGGAGTCCTTCCAAGTCCAGCCCAGCTACGCAATTTCTCTGTTGCCTCTGTTTCCTACAATGTTTCCCTTGGAGTCCTCCTTGGATACCACAAAGTGGATGCCTTGTACCAGTGACCAGACCATCTCTGCTGGCCATGTATTTCCTGATTTTAATTGGTTTTCCTTATGGTGCTGGCTTGTAGCCACTGAATATTTAAGGCTTGTCAGTGATTGTATTATAAAACCTGGTTTTCCAAGAGTTTACAATCAAGTTATAAAAATGTGTTCCAGACTCGAAGTTTGACCATGTGCTTCTCGCTCAGTAGTGGAAAGTTGTAAACTGCAAACAGTCACCTTGGCTGTCTTCAATGAATGGACAAGATTCGATTTCTCATTTTTCCCGCACCAGTTCTGTTGAAATATTAACCTTGGTCTGATTGTGCTAAATAAATTCATACAATTATATTGGCCCAAAGCCCATCTAGAACTTAATCTAACTACTGCCATAAAAGACAATAAAAAATGTTTCTATAAATACATTAGTAACAAAAGGAGGGCTAAGGAGAATCTCCATCCTTTATTGGATGCAGGGGGGAAACAGTGACAAAGGATGAGGAAAAGGCTGAGGTACTTAATGACTTCTTTGCCTCAGTCTTTAATAGTCAGACCAGTTGTTCTCGGGGTACCCAGCCCCCTGAGCTGGAAGACAGGGATGGGGAGCAGAATGAAGCCCCCATAATTCAAAGGGAAATGGTTAGTGACCTGCTACACCACTTAGACACACACAAGTCTATGGAGCCGGATGGGATCCACCCAAGGGTACTGAGGGAGCTGGTGGAAGTGTTCACCAAGCCACTTTCAATCCTTTATCAGCAGTCCTGGCTCACTGGGGAGGTCCCAGTTGACTGGAGGTTGGCAAATGTGACACCCATCTACAAGAAGGGCTGGAAGGAGGATCCAGGGAACTACAGGCCTGTCAGTCTGACCTCAGTGCCAGGGAAGGTTATGGAGCAGATCATCTTGAGTGCCATCACACGGCACGTACAAGACAACCAGGTGATCGGGCCCAGTCAGCATGGGTTTATGAAAGGCAGGTCCTGTTTGACTAACCTGATCTCCTATGACAAGGTGACCTGCTTAGTGGACAAGAGAAAGGCTGTGGATGTTGTCCACCTAGAATTTAGTAAGGCCTTTGACACTGTCTCCCATGGCATTCTCCTGGAGAAACTGGCTGCTCAGGGCTTGGACGGACAAGCCCTTTGCTGGGTAAAAAACTGGCTGGATGGCCGGGCCCAAAGAGTTGTGGTGAATGGAGTTAAATCCAGTTGGTGGCCGGCCACAAGTGGTGTTCCCCAGGGCTCAGTATTGGGGCCAGTTCTGTTTAATACTTTTATCAATGATCTGGACAAGGGGATCGAGTGCACCCTCAGTAAGGTTGCAGATGACACCAGGTTGGGCGGGAGTGTTGATCTGCTGGAGGGTAGGAAGGCCCTGGACAGGCTGAATCAATGGGCCGAGGCCAACTGTATGAGGTTCCACAAGGCTCAGTGCCAGGTCCTGCGCTTGGGTCACAATAACCCCATGCAACGCTACAGGCTTGGGGAGGAGTGGCTGGAAAGCTGTCTGGAGGAAAAGGACCTGGGGCCATTGGTTGACAGCCAGCTGAATATGAGCCAGCAGTGTGCCCAGGTGGCCAAGAAGGCCAATAACATCCTGGCTTGTATCAGAAATAGTGTGGCCAGCAGGACCAGGGAGGTGATAGTGCCCCTGCACTTGGCACTGGTGAGGCTGCACCTCAAGTACTGTGTTCAGTTTTGGGCCCCTCCCTACAAGAAGGACATGGAGGTGCTGGAGCGTGTCCAAAGAATGGCAACGAAGCTGGTGAAGGGTCTGGAGCACAAGTCTTCTGAGGAGCGGCTGAGGGAGCTGGGGTTGTTTAGCCTGGAGAAGAGGAGGCTGAGGGGAGACCTTCTCGCTCTCTGCAACTGCCTGAAAGGAGGTTGTAGCGAGGTGGGGGTCGGTCTCTTCTCCCAAGTAACAAGCGATAGGACAAGAGGAAACGGCCTCGAGTTGCACCAAGAGAGTATTAGATTGGATATTGGGAAAAATTTCTTCACTGAAAGTTTTATCAAGCATTGGAACAGGCTGCCCAGGGAAGTGGTTGAGTCCCTATCCCTGGAGGTATTTAAAAGCTGCGTAGATGTGGTGCTTAGGGATGTGGTTTAGTGGTGGACTTGGCAGTGATAGGTTAACGGTTGGACTTGATGATCTTAAGGGTCTTTTCCAACCTAAACGATTCTATGATTCTATGATTAATGTATTTGAGAGCTTTAGTGCTTTGTGAGATCATTGATGCAGTTGGGCAAATACTCA
This sequence comes from Platalea leucorodia, assembly GCF_965183815.1. Lineage (NCBI taxonomy): Eukaryota > Metazoa > Chordata > Aves > Pelecaniformes > Threskiornithidae > Platalea > Platalea leucorodia. Next base: position 16,458,560 of record NC_138831.1, read on the forward strand.
TTTTTCAGTTTAGTGTCTTGTCCAAAAACCTGTGAAGAGGGTATGAGGAAGATTGGTTTAGTCGAAGCTAAACTAAAGCTAACTATTTTGGGCAAGAACAGAAATCCAGCTCAGAAAATGTCATCTCAAAATCCACCCAAAGTGCTTCTTTTAACTTGAACAGAATGCTTAATTTTTCCTTTTATTTCTGTGATTATCTGTGTCTTCCAAAATTTTTTCTTCTACCTTCAGGACAGATTTTAAAATGAAAATGCTCCTTCAAAATGAGCAGTTGGAAAGATCTGTCTGTGGGAACACTGAGAGGAAACACTTTTGTTTTTTTCAGATGAAATGGTTTATTTAAAAGGCATTGAAGTATTTTTGTCATGTTTTTTAGAGAGGTCTTCCCTTAGATTTATTTTAAAATTAAAGTAATATTTGTCAGACCTGAGTAAATCTAGTCCACATTAAGTTTCACTTTCTGGTTAATTTACTATTTTCAAAAAGTTAAATAAACAGCCAGCTCCAGTTGTTGGCAATGGGAATGGCACCTGAGATTAATAACAAGTCCTTGTTGTTTGAATACCTCTCCTATATCCATGTTTGAAGTGCCAAATCGAATCTTTTGTGGCTTAGAGAGTGCCTTGTACACCCTTCCTTAGCCATGGAGAGTATTTCTGTAGCCACCAGCCCTGTCCTTTATCATGACTGCTCTCTGACACTACATCGTACACTCCCTGCCACCTCCCCATTGCTGGATAGTCTACAGACCCAGAGATCACAGCTTGTGTTCTCCTCCAAGGTTAGACGGGAAGTTATATCGCTCATATTCTTACACTTGTCTACAGGGGTATATATCTGAGAGAGGGAATTAGTGAGTCCTTTAGTCTTTAAAATGTTCTTTCTGCTGCTGCTGTCTTTTTTCTTCTGCTGTGAATCAGTGAACTTGCTTTTGCTTACCTAAGGTGTCCAACATCTGCATCCAACCTGTCACTGAATGGCAATCCACCCTTCCTTCCAGATCTCCTGACTCCTTTCCTGTGCAGCTTTGATGCCATGATGTCAGCAAGGTTTGACTGCTTCCATAAAGATCTTTGGGGCCAACCACCTGAGAAACAAGGTGACCTAAATAATCTGCAACCTATGAACTAAAGGCATAGGAGCCATCAGCTGGCTTTGATGTTGAAAAGACAACTCTTCCTGGGCATTTGTTTTAGACCAGACTGGATAATCAGATACCTTCGGCCATCATTTATGGCACAGACCAGACTTTGTGGAAGCAAGATTTGCCCTTGGATTTGCCTTGGCAACTTGCTGTTGAACACATGTGCTGTATACAGTCTGCACAAATTAAAGTGCACCTTTCATTGAGTGTTCAGGAGTAGACTCCGTGAACGGCTTCTGTTCAAAATAAAGATTGCTCCACTCAAATTGGTATTATACAAGTGAGAGTGGATCACCAGGCTTCCTGGGGAGATCCAGATTATGGTTATTTCCATGAAAATAAAAACTGATCTTGATTCCTCCTAGGCAGTTCTTGCCAAGGAGTTGAAGTGACTTGTCTCAAAACAGAGTAGCAGCTCCCCACAGACACAGTATGGTATTTATGTAGAAAACAATTGTAAGGAGCCCATGGTGCTTTGGAGCCAGCAGGTTGCCTATGATCATCCTTGCAAGGATGGGTTCACTGGCCATACATACAGAAATGCAGCTGCCGTCTGCATCCCAGGTAGGGAAAGGATGACAGCAACGGTCAGTGGGGATGTGACATGGGGGATGAAGAGGGCCAAACAGTCTGAAGATCTTTGTGTCAGGTTTTCTCATTTCCCAGATCTGAATCTATCTGAATTTGGGCTCATTCCTAACTGCTTTATGAGGCATCTCAAGCTGTGTAAACAGTAATGCAATAATGGCAGATCACAATGCACTCATCACAGACCATGAAGAATAGCCTATGAGCCAAGCAATATGCTCTCTCTAAATGATATAATGCTTCTTGCAGACAGGAATATTAATCACCCCAGGAACTGACAGGATCTGATGGAAGAGACTGTTATTAATATTATCTCCCTTGGAAGCATTTGCAATGGTAATAGTAATTTTAATAATGCCAGAACAAAATAAGCTGGGTTGGCCAGTTTTGTGGCAAATGGGAACACTGAGAAAGGCAATACATAAATAGAGAGACTAATTCATGAAGGAGGTGGACCAGATTTCTCTACTGACAGCTCAGATGCGACTGGGGGGGGGGGGGGAAGGGAACTTTTTGTTTTAAAGGTTGTATTTGCTTCATCAATCGTCAAAATCTTGTTAAAACTCTAATTCAGTTATCATGTTCTTGTTGCTGTCCAGAGACTGAATGTATTAGGGGGACTTTATATACAATTTCTGCCACAAGCAATTTACTATTATTTTATTATTCTAATCTGGCTGGTTCCCATGGAGTTTCTGAAACCAAATCATATCAGAGGAAGATGAATATTAACAATCCTATCTCTCTCAGGAGAGCTAATAAAAGAATGGAGATCTCATGCCTTGGTTCAACACAGAGCACTATGAAATGGCCATGGAAGTGTTGACATTAGTTCTCATGATTGCTAGTTCAGTTATTTACTGCTCAGCTTGAGCACAAGCCTTTTCTACACCTGTGCCAAGACCCAGCAAGATTACAGTGGAAATCATGAATTTATAAGCTAAATAATGAGGTGTGTGGTAGAAGCAGAACTGTCATCAGGGTTTAGTAGCAAACCAAAGAGCCAAGAGGACTGCATTTGATTCCTTCCCTTGTTACATTCTGCTTTGCATGTATGTGCAATCTGCCTCAGAGTATTGTATACCAATTAATAATGAACAAACAGAGAAATTGGAGCAGCGTCTTTAGGCAGATGGCAAATTGCCCAACATTTTTTTAAATATTAAAAACATCTATGGGTTAAGAGTTAGCTCTGAGTACCCAGTATGAGACATTCAAGCTGGGCTGATAGCTGTGACTGGGAGTCCACCAATGCTGTATTACTTTCCCAATGGGAGAACTATAATCAGGCATTTGGCTTTAAAATTTCTCAGGCAAAAGGAAGAAAAATAAATTAAACTGTAGAAATTGAGACATTTTTAAACCTTCCTTTCTGGACCAATTCTCTTTAGTAGAGGTATCAACTAAAGAGAAAATTTAGGGTCCTCTCAATATATTTGCAAGATGCACAAAAAATAATTACCCACATATGAATTAGCTTACCCCTGCAAAGGGAGTGGTAAGACCCTTATTTAGCTGCTTGTGTGACAAGTTGCTGATGATAAATTCTGAGAACCCCCTCTCCCTGGCTACCTCCATTCCAGAGCTGAATTATTTAAATAGGGAGGTAATGCTACTGTTCCAGCCTCTGCACATTGGTGCCTGAGATGGACATCAAGCTCCATTCAAGATTTTAATAGCCTTTGGGCTGAGACTTTGTCGTTACTATGGCCTGATATCTCAGGCCTCTATTCACAAGAACAGCCACTCAGGACACTTCGGTTAAAAGGGATTTCTGTTGGAAAAAGGCCAGTTTGTCTGAAATGTTTTGAGGAGGGAGAGGGGGAAAAGGTGGAAATTATTAATTTGTGCCTTTTCCACAAAACAAACACTTCACTTAAGAACTTTTCATTGAAAAACTAAGGATGTGACAATGGTGGCTTTGCAATGCCTGCTTCCAGTCTCTCTCCTGAGCATGAGAAATATCACATCAGTTAAAATACGCAACAATGACTATTATTTCCTGGTGGCTGCTTGGCTTGGAGCTGGCTATGGAGCTGGAAGATTCCCCTTTGCCTTGCTTAGCTTTTCCCTGGTCCTGGTTTAAGCCATGCCTTATTCTCCTGCATGAGTCCTCATCTAACTTTGTCACTCAGTCAAAAATTGTCAGGGGAGGTCCCCAACAGCTGGTTGCCTAATGTGCTGACTAAATTCTGAAACCAGGATCAGTGACCACAGGGTGATCATATGGATAAACTGTGTAAAGGACTGTGCCAGTTTTGGATAAACAAATCCCTCTCCAGGCAATACTCTCAGGTTCAGACCGAACACAGCATGCAGATGTGACTCACACAGCCACCTCATACACAGACCAGCATTTAATATGCTTTCATTTTCATCTGTCTTCATCACAAGTGTGAAACAAAGGTATGCGCAGTGCTATTTTCAGCTTGTAGTTGCTGGTTTCCTCCTCCTTTACCAGTATTATCAATAGGTTTGAATTAAAGTGACATTGTGGGTTCAACTGTTTAATGTGGTAAAATGAGGTGACATTGCAGGCTTGCAATATGGACACATTTTCACTTGGAAATAGCACTTTTGGCCTTTCCACCTGTTTTTTTCTGTGATAGAAGCTACTTCATGAAAGTGGAAGCAAAAGCATTTCCAACACCATTGTAGATATTTCACTCACTTCTACCTTGCCACCTGTTTTAGAGATCTAAGCAAGCAGCCTTCCCAGGTGTTCCTTCTCTGGTCCCCTGACACAGTAGGTCAGTCAAAGAAGGAAAACCTGTGCCAGTGACAGGAAGGCACTAAATAAAAGCAGGCACATGAGATACCTGTGAGTCTCTGAGAGGAGTAGCCCCTGTTAGGAGAGAGTACAGCTTTCAGGAGCAAACACCTAATATTCATACCCCTTCAGGGTAATATTGTGGGCACTAGAAATCAAAGCCAGCAACACCTCACTGCCACTGGCTGTCACTTCATGTCGAAAGAGTCACAGATAATTTTCTTGCACTTAAGAGCTATTGAAGGACCAGACAATGCTGGAAATGTATTGCCTATTGAGCCACCCCTTCATTGCGTTTTGCTTCTTGTGACCTTCCAGTGGCCCCACATCTTTCTGCTCTCAGGAGGGGATTGTCTCTGTGAGGAGAGAGGATCTGGGCAGCGCACGCACAGGACTGGATTTGTCTTTGTGCTCCCCTTGTGAGGGGCTTCAAATTCATTTATGGTGGGAAGGTAAGACCCATATATATATATATATATATATATAATGTCCCTGTGGTTATGTGAGGAGGGTTCCTGTATACTACATCAGTGCTTAAACACATCCCTGTCTCCTGCCTATGATGGACACAGGGAAACTCCTTTCATTGTCAGATTTTGTCTCATAGATCTAGAAGAATGATTTTAAAGAAGAAACAGGAAAGTAGTGAACCTGGCATAAAAGGAGGAGGACCTTTTCTGTGTTGATTGCTCCTAATGTATTTTTTTTCCCCATGCTTGTTAAATACAATTATCTCTCTGGGAGTTTCTGTCTTCTAAATGAAAAAGGAGGTTTAATTAGCCTTTTCACTCGCTTGCAGCCTCTGCTGTAGTTTGGTAATATTCATAGGTCTTTGCAGAAGGGTATTGAGCTGAAGTTAAACTTTGTGCTCCAAACCAGTGCCTGCAGAGACATGTTCTTTTCACCTTCTGCTCCATCAGGTTCACTTACAACCTCCTGGGAAGAAACAAGAAAATCAGAAAATCCCTATGGGGCAGAGAGCTATTTGATCAGTGTTGAGTGGTGGCAGCTGCCAGAGGCATGCTGAGGAATGTGCCCAGGTGGCATGTACCATGAAATATCTGCTGCCAGAAGAATTTGCACTCCTCCTCTCACCTGGTAGAAAATAGCCAATATGCAGGATGTGAGAAGTGATGTGCTTCATACCAGAGAGGCTGCTTGGACTCCCTGCTTGTCCCAGCTGGTCCATACTGAATGTACAAAACTATGCCTAGATGAACAGAGGATCAACAAGTGTTCTTCACTTGTATTGATGCCTTTAAAGTAGACGTGATGTTTTCCTGTAGCTGGCAAGGAAAAGGTGGAAAGCCTGCAGGCAGCATGGTGTTAGTCAGGATGAGCATGTGCTGTGAAATCCAGGTCAATCTCAGGAACAGGTTGTCTAGTTTTGATACTCTAGACCAAGCACACACTGGGAACAGGTGGTAAAAAGAGAGGCAGAAATTAGGCACAGACTTACTGTAAATTTGTTTTCTTGGTCTAATCTTAAGTTCAAGGGGCTCAGATCCTGTGCTCCTAATGGAGCCATCCATCCCATTTCTTTAAAACTCCCTTCTTATTCCCCAGCCTTCACTTCCCCTGAGTTGTGGCAACATAAGGAGAACTGCTTTGCCTTGCCTGTCAAGAGGGAACACAACTCCTTCAGCCCCCTCCCAGCCTCTGCCATCTCCAAAACTTACTTCTTTATCATCAGACTTCAGCTGGGGCTGTCAGCAAAGGAAAAGTCAAAGAATTAGGTGTGAGAAATGCTTCCACCAGGCTGATTTGAACAATGAGAGAACCATCCCTTAGTCCTCAGGCATAGCACGCTGTATCTCTGCCCATTGCACCACCAGCCAGGCATGGCTGACAACTTATTACTGAACGTATTAAGATATCTTTGTGTTAAAAAGCCTTTGGTGGATTTTTCTTTCATGCATGTGCCTAATCAATTTTTGAATCTAGTTAAACTTTTCATCTTACTATAGCTTCACCATGCATCGTGTGAAAGCGCTTCTTGAAAGCACTTTTGTCTATTTTAAATTTAATATTTTCTAGCTTCGTTTTCTATCTTCTGTTCTAGCATCAGAGGACAGCTGAACATGTTGTCTGAAGAACAATTAAACAAACCAGGTGTCCTCACCCTGGAAAAGAGTTGCTGGGATAACCAAAGTCTCTCCACAGATTTTGTTGTCCCATTTACTCTTCTCTTCACCTTTTCTAGTTTTAGTCTTTTTTCTGACATGGGGTAGGCCCATGGTATTGAAGGTGTTACCACAGCATTGCTTTTTCTGTTGGAATAATGATGTCTGTGTCATTGTTTCTTCCTCTTCTAAACTTTCCTAGCAGCTGACATGCTTTTTGACCATTATCAAATATGTCTGTTCCACAGCAGAATAGCAAGCATTGAACACAGCTCTGTATTTTCAAGAGCTATCAAACGATCAATTTTAACATGATGAACAGTTGAACCTGCAACAAGCACAATGCAGACCTGTATAGAAGTGGGAAGAATTTGACTTCCAGTGTGTTCCTCAGTCCCAGTCTGACTTTGATAAACACCAGATCACAGTTTGCATCTGGATTTCATACATTCAAGGGTCAGAAGAATTCTTCATTGCTAAGGATCAAGCTGGGAATGCTCAGTGTGGCTGGCTGATGATAACTGCCTGTCCCTCATCCCCACTCCCCATTCAGAAATTGTCCCTGGCAAACACTGATTGCTCGTCCTGTACGTAGGCATGGTTCTTTCATACTTCATCAGCGGTATCTTGCATTTCGACTTTCTTTGAAGGGAAAAAGGTTCACAGATGACTTCTAAAGAGAAGAAAGTTAACTTTCCCTGAACACTCACTAATGAAGGACAGAGCTTTCACAGCCAAGACCAGTAGCTGATTGTGCCCTTTGCAGTGACCTCTGTTTTCATAATCTAATGGCTTTGCATTGATATATGAACATGTTTACATCTTGAGGTAATTGCTGAAAGCGGTAGAGGGCAACAGTAAATGTAGTCAAGCATTAGGCAGGGTCATTATAAAGAAACCAGGAAGGTTTTAATGAAATTCACTGCAATATGAAAGCTACAAGAGACTACTTCATGTTCTGCTTTGTTCTGCAAAACAAAATCCAATGCAAATTAAAGATGCAGAAAGAGGTAGGGTTGTTAACACACAGCTGCAGTTTTGTAATCCAGCCATGTATTGTAGGTTCCTCTAAGACTAGGGGATTTTCCATCTAGGATTTCAGTTCAGTTCCTAGTTACGACAGAAGAAAGGTGGAAAAGTAAAAGACTTTATCCTGTGTATAGCTTTGGGGCACACTGGGAGGTGTGGTGACAGGCTAGTCTATATATGTGATGGCAGATCCAAACCTCGCTATTTCCTTTAATGTCCAGTCTGAAGGTAGGGACTTGGAGGTGTTATTTATGAGTGATAACTGCAAAGTTCTGTGATCAGATTAGGGACAGGCAAACCTCCTGAAGTGCGGCAGACCTTTTTAAAAAACTCCCATAAGAGTGGATGTTTTTGCAAGTGTCTTGAACCTATAAAGATTATCTCTTTTCTGCATCAAAACGGACCTGTTCCCCAAAAGGAATTCCTTGCAACAAAGTTATTTTTAAATGAACACACACTAACCCAGTCTAAAATTGTGTTTGTGTATGTGGGGTGCGAGGTGAATATGAATCAACAGTGTTATGATGTTGTAGAAAAGGTGAACAAATACTGGGATGTTTAAACAGAAGTCAATTCTGCAAAGTAATTGTGAAGTAATACTTCTACTCTTAGAGCTGATAAGGTTTCTGCTGGAAGCCCATACTCAGTCTGGGTACCACATTTCAGATGTGGCCTAACTGGAGAAGAGTGATAACACAAATACAGGTCTTGCAAGAATGGCCTAGAAGTAGATTGGTGGAGTTGAGGTTGTTCAAGACAAGGAGTGTAGGAGTGAAAGGATGTAGCAAGGAAAGAATAAGCAAACAATCTAATCTTCTTGTCACAGTTGCTAGGAAAGGAAGTGGTGAGTTTACTCTACTTGAAAGGGAGAAGGAGTGAACAGATGAGAGTATTTTAACTGGTAACCTGCTGGGGGAATTATACTGACTTAACTCAAGTATATTATCCTCTGAATTGTAGTTTACAGGCAATAAATACTTAGTGGTTTTCCACTGAAGCAAACTCAAGACCCTGCTTCAACCTGTGTATGGGTTATCCCCTTCTGCCCTTCCACATGATCTACCTGTCTGCTTAATATACCAAGAGCTGCCTGCATCCTACTTCCAGAGGCCCAGTGTAGTGTATCTCAATGCTATTTAGTAACCTTGAGATCCAGCAGCAAAACCTACAAAAGGCTATGTGAAGTAATCACACAGAAGACGCCAACAGCTTCCTTGACTCCCTGAGGAGGCAGGACCAGCAGGATGGAAAACTGACACTGACATGTCTGGTACTGAAACACATCCTGCCAGCTCACGTCATGATGCTAGTAAGAGGAGTCAGTAGCAAGAAGTTAGAGAAAGTGAAGATGGAGTAAAGGATGGAAGAAGAGCTGTGGGAAGCTGGGAAATAGGAGGTGAAATTTTATCCAACCTGGCAATCAAATAACATCCACAGTGCCCCCTTCCTCCTGTAGATCTGTTCAGAGGTCTGGCCTTCCTCCGTACCACCCTGATGCCTAATTAAGGAAACTGCTGCTTGAGGACTGGCATAATAAGATGACTGTGCTAAAGACATCTGCAGAATGATAACTTGTTGGGGGAGAGCTTGAGACTTGCCAAGGTGATCTATGATGCATCAAGGATACTCTTGCCTATTGTCTGTAGCCTTTGCTGTAGTGGGAATCATCTGTCTTTCAGAGAAATGGATCTCAAATCAATAGCCTTGTAACCTTAGGGTGATGATCTTAGATGTGAGGATGAATATGGAAAAATTATTGGCATAGGAGGTTTCTCTTATTGCACAGAGCCATCTTAGTAACCAATGTGGAAATGTCCACATAAAAATCCTGGCTCTTTTGACTTCTAACCCCACTATGAAGGTCTTGCCCTTACTTGGACTTCCATATTCATAAGCATACAGTTATGCCTAGGAATTCAATATGCTGGTGATGACCTGCAATTCCGGTGCAGTCCTCATTGTTGTGGTTTTTTTTTTTTTTTTCCCAAAGCACAGGTGGTTTGTATGTATGCTGTGTTACATGGGTTTTGATCACAAATTAATAACAGCTAGCAAGATTAACAGTAACCATACCATATAGCTAAAAATCCTGCAGCACTTTACAGACATTAATGAAGCCTCAACATACCCTTAACAGGTGAAGGTTTGTTGGAAAGAAGCTAACTCCAAAGTCTCTCAAGATGGTTATTTATTTGGGGATATAGGTTGGGATCCCTATGGGATCTGTCCTATGGGACACTTAATATTTGGGGTATCTCCACTTCAACATGCCCAGCTTAGAACCGCTAGTTGTCTCAAAGACTAGGTGCAAAACCATTGTCGATTGATCACAGTTTTGATCTATGTGACTTACTGAGAATCTGAGGAGAATCAGATTCCAAATGCTGAAAGGTTTAGAGGAATTAGAGGGCATTGACTAGCATTAGAATGAGCAGGTTTAAATGACGAGAAGTATTTTTCCACCACTTGAGTTTGCAATGTGTGAATGCTTTGTGGCAAGGCAAAACTTTCCTGTCTTCACTTTCCTGAACTGAGTGTCACATGAAGCCCGAGCTAAACTTTTCAGGGAGCAAACTGGTCCCAAAACACAAAGCCTGTATTTCCTGGCTATATATTTCATATATATATGAAATCAGTATCCTTCAGAAGGATGGTGGTCCTTCAACTAAGAATGAATATGTTTGTTGAAGGCTTTCAATGCCAGAGGCAGTGAGACTGGCATGTAGCCAAGGAGGGTCTCCCAGAGGTGGTGTCCTTGCATTGCAAGACATTTCTTGTATTGCCCAGGTGTGTTTTCATCTTGCTGGCGTTGCAGTCCCTGGTGTCTGTAAAGCAGGATATCATTCACCATTCCATGTCTCTCTCACTTGGACGTTGATGATCATGGGGAAGAGGGGGATAGCTCATCTAGCACAAGGCTATTTCTTGCTCAGGACAGGTAAATGAAAGATCACAGTTAACTTGTGAAAATGCATGCCCGAGTTGTTGGACATGTGAAGACCCATTCTGTGTCCTTCAGTTGCAATGGATCTTGAACTGAAGGAGATCAGTTCCTCCAAGCAATTAGTGCAATAACTCACACTAATAATCTCTCTGATTGAGCTTTTGAAGTCTACTGATTACTGTTTCTGTCTGACCACTGGCTGGACCTCTGTGCTTTTGCTTCTGGCTGTATAAAACAGAAATAATAGTGCCTCAGTCACTAGAAGCAGTGCAGTTGCAAGGCTTGGTGTTGGAAGCTCATGCATGTGGAGAAGCGCTGAAGTTGTTAAGCGTTTTCACTTACAGTCCTAACAGAACATGAGATTTTGCTCTTAGAGCTCAGAATCAGCCATCAATGGATGACTTTTTTTTGCATTGCAGTGGCCAGAACCATGTCTAACATTTCCACAGCTAAAACATGTCCAGATCAGCACTGATCTGAGAGATGGTCCATAGTCTTGTCCTGAGACCAAGAGGAGGAGGAGTGGATGATCTTAGCATTTATTCTCCCAGATGGAGCCTGGCTTGTGTCTGTTTCATTCAATAAAATGTAATTTAGGTGGGGAAAAGAAAGGGTGAAAAAAAGTCTCAAAGTGCAGATCAAAAAATGAGACTGTGAAGATTATTTCCTGCAAAGCAATCAGATAACATGCATTTTACCCACACGGTTATGAATATTAACCATTGCTTTTGTCAGATGTGAGTTACCCCACCTCTCTTCCACATTTCCCATATGATCAGAGGAACCACAATGACTCATAAACCAGAGATGTGGCACTGATTAATTTCCCCTCTCATCATCCATACTGTATGAATTTTTGAAATGTGCTGTAAGATATATTGCAAGGATTGAAGATGATTGGTTGAAGCTTGGAAGGAACCCATGCCCTTTGTCATGATGTTTATGGGTGATGAAAAGGAACAATTAATTGTTCATCCATTAATGCTGCTGCGCAATGAAAGAGCATGACGTCAAACTAATGTTGTTCTTGTTATGCTTTTTCTAAATGACTCTATAATAAGAAGATTGCCTGCAATGTATATTATGGAGCTCATATAAGCACTTTCAGTGCTTGGTTTCTATAACAGAAAAACTCTCTTCCTGACTTTTTTAAACTTTGATGCTCATTGTAAACAGAAGAAAAACAGAGCTATTCCTTGTTGAGGTCTGGGAGGCTGATAAAACTGGGATCAGATCTGAAAAAACAGAAGCATGACAGATTTTTCTCATGCCTACTGCATACACAAAGAATAGGAACAGCAGTCTTGCCATTTGTTTAGCAGACCTGGTGCTGGTGGAAGGTCTTGAGGCTGACAGCTGTAGCCAGTGTGTGGATGGTCAATGCAAAGAGTCAGGACAGTTGCCTTCAGCCTCTCTCGAGCCTGAGCAGCCACCTCCAGTCAGCTCTCCGTGTCTGTTGTTTGAGTGAAGAGGTGTGTTTGGAGCTGTAATTTTTCATGACATGCATGCATTTCCCATAGGCTGCTAAACAGTCATTAGGTAGCAACGGCATTACTTGCTGCTGATCTGGGTTGGATTTCAGCCTACAGGTGAAAGGCACTATACATCATTATCAGACCCTTGAGCCATCTAGTCCTCTATAAGCATATATTTCTGCTCTATAGTCAAGCTTAGGTGCAGCAATAAAATCTATTTGCTAGGCAATGTGTATGTCCCTCACCCACAGGTGTATATAGTTACATACAGTTGGTTGGCTTCAGGAAGACTGGGTTGTAGCACTCCCTTATAAAGATTAATTGTTTCTGGAAACCAGATGTGAATCTCTACTAGGCAGAAAAACAAAATGCAATGGGGCTGTTCCAAACTTTCTTGTTCCTGTTGACATGGAAGGCTGTGAGACTGTTCATTGCAATGTTAATTTCATCAATTTGTTGTTACAAACATTAACAAGAAGATTTTGAAAAGGTAAATGAACTTAGACTGATTTCCTGCTGGACAAGGAATAACAATGAGATACCTTCAGTAGTCACGCACAGGATCATGAGTTTCACAATCAGTTACAAGATCAATACAGCAGACCAGGTAACCAAGTATAGATTATGTTTATGGCTATACTAGAAATAACCAACAAAATGAATAACATTAATGTAATAATCAAAGATGATTGCACGCTCTAGTCTTAGTTCTGGCCTGGCCAGGAGCACAGGGCTTTTGAATTCCAGATCAAGGCATGGTAGTAGAAAATAATCTAAATGTATGAAATGCTTGTGGTATTGGTTTCCATTTTGCAGCCTGATTTGTCCTGTGCATCTCCAAGGAGTCTGTACTGGAACAGTTTTGAAGTGGGGTTTTGAACCTGGAATTACAAACAGGTGAAGCACATTGAGTGTGTGTGGTTAGTTTTTCCTAATCAGCATTAAGAGGTGCAGAGACAATGGGCTCTGGGTTCCTGATGTGAACTCTGAGGGGTAAGAAGGTCTGCACCAAAGAGGAGGTACTTTCCCACCAGGCAGGGATGCACTTTTATCACAGAAATGCCTTCCACCACCATCCCACCCCTCATGAAGAGCTACAGCCTGTCTGCATCCCAGGGATGCTGCCTTTCACATTAGACAATAGAGTGAACAGTAACATCTCTGAATGTTCAGGGAGAGTAGATTTGTCAAGACACATAAATATACAGAGGTACTTTGATTGGAAGTATTTCAGTTGACTGGGGATGAGGCAAACAAGAGATGCAAACTGACAGCAAAGCTCATTGCTGACATTCACTGAACAGCACACGGTGACCTGGTTTTAGCACCTCCGGTCCCCAACACCTCTTAACAGTTGAATTAATCCTCCCCCTGCAGAAGAATACACCGTAACAGCATTTACAGCAACAGGTTTCAACAGCAATGAATCTCTTCCCATGTAACTCCTAAGAAATCTGGAACAAGACAGGGGGATAAATCCTATAAGTAGTGAGATGGATTAATATATCAGTAAATCAGGTAAATGTTTGGAGGAAGAGACATAGTTCTTCTGCTGTCACTTGTCTTTCTAGTGTATTTGATAGCTTGGACATGGTTACAGTATCATTAAAATCAATCAGGCCCAAATCCAAGCAGGATTTGGATCTAATTAGAGACTAGGTGTCATGATATGTATCAGGACATATATGTTGTGATACAGGACTCCGGTCTATGTATGTCTACATTTATGAGTATGGGAGGCAAGTATATTTAAGTGTTTCTCCCTGTTTATTTATATTTAAAAATCCATATACCTGCTGTCTGCAGGAGCAGCTGCTGCTCCCAGGAATGGAGCTATTGTGGCCTTTTACAAGGGATGCGTGCAAACATGAACAACGGAGATTTTAATTGCTTTCTTTCCAGCTCTTTGTGTTACTTGAAATGGAGGTGTTCAATCTGAAACGACATGCCAGCTCTTTGGGAGAAAACACAGTGATCATTGGGCCAAACCAGATGCCCATATCAGCACAGAAGCATCTAGAATCCATACCTGAAGGAGGCAAAACCCCTGCCACTTCCAGCTTTGTGTGGAGAGCTATTTAGTAGAGATCCTTTACGGGTCCTGGGTCTCTAGCCCTAATTGCCAACAGACCTTCACCATAACTGTATAAACACCATCAAGTAACCTTCACACCATCAAGTAAACCTTTAAAAGAGAATTGGTGTCAGTTGGAAATACCACTCCAGAGTCAGACTCTTGTGGATAATAAGAAAATGTTGTATCTATTGCTCTGTTCTCCTTGTTTCTGTAGCCTGTAATTTTCACTTTATATTGAACTCCTCCCTAGAGCTGTAAAATTTCACTTGACTTTAAATGTTGCCTTTCCCTCAGGAGAGTATGGATGAAGCAAAGTCTGTAATAAAAATCAAGATTTATTAGCCTTTCTCAGCTGTCCCCAAGACTTGAGAGGGAAGATTATTGGAGTTAGTTACCACATCAGATAGTCAATGTGCTTGCAAGAGTCATAAAACTTATGTCAGATGTGGTTGGGTAGGGGGCCTGGTGGCAAACATTTACTCCTAGTGCTGCAGTAAAATCCAAAGGTACTACTTTCCTTCACAGTGTTTTGATTCTAACTGTGTGAGGCAAAAATATAGAATTAAAGCATATACTAGGAAAAAAAAAAAAAAGAAAAAAGAAGGAATATTGATGACAGAGCTTCTCATGTAGCAAAACACTGAACATAAGCGTTTAGCCTGGGACAGTGGAGGTTCCTATCCCAGCACAGGGGCTGCAGAGCCAGGCTGTAAGGCAGGGCCCCAGCTGTGCTGGCTGCTCTTAGCTGGTGCTGGAGGAAACCGGACCCTCTTGCACATGAGCTACATGAAGAAGTTTTTTGAGAGTTTTTTTCTAGCTGCGGAAGTCAAGGCAGAAGTTATGACAGATGTGTGTGATGTGAGCATGATCCTTATGTCTTCCCCATGCTGTAAATTAAGCTCTGTTGGGCCAAAATCAAAGCATTGTAAACAAGTACCACTTCCTTCCACCTGGGTGGATCTGCAGCTGCTTTCCACGGGTCAGCATTCGATCAGACAATAAGACCTAGCACTCAGCACCACCGTTTTCTTGGGTGTCTGTGCAGGATTGCACTTATCCTAACCTTTCAAACACCATTGAGAAGGAGCGGAGAGACCATTAATCATTAAAGGACAGGCTGAGCCATAGCTGGATTTAAAACAGCTCCAAGTGGGAGTCAGACCACACGTGGTCCAAAAAGGAAATTCCTGCAATGCATGGTTTGCTGAAGGGTGTTTGTTAGCTTTAGCTAACACCAGCCATAAGAACTTTTAGACTTAGGGGAATAGAGAAAAAAGGCTTTTGATTTTGGTGCGAAGCGTGTCAGCGAACTCAGAGCTACCGGACAGTAATATCTGCACCAGTGGAAAAAATCCTTTGCATGAAGACTTGGCAACTGTGGATGCTTTGGACCATCCAAACTGGTGGCAGGGACATACAAGACCAGGCAAATGTAGATACCTTATGATACTTTAAAACATCATAGTAAAGATAGAGCAGAATGCTCTGCCTGCTTTCTATGCTTCTCCAGAGATACCATGCAGCCATAAACTCAGCTTAACTAGCCAGTTCAATGGATTTTGTCATTATGCTTTACAGTTTAAGAACAGCATACAGCAACAGGAATATCATTGAGTTTGAAACTCAGTCAGGAAAGGCCGGAACCTTTTCTCCTAAATCCAACCATTTCTTACAAACATGTTGCTGTAGCATTACCTCTGCAAACTGATGAGTTTATGCAGATGTATGACTATACACCTGTATTCACAGACACTTTGTAATGTGTAATCAATCATGCATGTAATGCTACTGGGGGACCTCTGCCAGGGTAAAATGGTCCCTTGGTAGAATACAGCAGAACTGTATTCTGGAACAGCCAGAGTATTCTTGACTTCCCTGACGTTTCAGGATGTTGCTTACAGTGCAGCACAGGTCACAGACATTTTTTGTAATTCCCCATGTCACTGCAGGATGGCAGGTACAGATACATCCCGGGCTGTTGTCATTAATGAAGCTGAAGACTCGGGGGACAGTGCAGCAAATTTTTATATGGTTGTATTGGTGAGGTTGGTGGGGGTGGAGTTGGCGTTCCTGCTGGGTGCATCCCCTCTAAATCAGGAACTGCACCTCTCATCACTCAGTAACTAAAGCAAGAACTGAAAAAAACACAGCTGCTCTAGCATTGACCAAGAACACCAGCATCCATCCAGCAGCCTCATCAGCTCTCTTCACTCTTTCTCAGGGAGGTTCTGTCTCATCCGTGGCCTTGGGACTCCTGCTCTCTCCTCCAGTGTGTTTTTCCCATCTTCTTGCACCACACCATTTTAAAATGGACCAGAGAAAGTATTTAAGAGGGTCTACGACATATGGTGCCATTGCTGAATCTTGAGATTGCTTCCTGGCTTCTTCCCTACAGCTATTCCCTGCTCCAAGCATTTCAGATGAAGGGTGCATCCTGCGCCCTGAGTACGGAAAAGGCTTCCAGAGATATCTCCTATCTTAGCATATGCTAGGTTTTTTGTGGCTATATTTAAAGCCTTTCTATGTAACACAGGGAGAATCACTGATTCTTTTCCTTTGTCAGCATTTAGTTGCTAATACCTCTCTGTTGAAAACTATTTTTGGGTCTATGAACTACATTATTAGTTGATATACAGATACCTCTATAGGTGAGGGGAGATGACCCTGTTGCTCCAAATATGAGCCAAGGCTTGTCACTAGGAGTCATATCTATAAAATGGTGAAGGCACAGTCGGTGTAACAGCTAGTTTCTAAAGCTGCATCCATCTGCCAGTTCTCTGAGCACAGGCAGGCCTACTATGGGCTCATTGATTTTCCCGTATCTCCTATTTCTTCATGAAGCAGCAGCCGCCTTCTCCACCCCCTCTGTCCCTGCAGTGACAGGCCTGGCTCCTCTGGCTGCCCAGTAGCCCCCAGACCTTCACCCCAGACCTATCCCCATTCCCAGGGCAGAGCAGTCAGCCCTAGCAATCCTGGTCCTCATCCTTCTGTGGACAAAATGTCTCTTGCCTGTGCTAGAGCTACCTGTTGCTGACTCATTTTTGCTGTCCTCATTCTGTGAACAACGACAAAACCTATTTTTTCCACTATTCCTGTGTCGTGGTTTAACCCCAGCCAGCAACTATGCACCACACAGCCGCTCGCTCACCCCCCGCCCCCCGTGGGGTAGGGGAGAAAATTGGTAGGGTGAAAGTCAGAAAAACTCGTGGGTTGAGATAATAACAGTTTAATAATTGAAGTAAAATGAAATAGAATGGTAGTAATAATAATAATATAATACAATAATAATAATGTAAAGCAAGTGATATACGACACAATTTCTCACCACCCACCGACGATGTCCAGCCCGTTCCTGAACAGCAATCGCCCCTTTTTTTCCGGCCAGCTCTCCTCAGTTTATATACTGAGCATGATGTCATATGGTATGGAATAGCCCTTTGGCCAGTCTGGGTCAGCTGTCCTAGCTATGCTCCCTCCCAGCTTCTTATGCACCTGGCAGAGCACAAGAAGCTAAAAAGTCCTTGACTGGTGTAAACTCTACTCAGCAAGAACCAAAACATCAGTATCTTATCAACATTATTCTCATCCTAAATCCAAAACAGAGCACTCTACCAGCTACTAAGAAGAAAATTAACTCTATCCCAGCTGAAACCAGGACAGTATCCACCCCTTATTCCATACCATTTACGTCATGCTCAGGTCCCACATTATCCAATACATCCTCATTAACCACCACCCCACTTATTCTATGGACCACTCCTGTAAAATGTCTGTAAAATGTCCATAAACATCCACAAATGTCCACATAATGTCCATTGAGTTCATTTAGTCCGTGACTTTGGGCTTCATCTGTCATAACAGTCTTTCAGGGCAGGAGAGATGGTGTGTGGTGTTAGATTGTTGCATGCTGAAGCCAGTTCTGGTTCCATCACCGCTGTACTTTGCTTGGTTTCCTCAAAGTTCATTCTTAATTAATTTGAGTGATTCTTACTGTATACTGTTGATATAGCATATAGCAACCATAGTAGTGATGACATCCAGTATTATATAGCAACTAACATTATACAATTCAGTTCATTGGCTATTTTCACCCAAAATCAAATGCCCTTGAGGTACACATCGGACTTCCCCATCGTCCTGCATCACCCACCAAGTACATCCAGGTCCTTGAGCAAAAGCAATTCCACGAATGGGCTTACCTCTGCCTGAAGCAGGAGTAACCCAGACCGTCTTCCCTGTCATATTTTTTAGGTGGATTACAGGGACTTTATCCCCCTCTACAGTACGTAAAAGTCTTGACTGGGCAGGGCCAGCTCGATTGGCAGATCCCCTAGTGTTGACTAACCAAGTGGCCTCTGCTAAATGTGTATCCCAGTGTTTGAATGTCCCACCACCCATTGCTTTTAGTGTAGTCTTTAACAGTCCATTGTATCGTTCGATTTTCCCGGAGGCTGGTGCGTGATAGGGGATGTGATATACCCACTCAATGCCATGCTCTTTGGCCCAGGTGTCTATGAGGCTGTTTCGGAAATGAGTTCCGTTATCTGACTCAATTCTTTCTGGGGTGCCATGTCGCCATAGGACTTGCTTTTCAAGGCCCAGGATAGTGTTCCGGGCGGTGGCATGGGGCACGGGATATGTTTCCAGCCATCCAGTGGTTGCTTCCACCATTGTAAGCACATGGCGCTTGCCTTGGCGGGTTTGTGGGAGTGTGATATAATCAATCTGCCAGGCCTCCCCATATTTATATTTCAGCCATCGTCCTCCATACCAGAGAGGCTTGAACCGCTTGGCTTGCTTGATTGCAGCGCATGTTTCGCATTCATGGATAACCTGTGCAATAGTGTCCATGGTCAGGTCCACCCCTCGATCACGAGCCCATCTATATGTTGCATCTCTTCCTTGGTGGCCTGAGGTGTCATGGGCCCACCGAGCTAGAAATAATTCACCCTTATGTTGCCAGTCCAGGTCCACTTGAGCCACTTCAATCTTAGCAGCCTGATCCACCTGCTGATTGTTTTGATGTTCTTCAGTGGCCCGACTCTTGGGTACGTGAGCATCTACATGACGTACTTTTACAACCAGGTTCTCTATCCGGGCAGCAATATCTTGCCACAATGCAGCAGCCCAGATGGGTTTGCCTCTGCGCTGCCAGTTGCTCTGCTTCCATTGCTGTAACCATCCCCACAGGGCATTTGCCACCATCCATGAGTCAGTATAGAGATAGAGCATTGGCCACTTTTCTCGTTCGGCAATATCTAAAGCCAGCTGGATGGCTTTCACCTCTGCAAACTGACTTGATTCACCTTCTCCTTCAGCAGTTTCTGCAACTTGTCGTACAGGACTCCATACAGCAGCTTTCCACCTCCGATGTTTCCCCACAAGACGACAGGACCCATCAGTGAACAGGGCATATTGCTTCTCATTTTCTGATAGTTTATTATATGGCGGGGCCTCCTCAGCACGCGTCACCTCCTCCTCTGGTGATATTCGGAAATCTTTGCTTTCTGGCCAGTCCATGATCACTTCCAAGATTCCCGGGCGACTGGGGTTTCCTATTCGAGCCCGTTGTGTAATCAGTGCGACCCACTTACTCCATGTAGCATCAGTTGCATGATGTGTACAGGGGACTCTCCCTTTGAACATCCAGCCCAACACTGGCAGTCGGGGTGCCAAGAGGAGCTGTGCTTCAGTACCAACCACTTCTGAAGCGGCTCGAACCCCTTCATAGCTTGATGGCATTAGGGTACATTGTGCACCGGTGTCTACTAAAGCCTTATACTCCTGTGGGTCTGATGTGCCAGGCCATCGAATCCACACAGTCCAGTACACCCGGTTATCCCTTTCCTCCACCTGGCTGGAGGCAGGGCCCCTCTAGTCCTGGTCATAGCGTTCGTTACTCACTTCTTGTAAATGCGAATCAAAAACCCCTGTATTAAGATCGGAAGCAAAATCAGCCCTTCTACCCTGTCTGGGGAACTGCTCACTGGAAACTGGAGCAGCAATTTTCCTGGAAGAACCACCTTTTGTAATTGTTTTTCCTTGCAACTCACGTACTCGTGCCTCTAAGGTCGAGGTAGATTTTCCATCCCACTTCCTCATGTCCTCTCCATGGTCACGCAGAATAAACCACAGGGTGGCCCGTGGTGTGTATTCACTGTATCTTCTCTCTTGAAGAGAGGGATGCTTACTCCTGATGGCTGAGATACTGGTCCGTACAGGTGAGGAGTAGGACATGTCCTCTTTGAATCGCTGGAGCTCCCGGGATAATTTCTCAGCTATCACATCAGGCAGTTTCTCCACAGCCGAGATGCAGGACCGTAGGGAGGAAGAGAGACTTTCTTCGTATTGTCGGAGTTGGCCAGCCACTTCTTCCACTGTTGGTGCCTCTTCATCTTTCCAGGTCATTACTGCCAGAGAGTTTGCATACGATGATGGTGCGCCCCGTACAAGCTTCCGCCACATGGATCGTGTGCACTGGGCTTCATCTGGATCTTTGGATAACTGCTCATTGTTTAAGTCATTATGCATCACCTCTAGCACGGCTAATTCTCTCAGGTATTGGATACCTCTCTCTATGGTGGTCCACTTGCCTGGCTGACATAGAAAATCTTCCTTGAAGGGATACCTTTCCTTCACAGCTGCCAGAAGTCGCCTCCAGAGGCTGAGGACTTTTGCCCCTTTTCCAATCGCTTTGTCAATGCCCCCTTCCCTAGAAATGGATCCCAGCTGCTTGGCTTCCCTACCCTCTAATTCCAGGCTACTGGCCCCATTATCCCAGCATCGGAGCAGCCAAGTGATGATGTGCTCGCCTGGATGACGACTAAAATCCTTTCGCATATCTCGCAGCTCACTCAGGGACAGAGATCGGGTTGTTACCATCTCATTTGTGGGTTCTGCCTCTTCCTCCTCCTGTTCTTGTGATGGCCCTGGTTCATCATCAGCCCTTACTAAACGAGTTGATTTTCTCGTGTATTTTTTCTTCTGTATAGGGGCGACTGATACTGGTACAGATTGGTTCTCTGGTGTAGCCACAGCGTCTGTTACCGGGACCGGTATAACTGCAGTGCCTGTTGCTGGGGCTGGCATAGCCACAGCGCCTGTCGCTGGGGCTGGCATAACCGCAGCGCCCGTCACAGGGGCTGGCGTATCGGCAGTGCTTGTCGCTGGGGCTGGCATAACCGCAGCGCCCGTCACAGGGGCTGGCGTATCGGCAGTGCTTGTCGCTGGGGCTGGCATAACCACAGCGCCCGTCGTTTTGTTGTCAGATCCAGAGACCTTCTCTTCCCCTTGAGGGTTCTGAATAGTGTTGAATAGGGCTCGGTAGGCATGGGCTAGGCCCCAGCACATTGTAGTAATTTGTGTCTCCCTAGAACTGTCAAGATGACAACATACTTTCTCTAAATGTTCTACTAATTTTTCAGGATTCTGCACTTGTTCAGGGGTGAAATTCCAAAACATTGGAGGGGCCCACCGTCCTAGGCATTTGCCCATGCTCTCCCACACCCCCTGCCACTCATAACTTTCCAGCCTTGGGGCAGATCTCTGTATGATATTCTTAAAATGCTCATTAACCTTAGACAAAGCCGAAACAATATTCCCAAGAACTATCAATAGATATATCTTAACTACCCAAGGATGTTCAAGATAGAAAAAAGTTGTTGTAATGAAGGAGGAAACATCATCGAAGAAGGCAGCGAAGGTGCCATTCTGTATTTCCTCCGTAAAAAACTTCTCAGAGGAAGAGGTATAATTGCTAATTGTCTCCATGAGGTGGTACCCGCAGTACAGTAATGGCTTCAGTACAGAACCCAAATACCAGATAGCGCTCAAGGTCAGTGTTTTAATAACAAATCTCCCAGGCAAAACACCACTAATCACGGCAGAGCACAGCAAACTGCAACACCCAGCACCAAACTTTAACACGTACTGCAGAAACAAGAGCATGGTGCAGATGAATCAATATTATGATCAACTGTTAACAGATACAAATTCCTTAATACACTCTGATTGATCTGTTATTATCTCAAACCTTTCATGCCCCACGTTGGGCGCCAAAAAGGACTGTCGTGGTTTAACCCCAGCCAGCAACTATGCACCACACAGCCGCTCGCTCACCCCCCGCCCCCCGTGGGGTAGGGGAGAAAATTGGTAGGGTGAAAGTCAGAAAAACTCGTGGGTTGAGATAATAACAGTTTAATAATTGAAGTAAAATGAAATAGAATGGTAGTAATAATAATAATATAATACAATAATAATAATGTAAAGCAAGTGATATACGACACAATTTCTCACCACCCACCGACGATGTCCAGCCCGTTCCTGAACAGCAATCGCCCCTTTTTTTCCGGCCAGCTCTCCTCAGTTTATATACTGAGCATGATGTCATATGGTATGGAATAGCCCTTTGGCCAGTCTGGGTCAGCTGTCCTAGCTATGCTCCCTCCCAGCTTCTTATGCACCTGGCAGAGCACAAGAAGCTAAAAAGTCCTTGACTGGTGTAAACTCTACTCAGCAAGAACCAAAACATCAGTATCTTATCAACATTATTCTCATCCTAAATCCAAAACAGAGCACTCTACCAGCTACTAAGAAGAAAATTAACTCTATCCCAGCTGAAACCAGGACATCCTGGAAAACACCAACAGTAAATCAATAAGAAAAAGCCACAAAGTTGAGGTGGAAAGCACAACAGGAAAGTGAAACTTATTCAATGCAACCAAGAAAGCCTCCTTAATTAGATATTTCATCATTTGAAAACACTGCTTTCATTCTGACAGCAACAAGCAGGCAGACCTCTTCCATCTCCTCAGACACCTCGCAATAATCCAGAGGAGATGACTGCTGAAATCCCAGACCCTGCTCTATGAAGCAAACAGGAGCTCCTCGAATGTTTGCTTTGTTGGAAGGAAAAATGAAATGAATGTTTCCTTAATAAAGAAAAATAGGTAACATTTTTAACATAATGAGATAATCATTGTTTACTCCTCTGGTATATTCATTACACCTGATGAAGTCCTGTCATCATAATCTAGGTGCCAGGAATTGATCTATTAGATTTACACTGTAATTCAGCATTCATTAGCAGCATCGTTACTTTAAAGTGTTTATAGAAATGGGGTGTCAGATTTACATTCTATTTTTTCAGTTTTGGCCTCCTTTTTTTTTTTTTTTAAAGCAACACTGTCAATTTAAAAGCTGCATAACAAATGTCTTTCTCTATATAGCCAACTGCACAATTTTTGAAATCTAATTTCATGTGCACAATCAGTGTCTGCTGTTTTCTTTGCCTGCCTCTGCAAAGGGAAAGCAAGAGAGCCAGCTTCATTTTGCTTTATAGCCAATTTCACTTTCAAGTTCATGATGGTGAAAAATGTGGAGTAAGCAGAGTGGGAAGATGATAAAAACCTGTTTAAAAGCAACTGTTTTTGTTTAAATGGAAAGAAAAAAAAAACACTGCAAAATGGTTCTGCTGCAATACATTTATGCACTTACTTATTGAGTATTAGAAAATTCCATGTGTGTTGAGAATTCCTAAATTACCTTCCCTGGCATGAACACAGTGTTTTCACCAGTCTTGGCTTATAGTTGATTTCTTTTTAATAGCATACTTTAGAAATTCTTTTAGGTGCTGATTCCCTGAAAGATTTGTACACAACACGGAGTTTAGATACTTTTATTCCAGCTGTGGCAGAGTAGGTAGGCAATACCAGAACCAGCATTAAAGCTGTTCAAAATATGTCGTTTGAGGCTGGCACAGCACCCTGGCTAGGTGGCTGTACTGGTTTTGATCCAGTTCTTTGGAGTAGGAGAGGGTCTAAAATTGTATTACTGTATTGTTACACTGGGGCTTGGGATGGCATTGGCAGGACAGTGGCTGCAGTTTACATGTGTACGCTTTAAACCTCCCAGTTCAGGACTTAGGTCTGGCTCAGGTTTAACAGGCAGCTGAACACTAGCTGAGGGTGATAAGTGCAGTCCTATTGCACTTGCTGCCCCTTCTGCCCTTACCCATATGTCTCCACTCTTCTCCTTGGCATCCGCCTCTCAAGGTGAAATGGTAGTTTCATCTCCATGGCCTGGTTGGTCTTTTGCATCTTAGCTGAAGTGCATGCTGCTAATCGCAACAGTGCCCTTTGGGGTAACATTACGATCTATAAATTCTAATAGATAGTGTCCTACATGGCTGCTCAGAGAACCACGTCTCTGTGATTAATGAATCTTCTTTAACTGCCCACTTCCCAGCCTTATTACAGCCAGTAAATCTGGATGGATTTTTTTATCCAGTTTCCCATTTTTTGGCCAGTGCTATCTTACCATATGTAAGTAAATCTGCTTTTCCCTTTTCCATCTATTTTTCCTTTTTTTTCACTGGCTATCTGATTCTTCAAATCAAGATAAATTTCCCTAGGTATCACCATCCTCCTCCTGGATCAGTGTCTCAGGTCTGGCTCAGATCACTACATAAGTAGGTATCATTGTCCCTGAATTATTGTGTTCGTTCCTTTCTCTCTACAGCGTACAGGCGTGGCTTTGGTCAGTCCTCTCTAAGATGCTACTTTGTTCTACACACTAATATGATCTTAAAGTCCACGTGTAAGCCTCTTAACAGCAAGTGTATACAGCAGTCCCTTAACAGAGTTTTCCTAGCTGTGCAGGATTTTGGCCTGTACATCACCCTGTCCCTGCTCAGTTCTGCCCTAAAAACTGTTATTGGTGGTTTCCTGGAGCGGTTGTTACGTTGTGGTAGCAGCTGATGAGATTTTGTTGGCTCACCTGGGGCTGTGAGTGAGCTTACCACAGTGGCAGGGCAGATCTGAGGCCTGAGCCATAGTGAGGGTGGGAAAACCTGTGCCTTCCTTGGGCTAAGGAGGTCTGCACAAGGCAGGCTGCATGTGAAAGTGCACCAGGGCATTCTCCAGTGGGCCACGGGTATATGTACTGCATCATAACATAGACACTATCCCAAAGGCGTGAGGGATGAGAGGGATGCTAGCCCTAGCTAACTCTGGGGCCTTTAGAGTAGACTAGAAGAGCATCATGGCAGCAAGAAGAAAGACTGTGGGCTCAGAATTGGAGCTGTTCAGAGCTTTATCCCCTTGCCTGGCCCCTGGGGCAGAGCCCGCTCTACCATGTCTCCAGGTGGGCTGGATCAGAAGGTACTTTGCAGAAAAGGGAGAGAGGTGCACCATTCCCATGGTGCCTCTCATCGGCAGCCTTCAGTGCTCAGGAAAATTGTTGATCATATCTTTTGAAAGAAAGGATTTCTCATTCTTTGTTTCATCAGAAAATGAAGGCCCAGGCAGACTGGGAAGACTGGCTCAGGGTCATGTTAGCGGAGGATCTAATCCTGTATCTGTGTACTTCAGAACTCTGTGCAGGCACTATTTATGCCTGCAGCTTTGCAGCTGTTCAGTAGTTGTCATAATCGCATGTTGGTTTGCTGTGCGCACAGATGTGGAAGCTCAGGCTTAGCTCTCATGGATCGCCATCTTTCGCTGTAATCAGTAGATGCTGCTGGCTGAAGTTCTCTGCATTGACAGAGCATAGAGTAAGCTCTTTAAAAGATACTGACTTTCATATCATGATACTAAATGGAGGCTTAAATGTGTTTTACACCAAAGATTTTCAGGATAAATAATCCATGCTGCCTGCAGAACATATGGTCCTGAAGTGCTCCAGATGGATTTGAACTGCTGAGGTTGTAAATTACATTTGCCCAGCTAGAATTAGGTCCGATTATGGGAATGTGTTCCTGACTCCCAAATTGTCAGTATCTCTGTTACGGAGAGGTGGTGAAGGGTATCTCCATTGCAGTTGCTGTGTCCATTTCCTCAAGGCAGCAGCCCATGACAGATCTGAGAAATCCCTTGGTTTGGTCCATGTGATGCAGGATACTATTAGCAGCCTCTACAGAGGCAGAGGTGGCTTTTCTTGACAGGAAAGCTGATTCTACAGAAAAGCACTGCTGTTGCAAAAACTGCTTTTAGTTTAGTTCTCGTGCTTGGAAGCAAGTCCAGTCCCAGCTGGAGCGTCCTCCAGCAAGAGCAGAATGAAGAAGGCAAGCCAAAAGAGTGTGGATTATGTGGTGATGGCCTGTTTACTGAGGGCTTTCCCTTGCGTCCAGTACATTAGAGGACACCTTGCCCTCTGTGACGGGGCCAGCAGTGGCAGGCTGTTGGGGCAGCTGAGAGGCACAAAATGTCTGTAGCCTTTATCTGGCCGACATTCCCATGGCAAAGACCATGCTGGGTATTGTTGCCTGTGGTCTTGCAGGACAGTCCTGCTTGGTGTATGCCGCTTTCCTGGAGTCTCTCAGGACTTTCATCGAGTGTCTAAGGAGGGAAGTGTGGCCATGCAGGTCAGACCAAAGGTCTGGCCAGCCCAGCATACTGTGTCCCAGGGTAGCAAATACAGATGTCTTAAGAGTGTAGGTAGGTAATGATCATCTCCCAGGCTAATTTCCCATTCTCCAGAGATCTGCGGCTCCAGGATTTCCTAGAGTCAGAGGAGTTTCCTTTCTATTCAGACTTCTATTCCCCTTTGAGACCTGCTTTAACTCTTGGCATCCACCTGCCCTGTGGCAAGGAGCTCCATGATTTCATTATGTGAGCTGCACAGAACCACCAGCTTTTGGTTGCTTGGACTTTGCAAAAAGAACTGATATATTTAACTCTCAGGACACTAAATCTTTGGTAAATACTTGTGCTATTGTGTTCATGTCTGAGGCAGAGTCCTTTTCTTCCACCATTGCAGAACTGCACTCTGTCACAGGAGTCACACCTATTTGCTCCCTCACAGGTGATGTCTGAATTCAGGCCTATTAACTTTACAGTCAGTGCTTCAACAAGGTTAGATCTTAGGGTGGTATAACAGAAATCCAACATTTTGCATGCAATGAAGGGACAGAGGGAGATACCTTTCTATGGCCTGCTGCAATTGCAGTGCCTGGCTCCCATGGGGAGGGAGATGTTCTTAGCAAATGAAAATGGATTGTCCTCTCCTGATCTTAGAAGTCCATGAGGATCTCTTACTGTTTTTTTTTCTCTCTCCCCTTCCTTTTCCCCCACCCTGCAGATTTATATAGTTGAGTAAAATCATGCAGCATCTCTTAGATAATGAGAATGAGTCTGCATGGGGAATAGCTAGACATCCACACCAATAAAATGTTGGTTTAATGATGGCAATTTTCTGGCCCATATTAATTTATCACACTCTCCAGAGAGCACTTTGTTATGAAGATACCCTGTCAAATGCTTTGCCAGCTTTATTGAAAGGTAAAGAGCAAAAAAGCTCCCAGGTCTGGCCAAAAATATTATAATTGTTCTCAGAACCTGTGTGATTTGTTGTCTTTATTGAATATGTACATTATGCATAGTATAATTTTCTTTTGTATAATGGTTTCTCTCTGAGAATCCCCGTGTCCCCAGAACTTTCAGTATTTAATACAATAAATATTCTATATGAACACTGATTAACGATCACCCTTAGAAGCATCAAGAGGATGAATTCAGCCCATGGGAAAAGGCTTGCGAAATCACGTATTCTGTGACCTTTAACTTCCCAAAAGGGCTCAGGAGCTAAGCAGGCTGAAGAAGAGAACTTTGCTCACTGTCATTCTCTTCATTTGCAAACTTGGACCTCGTTGATGTCATTCTCCTCCCCGAAAGCATGTCCCTGTCCCTGTTCCTGTCCCTGCCATGTCCACCTCCCCTGCTGTGGCTGCAGGAGCTTGATGATGTGTTTCTCAGTGCATGTTGGAACCAAGGTCCCACGTGCACCAGACTGAGAGAAATGAAACCCTTGCGGAAATAAGAGTGATGAAGCTCCAAAGCCCTTAATTATTTTCCTGTGCAGGTAACACAGCCCTGTAATGATGGTGCTAGAGGCCCAGCGCAGAAGCTAATCTTTGCCAGCATCCTTACCACCCATATAGTGAAAGACTGGCAGTGCTAACCACCGCAGTCTGCTGGTCTCCCTTCCAATGGCCACAAGCTCTAAGTGTGATGAACTGCATAACTTTGGCCCAAAGCTATTTAAAGCACACTCCTTTGGGCAAAAAATGTGTAGTTTTTTAAGATCTAGTTAAAGTCCATTAAGATAGGCACTTACAGTGCAAATATATGCAGTGTTTCCCTGGACTATGTTCTTCTCCTTGAGCAATGGGTTGTCAGTCCCCTGGCAGAGCCAGCTTGCCCGGAGCCTGCTCTCCAGTTCTCGCTGCAGTGTGAAGCATTCTCAGATAAGGGGGAAGGCACATTTAATTAGTTGCAACTGACTCTGAAACCTATACACGTCTTAGCTGGAGTCATAACTTAGCAGGCAAGTGTCACATGCAGAGACGTGAAAAGGTGAGGCAAATTGACCACAGCACATCCTGACCTGCAACAAACCGCAAGCCTTGCTGAGTGACTGCCTTTGCTTGTGGCCAGTGAATTCTTTATGAGTTCCTCTGTCGCCCTCTGCACCTGGCTCATGAGACCGTGCAGCGCAAAGGTGACACTGCTCTGGCAGATTTCTCTTCTGCATGTCTAGGGGTCTGTCTGAGGAGTTGTTTTAAAAAACACCAGCTGCTTGCACTGCTGCTATCACTCAGGCCTGAGGTCACAACCCAACCATGAAAGGAAGGGAGAAGAAAGTAGTAGAGGAAATCATCACACCAGGTCAGGGTGCTTTCCCAAAGCATCACTACTAAGCAGGAGCCAGGTTTTGAGACTGCACTTTGACCTTGGTGATACCTTAACTGATGTTTTATTTATTTCCTCTAGCTGTGAAATGGGGTTAATAATTTTTCTCAACTGCACTATAGTACTGCAAAATAATATCTACTAAAAAATAAGTTTTTGCAATCAGGCAGGCCTGACAGCCCTGCTACTCATCATGCAGTGCTGATGGCAAATCATCATTCAAAAGGTCAGCACTTTAAATCCACAATTTCTAGCACTACAGCTTGTGCTGCACTGTGCCATTTCAATGAACATGTTTCTCATGGCACGTATTTATTGATGTGTCCTTCATTCTATTTAAAGATTCCTGTTTTACTCCTCGAGGACCAAAAAGAAATAAAAAAGGTAGAGGTAGGGAAAAAAAAAAATAAAGGGATAAAAGTCACAGCCTGTTTTAGACAATCGTTTACTACATTGCACTCCCTTGACCATCTGCATTGTCAGTCCCTGCAGGATATATGTAGCAGCTGGATAATAATCGAGAATTATGGCTTGGAAGGCAACTTATAATCTGATAGATAGTTTATGGCACTGATTTTCTTCTCTGCCCATACTAACAAAACATAACAGGGAAAACAATCAGATGAAGCCAAGAATAAAATCAGCACAACAAGCTGCCGGCAGGAGCCTCTCGTCAGCCCTATGCCCTCCTTCAGTGACTAAAACATAGAGGTGTTTCCTATAAACACTAGGACAGGTCTCATGCTGAGAAATGCTGAGCATTTCCCAAGAAGTGCTGAGCATTTGAAGTCTCCCTTGGGCTATTGCAGGTGTTCAGCACCTTTATGGAGGAGCTGAGTATCCCCCAGGATGGGGCTCTTGCAGGGGTGTGCACATTAGCCATTTACTCTCTGCACAACATACGTTTGCTTTTTAAAAATGCACTTATACCCACTCCCAGTCATTCACTTTTTTGGTGACCTTTAAATGCACAAATTAAAAGGATACTGTCAGTGCACAAATAACAACATGAGTGAGTGTAATATGGGACAAATTCCAAACCTATAGATTGAACTGAAAACCTGGGAAGCATTTAAAACAAATCCTGTAAACAGAGCAAAAAGAAAAACAAAACAAAACACCCCAAAACTTGGTGCCTTTCCTCCAATGATGGGGTTTTCCTTCCTTTTCCTTCCTTTTAGACTTCATGTAATTTGGAACCAGAAAGAAAAGAGATTGTTTTAATTTCCCATTTACAGTTAGTTTCACTGTCCTGTATCCCAGACATCCTAAGACAATGTTGCTTTCCCTTGACTCACAGCATTATTAGGGAATGATTACATGAAAAAGGAATATTCTTCCTCAGCAGACTGAGTTACTGACACTAAATTAGGTCATATTGTCTAATATTTACAGCGTTTTATAAAGATGTCTTGAAGTGCAGTAGTCAAGGCTGGTTAATATATACATATATCACATCTCTGTGTGTGTGTGTGTTCAGTGTCCCTTTAGATGGTATTCTGAGCCTTAACCATTTCCTCCTCCATCCAAAGGTGATGTTACATTAAAATGCCTTAGTTAGTTACACATATGGTTTATGCCAGCATCAGCCTGATGCTGCAGCTGAAATCAGCAAACTTGCTCACTCATCCCGTGACTGCACCATCCCTCATGTCTATGTTGCCCTTTGTGTAGCTGTATGGTGAAATGGAGCTGGAACTCATCTGAGTAAAGCTGAATCCATGCCCAGATTGGCCAAAAATATACTGTGTGAAAAAACGCTACCTGGCTCCAAAGAAAGCTGATGGACCAGCAATATCTGAGAGACTTCTGTGGTTCAAATACCAGGGGTGTGTTTGTGCAGCCGTGCGTCATATTTTAGCCTCAGTTTCCCATTTGAGGCTAACTGTAGTAGGCTCTGTAGTAATGCTGGCTGCTATAAGCCCAGGCAGTCCCTGCACCTGAACCCAGATCTTGGAGGTATTTTTTTTTTAAATTGTTTTGTCACTCAATAGCTAAGGTGGCCGAGGATTTCCTCTGCTCCTCCTTTCTCAAACAGCCACCACAGTTCCTTTCCAGGACTGGTGATGGCTGACTTCTAGCCTTCCACATTAAAAAAAAATTAAAAATAAAGACATCTTATCTGGCTTCAGCCAGCCTTCAACCATCAGAAAAAATGGTGCTCTTTCACTTCTTGACTGAGTCCATTTAAAAGTAGCAGCCAAAAGTATGCCATGAAAAGGAAGCAAAAGGAGAATTTTGCTGGAAGAAAAATGGAAAATTTCAGCTCTTTCAGACAGCCATGGGAAAGAAACTTCAATCAAAATGTTTTTGCTGCCCTAGGAAACACTCACTTCTCCACCCCCCAGAGAAATGGATAGCACATGGGATCCTGCAAGGAGCACTCAGCTGGAAAGGAAAAACCTTAATGTCAACAACTGGTGATGATCCATTACTAGGGTGAGTCTTGGGGATGGAAGAGATAGATTAAGCCCCATAGGAATATACATTAACTTGAAAAGGGCACGACTGTTATCAAGCCAGCTGCTGAAGGCTAGGGATGCAGACTGTGTGTGGAGGGGTTGTTTAATGGAAACTTCACCCTTTTACTACTGCTGGCAGTATATACAGATGTTTCTAACAAGTGTGTAAAGCTGAAATTCGGTCAGCAGGGCTCTGAATTTGTCTCTTGGATACCGCTGCATCCTCTGAAACTGGAGCCTGGCAAAGTATGCTGGTTGCAATCTCCTTTGGGGCAAATGCCATTCATTCATTGGTGATTTTTAGAACTAATTTTAAAACTAAAGGCAAGTATGGCCTTTTTCTATACCGAAGTTAAATAAGCTTCACTTTTTTGTCCCCGAGAGTGCTTCTGCAATGTCTTTTCTGGGAGAGACAGTGAGCCTGACCCTTCCTCTCACTTTAAGACAGGGAGACAACATGTATCCTGGTGCTCACAGAGGCTGCCACCCAGGCTAAGGACATCTCTGAAGGACATACCTGAATTCTACCCAGAGATCCTTATGGCAGCAGTTCAGCAGTGAAGGCTCGGAGGGGGAAAGTCTATCAGCTTGTGCTGACACCCTCATAAGCATTGTCCCCCAGTATATATGGGCTCCCATGAAGGTCTGTCTAGGAGTTTCCACTTGTATCCCTTTTAAAACACTCTTCCTACAGCTTCACTCTGTCTCTTTTTACAGTCCTGAGACCAATCACTCATACAAAACTAAATCTGCTGTTATGCTCTCTGGTACCGAATCATCCATACAGGCTGTTATCCTCACTTTCCTTTGCTTCTTTCACCTTTTTTGGTAGCCTGTCCTATGATCCAGGCTCACTCAGACCCTGCACATTTCATAGCTGTATGCTCTCCTTCAAGGATGCCCAAGAACAACACTGCCCACTGGCTAAGGCAAAACACTCCAGGTGAATCTTTGCTTGTTTGTTTTCTCTCTCATTCTTCTCTGCAGCTTGTATTCTTTAGGACTTATCACCTAGTAAAAAAAAAACAATCAAACAATCAAATGATGTAACTCATTTGCTAATCACCTTATGTTCAGATTTGGAAAGTTCCAAAGCACCAAAATTTATCAAACTGAAAACTGAAAAGCACATGCTGGCAGAATTGAGGGATGCATGTGCCTGCATTGCAAGCATGCATGCCAAATGCTTTGCCAGTCTAACAAGGAAAACTCAGGTCATAAAAGTGGCTGTGTTACTGTTTTTGTGGGGTGAACAAATTGTTGCAAATGTGCCTTAATCAGAGTAAAAATACTTCTTGTATGAAAATCAGGTGTGGTAGGAAAATGAAAGTTCAGGAACACAACCTGAGATACCCACCCAAAGGAGGCCCTAGAGAGAGAGAAGCAGATCGATTTAAATATCAATAATACTCGTTTACACTAATTACCCTTTTTCTAAAACTTATCTTTCTAGTGGAGAGCTGATCTGAAGATAAAAAATGGGTCTTGATTGGTTTGCCTTAATTTTGGAAGGATGAAGCAATTTTCCCACAAAGCAAAGCGAAGAAGTCACACTGGAGGCATATCCAGCTATAGTAGGCTAACTTCTGACAGGTCAGTGAATATTCTGCAAATTTATGCCAATTTAGGGTCTGCAGTCTCTCACTTTAGGCTCTGTGGGACAAATTCTTCCCTCAGGCATTCTGACACTTGTTCCAGCTGGGAGATTCATGTGTTCAATCCAACATGGAATTTGGTTCGCAGAAATTTAGAGTTGGGATATTGCTATTGTCAGTTTAAACTGTGTTTTTCTTGTTGCCTTGTCCCAACCCTTCAGATCTTAGAGAGAATTCTTGCCTATGGAATGGAGTTCTATGCAGTGATTCCAACTTTTCGGACCACGCCTCCGTCCCTCTGCACTCCCAATGTCAGCAAGAACATCCAGTTCTTCTGGAAAGTCTGTCTGCACAGCACTTACTTTCCTGTCAGAATTTTGATCAGTGGTCTGTTTCCTTTTCTTATTACACAGACTTTGAAAAAAACCCAGTATCTAATGATGGTGTTCTTTATTAGAAAGTAGCAAAATGAAAAGTATCACTCCAGGGTTTTCCAAACCACAATGACATTGTTCTTCCTTTAGAAATCCCTGAAGCTAAATTCCCATGGGAACAGGTGTCTGATCCGCTTACTGGCAGCTACATTTTAAAACTGCCTGCCACACCATCACAGATACAGTTGGCACTGACTCTGCAGAACTGATGCACCTGCCAGCCGATCTACCGAAGATAAAGGCCTCCTCTGCTCACTCTGTAGATCAACCAGCCAGTGCCCCCTAAATGCACTATAATCTTGTGGCACAGAGAGATACACATTCCTGCCTTCCAGTCCCCTACACAGCTTTGCCAGGGCTTCGTATTCCTGACCTGTCTCATCTCCTGTTAAGTTTCCTGATGAGAGGAAGTTATTTGTGCCGGAGCAGACGAGGGATGGACACGTGGGGAAATGATGACAAGACTTACAAAAAAAAGCAAAGATAAGCCAATCTCCAAAGCTTCAGCTCTTGCATCAATTTCAAATTGAGTTGTAACAGCCAGTGAAGGAGCAGTTCTCTCAGGCATGCTATAGATCTTGCACCTATCCAAACTACTGGGGATAATTCTTTCCACAGCAGGCTCTTCCATCTCTCACTAGGTCAAAAGGAGCCTCCTGTGTCACTTGCAGCAGTTCTCTGCTAGCAGAGGTAACCGTGGTTTACAGTCTCTGAACTCAAACACATTTAGCTCCAGTTTAACAGTGGTTAGGCTAGCTCTTCTCTTCATCCCTTCTAGTTCCTCCTTCCTGACCACTATGTACACACTACTGCAGATCAGGTTTCCCCAGCACAACGTACAGTGGCTGCTTTTCTGTCTCTGCTGGAAGTACCTCTCCTGTTTTGTTCTAATAATTCAGTCACTGTTATGACAGATTCAGCATAGCGATGACTTGGTCATCCTACAGTTGTTACAATATTAAGGTCTGATTAATTTAGCAACACATTCATCAAGAGCAGATGGTGTCTTTTCTATGGGATTTCTGTGCACATCAGTCCTCTCAGCATTTCTTACAGAAGACAGGATTGCTTAGAATTACATTTTCCCCTAACTCATCCAGGGACTGGAAGGAGAAGAATTTCATTTTGATCCAAAGAGACACCAATGAGTTCTGTTGTTTCTCTCTAAAACAAACTGGATAAAAAGTAGGTTATAATCTGGCATAACTAAGGTTTGAAAGAAATCCTGTTTCTAAGAGAAACCTGCAAAGTAACATTCTGCTAAGGCCTGTCCATTTCTAAACCCCCATATCTGTTTAAGAGAGATCTTTCTTTTTTTTCTTTTTTCACAGATGGCAGCTAATGGGCTCATTCTGGGGTAGCAAACGGGCAGACTTCCCATGGCGAATGCTCAGACCTGTTACTTTTCTTATTCCATTGTCAAAGGATCTTCTCTAGATTTCTTCTGTGTCTCTTGGAAAGGGTCTTCCACAAGGACAGAACTGAGGAAGCAGAGAGAAAAGCATTCACTTGCGTTTCATGAGTAGAAATTCCAGAAAGCAACGAGCCAGAGTTTTTACGATGACAATATTCTCTGGCCCCTGAGGAGCATGAAGTGGCAGCCCTCCTTACCTGTCTTAAAACACCAAGCCTGCAAGCGAGCTCCATGCACAGCACATGAGCACAGGGTCACTGGTTTGACGTGCAAGGCCCCAGGCCCTTGTTCTAAGTTTTACCATCAGTCCTTAAGCATCTGATCACTATTTCTTGGTCTGTTTAGATGTGGCAGGACATATGACTTGACCCCACAACGTGGTGCTGATCTCACATGAGCTCCTGTCACCCTGTACTGCAGTTACTGATTATTCAGAGCCAATGTCACTGGGCAGCTACTCTTTATAATAGTTTTGAGTCTTGTATGCAGCTTCTATAAACAAGCAAGCATCTATCTCTGCACTCCAAGAGGTGAGACCAAGTGTCACTATAAAGAAAAAAGAAAGACTTTTGCTGAGTAGAAACCATAAGCCAAAAAACCTGAAAACAAGCCAAACTTTTCTTGAAGGTCTTGACTTATCTTGTTCCCACTGAAAGCCCAGATTTGCTTTGAAATTGAATGGCACTTGCTCTGCATGTCTATAGTTATGTCACTTTTCTGAGCAACAGCTACGCTCTCTGAAGAGGACACTCGCATAATTTAAAACAAAGCCAGGCCTTCGTTGCCTCATTCTCTAGGCAGGAACTGCAATCTGTTCCTCTTCCCAGATGAGGCAACATCCTGCCAGGAGTTCTCAGGAACCTGTGATGATGGAGCCAGTGTTCAGTGATGAGAACACAATACGGATGCTGCTCAAGCTATGCCAATGACTCCTCGTGGTATCTTAAGTGATCCCTTCTCCTTGTAAAATGGATAAAATGGTGTTTCTCTATTCCTATAATGCCCTGTGAGATCTACGTTGATAAGGAATTAAAAGAAACTTGTAGTTTATTGTTGTAGGACAACTAAACAATGACTACAACTTCAGTGAGACAGGCTACTGGTAGTGGTGCATGGTTTTAGGGCTCCGTTTGAACAGTACTTATGGAGAAGAAAACAAGAGGTGGAGGACAACACATGAGAACTAACGAGAACAATACAGGAGGTGGGAGGGGAGAGAGAACCAACACGAACTGGGGTTTGTTGGGCATAGTAATTTCCTTTTTCAGATGTATTATTTCTGAGTAGTTCTTTACACCCTTCCTTGCCTCAAGACACAGTTATACAACCAGCCTAATTTCCAAAGGTTTTCTAAAGGGTGAAGTTAGGAGTGAAACTCCGTAAAACTAATGCAGGCTGATAGCTTTGGGTAATTAAGTGATAAACAGCGTCCATTACAGAGGTACTACTGGTATTGCTTTGCTGGTAGACAAGGAACACATAGCTGTAAATTTTCTAGGAGTAGATTCAGATTTTTTTTCTTCTTCTCTTGTGCCTTTTTCAGCTTTCATTCCTTGCTAAAATCTTGTTATTTTCGCTTTTCCAACAGACCCCCCCTGTACTAACGTTAAGACATTCTTGAAAAAGGCCACCAGGATTGGCCCGATTTCTGTAAGTGTTTGCTGATTACAGCTGCCTTTGGTTTTAGTGTGTAGTGAAGCCTCTGCAAGCTAGATGCCTTTTGGGCTGTATTGCATCTTGACCCAGTAAGTGGAACATTATCAACTGGGCTCTGTGGCATTAGTGGATATGACACCTTTTTCTTTTTATTTTTAT
Organism: Platalea leucorodia; assembly: GCF_965183815.1. Taxonomy (NCBI): domain Eukaryota; kingdom Metazoa; phylum Chordata; class Aves; order Pelecaniformes; family Threskiornithidae; genus Platalea; species Platalea leucorodia. Next base: position 16,495,117 of record NC_138831.1, read on the forward strand.
CACATTGCTTTGTAGGACAGTTTGTGGAGGTTCAAGGCTTCCTGAAAGATACCTGATTTCACAGGCAGAAAGGCCTTATGTTTTATCTGTCATTCCTTGCTTTGTTTTACTTATGATTGTCCTGATAAAACAAAATGAAATTTCTCTTGCAATGAGCCAGAAAGGGAACTGTAGCTTTAGCAATAGAGATTTCTGCTATCAGGGGAGATCTGGACATCCAACTGGTGATGCTGTGCGACGAAGCTACTGCTTTTTCCATTTGAGAGCTAATGGCTTCAATTTCCAGCAATCCAGCTGTCCCTGTGGATACTGATTATATCTTGGCTGTAATGTAATGAGATGCTTAGCTATAGCAATTCTTGTCACCACAACTAAACCTATCCTTAGGTTAGCAGCTGGAAATAAAATTTCAAAGCTACATTGTCAGGATCTGTGAGGGTTTTGCTGTCTTCCTGTAAAGCATGGGTATAGATTGGGCATATTCCATATTGCCATCCCAAGGTAAAATTTTAATTTCTCAGACGGAGTATAAGCAACTGGTGGTTGTATTATTGTTTGTGACAGAAGTTTTATTGATGCTAAGAGTAGGTGTTTCTTGCTAACAGCAAAATGTAAGCAGTCACACTCTGAATTGGGGTGACTCAACAGGATTGTAATGATAAACAAAAAGCAGTCAATTTATCAGTTCATTTGCATATACATCAGAAAGTTAGTTTTATCACTGCTCTTTAAGTACAGGACAGGAGCTACCAAATAGGATCAGAGACACATATTTTAGACAATTTTTTCCACAGGAACAAGTAATGATCTTTGCCTACTTTATTTTTCTATGTTATTCAAGTGATGGCCATCTTGTTTAGATGTTGGAGGTTGCAAAGGACAGAAAGACAGGGGATCTTTGTTCTCGGTGCTACCATTAACTTGCCATCTGGCCTTGGGAAAATCAGTAGAATTGATTAGGTTGAAAAATATAACTTCCAGAAAAAGAGAAATACAAAACTGAAATATTGCTGCTAAATCTGAACCAGCATGTTTGGGAATGCCATTGCTGGGAGCTGTGATTTGTGATCTCATCTTTGTCACCTTGTCAACAGTGCAGGCTCATGCTGCAGTACGGTTCTCATAGCAAACTGCAGTCTTGACTAACAAGGGGCAGAGCTTCAGAGAGGGGTCATGGAAGGTGAAATCCCTGCTTGATGCCTAGAGGAGATGGGGGCCATCTATTTTTGCGATTTGTTGTTTTTCAGCCAAATATCTTCCAGATTTTCTTTTAATGAAAAGTTTCCCATAAAGAACTGCATTTTCTGTCAAAATCTGCTTTAGTAGAAAAATGTTCACCAATCCTATTTAATAACCTTCTTATGCTTCATTTTCCCTGTAAAGAGGATGACTGCTCTCTGACGATCGCCCCAAAGAGCAAAGTAATCTCTACAGACAGGCTCCGCCTCCCTCCATTACTTGCTTTAATTCAAAAGCGTTTTAACTATTAGCAAAGTTCCAGCCTCTGTCACCACACTCAATTATTCACAGCAATGGACAGAGACATTGACAGACTGCACAGGCACGAATGCAGTTTAGGGCTGGGGCTCCTGGCACTCTGGTAATTTATTGCAGCCGATTATGCAGACTAGCAGAAACTCAGGGACTTTACTTACAATAAATGTGCAATGCATAATCTATCACTACCTGAAACATAAACTGGATAACCCAGTTCCTTAGTCCCAATGGAACTGAAGGGAGGTTGGTCATTGCATGAGACACATAGGGTAATGCCATTTTCTTTGTTTTCTCGGGTGGTGATACATTCATTGCAGAAATACTGTTGCAGCATTAGTACAGTTAAACAAAAAAATGAGATCATGAGTGCTTATACAGAACTAGGATACATCTTGAACCTACATGCTGTACTGCTGTATGTTGAATCTTCCCTCAACAGGAATATGGAACTTACAGATCACTGGAAGAGAAGAGATTTGACATGAACAAGTAGGACAAGTAATTTAATGCATTGAAAGTTTTTGGCCACGTTCAACCTTCCTTGAAAACTCAGTACTGACTTTTATCTCACTGTCCTTTGGACTTCAGAAATTTTCCTTTGTCTTTTCAACTTTTCATCGTTCATTTTCTATGTCAAATGCATCCTATTAGACAAGTGATCTGTTAACTTTCTGGCTGCCACCCCATGCTGCTCACAATGACTGGAAGAGAAGAGAAAACATCTGCTGGGCTTTCACATTTCTGACTCACTGCCTGTCCCTGACAATGTGGTTGGGATTTTATATTTCTGAAATATCCCACACTAGCCTCCATCAGATGGGAAGACAGTGAGTGCTGCTCTGGCCTTGTTTATACCAAGATAGTTTTCCATATTTACAACATTAGTCTAATGATTCCAATCTCGTCCATTTGGGACTGATCTGTGTCACCCATCTTTGCTTTGGCCAGCCTACCAACGACTAAAATGTATCAATTTTGATACAGCTTGAAATGACATCTTCAGTCTCTCACCTTTCTCCATCACAAAACCTGGATTCATCACATCTTCATCACAAGCTGGTTTCAAATTTGTTCCCATCTCCCCCACACCCCTTGTTTGTTTACCAAATTTGCTGATTCTTTCGCTATACAGCCTCCCCTTGCCTGTCACTCCTTAATGAGACAAGCTTTGTTTAGAGCTAGCCATGGTATCCCAAGTCCAGTGTTAGACTTTTAGAAGCTGACCCATCCTATGTGAACATTTTGTAAAAAGTCTATCCTGCAGGAGCTTAAAAAAAAAAAGACTCTTAGTTTAACAGTACGGTGGCCAGACAGATACTGGTAATTCTCCAATGTTAAGTTCATCAAAATACAAGAATTGGCATACTCAGACAAACTTCCTAGGCCATCTATTTTGCAATGTCTCCAACTACTAAGTGCTTTGGAAGAAAGCGAAAAACATCCCATGGTATAATAATCCTGGTGTAACTCATCTACAAGAAAAAGTATTCTCTTATCTCTGCCGCCCCGCCTCAGGAAAACATCTGCTGAAATCAAACCCAAAGGTTGCTTGAAGTAGGAATGAGTCAAATATCTGGCCCAGAGCATTGTGCACACAGAAATGTCTGATGCTGGGAGAAAAGTGCACATATGAGCCACACACTGCAGTTTCTTAAGCAGCTCCTGCCAGTGGTGCAGCTTCAAATACTGAGTTTTACAGAAACCGAAGTGCCCCTTCAGGCAAACCACCTGATCTCCACAGTGAAAGTCTAACTTCCCTTACTATCATCAAACCAGTGCAAGGCCACAGGTTCCAGGACACAGCGAAGTCTCCACATCCGGCCCCAAAGGAGGAGGCTTAAAGTGCAAAAGAAAAGGAGAGGTGTCTCTCCTGCCGTTGTGTGAGTGAACATTGAGTAACATTCACTCCCACCTCACAGAGGATTATCAGCACAGAGAATACCAGAAATAGGAGTAACTGTGAAGTCACCAATAGAGCAAGGTTACTGTAAAAATGCAGAATGCTCATGCTGTCACTAAAGGAGTAATATGTGCTGCAGAGTTGTTTTTCTTTTTTTATTGTTACTAAGTCATCCCTAGACACAAGCTCTGATTAACCCTTTAGGTGTCCTAAATGCACTCCATGGGACCACAGAGTTTGCGTTTGCTGTCATGATGGAAAGCATGTACGGAAAGAGAGGATTCCCTTACATCCTCCTATCACCTAGCAGCTACTGCTTTTCCAGAGATATTGTTTGGGTGAATTTGAAGGGATTTCTTTATCTTTTATTTTGTCTAAGATATTCCAAAGTGCAGGATTCTATGACGGACTCAGCCTGACTTCCATGTGTTCAGAGCACGCAGATGTTTTCTATCGTGAGCGTTTAGGTCTGTTGCACAGGGCAAGCACGGGAAGTCCAACACTTCCAGGAAGTCCCAGCTGCCCTCATAAGTCTTAGCCACACACTGCTGAACTAATCATTGGATCATGCTGCCTTCCACTTACGGCTACTGGTTGTACCTTTATTGTCTTGAGTCTTCCCTTTCATTTAATATACTACTTTATCTTGGTTTTGTCTTAATGACTTGGCTCACACCCCTTTGTGGTTCAGCCACAGAATAAAGGGGAGATTCCTGAAAGACTCTCAGTGATCTAGGTTCAGATTTAGACTCTGTTTTAGCTGTTGGAAACCATGTTCTAGCTACCCAAACACCAGTTATACACACTGCTGGCTCCCAGAAGAAAGAGCTCTCATTTCCTGTAAGGATCTTGTCCTTAAATGTGCGTGCTTTGGATACAGGGTATTGAAGATGACCAAAGCTGTAGAAGCAAATGCACAGACCTTCAAAAGTGTAACCATTCACAGACAAAGCCTGTCTGTATTCAAAGCGCTGCTTCTAGGAGGTGTTCCTCATGCCTTGGCCGTGCCTCGCTAGCACCTTGCAGCCACCTGAACCATGAGAGACAGCAAAATGGCTGTATGTGAGTAGATTCAACAGCCTGCTCCAATGCATCCCACTCTTGGGGAATGCTGGAATGCCCTCTCTGTAAACCACTCAGCAAAATGTCAACAAAATCCCAACCATATTTTTACCCTAATCTGAGATGTGGAGAAGCAGAGCAATATTTGCCTGTCAGAGAGGCTTCGAGAAGGAAAAAGTTTCCATGGTGGATTGAGACCAGCAGCTACTATTTAATAGCTCAGCTCCTCTGCGGATGGTCTTGAGCTTAGTTCAGCCTTCAAAGCAGTTTTCCTTGCAGATCCTTCAGGTCAGCAAGGGAAAGACCTCAGTGTGGTAAAGAACTTCTGTTCTCCATTGACACCAAAGAAATTAAAGGGTTTGGTTTCCAGGTAGTGTAGGCTTTAAGGTGATGATTTCCCATTGTGTGGCTGAACCTATAAGGTGTGGTTGCAAACCTCAACCCAGAGTATGATCCAACCAATGGGTTTTCCTGAGTAAATGGAAATGCCTTGGCTCCCCTTCAAATCCCCCACAAGTTCTGCAGGCTCCTAACCAGCGCTTACTAGATGATGTTAACTGGCACCCTGAGAGTGCCAGTTAACTATCCTTACAGCTTGTTCTCCCTTCTACTTAAGAAGTGTAGCGCTTTAAGGATCTTCCAAGAACCTGAAATACTTGAGGAAAAAACATTCCACCAGATCTAATTTTTGCATGTGTTTCATTTCCCCTGTTTTTCCACTTACACCATTTATTAACCAAAGAAGCTGCTTATGACTTCATCGATACAGCCACTTGCCTTATGCTGGCCCCGTCCATCCCCACCCACCCCCAATTCCTCTCAGTCAGTCCAGAACCTGTTGCAAGCAGACCTCGATGTGACATGGGCTTCCCTTCCCCTCGTTTCCTGCTTTCCCCAACTTTGAAAGCGTCCCTCAGGAAGTGACCCATCTCACAGCCAAGGCAAGCCTTGCCAACCCGCTTCAGCAGGTCCTTCTTGCTGCAGTCATTTCCGTTGAAAACACAGCCCTGCAGACCAGCTTCCTCTCCAGTGTACATCTGTTGACAAACAGTCAGGAAGAAGAAAGAGAGGGGAGAAAAAAAAAAAAAAAGAAGAAACCCAACCTTGCTTTGCAATAGAAAAAAATACAAATGCAAAAGCTTGGACTAAATGGCTTCCCTTTCCTGTTTTGCTCAGGGCTCTTAGATCTGTTTTCTCTCAGTATCTGGTGCTCTGATTGCTACACATTCTTCCTCCACAGCCTGTTAACACCCTCACTGCTAGCTGGGGACCGGGAGCGGGGGCGTCCCAGAAGAGAGCATGCGTCTGCCTTTTCGTACATACAGATCCCTCCTGTCACCCGGGGCACGGGTCCGTCGCGGAGGGGAAGGGTACCAGAGAGCATGGGGTGGGGGCCCGCCGGCGGTGCAGCTTGTCCCGAGGAAGGGCAGGCACTGGCCATGGGGCAGCATCGCGCGGCGGTCTGCTAGAGCACCTCAAGCAACACAGTCTGCGCTGTAGGCTGTTTTTACTGAAGGGGGGTGTGTGTGGAGGCAGAGCTCTGGACTGCGTGAGCTGCTTTGTGCTGTCTCATTTTCTCTCCTGAGCTGAATTCTGTAAGCAAACTAATAAAACCAAGCTCCCATCTCTTGCATCAGAGAAGCTGGAGACCTTGGTAAACACTGCAAATGGAGTATATAAACTGCTCTAAATGAACAAAATAGTCTCTGCTTATCATCACATCCATCTCTTTGGGATGGGTTGAAGACTCCCCACTAAAAGAAACACAGCAGCTGTAAGTGTAAAAAAAAAAAAATCTGTCTAAGGAAATTAGCTGTTGGTGTGGATCACTGGCTAGCATAAGATAGAACAGGAGATAGAAAAGGAGGAGATTTGTTAAGTGAAGTAATTCAAGCCTTCATGAGTAAACAGGGAATTAAACAAAGGCTGCATATATCCTGCCACCAACAGCACTCTGGAGTGGTAGAAAGAATGAAGCAGACTGTTAAAAATAAACTCAAGAAAATTATAGGGCAATATCCAAAGCAATGGACTGAAAAATTACCAGTGATATTAACAGCTTTAAGAAACAGCAACAGCTCATGCACCAGTTTACATTCATGGCATGTTTTGTTAGGACAGCCCATGCCCCACACAAGAGACCCTAAGGATCCTGAAGGTGATCAGTGGGAATGGGAAAAACATTACAAGAGAATAAAGAAGAAATTTAGGCTCTGGTGGAAGAAGCAGTAAAAGAAGCAAGAAAAAAAAGGGGAAAATGAGAATTAAATTCATATATATGTGGTGATACCGAGGCCAAGTAATGCTTTTGAACCTGGGTAAAGAGACGCATGCCTTAGAACCAGAATGGAAGAGGCCCTAATTTGTTACCATATGAGTCCAGTAACACATCAATGGAATGAGGGCAATGGTACGTATGAATGGCTTCATGTGTCTCAGTTCTCCACCTACAGGGGTGAGTAAGTATGGACTCAATTGTGGATTGGCTGAGAAGGTGGACAGTTCTTGCAACATCAATGTGAGAAGGTGGATATTTAGGCTGACTTCCCCTCCAGCTCACAGCAAGCCCAAAAGAAATCCCATCTCTGAAAAGGAAAGGAGGGAGTTATGGCTTGACCTGGTCACTTGCCTTGGCCCTAACATCAGCTGTCACAAACAGCAGCCAGCAGGGCTGTGAGTTGTTGGAATTTTTCACTTATATTCTATGCCATATAGTAACATTTTTGGCAGCTGTAGCGTATTATTCTATAATTGTTGTATTATAAAGTTATAGACCTCTAGTATTAATAATAGCAACTGAATTAATAATGAACATAGACAGACGGACTATGCCTTTGAATGAACATTGATTGTTATGTGTCTCACCTGACTCAAGCCCTGAGCAGGCAAAAGTGAATTTGCAGCTGTGTAAGTGCAGAAGGGCTGAATGCTGCTCAGTAGGAGGCCGCGGTTGCTCGCTTTGGCCTTTCACTCCAGCACCTGCCTCTGGAGGATGAATGGTCGTGATCAGTGGAACAGCTTCATCTCATCCAGGCACTGAGGAAAAGGCTAGGGAAAGAGGGCTGGGGAACCCGAGAGTTTCAGAACAGCATGCTTTTTAACCCTTCAGAGGTCTATCTGCATGTGTGTGACTGAGATGCATCTATACAGGTAACACATGGGTCAGTCATTCATAACTATTGAGCTGAGGCGGTGCTTGGGAGGTTATACCAGAATGTCAGTTGGTATAGCTGACATTATAACTGGCATTCAAAAAGCTTCCAGCTTCTGAATGAAACAAAGAGTTTGGGAAACCTTTAACACAGGGCTTTTAATTTCATCTTGGCTTTATGCAGTTCTGAGGCTTATGTTTACATTTTCATGCCTGTTTAACATACGCCATTTATTATTAGCCTCTCCAGAATACAAGTGATCACAGAACTACATACGTTTGGAAATGTGCATTTCAAAAGCTGGCTGGGGGGCAGGGAATCAATCCAGATCTCAAATCTGGTTAATTTAATTTTGATTTTTCTTGCTTCCTTTCCTGCCTCATACAGTGTCTGTCAGCTGCCAAATAAAGAGGATGGAGCAGCCTTTCCACACGAAAGAACTGTTAGCCAGTAAAGCTAAGAATACATTAGATGTCTGGTACATCGTGGGCATTTGTTTGAAGTTCAACATTCAAACCTCTACTTGCACATTCCAAACCTGGCATTTACTAGGTATCTGATTTCTTTGTGTAGTATGGCAGACACTGTACAGCTGCAGGTCTCTATAATCTCTTATTAGCGAGAATACTGTACTTCAGCTCACAACTGGACGATAGCTCTTTATATCCAGTTTCAGAATTATGTCCTACTTTGTCACGCTGCTTTGACATTATTTCTTATTATGAATGCTAGCACTATAACGGTGCAGTGGTTGAACACCAGTAATTTATAGGTCAGGGCAGTTGTGCTGGACCTTTCTTGAATATGCATGTCATTCTTGCAACAGGCCTCTGGGAAAGCGAAGTGTACCAAATTCTGGAATACGCGCACTTAAACAGGCAGTAAATCTAGAACGTCTGGATGGCTGATTTCCAACTGACTTGTCACCTCACACTTGCCTTCAATGTATACTTTTCTTTCAATATAGGGATGCTGCCTGGGTGTGTAGAGATGGGATTAGGAAAGCCAAGGCACAGTTGGAGGTGAATTTGGCAAAGTATTTGAAGAATAATAAGAAGGGCTTCTACAGGTGTGTTGGGCAGAAAAGGAAGATGAAAAAAAAATGCACACTCTACACCCGCCTCCCCCAATAAATAAGACAGGAGAACTAGTGGCAACCATCATGGAGAAGGCTGAGGTACTCAGTAATTTTTTTGCCTCTGTTTTCAATGGTAACCTCTCTTCCCACATCTCTCAAGCCCCTGAACCTCAAGACAGGGACTGGAGGAAGGACGTCCCTCCCATTGTAAGTGAAGATCAGATTCAGGACCACCTGAGGAAACTGAACATATAGAAGTCCATGGGACCCCACGAGATGCATTCCAGGGTCCTGAGGGAATTGGCTGATGTAGTTGCCAAGCCACTCTCAATCATATTTGAAAAGTCATGGCAGTCAGGCAAAGTCCCCAGTGACTGAAACAAAGGAAACATCACACCCATTTTTAAAAAGGGTAAAAAGGAGGACCCTAGGAACTCCTGACCAGTCAGCCTCACCTTTGTGCCCGGTAAGATCATGGAACAGATCCTCCTGGAAGACGCACCAAAACATATGGAAGATAGGGAGGTGATTAAAGACAGCCAACATGGCTTCACCAAGGGCAAATTGTGCCTGACTAATCTAGTGGCCTTCTACGATGGAGTGACTGCACCAGTGAACAAGGGAAGAGCTATGGATGTCATCTACTTCTGCTTCTGTAAGGTCTTTGATGTGGTCCCCCCCAACATTCTTGCTGCTAAATTGGAGAGATATGGGTTTGATGGATGGACTGTTAGCTACATAAGAAATTGGCTGAATGGCCACGTCCAAAGAATTACAATCAATGGCTTGATGTCCAAGAGGAAAGCAGTAACAAGTGGTGTTCCTCAGGGGTCCATACTGGGACCAGTACTATTTAATATCTTCATCAATGACACAGGTAGTGGGATTGAGTGCACCCTCAGCAAGTTTGCAGATGACACCAAGCTGAGTGGTGCGGTCGATTCTCTAGAGGGAAGGGATGCTACCCAGAGGGACCTTGACAGGCTTGCGGAGTGGGCTAGTGTGAACCTCATGAAGTTCAACAAGGTCACGTACAAGGTCCTGCATGTGGGTTGGTGCAGTCCCCAGTATCACTACAGACTGGAGGATGAATGGGTTGAGAGCAGCCCTGAGGGATACTGGTGGATGAAAAATTGGACATGAGCCAGCAATGTGCACTTGCAGCCCAGAAAGCCAACCATATCCTGGGCTGCATCAAAAGAAATGTGGCCAGCAGGTCAAGGGAGGTGATTCTGCCCCTCTGCTCCGCTATCATAAGACGCCACCTGGAGCACTGCATCCAGCTCTGGGGTCCCCAGTACAAGAAAGACATGGACCTGTTAGAGCAGGTCCAGAGGAGGGCCACGAAAATGATCAGAGGGCTGGAACACCTCTCCTGTGAGGAAAGGCTGAGAGAGTTGGGGTTGTTCAGCCTGGAGAAGAGAAGGCACCAGGGAGACCTAATTGCGGCCTTTCAGTACTTAAAGGGGGCTTGTAAGAAAAGACAGGGAGAGACTTTTTACCAGGGCCTACAGTGACAGGACAACAGGCAACGATTTTAAACAGTAAAGAGGGTAAATTTAGATTGGATGTAAGGATGAACTTCTTTACTATGAGGGTGGTGAGATACTGGAGCAGGGTTCCCAGAGAAGTTGTGGATGCCCCATCGCTGGAGGTGTCCAAGGCCAGGTTGGATGGGGCTTTGAGCAACCTGGTCTAGTGAAAGATGTCCCTGCCATAGCAGGGGGATTGGAACTAGATGATCTTTGAAGGTCCCTTCCAAGCCAAACCATTCTATGAGTCTATGATCCACTCTTATTCCAAGCTTATGCCCCAAGCTCAGGATTACTGTGGTGCACTGTATTTCATAGGCAGTGATATATTCAGTAAAGACATGAGAACTCATGTTTTGGAAATGGGCTTCACAATCAATGGGTACGTGATCCATTCCCTAGGCTGGTCAGTTCAAACCTTGTGCAGAGTGTTATTTCTGGTCATATGCTCTGCGTGATCTTCTCCTTAAATTGTTTCCTAAATGTATTGGAAATGCTTCTGGTAAATGCTGTAGTTTCCTAAATTTTTTGCTGTTTCCTTGCTGGTATTAGATGTCATTTTAGCAGGGAGAGGCAGCCTGCTTATGTACAGGCAGTACTGTGAAACAAAGAAGGTATCTCTTTGGGCCATCCAATCTAATTTAGAGTGTTTTATTTTTTTGTCTAAAGATTGTGTCTGAGTGCCATGCACAGCACAGGTATGTTTTCCCATTCTTTTAACAAGATTATCTATGTCTTTCAGTCATGTCTTTTCTTGGACAGGAGAAGAGGACAGGACAGGACTGGCTATTTTTCTTGTTTTAAAACTGAACAAGCATATAGCTCGTATAATAAGGTAATTAGGTGCCTTATTTCCTTTGGTGCTAATATGAATTGATAGCTAAACACCTTTGTGACTGTATGAAAAGATCTGCGGTTTCTGTGCAAATCCAGTTTGTCTTAATCTTGCAATGCATTTGGCAGTTGTACGGAATTTCTACCTTTTAAATCCCACCTGTAATATGCTTGCAACAGTTTCTGGGGAGGCCCTAGTTAGTAGCATGTGAAAAAGACATCTTTGACTACATCCAGTGGAAGTACCAAGAGCCAAAGGACTGATGTGAATAAGTGCTTGTCTAGGTTTGTTACCTAATGGCGCATTTTCATAGCTTTTTATGCACGGGCATACTTGAGATCAAGTGCAAAAATTGTGTGTAACTGATGCTTTAAAGCAGGTCCTCCATGGCACCAGGGCAGTGTGCGTAACAGATTAAATCCAGTAATACCTCATTTTGATGTCTGTCTTTTACGTAAAAGCATTTCAAGGAGACGACAACATGATATTAAGAAACCTGCAGTGAATGGGATATAGGAGTTAGTTCCCTTAAAGAAAGTTTTACCACTTACGTTTTATTAGGAAATAGTGAACCACAGTTTTGTCTTTAAGTCCTGGGGGAGCAGAAGGTTCTGCCTTGAAGGTAAAATGTTTCTTGCGGCTTGCTTTGAAGCAGCTGGGAACCTACCAAAAGTAAAGACAATTCTGTGGAGGCACTAGAAGCTTTTAAAAAGTCAGTACGTGCCCTTTATAAAAAGCTAGGTGCTTTCAATAATAGTGACTGCGGTAGTCAAGCAAAGTAAATGATAGAGAGATAGAGGATCAAGCTGTGACTTTAACAGCCTTCAGGCAGGGATCACAGGTAGAAAATCTGGGTGTTTCACAGGCTGAAGAAGCCCTTGTGCCTTGTTTCTCGGAGAGCTACGGCAGAGGAGCGCAGTGCTGTTTTGCTGCCGCCCGGCGACCAGCAGGCGGTACTGCAGCTGGGCGCCGCGCATGCGCGGGGACGCTGCCGTCCGCCGGTAACGGCAACGCGGTGCCGCGGTGCCTTCGAGGCGGTGCCGCCGCGCTCGCCGCTGCCGCCCGCTGCGGAAGGGCCGCTGCCGCCCGCGGTCCCGCTGTCGGCGGCGCTCGGCGCGCGGAGCGCGGTTCTGCAGCTCCGCTGCCGCCCCTGGGGAGCGCCGCGCGCTGCTGCCGCCGCCTCGTGGCCGCAGCGCGGTGCTGCAGCCCCGGCACCGCCCGGGTGCGCAGCGCCGCCGCCTCCGCTGCCGCGGCAGCAGGGCGCTGCGCCGGGGGCGGCTGCCCGGGAGGGCGAGGGCCAGGACCGCCGGTGAGGCGGGCGAGCCCCTCCGGGGCGGCGGGGGTGTCTCCTGCCCGCCGGCCGCCCCGCGGCGGCGGGACGGGAAGCTTCAGCCCGCCCGCTGCGGCCGGCCCCGGGGCCGCTGGAGGCGAGCCGGGTCCGGGCAGCCCCGGGGAGTTGCCCGAGAGCTGGCAGAAGGGAAGGCGGCGGACATCCCCCGGGCACAGACGCCGGGCGCCTCCCCAGGGCTCCCCTGAGCCTCCCCCGGCCCCGCTCGCCCCACGCAGCTGCCCCCAGCTCCGGCACCTCCCCTGCAGCCTGTCCCGTAGCCCCAGGTCACCCCCGAGCCCTGCCATGAAGGCCTCAAGCTGGGCCTCGAAGGGGCCGGGTTCTCCCCTAACGCGGGTGCCGGGAGCTGCAGCGCGGGGAAAGAGCGGCGTCTCCAGGAGCCCCTGCGGAAGGGGAGGCTTCAGCCAGGGGCGATCTGTGGCCACAAGGGTCGCTGCTGCTGCTTGCCCTCTCCCAGAGGCCGCGCTGAGGCCGTGGTTGTCCGTTCCTCCCCTGGGGATGCCGTTGCCTGCGCCCGCCTCAGGCCCGCGTGGGTTGCCTGTGCCCGGCCTCGCTCCCCTCGCGGCGTGGGGCGAAAAGGGACAGGCGGAGCCCTTCCTGGCTGTGGGCAGGAGCTGCCGCGGCCGAAGCTGGAGAGGCCAGAGAAAGGTAGAGGAGAAGAAGAAGTCGAAGGCAGTCCGGCCGACAGCTGCCCCCCGCTGCAGGCCTGCCTCTCCGGGTGAGGAAGGAGCCCTCTTTGTAGCCTGCAGCAGGCCAGACCTCCAACGTGCACCACAGGGTCTGTATGCGTAACCCAGAGTGTGGTACAGCCATGTAGTGCATGAGCAAGCGAGGGTACGTGTCTAGGAAGCCTCATCTTGTACGAGCTGTGAGACACGCACGTATTCTCTTAGGTGGAGCACAGCCAAGTGACCGGAGTTACAGAAGAGGAGGGGAGGAGAGAAGGAGAAAGAAGTGTCTGACCTGTCAAATTCTCCTGACAGCACCGAGAGCAAGAGCTGCAGTGAGTCCCAGGCCCTCAGGGCCCTGTTGCCCCTCTTGTGTGTCCTGGTCCCTCCCTGCCCCTCCCCTGGCCCCCTCTCTTTCCCATGCTGCTGTGATTTTTTTTTTTTCCCCTCCTGTACCTCTCCGCTTCTCTCTGTTCTTCTGTCCTGCTCCCTCTCCCTCCTTTTTTTCATTCTCCATCTCTGTCCTGCACCCATTGCTCTTTTTTCCTTTTCCATCTCTTTGTCCTGATCTGCATCCATCTCTTTTCACCCCCATAATTGCTCTGGCCTCTTCCCTGGCAGTCTTTTCCTCTCTACGTCTGTATGTGCCGCTCCATGGGCCTGCCTTCCTATCTCTCTTTCCTTCCTTCTCTTTCTATCCCTTTGTCTTGCTCACGGTTGCTGGTTTTTAAATTCTGTATCTCCCTGTCCCTGTCCTCCTTCCTGTTCATCTATTACTCACTCTGACCCTTTGTGCTGTTCCCTGCCCCATTTTTCTTCTCCCTGTTGCTCTCGCTTGCTCTCTACCCCGGTGTCCTATTCCCCATCCCTCTCTTTTTCTCTGTATCCCATTTTCTTGCTCCCTGTCCCTCACTTGTTTTCTCTATCCCTCTCTCCTTCCTCCTGTCCTTCCTTCCCCCCACCCCCCTGCCTCTGGCCTGCTGGTTGTCACTGTTTTTTCTTTCTCCCACTCTGTCCTGGTTCTGTCACTTTCTTTCTCTCTCTGTCCCTCTGTCCTTCCTCCAACCTGTATTTTCCTCTCTCTATCCTTCTGCCCCTAATGCTTCTTTCTCCATCTCTCAGTCCTGCTCCCTGCCCCTTTTTTCATCTCACTGTCCCTCTGTCCTGCTTCCTCTCCCTGGGTATTCTGCCTTTATTCCTCTGTCCCACTGCCTGTCTTATTGTTTCTAATTATATCCCCCTGTCCAGCCAGCTGTCCCTTTTTTCCTTTCTCTCTTCCCTACTCTGGCCCTAGTTTTTCTTCCTCCATCTCTGTCCAGCATCCCGTCACCCTTTTCTTTCCTTCTCCTCCTCTTTGTCTTAACCTGCATCTGGTTCCCCCCAGCTCCCAGTTCCTCTGTCCTGTTCCTTGTCCTGCTTTTTGTCTCTCCATGTCCCATGCTCTATCCCCATCTTTCTCTCTCTCTCTCTCTCTCCCTCCCTCCCTCCTTCCTTTTCCCGCCTTCTTTTTCTCTGCATCCTTGTGTCCTGTTGCTCATCAGTACTTTTTCCTTCCCTTCCTCTGTCCTGCTTCCCGTCCCTTCTCTGTCAATCTCTCTGTCCTGTTGCCTATCATTATTTTTGCTGTCTGCATCCCACTGCCCTGCTTCCCATTCATCTCTTTCATCTCTATCCTCCCGTCCTGCTCCCCAGCAGTATTTTTTTTCTCCAGCTCTCTGATCTGCTCCCCACCCCTCTCTTTTTCTCTGTCATTCTTTACCCTTCCCTGGACCTTTCTCTCTGCAATCTTGTGTCCCGCTCCTCTCTGTTTATATCCCACTGTCCTTGTCCCCATCCCTCTCTTTCCCTCTATAGCCCTCTGTCCTTGTCCCTGTTTTAACTTTCTCCATCTCTCTGTCCTGCTGCCCATCTCTGTCCTGTTCCCTTTCTGTTTTTTTTCTCTCTCTTGGTTACTCTGCTTTTCTTCCTGTCCCTATTTTTTTTCCTCTTCATCCCTCTGTCCTGCTCTGTGTTTCCACCCTCTCACTCCCCCAGTGTCCTGGTAACACACAGTCCTGCTGTGTGTTACCCATCCTTCTCCCTCTTGAATTTTTTCTCTTGATTCTCTGTATTTCTATTCTGCTCATCACAATTTTTTTGTTTTCCATCTCTCTCTCCTGCTCCCCATTCTCCTCTTTCTCTCTGTCATTCTTTCCTCTTCCCTGTACCTCTACTTTTCTGTATCCTTGCATCCCACCCCCTCCTTCCCTCTCTCTCTCTCTCACACTGTCTTGCTCCCCATCCCTCTCTTTTTCTTTCTGCCCTTCTGATGTGTGTCCCCTCTAGCCCCTCCTTTTACGTGTCCTGGTCTTTCTCTCTACATCCTTCTGTCATTCTCCTTCCCTTGCTCTTCTTCCTCTTTTTCTCTCTTTTCCTCTGTCCTGCTGCCCATCACTATTTATTCCTCCTCCATCCCTTTGTCCTGCTCCCTGTCCTTGTCAATCTTTGCCTTTGTTCTGCCTCCAGTCTGTCTTTGTTTTCTCCATCTCTGTCCTTTTCCCTGTATGTTTTTCTCTCTGCTCCTCAGTCCTTCTCCCTCATCTTATTTTTTTCTTTCTGCCATCCCTGGCTTCTTCTCTGTGACCCTCTATGCTGTTCCCTTTCTTTTCTTTCTTCATTTATCTCTGGTGTCACCTGTCCCTCTCCCTCTGTCTCTCTTCCTCTGTCCTGCTCCCTGTCCCTATTATTTATTGCTTCACCTCTCTGTCCCTGTTTTCTCTCATGGCCCACCTCTCTGTCATTTTCTCTGTTGCTCTTGTTGGCTCTCTGTCTCAGTGTCCTGCTCCCTGCCACTCTCTCTTTCGCAGCATCCCACTTTCTGGCTCCCTGTCCCTCATCTGTTTTCTATTATCGCTCTGTCCTCCCTCCTGTCTTTCCTTGTGCTTCTGGCCTGCTACAACCCATCACTGGTTTTTTTGTTCTTTCTCCATCTCTCTGCCTTGGTCCTGTCACTCTCCTCCTCTCTGTCTCTAATGTTTCTTTCTCCATCTCTGCCTTGCTCCCTGTCCCTTTTCTCTTCTCTCTGTCCTTCATCCTTCCCCTAACTGTTTGTCTGTACATCTCCATAGCACGGGTTCTCCCATCGTTTCTCGCTCTATCCCCCTGCCCAGCTTGCTGTCCCATTATTCCCCTCTGTCCTGCTCCCTTTTTTATCATCCTGCAGCCCAGCACTGGTTTTTCATTCTCCCTCTCTTTGTCCTGATCTGTCTCTCTCTCTCCCCCCTGCCACCATCCCTCTGGCTTGTTCCCTATCTTTTTCTCTCTCTCTCCCTCCTTCCTTATTCCTTTCATTCAATTTCTCTCTCGATCCATCTGTCTGGCTCCCCACTCATCAGTTTCTCTCTCTTTCCCTCTGTCCTGCTCCTGTGTGTAGTGCACAAGTGAGCGAGGCTACATGTCTAGGAAGCTTCGTCTTGTAAGATCTGCAAGATACCCACGTATTCTCTTAGGTGGAGCACAGCCAAGCGACTGGAGTTACAGAAGAGGAGGGGAGGAGAGAAGGAGAAAGAAGCATCTGACCTGTCAAATTCTCCCGGCAGTGCTGACAGCGAGAACTGCGGTGAGTCCCGGGCCCTCAGGGCCCTGTCGCCCCTCTTGTGCGTCCCGGGCCCTCCCTGCCCCTCCCCTGGCCCCCTCTCTTTCCCACACTGCTGCAATCTTTTTTTTTTTGCTCCTCTGTACCTCCTTTCTCCATCTTGCTCTGGGTGGCTCCCTGTTCCCATCTTTTACGTCCTCCCTCTCTCTGCCCTGTAGCCCATGGCTATTTTTTCCTTCTCTGGCTCCCTTTGTCCAGCTCCTGGCCACTATTTTTGCATTCCTCCCTCTTTGTCCTGTAGCCCTTCGGTATTTTTGCTGTCTCTAGCTCTGTCTGGCTCTCTGTCCCTATTGTTCAAGGTCTTCCTTCTTGGCTCTGTAGCAGGTTGCGAGTCTATTTCTTTCTCCATCTCTCTTTATTCTGCTCCCTGCCCCTTATCTTGAATTCCTCCCTCTCTGTCCTGTCGCCTGTCAGTACTTTTTCCTTTCTGCATTTCACTCGGTCTTGTTCCCTGTCCCTGTTTTTCTAAGTCTTCCCTCTCTGCCCCCTAGCCTGTTGCTATATTTTTCTTTCCCTCTCTCGGTTTTTTCTGGCTCCCTGTCCCTCCTTCTTATTCCTCCCTCTCTGTCGCATCGCCCATTGCTTCTTTCTTTTCTCCCTCCCTCCCTCTCCTCTTGCTGTCCCCATTTTTAAACTCTCTTTCTCTGCCCAGTAGCCCACTGCAGGTTTTTTCTTTCTCCATCTCTCTCTGCCCAACTCTCTGTCTCTAATTTTTAATTCTTCCCTCTCTCTCTGTGGAAGCCTGTCAGGACTTTCCCCCTTCTCAGTCTCTGTCCAGCTCCTTGTCCCTGTTTTTTAATTCTTCCCTCTCTGCCCTGTTACCCATCACCATTTTTATTTTCTCTGTCTCTCTTGGGCCAGCTCAAGATCCTGATTTTTAAAATTTCCTCCCTCTCTGGCCTGTACCCCATCACTTCTGAAGTTCTCTTTCTCTGCCTCTCTCTGTCCAGCACCCAGCCCCTCTTTTGTACTTCCTCCCTCTGTACCCTGTGGCCTGTTGCTTTCCCCCCTTTTATTTCTCAGTCTTTCTCTCTGGCTCCACACCCCTGTTTTTTCATTGCTCCCTCTCTGCCCTAGAGCCCAGTGCTATCTTTTCTTTCTCTCTCTCTTTCTAGTTCCCAGGCTCTGTTTTTCAATTTTGTCCTTCTTGGCCCTGTGCCACGTTGCGATTTCATTTCTTTTGCTGTCTCTCCCTGTCCAGCTCCCTGCCAGGATTTTTTAATTCCTCCCTATCTGTCTTGTAGCCCATTGCTGGTTTTGCTTTCTCTATGTCTCTCTGTCTGGCTCCCTATCCCTGTCTTTACGTATTTTTTTTTAATTCCTCCCTCTCTGCCCTGTACACATCACTTTAAATTTTCATTCCCCGACGTCTCTGTGTAGATTGCTCCCAGTCCTGATTTTTTTTAATGCCTCCCTGTCTGTCCTGTGGCCTATTGCAATTTGTTCTTTCTCTGTCTCTCCTTTTCCCAGCTCTTGGTCCCTATTTTTCAGTTTCTCCCTCTCGGCCCTCTAGCACAATGCTATTATTTGTCTTTCCTCATCTTTCTCTGTCCAGCTCCCTGTCTCCATTCTGTAATTCCTGCCTCTCTGCCCTGAGGCCCATCGCTATTTTTCCATTCCCTGTCCTGAGTCTTTAATTGCTGCCTCTCTGCCCTGTAGCCTCTTGGAGTTGTTCCCTGCCCCCCCGCTTTCTCCATTGCTCTCTGTCTGGCTCCCTGTCCCTACTTTTTAATTCTTCCCTCGCTGCCCTGCAGCCTGTCGCTATCTTCCCTTTCTCCATCTCTCTCTGTATGGCTCCCTGTCCCTTCCTTTTTGAAATTCCTCCCTCTCTGTCTTGGGGCCGGTTTTTCCTTTCTCTGTCTCTCTCTGGCTGGCTCCTGCTCCCTATTTTTCAATTTATTTTTTCTCCATCTCTCTGTCTGGCTTTGGATCCCAATTTTTAATTCCTTCTTCTCTTCCCTGTACCCCATCTTTCTTTTTCTCCCCCCTCTTTATCCATCTTCCCCCCCACCTCTGTCTCCCTGTCCCTATGTTTTAATTCCTCCCTCTCTGCCCTCTAGCTGTTGCTATACTTCCTGCATGTGTCACACTGCGTCTGGGTCCTCATCCCTATCTTTTCGTTCCTCTGTCGCCTGTCACTATAATTTTCTTTCACTGTCTCTCCCTCTGTTTGGCTCTGGATCCCTGTTTTTTCTTTCCTCCCTCTTTCTGCCCTGTTGCCCCTGGCTTTTTTCTTTCTCCATCGCTCTCTGCCTGGCTCCAGCTGCCTATTTTTTCATTCCTCCCTCTCTGTTCTGTAGCCCATCGGTATTTTTTCTTGCTCTGGCTCTCTTTGTCTGGCTCCTTGTCTCTGTTGTTCAGTTTCTTCCCTCTCGGCCCTGTAGCATGTTGGGATTCTGTTTCTTTCTCCACCTCTCCTTTCCCAGCTCCCGGTCCCTCACTTTTAATCCCCCGCTGCCTTTCTCCATCTCACTCTTTCTTGCTTCCCATCCATGTTTTTTAATTCTTCCCTCTGCTGTGTAGCCCGTCACTTTTTTCTTTTTTCCATCTATGTCCATCTCACTGCCCCCACTTTTTAATTCTTCCTCTCTGCCCTCTACCCTGCCACTATTTTTGCCTTTCTCCATCCCCCTCTGTCCAGTTCCCTGTCCCTATTTATGAATTCCTCCCTCTTCTTCCTGCACCCACTGGTATTCCCTGCGATCTCCATCTCTCTCTGTCTGGCTCCCTGTCCCCAGTTTCTAATTCCTCCCTCTGCCCCCTGTAGCCTGTCTGGATTTTTCCCTCAGTCTCTCTCTGTCCAGCTCTCTCTCTCCACATTTTAATTCCACATTCTCTGTCCCATAGCCCCACGCTATTTGTTTGTCTTTCTCCATCTCTCTGGCTCCCTGCTGCTATTTTTTATTTCCTCCCTGTCCATCTTGTAGCCCATTGCTGTTGTTTCTTTTAGTTTCTCCATGTCTCTGTCCGGCTACCAGTCCCTGTTTTTAATTCCTCCCTCTTCGCTGTAGCCCGCTGCTATTTTTTCCATTCTAGATCATGTTCTGTCTAGTCCTCTGTCCCTGTTTATCAACTCCTCCCTCTCTGCCCTGTGGCCCATCACTTCCCCCCATTTTATTTCTGCTTCTCTCTCTGTCCAGCTTCCCATCCCTGTTTTTTTAATTCCTCCCTCTCTGCTCTGTTGCCCATCCGATCTTCTGCCTTTCTCTGTCTCTCCCTGGCCAGCTCTCTGTCCCTATTCATTAATTCCTCCCTCTCTGCCCTCTAGCCTGTCACTTTTGTCCTTTCTCCATCTCACCGTCTCTGGCTCCCTGATGACCCTATTTTAGAATTCCTCCCCTCTTCTTTCTGTATGCATTGCTGCTCCTCTTGCTCTCCAGCTCTTTTTTCCGGCTCCCCGTCCCTATTTCTTAATTCTTCTCTCTCTGCCCTGTAACGTGTAGCTATATGTGGTTTGTTTTGTGTTATTCCCCCCCTGCCCCTTCCCTCCATCATTCACTGTCCTGGCTCCCTGTCTCTGTTGTTTCACTCCTCCCTTTCTGCCCTGTGCTTGTCACTTTTTAACCTTTCTCCATCTCTCAGTCTGGCTTCCTGCCCCTATTCTTTCCTCCCTCTCTGTCGTGCTGCCCGTCCCAGGTTTTTCCTGCATCTCCATCCTGCTCCCCATCCTTCTTTGTTGGTCGCTGTCCTGCTCCCTCTCCCTCTTTCTGCTGCCTCTCTTCCTCTCTCCCTGCTGCTTCTTCCCCCCCCGTCAGGCTCCCTTGTCCCCATCCTTCTCTCACTGTCCCGTTCCCTGCCTCATGCTTTCTCACTACACCCCCCTGTCCAGCCGGCTGCCACTTGCCTCTTCTCTTCTCTTCTGGTGTCCTGTGCCCTGCTCCTCAGTTTTGGTGGCCTCCACCTCTGCCCGGCAGCTGGTCCCTCCAGGACCCAGCTGACCGACCGTCTCTTCCCCACCACACTGACGAGCGTGGCTCTGGGAATGACTGCCGAGGTGTCCCGGGGGCAGGGGGAGCGTCGGGGCCCTGAGTCCTGGAGCAGACTCGCTCCCGGGACTTGTTACCTGCGTGACTGAATACACACTCGCCGTCTCCTTTGCCCTCCCGGCTGCGTTTGCGGTCCCTTTGCACCGGGGGAGGGGCTGTGAGGGGGCCCGGGGCTGTGAGAGAGCCCGGGGCAGGAGGTGACTGACGCACGGTGGGGGTCGGGCGATGCCCCCTGTTCCTGCGGGGCCCCAGCTGTGGGCCGGGGCCGGAGGAGCCCCAGGTGTGGGCAGCGAGGCTGATGGCACGGCCCCTCCCTGTAAAGGGGTGGCTGCCGGTGGAGAGGCCGGTGCTGCCCTGCCCCGGCCGGCCGTGGAGGGGCCGGTGTGAGCCAAAGGAGGAGCGGAGCGGCCGTGGGGCTGCGGCTGCACCGAGGGAGAAGGTGAGTGGGGGCCGGACGATGGACCGGCGCGTCCCGGGGAAAGACCCGAGGGGGGCGGCCGGGCCGGCGGGGTCCGTGTGGGAGGCACGGAGCGGCGGGCGTGCGAGGGTGCCGCGCCGCGTCGCGTCGGAGCCGGCGGGGGCTGCCTGGAGCCGGAGCCGGGCGGCGAGGGCTGCTCGGAGCCGCGCTGGGGCTCGGCGGTTCCCGGTGCGGCGGCGGGCGCCCAGGGTCAGACAGCAGGGAAGGCCGCCCCCGCCGGGAGCGGCAGTCCCGGGGCGCGGGGCTCCTGGTCGGCCATGTTGCTCCCCGGGGCATGCCGGGAGGCGTGGTCTTCCGGCACGCGGCTGCCGGGCGGCCGTGCTGCGTTTGCCGATGCATGCCGGGAGGTGTAGTTTTCGCGGACTCGGCTGCCGGGCAGCCGCACCGCTCTCGGGCGCGTGCGGTGCGGCACAGCCCCTGCTACACGAGGTGCAGTTTTGCTGCCGGTTGCGTGTGGTTGCCTGCGGGCTTCCGGCTGCGGCCGCGCCTCGAGGCTGCACGCGCGCTGGGGCACCATCCGCAGAACAGCCCGGCACCTCGCGCTCCGCGCATGCGCGGTGGCGCGCGCCTCCGCTCTCACTGCTGCCGCCCGGCGACCAGCAGGCGGTACTGCAGCTGGGCGCCGCCGTGCTCCGCACTGCCGTCCGCCGGTAACGGCAACGAGGTGCCGCCGCGCTCGCCGCTGCCGCCCGCTGCCGAAGGGCCGCTGCCGCCCGCGGTCCCGCTGTCGGCGGCGCTCGGCGCGCGGAGCGCGGTTCTGCAGCTCCGCTGCCGCCCCTGGGGAGCGCCGCGCGCTGCTGCCGCCGCCTCGTGGCCGCAGCGCGGCGCTGCAGCCCCGGCACCGCCCGGGTGCGCAGCGCCGCCGCCTCCGCTGCCGCGGCAGCAGGGCGCTGCGCCGGGGGCGGCTGCCCGGGAGGGCGAGGGCCAGGACCGCCGGTGAGGCGGGCGAGCCCCTCCGGGGCGGCGGGGGTGTCTCCTGCCCGCCGGCCGCCCCGCGGCGGCGGGACGGGAAGCTTCAGCCCGCCCGCTGCGGCCGGCCCCGGGGCCGCTGGAGGCGAGCCGGGTCCGGGCAGCCCCGGGGAGTTGCCCGAGAGCTGGCAGAAGGGAAGGCGGCGGACATCCCCCGGGCACAGACGCCGGGCGCCTCCCCAGGGCTCCCCTGAGCCTCCCCCGGCCCCGCTCGCCCCACGCAGCTGCCCCCAGCTCCGGCACCTCCCCTGCAGCCTGTCCCGTAGCCCCAGGTCACCCCCGAGGCCTTTTTTCCTTTTCCATCTCTTTGTCCTGATCTTCATCCATCTCTTTTCACCCCCATAATTGCTCTGGCCTTTTCCCTGGCGATCTTTTCCTGTCTGTGTCTGTACGTGCCACTCTGTCCCTGCCTTCCTATCGCTCTCCTCCTCTCTTTCCTTCTCTTTCTCTCTCTATCCCTTTGTCTTGCTTACTGTTGCTGTTGTTTTTTCATTCTGTATCTCACTGTCCCTGTCCTCCCTCCTGTTTCATCTCTTACTCTCTCTTCGTCTGTCCTGCTCCCTGTCCCTATTATTTATTGCTTCACCTCTCTGTCCCTGTTTTCTCTCATGGCCCACCTCTCTGTCATTTTCTCTGTTGCTCTTGTTGGCTCTCTGTCTCAGCGTCCTGCTCCCTGCCGCTCTCTCTTTCGCAGCATCCCACTTTCTGGCTCCCTGTCCCTCACCTGTTTTCTGTATCGCTCTGTCCTCCCTCCTGTCTTTCCTTGTCCTTCTTGCCTGCTACAACCCATCACTGGTTTTTTTTGTCCTTTCTCCATCTCTCTGCCTTGGTCCTGTCACTCTCCTCCTCTCTGTCTCTAATGTTTCTTTCTCCATCTCTGCCCTGCTCCCTGTCTCTTTTCTCTTCTCTCTGTCCTTCATCCTTCCCCTAACTGTTTGTCTGTACATCTCCATAGCACGGGTTCTCCCATCGTTTCTCGCTCTATCCCCCTGCCCAGCTTGCTGTCCCATTATTCCCCTCTGTCCTGCTCCCTTTTTTATCATCCTGCAGCCCAGCACTGGTTTTTCTTTCTCTCTCTCTTTGTCCTGATGGGTCTGTCCCCCCCGTCCCCCCCCCAATCCCTCTGGCTTGTTCCCTGTCTTTTTGTCTCCCTCCCTTATTCCTGTCATTCAATTTCTCTCTCTATCCATTTGTTCAGCAGGAATCCAAGGGGGTCTCGCAGGCAGCTGCCTCCACAGCAAGGAATGGCCAGTGCCTGCAGCGAGGAAGGGTCCCTCCGAGCCGCCCCTGGCAGAGCACACCACCAGCACGCGGGGCTGGGACCTCGCTGCCTCCGTCGGCTGCACGTGTGAGCCGCTGGGAAGCCTCATCGAGGCAGCGAGAAAAGCCTTGGGGTGGTGAAGGTCTCCTGCCGGTGCCAGGAGCTGCGGTGAGCCGCGTGTTCTCTCGCCAGTGTCCCAGTCCATCTCTGCCGCCCTTCCCCAGATCTCTGCATGCCTCCCTGCCTCTGTCTCCCTCTCTGCCGGCCCACCTACCTGTCCGGCTCCCAGAAACTTGTTACTCTTCTGCCAACTCTGCCCGTTATCACTTCACCTATTATTTTTTTTCTATGTTTCCCTCTCTGCAGCTCCCTCTCGTATTTTTTTAACGCTTCCCTGTGTTTTCTGTACCCTGCTGCATTTTAATTTCTTTCTAAGTTTCTCTCTCTCCAGTGCCCTGTCCCTACTTTTTAATTCTCCCCTCTGTCCTGTACCCCATCACTTTTTAAACTTTTTGTGTGGTTCCTTCTATCCATCTCCATGCCCCTGTTTTTTTAATATTCCCATGTTTCTTGTACCTGATCACAGTTTAAATTTTCTTTCTACGTTGTCCTCTATCCATCTCCCTGTCCCTATGTTTTAATTCTTGTCTATGTTGCTTTTTAAAATTCCTTCTAGGTCTCCCTCTATCTGGCTCCCTTTCTTGATTTTTTTGTTTATTTTTTTAAAATTCTTCCCTATATTTCTTGTACCCCATTGCTATTTATCTTTCAATAATTCCTTTTATCTGGCTCCCTTTCCCTAAATTTTAATTCTTCCCTTTCTTCCATATACCCTCTCACTTTTAAAATTTTCTTTCAATGTTTCCTTCTATTCTCATCCCTGTTCCTATTTTTTAATTCTTTCCTGTGTTTCTTGTAGTCTGTAGGTTTTTAAAATTTCTGTCTCCCTCTATCTGCTTCCCTGTCCCTGTTTTTCAATTCCTCCCTCTCTGTCCTGTACCCAGTTGCTTTAAAAATTTTCTATGTCTCAATTTATTTAGTTTAATTTTTAATGATTTCTTGTCTTTCCTTAGTGCTGTCACTTTTAAAAATTTCTGTCTATGTCTGCGTTTTAGTTCAGTGCTGTTATTTTGTAGTGCTTTCCTCTCTTAATCCTTTGGCTTTTAAAATTTTTGTCTTTGTTGTCCTTAGGTTTTAATTATTCTTTCTTGTTTTTCCTTAGTGCCCTCACTTTTAAAATTTTCTTTCTGCATCTCTCTTTTAGTTTGCTGTCCCTATTTCATAATTTTTTCCTTTATTTCCCTAATGCTCATTGCTTTTAAAGTTTTCTTTCTATGTGAACTTTTATCCTATTCACTGTCTTTATTTTTTAATATTTCTTGTCTTTCCTTAGTGCCATCACTTTTTAAAATTTCTATTTATATCTTGATTGTAGTTGACTGTCACTATTTTTTAGTGCTTTCCTCTCTTAATCTTTTGGCTTTTAAAATTTTCTACTTTTATCTCATTTGCTATAATTTTCCTTTAATTATTATTTTTGTCTTTCCTTAGTGCCCTTGCTTTTAAAATTTTCTTTCTACATCTGTTTTAATTGTCTGTTCCTATTTTTAATTTTTTTTCTGCTTATTTCCCTAATCTCCCTTGCTTTTTAGATTTTTCTACTTTTATCCTGTTTGCTGTCTTTATTTCACTCTTTTTAAATAATTTCTTGTCTTTTCTTAGTGCCCTTGCTTTTGAGAGTTTCTTTCTACATCTGTTTTAGTTCAGTGTCCCTTAAATTGTTTTTTCTATTCCTACTTTTTTTCCCTTTGATTTTTTTGAAATAATTTCTTGTCTTGGTGCTGTCACTTTTTAAGTTTTCTTTCTCCATCTCTGAGTTTGCTGTCCCTACTCTGTCCTTAACTATAAAGGTGAAGGATAAGGTCCTGGCTGAGACAGACAGATGTGAAAGACAAACAGAATTTTTACCCCTGAGGGGCGCAGGTCTGTCAAGCATGAGGAGATGCTACTGTAGGAGTAAACTAATGGTGTTGATAGCTCAGGGTTGGGGTTTTTTTCCCCCTAAAATGGTATTAGTTCTCTTTCAGCAGTTCAAGCTCATGCCTGACACATTCCAGTCCATCACTGTGTCCCCCAAACTGTGCCTTCAGTGGAGGCTAATGTGGAAAGCAGACTTTTAAAGTAACTTACAACTTTCCAAGTGTTCCCCTCATTCTGTAGAGCCTGCTTCAGACCCACGCGGTTACTGTTTCTCTACAGGTTGATACAATGTAATTCTAGGACGTGACTATTTCGGTTGTTCACATCACAGTGAACTGTGCAAGCAGAGAAATCAAACACAAAGTTTAAAACAAAAACAATCCACTGCGAAATACATCCTAAAAAATGGGGGAAAAAAAAAAGGTGCAACTGCCCCATGTCTTACAGTGCTATGGCAGGCATACCTGCCATCAGGCGGTAAAGTTGAGACTACTCCCAGTAAAAAAATTACAATTTTTTATTAACCCTGTGATCCCGATCAGCAGGGACATGTTATACACAAGTCCTCTGCCACAGAGAAAGAAAGCGAAATGTTAGGTCACAAAAATGAAACTGAGTTTAACTGCAGCGTCACATACAAGTCCAAGAGTTTACATACAAGTTTTCATGCTTACAGACACACAAAGTAAGTTTTTATGAGACAGTAAGATAAAATAAACAATTCCTTACAGTTTTATAAAATCTGTAATTCCTGCTGTTTAACAATGCATGGAACGCATACACAACAGTGAGAACAAGGACTGAGTTGGCTTTTGTTGGGGTTTTTTTGGTTTCTTTTTAACAACTAGAATTACACTTTAAGAATTGGACTACGGCTAAAATTAAATTACTGCACACTGGAATAAGAGCTGGAACTAATTCGTTACTACAGATCTAAACACTAGGACAAAGCATGTGAGAAGTTACTCATTGAATGGATACAGGATTGCATTTAAAAACTTTGCATAAAACAAGCCTGCAGGCAGATATCTACTCTCAGCATCAGCAGTGGCATTAGCAGAGCATATTTAACATGTTTCTTCTTAGCTGAAGCCTTTGGCTACTTTAAAAAAACTTGGTGACTTCGCATTAATTAAACTTGTAAAGTGGCAAACAGCGATACCAGTAATAGTTATACGCCTGCAGGAGGCAAATCAAATGTGTCAGTCTCTAAGGAGCACGCTGGTAAACCTTCAGATTGAGAAAAGCCTATTACTCATCAGTGGGAAATACACCGTACTTTCTAGCTCTGACAGCTGAGTCTATTCAGGAGGGAATTATTCTAGAACGAGACTATAGAAAACACAGAATAACCTACCAGTTAGATGTTAAATACATGAACCAGGATGCTAGGAGTAACGGTGCCAGATCAATACAGAGATAGTTAGGGTAAATGTATTATTGCTTAAGCAGGAGTTCACAGTATCAATAAAAAGGAAATATTAGTCAAAACTTGCAAGGCTTTGACCCCACCGACTGAAAAGTTGTTTACTTCTGAAAAACTTGCCATTACAAGGTACCAATCCAAGCAAAACAGCACACTAAAAAAAGTTATCATCTGATTCTTTTCACTGATTTCAGCTTTTATTTTGTGCCGCATCACTATGCTTGTTCTGTAATGATTACTGAGATATTAGTACAGCCACTCTGGACTTGCCTAGAAAGACAACTTGTTCTTTCCTCACGTTACCCATCTTTTATTGCAAATTCTTTGGAGACTGAAGACTCGGAAAGAAAATGCATGCTTTGTAGTAGATGTTTTCACACCTATTCTGGGAGTGGATTAGAAAAAGGAAATGCTATACAATATATATGCAGGTAGGACGATCCTGTTAAGCAAAGAAACAGTGCAATCACATCTGTGCACATACATCTTCAAGAAAGCACCCATCCTACTGCACGGTAGAGCTAGTAATGCACCAAGAGAACCAGCAGCATGCAGTCCCTCAGGGAGGCAGCACAGCCTAGTCCCTGACCACTCCCCACCCAGCGGGAGGCGGGGGGTGGGGGGAAGAAAAGAAAAGAAAATTATACCAGACAGACCTTTTGAGAAAGGGCATTCAGGTCTCCAGGATATGAATTCGCTTTTTAAACCAATTAAACATCACTGCTCCAAGCTGCCAAGTGCCCACCTGTGCTATAGGCTGGTTTGTTTATTTTAAAGAAGGTAGCTGTGGCCTATTTTCATGGAAGTCTTTCCTGCTGGTGTATACTGGGCAGGTTAAGACACACGCACTAGACTGGTTCCCCAAACAAAATCCTCACCATTGAGCGTGGAAGAGATCCGTAGCTCAACCCTTCCACAGCACAATTCCTCATGTGCAGAGAACCAAAACTGTCAATATCAAGGGAAATTTATCAATACCCAGAGTGGTGGCAGTTCTGAAGATCAAGTATCAACAGCTAAACTTAAATGTTTTCTGTCAAGTTAAGCCCGTATCATCATCCGGCCCAGAGTACTGCTAAAGACACGCTCAAAGCCTTGTTTTTAACTAAACTAACTACATTGTTCCTATCCAACTTCCCACTCTACAGAACCAGGGTTGGTTTTTTAACCCCTGGATCCATCATTGATCTTTTGGCCCAAGATTCTTCTGCGCCTTTCCTACATGCTACCTAACTTCTTTATCAAATAATCTGCCCCTTACCTCCACACCTCTGTTCACCTTTTCTGCTGTACTTACTCCATACATTTTTTCCTTTTTCTGCTTAGAGGATGTATGCAGAGAATCCATTTGGAAAAAGAAAACAGTATTTTGCAAAAGCTTTGATTTATTGTCATTTGGATGCTCCTCCCCATTTCAATCTGTTTCCGATCTTTTTTGTTTACTATAGCTTCAAAAAAAAGAAAAAAAAAAACACAACAAAACAAAACCCCCAAAACACCACATACGGCACATACCGAGTTCCTTACTGAATTTTAAACTAACAAGCTGTTAGTTTCACATGCCATATTGGGAAAATTCCTTCCAAAATATAAAACACTTACAAATCCCATTATATACTTTTAACATCCTGTAAAGATTATCTCATTCATAGGAAGTTTGGACATTCTTGCAAACAGTCACAGGCATCAATCATTACACTTGAACAAAGGCCTTTACAAATCAGCTACGTGGAAACGTAGCTTGTTCATCGCATTCTTCCCACATAGTGAGCAAGCCAAAGGGGGGGGGGGGGGGGGGGGCAGGCAGAGCACAAGACTATGCAAAACCAGCTTGGTTTGGTTTTATGAATATATAGCCAGTTTGGGTTTTAAGGGGTTATATACATACATTTCTACATGTAGTGTCCATTCTAAAACTTATCGTTTTGTGGACTCCTCTAATTTAACTTTGTTAAACTATATAATGACAGAAGTTCTATTCAAACCTGAAAACCAGAACTATAAACTACGTCCTTCACATTATTAGGAGGTGCTGACCAAAGGACACTTGAAAGGACCTGCATCTACTGTATGACATAATCCATTTGTATTTATGAAGCCTGCCTCAACATTCCCCTTGCTTTATTAGTAATAAAGGAAGAGGAAAGCCTTAGTCTCATACTAGATGAGGTAAGCTTTTGTACGAAAAGGTACGTATTCATTGAAAACACACTTTTAACAGGACTAAATGACTTCTCCTTTCCCCAGCCTCCCACATTTTCACAGAGCCGAAATACAATTTTATCATTAAACTGTCTCCACAGTGAAGTACTCAAAAACAAGGCAATGCTTCAAATAGCACATAGAAACCCAGAAGAAGAAATTGAAAAAAACAAACAAACAAACAAAAAAAAACCCCAAAACCCAACACAACAGGAATCTGTGCTACTGTTAATGAAGATCTTTTACAGTTAAGGCAATATCTTCCCAGCAGAGTTCTAGATTTATCTTTCAGCCTTGATAGCACAGACCTGTGTGTAACACAATCATCAACTCTCCACTTCTGCTAAAGAAAGAACAACAGGTTGGCATCTGTCAGCAGTTCAACATTGAAATAAATATCAGCTAAGTTTTGCCTACGTCTTTTCTGCACCACACAAATAACTTTTAACTTACTTAACTTTTACACATTATTCATCTAACTCAGAGATCCAAATACAAAATCTGGCACTTGGGACATCATGTGGATTTCTGATATCCGTTGGCAAATGTAGGGTCCTGAAATAAACGGTTAGATTTAAGCGATTTACAGATGTAGGGGCAGGATAGTGGGGGAGAGGGTCATTTTCATTTTTTATTCCAGATGCATACCTAAAATATAGATAATCATTGTTCTGCCTACACGGTGTTTCAAAACACCACATTTGAGAAAGCACAATGGCATGGAAACTGGTTATACAAAACTTGAGTGGAGACTGCAGAATTTCCTAGCATCTGGCTTACTCAGTTAAACGAAGAGCTCGTCACATGCTGGCTTTTCAACTGTGCCACGTCACCTGCAGTCTGCAATGCTACCGCGTGGCTGAAATGACACAGCTGATACGCCACTGTGTGACGTACCTTTAATTTCACGCGCCATGCATAGCTGCATCCCCCACTGTGAAATGTTGCAGGGGCGTATTTTTCAGGTGACGTTACATTGTTTTGCTGGACTATTTGCTCCAATTTAAAGTCACAATGCATTTGAGATTAGAGGAAAAATGTTAGCCAAGCTGTTTGAATGGTACACTCTAACTGGTACACTCTAACTGGAGACTGGTTTTTATCCTCTCATAATGCTAAGCACCATTGCTACTGTCATTTATTTTATGTCCAGGAGATAAACGGTTTTTCTAAGTTGGACCATCAAAGAAGGCACGTGGTAAATGCATGATAGAAACCTCTACATAGCTGGTTTTGGCAGAAGTAAAAAAATAAAATGGCAAAATATGCTATATATTCAATACACAGAAATCAACAAAATATGTGGTTTAACACATATTATCAAAATTTCCAGTAATACGTTATGTTTTCATACACAAATGACAAAACATATGGGAAAGACTGCTTTAAAAAGCTACAGCAACAGCAAAAATACCACAGGGATGTAGTGCCATGAATGCAATTAGAGAAATAATCTTTCATGCTGTGTCATTCAAATTGTAAAATTGCAAAATATAGTCACAAACACATAGTTGAAACACAGAGTTCTGAAACAAAATTTTTGATAGGGCTCTTTATAAAATGACAAAGCAAAGATCAATATCACTTAGCTCTGAAACTTTAGATATCATGTTATGCAAATAAAACAGGCTATTCTTAGTCCCCTCTTTATGGACTTGCTTTCTTAAATATGACCTGCATCTCCACCTCATGTCTGCCTTTGCATCTCTTGTTGGAAGAGTATTTCACATCTTGATTTGAGAAGGAATGTAAAATGCTGACCACTTGGTGATTAGCAAACATTCCAGCTAGGTTAGGCTTTATTTCGGCAAATATGCAATATATAACAATTTTCTTTTTCTCAACAATAAATATGTTTTTAAAAATATAAACATAATTTAAATGCTACTAGAAGTACTTTTTGGGTAGCAATAGAGATTTAAGGTTATGTTTGAGAGGATAGGTCCAACATAAGGAAACAGCCATAGAGGCTTTCACACTGACCTGCCAATATACCTCAGCCATTGTCTGGATGTCCCTATCCCAGGGTTGCTCTCTCTCTGTGCCTATTTAGTCCTTGGCCTTTCTGCTAAAACAAACATGTAATTTGCTCTTCTGAAGAGGGTTTGGTAATCCAACAGATTTGATCTCCTTGCCACAGTGTGGATCAATACCACCAACTCAGTTATTATGTGACAGTCCAGTGAACCCGTGTCCAACTCAGGCCAAAGTAAAAGCAGTTGAATTAGTGGCAAGCCCTGTATCCTATTGCCACTCCAACAATTCCATTGTCACCATTTTGACACAGTAGTGGGGAAGCTAATAATAATCCATTCAGTTCCGATACTCCATCTATTCAAAATCTAGGACACATAAAAAACATGCACATAGCCTTTTCCACGTGTATGTAGCCCTATTGTTTTTGTACACTTCTAATATAAAGACTCATAAAGGGATTCTAAACTATAGTTCCCTTACGTTAATGAATATTTTTACAAATTTAGTGGAGGAATGAGTCAATTATTGCCAGGATCTGAGCCTTAAAAAAAAAAAAAAAAAAAAAAAAAAAAGAAAGAAGGAAAAAAAGAAAAGCAGGGGGAAAAAAAAGTCATTACTACCTTCTCAGAGAAGAACAGATGGTATTGAATCATCAATAAATGCAGTGTGAGCAGTCTGTAAAATATACACTCAGAACTATCAGAGAAAATAATTTTGAAATATAAAAAGAGCTCTGAAAACTAGATACAAGAATGCAGACAAAAGCTATTCTTTTTATTCTGAATTACCCACCTGACCCAGTGCCATAATTTTCTAGGTAGGAGGAGGAGAAAGAAAAGAGAAAAGCTTGAATATCTTTTCCCTTTAGTCTCTTCCTCAGTGAAGAAATGGCTGAAGAAAACATAAGAATCAGAAAGGGCGCATTTTCCATTGTGATTGCAAAAGCTGTGATACACTGTAAAGCCTGGTAGGTCTTAGCTGCGTTCAAATTTGTGATGTTATTTAAAAAAATGAATAATTTATGAAAAATTATAAAATCAAAATGCTTCCCACAACTCCCCTAACAATTTCATGCGAATATCTTAACTGTACATCCCTTGTTCTTCATCTCCTGTTAACCCTTTCCAGTGGAATGAGGAGCTCTCTACACTGGGTTGTATAGAAACCTAGGCATGAATAGCCTTGAAGTTAAATTCACAGACTGGGACATTTCTATCACAATGATAATTATGCTGCAAAAAACCAGAAATACATCAAGTACATTATTTTTCCTACAATTTTAATAGAAACTATCATGCATTTAACATAGTATAGATTGCATATACAATAAAAACGTGAAGCAACCTGTGTACCACAGGAGTACACTGTAAATACTTCTCCACAAGCACTGGCTGAGGAGCGGGCTGGCTGCACATTCATTGGTCTAGGCTTTTCACGTAAATCATAGCTGTCCGAACTCTAATTGGATTTACACTGGCTGCCAATGTTCCCAAAGGCTTCTGCACTAGCCAGCTTGCCAGTTCTATAAAGAAGGCCCCACCACACACTGCACAGCCTCCAGGGAGAATCCTTATGTTGAGCACATCCCTCCATGGCCAACTAAACTGGCTCTGGAGTCGCCTTGCACTGTCGGCATGGTGCAAAGAGCCTGCCGTGCAGCTGAGGACTAGGGCCAAGGTGTTGTCAGTTCCAATCCTAAAGCTGGGGAATGCTCTATTAGAGAAATTTTAGAGTTACTTTCACGGCTCATTGCAAAAGCACCACACACATAACCTTCTCATAAAATAAAACCCTCCCCCATGATAAGAGCTGCAAATGAAAGCATTCTCACCTCAACACAGAGCAGCTCCCACACCCAGCAAAGCAGGACTGGAAAACATGGTTATAGCTGTTGACTACGGAAATTTCTGAAAGAAGCCTCAGAAAATATTATGTATATCTTTTGTAGGTGTAACAGATGAAAAGATATTTAGAAAGCTCTTTATTTTAGGAAGCATTTTAAGGTTTATGTTACTTTCAAAAGTTCTACATTCATTAAATATATATGGCATTATTCAGTACAGCATTTTTACTGCCATACTATACAATGACAACCATCTATGAAATGCTGACTAACCAGCAGCAGCTGCTGAAGAACTTGCCGGAGTTGCAAACCAACCTTTCTCAGAAGTTTGAACTATAAGCTGAGAAAGCTGAAATATTAAGGAAAGAGTAAATGTAAACAATGAAATAAAAATAAATATAAATTAAAAATATATAAAAATTCTATTAATTGTATTATATTATATTAATAGCATATATTTGTATATAAATAAAAATAAAAACTGGCAGCTGACTTAATAGTGCTTTCAGAAATTGAGGATTCAAAATCTAACACCACAGCCACCTGTAACCTCAAGAACCTTATAAGAACATTATAAAAATTTGGAAGTATGCTAAAAAGACTCGAGGAAGCAGATGTTTAAATAGTAACACAAGCATTTCACATTAATTGTGAAATACGAGCAAGAACTATTTTATGCAGAATTCTTTTTTTATGAATATATATGTATATATCCACCTATGTACATGCAAGTATGTGTATATATATATTTAAATGCAAAGCCTTATTGATAAGGTCATTTTTTGAGCTGAAGCAAAGCTATTTGCACCGCAGAGTATAGATGGTTGTCTTACCTATTTCCTATGCATGTGCATATACGTGGCACAACTCTCCTTGGCTTTAGTAGGAATGTGCTTGGGCTCTGTGTCGGCTAATAGTTACAGTCAGGAAGCTGTGTGAATGTCTGTTATGAATTTAATTAAATCAAATTGGAGAGATTTTCTTTGAAGCATATTTTTAACACATGTTGCACAGCAATGTTTCATGTTGTGATACACATCTTAATACCAATACATTCCTGTGGACCACCAGTCCTTTGAAATGCTAGAACTATACTTTACCAGACATACTTAGTCCTGTACCAAGTTTACAACTGAAGGATCTTTCCTCGCCTCTTATTTTATACTTTCTTTGCATCAAATTATGGCCTGGTTTATATTAAAAATGATTGGGTATATTTATTAAAATTAAAACTAATTTCTTTAGCACACTGCATGTTGGTGACATTTTTCTATGCATAATACACATTCATTTTTGGTCATGTACTTATGGAAAGAAGAGGCAAAGTCAAAAGCAGAGAATATCAGAAGTGGACTAATTCAAGAAGCTTAATAGCATCAGGACTGTGGAATTCAAACCCATATTTCATTCTTTTGATAATTTCCCAAAATAGACCACTTTTAGACATGGACACACTAAAATGAAATTTTTCTTCGTCCATTCTAGTACTCTAAGTAGTACTCAGAATAAGTGACGGGGACATAAAGAAAATAAAGAAAAAAGAGCATTTCTTTGTCTGAATACGGGTGTTGTTTTCTGTAGCTGAATTAGTTTCATTGATACAGTTTCATTTGCTGAGTACCAGGAAAATACATTCCATCCAATTAAAAAAAAAAAAAAAAAGGACAATTATTTGTATTTACTATTTAATAATACATGGGAAACACAAGAAAAGCACTTGTAGTCATACTATGATGAATCACCATCCAATCAAAAAGTTTCTTTCTTACAGTCTCTCTCTCCTCTGTGCTCTAAGCTTCACAGCAAAGGGGATGGGAATTTGAGATTTTACACAATGTCAAGAGCAAAATCAGCACGGAGTAAAAATAATACATCTTTCTCATTGTAACTTCATGGCACAAAAAAATCTGCAATTTATTCCAAGCAAGGAAAGAACTCAATCTTCATATTGTGGATTTAGACTTAGACTCATTTGTATTTAGCACAGGGTCCTCTATTAGCAGGAACATTTTCTATTTAAACAAATGCAGGGGAAAATAAAATCTTGATTCCCTTGTATTTTAAATAGGAGATGATATGGATCAGTTATGAATACTCAAGTAGGAGGATAAGAGTCCAGACTTCAGGTTATTTCTAGCTATACAACAGCCTTTTTGTGGACTCTGACTTTCTGTTTTTATGCTTCAGCTCTCCTATCTGCAAAATGGGAATAAAAAATGTTCTTCAGATATATTTCCACATTTTTTAGAAAATACTGAGCATATGAAATGCCATAACACACTGTTGGTGAGATAACAAAATCATACACTAAGTTTAATAAAAACAGCCATATTAAAACTCTTAAGTATAACTAATATCAGAAGGTAGGTTACAACCGACAGTTGCTGCATTCAGCGTGTCTCATGGGAGACCCAACTGAATACGGGCAGAAGAGCATTTGCAAAAAAACATGCTTCAATTAATTTCAGTGTAGTTGAATACAAGGGCCAGAAACTGTAAGCGAATGATGGTACTAATGGCAAGATTTTGTTTCCTTATTGATTCATTCTGGGAGACCACAAATGACAGCGTCCATCATCTGTAAAAATAAAGTTGGAAGCATGCAGCTGCAGAACTGTGTAGAAATAGGCACGGTGTATCCACTAAACGTTATGCCCTGTAGACCACAACTCAGTATAAATCCATCTACCTCGCAATTAGACACTGCAGCCTGAACTTTCTGTTAAAAAGGGCACTGGTACAGATTGTACTGAAACTAATAATTATTTTCACACACGCCAATTCATAGCACGTAGAGAAAAGAATGTCTCAGGAACCAGTCATTTAAGGCTTCCCAACAGTACACAAGAGTGCCACCAGTTGCATTTGTCTATATATTTTTAATGAATGTATTCCACGGTCTCCTGGGGAAAATTAATAACCACGCTTAGTTGAAAACTGCTTTTTCTTACAGGAATATTCGTGAAACAGAAGAGTAATTGTTTTGGTATGAACATTGCTGAAACACATGGTTTTGATATAAACAAGCATATTTTCTTCCATGTACTCTCTCTCTCCTAATCGATAAAGTTTACAAAAGGAAACAACACTGCTTTCTGGCCTGCATGGCAAAAGCAGCAAGAAGGTAACCAAAACAATAGGGAAGTGACTTTGAACTGAGCAGGTGATTTATAAGCTGTATTTTACTATCCTTGCAAAAATATATAATTAAAAACACATGATGTACACCTGTAAAAGAGAGAGTTCCACATTTCTTAACACTAACTCTGTTGCAACTTCCATTGAACTGCAGCAATACCTCTATACGTTAGGTTTGTACTTGCAATAGAGAGGGAAAAAGATGGCAGACCCTGAAGGGAAGTTAATAGGCAGTAGATTGTCTTCTCATTAGAAAAGAAACTGATGAAAATCAGTCAATGAGGGATGAGGAAAATGCCTATATCAGCAATCTGGTGTTCTTCCTATGTGGGTTCATGTTAGAATTTAGAAATAACATCCATTTCATTGTAGATTTTTTTTTTAAACATGAAATTCCAGAGAAAAACTATGAATGAAGAAGCTAATGGTTCCTGCTGAACTGAAAGATTTCTTTGCTCAGCATTAGAAGTTCAAAATGTTCAATATCCATTCAAGGGTTTACTAGTTTACCAGCCCTAAGACAGACTTCCCTCATACATAAAACCAATGCTGCTACCCAGCTGTGCCCCTACATCTATGAGCTGCTTAACAGCTAGTTAAACATATAAAACAAAATGGAAAGATCTACAGAGGCAGTTCAAAAATGTTTCACTTTACATTAAGAAAAAAACCCTAGATTTAATAATTTTTTTTTTAAATCTCAATGATTTTATGTTTGTTTGGGTTTTTGTTTGTTTGTTTGCTTGTTTTCTTTACACTGCTCTCACTTGGTTGACCTGTCAGGATGTATAATATCACTATCACAGCAATTTACCATTAATATTACTATGAGGTAATAAGAGTATGGAACAGTAGATCCCATTCTACACACTCACCTATGACTCACGTTGGCACATTCTGTTCATCGCAGCAGTGGCCTAGGAAACACTTAGATTTTTCCATTGTAAATTTATAGCAAGTGGGAGTGAAAGTGCAGAAACTGTCAGGAATCTGCATTGTCAAGGACTGAATATGGATTCTTAGATTACCACAAAAACGTTCTTTTACTGTATCAAATGCCATAGATTTTCATCCAGTCAGCTCTTTAATGAGCTCTAAGTCAAGTATAGTTCAAGCTAAAAAGAAATCCCCCAAAAGCATCCAGTATTAACATGAAGACATCGAGACATGAAAGCTTTAATTCCCTTGGAGATGTTTGCGATAAGTTTCTTAGCCATACTGGTGTCGTGCATGGGCTCTTTTGCCCAGAAGTCATACACAGGTGAGGTTCTCAAGATGCACTTAGGATTGACATTGCATTAAGAGGTCTTCCAGGATACAGCTTCTCCCCCTTAGTCACATGGTTGGAGGGACTCCCAGGTGTGAAGTATTTCACTAACTCTGAAATGCATTATATCAGCAGTAATCCATATGGTATGGCTGATGCTGGAATCAAACCTACCTCAAAGGTCCCTAAGATCTGCACAGTGTTTGGCAGCTATGATGAAATGGTACCTCTTCTGATTGTCAGAATTATTGATCACCCCAAACAGAAACTGGATTACAATGTGTATCCTGTCTACCATGCAGATGCACTTTGGTTTCATCACATCTCCAGAAAGCAGCAATCACAACTTTTTGTAATCCCAAACGAAAAGCAAAAGTGGACGGATAACCTGGTAGGTGCTTTTGCACATCTCTGTAGCCGGCATAAGAATGCCGTAAGCCCTGACAGTGTGGATGCTGAGAGAAAAAAAATCAGCACAGAAGAGTCTCTCTGTCACGGTGCTCTGGAGAACACCAAAGAGCAATGTGGGTATGGCCATCACGACTGCAGTTAAGAGTGTGGCTGAGAACCCACACCCAGGAGAAATGGGCTCCAGGGACTACGTGGTGGTCAGTTAATTTCAAAGCTATCAGTCATTGTCATTACAGTATGAAATAGGAATGACTGTCTGTAGCCAAAGGTGAAACAAATTTAGAAAGTGCTAGCAAATGTCTAATTCAAAAGAAAGGTCTGGATCAGAGTTAAAAAAACCCAAAAAACAAAAAACAACAAAAACCCAACCAACAACAAAAAAACAAACATAAAGGAAGACAGCAGGATTTTGGAATTTCTCTTTCCATTGGACACCCATTTCCACTTTGATACTACACTGGAAAGATTTCCTCCAAGTTAGATCAACATAGAAAGAATAACTTCTCAGCATTGCATTTCTAAATTCTTTGGTGAATGGAAGAAAAGTCAGCTGCCACTCAAGGCTTCATATCTGGAAGACAGGGTTCATTTAGATATGCCCATTTTCTATAATTTACTGTTGAACTGTATTTCAAAACATGCTTTTTAGTGTTCACACATTCCCTCTGCTTTCATGTACTTGCTTTGAAAAGAAACACTGCGTGTCCTTCCTATGTAGTGTGGAGACACCCAGTGGAAAAAACAAAGCAGCATAGGAATTAAATGACTACTGTAACTCAAGCTGCTAAGAAAAATAATCTCTATCTCTTATTTATGCTGCAATTTCCAACAATTCAAGTGTTGCCTCTTGATTAAGTGCCACTTGAAATGACTGATGGAAAGAAATAGCAGATTAATATAAAACAAAACAAACAAACAAACAAACAACAAAAAAAGACAATAGAGTTTCTCATTTTACTTGATATTTTCTGTTAATTTTGGATATTTAAGTATCTTAACTTTCTTTGACTGATTTACTTTAAAGGAACAAGATGGACATATTTGTTAAAAAAAGCATACACATTTCATCAAAATGAGTATTTTCTAAAGCCACTTGGAACAATCCAGTGTAAACTTTCAGCTGACATTTTTGGAGAACCATCCAGAATAGTTAAGAGATCTTTATTTTTCCTGAATAACAATAACCAATTTGGAGATCGCTGTGTAGAATTATATTTGGTTTTCCTCTTCATACTACCTGGCACTTCTTGAAAATTTGTTATTATATTACTGCATCATAGAGTACGAAAAGGTCCTTCTCAAATTCTCTGCAGTCAAATTAAACTTTCACTTTAAAATAATTGAGGAAACAAAATTTGTTGTTGATACATATTATTTACCCTTTTTGTTAATAATTTATGAATGTATAGAATGATATAGAACAGCACAAGTCTATGGACAGATCCTTGTGCAACTTTATGAATAACTTCATCATGAACATGCATAATTTATTCCTTATGTCTTTAAAAAAAAAAAAAAGTATTTCAAATACTCTTCTAACTGTTGTTGAACAGCAGCAATGATTCTTTTTCAGTGATCCTTTAAATGTATGTATATATGGAAAAAGCAGATCTAAATCTTAATGCATATGGTTTTCTCTGACAACTTGATAGGGGAAAACACGAAGGTAACAGGAGTATTCAACTACAATTCTATTAAATATAGGTCTTGTCTCTTTCAATAAGCACAGGTAATCACATATTCAGGAAACTTTTAAAATAGCTATTCAATATAAAGTAATTTTGAGAGAGACGCAAAATCTTACTCTGTATGACTAAAATTCAGCAGATTACACTAGCACTGCAGCTTTACAACTGGATCTCTAGACACCCATTACATTTTGTGAGCTGTTTGTACTGTAGCGTTTGATATTCTTAAAGGATTGACGGCATCAATTTCCTTTCAAATAAGGTCATTTTCAATTTAGCGGCATTCAGCAACCTGCAAATCTGAGTCTGCAAGGCACTCTTAAGAATACCACTTTCAGACGATGGACATTTTCCAGGTGGTTTTGCAGAGAACTGTGAAATGTTGCTGCTACAAAACCTTTGATGAGACATAAGTAGAACAACATCAAAAGGGCACTTCTTTTTGAGCAAATATATGAAAGCGCGAAACTGGCTGACAGTGTCACATAATGGAATTCATTTTAACTTGAAGATAGAAACCAAGAGGAAAGATTATTTCTATGGCCATTACTTGGAGCGTGGCCTATACAGTATAAAAACACAGAAACAGATTTCTAACTCCATCATTATATAATCAGACACAAAGCAAAAATTAAACCTTTCAAATAGAAATACACACACACATACACATATATATATATGTATGGTACCATAAATTATGATACCAACTTCTCTAAAATTTCATTTCACTGCAAACAGCAAGGCGCATAAACAAAATTCACAATGGCAACTCTCCTCGCAGCCTCACCCAGCCTCCCAAAAGGTAGAGCAGCTGATACGGACAACAACGCTCAGCAAGCCTAAGGCAAGCACAGCATACTTATACTCATTTATCTAGTTTGTTAAAAACCAGCTCAGTCTAAGTGTTTCATCAAACAAAACACTAGCTGCTATATAAAATGTCACTTGTCTAGGCAGAAATAATTGATTCCAACATTATTATATGCTTAAGTTCCTAGCATACATTTCTTCATATCCTTTACAATTTTGTTCGGAAGACGGAAAGTTTAGATGACAAAGCCACTTTTCTGAATTCCCTATGCGCATTTGGACCCGGTAGACTTGTCTTAGTTATTTACAGAGATGGACCAGATATAATCTTCTCTGTAATTAAAAATATTTTTTAAAAAGTCTGTTCCTGAAGAAACTATAATATAGACATTATCATTGGAATATAGACATAATCATAATATAGACATTATCATTATCTATTGAGAACACATTTCTTCAGCTCACAGGACAAGACTCTGTGGGGGAACATACATTTAAAAACTCATGTCTTGACTCAGTAAACTTCCAAGTGACTATTTCACCAAATTTGAATGCATCAGGCATTTTGTACCATTCTGAGAATGAGAGGAATCTGAAAGTGTTTACCTGAATTCTTACAAAAGTTGATTCCTAATTACAGAAAATGAAAAGCATTTCACTTTTTAATGTAATTACAGAAAACCAAAAGCATTTCACTTTTTAATGTATTTATTATGTTCTGTTACAAGGAGAAAATTGTTGCTATTGCAGCCACACGTGTATGTTCCTTGCCAAAGACCAGTAAGTAAAATCTTTTGTTTAATTAAACTACAATAAGCAGTACATTTTGTTTCTACAGTTAAGGATGTCAGCATTTCCACTGAAACCCTTTATAGCAGTGTATGTAACCTAACTACAAAATGTGCCCAAAGCTGGCAACTAGTACACCTCAGCTACAGAGAATTTCTTGCATTTTGTAAACATGCTCTTCAATATCACTGCAGTTGTAAGTACTGTATTCTATTTTGGTACACTGAACTCCTTCAGTATTTTGCAGTGAAAAAACATCAATTTTATTGGGCTCATAAAACCAAAAGAAGTGTCATTCAGTGCCATTTTACAGCCATATTAATTGTTAAACATTGTTAAGTATAAAGACGTTTCAGATCTGTTATCTTGCAAGAATTTCTTCCAATAAAAACTGAAACTGAACATACTCAGTCACCTACTAAATCAGGAAGGCTTGGCAGAGTTTCAGTAGCGCTCTCCCTTCTGTTGCCACTGTCCTCGGGTACTGTTAGATTTCCTGGCAACACCCTGGCCAACACTCAGTGGTCTCACTCATT
The DNA here is from genome assembly GCF_965183815.1 of Platalea leucorodia. Classification (NCBI taxonomy): domain Eukaryota; kingdom Metazoa; phylum Chordata; class Aves; order Pelecaniformes; family Threskiornithidae; genus Platalea; species Platalea leucorodia. Next base: position 16,536,584 of record NC_138831.1, read on the forward strand.
CATGAGTTGCCCTTTCTAGTCAAACTCATTCATTTCAGCCTTTTCCTTTCATTGTTCTTACAGAACAGCCGCAAGAGCAAAAGGGTCCTTGTCCGAGGCTTGGCACGCATATCCCTTTACTCTCATCTATATGAACTGGTTTTACTCCTTGTTATCCTACTACCCTACCTGAAATTGCTAAAATATTTTTTGGGTTTGGGCTTTGGTTTTTGTTTTCTCTTATTTTTTAAGAGCTTCCATCATAGTGGTACTTTAGTCCACAAGACATGTAACCAATTATTCATATTGTTTAATTGAGTCTTGTATCTGTGACAATTTTTCCACCTGATTAACTTTTCCCAGTTGGTCCCACTCACACACATATACAAGGAAATTTGGCTGACACAATAGGAGTTCCACCTGCATATCTGCTATTATAAGTGTCATTTACAAGGTGCTTGTGAATTTTTGTGCATTTTACACAAACTTTTTTGCAAGCTGAAAAATAAGCGTCCCGTTTACAGGGCTAAGTAGCAACAAAAGGCAGCGAAGAGGATATGACCTTTACACAAAAGCTGCAAAGTAGCATGGAAGCACAGCGATGTATTTCAGAATGCTACCCGGAAGGATGACTTTAATATTGTTATTCTATGTCTGTCCATTATCAGAAAAATATCTATTGTCAGTATCATAAATGTTCAGCCTGGCTCCAGAAAACTGTATACAAAGCACTTCCTGATGAGCACAGAAGGAATTTTTTCCTTGTTGCTATAGGATATTTACACTTCCAAGGATGCCCCGATTGGAAGCAGCACTTAAAATAATATTTCTTTGATATCTGTCACAGACATTTCAGCACAGTCCTTTCCAACAACACATTCTCACTAATCATCTACTTAAAATCTACCTCATGTGCCAAAGAGATGGCGATAACGGAAACCTGACAGTTTTTTGGATTTGTCACACTGATGAAACCAGGCGACATGCTGAGACAACTCCAAGCACCTATAGTGAAGGAGTTGGAATGATACAGTTGAATTCCATGTGTGCTACAATTATTTGGCTTTTCCACATGATAAACTAAATTATTCCTATTGCTTCCCATTCCACACTAGGTTAGCAACTCAGCCACCACTGACCGTCTTAAAAAGAGGGGAATGTCAGTTCTAATCAGGTAGACTAAGCTTGTTGGTAGAACCCCAGTAGGTCCAGCGATCAAGGAGGAAGCAACAAAGATATTTAGAGTCAAGAAGATACAAACGTATTTACCCCCAGTTGAGAGGCTATCACCAACCCTGCCTTATCTGCTAAGTGCTGAAGCATCCATAAAACTTTTGAAAAAGACTTTGTTACTAAACAATTTTATTTTCTAGTGAAAATCCTTAAAGTATTGTAATAACTTAGCATAAGAATCTCTGCATTAAGCCAGCCAGGCAACTCAGTACCCTGCCTCCAAGAGACTCCAAGAGCGGATGTAAAGGAAAAAAATTGAAAAATAACTTGGAATGATAATTCCAAAGTATACTCTCCCAACCTCCACCAGTTTGGAGCTCAGACTTTTTGACCCAGAGGTGATATCTTTGTGCTTCCCCATCCTTCAAGAGTTCTTCTTTCACAAATTTGCATAGCCATTTTTTGAATTCACGTAAAATCTACAACATGACAGGAGGGTTCCACAGCCTAATTGTATGGCAGGAACCACACACAGTTTTTTGTAAACCTGCCACTTGCAGCTCTTCTGTGCCGAAATGGATGAAACTGACTGGAGTTACTTCTGCAGTGCACGCTATAATGGAACTATTACAGCATGTACTACACACGAATTATCAGGCAGTAATTTGGAGATGATCCCCGCAATGAAAACCTGCTGTACAGAATCTGCCAGGATACAGTTAGATAAAAGATGCCACAGATGACCTGCACATTTAGTGAATAACTGGATCACTATCCTTGAGATTATGAAATGAAGTGCATCTGCACCTGCCAAATCAGTGAATGCAGATGCATTAACCACAAACTGAAATAAACGGAGATGTGCAAGCTGCAAATCTTTTTAGCAAAGACACTGATGAGAGGAGGATAGTATGAAAGGTCGTGTCAGTGAAGAAAGAGGATATTCATGTTTGAAATTTATATCTAACACCTTATAAGTGGCTCACATTACATGTAAAATGCTTTCATAAAAGAGCATTATTACAATGGGCCTCTTCAAATAACACTAAGGGCTGACATTTTTACCTTACCTTATTGACTATTCATTCTATAATTTTCTCCATAATTGTTATTTTACAATATAGCCCACAAGTAGCAGGGTCTTTTGTAGATGTACTCTTGAAGTTCAGTATTACTTACATGAATATATGCTTTGCCTTTTAACAGCTCTTGCCGGGTTTTGTTTGCTTGCATCTTTTGACAGTTTTGATATTGCTTCTGCCATTGAGTTTGCAATGATGCAGCGAGAACATGACAATCAAATTTTGTTGCTCTGCAAAATTCTGAAATCCCAAGATGCAAACTGAAGTCCATTATCTGTAATGATACCCACTGGAAACACATGCTGGGCAAGCCATGCCATGGAAGAAGTTTCCATTACTGCATGTGAAAAAGATCTGTTTCTTAATTGGAAAAGCACCAAACTATCACACGGTATACTTGATTTGTTTCATGCTACCCCACTCTTGTTAATTTGCTAGAAACCTATTGCAGACACTGCATTGACTTTATTGGGTTTTTTATGTCTAAAACTATCTGATCTATAATGAATTTGCTTTGCAAAGGAGATTAACTTGCTGGAAAAGGTCAAATATGGATTGTCCATGAGGGCCTGAAAAGTCTCAATTTTTCAGACTTTTTTCCCCAAGTTTTTCACAGAAAAGAACAGCACATGCAAAAGTGACCTGGAAAAGAACTTGTGATTTTCACATGAGAATAAGTACTAGCATTAAAAAGAGAGGCAGAAAGGTAGTTATTTTCTGTACCCGGAATCACCATAATTTTGTATGCATAATGACAGCTACTGGGAATTACCTGTTAGTTATCTATACATACACACCGATATTTATACTGTTCTTGCATGCAATTTATTGAATGTAGGTTTTACATGACATGGCCACTAAGCTCCAAACATTCCAACATATTTAGAACCAAAGTCAAAATGCAGTTTAAAGTGCTATCAGTAGCCATGAACTAAAAAAATTCCTTAAGAAGAGATGGTCTTCACAATGAAGGGGCAATGCACACAATGCAGATTTTATATCTCTTTTGTTCACTTTTATGGTACAGTTATTTTATTTTACTTGTTGTTAATTTGAAACATTATGACCATTTTATTCTGCTTATAAATTACTCCACCTTAATTTAAATACAGCTGCTTCAAGTCATTCTTTCTAAGAAGCCAATAAAAGCAATTTACAGAAACAAGAACCAAAGCACTATCTGTTAATTTATAAAACCTAGGTTCTCCTTTAGTGTCATATTTTTAATTGGATACATCTCTAATTTATTTATTTTTACCCCAAGAGAAAATATATCACAAAATGGCTACATATTAATGAAGAATACATCAATCAACGCAGAACAGTCTCTTTGACATATGATGCTGATTACAGAGGTTCTTAAAGTTGGTGCAGTTAGTGAAACTAGTGCACCGGTAATGAATTAGCACCAGGATAGCAGCCAAGAGACGCCCACAAACTCTTTGCTATGCCACACTGACCTTAATATTAAATAACAGCAGTTGTCTGCAAATAAAGTTAACTGTTCTTCCAAATGTCTAGGTTAACAACAGACAGAACTCCCTAGATTCTATATTATAAATACTGAATGCAACACTAGTAAGAATAATAGTTTAAAAGGCTTTGTCTAGAAAACATAATTTATGCATTTTTTGTATACTCATCGCATTATGATAATCTCTTTTAACCTTGAAATGCACATTTTTTTCAGTTTGCATGATTTCCACATGAAAGATTTGAAAAATTGATCCTGGGGATAATTTTTCACTAGCCTGGGACCTGAAGTTTCTTATCCTCAGATAGCTCTGTGTTCTCTGAGGAACTAATGAGTTCATCATATATGAAAAAAATATATGTACACAATTTGGATACTTTTTTCCTGAACTTACAGAAAATAACGTCTAAAGGTCTTGGCATCACTGCATAATGCTTCTTACCTCCCTGAATTTGTTTTATGTGCCACAGACCCTTTGGAAAGAAATCAAAGCAGGCAGCTACCACTTTATCTTGGAGGGGTACATCATAAAAATCATTCCTCTCTTTTTATCCATAAACGAAGCACGTGGTACTGTCAAACAAGTCTTTATTTCTCTTCTTGTCTCAGATGAGGATTTCATAGGGTCCCTTATTTAGACAAGTATCTTCTCACTTCCCACCTGCCCTCTACATTACTCATGACAGACACACGCCATAAAGAAAATTTCAGGGTCCAGTTAGTTTTCACAGAAGCAGCAAGTCCTCTGGCAAACTGTGAGGCATTTCTAACTCCTTTCAGTTGATTGCTGCACGGGAAAGCCTTTGTTTCCTTAAAAGACATCATACTGCTTCAGAAAGATTAAAATACTAATTGTCTGAATCAACCAGTTTGCTATGCACCTGAGTGAGGTTTAAAACATAAGGTGTGATTTTGACAGTCACCAGTGTTGATTGCTCAGCCTATTATGCAGTGAACACTACAGTGAAAGGGGCCAAACACATGCAATTCTCATTAAGTTTTGCAGGAGCGATAGACAGAATTTCTGATAAACAAGTGCATATTTTCCCAAGTACCTGGAAAAGGGAATCTCCAAAGAACATTCACTATGTTTTATCATCGTAATATAGAAAATTTTGTTAGTATTTGAGGAAGATGCAAAGGATAGAAGAGCAGATAGACCTTCTCTGCCCAAAAATGTATTTTGTGGAGGATTTTGCCCAGAAGAGGTCCAATTTTCTCACAAGAAAGTGGACTAGCTCATTAAAAGGAAATTTTCTTAAGCATTATATATTCTTGATTCCAATTTTGTAAAAGTTTGGAAATGTCCAAGAAGTAAGAAATTCTCCTCCTTCCCACACTCCCTCCAAAAACATAAAACACTAAAAGAATCTATTGGGAAGCAATTTCTAGAAATATAGGCTACCGGCTCAAACAGCTGATGGACTGCACACTTTAAAATCACTAAATAATGAAGTGAAGGTCATCACAAATTAAAAACTGAAGATAAGCTGTACATTAGAAACTAACTATTGCCAAGACTATAGATCAGACTGTGCAATATGGAATCTGTGGAATCCATCTGGCTAGTGCACAAGAAAAACTCCATCTTCTGTGGCACTTATCAAGTTAGATGATTCTACAGAACTGTGAAAGTTCTCTCAGATTTTTTCAAGATACAAAGTACTGCAGACACACGCTTTCAAAGGCTGCCTAGACAAAAAACTCAACAATTTTAAAACAGAAGGGCTATTAGAGGTAATTCAGTTTATGGTACGCACCAGGGCTGAAAGTGCAAAAACTAACCTCTATCCAGAACTACAACCATTTCTCCAGAATGTATTTTAAGGAATGATGCAGCTATGAAAAAAGCTAATTAACACAACATGTCTCCTGCTCTACACCAGGGAGACAGAATCCACCCTATTCTTCACCAGCTCTATAGGAACAGTTTTGTATACATTTCATTCTGACCCTCCAGGTCAAATTGCAAAACATAGGGAATTTCTTTGAAAACTACGAGAACTTAGGGCAAAAAAAAATCAAGGAAGAGGTTGAAAGCAAGCACAATTATTGACATGTAGCTTTTCATATAGACTAGTACATAAAAATATAACACTGCCTGTTCCAGAAAATGATCCCATTGCTTTATGCATTTCATAGAAGGTTACAATTTTTTTAAAAAAAAGTATCAAAAATAAAAATAAATGTTTTCACAATCACTTGACACTTCGACGAGAGCCCCTCTCATTGTCTTTAATGTGGTACAAATCTCACTTATTGAGGTCTTACCTTTCTTTAGTAAAGCTACCTTAACTATGATGACTGTTCCTATGTATTCAAGCCCTTAGACATTTATGTGCTTTTCTACACATGGGACAGTACACTATAAGCTAGGGAAGACTTTACAGTGCACTCACCAGTCCATCCTAACTCACTTTTTGGGCACTCTTTTACCATTCACTATGCACTAAACAGCCTACTCTGATTTCTGTAAGAGTATTTATAAGGATTTAATGGAAAGTCAGCAGACTATAACTTCACAACCAAAATTTTTTTCTATTATCTCCCCCTGCAAATCATTCCAGGCACATTGGACCAATCCCCAATTACTCAGGTTCTACATTTTGTTGTTACATAGGCAGGGCAGACTGCGCACATGGCGGCCTACTTACATATTTCCTTTTTCCCCCCCAAAGTCCCTATGCACAGTCTCCCCAGGCTGGAAACTCTCTGTGCCCTCACATGCCAGAAGCTTGGTGTGTCCTTTCCCATATTGCTGTTGACTTCTACTACTCTTTTTTTCCTCTCCTCTTCACATTACAAGGGCACCCTGTAATCTGCATGATAACCTTCTGCCTATCTACTGTTATCTATTGTTAATTTCTCTATTTCTTTCAGATGAGACTGATAATTTTTTTTTTTGTTGAGCTTGCACTCTTGCATCATTTGGTGAAGAACTCCCATCTCCTATCTCAGAGCTGTGAATGTATCCCAGTCTTAGTGGAAATGAGTTCACAGATTAACCTCCGCACTAGATCCTAACAGACTTTTTCACATGTCATGGTGGGTGGACCCAACATCCTTGAGATTTTAGTATCTGTCTTTACTTGGGAGAGTTTTAAAAGTGAAGTAACATGAACATTTGAAGATCATGTCTGAAATCCGCTAGCAGATATATGTGTGTACTCAATGCATTTCTAGGAATTTCTTCAGATATGGAGCCACATGAGTGTATTTTCTCTTCATCTTAAGTTCAAATCCAAGGACTTGCTCCCCCGAGATATGCAAATTATAAACTATTAATTTATTTCAGACATTTTTCTTACTCTTGCTCCCACATGTGAAAAATGAGAGTGGTGCCAGACTGACATCTGTAATACCGAAAATCAATGCATTCTTTTTTTCTTCTTTTCTTACAGTAAGTTTCTAGCACACAGATATTTTTATATGTGATATTAAGTCACTTCCTTTTTTCAAGTATATGAGGTATATTTGGTAAAGACTAGAAGCTACCTGCATCAACTGCTACCTGAATAACTGTTTCTGTAGGTTCATGGCTGTGTAATTGACATCAGAACCTTTCCCCAAGTCTCTGTAGAATGAACTTCAGTTACATGGATCACCAGGATGCTTCTAAACAAGAGTCAATTTTCAAAAACCAACCAATTTTCTATGAAGTTTTTGCCACTATTTAAGTTATTTTTAAAAAACATTTCACCCGTGTCTAGACCTACTACCCACTGCTGACTCATCTTCAGGTACCCCTTATAGTCGCCTCCAGCCAGTCCCAATAGTTCTCACTAGAAAATCCAGCATGCCTTGACGTATCTTTTGAATAACAAGAACTGCTTGAGAATTATATGATGATTTCTTTTGAACTACCTTGCATCCTGTCTTTTACAGAACCTAAGAACAGCTCTTTTTTTTTTTTTATTCTAGGCAGCCTTGAAGGTAATCTAACAAAGCACCCATCAAGATAAAAACCACACACACAACTGGCTAAACACCAATAGGTTTGCAAATTATGGATCTAGAGACAGTTGTTATTATTCCTTAGCCACCTGAAACTCCTGCTGAAATTTTTCCCTTATCGGTCCAATATAATTCCTAATACACAAACAGTTTGAGTAATATCTTGAGAACTAGAGAAGCATTAATATATTCTTGATCCAAGTGAATGCCAAGCATTAGTATCTTCCCTAAAGAAGGTAAATGCAGGAAGGAGAACATGATGACAGTGTTAAAGTTAACAACCCAGTGCAATAGTATTTAAAACAAATTTGGTGCTAGCTTACTCACATTACTTGCTACATTGGACAAACTGAAGAACAATGAATACATTATCCCTGAAGAACAATGAATACATTATCCCTGAAAGTCCTGAAGGAGCATCTTGTCCATTATCTTAAGGATGCAGTGACACTGATGATCTTCAGGTAACAAATCTGAGTGTACTTTGTCCTGCTACATCAGCTAACTATGAATTATTAATCTAAGCAGTCCTCAAATTATTTTTTTCATACTCTGTGAAGTACCTTTAACAAGGCAATCTGTCTCTTTCTTTAATCACAGCAATACTGGTCAAAGACTATTACTGATTTTGGGATAAGATGGTAAGAACAGGAGAGAGAGAGATGTTATCTAGCGCTACTGCCCTAAGATGATTGGCACTCAGCTTAAAATATATGTACTCTTCCCTTTTTTAAAAAAGGTCATCCTGAATGAATTAGCTTTGTCAGAAAGCACCAGCAGCAATTCCCCCAAAAGTAACCACGCATACCTCAGTTCCACTATGGTCAAGACAGTCTGGGAAGTTTACAGGGTTTTTTTTAATGTGAAGTTTCAAGATGATTTAGAGTAGTTGCACTGTGGTCCTAGAGCAGCCTGTCACTGAGTACCACTGCAGTCTTATGCTACCCATAGCCATCTGAAAAGCCTGTGGTGTTTTTTTGGTTATGTTTTTTTGTTTTCTTTTTTTTTTTTCCTATGTCCTCAGGCTAAGTATATCAATACATTCATTGACCCTCAGACATTCCTCCCCCAAGAGTATCTAGCTCTCCTGGGAGCTCAAGCAATGTGTGAGAGTTCCCGTAATTCCTCCAGAGGCCCAGAAACAAAGAATGAGTAGACTAAAGAAAAAAATATGATAAATAGCACTGTCTTGCTAGCCTCTGTACAATCATAGGAAAAGAAAGACATGGTAGCACTGAACTAAGTCAGAATGCTATAAAACAAAAACACATCATGGCTGATGGCACTTAGATATGATTTGGTTAACAATAATAAAATAAAGATAAGTAAAACAGGATATGTGCTAGGAGAGTATGAATCAGACTTCACATAACCTGACTGCTATCACAGCCATCAGACATTTAAAACAGGATCCTTGACAGAAAGAAAAGAGGAAATAATTGGAATAGGATTTCCCATGACACAAAAAACATGGTCAGATTAAAATGTCCCGTTTTCATTTAAGAGGGTCTAAGGACACATACTAATGAAATAGACAATATAATTAATCAGATAACTTTGTAGAACAAAGACAACACTCATGCCTTTTTAATTACGTAAAGGTTTGCATGGAAAACAAAAATAAAACCAAAAACCTTATTTTATTTTCTTTTTCCTTAGTAGATTTGCTGCATTAGATGGAACTGACAGATATAAAAAAGTAGAAAAATCTGTATTTGTTCAGATCTCAGAAAGCACAATTTCTAATAAAAATTTTTAGGAAAAAAATCAATATAGTTACCTTTCATGTCAAGTTCCTAGACTGTAGCTCATTTTTCCTCTTTCTTCATAAAACCAGTCAAGTTTGTGCATAGGACTATCTACACATTGCTTGAGCGACAAAGATAGGAAGTCTTTTAATTACATCCAAGGTCATGGAACTGAAGTGGGCAACAAGTCTTCCAGATTTTTTTCTGCTTACACTATCATATTATGTTTTCTTTTTGCAAGCATTATCTCTTAAGGGAAAGAATCTGCTGTCAGCAACTGCAGTATTTTCTGCTAAATCATTCCACCACTTTGCAAAGATATTTGAAAACATAAAAGCAATTTACAATAACATTTTACAACAAAATGCTGCCCTAGTTATATGAGAGATGAGCACAATATATCAACACGCAAAGAGTAGGAAAGTTCCTGCAAAATTAGCATATTAGCAGCAATCTATAGGAGTTCCGCAGAGCCACAGCAGGCCTAGGAGCTCAAAGACCCTTATGATTTCAAATAGTAATACGTTCTGATGAAGCAGTGATTAAGAACTCTGTAAAGGCCCTGTCTGAAGAACTAGAAATCAGAAAAATTAAACTGTCTTCACAATACAGGTTGTGAAAACTGTCTTTATATAACACATGCAGTAACCTCTTCAGCCAAGAGAAACAGACTTTTGCCTTGTACTAGCCAGTAGAAGCCACAACATAGCCTTATAGAAACAAATTCGGTTACTGATGGAGGCCCGAAGAGCCACAAAGACATTTACTTCAAAGGGAGGGTCTGCAGACTTCAGAGGAATAACACTGAAGATTACCTGAGTTTTCAGCGCCATCCACACCAGCAAGGAGACAGACGTAAGTAGCTGCAGCACATACATAAACAACCACTTGCACAGAAAACACTTTTCTTCTCCCTTGTTTCTATATTTTATTTCTTATTTATATGCTTCCTCTAGTTTCTGCTTATCCCAACTATTTTGTACTTGCCAGCGGCTACACACAGATGCCATAAAACGCTGAAGGAATTAACTGCTGAGGTCAGGCTAGGTGCATAATTTGCAGGGTATCTGTTACTACAGAGGACACATTGCAAAGGAGATCTACACTCCACAGTCAGGGGACAGAAGTTTTAGGAAGGCCAGCAAGAGGGTGGGGTGGGGGGAACCCCAAAACTTACAGAAAGACTTAAGGAAGCTCATTTTATGTTGAAGTGCTGAGATGATTATGGATCCCCACAGTATCATTAATACAAATTCCCTAGGACAAAAATCACACTATAGAATTAAAGTTCTTTTGTTCTCACAAATAATATCTATTGAGTCTATTCTGAAGCAGTTACATTTTCAGTGTATCAGCTGCACAGAGGGAAAGTTTACGTGATGAAATGGAGAGGACTGCAGCCTCTGTTCTGTCCTGTTTAATTCTGGCTTTTCAAATGACATGAGGAACCCAGGTGGAAAGATATGCTCTGCATGTCTGGCCGTGTGGCAGAGAGGAAAATGTAACTGATTATTCTTATTAAGGAAACTGGTTTTGCCAGAAGTATCAAGTTTATTCAGTTTCATCCTTAAAATGAAATATGCAGTGTAGTTAAATATTCTCTCTTTATTTTATACATAGCTTGAGCTGACTATAAGTATTTCAAGAAAGATATGGAACCTTATGAGCAATTTACCCAATGAAAGAGACCCTCAGATTTTATATTGTTGGTAAGAAAACACTCAGAAGTGACCTCTACATTTGCATCCCCAAAGGACACGTGCTTTTCATTACTATATCAGGAATCTACTATTGGCTATGTAAATTAGGTAACTTACTATCAAATTATGCAATTTCCATGCAAAAATGTAGATTGCATAAGCTACTATTAAATTTTTATTTTTAAAAATTTATTAGTGTAGTCAGGTGTCATCTGAAAAACAGCTTTAGAAAATAAGCCTTAGGCAAAAAATGCAAAATCAACACGTGATGTTGTCAAGCAATGAAACATATCTGAAATTTGAAGGCAACAGTATCGCTTTTCTATGCATGAAAAGCTGCTAACCCAAAGTAACAGAAGGAACTTTAAGAAGCTATTAGTGAAGCTTCTGTCTCTTCAGAACAGGTGTAATTGACAAAAGAAAGCAGCCTGACAGAACACAGCCCACTGGTTCCAGAACTTAGATTCTGCCTCCCAGCATTAAACAAGCAAAGTCTGATGGGACCAGTCACATGGCAGCAGAAGAGCAAGTGATGGCCAAAACTACTCTCTCTATTGATTTTTTTTTTTTTTTTTCTTAACTTGCTCTCAGGAGCATGTTTTGAACAGCTTCAAGAGGAGAATCTGTAAACAAGCACTTTCTAAAGTCTATTAGCCTAATAAAGCATAGTAATCTATTGTGAGTTCAATTACTTGGAAGCTTCCCTCATACCATTTTAGTTTTCATTTCTCTGATCAGGACTACAGTGATTCATGTACCTGGCTAACAGCCTGGAAGAAAATCTTGTAACATAAAGGATGGAGAAGACTCTGTGAATGATTCTTTTTTGAAATTGAGAAATAGGCAGAATAGAGAGCCAAAATGTTCAGGGTGGACGTATAAGCCCAGAGGAACCAATTCTCTTTACCCATTCTCTCTCCTTCTTAATGACTTAGAATTATGAAAGGTTTAAAGGGTGCAGAAAGGATCTTCAAGTTAAGGAAATACCCAAGAACATACAAAACTTCATCACCAACTGTCTCCTGTTTACTTTGCTGCCACACACCTGGAGACTTCCTGCACAGTGAACAAAAGCAGCTGTCTCAAGCCTGGCATCCTTGTCCTCCTCGTTCTCTGGCGGCTGTATGAGCAGCCAAGTACTGATCTCTTCTCCTTTGTTACATATTGGGGAATGTGCGTGATGTGTCGGGTCAATAGCAAAGGCTAGCCCACAGGGTCATGTTGTAGGTGGGGAATGTTCAGGAGCACCTTCTCCATTGAGTCACACCCACCTAAAGCATTTATACAAAAGATATCCAACATAATTTAGAGAACTTTAATAGATAACGTAGCCTTGCTGCTTTGGCAGCATTTAAAGTTCGATGGAGATATAGGCTTAATAAGCAAGCTAGCTGTGGGACCTTTTAGTTTAAAATGCTTGCTTTTTCACACTGGTGTCTGACTTCACTCTCACAATTAACTTGAACTGATGCTTACTGGTTCTCAGCAAGACCATGTCACACAACGGGGCCATGCAGTACTATTATCTCGCCTTAGAAACGAGCTTGACAAACACTGCCAAGACAGCATGTGGAAACTTCTGTTAATGATGAAAAAACTGAAGCTATAACACAAACAGAATGAGAGAAGCAAACATTCCAGAAGCCTAATGACTGTTTCTAATATCCATAAGAAAGGCTGCAGATCTGCAGCAGCAGGGTAAGCAGGAGGCAGCAGTGATGGTTGGGAAGTCTCTGAAAGGAGTTCCAGGCATCAAGTGCTTTGCTATGGCTCTTTCCAGTACCTGATGTGAAACACTTCAAAGAAGAGCACGAGAGATACCATACGAGATAAATACGGGAATAAGCTACTTCAGCCACATGTCTCAGCTTAATTCCTACTGCTTGGAAACTCAGACATGACCATTTATATCCCTGGCTTTTTTTAAAACATGAATTAAAACTCTTTTCTTAGTCAAAAGCATCCAATTCCTTTTGATTCTCACTGATTTGTTTGTTTGTTTGTTCCAGGGCAACAAGAATGAACGAATCCAATGCCTAAGGAAAAAATGTCTTTCTTTAAACTCACCTCTACTTCTTCCAAAAAGAAATTTAACTTTGACAGTAGCCTAGAATGTGAAAATCCTACTATGAAAGCATAAAATCTAAAATGCTTGATTTCCAAAGCCTTTTTAAAGAAAAGTAGCCTTACAATGCAGGTTTTGGTGGGGTTTTTTTGTTTGAAGAAGCACAACCTCCTTCTGCATGGAAGTGTCTTTCTGTCAAGACACCATAAAGGGCTTCCTGATACCTGTTATCACCCACTAATTTTCATTGACATCAAATGTTTTTGTTACCAATGAAAATGCAAAACTTTGTGCTGCTTAATCCATTTACATTTTTATATATTTTAACTCTCTTATTACTTATCTTCTCAGATACTCAGGTATTATATCCGATTTTATGCCTGACTTTGCTTCTAAAAGAAATCAACTTTTACTACCATCCTCTTATATTGCTATAATGGATTGGGGTTCTTTGTTATGATGCAGTAATTAGAATTCAACGTACTACTCCATGGAAGAATTTATCAAGAAATTTTACCATCTCATTACTTAGTCTGACTTGCATTCTTTTTCTCTACCATTGAAGCTCATCTTCATCCCGACTGGATTGCTGGAGAACCTTAATTTTTACCATAGTTACTGGTGAATGAAATTAGCACTTATGAATTCTTTACAGGCTAGGTTTTTTTCTTCCTTGAGCATGAAACACATGACAATTCAATTGCAATTTATTGTCAACATAAAGAAGTTGCTGGGGATTCTTCTCAATGTCCTGAATTTGTTCCTTCTGAGTTTAAAAACTAGTTCTTCTTTAAGCCAGGCAGAAAAGGGAGAATTTTTCAAGTCATGACAATATGAATGTAGAGAACTGAAAGCATGGTTTTGTCACCCAGTCTGATGGAGATGGACAAAAATATTAAATAAGTTTATATGCAATTATTTCTTACTGGGGACTAGCTCTGCTTCTGATAGCACTGAGCCTGTGTACATTATGTTCTAGATTATGAGGTATAACACAGTGAGCTATTTTAAATGAGAAAAAATGGAAAATGCAATAAATAAGATAATAAAGAATTTCAGCTGCATTTTAAAATCAGATTCTTTGGGGTCCTTTATCATGTGATAATGACAGAAGCAAATGTGATATTCACATAAAAACCAGGGATGATATGTTCCCCAATCAGATATTACATAATACTTCTTTGATTAACTCTACTATAAAAAGTCTCACATGTGCCTAAATTGATTCCATATGGTAACCCAAAACCATTTTGCAACCCATGAGACACTGTACAGCATGGCATACCAACCTCCTGCAAAAAGTGGAATTTTTCTGGGGGTGGTTTGTCCCAGATTACTTCTCTAGCTTGTAGGGGATTTTTCCTACCAGAAGACCATTATTTCAAATACATCTTTCAGAGGAGGCAATCTGTTTTTGCAATGAATCTTTTGTCATGGCTGTAGCTTCCCTTTTATGTTCAGTAAAACTAAGAATGGCAATGTTGTACACAGAGAAACATCAAAATCAGGAGCAAGAAGAATGGAGTAAGAATGCTGCAACCTGAATGCAATGTGCTGTTAAAACCTCTACAGAATCATCATGTCATCACCTGTTCCAGGCTTCGCAGCATTTGCATCTTCCCAAACACTCCCTAACAAATCATAACTATGTGCTTTTTAAATACCTACACTGCTTGCACACATTTAAAGTTTTTTTTCAATTGCATTAACATATTCCATTGAAGCAGTAACTTTTCAGAAGGCAAAAATTGATATTAATACTCCAACACAACCATAAGAGCTCTTCAAACCATTTGTCAATTATCACATCACTGTTTTACTCACCAAATAGATTATGGAATTGGCTTCATCCACCTACTTCTGACAAGTACCTTACTGCTATTTTTATCTTGGCTGTTAAGTCTGAAACAGTTAAAGTTTAACAGCTAAAGCTGTAGATCAAGTACCAGAGAGGCCTCTGGCAACAGCTAGCGGCTTGTTTAATCCGTCACCTTACTTGCATTGCCCTTTCTAATGCAGTAATGGACGTTCTCAAAATTTACGTTAATCTTGTCGCATACAATTTCCATTGACAAGTCTACACGGCTGCAAAGAGGGAAAAAACAAGGTTTCATTTGCTGAAATTTGGTATGATGCCAAGACTGCATATCCACATTACATCTTTACCAGCAGCAAAGTTCATGCCAGCTGCCAGTCCTCTGTGTGCACAGCATATGAACAGAGTGCTAATAACCCTGTGCCCACACTGCAGGAGTGCTCCAGCTGCTGTGCAATCTCAGCCTTGGTTCATCAGGAGGGAATCCACGCTTAGCACAACAGTAGCATGTCCAAGTGTCTACCGCAAGACTCCAAATGCGGACACAAAATTCCAAACATACAGTAAAGCAAATATGCATCAAGAAGAAACATTCCTGCTCGCTCAATCATCAGCGTAGATGCATATCCAGCAGAAAACAGCACCGTCTATATCCTAACTGCATATATTTTCAGGGACAAGTGCCATTTCAGTTGAGTGCATGAGAAGTAAGAAACAATTATGTGAGTTTGTCTTTGTTCTTTAACAATATTTAACAATTTAGCAAAAAGAGTGCTAATTATATTAAAAGGACTAACATAACCAAGAAATGTAATTCATGTATAAACATCTCAGTCCATAAATATTCAGCAAGTCTTCCAAGAGCTACAGCTAGAGATAGTACTGATGTTCAGCAGAACTAGATTGGGCTGTGGGACAGAAACTTTCTGATAAAACCAACCACACTAAACCAAGTGTAGGAGCGCAACAGACAGCAGCCAGCTCTCTAACAAGAACAACATGCATACAAATGAGAAAATAAGAACTTGAAAAATATTCAGAGGCATTCATGTTTCTTTTTTTCAGAAACGTGTATCCTTCAGCACAAACATTCCCAAAACTCACTCTTACTAAAATCTAATACCTTTCCAGCTGTGGCTCCACACATCTGCCCCAGCTATCCCATGAGGCACTGCCCACACAAGGCTCACCTGGACATCAGTGAGGTCAGAGGATTCCATTACATACTTTGTGTTGTAGTCATCTCAGACACGAAAATAAAGATGAATGACAAGCAGTAGTGCCTTGTTGGAGCGCAAGTCTTTCCAGCTTCCTTTCCCACTTTTCACATATGAGTTTTCTCAGTCATATAGCCCATACCTCTCCCACCAGGTGGCTGATAAGAAAGTTCCAGCTATCTACAAGCAGCTCCACAGCATCCATGAGCTAAAGCCTTTTTTCCTCCTTGGAGTGTATTCATAACCAAGCTATCACCTATACAGACAGCCTAATGTATGCAAAACATTTCATACAGCTTTTATAGATAACAGAAACACACTATATGCCTTAACAGGCCCCAGAGAACACATTCAATGTAAAATGGATTGTTAACCAACCTTCTGAATGAAACCAGGTTTACTTAGATACAATAATGTCTGGCATTTAAACTGTTCTTCAGTACTCTGAGATGCCATTTTTTTTCTTTAACATGTTTCTCTGTTCCCGGCCTTTAAAACACCTCTCCCTGCTTTGCTAGCACCACAGTGCTAAACAAATCAGTACAAGCAAATTTTTGCATGCAGATAAGACCAAAAGTAGTAGAAGACTACAACATCAGTTCAACCACACTGTCACCTGCAGCTGATATAGTGCCTTGGTCTGTGGGCCAGTCTGGCTCAAAAGCCAACATCCACATCACACCAGCTGTCTTAACAAATCCATTCCTCTGGTTAATCATTCCTTTTCATTTCTAAAGATACCACAATGGGTAACGATGTCATTTTTGGTATCAAATTAAAATCTGGGAAGTGGAAATAGCCACATAAAATCTGTAGGTGTGCTTACAAGCTAACTTTACAAACAGGATTTAAAAATGTAAGAACAGTAATGAAAAAGGATAATCTCTCGCTTGAACACTTATTCTTCAAATCTCATTGCATTAAATTTTACTTTTCACTAAACAAAAAGACCGTTATTTTTAAATTAGTTCAGAAAAAGAGAAGGAAGAAAAATACGCAAAAGCAGGCATTGTGTGTGTGTGCCTACATTCACTATCCAGTCTCATCAGGTACATGACAAATCAAATTCTTATGCGTTAGCAGAAAGCATAACAAGGCAAAGAATATTTGCCTTAAACCAAAATACTGAAAGAATCCAAGATCGCTTTTGTTTCCTCTACCTGACAGATGCAAGCATATCCTCCAGAAATTAACACAGGTATGAGAATAAGCAAGTCGGTTCTATTTCAGGCTTTGTCATTAACTTGCTGCATAGGTTTGAGGACGCAATTTTTATTTTCAGTTGACCCATCTGATGATCATTATTTTTCCTACTTACTATACTTCAAAAGGTAATTATTACACTTATTTATGTTCACTTTTTTTTCATTTATACCAAAAAATTGCCAACGGTACCACTAACAAAATTGGAAGTCTGTTATTCCACAGCAGAGTTCTCAGCTTCTCCCCAGACTAGGGGGGGCGGGGGGGAAGGGCCAACAAAAAACCAACCCAATCTTTCCCATTACATAACAGTCATGTGTGAACATACAAGCATTTCTCCACCTTTACCCAAGACCCTACCAATATGAGACTTCTAGCAAATTCCCGAACAGTACACATCTGTGCATTCAACACTGGTCCTTAATCCAGTAAGAATTTGCCACTTATGCATTACATAAGTGTCTAGTGGCGCTGGAATAAGGATTTTTATACAAAGGAGAATCCAAACATGTTAATGACTAACTAGGTAGAACGTTTGCAGTGTAACAAAACAAAGCAGATAGCGTTATTTCACACTTACGCTGCCACCTGATGGATATTCAAAGTATCACCACTACTCAATAACCATGCACGAAAGAGAGGTATTTCTTCACTGTGGTCAGGTAGTTTCACCAATTACTGAACATGCTCTCTTTCTGCCTGAACAAAAAATTTAGCACACTATTCACCCTGCGTAGAGGAGTGTGGAAGTTTCTAGACTCTCATACAACTTTAAATCGAGGACCAACAATTTCATTCTATTGAGGGCTGAAGTCGTCATTATTAAGAAGAATACATAACATTTACAGACAGTTATGGCTTTCTGTATATAAGGATATGCTGTTATCTAAAGACATATAAAAGTGCAAGACAGTCTTTTGGCATTCCTCCAGCATATATTTCCTTTCAAACTGTTAACTGTAGTAATTTTGCACTAAAGCCTCATCATGTTTGTTATTCAGATATCAACAAATGGTACATAAAAAAAAACCCCAAACATCTAGTCTCTACCCCAGCTAGGAGGAAAAAATAGTTCACAGAATTATGTGCTTATTTTCTTGACCTGATTTTATGCTGAGATCAGAGCTGCTGATTTTTCAAAACGTATCTTCCAGTTGAAATCTGCACAAGATA
Source organism: Platalea leucorodia (assembly GCF_965183815.1). NCBI lineage: Eukaryota > Metazoa > Chordata > Aves > Pelecaniformes > Threskiornithidae > Platalea > Platalea leucorodia. The sequence goes on from NC_138831.1 coordinate 16,555,168, forward strand.
TGTTTAACTCAAACCCCACAGTACACAAGTACATCCTTCTCTGAGGCACCAAAGACTAAAAAAAAATTAGGTCTTCAATCAATTACTCAGAACTGAAGCTTACTTAAACAGGTAAGTTCTGTTTAAAATTCTGACATTAAATCAACATAATTTAGTTCCAAGAACTGAGTTTCAGCTCTTCCACAAACAGCAAATTATTTTAATTTTTCTTATAAAAGCTGTTAAAAAATAGAATCCTGTGAAATATCCTCTGAATTTTATGTTTATGTTGCAGTGAACATTCTACATTTGTAATTTGGAGTTTAGAAGACCTTCTCACTCTAATACATACAGTATTAACTGTGTGTGCAGAAGACATACTATATGACAATTGGCTCTTCTATAAATAATTCCAGTCTAAATTAAGTTTTGAATTTTTCCATCTAAATTATGCAATGGTGCAACACAATAATCACTATGAGAAAAAACTATAGGCCAGTAAAAAAGAGATGCCTTTTCTATTTCTGCTATTCAAATGTGGTCAACAGTTTGCGATTCCTCTTCAGGGTAGGGTCAAGTTTCCCCAGTTTAGCTTTTAATTCAAAATTATTTTCTCTTAAAAAGTTTACATTCATATAAAAAATGTAGCATAAATTTTAGAGAGTACAAGCCCTGTTCATGCTGTATCACCACTTCCCTATGCACTCAATTTTGTAATTCTCTTGCATCACAACTAAAAGGTCGACCCTTAGTATATAAAATGCTATAAAAATAGCTGACCCATGGGTTTACTACTTTTTATGGAAAAAAAAAAAAAGTTACTAAAGCACAGTAATAGGTTGCTTTAACACCAGTACTTAGGTATTGATATGCAAATAGACAATTCACAAGGAATTGGACTATACAAATCTGCATCTGGAACAGAGCCTAAAAACCCAAACCACCTAAAACCAGAAGGTATCCCATTGAGAGTTCAGATTCCTTTAAAAAAACCTGAAAAGCTCATTTAGTATTGATCTTTTTCAATTACATACCTTAATATATGGCCTACACTACTCTCCGTGGCACTGTACAGATATTTACTTTGCCTACCATCAAAACAATCACATCTCCCCAGTTTCCAAATGGCATGTATGTTAACTTTTAGCTCTTACACACCAATGACTGCCCAGCTCTATTCCTCATGGTACCCACCTTCAGAAGGGCAACCCAGCTGTTTTGTATTTCTGT